>NC_051315.1:7853232-9103232 GCF_015220235.1 Choloepus didactylus
GTGTTAGGGGAGACAATGAAATTAGGTGAGCAAATTCCAATGGAAGGAAAAATTGATGTGGTGACCCAGTCCGCACTGACCAGTTCTGCAGTGTGTTTTAAGTGGCTTCTTTGGGTGATGTTGAGTGACGAGGGCTGGTTGCTAATGGGAATGGATGACCAGCTTTCTGATGGGCAAGAATGATGGATGCTTGATCCCAGGGTTATTTTCAAAGGACAATAGATAGTGTTACACATTATGGGAGTCTTCTTTATAAAATGGGGTGGAACAAACAAAACTCACCAGTGTACATGCCTTGGATGGCTCATAAAGAAAAGCTTAAAACTCTGATACTGTTTTTTTTTTTTTCTTAAGGAAATTGTTCCATTCACTCCTCTTTCCACATTCACACTTTTACTTTCTAGTCTATGCTGTTCTGAAGATTTCTTTCCCCAAACCCCAAACTACACTTTCCTACATAATTTTTGGATTGAGTCCCTACTCCAGTTTCTTCTTCTGGTTACTGAATAAAGATGACAGGTCCTGCCCTATGCCCTAGAGAAACCCATTCCTGCCTAAGCCAGTCTCTCTGCTAATGATTGCAAGAGATTCAGACAAGGGACAAAGGGAAAGTGAAAAAGAATATCCCGTGTGCATGCACCCTTCTCTACACCCAAGTTCCCAGGTGTCTCTTCATAGCCTATTAAAACATGCTCCCGAAGTATTATTGCAAACAACATAAAGCCCCCTGTTAATTAAAGTAGTACTGACTGCTGTGAAATACGAATCCCTGACTCTCAGTGACTTGACACAATAGAAGTACAGTTCTCAGTCAAGAAGTTCAAACGATGGTGGTAGGAGGGAAAGGAAGGGACTCACAGTTAAGAGATCCAGACTAACAGAAGCGCTGCCGTATTCAACATGTGACTTCTAGATCTCCTGGGTATTCATAGATGCTGGCAGATATGGGGTGGGGGATAGGAAGTACATGATGCTATGAGGGGGTTTACACACAGACATAGAAGGACAGGTGGTCTTCCCTAAGGATGTAGCTGAATTATGTGCTCCAGAAGAATAAGAAACCATTCAGTGACCAGACCGTTGTTGGCATGCTTCCATTCAAGGAAAAGAGCTCTGGACCGGAATCCAGGAGCATGGAGCCCTACCTAGCTATGGCTCTGCCACTAGCTTAATACGTGACCTTTTCTGTTGTCTTAACCAACCTCCCCTGATGTTGATTTTCATACCAAAAAAAAAAAAAAACTACAGAATTTGGACAATTAAGGAAATTTCTAGTACAAATAGGTCATCTATATAAATGTATATATATTTATAGTGAAAATGAAAAGGAAAGAAAAGAAAAAAAGAAAGAAAAGAAGAAAGAGGCCAATTTCTTTTTTTTTTTTTTTGGTTCTTGGTTATTATGTTTTTCCCATACTTAAAAGAGATCCTGGATAATATTTTATAACTATAAGATCTCTCTATATCTACCATGTGTGCTTATGTCATTTCAGTTACATATATTCAATTTATCCATCTGTTTTATTTTTTCCAGCTTGGTTAATTTCCTGCAGCAACGGAATCATGAAAACTGGGAATGAGGTCCTACACTTAAATAAAAATTCTTTAATCTGAGAAGAGGAATTGAGGTAACTACTAATTTGAATCATTTATAACAAGGCAGGTCATATTCTTCTTCAACTACTACCTCCTCTTTCATTGCATGTATATTCTTCCTGAAAAATTAATAAAATTTAATTCATTAAATATAGACATCGTTTCCTCATTTCTTGTCTCTCATTGACACCCTGCAATTTATTTAATATATCCATCACTTGACTATAATTGTTCTCACTTCTACTCCTGCCATAAATTGTCTAGTTCATGAAAATGAATCCCCTATATATATTTATATATATATATCTTGTCATAATCACTCATGAATTTTCAAATCTCCAAGTACCTGATAATTACTTTCAAGTGGATATCTTACACAAACTTAATATTCAATATACTTATCAACAAACTGGCATTAATTCATTTATACATTAATTAATTACAGGAATCCTCAGTCAAGTTTTATGCTTTGGACTAGGAAGGAATAACTAGGATCAAACTTAACTTCTTGCATTAACCATAAGAAAACTCTCAAGCAGTATATTACTGTGATCTGAGAGAGAAGGGAAACCCACTGAATCAGCCATAAAAATGTCCAGATTTATGTTTGGAGGCATTTTTCGGACAAGCATCCAAATTGGGGGCATCCAAGCAGAGGAGAAAATTCTTGTGGAATTATTTGATAGAGAATGGAGCTCAGAAAGGCTGAGGTGGGTGAACTTTGTGGAGCAGAGTACCAAGAAGATGCAGAAATGACTTGTGAAATTTTCATTGGTGGTCTCTTTGAATATTTGTCTGAATACTACTCTACACATGCATGGGTGGACATTTCATGAGGTCATAGAAAAAACCTCTTACGAGCTATAAAGTAAACAGTTTCCAGAGTTCACAAAGGGTTGGGAGATATTTGAATTCTGTCTGGTCATACAAAGGAAACCACATAAAACACTGAATGGTTAAATAGAGATCCCCAAAGTGTCACTCATTAGACACAAGCCTAACTAGTCCTTGGGTAAAAGCTACTCTAGAATTGTTCTAACAAAACTTTTATAAAAGAAGTCTAGACTGGATCAACCTGACCCACAAGAACAACTTAATTCCCTTGTGTAACAACTTTTGCACTCTTTAAATTAATGCTACTAATTGATGTACCATTCACAATGACCAGCTCCCAATCAAAAACCAATATAAATGCAAAGTAACCACAGCAAGACATGCCATAATCAATTGCTGAAATCCCATAAAAAGGAAGTCTTGCATACATCTAGAGAAAAAAGACATTTTTAGTTAGAGGAATAAAAATATGAACAAAGTCTTCTCAGAAACTCTGCAAACCAGAAGACAATGGAATATACCTTTAGAGAGCTGGAAGGAGGCAGGGGGAGGAAACTGCCACTTAGAATTCTCTATTCAGTAAAAATATTCTTCAAAAATGAAGCTAAGTAAAAGGTTTTTCCTTCAGACAAATATTAAGAGAATTTATCACCTGCAGAACTGCACTAAAAAATATTAAAGAAAGCACTTCAGATGGAAGAAAAATTATACCAGGTGGAAACTTGGATCTATACAAAGGAGTGAAAACTGGATGAGGTACTGTTCTAGTTTGCTAATGCTGCCAGAAAGCAAAACACCAGAGATGGATTGGCTTTTATAAAGGGGATTTATTTTGTTACACAGTTACAGTCTTAAGACCATAAAGTGTCCAAGGTAACCCATCAACCATCAGGTACCTTCCCTGGAGGATGGCCAATGGTGTCCAGAAAACCTGTTAGCTGGGAAGGCACGTGGCTGGCATCTGCTCCAAGATCCAGTTTCAAAATGGCTTTCTCCTGGGATGTTCCTCTCAAGGCTTCAGCTCCTCAAAAATGTCACTCTTAGTTGCTCTTGGGGCATTTGTCCTCTCTTACCTTCTCCAGAGCAAAAGTCTGCTTTCAAAGGCCATCTCCAAAATGTCTCTGTAAGCTGAAGCTCCTCTCAGTTCCAGTGCATTCTTCAAAGTGTCCCTTTTGGCTGTAGCTCCTCTTCAGCTGTCACTCTCAGCTGCACTGAGTTCCCTCTGCTTGTCAGCTCATTTATATGGCTTCAGTGATCCAATTTAGACCCACCCTGAATGGGTGGTGTAACACCTCCATGGAAATTATCCAATCAGAGTCATTACCCACAGTTGGGTGGGGCACATCTCCATGGAAACACTCAAAGAATTACAATCTAATCAACACTGATACATCTGCCCACACAAGATTACATCAAAGATAATGGCATTTTAGGGGACATAATACATTCAAACTGGCACAGGTACATATGTGGATTTAAAAAAAAAGAAACACCAACTTTTGGTTTTTTAATATTTATTTTTAAAAGTTAATGACTGTATATAGTAAAAATTATAGCATTGTTTTGTGGTCTTTATAATATATTTGATAATAAACTTTATGTAAAAATTAGCACAACAAATGATGGGAGAAGAAAAATAGTTTTGTGACATTCTTATTATAAACTTGGAGTTGTATAATGTTGCTTGAAGGTAGACTGCGGTAAGGTAAACATAATCTATTTTAAACATGAGAGAAACCACTAAGAAGGAAGCAAAGAAGGAAGGAAGGGAGGGAGGAAGGAAGGAAAAATAGCTGATAAGCCAATTATATTACACTCAAACTAAAAGGCAAAGACTGCCAGACTGGATTTAAATAGGCTAAATTCTAGGCTGTCTACATAATATGCATTTTATATATGATGCTAGAGAGAAGTAAAGTAAAAGTAAATGATTGGTAAAAGTTATAACATGTGAACAATAAGCATTAGAAATCAAGAGAGGCTTTATTAATGTAAGACTTCAGGACAAAAAGAATTACCAAACATAAAAACAAACATTTCATGGTGACAAAATTTCCTCCTCAATTTGTTAAGAGGAAATGAGAATTCTTTATATACGCAACAGTAATTACATGATTTAAAAATACACGAAGCCAAAAAGCAAGAGAGTTAAAAAGAGTAATAAATTACTTCAAAATGCTATTTGGATATTTCATCGTACCTCTCTCAGGAATTGATAGAACAAGTAGACTAAAAAACTGAAAGACTTTAATGACTGTATATAGTAAAAATTATAGCATTGTTTTATGGTCTTTATAACAGGTTTGGTAATAAACTTTATGTAAAAATCAAACAAATTGATATAATCAATATTTATGGAATACTACACACAATGGCATTGGAAACCACTTTTTAATAACAAATGGGATATTCAACAAGATGGGTAATATATACTGTGTACAAAACAAGCCTAAACAACTTAAAATGATTGAAGTCATGCAAAATATATTCCCTCATTACAGAAAAATGAAGAGAGAAGTGAATAACCAAAAATATATAGAGAATATTCAAATATGTGGACATTGAACAATGCATTCCCAATGACTCAGGAGAGAAAGAAGAAATCACATGGGCAATTAGAAAATATTATGAACTGAAGTAAAATAAAAATAAAATGTATCAAAATATGTGTTGAAGTTAAAGAAGTCCTTAGTGGGAAATTTATAGTTTTATGTGACTACATAAGAAAATAAGAAACACCTAAAATCAAATTACCGAAACTAACTCAGAGATGAAATAGAAAATCTGAATTGCAAACTATCTATTAACAAAATTGAATTTGCAAATGAAAAGCTTTTCCACAAAGAATTTTCAGGCTCACTTGATTTCACTGGTCAAATCTACCAGATATTTCAGGAAGAAATAATGAAAATCCTACTTAAAGGTTTTTCAGGAAATAGAGCATGGGGTATGCTTAGCAAGACCTTTTATATGCCAGTATTTCCTCGATGCGTAAACCAGATAAGGACATTACGAGTTAAATCACAGATTTATTATAGGGAAAGATATATCATATTCACAAACTGGAAGACTAAATATTGTTAAGACGTCAGTTGCTCAAGTGATCTATAGACTCAATAGAATACTAATCGTAACCCAACCAGGCATTTAAAAAATAAAATTGACAAGCTCATTAAAAAATAGATGCAAAAATCCTTATAAAATATTAGCAAATTAAATCCAGAACAAAAAAGATAATACATCATGATCAAGTGAGTTTAAATCAGGAATTCAAGGTACATTTAACACTTGAAAAGCTTTAATGCATTTCACTGCATTAGCAGAATAAAGGAGAAACTCCAGAAGCTCTTTTCAATAGATGTGTAAAAATTATCTGACACAATTAAACATCCACTTATGATTTTTAAAAACCTCTCTAGAAGGAAATGTTCTCAACCTGATAAAAGGAATTTACAAAAACTCTGCAGTGATACCATATCTAATGGTGAAAGAATTAATGCTCGCCGCCTAAGATCAGGAGTAAGACAAAGATGTCCATTCTCACCACTTTATTCAACATTTACTAGATATCCTAGCAGGAAAATTTAGTCAAGAGAAAGAAATAAAGCCATGAGGATTAAAGAAGAAGGAGAAATCTGCTCATTTGCAGATGGCGTCGCTGTGAGTGTAAAAAATCCTGTTGAACATAGAAAAAAGCTACTAAAACCGTAAATGAGATTGGCAAGATTGTAGAATAAAAGGTCAAGAAACAAAAGTAGTTGTATTTCAGTATACTAGCAGCAAGCAATTAGAAACACAATTAGTAAGAAACAAAATCATTTACAGAACACGAGAAACAAAATATACAGAGATAAAGATGAACAATACGTGCAAGAGTTGTATGTGGAAAATATTATAAGAGCAATTATAAAAGTCCTAAAGGTATGGAAAGGCATAAGATGCTAACGGTTTGGATATCAGTTTCTCTCAAAGTGTTGAATAGTTTCAACATGGATCCAATTAAAACCCAACTAGATAGGTTTGTAATTAATTGATAAATTGATTCTCAAATGAAAATAAAAATGCAAAGACCTATAGTCCTTTGCATGAAGGACCATATTAGAAGACTAATCCTACTTGATTTCATGACTTAATATAAATCTATATTAACGGAGACAGTGTGGAATTGGGGAAAGAATAGCCATATCCGTAAATGGAACAAAATTGAGAGTACAGATATCTACCCACACATATATGGTCAATTATTATTTTTTTAATTAAATGCAGTTTTATTGAAATATATTCACATACCATACAATTATCCATGGTGTACAATCAACTGTTCACAGTACCATCATATAGTTTTATGCATTCATCACCACAATCTATTTCTGAACATTTTCTTTATGTCAGAAAGAACCAGATTAAGAACAAAAAACAAAATTAAAAAAGAACACCCAAATCATCCTTCCCCATCCCACCCTATTTTTCATTTAGTGTTTGTCCCCATTTTTCTAACCATCCATCATACACTAGATAAAGGGAGTGTGATCCACAAGGTTTTCACAATCACACTGTCACTCCTTGTAATCTACATTGTTATACAATCGTCTTCAGGAGTCCAGGCTACTGGGTTGGAGTTTGGTAGTTTCAGGTATTTACTTCTAGCTATTCCTTACATTAAAACCTAAGTGGTGTTATCTATGTAGTGCATAAGAATGTCCACCAGAGTGTCCTCTTGACTCCATTTGAAATCTCAGCCACTGAAACTTTATATGGTCAATTATTTTTATAACAAAGTTCTCAGAGTAATTCATTGAAATAGAGCAGACTTTTCAAAATATGGTGCTGGCACCATTGGAAATAATATGCAACAAAATTTTAAAAAATGAGGTTTGGTCCTTTCTTCATACCACTCAGAACAATTAAAATGGATTATTGATCTAAATGTAAAATATAAATTTATAAAAACTCTAGAAAAATTTCATAGGAAAAACACTCCAACATTGGATAAGGCAAAATTTTCTTCAGATATGAACACTAAAAGCTTGGATCATAAAATTTTAATAAAATTGGACTTCTTAAAAATTAAAAGCATCTTATCTTTTCAACATGCCCCTACTATATGTTACTTAAAAAAAACTCACTTCAAATTCAGTGATATGGGTAGGTTGAATGCATAAGGATGGAAAAAGAAATTATTGTGCAAACATTAACCAGAAAAAGCAGGAGTGGCTATATTTACATCTGATAATGTATACTTCTGAGCAGAGGAAATTACTACAGACAAAGAGGCCATTGCCAATGGTAAAAGGCTCAGTCTACCAGAAAGACATAATAACTCTAAATGTATGCAGAAAAAATAACAGAGCCTCAATATAAAACAAAAACAAAAACCTGTTAGGCTTGAAAAGAAATACAGACAAATCCACAATTATACTTGGGGACTTCAAACCCCCACCTTCCCCCACCCCCAGCAACTGATAAATCTTCAAGACAGAAATCATCAAGACTATAGAAGGATTTGACAGCACAATCAACTAAGAGGCTCTAATTAAAAATTGTATGAAATATTATAAAAATGATATGACATATATACTATATATATATATATATATAATCCCACAGCCAACCACAGAAGAATATACATTTTTTTTTTCAAGTGTTCATGGAACATTCACCAAGATAGAGCATGTCTTGGATCATAAAACAAACCTCTACAAATTCAAAATAATTGAAATCATACAGAATGCATTCTCTGGTCATAATGGAATCAAATTAGAAACAAATAGAAATACAACCAAAAAAGTCTCCAAACACATGGAAATTAAACAACACAATTCTAAATAACCCATGGAATTCTTAAACACTTCTAGCGAATTGTGAAATGGTGCAACCACTTTGGTAAATTTTTTTGACAGATTTTACATTTAAATATACATTTATCACATAACCCAGAATTTCCAGTTCTAGGTATTTATTCAAGAGAAAAGACATATATGTCCACTCAAAGACTCTACAGTTATTTTTAATAGCTATTGTCTCAATAGGCAAAATCTGGAGCAAATGCTCATCAGCAGATGAATAGATAAACAAATTGTGGTGTATACATACAATGGAATACTATTCAGCAATAATAAGGAATAGATAAACAAATTACAGTGTATCCATAGAATGGAATACTATTCAGCAATAACAAGGAATGAACTACTGAAACATACACTATGTAGATGAATCTCATAGGCAAGGTGAGTGAATAAAGTTGGACATAAAGACGTTTAATTCCATTTGTATGAGTTTCTAGAAAAGACAAATCTAGACTGTAATGACAATGCACTTTGGTAGTAAGTGAGATTGACTGAGAAAGGGCACAGGAGATGCTTGGGGGATAATGAAAATGTTTTCTATTTTGATTATGGTTGTGATTACACAGGTGTGTCTAAACTCACCAGACTGCACTCTTAAAATAGATACATGTCACTGAACATAAATTATGCATAAAAAGTCAAAAGTAACTATTTCCATCTCCATAGAGGAGGAAAAGGAAAAATAAATAAAACTAAGTCATGTCAATGGAAGGCACGCAATAATCAGTTTTATAAGAATGCAGCTAGTGTTTGCAAAGACCTGCTGAATTTCTGAGTCTACCACTTCCTAACTTGGATAACTTACTTAATACATCCAACTGGGTTTCCTCTTTCATCTTCATGGATTTAGTAATTATACCTCCCTGAAGATGTTTATTTAAAGATTAAATGAAATGATGCACATAAAATGGTTAACAGTGATCATGTCATAAAGTAATCAGTATATCCCAAACATTTCTTACCATTCTTACAATATTAAGAATAATAGTACCTTAGGTGAGTTTCCTTTTGGTTTTCTCATAATACCATGTTAATACTCTTCTTAGCATTGAGCCCAGTTAGGTCCTCGTTAAAATGTGAGTTGCCTGAAGACAGTATCCTTACTGGTTTGTTTACCCATGGTGGGGTTCCTTGTCCGTTTGTCCTGTGACGGAGTGCCTGCTCCTGGTACACAGATCAGGACCCATCCTGTCCCTCCTTTCTCTTGGGGACTTCCATGTCCCACCAGACCTACTTACTACCAATCTATGAAAGATCATGTCCTCAGAGAACACTTTGGGTTTGGGTGAACACCAGACATGGGTGTCTGGGGACAAAGGAGCCTTCTCTTGCTGTCTTATCGAGCCTCGGTTGGATGTCCGTAAGACTCTCCGTGAGGGAGAGCGGCAGCTGGCACACCAGGGAGAGTTTCAGAATTATTTTATTTTGCAGACTCTCCCTCATTTTCATGCCCACTCCTGTCCCCACGTGTTGCTTACGCTTTCACCTCTCTCTGCCTGCATGGATCTTGTTTTTCATGAAATCTCTCTTAGCCAAGCCTGTGAACTATTGATAGCACTGGCAGCCCCTGCTAAGAACTTTTAAATGTCAAATATGGAGGTCCTTATCAGTTTGTACCACTGTACATAAATCCATACTTTTCTTTGCTTGGTGGAGGTACTGTCTGGAAAAGGTTACAAATCATATGGCTAATTGGTGAAGTTGTATACCTGGGATAGGTCCAGAGCCAATATTTTTATGTCTCCAAATTTATATCATGCATGATGCTTAGCATAGTGCTATTATACAGATGTGATGTGCATAAAGATGCTTACTAAATATTGATGAATGTACAAAAAAATGACGGCGCCTTTCTGGTCGTACTGGCACATGCAATTTAGAGGGTGCTTTGATTTTTTAAAGTTCAGTTCTTTAGAAAAGCATCTTTGGTAGCGCTGATCAATAGACGCTCGTTTTAAAAGGACTTAACATTTAACGGTTAATTTTTGTTTGTCTCCTTTCCAGAAGGAACAGTGGTAGTTACACACATCGATATTTGCCCTAATTATTATTTTATCTTCCTCTGGATTCATATTACCTATCTGGCAGGATCCTGGGCTCTCACAGAACACAATGTGATTGCAGAGAATTAGCTTTTATTGCACTTGGACTAAACAGAACAGGTTTGAAAGGGTAATTGAAGCCTGGGAAAAGCAGAACCATGTATTTTCCCCTCCCTTCCAGAGATTATCCAATAAAATGGATTTTCATTCTGCATAATAAGCAGGAATTGGCCGGGTGGCACCCTCTGTCGCCGCCGATGTCCGGAAGGACCAGAACTCCCAAGAGAGCAATAATTAAAGATCCTCAGAAAGGTGCAGGCAGGCAGTAGCCACGCTGGAATTAGGAAGCCCTGTGATTCGCGAGGCCAGCAAAACAAAACAAAACAAAACAAAAAACGTGATTGTATTTAAATATGCTGAATTACCCTAACAAGCTGTTTTTCAATTTCGGCAGCACTCCACATTTTATCTTCTTAGCTCCATCCAAGGTATTGCATTCTGCCACTGGAATGAAATATTAGCAATAGAAGTACCATTCTAGTTAGTCTCCATTCAACCCCAAACTTTAATAGAAATAACCTGTCGGCTTTGATGGAGTGCGATATCACTATAGGAGCCTTGAATTTAAACTGGGGGATAAAGAAAATTGCCTAGTGTGTGAAACCAGTTTGACTAAAATGGAAATTTCGCTTCAGTCCCATCTGGCTGTCAAAAGGCCACTCCTAATACTTTCACAAAGCAATTTACCTTCACAGCAAAAAATAAAAAATAAAAACTGAAAAGGCAAAAACCCAAGCCGAACTAAACCTGTATCTCCTTTGCAAAATTTGAATTCCTGTTCTGCCTTGTTTCCCAAGGAGCTGGAAATGAATACAATTCACTGAACTTTCCTGTTAGGCTCAGCTACCCTTTGTTATGTAAAGCACATTCAGTTTTCTTCGATTTTAAAACTTTTAGAAGAGAAAAGCATCCCAAAGTAGAAACTCCTAAATAAACTGTCAGATATTTGAATTTAAATGCATTCCACACTGGCCTGGAAACTTTGAGAGAAGACAAAAAAAAAAAAAAAAAAATGCCTGTCATAGACTTTTGACAAAATTATCCAAGGACTTGGCTTCCTCCACCCTTGTGGGTTATATCCAAGATCTGCTGGTGGCCCTGAGGGTCCACGTCAAATCAAGGACTGGAAATCTCCTGAAGTGTTTCTTGGGACCAGAATGTTTGCTAAAATCCATTCTGCCAAACCAAAAGAGGCATGCTGTTTTTGTTTTTGTTTTTGTTTTTTGTTTTTTTTAATGCAATTTTATTAAGATTTATTCACATACCACACAATCATCCAAAGTGTACAATCATGTGTTCATAGTATCATCATATAGTTGTGCATTCATCACCACAATCACTTTTTGAACATTTCCATTACTCCAGAAAAAAGAATAAAAATAAAAATAACAGTAAAAAAGAAAACCCAAAACATCCCATCCCCCTCAATCCCCCCCCATTATTCATTTACTTTTTGTCCCCATTTTTCTCCTCATGGGGACATGCTGTTTTTTTTTTTTTTTTTTTTTTTTTTTTAAATCATCATTTTATTGAGATATATTCACATACCACGCAGTCATACAAAACAAATTGTACTTTCGATTGTTTACAGTACCATTACATAGTTGTACATTCATCACCTAAATCAATCCCTGACACCTTCATTAGCACACACACAAAAATAACAAGAATAATAATTAGAGTGAAAAAGAGCAATTGAAGTAAAAAAGAACACTGGGTACCTTTGTCTGTTTGTTTCCTTCCCCTACTTTTCTACACATCCATCCATAAACTAGACAAAGTGGTGTTTGGTCCTTATGGCTTTCCCAATCCCATTGTCACCCCTCATAAGCTACATTTTTATACAACTGTCTTCGAGATTCATGGGTTCTGGGTTGTAGTTTGATAGTTTCAGGTATCCACCACCAGCTACCCCAATTCTTTAGAACCTAAAAAGGGTTGTCTAAAGTGTGCATAAGAGTGCCCACCAGAGTGACCTCTCGGCTCCTTTTGGAATCTCTCTGCCACTGAAGCTTATTTCATTTCCTTTCACATCCCCCTTTTGGTCAAGAAGATGTTCTCCGTCCCACGGTGCCAGGTCTACATTCCTCCCTGGGAGTCATATTCCACGTTGCCAGGGAGATTCACTTCCCTGGGTGTCTGATCCCACGTAGGGGGGAGGGCAGTGATTTCACCTTTCAAGTTGGCTTAGCCAGAGAGAGAGGGCCACATCTGAGCAACAAAGAGGCATTCAGGAGGAGACTCTTAGGCACAAATACAGGGAGGCCTAGCCTCTCCTTTGCAGCAACCGTCTTCCCAAGGGTAAAACTTATGGTAGAGGGCTCAACCCATCAAACCACCAGTCCCCTATGTCTGTGGTCATGTTAGCAACCATGGAGGTGGGGTAGGCGAATACCCCTGCATTCTCCACAGGCTCCTCAAGGGGGCACTACATCTTTTTTTTTTTTTTTTTTTTTTCCCTTGTTTTTCTTTTTTCTTTTTTTTTTTTTTTTTTTTTTTTTTTTAACTTTCCCTTCTTTTTTCAAATCACCTGTATGAAAAAAAAGTTAAAAAGAAAACAAACATACAATAAAAGAGCATTTCAAAGAGACCATAGCAAGGGAGTAAGAAAAAGACAACTAACCTAAGATAACTGCTTAACTTCCAACATGTTCCTCCTTTACCCCAAGAAAGTTACATAATATAGCAACATTTCAGTGAACTTGTTCCTACTACAACCATCAGAAATTAACAGACCATAGTCATTTCTGGGCATCCCCAGAACGTTAAATAGCTTATCTGTTCTTCCTGGATTATTGTTCCCCCTTCCTTAATTGCTCTCTACTGCTAGTTCCCCTACATTCTACATTATAAACCATTTGTTTTACATTTTTCAAAGTTCACATTAGTGGTAGCATATAATATTTCTCTTTTTGTGCCTGGCTTATTTCGCTCAGCATTATGTCTTCAAGGTTCATCCATGTTGTCATATGTTTCACCAGATCGTTCCTTCTTACTGCCGCGTAGTATTCCATCGTGTGTATATACCACATTTTATTTATCCACTCATCTGTTGAAGGACATTTGGGTTGTTTCCATCTCTTGGCAATTGTGAATAATGCTGCTATGAACATTGGCGTGCAGATATCTGTTCGTGTCACTGCTTTCCGATCTTCCGGGTATATACCGAGGAGTGCAATCGCTGGATCGAATGGTAGCTCTATATCTAGTTTTCTAAGGAACTGCCAGACTGACTTCCAGAGTGGCTGAACCATTATACAGTCCCACCAACAATGAATAAGAGTTCCAATTTCTCCACATCCCCTCCAGCATTTGTAGTTTCCTGTTTGTTTAATGGCAGCCATTCTAACCGGTGTTAGATGGTATCTCATTGTGGTCTTAATTTGCATCTCTCTAATAGCTAGTGAAGCTGAACATTTTTTCATGTGTTTCTTGGTCATTTGTATTTCCTCTTCAGAGAACTGTCTTTTCATATCTTTTGCCCATTTTATAATTGGGCTGTCTGTACTATTGTCATTGAGTTGTAGGATTTCTTTGTATATGCAAGATATCAGTCTTTTGTCAGATACATGGTTTCCAAAAATTTTTTCCCATTGAGTTGGCTGCCTCTTTACCTTTTTGAGAAATTCCTTTGAGGTGCAGAAACTTCTAAGCTTGAGGAGTTCCCATTTATCTATTTTCTCTTTTGTTGCTTGTGCTTTGGGTGTAAAGTCTAGGAAGTGGCCTCCTAATACAAGGTCTTGAAGATGTTTTCCTACATTATCTTCTAGGAGTTTTATGGTACTTTCTTTTATATTGAGATCTTTGGTCCATTTTGAGTTAATTTTTGTGTAGGGGGTGAGGTAGGGGTCCTCTTTCATTCTTTGGGATATGGATATCCAACTCTCCCAGCCCCATTTGTTGAAAAGACCATTATGGCTCAGTTCGGTGACTTTGGGGGCCTTATCAAAGATCAGTCGGCCATAGATCTGAGGGTCTATCTCTGAATTCTCAATTCGATTCCATTGATCTATATGTCTATCTTTGTGCCAGTACCATGCTGTCTTGGCAACTGTGGCTTTATAATAAGCTTCAAAGTCAGGGAGTGTAAGTCCTCCCACTTCGTTTTTCTTTTTTAGAGTGTCTTTAGCAATTCGAGGCATCTTCCCTTTCCAAATAAATTTGATAACTAGCTTTTCCAAGTCTGCAAAGTAGGTTGTTGGAATTTTGATTGGGATTGCATTGAATCTGTAGATGAGTTTGGGTAGAATTGACATCTTAATGACATTTAGCCTTCCTATCCATGAACATGGAATATTTTTCCATCTTTTAAGGTCCCCTTCTATTTCTTTTAGTAGAGTTATGTAGTTTTCTTTGTATAGGTCTTTTACATCTTTGGTTAAGTTGATTCCTAGGTACTTGATTTTTTTAGTTGCTATTGAAAATGGTATCTTTTTCTTGAGTGTCTCTTCAGTTTGTTCATTTCTAGCATATAGAAACATTACTGACTTATGTGCATTAATCTTGTATCCCGCTACTTTGCTGAATTTGTTTATTAGCTCTAGTAGGTGTATCGTTGATTTCTCAGGGTTTTCTAGATATAAGATCATATCATCTGCAAACAATGACAGTTTTACTTCTTCTTTTCCAATTTGGATGCCTTTTATTTCTTTGTCTTGCCGGATTGCCCTGGCTAGCACTTCCAGCACAATGTTGAATAACAGTGGTGACAGCGGGCATCCTTGTCTTGTTCCTGATCTTAGAGGGAAGGCTTTCAGTCTCTCACCATTGAGTACTATGCTGGCTGTGGGTTTTTCATATATGCTCTTTATCATGTTGAGGAAGTTTCCTTCAATTCCTACTTTTTGAAGTGTTTTTATCAAAAAGGGATGTTGGATTTTGTCAAATGCTTTTTCAGCATCTATTGAGATGATCAATTGATTTTTCCCTTTCGAGTTTTTAATGTGTTGTAATACATTGATTGTTTTTCTGATGTTGAACCATCCTTGCATGCCTGGAATGAACCCCACTTGGTCATGGTGTATGATTTTTTTAATGTGCCTTTGGATTCGATTTGCAAGTATTTTGTTGAGGATTTTTGCATCTATTTCCGTAAGATCATCCATTTTTTTATTTAGTCTTGCAATGTCTTCTTTATGCTCTTCTAGGGTCTTCTTGATTTCCTTCATATCCCGTACTAGGGTCTCATTGTTCATCTTTAGTTCTTTGAGTAGCTGCTCTAGGTGTGTCTCTTCTGGTCTTTTGATTTGGGTGCTTGGGCTTGGGTTATCCATATCGTCTGGTTTTTTCATATGCTTTATAATTTTCTGTTGTTTTTGGCCTCGTGGCATTTGCTGTCCTTGATAGGGTTCTTTTAGGGTTTGTAGACCAGTTGAAGTCCTTATCTCTAATTTATCAGATCTACAGCTTCGTGGATTACACTTTCTCTAACTAACCAGCAGGTGGCGTCCACGAGCCACCTGTTCTCCACAAGCCAGATCTCCCCTGCTTAGCCTTTTTGGTGAGTGGGGGAGTGAGTCTTGTGGGGCCCAATTGGTGTCCCAAGCTTGCGTGTGTAGTTGGTGTTGCCTGCCCTGTATGTGGGGCGTGTTTCTGGGCAGTCGGGGAGGGGGGGTGGCCCTAACAATCAAATCTCCCTGATGATCCTAGAGTTTTAAAGCTACTGCAATAGTCTAATCCTTCAGTTCAGTCCTGCCACAGTTTGTCTCTGCCACTGACCCACAAGTCTTTGGTATTGGCGTATGGCTCCTGAGACTTGCAAGTGGGCCCCTCTTCCAGGCTGTGCACCCCGGGTCCTCTGTTGAGGGATGACTGTGCTATGTCACAGGTGAGTGCCGTCCCCCCCAGGGCAGTTCTGGGCTGCTGGGCTGTGTTGGGAGGCTCCCAGTCTGCTCAAATGATGGCTGAATGGGGCTCTGTTAATTCACACTGCTCCCCCTTCCCAGCTCTGGGACATTCAGCTGAGGTTGCAGGGAAGGCTAATGTCCACGCCCAGTTTTGTGGTGTGTGCCTGTTATTTGAAGCACTTCCGTCACACTGGGTTGTCTGGGGCAGCTCTGGGCTATGGGGCTGGCGATGGGCAGGAGTGTTTTCCTGTCCACCAGGATGGTGGCTGTGAGCGGACACCCCCCTTTTCTTGGGAAGTTGTGTTGTTTAGTGAATTTTCTCAGCCACTGGATTATTGCCTTTTGTCTCAGAGCTCTCTTAGTTCTGCTCTTGACTTGACGTGCCCAAATTTCAATTCTTTGAAGCTTTCTGTATTGAGCTTCTTAGAGTAATTGTTTTAGAAAAAGCAAAAAGGATTTAAAAAAAAAAAAAAAAAAAAAAACGGCCCTCCTCAGAGATATAATGGGTTATTGAAATGCTAATAGACAAAGCAACCAGGGCCATTAAGGAAAGGTGCCCTGGGCAGAGAGATCAGCCTTGCTTCGGGATTTGCATATGCGCCTCAAGGCCTGATCTCCGCCCTTCCCCTTTCTGTGTTCACCAGAACTCCAAAAATCCTCTGCTTTTACTTTGGAGCTTCTCGTGTTGTTTTCCTTCTATGCCCGTCTCCTCTCTGCTGGGCTGGCTGCTCTCAGAGTCTCTGGTGTCTGGCCTCAGTCTATCTATGGTTGGAGTTTGAATCAGTAGAATGAGTTTCCGATGAGAGCAGCCACTGCAATTCTCCCTTCTCCTTCCTGGAGCTGACAGCCCCTCCTCCCCCGGGACTGAGCCTGGCAGGGAGGGGCGCGGGTCCCCTGGCCGCAAAAACTTACAGATTTCGCTGATCTCAGCAGTTCCACGTTTTCATGAGTGTTGTATGAAGTATGCCCAAAGACAGATTGCTCTGTGGTGTCCAGTCCACGCAGTTCCTGGCTTTTTACCTACTTTCCTGGAGGAGTAACTAAAACATACAGCTCACCAGTCTGCCATCTTGCCCCGCCTCCCTCGGGGACATGCTGTTTTGATGACAATCATATAAACATGCACAAATGTTGGGAGCTCTGATGTATATGCAATGGAATCTGAGGCCCCAAACAGGAGTAGTGAGACCATTCTGTTCATAACTCAGAAGAAATTTTTTAAGACATTTGCTTCATTTTCTGGATGGACACTTTTTTCCTAATTGATTCTAATGCCCATTAAAAATCCATGCAGAAATATGATGAAGACTGTAGATGTGATGATAAGAGACATGTGTCAGAACAGGCACTGTTTGCCTCTTAAAAATAAAATGTTTATCTAGATTTACCTGAGAATCAACGAAAACAAATCCTTTTGTCTAGGAGGGAAAGAGCGAGGCTTTGAATTCAATCTAGATTTCTTATCTGGTAAGAATTCTGCATAGTAGGGGAAAGAAAGCAGAGGCTGTATCTTCACTGCCAGTGACCTTTGACTAATGACACACACATACACATTTGCACATTCACACACTGTTGGTCATCTTAACCTCTTTTCACCCTGAAAAACATAATATGGAGCAAAATGTAAGAACCATTGGAGGATTTGTTGCTCAAGACTCTGGGTTTGGAAATTAACTCTGTGTATACTTACCAAGATGCATAAATAAACTTGAAACAGGTATGATTGTTTATCCATTTTATAGATGAGGAAACTGATGCCCTGATGCTGGGGACGTCGGCAACTTGCCCAGGGACAACCAATTGCCTAGTGATGGAGCTGGCATTGTTACCCTCATTTCTTTTATTTCAATATACTATTCTGTTGGTCACTCAGCTATGCTGCCCTCCCTCTCTTGGCTCTCTCTTTCCACCAGGCACTCGTCCTTTTTCCCACTGAGTACCCCCATCACCAGTAGCCAAGAGTTCTGCATAGAATTACAAGTCCACCATTTCCATTTTGGGAATATTCTCTGACCTTTCCCCATCTCCCTGTGAAAACTTACATGCATGTCATCCCAGACCAAGCAAGGGAATGCTCTCTGATTTCCAATGTCTGACATAATTTTTGTATGAGCATATCTGAGCTAACATTGCTACTGGCTGATAACAATGTAATGCATCACAATTACTTTCTAAATTAATTTTCCAAACTGTTCCTTTAATTACACCATTATACTGTAAACATTGATTTCTCCACCCTCACCCCTATTGCCCATGTTTTCGTTAGCTGTTAGGATAAATTTTTCATTTCTGGCATCATTTTTTTCCTGGTCATCTTACACTCCTAGGCTTCTTTGCCCTTCCCTTCTTCTCCATGTCAATTCTAGTTCTCAAGATTTGTCTGTAGACTGCACCATACATGGAACACTGCACGCACCAAACATTTTCAAATTATATATAATATAGAACACTTCCAATGTGTTTTCACATACATTCTTTCACTGAATTTTTATAAAAGCAAATACTGTCAGAATTATTATTATACTCATTTTGCAAACAGGAATGTAAAGAATTTAAGGACTACTTAAGAGGAAAATGTACCATGAGGCTAATGAAGCTTAAACTCTAGAGCTCTTCACTCATGTGAGCTCCTGGGAATGCTGGGGGCTGCTGGGAGCTGTAGAATCTTCTTGGGGTGGGAAGGAAGCCAGGCTGCCATCAACAAGCATTTCTATGGGAGGATTACTGTTATCTCAAGAAAAGGACCAGACTATCCAAAGTTCCCATAATTTGTTGTGATTCCCTTTTCCATTCTTAATAATCACTTGATGCTTCATTTTGTATTTGTATTCTTTTTTCCTCAAAGATGGCACCCCAAAATAGTATAAACCCTAAGCTCAGAAAACCTGGATCCAGCCCTGAATTATTGAACTTGCCCCAAGCAATCGTAGAGGGAAGTCTTGAGCTCCATTCATCCGGTTCCAGGCCCTGGTGTCCTTCCTGCAGACCCCCCTGTGGGCACCACAGTTGGCTCTGGGAAGAACCCCAGTGGGCCGTGACCTCTTCTCTGAAGTCTTCCCAAAGCCAAAGCAAGATTGGTGCATTTCTTCTGATTACACACAACACTTACTGAGACCTTTATTTATTATTTTATTCTTACTTTTTTATTTTTTATTAAAGAAGTTGGAGGTTTATAGAAAAATCATGCAGAAAATACAGAGTCCCGATATACCATTGTGGTGGTTTGGAGTTGTATATACACCAGAAAAAAATATGTTCTTAAATCTAATGTATTCCTGTGGGTGTCAGCCCATTATAAGTAGGACCTTTTGATGAGGTTGCTTCAGTTAAGGTGTGGCCCAGCTCAATCAGGATGAGTCTTAATCCTTTTACTGAAGTCCTTTTTAAATGTGGCAGAGGAGCCAAGGATCACAGCTGGTCTTTGGGAAGAATGCATCACCTTGATGATGCCTGGATTTGGGCATTTTCTCAGCCTCAAAACTATAAACTAATAAATTCCTATCGTTCAAGCTGAACCATTTCATGGTATCTGCTTTAAGCAGTCTAGGAAACCAAGACAACCACCCTACTAACACCTTGCATTAGTGTGGTACATTTGTCACAATTCTTGAAAGAACATTTTTATAATTGTTCTATTAACTATAGTCCACCATTTACAAAAGGATTCATTGTTTGTGTTGTACACTCCTACATTTAAAAAAATTATTCTAGTAATATATACAACCCAAAATTTCCCCTCTTAACCCAATCCATGTGTATAATTCAGTGCTGCTACTTGCGTTCACAATGTTGTGCTACCTTTGGAATCTTAAAGCAGCAGAATGCAGTCTCGTTTGCTAATTTATCCTCAAGTCTTTGTCTCATTTCTTCAGTTGAACTTGAATAGATCCTGCATCAATTACATGCCCTATGTTCACCTTTCTGAAAACACAAGCCATGATGTGCACTTAAGGAAGAGTAGCTTAGTCTTTCAGAGCACGGAAGGCTTTTCTTGTGTCACCAGGTATCCTGCTTGGGATTTTCATAGGCCTTTAATTTTAGAATTGTAAAGAGGGTTTATAATCTAAGGCAACAGGGAAAACATAAGGATTCTCCACGGTGGTAAAAGGAAGAAATATATGTCTGTGTCTTAGCTTTCAATGCTCACCTTCAAGGAGGGCTTGCTCCCAACTCCCACTATTCATTCATTCATTCAATCATTCATTCATTCAATAACTCTATCCCAGGCATTGACCTAGACTCTGATGACAAAACATTGAAAATGATTCTCTCCCCACCCTCAAGGAGCTAAGTGAAGAGAGACAAGACTTTCTTCTCAGTGATGGTAATTATTTCCATAGAGTATTTAAATGTTCTGGATTATTTTATACAGGCCCATGAAATGAGATTTATCCTTGATAAACAGCCAATTATTTTTACTTGGCAAAATACCCTTGCTTTATGGAATCAACTTATTCCAGAAAATTTGCCTTCAGAGTGAATCTTACCTGTCTTTTATTCTTCATGACTTTCAATATAAAATCTGACACATTTTCCAACAAGAAAGTCCTTGAAGTGGAAAACAGCTACAGATATGCAGTGCAAGAGGCAAAGGAAAGAAAGGATGGAATGGAATGTGCGAGAGCCATGTATATTTGGGATCTATGGTTCCACACAACAGTTCGCTTAACTTAGGTGGCATTCAGGGAAATTTCTTCTTTAAGAAGACACTTTTTCATGAGAACATTTTTCTTCTCTCCTTCATTCCTAGTTTTTTGCTCCTGAGAAGGAATTTCTAACCTCTCTACCTTGCCCTTTTCCTGTTTATCTGTGGGATATAGAACTAGAACTAGGAAATCATACCAACTGCTGCCAGGTGTCCCAATGATATGGCTAAAACAGTATTTAATGAATTGAAGACTTTTCATTCAGCTTTAAAAAATACATTTGGAATTTGGAAGGTTAAACGTCTTTAAAATGACAGCTGTAATAATTCCCACTGACAGCTCCCACTTCTACAGTGCTCTCATGGAGAAGGGAGGGTCAAACAAATTGGCAATTTTGTGTTTCCTCTCTGTGTGCCCAATAAAAAATCATCACTTGAGGGCAGATACCATGTCTTACTTGTTGTGACAGTTCGATGTATAATATCCCCCAAAATGCCATTCTCTTTGATGCAGTCTTGTGTGGGCAGACATATTAGTGTTGATTAGATTTTGGAATCCTTTGGGTGTTTCTGTGGAGATGTGATTCAATCAACTGTGGACAAGACTTTTGGTTGGATAATTTCCATGGAGGTGTTGCCCCACCCATTTGGGGTGGGTCTGAATTAAATTACTGGAGCACTATATAAGCTCAGACAGAAGGAGTGAGCTTGCAACAGCCAAGAGGGACACTTTGAAGAATGCACAGAAGCTGAGAAAGTAGCTGCAGATGAGAGACAGTTTGAAGATGGCCGTTGAAAGCAGACTTTTGCTCTGGAGAAACTAAGAGAGGACAAACACCCCAAGAGCAACTGAGAGTGATATTTTTGAGGAACTGCAGCCTAGATAGGAATGTCCTGGGAGAAAGCCATTTTGAACCCAGAACTTTGGAGGAGACGCCAGCCACGTGCCTTCAGCTAACAGAGGTTTTCCAGACACCATTGGCCATCCTCCAGTGAAGGTACCCTATTGTTGATGGCTTACCTTGGACACTTTATGGCTTTAAGACTGTAACTATGTAACCAAATAAACCTCCTTTTATAAAAGCCAATCCGTCTCTGGTGTTTTGCATTCCAGCAGCATTAGCAAACTAGAACACTTGTCTCTAGTGTTTCTCACAGAACTTGGTTCTATGCTGAACGTAGATTTTTATTGATCCCTTATGTTCAGGTATCACCTCCACTGATGCTCACTATCTCATTTATTTACCAACAAACCCACACTTTACAGTGAGCACAATGAAGATGGGACTCTTTGTGGTCCACAAATGTCAGATGAATGAATGAATCCATTCCCGTTTATTTTGGGTTTTGCAACTATTTGCTTTCATAGTTATCACTGAAACTACTTGAGTCTGTATACACAAGCTTTGGTCTCAATGAGTGCGGATAATTTATGGCTTCTAACCTTTCTGTCTTCTCAACTTGAGCAGCTCTTACTTATCCCAGAGAATTATCTCAGATGTCACGTCTCTGAAAATTTTGCTGACTCCTTGAATGACTGGTGGCCTCTGCTTCCCTGTTACTCACACAAACCTCGGTACACGTTACTGTTATGTTCATTCCCTTCATTAAACATGTTCCAGGTACTCTACACACTGTGTTGGTTGTCTTGGCACTTTGTGGATTGTTGTGTCCATCTGCTCACAGTCCCCTGTCCCCACACTGGGTCTGTGGGGAAGACCAAGCCTGGATACAGTAAGCCCTATTGGAACACTGTTCACATGGTTCCTGGAAGGGGCTTGCCATCAAGCTACCAACATTAGATTCTCCTAAGTAAGAAAAGAAAAAAAAAATCAAAATTTAAAAATACGCTGTTATGCTGTGATAGTTCATTTTATGTCTCAACTTGGCTATGGCGCCTAATGTGGTTGCTTAAATACTTGTCTAGATGTTGCTACAAAGATTTTTGAGGATGTGATTAGTATCTACAACTAGATGGCTTAAAGTAAAGGATACTGTCCTAGATAATATGGGTAGGCCCCCTCTAATCAGTTGAGGACCTTAAGAGCAAAAACTGAGGCTTCTCGGGGAAGAAAAAATTCTGCCTCAAGTCTACAACATCAACTCTTGTCTGAGTAATCTTGTGGACTCGATTGCAACATTATACTTAGCTTTATGAGGAAACACCAAATTGTCTTCCACCACTGCTGCACCATTTTACATTCCCACCAGCAGTGAATAAACGTTCCTATTTCTCCATATCCTCTCCAATACTTATTATTTGCCTTTTTTTAAAAAAATAACAGCCATTCTAATGGGTGTGGAATAGTATCTCATAGTAGTTTTGATTTGCATTTCCCTGATGGCTAAGATGTTGAGCATCTTTTCATGTGCTTTCTGGCCAGTTGTATATCTTCTTTGGAGAGATGTCTTTTCAAGACTCTTGCCCATTTTTTAATTGGGTTGTTTGTCTTTTTGTTGTTAAGTTGGAGGATTTCTTTATATGTTATAGATATTGAACCTATATCATACATGAGGTTTCCAAATATTTTCATCCACTGTGTAGGTTGTCATTTTACTTTCATGATAAAGTCCTTTGAGGCACAAAAGTTTTAAAGTTTGATGTGGTCCCATTTATCTATTGTTTCTTTTGTACCTTGTGCTTTGGGTGTAAAGTCTAAGAAACCATTGCTTAATAAAAGTTCCTGAAGATGCTTCCTACGTTTCTTCTAGGAGTTGATAGTTAGACAAATGGACTCTAGTTGATAGTACAATTACAAAATGTGCTAGCATAAATTTTAACACATGTTTGACACCAATACAAGGTGTTGGTGGTGGGATGGTGTATGGGAATCCTATATTTTGTGCATGATTGTTCTATAAACCTGCAACTCCTCCAATAAAGAAAATAAAAAAAGACAGCAACATCAACTCTTGCCAGAATTTCCAGCCTGCTTGCCCTACAAATTTCAGACTTGCCAGTCCACACAATTGCATGAGTCAGTTCCTTAAAATAAATCTCTTTATGTATCTCCTCTTGGTTCTGTTTCTCTGGAGACCCCTGACTGATACAGTTCACCACGTGAAATCATCTCATGTATCCTCAGTTGCACACACTGAATTCATTTGACTTGAGGGAACAGATGTTGTTAAAATAACATTGATTTCCATTTATTTCTTTCTTCAATCCTCCAGTGGCATAATAAAGACCCATCCCTCTATCCCTGCCCCGTGTTTTGTGCAAGAGGTCTGGAATATGCTCCCTTCCTTCTTGAGGTTCCTTTCTAGCTAGTGCATAACCCATTCTGCTGGCAGGTGCTGGGTCCTTGCAGACCCCACATTGCCTGGGACCTGCTGCCTCCCCGCAGAGATGGGACCTGTTCCTTTCTGTCCTGCTGAGTCACCTGGGGGCCCTGGGCTGTGGAACAATGCGGCTGTGCTCTGGGTCCCACGCATTTCCTCATGGAAGAAGGTTTCAGTTTTACCAGGGCCGCCATCTCAGAACTCAGCCCCTTGGTGCCATCCATCTCTCAGGTGCTCATACACTCAAGTCACCTCGGCCCAGAGGTCTGAAGGCCTCAGGCACCTGCCCAATTCCTTGACAGGACCAGACTCTGAATCCCAGGTTTGGCTTATCTAGAACAAATGTCTGCAGTGATAGTCTATGGGAATGAAGTAAGGAGGTTAAGATGTAAAGAAGGCTACAATACAGAGTAAGAATGAGACCTCAGATAACTGCTCCTGTGTGTGGCATTGTGGCAGGAGTGTTACCTGCAGAGAGAGTGAGGCAGCAGGTGGGAGTCAGAAGGACATGGCACCTGGGACAGACAGCACCTGGGCTGGGACCCGGCCTCTCCACTTCCCAACCGTGTGACCCTGAGCAAGTATCATAACTCCCTAAGCACTGGATTCCTTGTCCTCAGATGAAGATAATAAAATCCACTTCCTCCCTTCATGAGCACTAGAAACACTGAACATACAACATCTGCCCATTTAGACACTCAACTAAGCTAACTCCCTCTCCATTTGTTTGGAAAGAATTTATTATCCAATGGGTAAGACCAAACAATACAAGGCCACAATCTTACTGGTTAAGATTAAGCGAAGGTTTGAAAAGAAAAGAGTCAATACTTCTTTGCTTTAAAGACTAAAGTTAAGCAGAAGACAGGAAAATGTCCTACCTCAACCAGGGACAGATGTATAATATACTGTCTTGTTAGTAAAATCTGAGTTGGGGGAGGTTTTAGAGAGTTGCTGATGTCTCTCCCCATCCAGGCCTTCCGTAATGGCAAGAGGCCTTCGTAGAGCCATCAGCCCTCCGCATTATTTGCAGTGAGGTGCTCGAAAGCAAACAACAACCCTGAGCTACGGCTCTGCTCAGTTATGCCCCAGCCCTGATGAGGATCTACCCGGGCTTCGTGTGTGCTATAATGGCTACCTGGGGGCTACCTTGTGAGTCATGTGAAAAATGGGCACAGAAGAGTGCGTGCTGCCTAGATTTGGTAAAATACCTCAGGCAGCCCCAATAGAAGGCATCAGAAGATTTTATTTGAAGGGAATAAGGGCTGAGAAAGATATCCTCTTGTACTTTATGGCACATAATACTATTTTATATGTTTTTAGAACTATATAATGACTTTTCCCACCAAGGAATCTACCCCCTGTTCGCTCATTTACACCCTGTTTAATGGGAGAGAAGAATCCTCTAAATTGCTCAATTTTAGCTGCATTGCACTGAAATTGATTAATTCTCTTTATTTCTTTGAGAAAACCTCTTTTTTTTTAAAATTACTGGTTTGCAGTGCACTTCCTGCAGCACCCACAAAAGATAATAAAAATGAAGGTCACAGGTGTGAATTGTTTCTGAGTTTGGCAACGTTAGGCCTGATGTTGGACAAGGTAGGAAAATGGGCCCGTATCTGGAGGGTTTGAATTGTGAACACTGACAGCTGTGAAAGGCCATGTTCTCCTGTGAGGAAAAGCTGAGGGTTAGTACAATAATGGAGGGAGAAAGATGAAGACTAGAAAGAGAAAATGATCTTGAAATGTGTTTCCCTGGAGGCAAAGCCTCTGGGTCTTCTCGGGCAGGACACCAATTATTTCCTCTGTATCTCACATAAAATGAGGATAATAGCATTTTATTCAAAATATTTTTATGAGTATTGGAAATAATATATGTAGGTTACTTGCAGTGCAAGTAAAGGGCATGGTTCCCCTTAAATTAGCCATGACAATGTACATTTCTCTGACATATGATGGGAATCAGAGCCAGGGTTACTGGATTTGGCTAAATGTCTAGAGCACATAGTTCCATTATACTGGAATCTATGAGAATTTACAGCCAAAGAACCTTCATTACCTCTCAGCTGGTGACTGTTTGGAAAGACATTCAGCCACAGGCCCTGAGCATCCCTGTATCTTCTTGCTGCACCAATCTGAGTGACAGTGAACTTCTCCTCTGAAACCATGGAGGTCAGAAAGAAGTGGAACATTTTATAAGGACTGAGGGAAAAGGGAAAGAACTGTCAACCATGAGTTTTATATCTGGCAAAAATACCCTTTAGGAATAAGGGGCATAAATACATTCTAAGATGAAGTAAAACCTAAGAGAATATGTTGCTAGCAAACCAACTCATAAATAAAATGCTAACAAAAGAAAGCTTGAAAATTCAGAAAGGAAGAATTTTGAAATGGATGAAAATAGGGATAAATATGTTAGACTATCCTCATCATGAGTTTATTAAATCATATTTGGTGGCTGGTAAAAAAATTATGACACCATCTGATGTTACGCTCAATGTATGATGAGGAAATACTTAACATAATTATATTTTTAAAATGAGGAAAGTAAAAGGATTTAAAAGGAAGTAATGTTTCTGTAATACACTTGGAGTGGTAAAATATCAGTATGAGTAGACTTTGATAGTTCCCTGAGTACATTATAATACCTACAGTAACCACTAACAAAACTACGCAAAGCGATATACTCAAAAACACTATAAATAAATTTAGTTTGTCTTTCAAGAAATCAATACGATTGATAAACCTCTAACAAGAATGGCAAAGTAAAAAGAGAGAAGACACAATTCATCAATATCATGAATAAAATATATCACTGTAAATTTAGCAGTTATTAAAGAGATGATTAGGAAACACTATGAACAACTTATGCTCATAAATCAACAACATAGAGGAAATAGACCAATTATTTTTCTTGCCTGCTTTTAGTGGGTAGAATGTCCAGTACTATGTTGAATAAGAATGGTGATGGTAGACATATTTTTCTTCTTCTCAGTCTTGGAGGGAAAGAATTCAGTTTTTTTGCCTTTATGTATGATGTTAGCTATAGGTTTTTATAGATACTCTTTATCATGTTGAGAAAGTTCCCTTGTTTCCCTCATTTGCTGAGAGATTTTATAGTGAAAGGTGGGTGGTTTTGTCAAATGCTTTTTATTCTTCAATTGATATACCCTTATGATTTTTTTCTTTTCAGCTTGTTGATATGAGAGATTACACTGATTGATTTTCAAATGTTGAACTAACCTTGCATACATGGAATAAACCCCACCTGGTTGTGGTTTATAATTCTTTCCATACATTTCTGGATTTGATTTGCTAATATTTTGTTGAAAATTTTTGGGTCTAAGTTCATGAGAGATACTGGTCTGTAGTTGTCTTTTTTTGTATTGTTTTCATCTTGTTTTGTTATCAGGGTAATACTATCCTCATAGGATAAGTTGTAAATAGTTCCTTTCTGTTCTCTTTTCTGGAAGAGGTGGTATAAAATCTCTGTTAATTTTTCTTCAAATGGTTGGTATAATTCTACAATGAAATCATCTGGGTCTGGAGATTTCTTTGTCACAGGCATTTTTAAAATTACAAATTCAGTTTCTCTAATGGTTAAAATTAAACTATTCAGCTTTTCTATGACATCATGTTTGAGGTTGGTATACAGGTTGGAAAGGAAGAAATAACACTGTCCCTATTTGAAGATGACGTGATGGTCTGTGTAGAAAATCTCAAGGAATCTAGGGTGAAAATTTTCTTAGAACTAATAAATGAGCTCAGCAAGGTTGCAGGATACAAGATAAGCATACAAAAATCAATTATATTTCTATATACTAGCAATGAAAAATACCATTTTAAATGCTCTAAAGAATGTGAAACAGTTAGGCATACAGTTAGAGCATGTATAGGATCTCTAGACTGATAAATCGCAAGACTGATAAAAGAAATCAAACAAGTAAGTAAATGAAAAGACATTATTATTGGAAGAATCAACACAGTAAATACATTAATTCCCTCTGAATAGACCTATAGGTTTAATACAAATCTTATCAAAATCCCAGCATTTTCACTAATTAATACTAGGGATGCAAAATTAGCAGCTGATAAGAGCTCTGGGATGTATTATGTTATGATAATTGTTTAAAGTTGAAAGTGATGATGATTGTACAACTAAGTGAAGATAATGTAAGAAACTGACCATTTATTTTGGGATAGAATGTATATTAAGTGAAATTAGGAACCCACTAGTTAATAATTCAAGTCCTAGATCTTGAGGCTTGCTCTTGTGAAACTTAGGGTTGTAAATGGGAGGCTGAGTCCTCCTATAGTTATGCCTGACTGGCACGTCCAGGGAACCTCTTTTGTTGCTCAGATGTGGCCTTTCTCTCTCTAAGCCCAACTCAGCATATAAATTCATTCACCACCTCCCCCCATGAGGGACATGGCTCCCAAGGGGATGAATCTTCCTGGTGATGTGGGGCATGACTCCCAGGAATGAGCTTGACCCTGGCAGCAAGGGATTGAAAATGCCTACTTGACCAAAAGGGGGAAAAAGAAAGGCAACATGCTGAGGTCATAGTGGCTGAGAGATCCCCAATAGAGTCAAGAGGCTATCTTGGGGGTTTCTGTTATGCAAGCTGCAGCTGGATATCCCTAATGGCCACAGTATGCCATGCCCTTACCAAAAGTAGTCCCCAAATACCTAGGTCCCTTACCTAAGATTCTATAAAAGATTCACTCATTAAGTTTTATCTCTCATAAACTTAAATCCACAAGAACATTCCTGTGCCAGAGAAGTTCTAAAACCCAGAGACAACAGTGTCTTTAAGAACAGCAACCAGTTGCAGCCCCCTTCCTCATACTGTTGACACTCCCTTTCAATATGAACAAGTTAGGGTGCTCACTGCCTAGACACCCCTGAAGATGGAGAAAAAGATTAAGTGAGAGGAAGGGGTAGCACCAAACAAGATAAGATTTAACAAAGGTCTATGGACACTGAAAGTTTATATATATATGTATTTGGATGCTGGGGTTGGAATAGCTGGAAGGAGGTAAATGACATGGTATAACTGTACCCTATAATGTCCTTTGAAATTTGCTCTACAGCTACTCATTTAATTGCATTTGGAAAGTCTTCACCTTTCTGTATATACCCTATATTGCATAATAAACAAAGAACTGAAACTGTGGAACTGTAATCCATAACAATTTTTGACATTACCTATATAACTTCTTGCTGAGCTGTACATCAATAGTTAACACCTGTTTGTATGTATGCTGTATTTTACAATAATGGAAATAGCTGAAGTTGTTGAACTCTGCCTCATGATATTCATTGACATTTGTTCTGTAACTACTTGATAAATCATACCTTGAAAATTATCACTGTTATGTACATATGTTACAGTTCACAATAAAAATGCATTAAAATAAAAAAATATTCAATTGTGTATCGATCAATACTTATCCTATTGTGCATAATAGGTGTTCAATAAATAATTTAGTGAATGCAAAAAAAAAATCTCAGTATTTTATTTTTCTAGTCATAGACAAGCTTATTCTAAAACTTCTATGGCAAGGAACAGACATTAGGATAATCTTGATGAGCTAAAATAATCTTGACCAGAAGAATAAAGTGGGAGGAATCACTCTTCCTGGTTGAAGACTTACTAAACAGCTGTAGTAATCAAGACACTGGGAAAGGAACAGACAGGTAGGTCAATGGAACAGAGTGGGAAACCCAGAAATAGACTCACAAATACTCCCAACTGATATTTTACAAAGATTCAAAAGCAATTAAGTGGAGGAAATATTCCCTTTTCTGCAAATGGTGCTTTTAGCAATCAGATCTCCATAGGTGAAAAAAAATGAACCTCACACCTCATAAAAAATTAACTCCAAATGGATCACAAAGTTAAATGTAAAACATAAAACCACAACCTTTTTAAAAAATGTGAATAGGAGGAAATCTTCAGGATCTGTGATCTGACAGAGTTATTTGTATGATGCCAAAAGCATGGTACATCCAAGAAAAAATTGATAGATCAACTCTCATCAGAGTTAAAAACATTTGCTTTGAGAAAGACCATATAAAGAGGATGTAAAGAGTCAAGCTACAGATGGGTAGAAAATATTTTCAAACCAAATATATGACAAAGGACTAATATCTTGACTATATGTTTTAAGTACTCAAAACTTAGTAGTAAAACAAGACAAAACACAACCACAAAAATCAGTCCTTTTAGAATATTGGACAAAATACATGAAGAGACATTTTACCAAAGAGGATACATAGATGTTAGATAATCACATGAAAACATGTAAAACATCATTGGAGAATAGGTAAATATAAATTAAAGCCATAATGAGATATCACCATACATTTATCAGAATGGCTAAAATTAAATGAAAAATTCTAACAGTACATCCTAGAAAGAATACAGAGAAACTGGATCACTCATATAAACTGTTTGGCAATTTCTCATAAAATTAAACACGCACTTGCCAAAAGACCCAGAAATTGCAGTTTTGGTCATCTACCCCTGAGAAATGAAAATGTTGTTCACACAATAATCTCTACATGAATATTCATAGTTACCTTATTTTTGATAGCCAAAGCTGGAAACAACCCAGCTGTCCTTCAGTGGATAAGTGGTTTAAACAACAGTGTACTTCCATACTATGGAAAACTACTCAAAAATTTAAACAACCCTCGATACCTGATGAATCTCCAATCTTGGTGAATCTCCAGACAATTATACTGAGTGACAAAAGCCAACCCCAAAACGTGGCTGTTCTGGTTTACTAATGCTGCCAGAATGCAAAATTCCAGAAATGGATTGGCTTTTATAAAGGGGGTTTATTTGGTTACAAAGTTAAAGTCTTAAGGCCATAAAGTGTCCAAGGTAAGGCATCAACAATAGGGTAACTTCACTGGAGAAAGGCCAGTGGCATCTGAAAAACCTATAGTAGCTCAGAAGTCATGTGGCTGGTATCTGCTTCAGGGTTCTGGTTTCAAGATGGCTTTCTCCCAGAACATTTCTCTCTAGGTGTTTTGGAGGTATTCTCTTAGTTTCTTCCAGACAAAGTCCAGACTAGTAAAAGTCTACTTTCAATGGCCATCTCCAAAATGTCTCTCATATGCAGCACTGAGTTCCTTCTGTTTGTCAGTTCTTTTATGTGGTTCCAGTGATTTAATCAGACCCACCCTGAATGGGTGGGATAGCACTTCCATGGAAATTATCCAATCAAAGTTCTTGCCCACAGGTGATTGAGTCACATCTCCATGGAAACGCTCTATCAATAGGTTCCAACCTAATCAACACCAATATGTTTGCTCCCACAAGATTGCATCAAAGAACATGGAATTTGGGAGAACATAATACATCCAAACCGGCACAGTGGCATCCTGCATGATTTTATTTATATAACATTCTTGAATTGACAAAATTATAGAAATGAAGAACAGATTAGTGGTTGAAGAGGAGGTCGTCTTCCTGGAAAGGAAGTGGGTGGTGATGAAGGGGCCCCACGAGGGATTCTTGTCATGAGGAAATGCTCTGTGTCTTGACTATAATAATTTCAATATCCTTGTTGATATTGCACTGTAGCTTTGCATGACATTCCAGCTGGGTGAAATGCAGGAAGAGAACATGGGATCTTTCTACATTGTTTCCTACCACTGCATGTGCCCTACAATGCTCTCAAAACAAACTTCAATGAAATGATTCACTTCTCCCCTCTCACTGATGAGGCATGGTCACTGGGTCTGCTAGGAAGTCGCCTTCTTGTCTTAGTGTGAATTCTCCAGAAGAAGCCTCTTGACTCCTTTCCTCTCACTTGCTGAGGAGCTCAGTTCACCTGTTAGCTCCAACACAGTCTCCTCACACCTTGGGAGTTGGCTCCTAGGTAACTAAGCCATCTGGAGCCAGTTATGTCCACTGGGACCAGGACTTCTCCACAGAAATGACTGAGACCAGCTTCTTGGGTAGATTGTAAGTCTTGGAAAGCACCTGCAAAGCCAATTACTTCAGTGACTTCCTTCTATAGGAGAAACAAATGGTACACTTCAAAGAGCAGAGGGTTCTTGTTGAACGTCACTTAGAATTGGAAAGAACCAGGATTAGAACCCATGAGTGCATCATGCTGAGCCCAGTTCTTTTCCTAATCCATGGGCATTTTTATGAAGATTAGCCCTTTCTCAACCAGCAATTATGATTCTTAACTGTTACTTATTGTTATTATTGCAACTCCTTTTGCACAGAACTTTTGTTTCTCCAGGAACTATCCAAACAGAACCAGTTCCTCTGTATAGTAGCTTTACCAGGTTCTTTTAAGTAGCCTGGTGGCTTATGGATAAATGTTTAACAATTGGCTCTCTGGACAATGCAAAAGTGAGTGTGTGTGTGTATGTATACAAATGCATAAACATGTGTATATATTATAAATTTTATTTATATAAAGGATGTACAGTATACAATTTACAAATAAAAATATACAATACTCTGTGTTGTAAATTCCATATAACACATTGATTCTCAAAGAATACTTTGTTAATTTTTGCCAAACTTGTATATCCATAGCCAACCTATGGTTGTAACTGACGAATAAATATAGTTCCTACATGTTGTTGGTTGATAGTTTTATTTACATTAACAAGTCAGGTGGAAGTGAAACAATAAAGATATATTGGAACTTCACTCATTTGTCAATGGCTTGACAAATGAGTGAAGTCAATTTAGAAAATGGTTGTTAAATATTGGAAAAAATGTCCCCTAAAGTTTTGGGCTATTTGCAATAGAATGGCTGCATACAAGATACTTTTAAGTTTAATCTGCATGATTAACCTTTACTCTATCATGTTCTTAAGTCTAGAGAGAAGTCAGAAAACTTACCAGAGAGGGTCAGGTGGTAAATATTTTAGACTTTTTCCGGCCACATAAGGTCTGTGTTGTATGTTCTTTGTTGTTTTCTTTTTGTTTGTTTGTTTGTTTTTTTGTCTAAAACCCTGAAAATGTAAAACCCATTTTTAAATTGCAAGCCAGACTTGACCCACTGGCCTTAACTTGGTGATCCAAGCCCCAGACAATCAATAAAACAATAGACCGCATCTTCATTTGCAGCATTTTCCTATTTCTTTACTGTGAATATTCCTATGGCTGATTTCAAGCTATTAATGTGACATCCCTGAACCCAGAACTAGAAAGAAATATGCAGTAGAACATAATTACATGGTATTTCTACCATACAGATACAGTACACATGAAAATACCTCAAAGGCACAGAAAAATGCCAAATATAATAAAATCATTAGGAAGTGATGACTTTTGAGTTCTCATACCTTTGTTTTCAAGATAATTTATATACATTCATATAATTTATTTTTTGATGATGGCTGCATTCTTGAAAATTTAAGAACTGACGGTTGTACGCCTGCATGTGTCAACTACAGCACCGACAGGCCCCATCTGCTGAGACATGTGACACATCTGCTTCTGGGCTGTCCTCTTTCCTGCCTTGGCATGGAAGCTCAGCTGGGGGTGGCCTGGCTGGTGGACAGTACCCAACTCTCCACCACAATGTCCAAGTTCCCAAGATTATGTCAGGAGTGGTGTGCTAGGACAGAGGTGAAGAAGAGAACATTGGAGCAGGTGCCCCTGGGTTGGGCAGAGGTATAGATCCAAAGAGGAGTCAGAGAGCCAGGAGAGATTAGAGCACACATCTTGATGTTCAGTTGGGTAGATGAAAAGTAGTCTGGGGAAATTTCAGAATCAGGGAACACATCCACTGCAAAGGCAGCAACTCCCTAGCTTGGCATTTGGGTGGGTGATTGCCCATAAAGCACTCCTTATGGATCTGCCCCTAGTTAGGGCTCAACAAATACTAATTATTATTATTAAATGGAGAGGAAATGAAAGCCTTGGATTGGAGCCCAGGAGGCCAACCCCAGCAGGGCGGTTGCCCCACCAAGTCAGAAAGGAAACTGCAGCTCCCAATGGAAATCTAGCCAGAGCCTGCTAGATTTATTTGTGTGCAAGAACAAAGCAGGCAGGCAGGGTGCAAATGAGGGATTAGTGTGTGTGCATACACAAATTAGCAGGCGGGTGCATTCCATGCCAGCTCCAAGCAGACTGCACCAGCTGTGTGGCAGCTGCATGCATTATGGCTTCAAGCTTTCCGCCTACAACAAAGCCTTGTCACAACAATGTCAAGAAAGTTGGCCTGGTGAAGAGGAAAGAATGCCAGACAAAGCCGGGCGTGCTGGATCTCCTGTTCCTTGATGTTCCTCTTTGTTCATTTGTGGTCTCTGATACCCTGCAGCTGAAAGAAAAGAATTAATCCTATCTAATCCTACAATACATCCGTGTATGGGGAGGAGGGCTCCTTGACGAGCAGCTGGAAGGCACGTCAGGCCCCTGGTAGGGAGTTAAATGAAAAGTGTCCGGCAGCCCTAATGAGAGATGGATGGATCCATTGAAACAATAACCTATTAAAATTCCGAATGGAAACAGTAATATTTTATTATTCCAAATCTTGATTACTGAAGCAGCTTAGTTGTGCAATATCTCTGGCCCAGGGAAAAGAGGTGAGCTGAAAGGAGAGAGAGAAAAGATGACTGTTGAAAAAAAATGAGGAAAACTATAGTGACACCACGGAAAAGAGCTGGAATATGTAATTGGGGGTGCTGTAGATCAGTGATTGGCTTTGCAGGAGTGGGTCAGTGCAGGTTTGAGAAGTGGAGGCGTGGAGAGTGGGTGAATGGCAACAGGAAGCAGCTTTCTTCCCATTACTTTAAATACTGCTAATGCAACCTCAGGAGACTGAACTGATGCTTTCCTAGAGAAAAAGAAAATCAAATCTGTGTAAGCAATCCATAAGTTAAATAGAGATGTCACCCTTTGTCTATAGCCTTGCAACAGAGGTACTTACAAGGTGGATTCTTCAGACTGAAAGTTTTATCCAGGTGAGCTCAGTAGAATAAACCAAGAGATGGGACATTTCTTGCTATATGTGTCATTTCAGGCTTCTTTACAAAAATTCCCCAACAGTGCCAACCTCTTTCCCCAATTTCAGTGCATGTCAATTAAGCTAAGAATCTGGCAAACCTTTTAGCAGTCTCTGATTTAACTATTGCACAGGTGGTCTGTCAATTCTACCACCTACATTTCATTCACACCTGTTGCCTCTGGCTCAGCCAGAATGTCACTTTCTCTCAGGTGCTCCTGTACCCAAGGTTTCTCCACTGTGTTGCTGCTGCCCTTCCTGTGCCCAGCCTTGCCTCATCTTTAATCCTTCTTCCCCACCATTGCCTGAGTGACCCAAAATGAGCATTTGGTTACCTGCTTGTCATCCTTTTAGCTTAAACTTCAATGCCCTGGCAGGTACATGAGGATTGCCATCATTTGCTTTCTGCCTACCTGCATCCCCAGTTTCATCACCCCCACTGTCCTCCCCTTCCACCTCCTCCCACCAGTTTGCGTCTCAGTGATCCTGAGCTCCCTGTGGTTTCCTGTGACTTTGCGCAGGCAGACTCTTCTTTCTGCCTGGAATGCCCTTCCTTTGTTTCTCTCTGATCTTGGATGGATTCCCGGTGCTTGGAGATCAGCACCAACTGATTTGTACCACCCCTCAAGCAAGGCAGAAATTCTCCCTGCAGGCCACATCTCCTTTATTAAAACCTTTATTAAAATGCAATTTTATTGAGATATAGTCACACATACCACAATCCATCCAAAGTATACAATCAATGGCTCACAGTTTCTTAGTCTGGAAATATACTTGCAGATGATGCTTCTCTGGGGAGAAGTTAGGAAATTTCTTACGGCAATCCAAGTGAATTTCTTAACAAAGGAGTGCAGTTACAAGAAGAAGCTCAGCATCTTTATTTGGTAAGTTCCTGTCCAGTGATGGTTTGCATCCAGAATTCCAACCCAATTGCCTGGAAGAAAAATCATTGCATGGCTGTATCAGGATTTTCAGAAACCTTTGGGAGGTTTTGCTTGAGGCTCCTCCAAACAACACCAATGTTATTTTTCAGTTTGTTGCCTTTCTAAGCATCTGAGCACAGGATCAGGGGCAGCATTGGAAGGGAAAGATCTAGTTCATTCTTTACATTGTCTTTACCGAGAGACTAGTGATTGGAGAGAGGAAATAACCCCTTCCATGTTGGGTGGCCGGTGAGTGGCTGAGCTAGGACAATGTTCAGGCCCCTGGCTCCAGGCTGTCTCTCCTTCAACTGCCTGCCCCCACCTCCAGTGAGTTTAATTCACAGTCACCAGTAGGAAATGGAAACAAATCTGTTTCAGGAGCACATCCTGAAGACTGGATGTGTTGAGTCCCCTTGGATCTTCAGCAGATGCCTTACACTTAATAAATGCCCAGAAATTTGCCTGAAGATTGGCTTGTAATTAGGCCGATAAATTAAACACTCATAAGTGGTTAAGCAACATAATTCATTGTCTTGGTATTATCAAAATGTTGTCCCTTCCCAGAACACCTATATCCTCTGAAAATAGAAGGGATGCTGGACTCTGTACTCAGGTAGGACTACGAAAGTGTAGTTACTGTGGGAAATATACTGCCTACATTAGACACACACTACAACTGCTGTGGAAAGCTGATCTCTTGTCTTTGGGTACTTTAGCCACTGTATTCTGAAATTTTTTCCTGAATTTCTCCCTTGCCATCCTTCTCTCCTTCCCCTTCTTTCTCCCTTCTGTTCAGGGTGAATGCACCAGGACCCACTCATCTATGTTCATGCCTTCTGGCTTCCGTGCTTCCGTCCATGGAACCCCATGACCACCACAGCCTGCTCCCTGCTCTCTGGATGTCTTCCTGACCCCAGAAAACTGTCATGAGTATGCAAGTGTTTGCGTGAGGTTATGTGAGTAACAAACTCCCCACCCCAACACAACACAGCAAAGCCAATCTGTGTTTCTCTAAGAAGATCTTGTGATGCCTTATTAAAAAATAATATTAGATTAGATCTATTTCTCAGAAACTTAGGGGGCTGGTGGGAGGAACAGTGCTGCAGAAAGTCCTTCCTAAGCTCCTCAGAGCCCTTTCTCTGGGCCAGCTCTTCTCTGCATCTGCCTCGGATCATTCTCCCTCTCTTATTTAAGGCCCTCCCTAGGAGCCAGCTGTAAAAAGACCATTGTGAGGGTTCAGGTGGTGGGGATTTACAAACTTTTATGGTGATTCTCAATGTGAGTTGCACATTAGAATTAGCTGGAGGATATAAAAAATAACAAAACCTAGGCCAGACCCAGTCCAATTAAATAAGAAGCTCTGTGGATGGGACAAACATATTTGTAAAGGTTCTGAGGTGACTCCAATGTGCAGCCAAGCTGGGAACTATTGTTTGAAATCCTAAATAACAGTAGGGAAAGAGAATGAGAGAAATACCGATGCAATTGTCACCACTGAAAACAGGTGGAATAATATTTTTTTAATCTTTATAGTAACACTATGAGACTGGGAATGATATCCTCCTTTTAAAGGAGAGGAAACTGAGGCTCAAAGAGGTGAAATAACTTAGCTGTGGTTACATAACTTGTAAAAGTAGAGCTCAGTGACAACAAGTGTAACAACTTAATCAACTACTGGGGGTATCTTCCAAAAGCTGTGAGCTCTTGACTCCAGTCTTCCTTATTTCTTCCTTCTCCCTTCTCTTCAGTCTGTTGCTGATGAGGAAGGTCTATGGGATCAGACCTGCCACCTGTGGGAAGTAGGCAGAGAAAATTACTCAGCTTCAAATGTCTGCCACCATTCAGGAAAATGGAAGGATGACTTGGCAAAATTAAGAGCTGAGGGCCAGGAAAGGGTCCCAGGCTTGAAATCTAACTAAGGAGCTCACCCTGAGTTTGTGTGGCTGGATTTCAAAATTCCTTTGGGCTATTAACTCCTATTTACCTTCCATTTCCCCTAATTGGGAATGGAATGTTCATAACTGTTGTTCATAACCGTTATCCTATCTCAGCCCTCCCATTGTTTGCTAGGAGTGTCTTCTTGATTTGACTGGTCTGCAGAAGGAGAGGAAGGTATTTAATGAATACACTAAAGAGTTGCATTTGTATCTGACTTAGATGAGTTAGATGATGGTATGTTAGATTTTTAAGCTAATGAATTTAGATGAGATTTTGGACTTTAATCTTGTACTGAGAAGAGCTCCTTGTGAACCTCGGGAGGTTGTAAATGTATTTGCCATCTTGAAGGAACATGAATTATAATTAAGCATAAACAGAAAAAAAGAGTGAAAGAACAAGAAAAGCAGCATCCAAGAGTCATAGAACAGTAATTTAGCAAACGTATAATCGGAATACCAAAGGAGAAGACTGTAAAACTGGGAAAAGAAATATTTGCTGACACTTTGGAGAGGCTAGCCCAGAGTTTGCTCCAGAGAAGCTAAGAGAGGACAAAACACCCCAAGAGCAACATTTTGAAAAATTTCCAGGAGCTGAGAGAGGAGCTGGAACACAACCTGGGATCAGCAGACACCAGCCACGTGACTTCTCAGCTAACAGAAGTTTTCTGGATGCCATTGACCTTCCTTCGCTGAAGGTGTACTTGTATTGATGCCTTAATTTGGACATTTTCATGGCCTTCAGACTGTAAATTTGTAACCAAATAAACCCTCTTTATAAAAGCCAATCCATTTCTGGTATTTTGCATAACAGCAGCATTAGCAAACCGGGACACATATGAATGAGGAATTATATCCAACCTCTTATCAAAATTTATGTAATCCAGGATGGTAGGAAACAACAGAGGCCAAAGAGGCTGCTTTTTCCTGAGTATTTAAGAGAGAACAAAGTTCTCAATGTCAGGGAAAGTGATAAATACCATCAGATCTGAAATGTGCATTCACAGAATGAAAGGTTGAGAAGCAGAGGGTTGAGATCAATTGAAAATTAGTTGAATTCAACTGAAAAGAGAAGATCAGAGGCCGTAAAAATTTCCTTCTATTATGGCCTGTTTGAGGGTCACCTTTATACTTGTTATTTATGAGTAACAAATTAAGGTAAATGTTCTCATATTTATGCCACACTGGGTATTCCCTTGAAAACCCTTCTCCATTGTCTTAATGTGGGGGAGGAACAACCCTTTCTCTCACTTTTAACTTCCTCCATGGAGCCCTGAAAAACAATTTCTAAAAGATCATCTCATTCTCAACTTTTCAGTCTAATTAGTTTATTCCTTGAGGGGAGAATTGGGCTAATTGAGTTGGTTTTATAATTTCTTAGAACATCTTTTATTTGTGAACTAGTCCTTAAATCAATTAGCCCCTATTGAATTTTTACTTATTGAAATAATCTGTTATTCAAGGAAAACTTGTATACCCTGTGGTAATGGCTCTAAAATATTCATTTGCTCAGGAATCACCCCATGGTGGGCTGTAAAATAGCCCCCAAAGAAATCTAGATCCTCATCCCTGGAAACTTATATGCCAAAAGGGACTTTGCAGATATGATTCAGTTAAGGATCTTAAGATGGGGAAAATTTTCCTGGGTTTTCTAGGTAAGCCGAATGTAATCAATAGCAGGGGTCCTTATAGAGGGAGTCAAGAGATCAGAGAGGAGATAGGAGATGGAATGACAAAAGCAAGAGGTTGGAGTGATGCATGGAAGAGGTAATGAGCCAAGGAATAAATACTGCTGATCTCCAGAAGCTAGAAAAGACAGGGAAATGAGTTCTCCCCTCGAGCCTCCAGAAGGAGCCAGTCCTGCTGATGCCTTGCCTTTAGCCAGTGAAACTGATTTCAGAATTCTGGCCTCCAGAACAATAAGAGAATAAATACATGTTGTTCAAAGCTGCTAAACTTGTGGTAGTTTGTTACAGCAGCAAGAGGAGCCTAGTACACCTCTAGAACCTGGTAAAATGTACGCTCCAAAGCAGCACTTCTAGAGATTCTCAATCAGTTCTGGAAGTATCTATATTTTCAATAAGCACTTGTGTGATTGTGATGAAGTTGGTTGGTCTGTAAACTGCATTCTAAGTAATACTGTAAAATCCTATTTTATTAGGAACTAAGAGAATTCAGGCATTATTTTTCATTTAGTTATGTGCTTTGTAACATTAACTTGACCCATATGGTGAGATGATATGTCAAGTCTACCCCCCAAAATGAAACTCAAAATTATTATTATTTGGCTTTGCTTTTAGCATTCACATATTTCACATAGTTGGACATATTATAATATGACATTATCAATGTTTTAAACAGCCTGGTTCTTCTCAGTCTCATTTAAGAACAGGGAGGAGATGGCCAAATATAGACACATTTAGTATTGCATAAAATTAATTCAGCCCTAACAAATGCCACCAGGTGCGGTTAAACTCCTATTTCTCTGTTTCTTTTCGTTCATGAACTTTCCCCATGTGTTTCCCCAAATATCTTTGCCAAATGTAGACACCTTTTCAAGTTTCCCATCTGGTGATGATAGCTGTAGTAGCTCCGAACACAGTTCCAGTATAGCTCACTGACACAAGGAGCTTCCAGAATCTCATAGGAGCTGTCAGGGCCCTCCCACGGCTCCAAAATGCTTTATGCTAGATAGTAAGATGCACTAAGATGTTTCACATTTGTGCAGGGAAAGTCAAAATACAGAAGGGCAAAGGTAAAATGGGTTGCCATCTTGGAAGAAGAACATTTGAGCCTCCTTGGAAAGGCATTTTTTTTTCTTTTTACTTCTTTTTGTTTCCGTGGACAGCAAGACACAGTCAGACTCACATCTCCATTCAGTGGTCTCTCACCTTGTCCTCTTGGAGGGATCTGCCTTCTATACCAACCTCCTCACCTTTACCACACAAACAACATTAAAGTCAGAGCACGGATAGTCTCTGAAAAGAGTAAGGGCTTCCACAGCTTGGATGCTGGATTACCTCCTTACCAGGAACCACCTCTGTGTGTTCCTTCAATAAGTGCTTGGGAGACACATACATCGGGGACTATCACCTTGCTTTCGACAGTGCCTTTATACCATACAGAAAGGATGGTCTCTCCATCCAGCTGGGCATTTCCCCAGAGTAGATGACCAGTCATCCTGCCACCCTGGGGTACAGGAAGCGGAATCTAATGGCTAGGCTGAATTCTCAGAATTTCTGCTCTATGATTTTCAAATCTCAAATTCATTCTGTATCACAGTTATCTGCCTGTGTGTGACTGTTTTTAGAACATGATCTTGGAACAAGGACAATTTGTTTCTGACTTTGTATCGTCAGTACCTAGGTGTCAGAGTGGGCCTCCAGTGATTAATTGATAATGTCCCCATCTACTTTTGGGGACCTGGAGGAAGGTACTTAATGGTGTTACATAGGATGTTTAGGGTTCTACTCAATAAAAGTGATGGTTAATTTTCAGTTCAGACATTTGCCAGAAGTATTGTCTCCACAAAAGAATTCCATATAATTCTCATACCTACCTTAAATATCCCTCATTGCTGCAGAGACTCAACACAGAACACCAAAAATTCAAACTAGAGAGGGAACTAGAGAGCTAAGCAAACAATCAGAAGTTAATTCCAGCACCATTAAAAAATGCCATCAGCCAACAACTCCTAGAGCTTCATGGAAGATGCAAGCCTCCCCAGGAATGGATGTACAGGGCTTGATTTGAAAATGTACTTTGAGCATTTGCATATGCAAAGACCAGGAACTTTCTTCGGAGAACAGTAATGGTTCCAATTCATGAATGTCCTTTCCCTAACTTAAATGAAGTGGGGCAGAACGGGATGCATGCAGTGGGGGACAGGCAGAAACTCATCAACTAAGAATGTTTTTTGGGTGGAGAAAGCTTCCCTCGTTTTTCTCCCAACTTCCCCTAGGAAAAGGCATGGTTATTCTGGTTGGTCAGAATCCAGATCATCCATTTGTCCCTTTTCATGGCTTGTGGGTTTACTCTGCCTCATGACAGGGATAGGATCTGTATTTTTCTTTCCACATCGGTGCTCAGGCAAGAGGGCACTCCTGTAGTTTCTCTTGTCTCCTGATAAGTGCATCTGGGAAGGTTCTCCAAATTGACTAGGGAAAGTCCTCCTGTTACATCTCTGATCTCTCTGCAATTGTAGGTAAACCAAGCCAGCCTCTGTAAGCAGAAACATGCTCATTTGTTGTTCTCACAGTCTGTCTCTGACATTCAGGGGCATTCTGGTCTCTGGATTCAATTTGGAGAGGAAGTAGAAAGCTCCCCTTGAACCAGAGACTTAGAATATTCAATAGAGATTACTAGACTTCCAAAGCCCACTTCCTCACCCTTCCTCTTACTGGAAGAGTCTTTCTCTTATTGCACAAGCTGTTACTACCATTTACTCCCTTTCTCAGCTTCATTATAGTTAGCTGTGTTGGCATCCAGTTTGATGAACAAGACATAGGAGTAGTCTTTTACACAGTTTGTGGAAATGGTATTCCTCTTAAATAAAAGTAAGAAATGCTTGAATAAAGTTCCTCTTCTTTGCCCTCTTCAGGCTTTAGTCCTTGGGCACGGTTGTGTTAGGATGCAAGCTTGATGTTGAGGAGTCATCTTAGCACTATGAAGCAACATGTCTCAAAATGAAAGCTGAGACTTGGAGGATCATGGAAAAGGCTGGAGAGTTGTGCCTGGGCCATTGAACACCCACCCAAGTACAGCCTAGCTCTGGATGACTTGTTACATAAGATTATATAACATCCTACCCTTGAAGGCAGTTTTAGTTGCAGGTTCTGCAACTTGCACACAGTAGCATATACTTGGTGCTCCTTGCTTTGGGGAAGGCTATAGGGTCTCCCCCAGATTACTAAAGTGCAATTCATTATTGAACTGTCTTCTGATCTTCCCTTGGTTTCCTATGGGTCTGAACCCCAGAATCCTAGAAGCAAAAAACTTTCAAAAAGACCCTGAATACCTAACACAATATTTCCTTGTTCGAAACAAAAATCCTCATAAGTTCCTATATTAGAAAGAATTATAAATCTATACAGAATGTAAAGAAAAACATTTGTGGCTTATTGTAGGTGGTTATGAATGAGTTTGTATCACACTATATAAAATTCTCTTTACACTTCTTGCTTTAATATATATCAATAAATACTTTAGTTGATGTCATAAGGTTCCAAGTTAAAATTTCCTCAAGCCAATATTAAACTTAGACATCTGGATTATGGAGGTAGATGCAGTATGATAGTTAAAAGCAAGATCCATAGAGACAGATCACCTTGACTTATAATTCTGGTACAGCATCTTCGTATTTGTATAATTTGGGGGAAGTTACTTAATTCAAATAGCCTCAGTTTTCTCATCTCTGAGTGGGCTCAGGACACTAGTGCCAATCCTACAGGGTTGTGATATATATATCGGTGTCTAAGTAGGTGTGGAATGAGTTAGCTGAGATAATTAACTCAGCTATATTTTTATTTGTTTTTCCAATCAAAGCAAGATAAGACAAAGGCAAGAAATGTTGACAGAATGCCTATATTCTAGAGTGCATAGAGCACATAGCTTTCTCTAATGCTTTAATGACTTATATTTTGTCCATGCCAACTTGATCTTTTATCCCACAGCATAGTTTTTCGTTTTTTTTTTTCAAGGAAGTTTATTGATAAGAGCACCAGAAGTTCAATAATTTGGGTAGATAATGTTTTCCTTCATTGGTTTTATTTAAATATCCTAATGTTTTTTTTGCATGAAATTCCAGCTCAGGGGAAAATAAAAGATGACAGATTAGGTGGAATAATATGAATCCACCAGAACCAGCTTTCTGGAAATTGCTGCAGCACATTTTAGCTACACTCTCTGAATCACTCCCATTTGAACCTATTGTATCAACTTACAGAATCCATAACTCTGTGGCAACTACTATTATTGACCACTTATTACAAATGAAATACTATGTGAGGTATCTTATCTTCATTAGTCTTTGGACTCATGAGGTTCATAGGGATTGAGCCAGTTGTCTAAGGTCATATGACTAGTATGGGTTTTTAAAGAAAAAGAGGTATTGCCAGGATTAAAACAAGGGCTATATTTGGTCCCCAATTAATGTTTCCCTCTAAATCCTACTACCTTTCATAATTCAAAATATTCCTAACATCATTTCTGAGATATTTTTTATCATGGTAAAATACAGATAACCTAAAATTTACCAATAATAATATTTAGCACATTCACAATATTGTACCACCATCACCACCATAAAGTTCCAGAACATTTTCTTTACCCCAAAAGGAAATCACGTGCCCATTGAGCAGTCATTTTCCACACACTCTTCCTTGTCTCTTGCAACAAATAATCTTTCTGTCTCTATATATTTACTTATTCTGGATACTTCATATGAATGGAATCATATATGTGGATTTTTTACTAGTATTATTATTTTGAAATATAGAAAGTCTATAAGACCAAATGATTAAAATTTAATTTAGAATGGGTAAATTTTCAGGTGTCTTAATAAGGTAACTTTGGTCTTGGAAACTGCCCTTAAATCATGCCATGCCAACTGCTGACAAAATACAGTGATAGTTGGAGTGAAGAGGTTTAGGTTTAGGACCTACATCAATTATGTATTGACTTCATGATGCTAGGGATATAATTCAGGATAACACTCTGGGGCTACAAAGCAGACATTCCACACTATCTTGAGGTCCAATCTTAGAAGGTTCCTTACTGGTAGGTTCTGTTTTAGAAGCAAGTTTTGGGTTGCTTAACTCAGCAGCTGGGTTGCAATATGCATATGGTCCTGAGAACCTGGGATGGCTCAATAAATAACAACAACAACAATAACAGCAAAAGGTGGCTACTTACATAATATAATGTGAAGGGCATCATAAGACCTACTGCCCCCACAAATATATTCTCAATTGAATTGTCACTGTATCCAAAAATCCAACTACTAAACTCATCCTTTGAATCCAGGCATTTTTCCAGAAGGTCACTGCTGAAATGCACACATCTTGTCTAGGTGCTAATATTCTCTTTTCCCTTAACAGTTAGAGTTGATTGCTTGAGTGTGCTGCACAGAGGAGACAGACATTTTCAGCTGAGTGTTCTAATTACAGCACTGGGTCTACAATCAGGTTCTGCCTTTCCAGGTAGGAGTCAGTGTAATTCTCCTACTTGATCACTGAGCATCACTGTCTAAACATTCCACCTGCCACCAGTTCAAATGATTTTTTATGCCCACTAAACTTGATTTGGACTATTACTGTTCTATTTTGCTAATGCTGCAAGAATGCAAAGCACCAGAAATGGATTGGCTTTTATAAAAGGGGGTTTATTTGGTTACAAAGTTACAGTCTTAAGGCCATAAAGTGCCCATCAATAAAGGGTACCTTCACTGGAGGATGGCCAATGGTATCTGGAAAATCTCTGTTAGCTGGGAAGGCACCTGGCTGGTGTCTGCTCCAAAGTTCTGGGTTCAAAATGGCTTTTTCCCAGGACGTTCCTCTCTAGGTTGCAGTTCCTCAAAAATTTCACGCTTGGTTGCTCTTGGGTAGTTTGTCCTCTATTAGCTTCTCCGGAGCAAGAGTCTGCTTTCAACTGCCATCTTCAAACTGTCTCTCATCTGCAGCTACTCTCTCAGCTTCTGTGCATTCTTCAAAGTGTCCCTCTTGGCTGTAGCTCCTCTTCAAAATGCCACTCTCAGTTGCTCTTCAAAATGTCACTTATAGCTGCGCTGAGTTCCTTCTGTTGTCAGCTCATTTATATGGCTCCAGTGATTTAAATTAGACCCACCCTAAATGGGTGGGGTAACACCTCCATGACAATTATCCAGAGTCATCACCCACAATTGGGTTGGGCACATCCCCATGGAAACACTCAAAGAATTACAATCTAATCAACACTGATACGTCTGCCCACACAAGATTACATCGAAGAAAATGGTGTTTTGGGAGACATAATACATTCAAACAGGCACAATTACTTTCCCCAGTAGCTGGTTCTCAGCCTCCCACAACTCTGAACTCATCTTTTCTCTTGCTTAAATCCCAGGCCCTTCAGGTACAAATTGGTTGGCTGTGGGCAAGTTTCCTTCCTTCCCTCTCTAAACCTCAGTTTCCTCATTTGCATGCTGGGAAAATAATGGAGTTTGGTTGTCAAACAGATCTGGAAAGGTGTTATACTTCTTAAAAAGATTTGCATAAAAATGTTCAATTTAACAGGGTTCTTGGTGTTTAAATTGACATCCAGTCATGATTGGTAGGCTGGAAAAGGGCTGATATATCATATTCTACAAGAAATGTATGAGAAGGATGGAGATATTTAGTTTGACAAAGGAAAACTAAATGGATAGAAGGCCATCAGAGCTAATTACAACAATTGCAAAAGATAAAGAAATAGAAATGATTAGTCACATTTAATGATGAGAAAAGAGATAAAACAAAATGTTTTTTAGTAACAATGGCTAAGAGATTTAAATGGAGTGAGAAGGCCACTCAGGAAGTTACTCTTATGGATGTCTCAGCCAGATATCACAAACTGCCTAAGTATGCAAAACTGAAAGCAACAACATTTCTGAGGATATCTGGATGCCATAAAACAACAACAAGATAAAGAAGCAAGGAAACTGTCTACCTTGAAGGAGATTTGGAAAGTCTCAAAAATATCCACCAATCATAATTCTTTAAAAACAGCTTATATAATGTTCTTGTTTTTCTTTTAAAACCCTTTCTTGGAATTCCCAAGAAGGACACAAGTTTGAGTTGCTACTTGAATTTATGCTACCTGAATTGCAATTCTAAGACCACAAATAAATGCTTTTGTTACCTTGCAGCTCAGTTTGTAATTTCTCAGTCAACAATGGGAAGATTAAAGCACAGAGAGTTTGGTAGATTCAATGACACACAGCTAGTCAATGGTAGGTCTAGGATTTGAACACAGGTAGCTTATCTCCAAAAGCCTGTGCTATGAACCCCTTGGATATATTTTCAGGAAAATTCAGCTAGAAAAGAAACTAATAAGCTGTAGATGGGAAAATTAGGTCCAAGGGGGTCAAAAATAAGGTCAATTTCTAAGTTCTAACAGTGAAACTGGTATCCCACAAAGATATACATTCCAAAGCAATAGAAGTATTCAAGCAGACATTGGAAGATAATCTCTGGAGACTATCAGTAAAAAGGGCTCTGGATCTGCAAATGGCAGCTGGGGTTGATGAGTCTCAAGGTTTCTTCCTACAATGACAGGGATGCAGTATTGCTTTCTACAAGACTCCAATGTGTCCAGCAAATATTTCTGATCTTCAACATGGTCCTGAAAATGGCTATTTATCCCATTTTACAGGTGGAAACATTGGTCCTATGCATATCACACAATTAATAAAGGATGGATATTACTTTAGGCTTACTCATTCCATTGTGGTAAATTGAAATATATGCTCCAAGTTAGTCATGTTCTTCATCTTGATGTGCATTCCTGTGTAAATAAGAATTTCACTGTAAGCAGCATCTCTTGGAAATGCTAGTTTAGTTAAACCATGGCCCAGCTGAGTGAGGGTGGCCCATGTCTGTATTACTGGTGTCCTTTATAAAGAAGAAGGAATTCAGATATTAGTCAGAGAAAATCACAGGGAAGAGCCAGTTGCTGGAAGTCAATGAACCTGGAAGAGAAAGGAGAGGACATAGTCATGTGATGGGAAAGCCAAGGAACCCAAGGATTGCTGACCAGCCAAAAGGCTACTGACCTTGGAAAGAAGCAAGCTTTCTAGCCAATGCCTTGGTTTGGATGTCTAGCCTCTGAAGCTGTGAGCCAATAAATTTTTGTTGTTTAAGCCAACGTATTATGTGGTAGGTATCATAGCAGCACGGCAAACTAAGACATTCATGTCCATGAAAAGACACTTCTAGGTAATATTGAATTCCTCAACAATACCAAAGAAATGAAGCTTCTCTGCAGGAGGATTTGCTAGGTTCATTCCTTACTGTGTTCTTCTTAATTGTTTCAATATTAATGTAGATGAAGGGGGTGATGACATCCATAATTATAATTTGAATACCAACCTAATTGGCTTTATTGCTGCTTGGGAATGGGTCAGGGTGGTATATGGAATATTTAAGTTGAAATGTCTTTTCCAAAACTTAATAGACTCCAATTAGAATTTTATTGATTAATTAGTGTCTATGTGAAGCATTCTATTTTTCTAAAGGCCAGTAATACACCTGACTGTTCCTTAAATGTTAACATATTCAGATAATTATAGCTGCATCATACTTGCTGCTTAGACTGAGTTATTTGCTCTTCCTAAGGTTTCAGATTAATGTAAAGTATCTTTCAAAGTAAAAATGATAATTGAAAAATCTACAATAACCATTAAAAAAATTTCTCTTAAATACCCATTAATTTGAGGCTATAAACATGCTACCAACTTGGTACATAGAAGCTCATTTGCAAATGCTTTAAGGGTAACAGGGTAGGATGGATGAAATGGGGAGCCCTAGAGCCCATGGGCCTCGTGGGGTTTTAAGGTCAACTGTAATGCTTCAAGAATTCCAAATGATGGTATAGTAGCACAAATCAGAAACACAGGCTTGGAAGTCAGAGCAGCATATCCAACAAGTGGTGTATTGTGAAGTCCTGTCTCAAGGGTCACTTAGTAAGTGTTTTCTGTCACCTCCTATTAAGTGAGCTGGGTAGAGGATGGAAAGTATTTAGGCACTCAGTGCCTAAAAACTCAGGCCATGAGGCTAAAGGCATTAGAATCAGTAAAAAATGCGTTAAACAAGTCCTATTTGTTGGGCTGTGATGGATAATTCTTTGTGTCAACTTGACTAGGTGATGGTGTCCAGTTGTTTGATCACACACTGGCCTATATGCTACTGTGGAGGCATTCTGTAGATGGGATTTGCATCTGCAAGCAGCTGACTTTAAATAAAGGAGATGACCCTCCATAAAATGGGTGGGCCTTATGGATTCTGTTGGGGCAGGAACTGAAGGTTCCAGAGATCAGAAGAGTCTCTGCTTCACTGCCATCTTTACCAGATGTTCAGGTTTGCTAATGCTGTCATTATGCAAAATGCCAGAAATGGATTGGCTTTTATAAAAGGGGTTTATTCGGTTACAAATTCACAGTTCTAAGGCCATAAAAGTGTCCAAACTAAGGCGTCAACAAGATGATACCTTCACTGAAGGAAGGCTGATAGTGTCTGGAAAACCTCTGTCAACTGGGAAGGCATGTGGCTGGCATCTTGCTGGGGTTCTGGTTTCAAAATGGCTTTCTCCAAAATGTCTCTGGTAGCTTCTCTGGAGCAAACACTGGGCTAGCATCTCCAAAGTGTCTGGGGGTGTTCTCTTAGTTTCTCTGAGGCAAACTCTGGGCTAGCAAAAGTCTACTTTCAACAGCCATCTCCAAAATGTCTCTCTCAGCTGCAGCAGTCTGGGCCTGTGACGGCTCTTTTTAAAGGACTCCTGTAAACTAATCAAGACCCACGCTGAATGGGCAAGGACACACCTCCATGGAAACATTCAATCAGAGGTCACACCCTAACCAAAGGTGTCACTCACAGTTGGGTGGGTCACATCTCCATGAAAATAACCTAATCCCAATATCCCACAAAACTGGATTAAAAGATCACAGCTTTTTCTTGGGAGACATAATATATCCAAACTGGCACACCAGAGTTTCCAACCTGCAGGTCTGCCCTACAAAATCGGGACTTGACAGCCTCTGCAATTACATGGGCCAATTACTTAAAATAAATTTGTTAATATAAATATACATATCCTGTTAGTTCTGATTTTTCTGGAGTGTCCTGACTGTCCCATGGGCCAGTGCCATTTTACCCTGTGAATGCTTCTATCATGGAAGGAAAGACAAATGAAAAAAAATACAGGAATGTACTAGAAAGAGTTAGTAATAGAGGGCTGTTCTGGTTTCCAACGCTGCCATTATGCAAAATACCAGAAATTGATTGGCTTTTATAAAGGGGCTTTATTTGGTTACAAATTTACAGTCTGAAGGCCATGAAAATATCCAAATTAAGGTATCAACATTAGTATACCTTCACCGAATGAAGGCCAATTGTGTCTGGAAAACCTGTTAGCTGAGAAGGCAGGTGGTTGGTGTCTGCTCATCCTGGGTTGTGTTCCAGCTCCACTCTCAGCAACTGTGCTTTCTTCAAAATGTTGCTCTTCAGGTGTTTTGTCTTCTCTTAGCTTCTCTGGAGCAAACTCTGGGCTAGCATCTCCAAAGCGTCAGTAAAAGTCTGCTTTCGATGGCTGTCTCCAAAATGCCTCTCTAAGCTGCAGCAGTGAGCGCCTTCTGTCTGAGCTCTTATAGGCCTCCAGTAAACTAATCAAGACCCACGCTGAATGGGCGGGGCCACACCTCCATGGAAATAATCTAATCAAAAGCATTACCCGCTGTTGGGTGAGTCACATCTCCTTAGAAACAACCTAATCCAAAGATTCCAACCTAATCAACACTAATACGTCTGCTCGCACAAGACTGCATTAAAGAACATGGCATTTTGGGGGACATAATACATCCAAACCGGCACAACAGGGATATGGGAAAAAATTGCACCTATTACAAACTATGGACTATAGTTAACGGTAATATGCGAATATTCTTTCATCAACAGTAACAAATTTTGCCACACCAATACTAGTCAATAATAGTGAGGGAGAAAGGGTATGGGATTTTTGTGTTTTTTTGTAAGGAAAAAGTTGTAAAATTGATTATGGTGATGAATGCACAACTATGTGTTTATACTATGAACCATCAATTACACACTTTGGATGGATTGTGTGATATGTGAACACATCTCAATAAAACTGCTTAAAAATAAAAAAATAAAAATAATATACATTGTTATTAAGCAAATTACAGGAATGCTGTATGTGAGACATGTGTAAGTCTCAAACTGTACTCTAAAGGGAATTTCATGACTGATGATTTGGAAATATTTTCTAATTGTGTTAAAGGAGTTAGTGAGCATTTACTAAAGATACATTGCCAGTTGCAGGTGAATGTGTGAAAATTAATATTCATCCTATATCTTCTATGTGCCAGACTCTGTATGGTGTTCTATTTGAATTTCACAAATGACATCCTAAAGTAATATAGTTGTTATCATTTTATATATCAAGATTGTAACTACCTTAGACTAGGTTAAGTAATTTGCCTTAGGTCTCTCAGTTGTGTCAACACTACAAAGCCTAGTCTTATTAGAACTATCTGGGAATAATGAAAAAAAAAACTTGAAACTGAATCACTGGGGATGGGACAAGATATCTGCAGTTTGGAGATCTCTCTAGGTAATTCAGGTACAAAGAGGCTTGAAACCCACATGCTACCTCCCATCACTGTACCCAGTAATTCTTGAATCTGGTTACACACTGGAATCACCTGGGAAACTTTGAAAATTACTACTACCTGGTTCTCACCCTCAGAGATTCTCATTCAAATGGTCTAACTCTACTATGCCACCAAGGCTGAGAAACACACAGCTGGATCTCACGTTCTGAAATGCAGCTGGTGACCCCATACCTACAGCTGCCTGGCGTTGGATCTTTCTGCCTTTCTCTAATGGGCTATCATTGCTCAGCTCCTGCTGAGAAGTGGCTTTTAGTCTCACACAAAGACAGTTCTATCTCCTGTGGCTATCTCCATCCCATTGCGTGTGTGTGTGTGTGCGCGCGCACGTGCGCCTGCAAGCGCGATTTTCCCTAGGGGATCTAGATCTATTTCCTTTTTGTGTATATAGGGAGAAAATGCTCCTAGTTGTCCTTCCATCCAGCATTTTAAGAGTCCTCGATGACACTGGCAGACTACAAATTACGGTTCCACAGATGTTCAAGAGCACCATTCATTGTTCCTACACTGTGTTTTACAGGTTTTCCACATCAGTACACTTGATGAATAGAGAAATTGCATGCCTTGGCCTCTGCTGGTTCTTCCCATGTGTCTTACCACACTTGTAGCAGCTGTGTTCAGAGAGTAAAGTGAGTGGACCATAGCAATCTGGACCCTAGTTATTCCCAAGCTCCCTCGTCAGGAAACCACCCATGTTTTGTGTTGTATCCACTCAACAATAGTATTCTGAGAACATCAACCTCCACTCTTGGGCATCTTCCATGGGCCACACATTGTACAGGGCTGTGAGGAGATGATGAGGTGTGAGATGGTCTTTGCTGTCATAGGAATTTATGGTGTACAGTGCAGTACAGGCAAACTCATCGGAGCACTTAGAGAGGACCAGGTGGACCGTTTACCAAAGAAGAAGCCAGTGAGAGATCTTTGGAAGAGATGGAAGTTGGACTGGGCCTTTGTAGAAAGGGGGTATCTGGATATGGTAGGGAGACGTGGAGAGAGAGCTTTCTAGACAAGGAGCATAACCTGGGCAAAATTCTAAGGTTGGGGAATGAAGGTAAAAGGTGGGCAATGGGGAAAGCTCCCTCTGTAGAGATGTGTGTGGAAGGAGTTGAAATATATATTCCATTTTCAAGGATAGCAGACATCCATGTTACTCTGCGCTACATAAAAAGGTACATAGCTCAATTAGCCACTCTTATATTTGTCTGGTTACTTGCTTCTTTCTCCAATTAGAATGTGTTTGTTTTTAAGAAGGGGCAGTTTTTTTTCATCTCTATATTCTCACTTCTAGCTTCGCATCCAGGATGGATAGGTCCTTATCAAACAAATGCTAAGTGAATGAATGAAGCAACAAATGAATAAATGAATGAATTAGTGAGTGACCTACTGAGTGGATACAGGATGCAAATAATTCAATTATTCTTTTTGTATGCATCTTGAGCCAAAATGGTTGCCTGCAGGAAAGAAGTCAGCTTTCAAATTAATAAGGAGGTTTGCAATTTGCGTTTGTGTTGTTACCATTAAAAGAGATAGTTTTGCCATTTTCACTGTTTTCTTTTTCCTTCAAATTTTAAGTCGGCAAAAAATTGACAACACTGGATTGTTAGGTCGAATTACAGACAAAACACCAGGTTGGAGCAATAAGGGCTTTGGAAAAATGTTTGGTGCAAAGTTTAGTTCATGTTGTTTATCTGAATCTCAGTGTTTCACCTGCTTCGTTTTTTTTCCACTCCTCTAATGGCCTTGTTATAGATATTCATTCATTTTTCCATTCAATCACTGGTTAAACGAAGAGATGAAAGACTCCTGACCATTGTGCTTTGTGGAAGAATGTACCAGTTGGCGTTCAATATAGAAAACAGAAGGCACACAAACAGTTTAAACATATTTTTATTGAGGTAAAATTTACATACAACGAGATTCACAGGTCTTGCGTGTACAATTCAGCAAATTGTGTAAAGTATGCACCCTAAGAAACCAAGACACCTTCAACCAAGAAAATTCCCCATACCTTCTTCCAATAACTCCTCATCTTCCACTGAAATTTTTTACTGGGATTTCAATGCCTTGATAGTTAGATCTGGAGTTGGCAATTTTTTTCCAATAAAAGACGTTATAATAATTTAAGTTTCTTGGGCCATATATGTCACATATTCTTTATTTTTTTAACCATTTAAAAGTGTGGAGAAACAGCTTGTGGGCTATACAAAAACAGGTGCTTTTGTCTGGGGGCCATGTTTTACCAAGCTTGGGTGTAGATCGATTCGTAGAGAATGAATAATTTTTTTACATGTCTGGTTTTCCAGTCCAGGAATATGGCATATTTATTCTTTCATTTGGATCTTCTTTGCTTTCCCTCCTGCGGTGTTATGTGGTTAGTAGTGTAGAGGTTCTGCACATCTTTTGTAAATTTATTTTTAAGTTTTTTGATGCTATTTTAATTGGGATAATTTTCAATGCAATTTTCCAAATGTTTGCTGCTAGTTTGTAGAAATATAATGTATGCATTTCATATATTGACCTTGTAAACTGCAATCTTGGGAAGCCTACTTATTAGTTCTGGAAATTTTATTTAGGTTTGGTTTTGTTTTGATTGGATTTTTAATTTCCATGGGGTTTTCCATATACACAATCATTCCTTCTTGAGTAATGGCCACTGTACTTCTTCCTTTTCAGTACTTTTCCATTTATTTATTTGATTATTATTATTACTATTATTATTTGCTGGGTTGAACTTTATAGGACATGCAGTGCAATGTTGATTAAAAGTGGTGAGAAAACTCATCCTTGCCTTGTTCTTAACCTTTTTGAAAAGTGTTCAGTATTTCGCCTTTAAATATACTAGCTGAGGATTTTTGTGCATGTTCTTTTTCATATTGAGGAAGTTGTCCTCTTTATCTAGTTTGCTGTGAAATTTCATCATGGATGAATGCTGACTTTTGTCAAATGCTTTTTCTACATCTATTGAGATGATCATTTCCTCCTTTTTCTGTTAGTGTAATGGATAATGACACACTTTTAAAAATATTAAATCAACCTTAAATACCTAGGATAAATTCTACTGGGTTATAATGTATTTTTTTTTTATATATTGCTGGATTTTTTCAAAATAATTTTGCTGTTTATATTCAAGAGGGGTATTAGTACATCATTTTCATTTCTTTAATGATTTTTTTAAGGTTTTTGTATGAGGGGTATAAGGGTTCGTAACCCTTTACAGAATAAAAAAGATTACATATAGTTTGTTTAAGATTAGTCTTATTTCACCCTTAAAAGTTGAATGGTATCAGTGTAATTGTTTGTTGTTTTATTTGTAGAAAGGAAGCTTTCATTATGAATATGCTTTCTTTACTAAACATATGGCTGTTCAGATTTTTCATTTAATCTTGAGTCCATCTTGGTAGTTTGTGTTTCTCCAGTAATTTGTGTACTATGAGTTATCAAATTTATTTACATCAAGTTGTTGATATCGATTCCTTATTTTACTTTTAAAAATGTAGGCTATGTAGAGGTATTGCTTATTTTACTCCTGATATTGATAACTTTTTTCTCTTTTTAACATTTTTCTCAGTTATATTAGGGAGTCATCAATTTTAATTATATTTTCAAGAATCAACTTTAGGCTCTATTAATTTTTTCTGTTGTTTGTTTTCTATTTTTCTGATATCAATTCTTTTTTATGTTATTTATTTTCTTGTACTTACTTTGAGTTTAATTTTCTTTTCATTTTTGAGTTTCTCAGGGTTGAAATTTAGATCATTGGTTTTGTTTTGTTTTGTTTTGTTTTGTTTTAGAATAGTGGGAATAGGGAGATCATTGATTTTGAAACAGTTCTTTTCTCATATAAGTACTTAAAACTATAAAATTCTAAGTACTTCTGCTCTATACACTTTATTTTCACTATCATTTAGTTAAAAATATTTTCTAATATGTTTTCTGATTATTTTGACCCAACTATTGTGAAATATCTTAGTTTCAAAATACTTGGGGATTTTCCTAATATATGTTATTTTCCCTGAATTGTAATGTAATTATCTTGTGGTCAGAGCTCATTTTTTGAAATATTTCAATCTTTTTAAGACGTATTGAAACATTTTAATGGCCCAACATGCAATTGATCTTGGTAAAGTTTCCATGAGCAAATGCAATAAATTTTCATTTGTTAGATGCAATGTTTATAAATGTTAATTACGTCAATTGGATTAACATATTGTTCAAATCTTCTTGAACAATTTGAAGTGTTATTCAAATCTCCTGTATCCTATTGATTAGGATGAACCCTTCTTCCCCTTTGTCCCGCGAGTAATTTTAACATGCTGGTAGGATTTAGTACTACTGTTCTAGAGAGAAGTACAATTCTTAATGATGCTATTTATTGACAGAAATCATTTCTATAATTATTACTTAACCATGCACAGAATAGAGACTCAAGTTTGCTTGTATCTGTCTTATAGTTCTAATAGAACTACCAAACCAAAACAAATATAAAAATTGCATACAAAACTACAAAACCAACTTGGCCATGATGTTCCATCTCCGTTTTCTAGTTTTGGTTGGTACTTACTGCTGACTATTGCTCTCATGGGGTGTTTTAGGGGTCCTACCCCATTGCTGAGTGTTTTTTGTCTGCAGTTCCCTTAAATTAAGCAATACTTCCTCTATCCAACACTCCCATCTCAGCCCTTGGATCTTACAGTTCATTGCTCCAATGGAATCACCTCACCTCTGCCATCTATTCACCCAAGATCCTATCCTAGCCCTTGGGTTGGGTGGTCCAACTGTCTCATGGGGTCACCTCACCTCCTCCATCTGCCCACCAGGACTCTCTTCTGAGCCCTTGAGTCTGGTGGTCCACTCTTCTGTGGGAACTTACCTTCCAAGGGGAGATCTTGGGCAAAGGTTCTCTCAAGACGATCCAGTCCCTCTCCTCTCTGACAGGTTTCTCATCTCTTTTTCCCTAACAATCTCTGAGAGTGACGGCCATTGAGTACAGTCACTTCCTGCTCTGCCATCAGAGCCACTGGCTAGCTACAGATGTGCAGACTTTTCCAGATAAGTCTGGCATCAGTTTCTTACTCACAGATCCCAGGGTTCTCCACAAATTCTTTCAGGGTCCCCCTCAACAAACCCCTCGCACAGTTTGCAGCTTGGGAAAGATATATCCTCTACTTCTCCATAGAGGATGATGTATTGCAAAATTAACTTCCTCCAAAAATGTTCTCTGTCTCTCATTCTCTCTTTAACTTCAACCCTTTTATGTCCTCCAGGAGGATGAAAACCTATGGATGGATGAACTCTTTCAAAAACTTGCTTGTCATCTTCTGCATTGCACCACAGTCCGGAATGCATATTTTCTCATTAATCTTCACAAGCACCCTGTGAGGTGTGCTTTATTCACCATGGGCAGTAGACAAGGAAACTGATCCTCAGAGAGTTAAAATATTTTGTTGAAGGTCACACAATTAAGAAACCAAAGAGGTAGAATTAAAACCCAGGCCTGTATAACTCCTGATGCAATTCCCCTTTCACTATACTAGAGGGGTTCTTTAGGAGTCAGAATTCCTAAAACAACAAGCTGCAAGTGTGAGAGTTTCCTTCTCTTACCTTCAAACAAGAGATAATTTGGGTGTGTGTGGATCAGTAGAAACAAATACATTATTTTTCTCTTATTTGTAGAGTTACACTATAGAGATTTATTTTTAAATCACCTTTTTAAAATCAATGCTAAATTAAATGTATGATTTCATGCTTACCAGGTTATGCCTAAGAATGTGATTTTAGACATTTTACTGCAAGACTGTTGATAATAAGTATTTATGAAGGCAGGAAAATCATAGCTATTTTTTGCTTTCAATTGTGATATTATTATGCTTAAAGTATTGATAATGGTGATAATGGGTCTTTCAGTTTGTCTCTGTTGCTTGTGACTCAATTCCCACACAGAGTCATTGGGCAGACATGATCTATGACTTATAATCATGTCACTTCTGCCTGCAGTAAAAGGGTACAAGTAAGAAAGTAGAATTTTGGGAAATCAAAAAGATAATTTTTATTGAGCCATTTCTATGTCAGAGTCATTGTGTTAAATACCCTGTATTTACCCTTCCTAATCTAATTCTCAAACAACCTAATGCATGTGGCACTATTTCTAGTCCCACCTTCTAAATGATGAAACTGAGGCTGAGGAAGGTCAGGCACACTGCTCACTCCAATAAATGGGCTGCAACTCTCAAACTCTAATCTGTGCAAATCTGTGGTTTTTACTCGTAACCATCCTATTCCTATTTTCCTTTCTCCTACTCCTACCCATCCTATTTTACTAACAGCTCAGTGGTCAGCAACTGTGCATGGGCTAAGAGGTTGATAAAGAGTCTGAGGATCTCAGAGTTTGACCATCCTAAGACAGGAACCACAGCTCTAGAACAGCTAACCCACCCAGATAAAGAAAAGCAGAAAGGAAAATGCTAGAATAAATTGATCACGTCATTCCAGCCATCTGGGGTGTGAATGATAACATGATAGGCTCCACCCACATTTCCAGGCCCTTTTACTCTATTCCTAAGTAGACAATGCTGATTGGGTGGCAGGCACGCTTCATCCCTGTGATTGACATCACAAACTCTCATTTGACCCACCTTCCTTCCAGGTTTGGAAGTGTTTTGCTTTGTTTTTAATAACAGCTTAATTGAGATCTAATTCACATACCACATAATTCACACACCACGTAACTCACACATTTTAAGTATACAGTTCAGTGTTGTTTGTATATTCAAAGGGTTGTGTAACCATTACCACAGTCAATTTTAGGGCATTTTCATCAACCTCAAAGGAAAACGCTTATCCAATAAGGGTTAATTAACCCTTACCCATTACTCCTCAATTCCTCCCTCTCCCCTGCCCCTATTTTCTTTCCCCTTGGATTTACCTACACTGGACATTTTAAATAAATGGAATGATACAGGATGTGGTCTTTTGGGTCTGGTTTCTTTTACTTAGCATTATGTTTTCAACATCCAGCATGTAACAGCACTTCATTTCTTTTCATTGTTGAATAATATTTATGTATACACCATACCTTTTTTTATCCATTCATCTGTTGATGAACATTTGGGTTGCATCCACCTTTTAGCTATTATGAATAATGCTGATAAGATTTGTGTACAAATTTTTATGTGGACATGTTTTCATTTTTCTTGGATATTGCTTATTTTCTTAGGCTGCTCTAAGCACATACCATGAAATGGGTTGTCTTAAACAATGGGGATTTATTTGCTTAGAGTTTTGAGGTCAGGAAAATGTCCAACTCAAGGCTTCATCAAGAAAATACTTTTTTCCTGAAGACTGGCTGCCAATGATCCTTGGGTTCTCTGCCACGTGGCAATGCATATGGCGGCATCTGCTGGTCTCTTCCTTCTGTTCTGGGTTCTGTTTCATTTTCTTGCTTCCTGGCTTTCTCTCCCTTTCTCTGTATTCATTCCATTTATAAAGGACTCCAGTAACAGAAGTCCAAATGAGGTGGGTCACAACTTAACTGAAGTAGCCTCATCAGAAGGTCTTACTTACAATGGGTCCACACACACAGGAATGGATTAGATTTAAGAATGTGTTTTTCAGGCTACATACAATTTCAAATCACCACAGATATACACTTAAGAGAGGAATTTCTGGTTCATATGATAATCCTATGCTTAAACCTTCGAGGAATTGCCAGAGTGCTTTCCAAAGTTGCTGTAGCATTTTAAATTCCCACCAAAAGATGACTAGTATTTGTCCACACCTTCCCCAACACTTGTTACTATCTGTCTTTTTTATTATAGCCATACTAGTGGGTGTGAAGTGCTATCTCACTGAGGTTCTGGTTTCCATTTCTTCAGTAAAAAATATGTCTTTTCATGTGTTATTGGTCATTTGTTTATCTTCTTTGAAAATATATCAATTCAGATACTTTGAGCATTTTTAAAAGAGTCATTTGTCTTTTGATATTGAGTTACAAGAAATATTTATATATTCTGGATACAAATCCTTTATCTTATATAGAATTTGCAGACATTTTCTCCCATCCTGTGGATTGTCTTTCACTTTCTTGATGGTATCTTTTGAAGAGAAAAAGTTTTTCAACTTTGATGATGTTCAAGTCTATTTTTCACTTTTTTTTCTCATACTTTCAGTGTCATAAAATCACTGTCTAATCCAAAGTCATGAAGATATATAACTATGTTTTCTTATAGGATTTTTATAGTTTTAGTTCTTATATTTAAGTGTTTGATCCATGTAGAGTTAATTTTTAATATAGTGTGAGACAGAAGTCCAACTGCATTATTTTCCATGTGAATATCCAGTTGTCCCAGCACCATTTATTGGAAAAAAAACATTCTTTACTCATTGAATGGTCTTGTCACCCTTTCTGGAAATCAATAGAACATAAATGTGAGGCTTTTCTCCTTTTATTTTAATGAACTCTCAGTTCTACTCCATTGATCTATCTCTCTATTCTTATGCCATGGCCACACTTTCTTTTTTATTGTAGGCTTGCAGTAAGTTTTGAAATTAAGATGTATGAGTCCTCCAAATTTGTTCTTCTATTTTGGCTTTGCTGTGTCACTTGAACTTCCATATGAATTTTTCGATCAGCTTATCACTTTCCAAGAAGCCATCTTGGATTTTGATAGGGATTAAATTGAATCTGCAGATCAATTTGGGGAATAATGCTCTCTATATTCCTGAAGAATACTAGCCTAAAGTTTTCTTTTCTTGTCTTTAAGATGTCTGGTTTTTGTATCATGGTCGTATTAGCCTAATAAAAGGAGTTAGCTGCGAGTTTTTGGTAGATGCGCTTTACCAAGTTGAGGAAGTATCCCTTCTGTTCCTAGTTTGTTGGGTGTTTTTACATGAAAGGTGTTGGATTTTGTCAAATTCTTTCTCCGCTTCTGTTGAGATGATTGCATGGTTTTTGGCCTATTACTCTATTAATTTGGTGTGTTACATTGTTTTTTGTATCCTGAACCAAACTCATTCCTGGTGTAAATCCAACTTGATCATGGTGTGTAAATCCTTTTCTTTACATGCTGATAAATTTGGGTGGTCATGTTTATTGAATATTTTTACATCTATATTCATAAGAATATTAGTCTGTAGCTGCCTTTTCTTATGATATATTTGTGATGTCTGGTTTTGGTATGAGGTTAATATTGGCATCATTGAGTGAGTTGAAATATTTCCCTTTGTTTTTCTTTTTTATAGAGTTTGTGTTAGTTTGGAGTTACTTCTCTAAACATCTAGTAGAATTCACTAGTGAAGCCATCTGGTCCTGGAGTTTTCTTTGCTGGAGGTTTTTTGATTACTTGTTACAAGTTTATTCAGATTTTGTATTTCTTCTTGAGTCAATTTTGGTATTTTGTGCATTTCTAGGGAATTTTTCTATTTAATCTAGTTTATCTGAGTATTTGGCCCACAATTGTTCTTATTATTCACTCATAGTTATTTTTATTTTGGTAATGTCAATAGCAGTGTTCCCTCTTCCATTCCTTATTTTGCTGATTCAAGTCTTCTCTCTTTTTCCTTAGTCAGTACAGCTGCAGGTTTGTCAACATTGCTGATCTTTGCAAGGGACTGACTTCTGATTTCATTGATCTTCTCTGTTGTTTTCATATGTTTTTTTAATTTATTCCTTCAAATATTCTTTCCATCCCTTTCTCTCCTCTCCTACTCTGACTCAATTTGCATATGTTTTTATGCCTCATGGTGTGGCACTGGTCTCGGGCTCTGTTTATTTTTTCCTTCATGCCTTTTTCTTTCTGCTCTTCAGACTGAATCACCTCAAATGGCCTATCTGCACATATGCTTATTGTTTTATTCTGTCAGCTCAGGGACGCTGTTGAAAACCTCTAGTGCAGTTTTCACTTCACTTGTTGCATTTTCAACTCTGGCATTTCTAGTGGTTTTTTTTTTTTTTTTTTTTTTCTTTTATGCTCTATTTGGTGAGGCATCATTCCCATAGTTTCTGTTAGTTAGTGAGACATGGATTTCTTTAATACTTGAACATATTTATAATAGCTGATTTTAATTTTTTTTTCCTAGTAATTATAACATCTAGGTTGCCCCCAGGGACAGTTTCTTTGACTACTAATCTTTGCTGTGTATAGGTCAGCATTACCTGTTTCTTTACATATCTCACAATTTTTTTTGTTGAAAGCCAGGCATTTAAAATAATACACTGGTAATAATATAATGGCAACTCGGGAAATAAGATTCCCTTCCTCCCCTCAATGGTTGTTGTTGCTGTTATTTGTGGTTGTTGCTGCTGCTCTTAATGGATTTTCTGAACTAATTCTGTGACGTCTGTGTTCTTTGTCACACACATTCGCTGGGAGTCTCGTCTCTGTTGGCTTAGTGGTCAACTAAAGACTGCACAGATTGCTTCAATGCCTGGTCTTGGTTTCCCAGCACTTCCATGGCCAAGTACCGCAAACTGAGCAGCTTAGAGCAACAGAAATGTATGGTGTCATCATTCTGGGGAATGGAAGCCTAAAATCCAGATGTTGGAGGGCCATACTTCCTCTGAAGTCTGAGGGCCCTGGTGGTGGCTTGACAACCATTCATAACTTTTCTTTGGCTTGAAGCATAATTCAATCTCTTCCTCCATCACGACCATCTTCTCTCTCTGCCTCTGTCCAAATTTCCTTCTCTTATAAAGACACCAATCCTATTGGATTAGGGCCTACCCAATCAAGGTTGGACTCATATTTAATAACATCTTCAAAGATCCCATTTCCAAATAGGGTCACATTCATAGGATCAGGTATTAGGAATTGAACATATATTTTTGGAGAATGGGGGGCACATTTCAATCCATAACACCCTGCAACCAAGACTTCTTCCAGTTTTTTCCCAAGTAGCTCTATGTGTGTTGGGACATGCATTCAACACTCAGCCTGACAGTTGACCTACTCAATTTAGCCTTCATTGCCTGCTTCCACAGAACCTCAAGGTCAGCCCAAGGTGAATACTTGGGGCCTTCCTGGTTTTTCTCAAGCATGTGCATAGCTGTAGGTATGTACCAACCCTATATATGTGTGTGGCCTTCTAGATTCCCAGGAATATGTCAGAGCTTTTCAAAGCCCTATCAGCATCTCATTTCCCAGCTTTTCCCCTTAAGCTATTTGGTTGTCCCATTGTTTGCCCCAGCTTCTATCCACCACTTTATGCAGCTATGAAGTTAAAGAACTACCTCTCATAACTTTTAAGAAACACCTCTGGGAAAGGCTTTTTTTTCAATTAAACTCTGAGCCAGGTCAAATAAAGACAGCTTTGCAAGTGGGCTCTTCCAGGAAACCAGAAGTGAGATCAAATAATGATTCTCTGGGAACGAGGCTTTGACAGAGCCCCAACGCTATTCTGCTCCCTCTGTGGCTGCCAGGCTGATGGCTTTCACCATGATTATGGACTATTAGTTTTCAAGGCTACTTTAGTGCTGGACAGTACTATTTGATGGGAAAAATGAAAGTTAAAACACCACAAAATTCACCATAATTACTGCAATTCAGCCTTTTTCTTGAATGAACACTCCTTGGATTATCACAAGGCTTTGGTTAATTTCCAGAGTTCTGAAAAAATTGATTTTGATAATCTTTGCTTGTTTTCTCATTGGTCACATTTTTTTAGATGTCTAGGCATTGTATTTTGAGAGATGAACAGGAAAGTGGGAAGAAGCAGAGACGTAATGCTGAGGATAAAAATGGAAGTTGAAAGGAATGCCTGTATTATTCTCACCAAGGAAATCCCTGCTGTCTAGACCTGTTTTGTGCCATACATTGCCTCTAGTCACAGGTGGTTATTTAAATTTCAATGAATTAAAATAAAATAATTATTGAAAATTCAGTTCCCTAGTCAGAGGAGTCACATTGAGAGGGATCAATTGTCCCATGAGTCTAGTGACCACCATGTTGAACAGCACAGATACAGAATGTTTTCATCATTGCAGAAATTTATATTGGATAGCATTGGTCTACAGTGTATGTGAAGTATCATGGTGTGATGTGATGTGAACATCAAGACATAAGATTGAGACTGAATTTGATCTGTCATGTCCAGAGTAAATGTGTTTACCTCTTGTTTCAGTTTGCTAATGCTGCCAAAATGCAAAATATCAGAAATGGATTGGCTTTTATAAACGGGATTTATTAGGTTACAATTTACAATTCTAAGGCCATAAAAGTGTCCAAACTAAGGCATCAACAACAGGATATCGCCACTGAAGAAAGGCTAATGGCATTTGGGGTTCCATTGTCACACGGAAGGCGCATGGCTGGAGTCTGCTGGGCCTCTCCCAGGGTTAGCTTCTGGTTTCTGGAGCTCTCTTCAAAATGTCTCTGGGCTTCTGTCTTAGCTTCTCTGTCTCAACTCCTATGTGTCCTTGCTTGTTTCTCTATAAGTATCTGGGGGTCCTCTCTTAGCTTCTCTAGAACAAACTCTGGGCTTCACCTCTTTGCTTCTCTCCTGGTTCTCATTTCAATGGCTGTCTCCAAAATGTCTCTGGGCATTTTCTCTCTAAGCATCTCTTAGTGCCTGGGTCTGTGTCAGCCCTGAGTTCTCTTAAGGACTCCAATAAACTAATTAAGACTCACCTTGAATGAGTGGGTTCATGCCTCCATGGAAACAACTGATCAAAAGATCCCACTCACAATATGTCTGCATCCACAAGAGTGGATTAAAAGAACATTATGTTTCTGGGGTACATAAGAGTTTCAAACCAGCACATCTCTCACTATCAAGGAGGGAGTATAATTTTTTAGTCAGGGAAACATGTATCAATGCCCCCTAGCCCAGTTCACAGCACAGGGTGGTTACTCAGGAATATCATCCCTCCCACATATGTATCTCCCTTTCCTTCCATTGGAATAGCTGCAAAAGGAGGAGTGTTTTTTATTCCTGAAAACATGAAGTATTATGGGTCTGTTTCCCTGCAAGCAGGTGTTCCTAGGTGGCAGAGAGAAAACAGCATGGGCAGTCAACAACCTTCAGATATATATAGAAAGAGGAAGTCGCCACCCCTTAGTAGTCCATTTATTTCTCCAAGTAACATGTATTGAACACTATTCCCAGATATGTTTATATAGAAGACAAGAAGCAGAGAAGTCCCTTGCCCTCAAAAAAGCTCACATTCTTAAGGGGAGTGGACATTAGTATTAAAGTATGACAAGTATATAAACAATTTAATTTTTATTTTCTGCCAAGTACTTGTGGCAGCCTAGGGGATGACATCCACCTCATCCCTTAGGGAAAAGAGTGGAACCTTGAGCAAGCAGCAGCCAGAGTGACTGGAACACAGACATTGAAGCCCATTGGGTCTAATTACTGTTGGTAATCAACTTACAGGAGACTCAGCTGAGGCTTCTTTGTAACCAAATCTCATGAGGTTCTGCTGAAATCAACTACATAAGGCACTCCTCTTCCTCTTGTTTGCATGGATCACTGACTTCCCTTCCCAACCTGCTTCCATTGGGAAGAATCCTCCTGTAAGTCCCTAATAAAATTCATGGGGAGCTTTTTGCCTGGTGTGTTCTTTGGTCCTGGAGTTGAGTCAGGCTGGAGCAGTCCTCTTATGAAAATGGTTGTAAAACAATGTAAAATGTTGAGGCATGGGGGTGACTTTAGAACTTGGGATATTTGGTATCTGTGCCAGTTTGAATGTATTATGTCCCCCAGAAAAAGCCATGTTCTGTAAAGCAATTTTGTGGGGCAGACATATTAGTGGGGATTAAGCGGGAACATTTGGATTGGGTTGTTTCCATAGAAATGCACCCCACCCAACTGTGGGTGATGACTCTGATTGGACAGTTTCCATGGAGGTGTGGCCCCGCCCATTCAGCATGGGCCTTGATTAGTTTACTGGAGCACTATACAAGCTCAGACAGAAGGAGCAAGCTTGCTACAGCCAAGAGGGACACTTTGAAGAACCCACCGAAGCTGAGAGAGAAGCTGCAGATGAGAGACAGTTTGAAGATGGCTGTTGAAAGCAGACTCTTGCTCCAGAGAAGCTAAGAGAGGACATATATCCCAAGTGCAACTAAGAGTGACATTTTTGAGGAACTGCAGCCTAGAGAGGAACATCCTGGGAGAAAGCCATTTTGAAACCAGAACTTTGGAGCAGACACCAGCCACGTGCCTTCCCAGCTAACAGAGGTTTTCCGGACGCCATTGGCCATCCTCCAGGGAAGGTACCCGATTGTTGATGACTTACCTTGGACACTTTGTGGCCTTCAGACTGTAACTGTGTAACCAAATAAACCCCCTTTATAAAAGCCAATCCATTTCTGGTGTTTTGCATTCTGGCAGCATTAGCAAGTATTAGAAGTACTCCTGAAGATGTGGAGTTGAATAGAGATATAAGTGACATATGATGACAAAAATACGTTTAGATTTGGGGAAAGAGCATAGAAAGTAGGTTGGAGTACTTCTGAAGACCTTCAGGTATTAAATTGTTTGTTGAGTTACCCTTCTTGTGGTTCTCCTGTGTTATTATTTTCAGCCGTTACAGGTTTTCCTGTTCTTTGAAGACTCAGCTCCACTTTGGTGTGGACCAGTCTCCATTCTGCTCTACTCCCTATCCTTATAAGGAACCCCATCAGCTCCAGGTGGTCTCAGATGGCAGCCTGCAAAACTTATGCCACGTACAGAGATATTTTCTACAAATAAATGATTTTTCTCTTTTATGATTTAACATGCATTTTTTCAAAAGTTCAGTTTCACAAAATACACATCCTGGCTATTTGAATATTTTTATAATAACCTGCTAATTCATTAAGATGAAATAAATGTATCAGCCTCATTGCTAATAAAAACATCCTCTTTCATTGTGACATTTTTTTCTTAAAATCCTTAAACTAGAAGAAATAGATCTGGACAGTAAAAGCCCTGGATTCTTTACTGTGCATCTTAATAGTCACTTCAGATTTGAAGGAAAATGAATATTCCTTATAGGGTAACTCCCAGGATTTATTAAGAAAAGACAAGACTGTCAACCATGATATAATGTCCAATTAGGCTAGAATTGCACAGTGGAAGATGGACCTTGATTTTTCTAAGAACTCTCAAAGGATGGAGCCATCAAGTGAACATCTCCCCCCACTATCTCTGGAAAAAGAACAGAAATCATGCTGGCAGTAGGTTCTTTTAAAGCTAAAATATCTTAAGTAAAACAGTAACACCAGGTTAAAAGTTTGGGATAAAGAGGTTCCAAAGATTAATAAAACTTACAAACTTCCATGAAAGAAAAAAATGTTTAGGGTCTTTCCTGAGAGAAACGAAAAGAGTACTATTTTCCGTATGCTGGAAACCTGCTACATTATTTTATCATTTAATAAACTACGACTGAAACAACTATCTTACATTGAACCATGAGTTTCAACATTTCAAATGATTTTCACAAATGTTATCTGTGATCATCACAACACTTTGGGAGGAGATTAAAATTTCTAATAGTTATCTCTATTTAGCAAACACAGAGGCTGCAAAGCAATAGGTTTAAGTAATTCAGCTGAGACAAAAAGGCAATTTTCCTGCCTTACAAGTAAGGAAAAATGAGTTGGCATGAGAATTAAGATAAAAAAAAAAATAACTTATTCATTGCTGCTTATCTAATAGACTCTGTATATATTGGGTACTGTTTCATGAATGCAAAATAAGAGAGTGGTGATAAGGAAAGGGCAAGGGGCAAGCAGGTATAAAAGCAAACAAAATAACTCAGGGGAGTGTGATGGAGTTCATTGGGTTTGTCACCAGGAAAGAGTTCCGCTTTGAACTAAGAACTCATGATAGCATGTCTGGAGCTCACCATATCCCTGTCATTGTAGAATTCTAAAGTCAAAAGGAAAAGAGTGAGAACAGATAAATAAGAGCAAAAGGGCCTGATGAGGATTCTGTTGAGGGGCTTCAGTTAGGATTTGGTCAGTCATCAGGAATACCCCATTCAATGGATGGGGTTTAGAGACAAAGCATATCGGTCAATATTTTTTCCCTCTGTTCTCTAGAGCTAGGCACAATTTTAACCCTCTATGATTATGCATTTACTTAGCTTTCAAAAAAAAATCCATCTAGTGATCTCTGAACTCCCAAGTAATTCACAGTATGTCAGGGCTTTAGTTACTGCTCTCATTCACTCATGAGGGATTTTGGGAGCAGCCTGATGTGATGCAGTTGCAGGATGCAGAAGGAAAGCCAGCTGTAGCACAGACCTTGGGCTCACAGTGAATCCTGCAGCCCCAGGCTACCGAGAGCTCACAGGAGAAAGAGTGATGAGACCTTTACGGCTAAACTGGTCAGACCTCCCTCGTGGTAACTTACCTAGGGGCATGTACGATTATGGCGATAGAAACAAGACCCAAAGAAGCAGTGTGTCTTCCTTTGCCGGGCTTTAATGGCAAATACTGCAAATGGATTGGCTGGGGCAACAGAAATTTGTTGTCTTGAGGTTTCAGAGACCAGAAGTCCAAAATCAAGCTATTGGCAAGACCATGCTTTCTCCCCAAAGTCTGTAGCCTTCTGGTGCTGGCTGCTGACAATCCTTTGGGTTCCTTGTGTTGCATCTCTGCCTCCCATCACATGATGATGTCTCCCTTTCTCCTTTTATCTGCTCTTCCAGTTTCTGCTCACTTCTAGCTTTTTCTTGTTTTGCCTTCTCTGTGTCTGAATTTCTTCTGCTCATAAAGTAGTCCACTGATCTGGATTAAGGCCCACCATGATTCAGTTGGGCCAAACCTTAACTAAAAATGACATCTTCAAAAGTCCTATTTATAAATTAGTTCACTCCCACAGGGATGTGGATTAAGATGATGAACATGCTTGCATTGAGATACAAAATTCAATCTACCACAAAGGGTATTATGACATTTTGTTCTAGGAGAAGTTTTCAGAACTTCTGAAAGCTTTAGAGAAAATGTATGCCTTTGATCTGGGTTGCAGCTTTAAACAGGGTTGCAGACATCTCTAGCCTTGATCCTGATTTATTAGATATTATGACATCAATAAATATCCTAAATTTCTGTCATTCTGATTGATTTCTGTGTTCCCTACGTCCTGGCTACCTAAAATATTGTCCTTGAACCTACAGTATTGGCATTTCCTGGTTGTTTATTTGAAATGCAGAGTCTCAGGCTCTACCTTAGGTCTACTGCATCAGAAACTTCATTTTTAAAGGATCTCCATCACATTTGGCAGACACTAATTCACATTACTACAGCAACCAGTGTTACTCAGTGGGAAGTTGTTCTTGTACCCAGACATGGGCAAATTAGACTAAGGGAAGAAGGGCTTCATTAGCAAAGGGGACATAATAAGCAAGTGAGGTGAGTCTGAAGGGGGTCTCCTGCTGGTCTCCAAGACATGGTGCTTGCTGGGAGTGACACCAACCTTGGTGAAGAATAAACCTCATACTCTGATAAAGACATGCTTTACAGTGGATCTTAGAAGAGAATCAAATTCATCAACTTTAGGGAAGGCTTGAGAATGTCAGGAGTTTTAAGGTTAGTACAGAGAAACAGAATGCTGCTTAAGGTTTCCCTCTCAGCCCCACGGACAGGACCTTGGGAAAACAGCCATTCATATGCCAAGGTGTCCCATGAATTCTTTGTATCTGTACCTGCAAGAATTAGTTAGGGTTCTCTAGGGAAACAGAACCAACAGGAGATATCTATAAATACAAGATTTTATAAAAGTGTCTCACGCAACTGTGGGGATGCATGCAGTGAACTGGCAACTCTGATGAAGGTGTTCAGTGAATTCCTCAGAAGACACTGGCTGGCTGAAGAAAAAGTGAAGGTTCTCTCTTCTCCCTTAAAAGTCTTCAACTGATTGGATTAAATTCATCTGATCGAATTCTCTCGTTGCAGAAGACATGCCCTTTATGGATGCAGTCAGTCACAGATATAGTCAATTGACTGATGATTTAATTAACCAGCCTTCTGGTTTATTAACCAGCCACAAATGTCCTTGCAGTAAGGGTTAGGCCAGTGCTTGCTTGACCAGACCCCTGGGTACCATCACCTGGCCAAGTTGACACGTGAACCTAACCATCACAGTCCACCCCTTGTCAACTTGGCAGCTATACACATCACCTTAAACAATACTTAGTCTCTAAATAGAACACAATAACAGACATGTATTTCACCTAACAAAACTTAGCTGTCCTGCATTCAACTGGAATAGATTTTGGTACCACAGAAGTGGAGTGCTGCTGAGTTTGCAAATGCCAAACATTTTGGAATGGCTTTTTAAATGGATAAGGGGAAGATTCTGGAATAATTGTGAGGACCTTGATAGAAAAGGCCTAGCCTGCTTTGAAGAGACTGTTGTTAGAAATATGGACTCTAAAGCTGCTTCTGATGAGGCCTTAAACAGAAATGTTGAATGTGTCATTGCAAACTGGAAGGAAGGCGATCCTTATTTTAAAGTGGCAGAGAATTTGGCAACATTGAGTCCTGGTGTTGGATGGAAGGCAGAATTTGAAAGTGACAACCTGGGATACTTTGCTGAAGAGATCTCCAAACTACACGTGGAAGATGTAGCCTGGTTTCTCCTTGCAGCTTATAGCAAAATGCGAGAGGAGAGGGATAAGCTGAGAAATGAACTCTTGGGTTCAAAGAAACCAGAAATTGATGGTCTGGAAAACTCTGGGCTTCCAGAAAGTGAAACCCCAAAGGCTATAGCCCCATGTGAGGATTTAATGAAACCTGGAACCAGCCAGCCACTGCAGTACACGCCAGGATTGCAGATGGAGTTATCCAGAAAGGATTTGTGGAAAAATCCTGTTATCTGAAGGTTTTGACCCCTGTAAGCTGCATGCCAAGCCAACAAGTTTTTTGCAAGATTTGTATAGGCAGAACTACTGCTAGTCTGGACTGGAGGGGACACAGAGGGAACAAATTGAAGGAAAAATTTCTTCAAAGGCACTACTACGGAAATTGAGGTCTGGAGTCAAGAAATTTTGGGTAAGGAGAGCAGAGCAACCCATGACCGTGGAAAGGGTGAGTTTGCCCCAGAGGTTAAGGGCGGGCCTTCCAACTCAATGCTCAGGAAGAGTGCTGCCACCCCAGGCCTCAGAGAAGGTGGAGCATGTTCTCCCAGAATTGGGGAGAGCCTGGCCACCACCCCAGTGTTCAGAGAAGGGAGAGCCTTTGCCCTGGAGAGGCAGAGTCTGGGTGACACTCCGATGTTTGAGGAGGGTGAGGCTGAGAAGAAGGTGGTCTCCCCAATGTGTGGATATGTTGGAGCACTCACCCTAGCATTTGGAGAGAAAAGGTCTGCCAGAAAGTCCCTTGGAAAGGGTTGGGCTCCTGCTCTCTCAAGCCCCAAGGATAAACATCATTCTATAAATGACTCTCAGACTTTGAAATTGAATGGAGTTTGTCCTGCAGGTTTCAGGAACTGTTTTGGTCTCTTGAACCCTGTTTTCCTTTCAGTTTCTTCCTATGGCAATGGGAACATTTATGCTGTGATTGTCCCTCCTTTGTGCATTGGAAGCAGATAACTTTAGTTCTAAGTTTCACAGGTCCACAGCTAGAGGGGAATTTTGCCTTAGGACAGACCATGCCTGTAACTGATTTTGATAAGATCTTGTACTTACCTATTGTTACTGAAATGATTTAAGTTTTTGTGATATTGTGATGGGATGAATGTATTTTGTAATGGAAAGAGCATATCTTTTTGGAGGACATAATATACCCAAACCGGCACACTGCACAATGTGTAAAGACAATAAACCATTTCCATTTTCTTCTTGTGGTAGGTTTGCCCATATTTTGAATATAATCAGGATCCTGACAATATATAGTTGTGATTTTGTTTGCTACTGCTGATATAGCCTCTTGTATTTCTGCTTCATAGAGTTTCACATGCTTCTAGTAATTTAATCACAATTGGGAATTGTTTCAAGTCTCTCTGCCTGTTTTGATTGAAAGTCCCTTGAAGTCAAAGACTCTGTTAGTTACTTTGACCACTATATTTCCAGGAAAACTGGTAAGGATGTAACTAATATTTGTTGATTGGCAGGAGATAACTGTTCTTATGCAGGAGGTGAACACTAAGACAGAATGAGAAGAGGGGCTTGAGGAAGTACAGAAAGCCAAGTGAGGAAGGAAGTCAGGCACTTCAAGAGGAGGATGAGGGGAGTTGACCAAAATAGGTGGAGTGAAGAGGGGCTTCCAGGAAAGGACATAGCCCACAAGATGTACCACATATATAGTGTGTTTAACAATTGCACTGCCTGAAGGGTGGTGGCTCTCTGTGCTTACTAGATATGATGTAAATCAGTTGTGCCTATAATTTAATGACATTATGTTAAAAATTATTGGATAAGGGTGTTAACAGAATAATAAGGGAAAAAAAAAGTTTAAAAAGGTGAACAAATTACCTCACTAGTCAATTAATTGCTACCAATTCCAATCAATGAAATACAGTATTAATTACTCATACCACTACAGATTACTTGGAGAATGGGTACATTTATTACTAGTAACAGTTTTAATTACTAATACAGCAAATATAGTGAATTCTGAAAATTTTTATCATTAGATACTCTTGTTTGTCATAGTTCAAAAGCTTGATCTGTGCAGCGAGTTCTTTACTCACTCCACGAGTGAAAAGACCAGGTTTGTGGGGTGAAGAAGGGAAAGCAGGGGGCGCATAGAGGCATCTGCTCAAGTGAGTGTCTGTGCTTCATTTGGTTCTAAGTATTTGTAAAGAAACTACTGTGAGCTCCACTCATAAATCAAAAACGGAGAGAGAAGACCTGAGTTGCCATTAGGGTCCCAGATTTTGGTCTTCCCTCTTCCACTGAGAGACTGTGAAGCTTTGGACATTCCCCAATCTGGCTATTATTCCCTTCATTTGTAAATTTTTTCATTTAACAAAGGGATTTCTCCAAGTCCAACTTGCTGTGAAATACTGTATTATTAAGTATGGAAAAGACATAGATAATTAGTGCCCTTTATGTAATCATATGGCACCTTAAAGTTTATAAATGTCTGTGCAATATGCCATCTCTTTTAATTTTTATATCAACACTTTGTCCAGGATGGTGGGTTCAGGGGAATTTTTTTTCCCTTTTCTGGTAAATTTTGTCCTTGTTAAAAGGGTACACACAAAGCTATGTAGCGTTACTAAATTTCATAGCACTAGAACACAGTTAATGCTCACCATTTTCTAAATATAATTGGAGGTGTTGACTCTAACGGCTTTGATCTAAATTGTTAGAGAAATAATTTGATTTGTGATTCAGAATCCTTTGGAAACCTTGGAAACATGGTTGCTAGGAAGAGTCACAAAATGAAAATATGGCTATAAAATGTGTTTGTTTCTGCAGGTTTTTAACTCTTTAATGACCGAAGTTCTGGTCATTATGCCCTTGCCTGGGACAGAGGCATCAGAAAGCAATTTTACAAATTTTAAGTTTCCTATAAAAGCCGTCCATCCTTAATACACCTTTTCTTTCTGCATTACAAATAAAGTCCAAGTTTTCCCTACATGCCAGGTTTCTGATTATTGTGCACTCTATGATTGTCACTACAATTATAAACCTAATAACACTGCACCCAGCTTAGTCCAGCATCTCATAAATGTTTGTAAATTTCCATTACCCAAGGTTCTGATATGCTCTTATTTCATATAATAGTACAACATCGATCCATGTTTTAATAATATATTTGTATGCCATTAACATGCAATTACCATTGCAATTATATGCTTGGGTGTTTATTTAAAGGGCAATTTCTTATCTCAATATTAAGTAAAGCATATTGATTGTTGCAATCATCTGAAATTGTTTGTTATTAGTTTTTATACAATCAGTTTTTTTTTTTTTTGCAAGGGATATTTAGCAGATGAGAAATAGTCTGGCATTTAACTAGTAAATTGTTTTCTTGTTTATGTAAAAGCCTTACAAAGAGTTGAAGTTCTATTTGTGTATGGCAATGGTAACTGATTTAGGAAAAATATTTTAAGCTATAAATTTTACTTCTCAAAACATATTCCCTTCTTCTCTTTAAAGTCTTCTTTTATTTTATCCCATATATGTGATTACTACTTCTACAAAAAAAAATTTCTTTCACTATTTGACATCTTTATTTCCGTTTTTATTGCAATTTTGCAGAACTCTTGCCGACTTAACTCTAAGCCCCCAAAAGACAGAAGCTACATCATATGTGAAAATTTATTGTTGACACTCTAAGTAACATACACTGCAGAGAACAAACCATAAATTAACATATGTTAATGAAAACCATCATTTCTGCATTTAGGCCACATCTGCCTATGAACTTTGAGACAACATAGCATAAGGAAAAGACAATGGGGTTGAAGCCAGAAAGATATAGTTAATTGTTTTAAGTAAACTTTCTAATGATGTATAAAATAGATAGTAAATTGCATAATCCGAAATGTTCAGCTCAATGCATTCTGACAAATTTAACATACTCATGCACCCATGGTCCTGATTAAAAAACAAAAAGAATAGTACCAGCTCCTCATAAACCTGCCTTGGGCCCCTCCTAGTCATTACCTCTCCACCCAAAGGTAACCACTATGCTTTCTTCCATCAATATTGATTAGCTTTGCTGTGAACATCGTATAAATGGAATTGTATATTATGGATACTTCTGTGACATTTTCTTTCATTTAATATTATGTGTGAGATTTATTCATTTTCTTGCATGTTGTTGCATATCACAGAAGTTCATTATTTCTTATAAATATATTACACTTTATTTGTCCAATTCACAGTAGATGCAAATTCAGTTTGTATGCAGTTTTTGGCTTTTACAACTGGTGTTTTTTAATGAACATCCTAGTACATGCATTTTGTTGAACGTATTTACACATTTAGTTTGCATATATATTTAAGGAAGGAATTTCAGGGCTAGAGAGCGTGTATATTTTCAAACTTAGTAGGTAATGCCAGTTTTCCAGTGGTTGTAGCAATTTCTCCTCCACCAGCAATGCATGACAGATTTCACATTCTCACCAAGATTTGACGTGAAACATTTTTATTTTAGGTATTCTGGTGGGGGTGTTGTAAGGCATTATGTCTTGACTTTAATTTGCATTTCCCTGCTGACCAGTGAGGTTGAATACATTTTCATGTGTTTATTAGATGTTTGTATAAACTGTTTGTGAAGTGTGTTGCCCCTTTTTTCTATTGGGTTGTCTATTTCTTATTGATTTGTGTGAGTTCTTCATGTCTTTTGAATATAAATCCTTCAAATGTGTTATATTTTGAAATATATCCTCCAACTTTGTTATTTGTAAATTAATTAATAACATTAATTTCAAATAATTTACAAACAAAATTTCAAATAGTTGAAAATTTTCCAGTTCTATATTTTAGGTATGAATTTATAACTTAGTTCCTCTGTGGAAATTTGTTGGGAATTGTTTTACTTCAGCATAGGATCAATTTTGGTAAATTGTAAAGAATACATGTAAAGAATATAAATTCTGATACTATTGTGTGCACTGTTTTATAGCCATTTTATTAATAATATATACAGATGTTAACACATATTAATATTAATGCATTAATATACATATACTAATTATATTTCTGTGCATGTGTATATATATTTATCATTATTTTTGTTATGTCTGTAGTTCTTTTCCTTTATAACTTTACTAATCATATTCCATTTTCTTCTGGCTTTCATTTACTTTGATGGAAAGTCATATTTTGGTTTTACCATTGCTCCTTTGAAAAGTAATGTGTCTTTTATTCACTGGATTTGTTTTTTTCTAGGATTTTTTCCTTTGTCTTGATTTCTTGTTTTTCATCAAAGTTGCTTAGATGTGCCTAGCCTTAGTTTTTTTTGTTTTTTTTTTTAAATTGCCTCCTGCTTAGGGCTTACAGCATGTTTAAAATTTGTGGCTTGATTAATTTATTTCAATTTTGCAGAATTCTCAGCCATTGTCTCTTTTCAACTTAATCCCCCTTTTTTCCCCAACACTTTGGGAACTCTATTTATCGATAAGTAATTATTCATATTTATAAACTTTTCCGCACATACTTAACATCTCTAATTCTGTCTTTTAAAATTTTTCCTTCCTTTTTACTGTTTGTACTTCTGTTTACTTATTTGAATCTGATACCTTTCAATGATATCTTTGTATCTAATCTGCTGTTAAACCCATCTATTGTGCTTTTAAATACAGTTTTATAATCTTGAACTCTATAATTTCTCTTGTTCTTTTTCATTCATTTTTAAAGATCTATTGAGAGACAACTGGCATACATTAAATTACACACATGTAAAATGTACAGTTTAATTCATTTTGGTATAAGTATACATCCATGAAGGTGTCACCAAAATCAAGAAAATGAACAGAGCCATTCTTCCCCTCTAAGTTTTCCGGATCCCAGTTGTAATTGTTCCTTGTCCCCCATCATGAAGCAACCACTGATCTGCTTTCTGTCACAATAGATCAGTTTTCAACTTCTAGAAATTTATATTATGGAATCATACGGTATGTACTTCTTTTTGACTGGCTGCTTTCACTCAGCATAAATATTTTGTTACTGTGTGATCAATAGTTCATTGCTTTTTCAGTGCTAAATAATGTTTCACTGTATAGATACACCCATGTGTTTGCCCATTTAGCACTTGTGGACACATGGGTTGTTTCCAGTTTTTAGCTATTAGAAATAAAGCTGCTGTGAGCACTCATGTACAAGTCTTCATACGAAAATACACTTTTTTTTTCAAATCATAGGCAAATATGTGGGAGTGGCATAGTCAAATCATATTGTGGGTATATGTTTAACATTTTAAGAAACTGCTTGAGGGTTTACAAAGTGGTTGTAGCATTTTACATTCCTGCCAACACTGTATGAGAGATTCAGTTCCTCAGAAGACTTGCCAATACTTGGTGTATTAGTTTCCTGGCTGCTAAAACAAATACCATACAATGTACCAACAGGAATTTATTGGCTCATGTCTTCAGAGGCTGGAAGGCTTGCTTCCTCCTGGGTGGGTATCTTCTGACTGGCTGGCAATGTGTGGGGTTCCTTGTCTTATCCAGCTAAGAATTGGCGGAATCTTCTCCTTTCTCTTCTGGGGTTCTGTTGAGTTTTAGCTTCTGGCTGCTCCCCAAGGCTTCTCTCTGTGGCCTTCTCTGTAACGCCTCCAGTAACACAGTAATAGGATTAAGACCCAACCTGATTCCACTGGCTATACCTTAGCTAAAAGTAACCTATTTATCAGAGGCTTATACCCACAAGAGTGGATTAAGGTTAACAACATGTTTTACTTGGGTACATAACCCAAAGTCAGGACACTTAGAATGGTCAATATTTTTAATTTTAGCCATTGTAACAGGTATGTACTTGTATCACATTATGGTTTTAATTTGCATTTCCTTAATGAGTAATGATGCTCTACATCTTTTCATATGCTTATTTGCTATTTTTTGTGTATTTTCAGGTTAAGTTCTGGTTAAACATTTGCTCATGCTTTTTATTGGGTTGTTTTCCTATTTTTAAATTTGGGCATGCAGTACATATCAGATATATAAAGTACACATATTTTTCCAAGTCTGTGGCTTCTTTTTTCATTCTCAGCACTGTTTTGAAAAAGAGAACTTTAAATGTGTCAAAGTTCAATTTATCATTTTTTTTTCCTTATGGACTGTGCTTATGTTGTTCACATCTAAGGAATATTTACATGACTCAAGGAAACAAATATTTTCTCCTATGTTTTCTTCTAGAAGCTTTATAGATTTAGGTTTTACATCTAGGTCCACAATCTATTTTTAGTTCATTTTTGTATATAGTGTGAAATTTTTTAACACATGGATATCCAGTTGTTTCAGCCGCAGTTGTTGAGAGGATCATCCTTTCTGCAATGAATTGCTTTCACATCTGTAATAAAAATGATATGCCCATATTTGAGTGGTTCTCTTTCTGTTCCACTGATCTGTTTATGTCTTTACACAAATACTGTCTTGATAACTAGTTTAAAATCAGGCAGAGTAGTGTTAGCCCTACAATTTTGTGCTTCCTTTCCATGTTTTTTTAGCTATTTTAAGTCTCTTACATTTCCATATGAATTGTAGAATCAGTTTGTTAATTTCTATATAAAAATCCTGCAGAGATTCTGATCAGATTTGAATTGAATCTATTGATAAATTTCGGTGAGAATTGACACCTTAAAATATTGGATCCATGAGCCCAAAGTGTCTTTCAATTTATTCCAATCTTTTGAAATTTCTCTCAATGTTTTGTAGTTTTTACAGTTTATAGCTCTTGCACTGTTCTTGTAAGATTTATGTCTTGGTGTTTCCTGTTAAAGATGCTATCTTAAATGGCAAATGCTGCTTTAAAATTTTTCAAATTTGGAATTTCTGTGTGACTGTATAGAAAGAATATTCATTTTTGGGCTGATACTGTATCATGCAAACTTGCTAAATTTACTTTTTAGTTCTAATATCTTTTTTGTGTATTCCATTGGATTTTGTTTTCTTGTAATGTCTTTGCCTGGTCTTACCTCATAGGGTGGGTTGGGAAGTTTTCCACCCTCTTCAGATTTTCTGCATGAGTTTATGTTTAATCTTTATATATTTTTTAGACTATACCCATGAAGCTATTTATGTATTCTGCTATAGTTAGATGGATTTTTCTTAAATGTAAATTATATCAACTTCATTAATAGTGATGTTCAAGTGTTCTATAACTTCACTGATTTTCTGTCTGTTTTTGTCGATACCTCCAGCTGTACTTTTGATTTGTTTATTTCTCCTTTCAGTTCTATTAGTTTATGCAACATGTATTTTGAAATTCTTTTGTTTGGTCCATAAACATTTATAACTGTTATGTCTTTTTGAGGAATCAATTCCTTCATCATTATGAAAGTCTCCTCTTTATTCCTGCTAATTATCTTTGCATTGAAATTTGCTTATTATACTAACAAAGACAGTTTAGCTTTATTTGGATCAGTGTTACCGCAGTATTCCCTTTTCTTCATCCTTTTACTTTTTACCTATCTTTTTGTTTGTATTTACAGTGAGTTTGTTGTAGCCATCCACTTTGACAACCTCTGCCTTTTATTTGTGGTGTTTACACCATGTACATCTAATGTGATTATTGATATAGCTTGCTTTAAATTGACCACTTTGATATCTGTTTTTTGTCCCATTGGTTCTTAGTATCATTTTTTCTACTTTTATTGCCTTATTTGGAATAAATTGACTGTTTTTCTTAAGATGTGAATTTGTTTACTTTATTGAATTTTTATATAAGGTTTTTGTTTCATTTTGCTTATTGCTTTAGGATTTATGCTAACTTTTCAACTTCTTATGTCAAGTGATACTATAGTATTTCACATACTGTATAAGAATTTTATACGAGTGTACTTCGATTTCTCCCATCTCAGTATTTGTGTTATCACTGTCCTATATTTTTGTTTTTATATACATTATATATAACATCACTACATAGCTAGCACTTGTGTATAATTGGTAAATTATATTTTAAAATATTTAAATGATAGCAAAATTTCATAAACATTTACCCACAAAATTATCATTTCTACTGTTTGTCTGTGTTCATATAGTCATCCATTATCATTTTTTTTTCTTCCTGGAGAGTTTCCAAAAATATTTCTTATACCATATATCTGCTACTGATAAACTCTTTCACCTCGTGTCTTTCTGAAAAAGTCTTTATTTTACCTTCAGTCTGAAACATTTTCAATGGTTATAAATTCTAGGTTATCAGTGTTTGCTGTGTTTTGTTTTGTTTTTCTGTCTATTTTAGAGATGTTGTTTCACTATCTTCTTGCTTATCTTGTTTCTGATGAGAAATCTTATGCCATCCTTACTTTGCCCTACTCTATATAACATGGCAAAGACTTGATATTTTTAAGATTCACTGGGCTTGAGCAATTTGATTATCATGTGCCTTGGTTTGGTTTTCTTCATGTTTCTTGTGCTTGGTTTTTACTGAGCATCTTGTATCTGTGGGTTTATAATTTTCATTAAATTTATTTCTTCAAACATCCCACACCCAACTTCTTGCAGGGACTCCAATTATAAATAGTTTAGGTTGATTGAAATTGTACTACTGTTTACTCATTCAGTCTTCATTATCTTATTTTATTGTTTCTTTGAAGTCTTTACCCCTCTATGTTTCATTTGGTAAGTTTCTATTGCTCTGTTTTCAAGTTCATGAGTCTTTTCTTCTTTGGTATCTAATCCGTCTAATCTTATATTAATCCCATCCAGTGTATTTTGTTTTTATCACAGATGTATTTTTTTAAATTGAGTTTTACTGAGATATATTCACATATCATACAGTCATGCATGGTGTATAATCAATTGTTCACCATGCCATCATATAGTTGTGCATTCATAACCCCAATCTATTTTTTTGAACATTTTCCTTATACCAGAAAAAGTAAAAATAAGAATAAAAAATAAAAGTAAAAATGAACACCCACATCACTCCCCTCCCACCCTATTTTTCATTTAGTTTTTGTCCCCATTTTTCTACTATCACAGATGTATTTTTAATTTCTAGAAGTTCAATTTTATATCTTTCATGCCTCTTCTTAACATGTTCAATCTTTCTTTCACCATTTTGAACATAAGGAATACAGTTATATTGTGTATTTTTTAGTGTCTTTGTTAGTATCTGCTAATTCTGGATCTTTTTTTATTGATTGTTTTGTTCCTAATTTTGGTACATATTTTCCTGCTCTTTTGCATGTTAGTAGTTTTTGTTGCAGTGCTGGGTATTTTTGTGTTCCTGAAAACATTATGCGTCTTTTTGGGGGTGGAATACAGTTAATTTTTTTAAAATAGTTTGATCCTTTTGGGTCTTGCTTTTTAGATTGCTAGTTGTAGTCAGAGCAGCTTTTAGTCAGGGGCAGATCATTCCCTAGCATTTAGCAGATGCTTCTTAGTAATCTACCCAATGCCATTAATTACTGGGAATTTCAGCCTGTCTTGTGTGAACAGGTGCTAATCCCAGCCCTGTGTGAGCTGTGTCTTCATCTCTTCTATCCTTTCAGGTGGCTCCATCCCAGAGCTTGAGTAGTTTTCTCATGTGCATGTGCTTATCAGTACCCCATTGAATTCTTAAGATGGGCCATCTGCAGATATCCACATCTCATCCAAAGTTTCCTCTCTGCATAGCTCTATCTGTTCTGGTAGCCTTTCCTGCAACTATTACCTCCTTGTCATCCCTGGACTCTCAGTCCATGTTTTTCAACTCAGAGAGTCTTCCAGGCTCTTCCTGGATTCACTCTCCCTGAGCTGCAGCCTGGAATCTCTCTCAAGGCAGTAATATGGACAATCATAGGCTTCTCTGCCATTTTTTTTTTTTTTTTTTAAGTTCATTCCCACTATCTGATGAAATTTTACACTCCATCATCTACTTTCTTGGACATGTAAATCCCAGTAATTTTAAAGTCCATTTCTGCTAGCTTAAATATCTGGACCATCTGTAAGTCTATTTCTATGTTCTTTCATTTTTCTTTTGTTTTTCCTTTGACGCTGTTTTTGCATGAGAATGTTAATTTATAATTGAGTCCTAGTTATTCTATGTGAATAAGTTATGGGGATGCTGGTTCATGCTACCTTCTTTCATGGATTGCTTAATTTATTGTTAAGCAGTTGGAGAAGGGACAGATTACAAAACTCCTGTCTGAGAAGAAGTTGGGTTTATATCTTTTAGGGCATGCTCAATTTCAGTATAAAGCCCTTTACGAATCCCATTTGTGAGCCTGGGTATTTATAGCAGAACTCTTCTTCCTGTTTGGTCCTATGTTTCTTTGTGTACATAATACTGTGAGGCTGCCAAAAGCTCTGTAGCTTCTCGGCCACTTGGAGTCTGATTTCTCTTTATTTTTGAGGCTCTCACAGTGCTATATTTATGAAAGTGTGGGAAATCCCTCCAGGGGAAATGTGGTGTTGTGCGTTGAGCTCTTTTCTGCGTTCTTCCTCCCTTCCCTTGGGAACCCTGGATTCTAAATTTTATCTCTACAGTCCTATGAGGTTGTCAAAAATTTTGACTGGTTTTCTGCCTTTTTGGAACAGATTTTGCTTAGCTTTGTAACTTTTAGCCCAAGGTAGTTTGCTAACCAGCAAATGTCTTGAGGGTAAGGCCACAGAGAATGTCAGGCTCACCTAAATAGGCTCCACTTCTCTGTGGGACATGGACTCCCCAAATCCTATATTTCTTGTTAACCCCTTAATGTCTTAAAATGCCCATGTGCATGTGAGACACAGTTTCCCTATTTGTTTTTGGTAGGGGGAGCAACTTGCTAAAACTGCAATTCATAGCTGCAACTGGAGGCCATGATATTACTTTGAATTTCATCTTTCTTAACCACTGATTCTATGATCTTTGAAAAGTCACTTAAATTGAAAACATTTTTTGTTCCCTTATCTTTAAAATAGAGGTAGCCTATTTTGTTGGGTAGGTATAAAAATAATGCAAGATGATTTCTTTGAAAGCACTGTGTAAATTAAATTTATGATTAAATATGATCAAAAATTATTAGCACCAATAACAATAATAAGCTAATTTGAAAACAACAGTTTCTACCACCTATTGAACATGGACTAATTGTCAAGCATATGATGCTTTTTACTTGAATTTTTTGCAACAACCCTTGGAATAAATATGTATTTATTTATACCCTCATTGCAAGACATTATTTGAACTTAATCTTTTCTTTCTAGTTTTTACTTTTGTTTATTTTTATCAGGCATTTTTCAGAACTCTAAGCTCATCATTGTAAAAATAAGACTGAGGGTAGGAAAAATACAAATATTTCCACTTTCTACTATTCGAATTCTTGTTGTTATATTGAATCCTGTCTTTACCACTCCCAAGAGATGTCACCCTGTTTTAAGTTCTTTATCATATCTGAGCTTCATCTATCTCACCTGAAAAATAGGCATGATAGTGCTTTCATTCCAGGACTATGAGTAAGTCAATACATGAAAAGCCTCTAGCATCATGCTTGGGACATAGACCTCATTCAAAATTGGTGGCAATGCCTAACATTTGATTTTAATAATCATTTAGACAAACATTTGGATTTACACAGAGAAGCAAATATTTTATTTTTAGCATTTTATGGAACTTGTGGATCTGTTATCTTGAATGATAAATTAATATTTTGTTTTTAATTTGCCTGACATAACCTTGGAACATGAATTGTCCCTACTTGGAGTTCATCAGTAAACATGGAATTTGGTCCTTCAGATCTCTTCCCTCTTCCTGAAATATCCCATACCTTTGGACTTTCTAGACAATTCCTATGCATCTTTCTAGGTAATTTCAAGAATAACCAGCTCAGGAAATCCCTCTCTAACACAGTAACTTACCATTCTTGGGACTCATTCATTCCTGGCCAATGGCCCCTACTAGAACCTCTACTCCCAGGAAAAAAGCTGCAGTTTTCATTTTCCAAAGTTTCAGATCAATGCTTGACACAGGGTAGGTGCTCAGGAAATGGTGGTTTCAAAAAAAATTTTAAAATGCATTGATGAGAGAATGAATGAATACCACTACTGTCTTATAAGCTTGTAAACAAGAAGATAATCTTTTTATTATTTTTTGAGGTTTTCAGTCTCCTTTATTTTATTTTTTTAATTCATTTTATTGAGATATATTCACATACCACGCAGTCATACAAAACAAAGCGTACATTCGATTGTTCACAGTACCATTACATAGTTGTACATTCATCACCTAAATCAATCCCTGACACTTTTGTTACCACACACACACAAATAACAAGAATAATAATTAAAGTGAAAAAGGGCAATTAAAGTTAAAAAGAACACTGGGTGCCTTTGTTTGTTTGTTTGTTTGTTTGTTTTTTTCCTTACCCCATTTTTCTGCTCATCCATCCATAAACTAGAGAAAGGGGAGTGTGGTCCATATGGCTTTCCCAATCCCATTGTCACCCCCCATAAGATACATTTTTATACAATCGTCTTCAAGATTCATGGGTTCTGGGTTGTAGTTTGATAGTTTCAGGTATCTACCACCAGCTACCCCAATTCTTTAGAACCTAAAAAGGGTTGTCTAAAGTGTGCGTAAGAGTGCCCACCAGAGTGACCTCTCGGCTCCTTTTGGAATCTCTCTGCCACTGAAGCTTATTTCATTTCCTTTCACATCCCCCTTTTGGTCAAGAACATGTTCTCTATCCCATGATGCTGGGTCCAGATTCCTCCCTGGGAGTCATATTCCACGTTGCTAGGGGTATTTACACCCCTGGGTGTCAGATCCCATGTAGGGAGGAGGGCAGTGATTTCATCTGCCAAGTTGGCTTAGCTAGAGAGAGAGGGCCACATCTGAACAACAAAGAGGCATTCGGGAGGAGGCTCTTAGGCACAATTATAGGCAGGCCTAGCCTCTCCTTTGCAGCTACAGTCTTGTCAAGGGCAAGTCCTGTGGTAGAGGGCTCAACCCATCAAACCACCAGTCATTTATGTCTGTGAGCACATCAGCAACCATTGAGGTAGTGGAGCCCAACACCCCTGCATTCTCCACCAGCTCCTCAAGGGGGCTCTGCATATTTTTTTCATTTTTTTTTAATTAACTTTTTTTTTTTTAAATCAACTATATAAAACAAATTTAAAAAAACATACAGTAAAAAAAATTTCAAACAAACCATAACAAGGGAGTAAGAAAAAGACAACTAACCTAAGATAACTACTTTACTTCCAACATGTTCCTACTTTACCCTAAGAAGGTAACCTAATATAGCAAAATTTCTGTGAATGTGTTCCCACTATACTCATCAGAAATTAACAGACCATAGTCATTCCTGGGAATTCCCAGAATGTTAAATTTACCCACGATAGCTTATCTGTTCTTATTGGGTTATCATTCCCCCTTCCTTAATTGCTCTCTGTCACTAGTTCCCCTACATTCTACATTATAAACCATTTGTTTTACATTTTTCAGTGTTCACATTAATGGTAGCATATAATATTTCTCTCTTTGTGTCTGGCTTATTTTGCTCAGCATTATGTCTTCAAGGTTCAGAAGATAATCTTTTTAAAGAAAAATATTAGAATCACAACAACTGATAAGGAGGAAACTAACAAACAACAGACAATAAAATAGCAAAAGAAGAAAATCGTGCTGATATATTTCCAAGATGGATTGAGACTCATAAAATAAAAATGTAAAGAACTGGAAGGGTAGTGATTTTTTTTAAACATTTCTGAGGCAACTAACATATATGGTTTCATTACCTACAATGTATCTGCCAATCTTTTCAGGTGCTGATGATACAGTGATAAATAAGGTTGACACAATCCATAATTCCTGCCCTCAAAGGGCTTACAGTTTTAGAGCAGGAGGTGGCTAACTACACTGGCCTAATCTTGTTTTTCTAAATAAAGTTTTATTGGAACATAGTTATGCCCATTTGTTAACATATTGTCTATAGCTGCTCTCATGCTACAATGGTAGAGTTAAGTAGTTGTGACAGAGACAGTAGCAGCCTGCAAAACCAAAATTATTTATTATGCAGATTTTAGTATAAAATATATATTATATACTTATATTGGGCTTATATATATTATATACATTACGCAATTATGGAAAATGTTTGTGGACCTTGTTCTTGGCATAATTTGACAGTTTGCACAAAAGAGGAGTGTGGATTCCTTTATGCATGTACTTATTCCACATGCTCACATTAGGTGCCAATTATTCTTGATGTGGCCTGATAGGAATAAAATGATGTCTGAATAGCCTCTGGAAAGTTCTGAGTCACAAGTGAAACCAGTTGTCCCAGGGAGGTTGTTGAGCAGGAGATATAAGACAATTTTTACTGGTTATGGGTAGGGCAGTCTGGATAAGCATTACTGCCAGGAGAGGCAAAGCAGAGTGCTGCTAAGAGACAAAACAAAGTGAAGCAAGAGGCCCTGCAAGGCAGGTGTGGAGCTGACATACAGGGGCTTCTACGTGGTGAAGGAGCCCGTGCTGGGTTGGATGTATTATGTCCTCCAAAATGCCATTATCTTTGATGCAGACTTGTGTGGGCAGGAAACGTATTGGTATTGATTGAGTTGGAGACTTTTGATTGGATGTTTCCATGGAAATGTGATCACTCAACTGTGGGTGAGATCTTTCACTGGATAATTTCCATGGTGGTATGGCCCTGCCCATTCAGCATGGGCCTTGATTAGTTTACTGGAGCACTATATAAGCTCAGACAGAAGAAGTGAGCTTACTACAGCCAAGAGGGACACTTTGAAGAATGCACAGAAGCTGAAAGAGCAGCTGCAGATGAGAGACAGTTTGAAGATGGCCATTGAAAGCATACTCTTGCTCTGGAGAAGCTAAGAGAGGACAAATGCCCCAAGAGCAACTAAGAGTGACAATTTGAAGAGGAGCTATGGCCTAGAGAGGAATGTCCTGGGAGAAAGGCATTTTGAAACCACAACTTGGAGCAGATGCCAGCCAAGTGCCTTCCCAGCTAACAGAGGTTTTCCGGACACCCTTGGCCATCCTCCAGTGAAGGTACCTAATTGTTGATGTGTTACCTTGGACACTTTATGGCCTTAAGACTATAAATTTGTAACCAAATAAACCCCCTTATAAAAGCTGGTACATTTCTGGTGTTTTGTGAAAAGGCAGCATTAGCAAACCGGAACAGAGCCCGTTGGTCTGCAAATGGGCCAAGAGGGTGAAGCACAGACACTCAAATCCTAGAGCTGTGGCTGCCTGCAATATCATTAAGTGCTACCTCTTTCAGTCTACAGAAGGGGAGACTGAGGCCCAGAGATGGGAAGGGACTTACCCAATATCCCACAGCAAGTTAGAAGCAGGACTGGGATCAGAACCCAGAACTCTCAGCTCAGGACCTCTCCCACTGCCCTTCATACCCTGGTGAGCACCACAGTGGTTGGGCATGGATTCTGCCACTCAATGGCTTGCTGTGGGACAAACTGCTCTTTAATCTCAACTTATTCATCTGCAGAATGAGGCTACTTGTAGTCATTACTCCCCTGGCTTGTCCTCCAGGTGGCTGCCATCACTTCCTTCCCTCCCTGAAAAGGAAGTTCCTTCTTCCCCCTCCTTGAATCTGGTCTGATGTGTGACCGCTCTGACCATGACTTCAGCGGAAGTGATCCTTAACAAAATCTGAGCCAACCCTGAGGACTGGCAGCTTCTGTTGGTCTCACGTGAAATGCTCTTGCTTTGGGTGAGACAGTTGTCATATAAGATGTGCAACTCTGTGCTATTAGGAAGCACAAACAAGCCATGTGGAGAAGCTTCATGGAGAAAGATGCCTGACCAGCCTCCAGCCATTCCAGCCATTCCAGTGCCAGACTTGTGAGCGAAGACTCCAGCCCCAGCTACCACCTGAGTGTTAACGCATGAAAAACCCTGAGATCCACCCAGCAGAGCCCCTCCCAGAACCAAGAGAGAAAATAATCAAATGGCCACTTAAAGACACACACACACATACAAACAAACACACACATCATCTCTATCTCCTGTGCTTAGCACAGGGCCTGACATGTTACAATAACTCTGTGTATATTTAAAAATATATGTACACTGGTACTTAACTCCTATCTCAAATGCTGCAGCTTTAGTTCTTGCTACTCACCACTTCTCTATCCCAGAGGTGATGCCTGACTCCTGTCTCTTCTTTTTATCACTGCATTTAAATATAACAAGTGACATGTACACAGAGCTTACTGCATGCCCTAAATTCTTCCTTCAGTTTTCATGTTTAGTAACTCATATATCCTTCAAAACAATCATGTAGCATATATGTCATGTTTATCATACTATATTGTCATTATCCCCATTTTACACAAATGGCTAAGATTACACAGTCAGGTTTGTTGGATTTCAATCCCGGCAGTTTATATTCTTCATCATTGTGCTGTCCTCCCGTTTAAGAGCAAGTGTGATCATTTGGAAATGGCCTCATCTCTAGGGCAACATAGTAAGTTCCTCCAGTAACCTGTGTTTTTCCTTCTTTGTATTCATGTCCTATACTAGATATTCAAGATATCTTGAATTATATTACAAATTTTAGGATGGCAGGGAGGAAAGGAAGGAAAGAAAGAAGGAGAAAAGGAGGAAAGAGAATTGGGCAAGAGGGAAAGGAAGAAAGCACTCAAATCTAATATGTAGAAAGAAAGAAAGTTCTGGAAGGAAGCTGTTTCCTCAAAAATCTGCAAGGTTAAAAATGTAATCAAGATGAGAGCAATTTCATTGAAATGGAAAGATCAATATGCCCATTTCAAGAGCTAGACACTGGAGTGTTTAATTGAAATATCTAAATGAATTTTCTTAGAGATAATGTCATATGTTTATTACTCCTCCAGCTTCCATTGCTAATTTCTTCCCTGCCCATATGTTTCCAGGCCAGAATGCGGCTTTGCTGAGATAATGAGTCCCACTTGCCTTGGGGTGGACATTCCATCCTGCCTGATGGCCACAAGCATCCTGGGAAGGAACCATATCACTGAATTCACCTGGGTGTATTAACAGATAAGCTAAATTCTAGATATAGCAATTAATACAATCACTCTTTTAGAGGAATCATTTATTTTAAATTCCTCTGAGCCCTGTAGTCCATGATTTTCAAATCTATGCTTATTTTATTACCTACCAAGTTATGAGTTCCCAGCCAAATAGCTCTTGACATTTTGCTGGGAGAAACGACCAGGTTTAAAAAATGCATTGGGAATAGCTCACTTTTACGGCAGTGACTTTTTCCCCCTAAGGGTGGAGTGCCAGGAGATGGGTAGGTAGTGAGCAATTGGAACTAGATGTTTATCCTCCTTTTTGTACTATTGATTTCCCGATAATTCTAAGATAATAGGCTTGATTCCAACCTTTTCAAAATAAGTAAATCAGGAGCTCAAAATAAATTGGAAGCCTGATCTGAGAGGAGAAGGGCAAAGTAGGAAAATGACAATAGAAAGAGGTGATTAGCATTCATTCATTCAGCGAATACTGAGTGCCTTCTACATCCCAGGCACTGTCCTAGGAGCTAGGGATTTAACAGTGAAAAGAGAATTGTTAAGTTACCAAAGTTTACTGATTAAGATTATCTTCCAGAGGGTTGGATAAAATGTAAAGCAAGGATTGGGTTTTCTGAGTTCGTTGATTCTATATGACCCTTGGCTAGGAACTTTCAGTGTTTCTTACAGAATCTGTGTGGGCAATTAATTAAATCTCTGGTTTCTCAAACTTGAATGTGCATTTGATTTATCTGGAGGGCTTGCTAAAATACCAATTGCTGGTTTCAACACTAGAATTTCTGATTCAGTAGGTCCAGGATGGGTCTCGAATTTGCACTTCTAACAAGTTCCCATTTCTCTTGCTGCTGGTCTGAGTTCCATCACTTGAAAATCACTGAACCGGATGACGAAAACTGAGGCAAGTCTGAGTGATATGTTGAAGACCTATGAATTATTTCCATATTATTTTTGTAAGCTTCCTATAAATTCGAAGTCATTTCAGAATTAAAAGTTAAAGAAAACTGTGGCAAGGATACCAGTTAAAAGACTTTGCACAATGCCGCAGTGTAGGGTGTCATTGCAGAAGAGTTGAGGTTTTAGAACAAGACGGAATTTAAACTTTGGTTTAAATTTTTCTCCATCGCTTACTGGGTTTTGGCATCAATGCAAGTGACTTATCTGAAAAACTTCTTTAAAACCCCAAGAGGTGAGTTACATGGGAAAATAATTACCATCCATTCATATCTGAGTGGGAGCCTGATACCTTGTGCTAAGGGTTGACACGCAGGGCTTCAGCTCAGGTGTGAAAGATGCCTTCTAAGTTGATCTCAGATCCTATTTTTTCTTCTTTATTTTTCTATTTTTTTCTTATTTCTATTTTTTTCCTGTATTCTCTGCCATCACCATAGACCAAACCTTGAATCATGCTTAGAAACCATGAAACTAAACCCTGCTCATTGACTGCAATTGGCTTCTATTTCATCTAACTGCACTCACTCTTGTTCTACTGCATTCCATCCTCCATGATGCAGAGTGACCTACCTCAAAATGCAAATATCATCACATCATTTCCATCATTTCATTGGCTTCCCATGAAACTTGGGTTGCGGCTTTCTGTTCTCAACCGGGGCTATGAATCCAAGTATCATCTGTCTTACATGCCCTGTTAGACTCTCTGTGTTCACCACTCCGGTCCTCCTTTGCTTTCTAAAGGCAGTTGTAACCAGGAACTTAGGATTTAAAGGATGATTGTGATTACTGAATTGTTATATAGATATTCCTTTTTTGCTTTCTGGCATATTGGAGTAGACAGAGGGAAATACCTGAAATCTCTGAATTGTAATCCAGCTGCCTTGATCTCTGATAATGATTGTATAGCCTTTATCTTGTGTCCTTGTAATTGTAAAAACTTTGTAAATGACCCTCATTTTTATCCATTTTATCTGGTTTTTCAACTTCAGAATCTTGTGATCACTAAAGACAGCTCCTAATGTTTATTAATGCAGGGCCTTGAGTAAGCCCAGAACTAACCCACCCCAATTCCAAAGTTTTCTTGATAATTGAAGCTGGATCTAATCAAAATGAGCCTGCCTGACATGCACAGTAGCTTAGACTTTAACCTACAAGTCACCTATACCTCATTACAATACTAAATTCATGCCCATCATCATATTAAGGCATGACATACATTCTGTGACTAAGCATGTAATCAGTCTGCGCATGCTCAATAATTAGATCACCCCTAATTACATCATCTAGAGCCACTGTGCTCATTATCATTAATGCAGTTTGGAGAGACTGATTTTTGAGTCAGTAGGCCATCTACCCTCCTGCTTCACGCTTAGCAATAACCTCTTTTCTCTCTTTGAAACCCCGGGGTGTCAGGAATTGGTCATTTGAGTGCATCGGGCAGAGAAGCCATTGCTTTTGATCGGTATCACAATGTGCTCTCTTCTGCTGCAGGATAATTTGTTGTTTACTCTTTTCTGGAACCTCTTCTTTCTCCCCCTTCCACCCACACCCTCTGCCTATCTTTATCTAGTACACCCCTCTACTTAATCTTCATATCTCAGCTTGGCTCTCACTTCCTCAGGAAAACTTGAGTTCCAATTCTTTTAATTTATGCTGTTTTAGCTCTACATTCCTTCCCTTCATTGCTTTTATGCCTCTTGTAATTTCCATTTATTTATGTGGTTAGTGGTTGCTTTCTCTCTCTCCAACTGCACTCTAAGCTCCGTGTGGGATAAATTATGTCAGTGTTGTCCATTACCCAGCACTTGGCACAGTACCTGGCCCATAGTAGTTCAACAATTAGTCATGGAATGAATGAATAGATGAATGAATGAACCCAAAGTGATGGCCAGAATGTATACACTTCTGTGCTGGGAGAGAAATGCACACCCGTAGGAGTAGAAGGGAGGACTGCACACTGGCATATTTCTTTCTAAGAATATGATGAGGGAGCTAGCTTGGAATCACAGTCCAATCCATGTCCTAGTTTAGTGGTTTCCCAACAGAGATGCAATTGGCATTTTGTTTGTGGTGATTCTGCATTGTGTGATACTATATTATGCATTATGGGGCTGTTAGCATTCTGGATTTTACTCATAAATCTCAGAAGTGCCCCACCCTTAGTTATTTCCAAATGACCCCAAACATTTATATATCTTTGTTGATGAGCAGTGATACTACTTTTTGAGAACTGTTGTATAAATCATATTATCAGCTACTACTGTCTTGCAGAGAAGCAAGCAAGAGAGTGAATAAAGAAACAAGCAAAGGTTCATTTTTGTCCTACAAACATAATGTCTAGGGTTGGCTTAAAGATTATTTGAGAAGACATTTATAAAGAGCTTAGTACTTGCCTAGTACATAGAAAACTATCAATAAATATTGGCTATAAGTCCAGGAGGTGATGCTGATGACCTGGCCTGAGAAAGCAATGGTGAAGTTGGAGAAAGTGAGAAAGATTAAAGAAGTATTTAGGAGGTAAAGTGAATTTGTCTTGATAATATTGTCTGGTGATGTAGTGGGAAGGAGAGCTCCAGAATGATTTTGTAAACTTTGTGTAGGAATTGGTGACATTAACTGAGTTATAGGTATAGAATATGTGAAAATTAGCTTTCAGGGATTTGAGATGTTGCTGGATGAACTGTCAGAGATGTTGACTTAACAGTTGGGCATTATGGACTGAAGATGTGAATAGTTTGGGAATCCATGCTGTAGAGGTGGTAGCTGAAATCACAGGAGTGGGTAGGACTATCCAGCAAGAGGGTGTAGGGTAGAAGCCTGGAGAACACCAACATGTAAGAGATAAGCAAAGGAAGAAGAGAAAGAAGAAGACTTTTAGGGCCAAATGAGAAAGAGGAGGAGACCCAGGAGTCATACGTGTGCTTCTTGTGATCCAAGGCTGTGTTTTAAGAGGAAGTGAGCTCATGTACACTGTATTTGTAAGAGTTTGACTATAGAGTAGACTTTTTTTTTTGTATGTCCAGCAGCCTTTTCCCCTCCTTTTGATAAAAATGGAATACTTTGGGCAATTGTATCTCTTCTACTTTATGTGGTTCTAATGGATCATCCAGTATCAGGATCCACCGGTGAAATTAGGACTAGGCTTGGCCATCCTCCAACTTAATACTCCACCTCTTTAAGACAGAGTTTGGTCCAGCAATGGACATGTGTACTCAGCTGGGTCAATCAGAGTTCTTTCCGGAAATTTGTATATAGACCATGGGATAGAGGTCTCTGAGCTGAGATGATGTAAGCCTTGACCTGCTGACCGTCCTCCCATCCCCACCCTCATCCCTGCCACATGGAGAAATCCTGCTAGTAGTAGGAGCTACTGAGGCCAGCATGAGAGACAGAGAAGAGAGAGGCAGAGTCAAGAAAAGTGGTGGAGAGGGAGGGAGAGAGAACGATGCCATCAGTTCTACTCCCAAGAGATTTTGAGAACAGCTGTGCCCCTAGTCTCTTCATTTACAAGAATCAATAATTCCTCTTTCCATTTATGCTGGTTTGAGTAGGGTCTTTTTCACCTGAAACTGAAGAGTATTGACCACGCCCCCTCACTTCCTCATGAAATCTTCTCTAAGGTTCCCAGGACAGGTCCAGGTGCTCAGTTATTTCGCTTTCCTTTCTATCCTCTGAGACTGCTGGAGAAATAGCTAACACTTGTGTGCCTATCTGACGTTGACACTGATTCTATTCTTGTCTTCTATGGACACTTTCCAAGGGCTGGCCCCTTTCAACCTCCTTCATAAAGAGAACCACTCGCATGGAAGTCTTCTCTGGAGCTTCCTGCCTATGAGCATGCATCTCCACCCCAACCCCCACTTTTTTCTTAATTCCAGGGTTAACCTTGAAAGAGCCTTCTATGCCTCCTCCCTCCATCTCTTTATCCCCCACTCAGTCTTTCTGTGCCCTTGGGGCCACCAGCAGTACCTGCTGTTCTACACAGCTGCCTTCTTCAGCCTGGGAGCTCAGGTCTCCTTTCCTGTGAATCCTCACATTCCTAGTTCAGTCCAATAGCTGTTAACACCATTCAGCCAGATAAGCTTCTCTCCATTTTCTATACAAAGGAAATGAAACCAGAAACTCTTTGACTTATTAAATGGTGCATGTGTAAAATAGAGCACACGTTCCTTTACAAACAAGTGCTCACATTTGTTCTCTTTTTTTCTAGGATTTGACATGAAATCCATTAAATCTATAGATCAATTTAGAGAAAACTGACATCTTTACGATGTTGAGTCTCCCAATCTGTGGACATGGGATCCCCTTTGATTTCTTTCATCAGTAATTTAAAATTTTTTTTCACAAAGTTTTTGTAGATCTTTTAACTGTGTACTTAAGTATTTCATTTTCCTTGGTGCAATTGTAAATGGTATTGTGTTTTTATTTTGTTATTGAATATTTATTGCTGTTATGTATAAATGAGATAGATTATTTTGTGTTTATCTTGTATTTTGTTACCTTAATGAACTTACTTTCTCACTTTCTAGAGTAAGACTTTTTTCTTTTTTAGATTCCTTGGATTTTCTACACATACCATCCTGTCATCTGCAAAAAGGGGCAGTTCTATTCCTTTCTTATCTCTATGCCCTTTGTTTCTTTGTCTTACTTTATTTAAGCAGCTAGCACTTCCAGTACAATGTTGAATAAAAGTGGTGAGAGCAGATATCCTTGCGTTTTTCCTGATGTTAGGGGAAAACATTCACTCATTCACCATTAAGGATGATGATAACTCTAGATTTATTGTAGATGCTGTTTATCAAGTTGAGGTAAATCCCATTTGTTTCTAACTTGGTGAGAGCTTTTATTATGAATAGGAGTTGTGTTTCATCAAATACTTTCTCTGTGTCAGTTGATATGGTGGATTACAATGATTGATTTTTGAATGTTGAACCAGCCTTGCATACCTAGACAATTTCCCGCTTGGTCATGGAATATAATTCTTTTTGCACATTGTTGAATTCATTTGCTAATATTTTGTTAAGTACTTTTGTGTCTAAGCTTATGAGAGATATTGGTTTATAGTTTACTATTTTGTACTGTCCTTTTTGGTCTTTGGTATCAGGATAATAATGGCCACATAAAATGAATTGGGGAGTGTTCTGTCCTCTTGTATTTTCTGGAAGAGATTGTGTAAAATTCACATTAATTCTCCTTTAAGTGCTTGGTAGAATTTTTTAGTGAAACTATCTGGACTTGGAGATTTCTTTTTCTGGAACGTATAAATTAGGAATTCAATTTCTTTAATAGCTTTAGAGCTGTTTAGATTACCTATTTCATCATGGTTAAATATTTGTAAGTTTTGGTTTTCTGAAAATCCATTCATTTCCCCTAAGCTATAAAATTTATGAGCATAAAGTTTCATAGTATTCCCTTATTTCCATACTGCTGCAGGATCTGTAGTGTTATCCCCTCTTTAACTCCTGAAATTGGTGACTCATGTTTTCTCTCTTTGGTTTTGTTGTCTTGCTATTGGTTTATTAATTTTCCTGATTTTTTAAAGTGCCAGCTTTTTGTTTCACTGACTTTCTCCATTGTTTCCCTATTTCAGTTTCATTGATTTTTGCTTTTATCCTTATTATTTCTTTCCGTTCACATTTTTATTGCTGTAATCCATTTGCTAATCATTTGTTCTAGATTTTCATCTATGTTCATAAGTACATTGGACTCTGCTTTTTCATATAATTACTTTCTTGTGATTGTCTTCTGTTTTATATCAATATCAGTATGATGTTGGCCTCATAAAATGAATTGGGGTAGCTTTCCTCCTATTATATTTTTTATGGAAGTGTTTATAAATTTATGTATATACACACATATATGAACTATATATATTATATTATAAATTGATATATAAGTTCTTCTTAAATATTAGATAGATTTAACCAGCAAAGTTTTATGTACCTGGAGTTTTCTTTGTGTAAAAATTGAGAAATAATAATTAATTCTGTCACAGCATCCTCATTTCAGTAATAATACAAAGCACAAGATTTCATCAAAATCAGTTAGGGCATGGTCCTTCCTGGGGTAAAATCCCTATGTCTGTGAATCTGAGAAACCTAGAAAACAAGTTGTCTGGTTCCAAAATACATTGGTGGGACAGGCATGGGATAAACATTCCCATTACAGAATGGAGAAACTGGAAGGAAAACAGTAGCTGCCAGTCCCGAACAAGTCCCAAACTCAGCAGAGAAATCTCCATTACACTCTAAGCTCTGAAAGTCATTTGAGAATTGATGCTTCTTCCTCTGGGTCTCCAACTCCATCCTTTCCTAGTGTTGAGCAATGGCCAAGCTCTCTGTGAATACTGAGCACAGGCCCCACCATCTCTGAGCACTGGGGTGGACACACTCACTGACCAAGGGTCACGAGGCCCATCTCCAGGCACCAGAACAGATGGCCTGTCCCTTCCAAGTGCGGGGACAGGCCCATCCTTTCATTGTGCATGCACGATCCTGCTTTCTTGGCCCAAGATCTTTTCAGTACAGACCTCAGCTTCCATGGTTCTGCCTTTGAAGTCATTTTTCCTTCAATTCATCCCTTCTCTGTCCTTTTCAATCCATGCTGGCAGTGCTACTGCTCATAGAAATTTTGTAAAACCCTTGCCAACTTTGCATGCAGTTCAAGCAGGTTCAAATCATCAGATAAAGGGACTTGCATGGATCTTTCCTGGATAATTGCATTTCCAATCCTGATTTCCCCTGAAGTGGCTGACTGGATCCACGTTTAGCACACCCTCTTTAGCAAAGCAATGGTCAGTTAAACCCTCACATGGAGCACTATTCTCTGGGAGCTCACTTCCTGGAAGCTCAGGGAGATTCCTGATAGAGCTGCTTCTGGCCCTGGCCTCAGAGCATGCTATCTGCATAGGCTCAGAATTTTCCTAATCATCAATTTCTGGCTCCTTTGTGCTTCAGAGTTTAGTTCTCAGATTGTCCCTTTCCTCTTACATTTTACCATCAGTTACACCTTCTATACCTAGCTTGGACATCTCTTCAGCCAAAATCCAAGTTCCTTGCTCCCATGTCCCACTTTCAATCTGACATTAGGACACAATTCTACTACTTTTATAACAAGGATTGCATTTCCTCCTGTTTCCAGTAATGCATTTGCATTTCCTTCTAGGCTCCTTTGGACACAACTTTAATGTCTATATTTCCATCGACAGTCTCTCCAGTGCAGTCTAGGCCTTCTTCTACCTAGCATGTCACAATTCTTCCAGTCTCTACCCATTACCCCATGCTGAAGCCATTTCCACCTTATTAGTTATTTGTAACAGCAGCACCACATTTTCAAGTACCCACAACTGTCTTTGTCAACTGTCTACTATGACAAATACCATATAATGTGTTAGCTTAGAAACTGCAATTTATTGGCTTACAGTTTCAGAGGTTAGAAGGTTTGCCTCCTTCTGGGGTCAATGGCAGTCTGGCTGGCTAGAAATCTTTGGGTTTCCTTGTCTGGCTTTCCCATCACATGACAATGTCCTCACCTTTCTCTTCTGGTTGACTTCCAGTTTCTTGCTCCTCCACATGGCTTTTCTTCCTCCTTCTCTAAGGACTAATAGGATCAAGACCCCTCCAGATTCAGTTGGCTACACCTCAAATAAAATTAGCATCTTCAAAAAGTTCCATTTACAATGGCTTCACACCCACAGGAATGGATGAAGATCAAGAAAATGTTTGGAGGCACGTAATTCAACCTTCCACAGTTACCAAATTTTTCGTCATCGAAACCTAGAAACTCTGTACACATTAAGCAAGGAATGAGATAAGAACATAGTCTTGGTCCAAGAACATCCTTTGTATAATATAAATCCTTTTGAATTTATTAACATTTGTTTTATGACTAAAGATATGATCTATCATGGTGAACGTTCCATGTGCACTTGAAAAAATATGCATTCTGCTGTTGTTGGGTTAAAAGTGTTCTATAAATGTCAATTAGATCATGTTGATTGATAGTGTTGTTCAAGTATTAAATATCTTTAATGATTTTAAGTCTACTTTTTCCATAAATTGCTTAGAGAGGAGGTTTGATGCTCCAACTACAATTGTGCATTTATCTATTTTTCCTTGCAGTTTTATCAGTTTCTGCTTCAAATATTTTGAAGCTTTCCTTAAGTGGCACACATACACATCTACAATTGTATGTCTTCTTATAGAATTTGTCCCTTTATCATTATGTAACATTCCTGTTATCCCTTGAAAATATTCCTTGCTACATTTTACTTTGATATTAATATGGTCACCCCAGATTTCTTTTGAATTATGGCTTGCTTGATATGTCCTTTTTAATCCTTTTATTTTAATCTCTCTTCACTTTGTATTTGATATATTGGATTGGGTTGATTGGTTTTCAAATGTTGAATCTGCCTTGCATACCTGGAATACATCTCCCCACTATGTCATGGAGTATAATTATTTTTATGCATTGATAGATTCATTTGCTAATATTTTGTTGAGTTCTTTGTCTAAGTCCATGAGAAATACTGGCATGTAGTTTTCTTTTTGTATTGTCTTTTCAGGGCATTTGGTATCAGGATAAGACTGACCTTATAAAATGAATTAGAAAGTGCTCTGTCTTCTCATATTTTCTGAGCGAGATTGTGTGTTAATTTGGTGTTAATTCTTGTGCCAGTTTGGATGTATTACATCCCTCAAAATGCAATGTTCTTTAATGAAATCTTATGGGGGCAGATGTATTAGTGTTGATTATGTTGGAATCTTTGGATTAGATTCTTTCCATGGTGATGTGACCCACTCAACTGTGGGTAATACCTTTGATTAGATTATTTCCATGGAGGTGTGGCCCTGCCCATTCAGTATGGGTCTTAATTAAATCACTGCAGCCCTATAAGATCTCAGTCAGAAGGAGCTCATTGCTACAACTTCAAGAGAAATTTTGGAGATGGCTGCTGAAAGCAGGCTTTTGCTGACACTTTGGAGATGCTAGTACACTGTTTGCTCTGGAGAAGCTAAGAGAGGACAAAATACCCCAAGAACAACATTTTTGAGAAAGCACAGGAGCTGAAAGAGGAGCTGGAACACAACCTGGGATCTGTAGATGCCAGCCAGGTGCCTTCCCAGCTGACAGAAGTGTTCCAGATGCCATTGGCCATTCTTCTGTGAAGGTGCCCTATTGTTGACACCTTAGCTTGGACACTTTTATGGCCTTATGACTGTAACTTTGTAACAAAATAAAACCACTTTATAATAGCCAATCCATTTCTGGTGTTTTGCATAAAGGCAGCATTAGCAGAACAGAACAATTCTTCTTGCTGGTTCTGTCCATCAGCCCTGAGTCTCCTGGAGAGGGAGGGTCTCAGGCCCACAGACATAGAGAGACTTCCAGGACAGCTGCTTGTTGTGACTGGGTCCCTCTTACTGATTTTGCTGGTCAGCCTTGGTGTCTCTTGGTTGGGGAGGGGCATCTCAGGCTTGGTGGAGAAGGAGAGCACTGACAACTTACAGCTGGAGGGGCTCCTAATTGATTCTCCTTTCCTGTGGTGTTGGGCACTTCTGATGCTGTCAGATGGACTCATGCTCCATTCATGAGAGCACTTGGGCTGCCTTCTGTTACTTGCTTGGTGGCTGGGAAACATGGGCTCTGAGTAACCTTCATCTGTTGGGTGGGAGGATTTAAGACACCCTGCAGCTGTACTGTTTCTCCAGTACTGGGCTCCTACACTGGTGCACCTTCTCTTCCACTTTTCAGAGCTCTGATTTTATTACCGATAGCATTATATCCAAGATTCATAGTTTGCTTAACAGAAAGGAGCATGGAGAAATGGGTACATGCTATCTTGCCCAACCTGGAAGTCTTTTCATACTATTTTTGCAAAATTACAATTACACATGTATTTTCCTCATGTTACTATGAATTCCTTGAGGAAGGTGTGGAGATTTTGTTTATCTGTGCGTCTCCTGTGCCTTAAACTGTACCTGGTATGTAGTAGGACCTTAATAAATGCCAGCTTCCTAAGCCTTCTTATAATTATGCCTAAGAGGCACCGCCAGAGAACCTCTTTTGTTGCTCAGATGTTGTCTTTCTCTCTCTAAGCCCAACTCAGCAAATAAATTCATTAACCTCCCCTGCCATGAGGGACATGATTTTTAGGGGAGTGAATCTCCCTGGTGATGTGGGACATGACTCACAGGAATGAGCCTGGCCTTGGCATCAAGGGATTGAAAATGCCTACTTGACCAAAAGGGGAAAAAAGAAAGGTAACAAAATAGGGTTACTGAGGCTAAGAGATCCTAACAGAGTCAAGAGGTTATCTTGGAGGTTTCTCTCATGCAAACTCCAGCTAGATATCCCAAATGACCACAGTATGCCATGCCCTTACCAAAAGTAGTTCCAAAATACCTAGGTCCCTATCAGATTCTATAAAAGAGTCACTTACTAAATTTTAGCTCCCAGAAACTTAAGTCCACTGGAGTGTTCCTATGCCAGACAAGTCCTAAAACCCAGAGGCAACAGCCTCTTTAAGAACAACAATCAGATGCAGCCCCCTTCCCCATGCTGTCTACACCCCTTTTCAATATGAACAAGTTAGGGTTAGGGTGGTCATTGCCTAGACACCCCCGAAGATGGAGAAAAAGATTAAGTGAGAGGAAGGGGTAGTGACAAACAAGATAAGATTTAACAAAGGTCTATGAATACGGAAACTTATGTGTATATATATATATATATATATATATATATATATATATATATGCTAGGATAATAGAATAGCTAGAAGGAAATAACTCAAATAGTGGAACTGTAACCTGCAATATTCTTTGAAATTTGTTCTATAGCTATTTGTTGAATTGTGCTTTGAAAGTTTCTACCTTCCTGTGTACACCTTATATTTCATACGAAGGAAAAGAATGGAAACTGTGGAACTGTAACCCATAACAGTTTTTGAAATTACCTATATAAATGCTTGTTGAGCTGTACATCAAGAGATGACACCTTTCTGTATGTATGTTATATTTCACAATAATGGAAATAACTGAAGTTGTACAATGGTGACCTATAACATTCTTTGAAATTTGCTCTCTAACTACTTGTTAAGTCATACTTTGGAAGTTATCACTGTTATGTACATATGTTAAAGCTCACAATAAAAATGCAGCAAAAAAGATTTAAAAAAAGACCAGATTTCAAAAGAATATGTGTATTGTACAGGTAAGTTATGAAGCATAAATAAAATTAAATAACACTAGTGAACCCCACCCAATTTAAGAATTAAAGCTGTATCAAGACTATTGAAGGCAGCTGTATCCCTTCCCCAATACCATCCCCTTGTTGACCTGCCCCCAAGGAACTCATGATTCTGAATTTTGTATTTATAATTCCTTTGCTTTTGAACTAATTAGATCTATCATATATGCATGGATCTATAAAAGACCATACTTTTAGTTTGCTTGTTTTATAAAAATGGTATCAGACTATATATATAATTCTTCTGTGAATTGCTTTTTTCACTCAGCATTATTTCCAAGATTCATCCACATTTCTGCATGCAGAGAAGCTCATTTATTTTCAATGCTGTTTCTATTTTGTGAATGTACTATGGTTTATCTCTTTTCCTGTCGATGAATATTTGGGTTGTTTCCAAGCTTTTGCTTTTGTGAACATTCGTTCTCTGAACATTCCTGGGAACGTCTCCTGACGTAAATTGGCATGGGTTTCTCTAGGGTATATACTACAAGTGAAACTGCAGGGTCAAAGGTATATGGTGTTTAGCTTTACAGCATAGTATCAAATTATTTTCCAAAATTACACTGCTACCAGCAATGCACGGCATTTCCTTTGCTCCACATCCTTGTCAACACTTATATTGTCAAACATGTTGTACTTCTTGTATTGTATTGCCAAAATTGTTACAAGTTCTTTTTATCCACAAATAATGTCTATACCTTCTTGAAGCTATATAAAATTTTAACCTCTGTAATTTCTTGGGGATAAAAGCCTCCATAATTTTACTGTTTACTGTATAGAGGAATTTCCTGTTCAATCCCAGAGGGAATTTGAGGTATTTTTTGAGTTTGGATTCTTGTCTCCATGGTAGATTGGTTATTTCCAATGGTTACCAGGAACAATTGAAAAGATGTATGGAAAAAAATAAATACCAACTTCATTAACTGACAATTTTATGTTTTCAAGATAAAAGGGAAAATGGAAGAATATTTTGCCCATTAGGCCATGCTAGAAGGTCATTATTTGGACATATACAATCCTGTTTGTAATCAAAGGAAAGGCGACCACTGATTAAAAAGTATCTTTTCATGACTGAATTTAGATATTCTGAAATCATGACACTTCAGCCCTCAAGGAAGTTTATAGTCACAAGGGAAAACAGACTTTAACTCACCAAGCAATATGCTCAGGCTTTATTCATGAGGCATTGGCAGACCTGGTCTTTAAGAACAGCCCTACATCCATTCATCTATCCATAATCTTCACACTCTTTCATTCAAGAAACTATGAGACATGGAACAATGTAAGACTGGAGGAAGGCACAGAGAAGAGGTAACTTCCATAGAGAGAAAGCACTGAGTTGCACATTTAATCAGACAATAATATCAATAAGAATGCATAATGAAATCCAACTTCAGAGGCAATGGTGTGTGCCTGATAGAAATTATTAAAAGATGGAGAGTTACTGAAAATTAGAATATCATGCTTCAGTTCCAGTGTAATACTTAGAGTTGTGTTTATTTCATGTCTCTTTCTTTGTTTATGCCAGAATTACCCAGAATGGAAAGGTAAGTGCTAATGTTCACTTAAACATTATGCGGATCACTGCTCTGTGATTGAACGAGAGAAAACACCAACAGAAATTGGTTTATTTCCACTTTTTCCTGGGACTAGTTTTATAGTGTAGTTCTAGTGATAATTTCAGTGAAAGCAAAACCATGTTTTGTGGGGGACTGGGGTCAAGGACTGACAATGTTCAGATGTGATTTGCAGGGTACCACCTCTTTCCTCAATCCCCCAATTGTTCTTCAGAACATGTGTTTCAACTACCTGCCACTGGGATTAAAATTGCATTGATGAAGCATTCATTTTGGATTAAATTACTCATCTCTTAAATGCAATTTTTTCAAAATACCCAGAAGCAAAAGGCCTTACCTAAATCATCAATTAAATGTTAATTTCTTTTGAGCTCAGCATGTATCTTAACCTGTACTGTGCTCTGTTGTCCCTTCAGCATCCTTGGCTGTGAAGCACCTTCCTGGGCTCTGAGGGTGAGGCATCATTGGAATGAACATGTTCTTTATAGGGGATGGTGGGCTGATAATTTAGGGATGTGGAGCCACGCCAAGGAAGGCAGATCTGAGTAAGAGGCTCTAGAAGGCCTGGACTGGAGGTTCCATGAAGCCAGGGAATAGAGGCAGCGACAACATCTTGGCCCCACAGGCACTGGGGAGTTGGCTGTCATAGCAGGGAGAGGAGGGAAGAGGGGAGACAAGACCAGGAAAAAGGGACACAATTATTTAGGAGCAAGCCCCAATTGAGGGCTTGGATGGTTAACAATCGAATTGTGCCTATTTGCGGGTTTCAGTGCCTTAGCCATTCCCTCTCACAGCAAAGGTTTCAGGTCCCCTGATAAAAGCCATTATAGGTTCAGATATCTCTTAATAATCTGACTCTCACCTTCTGCTTCAAATGTTCTCCTCTCCATCATATTTCTGTTTCATTCATTCATTCCATATTTTCGAGTGTCTTCCATGTTCAGGCACTGTTCTTAGAAGATCAAATGAACAACAGACAGCATCTCTGTCCTCATTATGCTTACATCCCAAGGGAAAACTAAATAAAGCAAACTAAAAGAAGACTTGATAATGTGCTGTTGTGTTCAGGAAGCCTCCGTCTGCCCCTCACTTTGCATCTATGATTCATGTGTATGATCTGCCCTTGTTTGGGCTTCTTTGGCTGTGATTCCTGGATCATTCTTAGATGATTCACCCCAGATATCAGGTAAATTTCTCCAATCAAATCACACTCCAGCTTCTATCTGACCCAAACTTTCAGTACAGCACACCAGCTCAAGACCATGTTTATCTGGGAAGGGGAATTTGATATGTGGTATTTTTGTTTCTGTGTATATGTGGGGGTCAACCAGGAATAATAGCAAAAGACAGTCTCAGTGCTGGCATTGCAAGGTGACTTTGCTGGGGTGGGGTGACATTTCCATTGTTTGTCCACCTGTTAATAAGGAAAAAACGTATCACAATGGAGAAGAGAATGGGCTGGGTGCCATCCCCATGGGTTCCAAAGTCCATTAACTCATGAAGACATCCTGTCCTTATTGAGCTTCATTTCCTACTTCTCCAACCCAAATGCTTCAGCTCTAGGCCTTACTTCTCCAGCTCTATGTTCCCCAAAAACTTTGCTTACTTTTATTTCCCCTCTTCATGAAAGTGGTTTGTCAACTTCTGCCTATTTGTATCTTGTCCCATATCTACAATATTAATTTGTGCATCAGGCACTTTCTAGGTGGTGAGTATATGATTCTAAATAAAAGATGCAGAATCTCTGTCCCTGTGGAGTTCTCAAACTTCAGCACATGTACACAAACCCCATGAACTACCTGTTAAAATCCTAGGCCCAGAGGTGTCGAGTCAGTGGGGCTGTGGTTGGGCTAGGGCTTTGGATTTCTAACAAGGTGCCAGGTGATGCTGATGTCTCTGTTCGGCTCACCACACTTTGTAGGGCGTAAAGATGACAGATCAGGTATCTTGGTCTGAACTCGCCATTGCAAACCATAAAGACCCATTAATTAACATAAGCTTTAAGGGAAATTGCTAGTTCAAGACTTGGGAAAGATCAAAGAGTCTAAAGAGTCTCTGGGGCTGGAATCAAGTGCTCACAGCCTGTGAAGCCTCTCTCTTCTTCTCTTGCCTCTGCTGGATGCTGCTCAGCTGTGTTCTGCAGAGACGGCTTTTTCAGAACAAAGTGACCATGGCCACTGATGACCCTGGATTAACATCTCCTCATTTAAAGACTTCAACAGAAAGAAGCATTCATGTATCAGTTCTATGGAAAGACTCTAATGGACTCTACTGAAACCCATTCTCACCATTTAAAAACCCTTATTAAGCATTTACTATGTCTTATAATCTGTTATTTGTTTAACATGATAGGTTATTTAATCCTTACAACAAATGGATGTGGTGAATACAACAATTATCTGTATTTTTCATGTGAGAAAACTGAAGTAGAGAGAGATCAGGTAACTGGACTACTATTAAACAGCAAGTGTCAGAGGCAAGTGCTTGAACCCGGCAGTGGGTTTCCAAAGCTGGTGCTCTCAGCCACTGTGCAGAACTGCCTTACATATAGGTTCAGGAAGAACTCCTGGGGTCCTAATTCCAATGGGGATTCAGTGTAGAGCTCCTGAGGTTAAAACAATGGGAGCGTTGTGGTGATTGATGATAGAGGACAACAGACAGTTCTTAGACAAACGCCAACCACCACCTGATATCTCAGAGAGCACCACCTGTGGGTAGAAGACTCTCCCTGATCAAGAAGAAAGGGGATGTTCTTAGGCTCCATCTGAATCCCTGGTCAGGATCTGTTAGTAGGAGGAGAAGGATGTCCCCTACCATCATTACACAGTAAGGGAAGACCCAAAAAAGAATAAGAGATCTAGCTATTGAAAGGGAGGGGATAAAATGCCATTACCCATAGATAGTATCATCATCTAGCTAGAAAACAGCAACTGAATCAACAAGAAACTATTAGAACTAAATGAGCATTGAACAAGGTTGATGGATACAAGATAAATCTACAAATATCAATAGCATTTTTCTATGTCAGCAATAATCAACTAGTGCATGTTATCAAATTAGGATGCCATGCAAATAAGACTAGAGTTATGTTATCTAGGGAATTATATATCCAAGAACATAATTCTGTATTATTTTATTATTCTAATAAAAGGCATAAAAGACTTCCCAACAAATGAAAAGACTTAACCCTACTCCAGGATGGAATGACTTTATTGTATAAAATTGCCAATTCCACTGAAATTACTGGATAGCAGTGATCCTTAGGGGTATTTTATTAAATGTCACATTTTAATATCTCTGAAAACAGAATACATCTTAAAATTTCACTTACATTGGTATCATTTTTCTTTTTTTGTTAATGGCCCATAAATTAATGGTATGTCTTATAATCAGTGGCATCTTAAATATGATGAAATACAGTTATACATAACTTCAAAAAAATCAAACTTTGGATATTTTATGTACCCAATAAATTTCAAAATACAAGTGCATGAATAGCTATGTCAAGTTTTTAAAAAGAAGAGTAAACAGAAGGAAATTGTCTTACCACCTACCAAGAAATACTCCATAGTTGAAGAAATAAAAGCAGTGTGGAATTTTCCCATGAACAGAAAGACACTGTCCAGTTTAACTGAATAGAGCTTAGAGAGATCGATTTACCCATAGTCACTTAAATGATAAATATGGTAACACGATCTAATGGGGAAAAAATACCAAATTACTTAGGAGATGGTGTTGAGAGAACTGGTTCTCAAATAGGAAGAAAATAAAAGTAAAACCATACCTAATGCTACATTCAAAGTGGTACACCAGGTAGATTAAAGACCTAATTAAGAAATCTATTTATCTATCTATTTATCTATCTATTTATATATCAATCTTCTAATAGAAAACACAAGAACATCATTGTGAATGAGGGCTGGGGAAAGATTTTTTAAAGGAAACTTCCAAATTGCCAACTGTAAGTAAAAAATTGTATGAATTTGAGTACATCAAAAAGATTCTGGTTAACAAAGGAGCAAATTGAACAGACACACATACATTTCTGTGCACATAAACATTTTGAACTTTAGTTGTAAAGGGTTGAGTAAATAATATTTCTCAGCTCCCTGAAAGTTGTCCCAGTAGGCCAATACAAGGCCCTGCTATTCATTCATTTGTTCATTTGTTTGTTTGTTGGCTTGTCTTGTCTTTATATCCTTTATTCTTTTTATTGTTACTTCCTTCTACCCATTTGTGGTATGTTGAATTAGGTACCCCCCCAAAATGCATGTTTTTAATCTTGGTCTGCATTCTTGTGGGTGTGAATCTCTTGTAAATAAGAGCTCTTGAAGACATTATTTTAAATTAAGGTGTGGCCCAACCGAATTAGGTTGGGCCTCAATCAGATTTGTATAAGGAATTCTGAAGGACATATATTAAATATAAATAAAAGACTATTAGTAGAAGATTTGAAATGCATGAAGCAATTATGAGCATATATGTTAGCTGATATATAGTTAAATTTAAGACTTATTGCTATTTTAAAAATTTGTAATGTCTAATTTGTGTATGGTGGAGAGAGGACAAGATAGAACAGCATACACAGTATCATTTGAAGCAAAAGGAGTAATAAAGGTTAAAATATTTTAAGGTTCTTTAAAAATTTGGAAGGAGAGCAAAGATTTTTTATTAACTTTGTGCTGCAAGTATATATACCATAATATACATATGCATATTTAAAAATTTGGGCTATCCACCAAAAAAAATAAAGATGGTGTAACTTCCGAACCAGTGGAAGAAATAGAAAATAATGCAGATAGGATTAAAAAAATAAAAGAAGCCTGTAATAAAGAAAAGAAAAGAAAAGAAAAGAAAATAGAAGAAAAACAAAAAAGAAAAGAAAATGTGGGTAAAAGAAAATCCTAAAACCATATAGATCTAAAACATTTGAGAAGACAAGGATAAATATAAATATATCAGTAAAAGTGAAAAAGTTAAGGAAACTAATATATACATTATATATATATATATATATATATATATATATATATATATAATATTGCACACAACTGGAAAACACACTCTTTACAAAAACACATTAAGCATTTTTGATAAATTTCCACATGCTAGAACTTAGCGACCCTTAATACATTTTAAAGATTAGTATCATATGAACCACATTCTCTGACTACAAGGTGATTTAAGTTTGAAATAAATGATTTTTAAAAACTGGAAAAAGTAAGCCACATATCTGGAAATTTTGAAAAACACTTTTAAAAACTTGTGAGTTAAAAGGGGAACTACAAATTATCTTGAAAGAAAGGAAAAGAAAATACTGTAAATGAAAACTTGTGAAAATGGAAGCTCTTGGAGAGATTTAATAACTTCCAACAATACATTCCAATGAAATAAAAAGAAACAAATATTGGAGATGAGAGTGAACTTAATAAGGGATACGATTACAAGGAGAGGATTAACAAAGCCAAAACTAGCCCTTTGCAAAACTAATGAAATGTGTAAATTCATGGTAAAATTAAATAAGGAAGAGAGGAGGTGCAAAAAAACAATATCAAGTATGAAAAGGAAAACATCACTATAGAAATATTAAAAGGATCATCAGAGGATATTGTAATAAATTTGAAGATTTTACTCAATAGATAGAGTCCTAGAAATACAACTTAACAAAACTAACACAAAAATAATAGAAAAATCTATTTTAAAAACAATTAAAATTGAGGCCATAATTTTAAACCTTCCCACAAATAAATTCTAGGCCCAGATGGATTTACTGGTAAATTCTATGAAATCTTTAAAAAGAATGAAGCCAATTCTTACAAAAATTCCTCCAGAGAATGGGAGAAAACACTCCCAACTCATTTTATGACAACTTGCATTCTGTTGATCCCAAAACTAGAAAGAAAATAAATGTCAATCTAGTAAGGAGTACATATGTATAAACTACCACACAGAATACTGGAAGACAGATAAGCCAAGTGGGATTTATTCTGAAAAGCAGGAGTTATTATTAGAAAAAATCCCTGTTATAATTTACCATATTAACTGATTAAAGGAGAAAAATGTATATTCATTTCAACAGATGTGCGGTCGTCGTTGCTTTGTCTATTGGGGGGGAGTGGCAGCCGGCTGCCAAATCCTAGGCTCTCAGGATTGCTCGGAGGGTACCGGCGGCGGGGGCTCCCTCCCGGAGGCGAGGGCGAGGCGGGGGACTGGGCCCGGTCCCCGGCGGAGGCGTGCAAAGTATGGAGGGCGGCGAGAAAGGAACAGGCGGGACACCTTTCTTTTAGGATGAAGAAGCCAAGAGAGTTTATTAGGGGAGAGCACAAGCTTATATCGGGCGGTTTAGAGGGCGGGGTAACTGTAGGGGTTAAAGGCTTGGATTGGTTCTGAGAGGGCGCGGAGGTTGATTGAAAAGGTGCGGGAGTTGCTCCGGTAACGAAGAGGGTGGAGGGTACGGGTAAGGCACGGGGGTGGGGTTTTTCTCCTGCAAGCCCTCCCCGACGATTGTACTTTGGGGTGAGGAAATGGGGCCTGCCTCCGGCCTCACTTTCTCAGGCCCGGGGGGCTGTAGAGGGCGCTGTCGCCCGTGCCCACCACCCTCCCCAGGGGCGGATCCGGTCCCCTGGCCCAGGCCCGCCAAGTTGAAGCACGTAATCAGTGTCCCGCATTTCCCCCTTCTGTTTTAATTAAAGGAAGAAGCTTACCGGAGAGGTCCACCAAGGGATGAGGGAAGGGGAGGCCGGGGAGGGGAAAAGGGGTTGACGGTTGCTCAGAGAGGCTGGAGCTCGGCGTTGGTGTGGTGCCCGGGCGTTCGAGAGGGGCCTCGCTGCTTGCGGGATGGACGAGGGTGGCGACGCTGCGGAGGGTCAGCTTTTTCAGTGGAGGCAAGTCGTTGATACTGGACTTGCACAAATGATGAAAAGACAGCATCGGCTTGGTTCTTAGCAAGTTGGACAATTTTGCGGATAATGCAGGGCCCTAGGGTAAGAGCTAGAATAATCATTAGTAGGGGGCCGAGGAGAGGGAGGAGGTATGGGAGGAGGGAGGTAAAGATGTGGGACCAATAGTTGGCAGCTTCACGGTCCCTTTTGCGCTGTTCTAGTCCCTCTCGGACTTTCTTTAGGCTGTCTTCGGCGAGACCTGTGGAATTGGCATAGACACAGCATTCTTCTCCTAGAGCGGCGCAAAGGCCTCCTTCTTTGAGGAGAAGAAGGTCGAGACCTCGGCGGTTTTGGAGCACTACCTCAGAGAGGGAGTTAACAGAATTTTTAAGATGGGAAATAGCGTTTTGTAGGTGACGAATGTCCTCGTCAACGGCCGCCCGGAGGTGAGTTAGGGCGGAGCCTTGACTGGCTAGCGCAGCGATTCCGGTGCCAGCGCCTGCAAGACCTAGGAGGGAGGCAATTGTGAGGGCGGTGATGGGCTCTCGCTTTTGCAGAGGGGCAGGAGCTGCAGTTCTTTCCAGGCGGAGGAAGAAGTCTTCCTCGCTGTGGTATAGGACCCTAGGGATAAGGACAATTAGGAGGCAAGTTTCATTAGTTGTATTGAGGGTTTGCACGTTAAGGCAGGGGGTAAGTCCTGTAGAGGAGTAGAGCCATTGGGAGGAGTTGTGAGGAATAAGAAATTTGGCAGGGCTGCTGGGAGATGAGTAGTTGGCACAAGCTGTGAGGTTGGAAGAGTTACTTGAGCGAGGGCGGATGCACTTTCCTGTAAAGGAGACTGAATGAAAGGTTAGGGGGACGGCAGAGGTATTTCAATTGCATTCCGAGGGGCTGTCCTCTGTGTTTTCTGAAAAGGAGAGGTTGGAGGCAACTGGCTCATACAGGGGGGAGGAAGTGGAGAGGCAAAGCCAACAAGAGGAGGTAAGATTGGGGTTGGAGGAATTCACTGAGGTGAAGGCTGCTTGGATAAGGTCGAGGATGGGAGAGGAGTAACGAGAGGGTGGCAGAAAAGGTTGGGGTGGTGGGGTTGGTGATGCGCTGTTTGTAGCTGAGGTGCGGTTTCCGGATGCGCTGCTTGTACTTGAGGTGCAGCTGGAGGGCTGTGGATTAAGGGGGTTAAGGACTTGGTTAGGACCTATGCCAGAGGGTGTATTTAATGCAGTATTTTGGCATGGTTGGCTTGCAGCCTCCTTTTTTATGAGAATAAGTGATCCTCGGTCGGCTCCTTTCTCATAGATTCTGAAGCCCCAAGTTCGACCGAGTAACCAGGAGGGATCAGTGGGGAGCTGCACTGTAAGATTAAGATGTGTGCAGGATCCCTCGCTTTCTTGGCCGAGCCAGTTAACTGTAGGGAGTTTGCACCCTGTAGGGGCCCACTTTAAGGTAAGGTACTGATCAGGAACAGGAGGCTTCCAATTAGTGGCTAATGTTTCACACCCCCAGTATGCACAGTAGTACTCGTTGGGGGAATTGCAGTACGATTTTCCAGGATTTGAGGATGGGCACATGTAATACTGGTCTAGATTTTTGTTACTGTGTACTCCAACTCGGCCTCCCCTTCTAGAACTACCAGAATCGCTATTGGCGGGGGCAAAGTTTTCGGGAAGAAACAGTTCAGAGGCATTAAAAGAAAAGGAGGGGGGTTGTACAGTGATATTGCAAAAGACAATTTTTGAATCCTCCCAACGCACAAGGGTCCATTTCCAAGGCTGGTGGGGGTTGGCCTGGGTAGAAGAGGCGAGGGTCAGCATGATTATTAAAAGGGAAGCAATGCTTGGGTGAGGGTTGTGGAGGTGCAGGGGGCTGGCTTTTGCCTGTCTATAGAGGCGTATGATTTCTCTGATTTCTTGTTTCTCCGGGGTTTCACTTGGACTGGGGTCCAGGCCCAGGTGCACTGTTGTCATCTGGTGCACCAGGTTGCGAAGACGACGGCGTTCTCGTCTCGTCAGACGCGTGGCTGCTGGTGGCGGGTCGGATTGCTCTTCCTGGGATCCAGATTGGCTGTGCTGCATCATCTGGGAAAACACAAGCAAACCCGCGCCCCTGGGCGAGGAGTGGGGAGGGACCCTTCCAGGCATTATTTTCTGGGTCCTTCCAGTAAACCATCGGGGCCTGGGTGGGCCTATACGAGGGCCCCCAATGTTTATGTAGAGGCGAAAGCCCTTCTTTATTGAATGTGAGTAGATTAAGGTGAATAAGGGCTGCTATGATAAGGTCCCCTGGAGTTGCCTGGGGGAGCATTGCCCTTTCTTTTTCAATTTGTGTTTTTAAGCGGCGATGGACTGCTTCCACAATGGCTTGCCCCTGTGGATTATAGGGGATGCCGAAATGATGGGTGATGTTATATAACTGAAGAAAGGCCGCAAAGGAGGCACTGCGATAGGCAGGCCCATTGTCAGTTTTTATGTCCCAGGGGACTCCCATGAAGAGAATTCCTTGTCTTAGGGCCTTGATACAGTGTTTAGCCGTTTCCCCGGCAAGGGGGACTGCATAACACATGGCCGAGAAGGTGTCAATTATTACATGCACATATTTGAGGCGTCCAAAGGACAGAACGTGAGTTACATCCATTTGCCATCTAGAATTGGGTTTTAGGCCTCGTGGGTTGACTCCCTGAGGTTGCAAGGGGCCAAGCGGCGCAAAGGGCGCACAAGTTGCACAATTGCGGACAAGATGTTTACAGGTATCTAGGGGGAGGCCACATAAATGATGTAACGACGTAGCCGAAAAGTGAAACCTGGAATGCAATAACTTGGCCTGGTTAACAGCATCCCCCGGAGGGGCTGCCGTGTGGGTTAGCATAGCTTGGGTATTCTGAGGTGAGACTGCTTGGTCTACTATACTATTGCCATTAGCCAGGGGCTCCGGAAGGCCTGAGTGACTACGAATGTGGCTAATGAACCAAGGATCCTGTCGATGCTCCAGGATGCTTCTGAGGTCAGAAAGTGCTTTATCAATGGCCGAGTCTCCCGGGAAAAAGGTGGAAAACGCGAGGACTCGGCAGACCTGATACGTGTAGAGGCTGTCTGTGAAAATGTTTACTGGGTGGTTGCAGTGGGCGTTTAGCGCGTATGACACTGCCAGAATTTCTCCCACTTGGACTGAGTGAAGGTTGACATAGCTAAATAGGTGGGGTTTTGGGTGGCCTGGGGGATAAGAGAGGAAGGCGAAACAGGTCTTGGAGGCGTCAGTAAAGACGGTAGTGGCACCCGGGATGGGTGCAGAGGAGGGGAAAGGGTGGAAAGGGCTGCGGAAGGGAAGCTTGGCGAGCCCCTGTAACAGTCGATGGCTAGGATAGTGGCAGCTGAATTCTCCCTGAAATCCTTCTAAGAGGATTTGCATGTCCGGGTTATCACGTATGAGCAGGCGGGTTTGGCCTGCGTCCAGGGGCCAAACAATTTTTTCCGGTGGCTCTCCGAATACATGAACAGCCAGAGTGACTAGATCTGAAGCTAGGCTGATCCAGAGCCGCACTGCGGGGCAAATTTTCCTAAGCCGGCTTTTAGCGGGGTGCACCCAAAGCAGAGGGCCTTCCTGTCACAGGCAGCCCATGGGTGTGCCGGGCGTAGGAAGGATGAGTGCTATAAGATTGCCCTCTTTAGTGCTGAACCTGTTGAGACAGCAGGCGGCGAGTGCCTTGTTAATCGCGGCAATGGCTTCCTTTGCCTCCTGGGTGAGCTTAATGCGCCGAGAGATTGCTAACGGCGGGGCTTCAGGGACACTTAGCAGCATAAAGAGTGGTTGGAGCTGCGCGGTGGTGATTGGCAACGCAGAGCGGAGCCAATTGATCTGGCCACAGAGCTGTTGGAGCTTAGTGATAGTGACCCGATCCGGTATGTCTAGCTGGGGAGCGGACGGGGCAATGGTTTTATTAATACTAAACCCTAAGAAGGCTAATGGTGGCACAATCTGAACTTTATCAGGCTGAACCGTGAGGCCGAGGTCAGTTAAATTAGCGGTGAGGTCTTTAAGGATTAGAGGAAGTGCCTCGGCGTCCTCAGAGGCCACCAAGATGTCATCCATGTAATGGATGAGCATGGCCCACTTTCGCAGGGGGGCCACTGCATGATTAACATACATTTGGCAGATGGCTGGACTGTTACACATTCCTTGAGGGAGGACTTTCCATTGGTACCTGCTAGCCGCGCCCGCGTGATTGGGGACGGGAACTGTAAAGGCAAAGCGCGGGCGGTCTCGCTCATGTAGCGGGATGGAAAAGAAACAGTCTTTGATGTCAATGGTGGCTACATGATAGTGGGCTGGGATGGCTACCGGATGGGGGAGGCCAGGCTGCGGGGAACCCATGGGAAGAATATGCTTATTGATTTCCCGCAGATCATTGAGGAGCCTAAATTTCCCTGTGGCTTTTTTATGAATAACAAACACTGGCGAATTATAGGGACTAGTAGAAGGTTCTATGTGGCCAGCGTCCAATTGTTCTTGGACAAGGGCTTGGAGTGCTACTAATTTATGCGTGGGAAAGGGCCACTGCTCCACCCATATAGGTTCCTCAGTATCCCACTGCAGAGGAACGGGAGCTGGAGGTGTTAAACGAGCAGTGGCTCACATTATTGGGGGGGCTGTGTGGTGAGCACTGCCCCAGAGGCGGCGAGGATGTCACGGCCCCATAAAATTTGGTCTATGGTGTGTAGAAATAACGGGCGGAAGGTGCCTGAGTGGCCCTCTTCATCCTCCCACTTAATGGGTCCTATGGCCTGAAGAGAAGTGGAGGTACCAGTGGCTCCCACTACCGAGGGACCATTAAGAACCATGCACATGGTAGCATACTGAGCGGGCATGCAAGAGACTTCTGCCCCTGAATCGAGTGTGCCTGTGTACCATTGCCCCCCTATTCTTAATTTACGAGTAGGCTTTTCTGGAGTGATAGGGACTGTCCAGAGAAGCATTTTATTGCCGGTGAAGTGATGAGTTTTAGTAGAACCGGCCGGCACGCTGCCTCTTAGGGGCGGGGCTGAGGCTTGCCCCGCTTGAAGTTTAAAGCTTGCTCAGCGCCTTGGTGCTGATTGACACCGGGGCAGCGGCAGAGGGCTTTGGGGTTATTTTTGCAATCGCGCGCCCAGTGATAGCCACGCTGACAGCGCGGGCAAGGAGTGGGAGGGGGGCGCCCATTGCGCTGCATGAAAGGCGGGCGGTTGACCTCCGCATTGGGGCACTCCCGGGCAAAATGGCCGCTCTGCCCGCACTTAAAGCAACCTGTGGTGGCGGCTAAGGCGGCAGTGACAGCGCCAGAGACAGCCTGGGCTAGGGACGCGGCAGCTGGGTCAAAGGCGCTGCAGGCGAGTACCCAATCGTATAGGCTTTTCTCCCGCAAGGGAAGAATAGCCTGCTTGCAAGGGGGATTGGCTCCCTCGAGAATGAGTTCTCGAGTGAGAGCCAGTTGGGCCTGGGGATCATTAACCTTCCGAGCGCAGGTTTCTTCGACTCTAGAGACAAAGGTGGCAAAAGGCTCATTTGGCTCCTGGAGGAGCTTGGTGAATTTAGTAGGCCGACAGGCGGAACAGTTGGCAAAAGCTCGCAAGGCGATTACCCGAAGGATAGGCCAAAAGGTGGCAGGTACATTAATATAAGCAGATGCATTTATAAACGCTCCCGTGCCCAAGTAGGCTTCGGGGTGATGATAGACTCCAGTGGCTGCGTCTTGCTCGCTTTGCTTAGCTGCTTCCGCCTGGAAGTGAGCACGCCAATCTACAAACTGGCCGGGGTTAAGAATGGAATGGGCAAGCGAGGCCCAGTCTTGGGGGAGGCAAAAGTCCATGGCGAGATCCTGCAGTATTTGGGAAGCGTATGGGCTACCTAACCCGTCCTCCTTGACGGCCCTGCGAAGCTGCTTGATAGTATCTGAGTCAATGGGATACCAGTCGTACGGTTTCTGTGGTGTGGGGGTAAGGTTAAGAGGAAAGCAGCGAAAAGCACGAGAGAAAGGAGGACGCGCTTGCAGAGGGCTTGGCGCGGGAGTGGGGGTAGGGGGAGCGTTGTCCCAAGGGTTGCCTTGAGGTGTAGAAGGCAGCCAGGGGTTGTTAGTTGGCAGGGTGGGAGGAGCGGCGGCAGCTGCCGGCAGCGACTCTGAGGGGGAGCTCGCCGAAGGGGGAGGCGGAAGTGGGAGGCCCCAAGCGTCGCAAGATGGCGGCGCGGTAGGCGTGGCTAAGACACAAGATGGCGGACTAGCTCCGCCCTGTGAAAGGGCGGGGCCTAAGGCATAAGATGGCGGACTAACTCCGCCCTGTGAAAGGGCGGGGCCTAAGGCATAAGATGGCGGACTAGCTCCGCCCTGTGAAAGGGCGGGGTAAAGCGCATGCGGTTTCCGGCCCGGCTTAGGGCTGACGTCATTACTAGAGCACTTCCTCCCCTCAGTAGAAGAAGAAGGAGGAAGTTCGCCATTTTGGAGCAGTCTGGGGGGGCGGTTGCAAAGAGGCACACGGTGCCAAACAAAGAAACAAAGACACAAAGGACTACAGCAAAGTAATGGAGGGGAAGAGGGAGAGCTACTGGAGGAAGAGTGTCAGGAGGAATGGGGGACATAGGAAGAGAAGACGAAAGGTAGTCGGGGGCAATAGCCGGGGTAATACGGGAAAGGAGGAGCGGCCCGGGCGCGGAGCGGCGAGGGAGAGGCGGCTCCGGACGTGGAGCGGCGAGGGAGAGGCGGCTCCGCGGGGCGGCGAGGGAGAGGCAGCCCTTACCTTGCAGGCGAGGAGAAGGGGAGTTGGAGAGGCGTCCGGGCGAGCGGGTGGTTTACTGGACCGCTGCGTGGAGAGAACCGGCCCCACGTTGGGCACCAGTTGCGGTCGCAGTTGATTTGTCTGGGGGGGGGGGGCGGCCGGTTGCTGAACCCTCGGCTCTCGGCGTTGCTCGGAGGGTACCGGCGGCGGGGGCTCTTTCCCGGAGGCGAGGGCGAGGCGGGGGACTGGGCCCGGTCCCCGGCGGAGGCGTGCAAAGTATGGAGGGCGGCGAGAAAGGAACAGGCGGGACACCTTTCTTTTAGGATGAAGAAGCCAAGAGAGTTTATTAGGGGAGAGCACAAGCTTATATCGGGCGGTTTAGAGGGCGGGGTAACTGTAGGGGTTAAAGGCTTGGATTGGTTCTGAGAGGGCGTGAAGGTTGATTGAAAAGGTGCGGGAGTTGCTCCGGTAACGAAGAGGGTGGAGGGTACGGGTAAGGCACGGGGGGTGGGGTTTTTCTCCGGCAAGCCCTCCCCAACGGTTGTACTTTGGGGTGAGGAAATGGGGCCTGCCTCCGGCCTCACTTTCTCAGGCCTGGGGGGCTGTGGAGGGCGCTGTCGCCCGTGCCCACCACCCTCCCCAGGGGCGGATCCGGTCCCCTGGCCCAGGCCCGCCAAGTTGAAGCACGTAATCAGTGTCCCGCACAGATGCATAAAAACTACTTCATAAAACAAAATAGCTATTCATGATTCCCTCTAAACAATCCTTCCAACAACTAGGACTGGGAAAAAGAAAACAACAAAAACTTCCTTAAATAGTGACTGATGCTAGTATCTAAACAAACAAACAAAAGAGCAAGCACAAACTTACATTAAACAGTGAATTTAATGATGAAGTGTTGAAAGCATTTTCCTAATGATCAGGAACAAGATAAAGACATTCATTATTATCACTTTTATTTCTTTTTTTAATAGAGTTCCCACAGTGCAGTAAGTCAAGGAGAGACAATAAAAGTTATAAACTTAGAAAAAGAGGAAACAACATTCTTATTATTTGTAGACAGTAACATTTTCTAGGTAAAAAATCCTAAATAATCTATAAATAAATTATTAGAATTTCTAAGGGAGTTTAGTAATTTACTGAATTTGAAATTTGTATGCAAAAGTCACTTGCATTTCTATATACTGGCACAAAAGGCTATTAGAAAAATGTAATTAAAAAGGAAAGACACCATTTACAGTAATAATTGTAAAAAGTAAGCTACTTAAGTAAATCTACCACATGTGCCCAATCTCTATGCAAAAAAATATAATGCTTTATTGAAAAACATTAAAGGAGGCATAAATAAATGGAAAACCATACAATCATAAAAATACCATTTCTCCCAAATTGACCCAAAAATTTAGTGGAATTCCAGTCAAAATCTTAGTACACTTTTCCTTGGAACTTAAAAAGCTGATTCTAAAATTTACTGGGACCAGCAAAATGCCAAAAAATTCTAGGACCCTGTAGAAGAGAAACCAGGCAAGTGAATTTGCCTTATAAAATCATATTATTAAGCAATAGTATTCAAAAGTGTGTAATTGGCTTATGAATGGACAAATGGAACATAGATCAGATTTTGGAAACTGACCCTTGGTTTCCAAAATCCAAGCAGAACATGGCACAGCAGCAATTAAAGAGTTTTAATACATTGAGCAGAGACAATTAATTATTAAAATGGCAAAATATAAAATTATAGCCCTACTTTGCATTATATAAATTCCATGTGCAGTGAACACTTAATTTAAATACACAATAAAAATTGTAAAACTATCTGATGTCAATTTAGTGTAATATTTTCTTGTGATGAACTTTTCATATATCCAACAACACTAAATTTAAGAATTTCTTTTCATTAAAAAGATATAAAAAGTGAAAAGGCAAGCTACAAAACTGGGGAAGATATCTGGAATATTCATAACTGAGACAAGATTAGTATCCAAAACACATAGAAAATTTCCAGAAATCAATTAAAAAATGGACAAATGACATCATAGAAAAATTGGTGAAATTATCTAAGCAGATATTTCATACATAAGTAGACACAAATAGCCTATAAATGAGCAAGAAGATGATAGTTTTTCAGAAAATGTCAATTAAAACCAAATAACCAGAATGTGATATACACTCACACCTACCAAACTGGTAAAACTGAAGAATGAAAACCAAGAAATGCTAAGTATTTTAGATGTTGTGGAGCAAAGCATTGTCCCACTCTTGTTCATGAGAATAAGTGGGTAAAAACCAGCTTGGCATCATGCAGTGACACTAAACATATCCTGAGATTCAGAAATTCCACTTCTGCATGTCCTCATTCACATTCTTGCAAAGGTGAACTAAGAGGATTATTTTTAAATGATACAAAATAAACCAACCAAAAGCCTGGAGATGATCAAAATGTATAAAGTGTAAATTGTGGTTTATTTGAAAAATGGACTTCTGTAAAATGCTAAATATGAATATATTTATTCATATAATGCAGTCAGATGAATTATATGAATAAATCCCAAAAATATGATTTTGAGTAAAAGGAGAAAGTCACAGAAGACAAATAATAATTAACCCATTTATATAACATTAGAGAATGCAAAATATGAAGCGATGCCTTGTTAATGAATCCATCTAGAAGCAATAAAATATGAAGAAAAGAAGGGGGCATATTACCACAAAAAATCAGACATGGTTACAGCTAAGAGTGAAGGAAGGGGTCTCAGTGGAGGTGAGGCACCCTGGGGTGGGTGCTTTGACATTCTAGAAGTTTTCTATTTCCTAAGTCAGTGCAGAATAAGCAGACGTCTCTGAAGTTTACATCTGTTCTCTGGATGCTTCTCTGTGTGTATGACATATTTGGCAATTGAACAGGAACTGTTTCCTTGAGGAAGCATTATATTCATTTCAGTAATATTGTCCAAATAAATGATCAATATTCTTTCTGGTCACATTATTAAGAAAATGTTCGAACCTGATACTTTGTGGTTTATGCTTATTAACCACAAAGGCCTATAGATCCACACGTAGGTAAAATTTTAACGTTCTAGGGCTGCTTCTTGATCAATAATTCCCTAAACCCCACTGGCTCCGAGGATGCCTTCTTGTCATTTACTTTAAAGGCGGGACCCACTGTAATGATTGCTGATTAAAGGAGGCCACCTTGCCCGTCACTTCATTATCACTCAAGTCTCAGAGGGAGCGTTCCGTCCAGCAATGAACTGGAAGCCTGCCAAGGCAAATTTATGACATTGCATACTGTATCGATTTTGATGGGAACAAAAGCAGAGAAGGTCAATAATATGGCATCCAAAGTCATTACTGGGGTGAAGAGAAACCTAAATCAAAATGAGCAATTAATTTTTTTTTAGCCATTTTATGCTATGTTCTAGCCGTCTCATAAATGATCCCATAGCTTGGTGTCAGAACTTTATAATAAAATGGCAAAAGGACTGTTCTGGAAAATTCAGATCTTTGGTCGGTAACCAAGGGATAAATTTTTTAAAGAGTTTTCTATGTGAAAATGATAGAACAAATGGTCAACTTGTGTGGAAAGTGCTTTGATTTCTGGTGCAAATCTAGCTTTCCTTGCCTTGATGACCTGATGATTCAACCTTGCTCCTGGTTTCTTTGAAGTAGAGAAAGAGAGAGACACTGATATTTGGGGATAGTTGGTATAAACAGAATGGAGACTAATATAACATGGCAAACTTGAATTCTCATGTTTCATTCTCCTTCCCACCCTTACCCCCAGTGGAAAATAGGTGGCTGTTCAAAGAAATGCCTCCTAAGTATATAAAAGACAATGTGAAAGTGTGAGCAACAGAAAAGTAACACTAGTATTAATATTATTAATATTATTAGTGTAATAATTCTACTAGTAGTACTAATTAATTACCATTCTTTGAGCATTTTTTGTTGGCAAATACTCTGCCTCCTCTTAGACCCACCTTACTTAATCCTGTAAGAACCGTGAGATGTAGGTATTATTATCCCCATTTTCAAAATAAGAAAATTGGGGCAAAGCAAGGAAAGAAAGATTCACTTATGCAGCTAATAGGTAGCAGATCTATTTTTTTTTTTTAACAAGAGGTGTTGCACCCTAAAGAGCCATTGCAGTGACTTGTTGAATTAACCATAGAGCAGGGTGCATATCCCTGTAGGCAGAAGTTTGTTCATAAGTGATGGCTTGAAGCTGTGTGTGCCCCAGAAAAGATTATGTTCTTTTATTCCACTCCTGTGGGTGGGACCTTTTGATTAGTTTATTTCAGTTGAGGCATGCCCCAGGGGGGGTCTTAATCCTCTTACTGGAGTGTTTTATAAGAGGGCAAAAGAGAAGTCACAGAAAAAAGCCCCAGGGAAGCTAAGAGATGAAATTCAGAGAAGCACACAAAGAAGCTAAAAGAGAGAAACATGCAGAAGCTCTGGGAGGGTCACAGAAGCCAGAAGCTGGAAGCAGTGAAACCTTGGGGAGAAGGCAGAGATCAGCAGACACTGCCATGTGCCTTGCCATGTGACAGAGGAGCTGAGGATGCCGACAGCCTGTCTTGAGTCCACGTATTGTCCTGCTGATGCCTTGATTTGGATGTTTTTACAACCTCAGAACTGTAAACTTTTAAGTTAATCAATCCCCACTGTAAAAGTCAGCCCTTTTCTGGTATACTGCATTCTGGCTGCTTTAGCAAACAGAAACACCCTATTTCTCCAGGACGGTGTTGGGACAATATAAACCTGCTGCTCCCTGTAGGAGACTCCTGACCTGCTGCCTGAGTCACTGGATTTGAGACTCCTAGCTCCTGGGTCCGGGCGGGTGGACCTGAAGTCTCCCAGGAGAACCACTGCCGGGAATCCTGCCATGTCCGTCCCTCTCAGGCTACACCCACGAACTGAGGTTGCTGGACACGCCAGCTGTCAGAGTCAGAAATTCCCTTTAAGAGGGACACTTACATCTGGGGGCACAGAACCGCTGGACAGGAGCATGCAGGAGTCTTTGCTTTCCCGTCCTGGAATTGCCCCAGGATCCACTGTCCCTTGCCCCTCGCCCCCTTTCTCACGCCGCTATCTCCATCTCCAGCTGAGCTCCTTTGTCACTGGCCTCTCCCCTCTGCTTCGTCCTGCACCTTCGGGGACCTGTCACTTTCTTGAAACTCAGCTTCCCAGGGTTATTGTTGCCTGTCTGAGCAGTGAGGCTTGTGCTGGCGAAGCCACGCCCCTGTCAAGCCCCGCCCCGGGAACGTGGGTCCCGGGAGGGGTCTCATAGAGGGGTGACCCAGCTCAACGCTCTCCCCTGCGTCCCCTTTCTCAGCTTTCTCCTTGAGAACTGACTAGGAGACGTTGCCAGGATTCCTTTCAGTCGTGCCAGCAAAAGGCATTCACAAAAAGGCTTATCTCCAATTTCCCCTACTCCAGGAAACCTTCCTGATCTACCCAACTTCCAGCTTCCTCTTCCTCTCAGACTCTTGACAACTGGTCTCTCTATGGCCTTCCCTTAACACTTCACACCCAGCCAAGCTGTGCCAGGAGGTTTACAGGTAACGTGTCTATTCCTTTCAAGATCCCACAAGGCACTCCCTCCAATTCTTATTTTACAGACAAGGAAAACTAAAGATCCAAGGAAATAAGTGATTTGCCCAAGGCCACACAGATAGGAATGTAGGGGTGAATGGGAAAGACCATGTCAAAGACGGGGAGGCAGAGAGTCCTAATGGGATTTCGTTTAATTTAAAGCCTTCACTTTCCTATACTGCAAGGGCCATAAAAGAGTTTTGCATAAAAATGCGGCCCCTCCATACAAGCCAACAACTTTGTCTAGTGGTTCCCTGGAGAAATGGTGATCTTTTGTGTTGCTAGAGGCAAAACTGTCTTGTTCAGATTCATTGAGAGACATTGGATGCAAATCCATGTATATCCCACATTTTTGGCAAAATAGACCAGAACTTTACCCTATGATCTCACTTTAGAAACACTCCCTGGGTGAGATGTGAAATGACTTCACTGTGGAACTTACTTCAGAGTATTATAATGTGGAATAATAATAAGGAAAGTAATGATAATAAAATAATTAAAAAGTAGTGGTATTTCTCTAAAGCAATCACATTCTTAAAAGGTTATACTCACATAGAAGATACACAATGCTAAATACAGGTGGGGAACAGATATAGTAAAACAAAAAGCCAGATAATTTATTTATGTCCAAGATAACCTAATGCTTAATATACACATACAAACACACACAGACATATACCTCACATACACACATGACCAAGAAATACCTCTAGGTATATTTGGAGTAAAGCACACATACACACACATTGAAAAGGCTATGCTACACTGTGAGAATTTTTGCTCCTATTTTCCTCCTTTTCTTGTCTGTCAAGAAGAATAATCTTTGGCATGAAAGCGGTAGAGTGAACATTACTGAGAATGAAGTAAATAAAGCTCATGATGGATAAAAACATTATAAGAATACAAATATTTGCTTTACATGAGTTCAAACCTTCTGACCCACCTAAATTACACCCCAGAGTCTCAAGAGAATCTCTAAATGAGGTAACTGTCATTGATCTTTTACATTCATGCAAGGACAAAAGAAGTTCTAAAAGACTAGCAATAGCAAATTCTATTAATATTTTAAAAGAGGGTAAGTTTGCATCCACAAACACACATTAAGTTTCCATTTTGATCTTCTGAAAGCCTTAAAATCCATCAAAACTAAAATTTTCACAGACATGTAAGTCGTTTTCCATAGTAAAATGGCTCTCTCGCAGTTTTTTCTTTTTCTTTTTTAATAATAAATACTGCATTTTAGAAGAGTTTTAGACTTACAAAAATATTAAAAAGATAATACAGTGGGCCCCCATACACGTTACACCCAATTTCATCTATTATTAGCATCTTGCATTAATATAGCATATTTATTACAATCAATGAACCCATGTCAGTATATTATTATTATTATCCAGTCCATATTACACTTTGACTTCATTAGTTTTTGCCTAATGCCTTTTATCTGCTCCCAGAGACCATTCAGTTTCCCACATTTACAGCAATTTCTCTTTAGGTTCCTCTAGGCTTTGGCAGTTTCTCAGACTCTCCCTGTTTTTGACGACCTTAATAGTTTTCATTCTGTTCAAGTATTTTGTAAAGTGTGTGTCCGTTGGGATTTATCTAATTAGACTGGGATGATGGGTTTGAGGAGGAGACCACAAGAGTAAAGTGTCACTCTCATCACAAATCAAGGGTACATGCTATCAACATGACTTACCACTGTGGACACTGACCTTGATGACATTGTTGAGGTCCTGTTTATCAAGCTTCTCCACTGTGAAGTTCTTCTTCTGTTCTCGCTGTCCAAACTGGACTCCTTGGAAGGAACTCACGATGTTCTGCCCACACTTAAAGGGTGGGGAGTTACACTCCCCTTCCTTGACGACAGAGTATTACATAAATTATTTGAAATTCTTCTGCAGGGAATTTTTGCCTCTTCTCCCCCATTTTAAAAATGTATTCAATCATTTATTTATATCAGTAAGGGCCCATAAGTATTTATTTTATACTTGGGTATAAATAATCCAACAGTAACTTTTGTTTCTCAAATTGTTCCAACTTTGGCCTTTGAGAGCTCTTTCCTTTTTCTCCTGTATCCCTTTGACACAACCCATCATTTTGCACGTGTGTGTGTGTGTGTTGAGCACTTTCTGACTTCCTGGCTCATCGTGTACATTTTCTGCCCCAGTTATAGGACCAACCATTTCTCTAAAGAGCCCTGGTTCCTTTTAATGGAGTCTGATATTAGAAACCAAGGTCTGTGTGCTAAGTGCTCACTGGCACTGGGTGGTGTTGTTTCTAGTCCTTTTCAGCTGACAATGCAAGGAAATATGTGTGTAAACTAACCCATGTATATACAAGGATCTATACATATTTCTATATGTAACCATCTGTGTCTTTATTAAGCTAAATGTAATTTCACACTGATGTCTCCAACTAAAATCCATCAACACATGCATGTTCTAGGTTTGTTTCCTTGCTGATTTGTAACCTTCCACTGAAACAGAAGAAATATGGCTCCAACTATCCATTATTGAGATATTTAGTTGTTCGCTTTCAGCATATGTGTATAGCAGTATGGGATACAATTTTGTCAGCTAGACTATGGTGTTTCGATACAGTTTCTTTTGCCTTTGGTCATAAAGATGCCACTCATTTCCAAAGCCACGTCCTTCAGTGAGGTTGCTTCATGCATTCTTAATATAGTCAGATTCTTATCCCTTTCTGCAATCATCCCAAATGATTTTTTTTTTTTTAATTTACATACATTAAGGTTCACTCTTTTTGCTTTGAAATTCTATTGGTTTTGACAAATGCGATCTGTCGGCTATCCACTATCACGTATTATATGAATAGTCTTGCTGCTCTAAACCCTCCTGTACTTCATCTATTCAACCCTTCTCCTCTCCCTCCACATCCCTGGCAACCACCTATCATCTTATCCGATGTCTTTACAGTTTGCCTGTTACAGAATGTCATCTAATTGGAATCATGGAGTACATGGCTTTTCAGATTGCCTTCTTTCATTTAGCAATATGCATTTAGGATTCATTCATGTATTTCTGTGATAGCTCATTTATTGTTACTGCTGAATAATATTATACCACATGGATGTACCACAGTGTCTTAGTTTCCTGGCTGCGAAAACAAATGCCATATCAATGGGTTGGCTTAAACAATGGGAATTTATTGACTCATAGTTTTGAGCTAGGATAAGTCCAAAATTGAGGCATCAGTAAGGTGATGCTTTCTCTTCAAAGATTGTGGCATCCTGCAGCTGGCTTCCAGTGATCCTTAGTCCCTCACTGTTCTGTCACATGGCAATGTCCTCCCCTTTCTCTTGAGTTGCCATTGACTTCCAGCTTCTGGCTGCTTCCCATGGCTGCTTCTTCCATGCAGAATTTCTTTTGCTTAACGGGCTTCAGCAGTATTGGATGAAGGCCCACCCTCATTCAGTTTGGGCACCTTCACTAGTAACATCTTCAAGGTCCTAATTGCAAATGGGTTCACGCCCACAGGACCAAGATTGGAGGGGACTTCACTCAATCTCCAATTCACAGTTTATGCATCTGTACCTTTACTGACGGACATCTTGGTTCCTTCCAGTTTTTGGCAATTATGAATAGAGCTTCTGCAAACATTTGCATTCAGGTTGTTGAGCATATATGGTAAGACAATGTTTAGCTTTGTAAGGAAGTAACAAATTATCCTACAAAGTGGATTCCCACAAACAATCAATGAGAGTTCCTGTTACTTTGCAATCAAACTAGTGTTTGGTACAGTCACTTTTGAAGTTTAACCATTCTAAGAGGTGTGGGTAGTATTTCATTGTTTTAATTTGCAATCCCCTAATGATGATATTGACCATGCTTTCATATTTTTATTTGCCATATATATATCATTTTTGGTGAGGTGTCTGTTCAGATTTTTGTGCGTTTTTAAATTGAGTTGTTTGTTTTCATGTTGTTGAGTATTAAGAGTTTTTTAATATATATTTTGGATAGAAGTCCTTTGTCAGACACATGCTTTACAAATATTTTCCCCCAGTCTGTGGTTTGTCTATTCCTTCCCTTAACAGTATCTTTTGTTGAACAGACACTTTTAAAAACATGTTGTCTAACATCAATTATTTTTCTTTCATGAATCATGATTTAGGTGTTATATTGGAAAACACATCAGCAATCTCAGGATCCCCTAGATCTTCTCATCTTTCCTTCTAAAAGTTTTATAGTTTTGTGTTTCACAGTTAGGTCTGGGATCCATTATGAGTTAAGTTGTAAGTTTTGTGTCTAGATTCAGTTGTTTTTGTGTATGGATGTCCAATTTTTCCAGCAACATTTGTTGAAAAGGCTGTACTTTCTCCATTGAATTGTCTTTGCTGTTTATCAAAGTTCAGTTGAGCGTATTTGTGGGGATAAATTTCTGGGCTCTCTTCCATTATCTATGGAAATTATTCTTTCACCAACATCATAATATCCTGATTACTATGGCTTTATAAGAAGTCTTGAAATCTGGCAGTGTGAGTTCTACAACTTGGTTCTTATTCTTCAGTATAGTGTTGGCTATTCTAATTCTTTTGCCATTAAGTATAAACTTTAGAAAGACTTTATAGATATTTGCACAATAGCTCACTGGGATTTTGATTGAGATTGCACTGAATCTATAGATCAATTTGGGAAGGATTGACACCTTGAAAACATTAAGTCTATTAAACCAAGAACACAGAATATCTCTCCACTTATTTGGATCTTTTTGATTCCTGAACAGAGTTTTATGGTTCTCCACTTCTTGATTCTGAATATATTTTGTGTTCTAGTTTGCTAATGCTGCCAGAATGCAAAACACCAGAAATGGATTGGCTTTTATAAAAAGGGGTTTATTTGGCTACACAGTTACAGTCTTAAGGCCATACAGTGTTCAAGGTAACACATCAGCAATCGGGTACCTTCACTGGAGGATGGCCAATGGTGTCCGGAAAACCTCTGTTAGCTGGGAAGGCATGTGGCTGGCATCTGCTCCAAAGCTCTGGTTTCAAAATGGCTTTCTCCCAAGATGTTCCTCTCTAGGCAGCAGTTCCTCAAAAATGTCACTCTTAGGTGCACTTGGGGTATTTGTCCTCTCTTAGCTTCTCTGGAGCAAGAGTCTGCTTTCAACGGCTGTCTTCAAACTGTCTCTCATCTGTAGCTCCTGTGCTTTCTTCAAAGTGTCCCTCTTGGCTGTGGCAAGCTTGCTCCTTCTGTCTGATCTTATATAGTGCACCAGTAATTTAATTCAGACCTACCCAATGGGTGGGCCAACACTTCCATGGAAATTATCCAATCAGAGTCATCACCCACAGTTGGGTGGGTTGCATCTCCATGGAAACACTCAAAGAATTACAATCTAATTAACACTGACAGGTGTGCCCACACAAGATTACGTCAAAGAAAATGGCGTTTGGGGGACATAATACATTCAAACTGGCACATTTTGTTGAATTTATAATTCAGTATTTCATTCTTTTGGTACAACTGTAATTTTTTAATTTCAAATTGCAGTTGTTCATCTCTGGTATATAGGAACACAATTGAATTTTATATCTCAACCTTGTATTCTGTGACCTTGCCATACTCTCTTATTGGTTCCTGGAAGTTTTGTTGCTGATTATTTGGGATTTTCTCTATAGATAATCATGTAATTGAAGAATAAAGGTAGCTGCATTTCTTCCTTTCCTATCTGGAAGACTTCTCTGATGATTAAGTTCATGTGTGAACTTTACTAGATTATGGTGTTCAGGTGTTGGGTCAAGTAAGCACTGGTCTGATTATTATTGTGAGGATATTTAGTGGATTTAGATCATTAGTTGACTGCATCTATGACTGATTGCATCTACAATCAACAAAGGAGACTGGCTTCAGCAATGAGAGAAGTCTCATTCAATCAGTTGAACGCCTTGAAAGCAGAAGTGATTATTTCAGCAATCAGAAGGAAAATTTTCTATCTCTACTTAAGATAGCACCTTATCCTGTGGAATTCATCAAAACTTTCATCACAATTCCCAAGTTGTGGCTTGCCCTGCGGAATTCAAACTTGCCAGTCACCACAGTCATGTGAGCCAAGTCCTATATATATACCTGTCAGTTCTGTTTCTCTTGAGAACTGTGACTAATATACGAATTCTATTGCCTTTTTTTTTTTTTTTGGCTTATTGTCCTATATAAGATTCTAGTACAATGTTGAATAGAAGTGGTGAGAGAGGACATTCTTGCCATTTTTCCAATTTTAAAGGAAAAGCTTCCAGTTTCTCACCATTAATTTGATATTAACTGTAAATCTTTTGTAGATGTTCTTTATCAAGTTGAGAATGTCCGGTTTGCTGAGAGAGGTTTTATCATGAATGGGTGCTGTACTTTGTCAAATGTTTTTCTGCCTCTATTGATATGATCATATTATTTTTCTTCTTTAACATATTGATGTTATGAATTCCATTAACTGATTTTCAAGTGTTGAACCAACTTTGCCTACCTGAGATAAATTTGATTTGGTCACAGTGTATAATACTTTTTATACATTGTTGGATTCAATTTGTTTATATTTTATTGATGACTTTTGCATTTGTGTTTTTGAAAGATTTTGGTGTATAGTTTTCTATCATTCTAATGTCTTTATTTTGTTTTGGTATTGGGGTAATACTGTGTTATTCATTTCTGCAACTGATCATGTGATTATAGATGGTGTTTGTAACTGCCTAACATCATTCTTTCACTGCCAATTTTATATTCTCTTTGTCCTCAGCAAGCACCTCAGCTGCTGATGATTTTATCTCTGGTTAGGTGACCAAACCTTCATTCTTTAGGGATCTGGGCCACTAACAGTCCTACATGAATTGTGTTTGTAGTTTTCCATTGACTTTAATCTCAGGGACAGTTGGTACTAAGAGATACCAGAAGGGGGCTCCTGTATTCTAGGTATACTCTTCCTTGCTTCCATCCTGCAGTAACCATCAAATTTCTGCTTGGTAATCAGGACCAATCGCTTACTTCTTTGCTTGTTCATTCAGAGGTATAAAGATTTCAAAGTGGCTGGGGAGTGGTCTTATCTTTCAGTTAATTATATTCATTACTGTATTTCTGGTGGAATCATTCCTATATTTTGAAATAAGACCTGTAGAACAGCAGAAAACAGGTCATGGCAGGAAGCAAACACTTTGCTGGTGGATCGGTAGGGGTAATAGTGAGTGGTGCCACTCCTGTTTCCACACCTTAATTCCTAGACCTGTGAATTCTGGCTTTGGAAGAAACATCACCATAGAGTGGATGCTGATTTACAGCGTATGCAGAGTCCTGGAGAATATTGTCCCAGCCCTTCATGGCCTTACCACCCAGATGGTGTCATCACTGGGTTTTCAGATGCCCATTCCACCATTCTGTCAATCCAGCTGCTTTAGAATAATTGGGGATGTAAGACCAGTGAATTCCATGAGCATGTGCCCACTCCTGCATTTCATTTGCTATGAAGTGGGCTCCTTGATCAGAAGCAATGCTGTGTAGAATATCATGATGGTGGTTAAGGCATTCTGTAAGTCCATGGATAGTAGTTTTAGCAGAAGCATTGCATGCAGGGAAGGCAAATGCACGTCTATTCCAGTAAGAACAAAACACTGCCTGTTCCATGATGGACGTGGTCCAACGTAATCAACCTGCTGCCAAGTAGTGGCTGATCACCTCAGAGAATGGTTCCTTACCATGAATTGGTCTTTGTTGGTCTCTGTTGGTCCCTGTTGCTGACTGATTGGGCACTAAGCAACGGCTATAGCCAAGTCAGCCTTGGTAATTGGAAGTCCATGTTGCTAGCCAATGTGTTTTAGTTCCACAGCTGCTAATTCAGATATAATGCAAGGGGTTGTATTAAACAATGAGAATTTATTGGCTTATTGTTTTGAGGCTAGGAAGAGTCCAAAATCAAGGTGTCATCAAGATGGTGCTTTCTCCCAGAAGACTGTGGCATTCTGGGGTTGGCTGCTGGCAATCCATGGTCCTTGGCTTTTCTGTCACATGACAATGCACATGGTGGCCCCTCCTGGCTTCTTTAGGTTCCATTGACTTTGGCTTCTTCCCATGGATTTCCATCTCTCTGTCTGACTTTCACTTTGCTTATAAAGGACTCCAGTAATCTGGATTAAAGCCCAACCTGATTCAGTAGGACTGTGCCATAACTGAAGTAACAACTTGAAGCAATCTTATTTATAGAGGGTCCACATCCACAAGATTGAATTAAGTTTAGGAACATGTTTTTCTTGGGATACATAGCTCTAAGCCACCACACCATACACAACCTCTGTCATTACCACCATGGCCACTTTGTTCATGAACCCAGTGGGCAAAATCAGAAGGGGCTGCAGAAAGAGGCTTACTGCTATCTATTCAAGAGATCATCCTATCCATTTCATTACTACAATTCTCCTCTGCTGAGATCGTCCTTTCATGAGTATCCACATAGTACACAGTTATATCCATGTTTTTTTTTTGCATATCAGAAAGTTCTGTCCATATACCTTCCCCATAGACCTCTTTGTCACCAATTTTCCAATCATGTTCTCTCTCAGGTCCCTGAATATGCATCCAAACTATTAGCCACAGCCCATGAATCAATATGCAATTGCACAGGTACCTATTTCTCCTTCCAAGCAAAATGAAGAACCAAGGACACTGCTTGAAATTCCGCCCACTGGGAGGATTTCCCCTCACCACTGTCCTTCAGGAACATCCCAGACAGGGGCTGCAGTGCCGCAGCTGTCCACTTTCGGGTGGTGCCTGCATATCATGCAAAACCATCTGTAAACCAGGCCCAGATTTTTTCTTCCTCAGGCAACTGATCATAGGGAGCTCCCCAAGAGGCCATGGTTGTGTGTCAGGAGAGAGAAAGTAATTTGGCAGGAGTAGGTTACATTGACATTCCTAACTTTCTTGTTCTCTCAGGGCCTGCTAGAGCCCAATTTTGTATATCGCACTTCCATTTGATGATGAAGTGTTGCTGTGCATGCCTGACGTTAAGGCTTTGTGGTTCAGACAGGAACCAGTTCATGATGGACAACTCAGGCCCCATGGTAACTGGTGACCCATGGTTAAGAATTCAGAATCTGCTAAGGCTCAGCAGCAAGCCAGCTTGCAGCTGTAATCCACTGTTTTACTGGATCTGCACTGGTGTGGTGGTAAGACAGGGGGAGAGGAGGTGTTCTGTAATCTTATTATTAAATCTCAGTCTTCTAATGGCTTGAGTTTGTGGGCTAAGTTCACAGTGGTATGTTTTGTTGTTGTTATTGCTGTTTTCTACCTTAGATGAGACAGGAAGGCTAGAGGGGCTAGAGTGGGAGGGATACCCCTGCTTCAGCAGGAATAGGTTCGAGGGAAATCCTTCCCTTGGGAAAGTGGGCCTTTGCGATATAGAGCTCTCAGCATGGTTCACAGGGATTACTCTTCCCTGCTCCCGACAGAGACATGAAAAGTCTTTCTCAGATCTTCTCTGTGAGATCATGGTGGGATTGCTTTAAGTAAAATGCACAAAAGTATAGGAGCTACCCTGGACTGGTTCCCCAGGTGGTTTCTCACTTTTATACTATGCTACATTCAGCTTCCAGCAATTTGCCAACCTTGTCCTTTAAGCCTTCCTAATTGTCTCTGACTCCAATGTCTTTTGCTCCAGGACAACAGATCTTGGCCGTGCTTCTTTGATTTCACCTCTCTCTCCAGATTTCAAGGTGGCAGTTTGCACTAAAACCACAGTTCTCCCATGGGTCCAAGAAAAGACATTAATTTTCAGTTTCTTGGGATTTTACTTGTTTTAAGGATAGGAAGTGACAACTTTTATGCTCTTTACATATTGGATCTGAAACTGGAATTGCAGCACTTTTTTTGGTAAACTTTCTGAATCCTATGGTCTTTAATTGCTCAAGGGTAAATGCAGATGTTATCAGCTTTATTCAAGCAAGAGCAGATCTGTAAGTTGTCCACATCTTCCTGGGAGCATCATTCCTTATGCTCTTTGAGCAATATATGGAATCTGAATTTCAGTTGCCATCACTTTCATGCATATTTCCAACTTCTGCTGATATAGAGAAAGCAACAAGTTCAGGGAATTCACCTGGCTTCTTGCACATTTCCCAGAAACTCATTTATATTGTGGTAGCATCAGGTGACCCTCCTGTTTGTTTTAGATAAACAGAACCCCTAACTTCCAAGCTCCCTTATTTACTCCCCTATCAACTCTTCAAGTAGTCAGATAATTTTCTGGCCCTGCTAGTCTTTCTAGGAAAACATACCTCGTGATTGTATTTTAGTGTTCTCAGCAGAGATTCACCCTAGAAACTGTGAATTGAATGGTTCCAAATGGCTTTATTCTCAAATTCTCCTTGTGGGCTAACCATTTTCTCTGAAATGTCCACTCTTGATATAGTTGTTTTAACTATTTAATGATTCTCTCAAGATTCATTGACTCCACTAAAAAGTAAGTCCAAGGAAAGAAGTCATCCCAGGAATATGGCTGTCAAAGACTTGTGTTACTTCCCCTAAGTCAGTTCTTATACAGAGGGTTCTGCTTTTAATTTAACTTCTGAAATCATGGAAACTCAGTTCTTGAGGACAAAGGATACAGGAGACCTCAATATTCTGAATTACCATAAAATATAATCAACTTTCCTAGAGACTTGTTAATGTCATAGCAAGAAAGCAGCACCTGTTTCAGGTTGAATTCATGTACAGTTCATTCTCCAAAGAGGCTGCTCAAGGTGATCAATTGGGATACTGAAAGACAGTGGTGGAATTTCTATTCATATGTAACTTTAAAACTTTTTAATTCTGTGTATTTTTTTATAATGCACATTTGATACTCAGTACGATGTATGACATTTACGAATCACAAAATCAATATATAGAGAACACATGCACAAAATAGCTACTGAACAAATATTTGAGCACTTAGATGTCCTTTATTTGGTGGCTTTAACTTCATTTGACCTTCTTATGTCTAAATACCTATTTTTAAGAACACAAGATGGTGTTTAGATATCCATCCTGTTTTTCTTCATCTGAGGGAAGAAAATATGCATGAAACATATGAATAGACAGTATTCTGTAAAGTGACTAGTTAAACAGACAAATTTCTGTGTATTCCTCCAGTAAGGAAGTTTCCAGTAAGGGTATAGCTATTTACTGTCTATTTTTTTGTTCACATTTCTCTTTCTGTCTGGAATTCTCCTGCATGTTTTTGAATTCTTGGAAAAAGCACCACATTAATTTTTTTTTTTTTTTTACATTTTGATGTATGGAATATACAAATCAGTGCACAAAGCACTAATGTTCCATTCAATTAATTAATGGGAAGCTAAACCATTTTTAATCATTGCCCAGGTTAAGAAATAAAATTAAATCATTGCTAAAAAGTCCTATGTCCTTCCTTATACCCTACTCCCTCCCTCCTCTCTAAGGAGCTGATTATTCAGAATTCTAATACTATAAGTTAGTTTGCTGGTTTCAATCTTTATGAAAGGATGCAGTATGAATTCTTTTGTATTTGCTTCTTTTGCCTCAATCTTGTCTGTGAGATTTATGCATGCTACTATGTGTTACTATACATTGTCATTTTTCATTGCTCTGTGGTATTCTGTTGTATGAATGTACATAGCACAATTTATTTAATCATTCTACTATTTATGGACATTGGTATAATCTCCAGTTTAGGGCTTTTATGAATAATGCTCTTATGAAATATCTGTGCATGTCTCAGTACACATGAGCAAGTATATCTTTTTCAAACATATCAAAGTGTGGAACTGGTGAATCACAGGGGATATGTGAGTTAAACTCTCATAAGATAACGTCAATCTGGTTTCCAAAGTGGGTGTACCAATGTACACTCCCACCAGGAATGCATATGATAAATTATATGAAGAAATTATAGCCAGAATGATAAGAAGAAATAGACCAGTCCAAAATAATGGTGGAGAGTTTAATATACTTTTCTTAGTAGCTAATGGAATAAGCAAACAAAATTAATAAAGACATAGAAAACTTGAACAATCTGAGTATCTTCTCTGACTGGAGTGGAATTGAGCTACAAATTAATAAGGAAAAATAATTAACACAGTTCTAAAGAAATCCATGATTCAGATAAAATATCTCAATAGTTATTATATCCCATAAACACCACCTGAATGTACATAACTAAAAAGACAGATACTATCAAATGCCTGCAAGGATGAGGACTAGGGAAACTTTCGTGACTAATGTTTATCTTCAAATGTCATTTCATGAAGACTTTTCTGCTCATTCCTTTTTGGGCATAAAGAGCACTTTTCCTTCATGCTCCAACAGTGTCCTACAGAGCATGTTAATATATGTGCATGTTGTTTCACTTAACTGTACTTCATGAGAGCAGAGATCCAAATACTTAGTAAAGGCATAAACATATAATAGGGATGCAATAAATAATTAATGAAGTAAATGAAAGCTATTTTCAGCCTTATATAATCAGCTTGGAATCAATGGATTGAAGCAGCATAGCATCACAATATACGATAAGTATATAAAAGTATCTTTAGTTGTTAAGAAAAAAGGTAAGAAAAAGGAACGCATTGGTATTCATTCAATACAAATTTGCTAGCTATACTAAGAATTTCAAGTACTTTGGTACAAAATCTCCATCTTTGTGGGCACCAAGTTTCAGAGAAAACTGTTACTTCTCATTGTAATATATTATTCTTTCTGGGCATCAGACAGGAAGATCTTCTTAATATACAAATATGGGAGTTACACTATGTTTATGCTGGGACTAGTATATTAACTTTGCCATCATTAAAACAAAATGGAAGAAATGTAAAGCCAAAGCAATGCAATTAAAGGTTAACATAATCAAAAGTAATTGATTCAGGAAAGAAGTGTGGGGTACATGTTACAGTGGAGAGATGATGTTATTATATAAATTATATTTGTCAAGTATATTTCAATGGTGCCTTTGTATTCCCAAGAGTCCTTGTGTGCACATTTATTTAAGAATATGAGAAATCAAGAAATAACTGCTCAGGTCCCTAATGGCTGATGAATAATCTAATTCAGTCTTGATTTGTCTGTGATGAGTTACTTTTATCTCATCTATGGGCAGAAGGGCTTCAGCTTGGCAATGAACATTTTTAAAGAGATAAAGTTAAAGGACAAGGTAGCTGCATAAGCAATGCCTCATTCTCATACATTAATTAAGAAACAGTTTGCAAAGAGCAGACTAGTCAAGATGGTGCCATGCTGGCTGCTTCCTTCCGAGGGAACTCCCCCACTCCCAACTCTTGCTCTGATTCAGAAACCCATGACTGCTGTACTGGTTTAGATGTACTATGCCCCCCAAACTCCATGTTCTTTGATGCAATCTTGTGGGGTCAGATGTATTAGTGTTGGTTAGGTTGGAACCTATTGATTGTTTCCATGGAGATGAGACTCAATCAACTGTGGGCAAGACCTTTGATTAGATAATTTCCATGGAGGTGTTACCCCACCCACTCAGGGTGGATCTGAATTAAATCACTGAAGCCATATAAAAAAGATGACAAACAGAAGGAACTCAGAGCAGCTTTGAGCGACATCTTGGAGAGCAACTGAGAGAAACATTTTGGAGGCGGCCACTGAAAGCAGACTTATGCTAGCCCAGAGTTCGCTCCAGAGAAGCTAAGAGAAGACAAAAAGCACCAAGAGCAATATTTTGAAGAATGCACAGGAGCTGGGATAGGAGCTGGAACACAACCTGGAGTCAGCAGATGCCAGCCATGTGCTTTCCCAGCTAGCAGAGGTTTTCTGGATGCCATTAGCCATCCTTCAGCAAAGATACCCTATTGTTGATACCTTACCTTGGACACTTTGTGGCCTTAATCAAGACTGTAACTTTGTAACCAAATAAATGCCCTTTATAAATGCCAGTCCATTTCTGGGATTTTGCATAATGGCAGCATTAGCAAAACAGAACACCTGCCATTCACTAGCATACCTGATCTTGCCTCAGTTCCCAAATATTCTCTTTAATACATGCATGATCCAAAGGAGAAACGAAGCACAGGAAGGTGTTCTGAGCGGAAAGGAGCCATGTTGCTGGGGGGTCCCCAGTCCCCACCTGCTTTGGGAGCCAAGCCATGCCCTTCTGGGCTCCTTGGAGCCCCCAGGATGTCTTCTAGAGAAGGAAGGGGCAGAGAAGGGAGGGAGAGCCCTTGGTCTCAGCCGGAGCCCTTCATCGGTGGCATGGGGCAAAAGGGCTGAGTTTGGCAAGGTGCCTTCCTGGAACCCAAGCACTCAACTTGCCACTGAGCCTGGCCTGGGAGTGAGGGTAATGAACAGGGATGGGTCATCATAAACCAAAAAGAAAAAAGAAAACAATAAATTAAAAGATAAAATCTATCACACACAAAAAATGTAGGGGCAGCTTTAATGCAGGGCTCCCTCCCTCAGTTTCTCAAGAGCAGAAACAGCAGGGATAAATTAGGGGTTGCAGCTGCCACCGAGCATCCCTAACCATGCACTCCTACACCTGCGGCAAGGTGGGCCAGCTGGAAGCCACATCTGCCGTCTGCCTCCCCCTCCGTGGAGGGCACACATTTCTGGCCCTGCTGCCCAGGGGGCCAGGGAGGCCCTGGGCACTGTCTCCTGAGGGCAGTACCAAGAGGGTCAGGAAGAAAAGCCACAGCTGAGAGATGAGACGGAGGTGAGGGCAGTCACTGCTGCAGAACTAGCTGCTGCCCAGCCTGATCCCAATGAAGGGGCAGCAGTGGGGTGAGGAGCAGCAGGGGGTCGGGGCATTGCTACTACTATAAGTCCTGGGACCACAGCCTATTAGATGAAAGATGGGACCAAATCCGAGAAAAACTAATCTCTTTAAACTGATCAATGACTTGTGAGGTGCTTTCTTTGAAAGTTTATCCCTTATTTGGAGAATGTTCATCACCGGATTAATTATTTCTCTGAGTAATTTGAACCTGCGATGTTATTGCTTGATAACTGGATGAGGAAAAATAAAGGACAACCATAAAAAAATTTAAGAAATATGGACCATAAGTAAGCTGGAGTTGGGGGGAGCCCAGGATGTGATGGTGAATCTCCTAAGACGGCACCACCAACCCTTCCCTCATTGTATGTGAATGCTTCTTCTACCTATTTAGAAGTGGTTCCTCGGGTGTCTGGGTTTGCCTTGTGACTCTCTTTGATGAATAGAAGGAGGTTGCTGGTGTAGTCTTGGGTTTAGCCTATAAGAATCCTGGAAGCTTCTGCTTTTGCTCTTGAAGAGCTCTGCCAAGTAAGAAGTCAGTCTACTCAGAGCCACCATGATGCATGGAAGCCCAAGCTAGCATGGTAGAAGGGACCATGTGGAGGAGTCCTGAGATGCTACATGTGTGAATGGAAACTTCCAGGACCTCAGCACTTAATCTACGACCTTACCCCTTAACCCATGACCTCACTCCTTAACCCATGACCTCACCCATTAACACACAACCTTACCCTTTAACCCAGATAATTGCTGCCTCATCAGCACCTACACTGATATGGAGCATAAGAACCACCCTTCTGAACCGAGGCAACTCACAAAATCGTGAAAAATAATAAATGGTGGTTGTTTTATGTCACTAAATTTTGGAGTTGTTACACAGCGATAGATAATTGAAAGTAATGAGTGTGGAGAAGATATGAATAAGGAGCAACCTTACTCATTGGTGGAGGCAAGAAGAGTCCAAGCTGGGACAGAAAGGAGCCAAGGCATGTTGGCGGCTGAGCCCTCCTGGGTTCGTGGAACATTCTGCTGGCCAAGGGGGCTGGCAGGTGTTCTGAACACCTTCAATCTTGATTTGTTGGCCATTTAAAATGTTCCTATTTAAAATAATCCTTCTTTCCCTCTTTCATTCTGACCCCTATCCCCACGTAAGTAAGTTGTTTGACCTCTCTACTTTATGACAGCCAAATACAAAATTAACAACCATGACACTGATGCAAAAACCTAAATCCTTTAGGAGAAAGGAAGCTGTTAAATTAAGACTATAGAGGAGGGGGGTTAGGTGGCCTGGTGGGCTCTGGGTGCTGTTTCTCCTGCCCTGCTGTAGTTATTTATTTATGAATCCAGCCTCACCCTGAACAACGTAGTTTGAGAAGGAAGTTGAACTGAGACTGGATCCCTACTTCTGAAGTGGCATATCACTTTGGTGATCCTTCCAGGTTGTGTCTTTGCTTCTGCCATATATGACTGGTCACACGGACCGATCCTATTAAAATGTAGAAGGGAATTACAGGGTGTGGATACCAAGAGTGGGAACACTGGGGCCATCTTGGATTTCAGCTACAATAAATATTCATTTAATCTAAGTACAAATAAATCATGCACGAGGGTGATAAACACATCTTTTGTAGATACAAATATCAAATTATTTTCAGGCACAGTCTTAAAATAGCTACTAATTGTTGATATAGATGATGATGATGCTTCACAAATTTTTGTCTTCTTTTTTCAGGTCTTGGAGAAAGCATTATGGCCTCTCATGGTGGAGGGTAAATGTTGACCCATATTTAGTGCAAGTTACATGTTCATCATCAACAGTCTTGAAAAATGAAAATTCAGTACTCAAGTTTTCATCAAATTCACTTTCATTCTTTTGAGCTCATGACTACCAAAAGCATTTATTACCAGATAAGAAAAATAAATAAATGGTTGTAGTTATATACCATGTAATAAAAGATGCTGGATTAATCTCTATACATCTCTATAGCCGAACTGCATGGTCCTTTTTATCTCCCACCACATTAAATTTGTGCCACATTAAATTTTACTTCCCACTAACACCACCTATGGGAAGCCTGGGGGCTTTGTGTAGCTTGCTGATTATAACAGGGGCGATGGCAAAACACCAGTGGTGACAATACTGAACACGTTCTCGTCTACAACTCAGGGGCCAAAGGAATCAGAACTGCCCCCTGCGTCTTCTCCCTGAAGGGGGTTGTTAGTTACCTGATGCCTGGAAGGTGTGGAAAGGAGCGATGCATTATGCCTGATCATCTTTCAGGTTTAACATGAGTAAAAGTGAGAACGCTTTTTTGCAGGTGTCTCACACTGAGCAAAGGAGACTGGTGGAAGTCGGAAGCGCAAAGTGCAGGTCTACTAAATCCATCCTGGTTCATTTAGTGTAACTTTAACAGTAGAACTTGCTCGTGATTCCAGTTATATCAAGTTCAAAACCAGGCAAAACTGATCTATGGTGTTAGACGTCACAATAGCGATTTCCTTTGAGGAGGCATCAACTGGAATGGATTGGGGAGCCTGCAGTGGTACTGGGGATGTTTTCTGAAGCATCAGTTATTTGGGTATACACACATGCAAAAGTATATTAAGCCTTACACTTAAGCTTTTTTACACTTCACTGTCTATAAGTTGCACCTTAATTAAAAAAAAAAGAATACAATTAATTTAAAAAATAATACTTGGTTAAAATATGAAAAGTCCAGGGAGAAGTACTAAACCCCAGATGGAACACCAGAAAAACAGCTACAAATCTAGACCTTTTCAAAGTCCATCCAAGCTTTACACTCACTTGTCTCTTATAAGGCTGAGTCCTTGAAGATAAGAGGCAGAGAGCTCCAAACAAACAAACAAACCAAAAAAAATTGTTTTGTTCTCTTGGTTTTTCTTCTTGAAGATCCATCTCAATTTTTCACGTAGTAACCAAGAAAGGAATTTATTATCTCCCGTGCCAAAACAAAAACAAAACAAAGCAAAAAACTGACAAATGAAAGTCATTACAACCAAATAAAGGGAATAAACCTTTATGTATACAGGTGCATTTCATAATATGAAACCGGAAAAATCTATTTTAAAAATACAAATTTAAAACACCAAGAATGTCAGGGATAATTAGGAATTTTTCTACCATATTGTTTCATTATAGGAAACCAAAGCCAATGCCCTTATTTTCTATGTATCTTATGTTTAGTATTAAAATTAGGTATAAAATTTCCCTAATATACATAATACCTAAAGTAAGATACCTTTGTATGTCCAATTTGCCATTTGCAAATTCCAAACACTGCTATATTCTAATTCTGTAGTTGCTGAGCACAGAAACAAGGCTCTGTGGCCATAATTGCCCCTCAAAGATGTACTGCCACCTACTGGCCAGAGCCTGGAAGAGCAACTAGCAAACGTGAATTGTTTCATTTGTTTCCGTTTTGTAAGAAAACTATTTAATAAAAAAGGTTTCACTTCATCTTAATTGCAGTTTAATTGATGGATATAATTATTGGTTAATTTTGGAAAGTGCACATGAACGTGGTGAATCCCTCCATCAGTGGAAATCTACTGCCACATGAACAAAACAATTGTATTACCAAATAATGTTTTCTACTGCCGGGCTTCTGACACTCTTTAGAGTGTCTGCATTACACACTTGCTCATTGATCCTCATAATAAGTCTCCGTGAGAAACAGGGTAACACTCTCATCAACACGTGTTTGAGGAAACAGGCTCAAAGGTTGAAAATGATTTGTCCTCAGCTGGAAGGATAAGTAGGTTCACTTTAGGTACCTCGCCTTGCTCATCACACCACACTGCTGCTTGTATTGCAATTAATGACACAAATAAGAAAGAATGCCTTCAATGAAACAAAAAATTATTAGATTCAACAGCAAAATTACAAATTGGCTCTTTTTCTAATTGCCACTTCCTTGTTTGGCACATGGTATTAAGTTTAAAGTCATAAGCTGTATTTTGGCTCTAAGCAAGGAATTTTTTTATTTCTCAGGTCACTAGAACATCATCAATGCACAAGCCTTATCTGCACTGTTTGGTCTCCTTCCTAGTTATTTCTTTCACCAGCATCTCTGTCAATTTGAGAATTTATTCCCACCTCCCCTAGTAAGGATAGTTGGTGCCTTCTCACTGCCACTATCACTAATTGCCAAAACCCCAGACACAGAAAATGCTGGACATTGCATGATGTTTCTTGAAATCTAGGGGAAACAAAGCTGCTTTGCTTTTCCCCAAACTATCATAATTCAACAAACAACAAGCCGGGAAGAGAGCTAAGGCTCCTGGAAATATATGTCCAATTGGTAGTTCAACCAAGAAGTGAAAGAGTTTGGTCTAAGATGGAGACCCGAGCCCAGCATCCAGAGGCTGAGTTTTAAATCCTGACTCCCCTTTGAGCAGACTCACTGAGTTACTCACTTCTCTCAGTGATATTTATTGACCAGTCAAGTGGGGAATATTCACAATTATTTTGCAGAATTATGGGAGGATTAAAAGAGGAAAATTTATGCAAAGTGCCTAGAACATTTTTGCAATGGCTCCTATTATAACAGGTGGAATAGGAACATTAACTGTAAGAGACATTAAATAAAAGTGCTTCAGGTAATAAAGAGTAGAAACTATTGTTCAAGGACAGAGAGAAGATCAATCCCTTCCCATGTTTCTCCCTTGCTACCCTGTAAGGACTGAGTGATCTTTTTCTTTTCCCAGAATGTCATGTTTGCATAACACTCTTATTGCAGGCTCCACATAATTACAAAATGGCTATGTTAATGGATTATTTAGATCATTTTTTAAAAAGTAAAGTTTTCACGTTTTGCATCTAAATACATTGATTATGCATAAAGAGGTCAGGAAAGCCTTGTGGCTTTATTAAATTGATCGGCATCTAATAACTTAATTATCTACAGAAACAGATGTTACTTCAACCGAAAACAAATTATCTTGTACACAGGGAAGAAAATTAAAGCATCAAACACCGTAGAAATCTTTATAATGACCATATTGAAGCTTAAAGGAGACAGAAACAACTAAGCATTGGGAGTCCTGATTCAGTCTTAACTCCATTGTAGTGCTTTCCAAATGGTTTTCATCTTGAGTTTTCTTATGTCCTATATGACCCCAGCTGAGGCACATGTGCCTGTAATCACACACTTACCAGGACTGTGACGCTGCTGAAAGTACATTAAGGGATTTCTAGATTCTTGACGGAATTATGATCTTATTTGTCCAGGGAAAGGAAATGGCATTGCCCAGCTCTGTTCAGCTCTTTGCAAATAAATCCTTTGATTAAGAGGAATCACTACACACAAAGAGATTCCAGGGTTTCCCCTTTTCTATTGTCCCCAACTTTTTTCTTAGAGCACTTGCTTCCAGATTCTTTCTTAGGTTGGTTGCTGCTGTAGCATCAGATTCATTGCTAATCTTTGTCTTCTAAGAAGAGGATCAGATCCAGCCCTCCTGGCTTATATCCTTGGCTTTGGGCTCACCCCAAGGCAGTGAAGCATCAGGTTGCCTTGGATAAGCACCTCTTCCTGCAGGACCTGGGCCCAGAGCTCTTTTCTTTGACAATGCGTAACCTCTCCGCCCTCCATCTTGGGGTGGGGCATCTATTGGGCTTGTCTTAGATGAATAAGGTGAAAATGGATTATTTTTATGACTCACTGAATATAGTACAAAAAATCACAGGAAATTACAGTGGAAAATGACCCCGGAGATAATTTATTCCTAGCTCCTTTATCATGGCTGGAGAACGGAGACCCACTGATGTTAAGTGATGTGCCCAAGGTCATGGACAGGAAGGCAGTGGAACTGTCAGAATTGGAACCTGAATTGAGATGACTCTGGCAAGGCTAGGTGCTGAGGAGGAGGATGGTGCCGGAAATGGAACCAGCTCTGCTACCACACACAACTCAAAGTCAGTGATGAAAGTGGAGACGGAAAGAGGGTACCACATGGCCCATCTTGGGAGTGAAGCTAAGAAGGGAGAAGCTAAGGGAAGGCGGGCAGTGCTAGAGCTCAGTCGGAGGTTAGAGGTTGCAAAGAAACTATGTTTATCTTCCTTATCATTAATATTTATAATTTCCATGACTTAATGAGAAGTTACTGGAGCATTGTTCTAAGCTGCTGATTTGTATTAGCTCATTTATACTTGCAACAATGCCATGGGCAGGTCCTTTCCTTATCTTCATTTTACAGATGACAGATCTGAGGTACAGAGTCCATGAAGGCTCCTCAAGCCTGACAGTGCACTGGTAGCTGAGACAAGGCTCGGTCCCAGGCAAACTGTCTCCAGAATCCCAGCCCCTCCAACCATACCCCTATGTTGCCTTTCTGTATCCCACTGCCCATTGGTGTCTGATATTTAGTGAATGTTGCATCTGACATTAGAGTAAGCAGGATTTAGCATCTGTGAATTTAGAAATTTTACTAACTACTCAAGGCCCATTTCAAATTCCTCTCAATATCCACAGCCCCCCTGCTCCCCCAGGTCACCTGCTGTAAATCTGGAGTGCAACATGATCAACTGGCATCTAGATGACTGGTCTATGAATGAATTGCCAGGGCACAGGGAATGGGTTGCTCCTCACCTCTCAGGTTACCTGCATTGATCATATGTTGGGATTCAGTGCTTGATGTGGGCTGAAAAGGGGAGTCAATTTCGGAGGAGGAGGAGGAGGGGGAAGGGGAGAAGGAAGAGGAGGAGGGGAAACCAATCTACTTTCAATCATCCCCATTTTCAGATGAGCACAATATGCTTTGGAGAGACTAATCTGTCCAGAAGGTAATCTCCTCATTCGGGAGTAAAGCTCCTTCCCTGTTTCCCACTTTTGCTCTTTATTTGCTATCTCCATCCCACTATTTCATTGCCATGGGTTAGCTTAAACAATGGGAATTTATTGGCTCATAGTTTTGAGGCCTGAAGAAATCTAAAATCAAGGTATGAGCAAGGCTTGCTTTCTTCCCCAAATTTGCAGCCTTCTGCTGGCTGCCAGTGATCCCTGGAGTTCCTTGGTTTGCATTTCTGTGTCCTGTCACATGGTGATATCCTCTGCTTTCTCACATCTGTGACTTCCAGTTTCCCTATAAGGCCTCCAGGAATCCAGATTAAGACTCACTCTCATTCAGTTGACCCATGCCTTAACTAAAAATAACATCTTCAAGAAGTCTTATTTACAATAGGTTCACACCCATAGGGACTGGATTGAGATTAAGAATATGTGTAAATTAGGGTATGCATTTCAACCTGACCCACAAAGAGTAAAGCTGTTCTTTATCATCCAGTCTCTGACAGATAGAAGGCAACCAATAACTGTCATATTGCTTGTGCAAGCAATTTCACACGTACCTCCCACTCTTACCACACAGCTCACCACACAGGATGAAGAATTGTCTTCACATTTCAGTAAATTAGGTATTATCATCCCCATTTTCAGATGAGCACAACATGCTTTGGAGAGACTAATCTGTCCAGAAGGTAATCTCCTCATTTGGGAGTAAAGCTCTGTCCCTTATTCCCCCTTTTGCTCTTTATTTGCTATCTCCATCCCACTGTGCCAGTGTTGCCTCTGTGGTGTTTCTACTGGCTTTGAGCATGCATGTGCTCTTCCTCTGAACCAACCCACAGAACTTGTCTCTGGGTCTTGCCTCCCAATGCAACTCCCAACAGCATCATGAAGCTGAACTTGTAGACATGTAGGAGCTGAATTATTTGCTGACTGAACTAATTTTATCATCAAACTAGGAAGAAGCTCACATACACACCACCACCGTTAATGTATCTATGGGTAAAGGAGTTTTAATCGTACACATATTTTTGAACCCTTTGCTGGTAGAAATACCATGTGATCACTGTCTTCCTCTCACCTTTTATCGAGACCGCACGATTATTAGATAAATATACAGAAACATAGTCTGTCTCCTCACGGGTTAGAATAATACTGAGCTGCTTTTATCTCTAAAATACTAATTGATGGTTACAGTAGGAAAAAATCTAGGAATATGAATTATATGACACCCTGAAAAAAGTGTCGTTGATTCATTAATTCACTCACTCATTCATTCAATGCTTCCACAAGTGACTCTGAATGCTTAGTAGACCCTGGGCCCTCTGCTGGAACTGAGGCTATAGAGATACATGTGCTTTCCCCAACCCTCTCCCCCCGTCCCCACACAATGAGTCAATAGATTAATAGAGGAGAAAAACAGACAAATCAATATTATAGCACAATGGTTATATGCCAGAGGAAGCTCAGGTTGTCATGGGAGCACCAAATGCAAACGAAGCCCTCCCAGAATATTTCTCCCAGAAGATGGAGGTGGAACTAAGTCTTGAAGGAAGTAAAGGAGTTATTAGGGGGATTTTGGGGACAAAGGCATGTCATATAGAACAAAGCAATGAGAGAGAAGGTGATAATGCAGAGAGGGGGATAATAGAGGCAGCCAAGAAAGCTTGGGCTGCTCTCCTTGGGGGAAGAGATAGGCATTCAACCAGATAAAAGTTCATGTCCTGTGGAGCATGAAATAAAGTCCAAGCGAACAGGTTTATGGGTGTGGTAACCAAAAAGTGGAGAGTCAGTTTTGTAAGAGGAAGAGTGTGGCAAGGCAATATTGGGGCTTGTTCTAGGAGCTTAGGGTGAGAGATTCAGAACAAATTTTCAGGCTCCTCCCTACCTCTGAGTTCAGCCCTGTATTAGCCATTCCTGCACTATTCATAAAGTTTCAGTTAACTAATTCAGTATCACACGATATGACTTGTACTTGTCGAATACCATTGCAGGTTGTACTCTCTGTAGCAGATGATGAAACTGAGTTGGAAAGGAGGTATGAATTAAGGATTAGTGTCAGTGGAGGAGTGAGGATGAAGCATAAGGCAGAGGGAGAAGCTCAACTGCTATATGGGCCCAGCAAAGCCTTAGCCCTCCCCACTAGGAGCTTTAGAGTATAAAAAGACCAACATAGCCCTATGGATTGAGCTTAAATTTCATAGGTAATCAGTCACTAGATGTGGGCCGCTGGGGGTGGATTTGTCCTTGGGTACAGCAGCTCTCTGTGGCAGAGGCAACGCCTGAAGGAGTTACAAGCAGCATGTTGACCACACTCTCAGCATCTGGGGCTATAAGGCCTTCCTTGAAGGGGATCTGTGCAGCACAGTTTTGTGTCAACCCCAAAACCCTGCAATATGGAAGACCAAGGTTTCTTATTTCTTCCTCACAGCAACTCCATGAAACTTCACATGAAATTGAGATTCAGAGAATCCCTTACTCATGGTCACACAGGCTCATGACCGACTTCCACTGCACGTCCCACTGCCCACCGCACTGTGCAGCATGAAAAGGGCTGGGGACATGTAAGGCTTTCCAGAAAAAGGACAACCTAATTGGGAGGACAATAGTCAAGGGCATGAGACAATGCAAAACAGTCTGCAGGCTTGACATCTTGCATGGTCAAAACTCTAAATGCTAGAATAGTTCTAAGAAGAGGTGAACTTTGCATGGATTGGGAATTTTCAATGAGGCAGAGTTGAGTTGGGCTGGGGGGAATTTTATTTGGATTTATATAAATAAAGTGCTTCCAGAAATAATAATGCCATACTATAAGACAAGGATTTTATAGTCACTCATTTGTAACTCGTACCAAAGCTTGGAATTGCTATCAGGGTCAGAAAATCAGAAACCCCAGAAAACCATGCCCAATGGAAATTTAAATTCATGGCTAAAAAAATGTAAGAAGAAATTCAAATTGCTGCTTATGATATTTTGCTCTGAATGGTTAAAACCGCAGCAAAATGTAGCTCACAATGACCTTTGCTTTTTAGCACACAATTTCCACGTAGTTATTTTCTGTAACATTTATCTGCAAGCTATTTTTGCTAACCTGTATGTTAAACCACAGTGGAATGGGTCAAATGGATCCTAGATTCACATGTAAGAAAAACAGGAGCTCTCTGGGGAGTATAATGATTTGTTCCAATAAAATGAAGTGAGGGAGGGAGCAGGAAGGAGCGTTACGGAGTGTTAGCTAATGCTACTCAATAATTTACCAATCAATTAAAATGCCATTATTATTCTCCTTTGCCACTTATCTCCTCTGATATTTAAAGGTTACATGGACCCTATTAGGGAGGACAACTATTAGCAGATACCTGAAAATAGCTTTGCTCGTCTCTGTAATAGGGTGTCAAAGTAATTTATGTCCTAGCTCAGGTTACACTTATCAGCACACAAGGGCAGATGTTTGACAAAACCACTACACTAAAAGAAATGAGAAGGGGAGAAATTGCTCAAAGTCTCGATGAGAGTATGGATAACCAGAGGCGAAACTACCTATGGTATTACACAGTCTTTTGGAGGCTTCTAGTTTGTGCTAGAAGATTCCTGCCTGGAGGGAATTTTAAGGACACTCTGTCTAGATTGATTTCTACTTTGTATTAAGCAGACTGTAAGCAGTGATGAGTGTCTTGTTTGAGATCACAAACAATTTAGTTGTAATTGCAAACAGCCTATTAACTACCAAATAATTATTAGCACTTACTAAGCACTTACTGTTTGTCAAGGGCTGTGTTAGACATTTTTGCATGCATCATCTGTTTGGTCCTCATAACAGTTAAAGCAATGGAGAATGTTATTCCCATTTTATAGGCAAGCAAACTGAGATAGAGATGCCATGTAGCATGTTGAAGCCTTATGTGTACTAAGAGACAAAGCCCTGGGCCACCATTCTTGGAAGCTCACTATCCCTTAATTAATTTTTGTGTAATGAATCTATTATTTATTTCTCTGTCTTTCTTTCTCCTCATATGTGCTGAAGTTTCCTAACTGGTTATAATAAAAGTAGGTTGTGGAGGTGAGTTGATGTATTCATTCATGAAAATAACGTAATTCACAGCTGGGTATGCAAAATGCATAGGAAGTGCTCGTTGGGAAGAAGACGGATATTTCAATTTCTACTTTGAAAGCCTGATAGGTAGCAGAAATGATATTGTGCCCACACATTCATCTCCTTCTCCCCTATCCCTCAGTGTTTATGAAAATGTTGACTCACATTAAATTCGTGCAGAAGAAATGTCTCAGTTTGAAAGTTTGGGACTATCCATCTCAACTCTGGTGGAAACCATTAGGCTGATCATGCATGTAATAGCAAGGCAGCCATTGCATGGTCCCGTCATTGCTTGACATTCCCTTTTGGCTGAAGAGGTCACATGCTGGGGTTGTCCGTCTATACAGAAACACAACCAGAAATAACCTCTTTCCACCTGGTAAGGTTCCATACGAACGGGAGCTATAGGTCCAGCCCTAGTGGGGTCAGACTCCAAGTTATCAAGGAAGAGAGAGATACATGTCCTTCCAATGTCCCTTCTTTTTCAACTGTCTGTTCCTTTACCATCTTCCTCTCCCCAGGGAATTCTCTTCAGAGAAATAACATTGAGGATGCAACTGTGGTAAAGCAAAAGCACACAGATGAGTTGGAGTCGTGTAAGTGAGGTTGAGTCTCAGCTACACCGTTTTATGTCTCTGAGTTGTCACAAAACACCTGCATGGGCTGTGCCTCAATTGCCCCCCATGTATCATGCAACATTGCAGATTTTAAAGGGCAAAGAGAGATTAAAAATAAAGGTTCATGTTGTCCTTCTTTAGACACCTTGCATTCCAATTAAACTAATAAAAGTTGTCTGAAGTTTCTTTTCTTGTCCTCCGTCTTCTGACACATGTTGTTCCTACTGTTTCAAAATTCTTTCCCTGCTTGACCTTCTAATAGAACCAAGTTGATCAAAATTGAACAGATAGCTTTTGAAGAACAGATGGAGACTGCCAAAAGCTCTAAGGGACTTTTCAAACTCTGTTCATTTTCTTTCACACATTCATGAAATAGCGAAAAAAAAAAAATATCTAATGGAGATTTTTGTCCAAAAATAATTAGATGGTATTCATCTTGCATTTCATTAATGAATTTGGTTTTCTTATCATAATATTTTAATTGACATTTTAAAGTATCCTCATTACCTGGTAGTTTAAATTGTAATTGGAGTAATTTATGTGGCACTCCTCTCCCATTTACGGGTGAAGATAGAAACTTGAAAAATCATCTGAATTTCTAATTGAAAAATAATTGGGTTTACTGGAAGGGAATTATGATAATCATAAGGTATGATAACATAGGGATTTATGCTGAATTTGCAATTATGAACACAAAAGTGTAACCTAAGGAATGTGCTTGAGGACAACCTCTGTTTTCAGTGCTCCTGCTTGACTTGGGGAATAACATGAGATAAGACCACAAACGAGGGCCATGTGGATTGTGTAAAATTTTATCCTCTAGGAAATTGAAAAGGTAAGAATACATACTTCTTTTGGAAACTATCAATGGCTATGGCAAATCCTAATATCAAACAGATACTCCCAATAGCATCCTGTCCCCTTTGACTGGGTCATCAAAAGGGACTCCACGACCCAATGTCTTCATCTGTTTCCCTGAATCAGAGACGAGCTCTCCCTCCTTCTTGGTTTTCCCCAAAAGGGTTTGTATTATTATTTTTAATAAGAGCTTTATTGTAATTCATTTATATACCACAAACGTTATCCTTTAAAAATGTACCTTTCAATGATTTTTTAGTATATTCACAGTTTTGTGGCAAAGTCTCTGTTCAGTTAGCTTAGTGGTAAGTTAATGCTTAGATAGAGATCTTCTTAAATGCCTGGAAGACTTATTGAAGTCTTCCAGCCTTTGCAAAGCGCCATCGTGCACGTTTGGGGACAAGTTTTCAACATGCTGATGGTTTAAAACTCTGCCCTACTCTTCATTCCTGCTTGCACAGAACCTCAGATTCACTCAGCAGTGAGAGTCTAGGATCTTTCCCGTGCATGCTCATAGCTCTGGGTGTCCAAATGGCCCTGCACATGTTCGCAGCCTTCTGGATGTCCTAGATTATGTTGGAGATTTTCAAAGCCTTCCATGGACATCTCCTCCCCTAGCATTTCCTTTCAAATTTTGTGGTCAGCCTCTTGAATGGCCCAAATTTTACCATCACCTCTTGGGTTTAAACGTTGTCACTGATATTTTTTGAAAACTCCCTGGGAAAAAGCTGTCTGCATTGAGCAAGTTCTGAGTCAGGTCAAATATAAACAAACACTGTGAGTAGGGGATTCCAGGAGCTGCCTGGCAGGTCAGATAATGACAGTTCTCTGGGGACTGAGCTTTTGGGGGAGCTCTGAATGCATTCTGCCTACTCTAGTTGCTGCGAGGCTGTTGGTTTTCAAAGATACTGTGATTGAGAGACTTAGTTTTCAAGGCTACTGTGGAGCTGAGCAGAAGGGATGGGAATAGGGCAAGGTAAAACACCAGGAAACTCACTGTTCTTAGTGAGAATCAACCACGATTCTCAAATTAGTGTGCCTCAGATTGTTTCAAGCCTTTCATTAATTTCCAGAGTTTTGAAAATGTTGACTTCAACAATTTTTGCCAGTGGCCTCATTGCTTTTATGGATGATGAGACTTTGTGAGGCCCTTACTCTTCTCCCCCATAAGGGTTTTAACATAATCCCATCTACATTGCATTCCTTGCTGTGTATTTCTATCCTGTAGGGATTTATGTGACATCTGGTCTTTTAGTGTAAAATGCTGGATATGAGAAGTAGGGTGCATGGAAGTAAAACTATATTGGGTGCCTAAAACTGTGGTAGGCCCTGAAGAATTGGTTGTGAAGATAGTCTTGAAAAGGCATATTTGTAAATAAGGGTGTTATGCTTTGAACAGATCCCTTGAAATGCAGTTGTGGAAATCCTCACTCATTGCCTCATTTGCTAATAATTCTAGCTATTCACTGTGGGATAGGAGCTGCAGTGATGTTAGGAACTTGTCTACACAGAGAACATTTTGAGGAGACATTGCAATGATATTATCAAATCTCACTGTAAGGTTTTCTCCTTATTTTTGGCTTAATTCAGTGTCCCATCACCTTCCAGGAGCCACAGTTATCAGGAGTTCAGTAAAATCTGCTGAGACCTGAGAGCCAAATGGTTGTCTTAAAGGCTTCCTGGTGACACTCAGGGACATGTCATTAAGGAGTCAAAAAGAAGTCCTGCAGCAGACCCAACCTTAGGAGTCTGTGGTGGCTAGCTCTGTGATCCCAGAGCAATTCCCGGATTATCCCGAGCCTCAGTTTTCTGATTTGCACAGTGTCTGTAAGGCAATGTCTTCCAATTTTTTCTTTATCAGTACCACTGTTTTTATTATTATCTTCTTGGTTTTTACAACACCAGTTAGGTTTATTACATCATCATTTATTATACTACAGGTAAATATCAAAAAGAAATGCAAATACCCATCAGAGCTTCTGATAATCACGGGAAAACCTACATTAGTACACTGGACTGGTGTGTGGAGCATCCAACACGAAGGAATTTACTCTTCTACATTGTCGACCTTCTATCCCCCAACATTCCATGAAAACTATTAATGTGTTTTATGACCTTATGACTGTGTTGCATTCTTTATTTTGCTGGACCTCTCTGCTCCTTCCACTGCTATTTATTGCTTGAAATATCATGAAAATTCTTTAATCTAGAGCTTCGCAGCATGCACTTTGGAGGTCATTTAGCCTTTATCCTGTGTCCCTTCTCTCTTTGTCTCTGTCTGTCACTTGCAGGTTCTCCATCCTCAACCCATGTCCCTGTTAATGCTCACATGTTTTTCTAATCAAGTTCAAAATCTCTCCTGGTTTAATCTACCAGTTGTGTTGCTGACTCATATGTCTGTATCCAACCCTTACACCGCATTTGGATGATATTCTGGGAATTCAGACTCAGCTCATCTCAGACAGTAACCATTGACTTGCTTCCATCCATCCTCTCTTGCATCTCTTCTTGGCTTAGCACCTCAAAATTTGTGCAATTGCCCAGCCAGAGACCCACAGATTCTCAGACTCCTCCTTTTCCCTTTATCCATATGAAATAAAAAACAAAACTCCATCACTAATTTTGCTTCTGAATGTTCCTTAAATCTACCTCACTCTCTCCATCATCCTGTTCCCAGTGTGATCCATAAAACATAAATCTGACTTTGTCATGCCCCTGGTGAAAATCACCAGCAGCAGGCAACGTTTATGCACTCAAGGCCTTCCTAGGCCCACTTCCATCCATTCTTTTCTCTCCTCTCACCTCCTTATCTGATGAACAGCTTTAAGTGGCTGAGACAAGAAGAGCTATATGTGGAGAGGTTCTCGGTATTGTGGCTGTACGATACAGGAATTTGACTTAAGAGGATGGGGTGGTATGGTAGGTGTATTAGTATTCTCCAGAGGAACAAGAATGACAGGAGATATGCATATAAATTAAGAGATTTATTATAGGAATTGGCCTGCAGAACTCTGGGAATTGGCAAATCTGAATTCCAGATAGTAGACCACAAGCTGGAAACCCTAATGAAAGTGAAGTTGAGTTCCCCAGGAGAACCTTGCTGGCTGGAACAGAGGTAGAAATTCTTCTTCCCCACTTCTGAAATCCTCTGTTCTATCTTTTAAGACCTCTAACTGATTGGATGAGAAGACTCCCTTCATTGCTGAAGGCAATATTCTTTGTTGATTGTAGATGCAATCAGCTGAAGATGCAATCAACTGGTAGGTGTTGATGCATCTACAAACTACCCACCCAGCAACAACCAAGCCAGTGCTTGCTTGACCAAACAGCTGGACACCATAACCCAGCCAAGAAGATATAGGAAAGGATTTCCTGAGGAAATTGCATTTAAGCTTAAATCCATAGGCTGAGTAATGGTTAATTAAGCAAAGCATGGAGGGTGGCATTCTGAGTAAAGGGAACAATGTAGGAAAAGACCCTGTGGCAGTCAGGAGTTTGGATTATCAAAGAAACCAGGAAAACCTGGGGCGGCTAGAAGCAAAATGCAAGAAAAAGAATGTCACCACAGGAAATCAGAAACTTGCTATAAACATTGCAGTCAATTAAGAAAAAAAAATGTATACACAAACAGCCGCAAAAAATGAAATGCAAGGCAGGTCCTCTGGCTCAAAATGGAGATATTCCAGCAATATTCCTACCACCCTTTCTTATCTCAATACTGACATAATCCCACGTTCTATCATCTGTGTGGATAATATGTCAAACGCAGTATTTATAAGGGCAAGAATTAAATCAATTTCATATGAGGGAAGAGGGAAGAGAAAAGTTATCACGATTTGAGTGCTTAGGAAAAATAGTGGGCTGTGACAAATCCACAAATACAAATAAAAGTAATTAATGTATATTTAATATACCTTAGTAGCCACCCAATTCAGATCTTCACATCTAAATCACACTAGCCGACTTTAGAAAAAACTATTATATTTCTCTTTAGGGTAGTCTTCACAGTAGAGAGCACATGGGTGACAAATACTACCGTACAGTCTCCAGTCAATGCCGAATAGAGTAGGACAAAGTCTCCCAAACTACATTTATTTTCATAAAAATGACAACAGAAAATAAGCATCAGTGATAAATCTGGGTTTGTATCCTATTACAAGTGGAAAACAGCCAGTTTCACATCTTGTAGAAACATTTTCAATCACCTTTTATGGCCATGTAATTGCCATGTTTGGCAATTAAAAAATTAAAACAGGTAGATTTCAAAAACAATCCTTAAGTGCTGGCGTCAAGATAGTCTGTAGTGCCGTATTTCATTCAGGGCTGAGCCAAGGAAGGTGGCTGTAGTTTAAAGGTCATGAAAAGCTTCATCTCAAGCTGCATTTTAAAGACATTACTGAAAACACATTCTATGTAAATAGCTATTTGGATAACGAGATATGTCCAATCAGTGGGGGAAAATCCCACAGAAACAATCATTAGACGAGAAAATGCTCACATTTAAAATGCACCAGTGTCAGAAAGAAAGAAAATGATTTTTATTTTCAAAGCAACTGGAGTTTGGGGAAAAGTGCTGAAAAGTCAATTTATTTTCAAAGGAGTGGGCTAGACTGATTATGCATTTGTTAGTTTCTTCGGCACTGTTTGGATACAATATAGATGCATTGATTTTCATGCATATGTGATATGTCTTTTGCTTGCACAGAAAATATGGTGTTCACAAAGAGGAGATGAGATTTTTTTGGTGGTTAAAATAATAAATTCAACTTTCTGCCTTCATCTTCTTAAGTTATATTCCTTCTGAACTTAATAAATTATTTGTGATTTATTATGGGGAATATTTGCCCAGGAAAATTAATTCCAGCAGAGGGTCAGATCTCAAACACCTCATTTTATAGATGAACAAATACAACTTCATCTTTAGAAGTAGATTTGAAAAAGGAAGCAAGAGAAGGTAGAGGTAAACACACAACGAGGTCCTTCTCTAATGGATGGAAAGATTGGTGTGAGCCTTGGACACTGTGATTCAAAAAGCAGGGGGATTTTCCTTTGGTCTTTGCATTCTGTTTTGAAGCCCTCCAACAAGTTCAGAGTATCCCCTTTTAATTGCCCCCAGATGTCTATGTCCCCAGAATTTCACCCCACCCCTTCCAGACACTTGACGTAGATTCTGAGATTCTCACTTTTTGGAATCTGAAGGTGGCTTGGTTAGTTGCTGTGCCAGTTTGGATGTATTATGTCCCCCCAAATGCCATTATCTTTGATGCAATCTTGTGTAGGCAGACTTATTAGTGCTGATTAGATTGTAATTCTTTGATTGAGTGTTTCCATGGAGATGCTCCCCACCCTACTGCAGGTGATAATTCTGATTAGATAATTTCAGTGGAGCCGTGGCCCCACCCATTCAGCGTGGGCCTTGGTTAGTTTACTAGAGCACTATATAAGCTCAGACAGAAGGGGAGAGCTTGCTACAACCAAGAGGGACACTGAAGAATGACAGGAGATGAGAAAGGAGCTGCAGCTCACAGAGACATTCTGGAGACAGCCTTTGAAAGCAGACTTTTGCTCCAGAAAAGCTAACAGAGGACAGATGCCCCAAGAGCAACTAAGAGTGACATTTTTGAGGAACTGCAGCCTAGAGAGGAACGTCCTGGGAGAAAGCCATTTTGAAACCAGAACTCTGGAGCAGATGCCAGCCACGTGCCTTCCCAGCTAACAGAGGTTTTCCAGACACTATTGGCCATCCTCCAGTGAAGGTACCAGATTGTTGATGCCTTATCTTGGACACTATGGCCTAAAGACTATAACTTTATAACCAAATAAAACCCCTTTATAAAAGCTGATCCATTTCTGGTGTTTTGCGAAAAGGGAGCATTAGCAAACTGGAACAGTTGCCTCCAGGCACCCCTGTGCAGCACAGATGAGTGGGTAATTTTTTAAAAATGAAGATCTATATCCTACAGTCTAGAATGTAGGGGGCTTGGGGACTGGCAAATTCATGGAGGAATTTGAGGTTGGTCACAATTGTTCACAGCTGTTGAACAACTTCCAATGTTCACAGAACTTTCTCACACTTTTGTCATTTGACATTTATGGTAAATTTGTAAGGCGGATTTCTTTGGAATTTCCATGTTTAAAAAATCAATAAGATTTTTAATGCTACTCAAATATCAAATTGATTCTAATTCTACCTACTTGAGTTGGAGGAATCCTATGTGACCTAATACATGTCAGTGGAAAAATAAACTGGGTTATTCCCTTCCATATACAGGAACTGGGGAGCTGGGTTTTAAAAGTCTCTGACAGTTCCTTTGTGCTGCTCACATGTGAGCTCAGGGAAGGAGGCATGTTAATAGAATCCGGAGTATGTAAAGATAGATCTGGAGGTGAGTCAGTGATAGAAAATGCATGTTATTGGGCAAAAAGAGGAGGAGTAAGAGTAAAACGATGTAGTGGTTTGGAGCTATGTATCCCAGGAAAAAACATGTTCATAAATGTGCTGGTTTGAATGTATTATGCCCCCCCCCCCAAATGCCATTACCTTTGATGTAATCTTGTGTGGGCAGAGGTATCAGTGTTGATTAGATTGTATTTCTTTGAGTGTTTCCATGGAGATGCGCCCCACCCAACTGGGGGTGATGACTTTGGTTGGATAATTTCCATGGAGGTGTTGCCCCACCCATTCAGGGTGGGTCTGAATTAAATTACTGGAGCACTATATAAGCTCTGACAGAAGGATCAAGCTTGCCACAGCCAAGAGGGACACTTTGAAGAAAGCACAGGAACTGCAGATGAGAGACAGCTTGAAGACAGCCATTGAAAGCAGACTTTGGCTCCAAAGAAGCTAAGAGAGGACAAATGCCCCAAGAGCAACTGAGAGTGACATTTTGAAGAGGAGCTGTGGCCTAGAGAGGAATGTCCTGGGAGAAAGGCATTTTGAAACCAGAACTCCAGAGCAGATGCCAGCCATGTGCCTTCCCAGCTAACAGAGGTCTTCTGAACGCCATTGGCCATCCTCCAGTGAAGGTACCTGATTGTTGATGTGTTACCTTGGACACTTTATGGCCTTGGGACTGTGACTATGTAATCAAATAAACCCCCTTTTGTAAAAGCCGATCCGTTTCTGGTGTTTTGCATTCCGGCAGCATTAGCAAACCAGAACAATTAACTTAATCCATTCCTGTGGGTGTGAATCCATTGAAAGTAGGACCTTTTGGTGAGGGTATTTCAGTTAAAGTTTGGCCCACCTCAGTCAGGATGACTTTTAATCCTATTATTGGGGTCCTTCATAAGCAGAATGAAATTCCGACAGAGAAAGAGAAAGCCACAGAGGGAGCAGCCAGAAGATGAATGTCAACGGAAGCTGGAAGACAAAAGAGAGGCCAGGAGAGGCCACCATGTGCATTGCCATGTGACAGAGGAGCCCAGGACCAAGGATCACCAGCAGTCAGCCCCAGAAGGCCAGTCCTCTGGAAGAAAGCGTCACCTTGCTTATGCCTTGATTTTAGACTTCTCTCAGCCTCAAACCCATGAGCTAATAAATTCTCATTGTTTAAGCCATACCATTGCATTGCATTTGTGTTGACAGCCAGTAAACTAATAGAAAAGAGTCCTGAGGAAAAGAGGTACCATCTGGATTACAAATAGATGATGAATGAGACTCTAAGGGTCTGGGTGATTGGCTCACCTCAGTAGGGCTAATATTAAGGCCTGCTGAATAGCTACAGGAATCAAGCTATGTGGGATAGACATACAGATCAATGGAACAAATTGAGAAACAGAATGAAGCCTGCACAAACATGCCCAACTGATTTTTGGACAAAGATTCAAAAGAAATTGAATTAAAAAACAGCCTTTTCAACAAACGGTACAAGAAAAATTGGATGTTTTGAACTTCAACTTAAGCATCTTACCTTATGCAAAAATTAACTCAAATTGGATCACAGACTTATATGTAAAATTTAATGCAATAAAACTTGTAGAAAACGACACAGGAGAAAGGTTTTGGGATCTAGGGCTAGGCAAAGAGTTATTAGGCATGATGTCAAATATATAATGAATAGAAAAGTTGATAAAATGAAAGTTGAAAACTTTTGCTCTGTGAAAGACCTTGGTAAGAGAATGGAAAGACAAGCTACAAAGTGGGAGAATATATTTATAAGCCACACATCCAAAAAAGTATGTAGAATGTATAAAGAACTCTCAAAATCAGCAGTTAAAATATAAAAAATCCTATTAGCAAATGGGCAAAAACATGACAGGCCTTTCTCTGAAGAGGATATACAGATGGCAAATACACAAATGAAAAGATGCTAAACATTATTAGCCATTAGGGAAACGCTCTGTTTGGGGTGACACAAAAGGTTTAGTAATAGATAGTGGTGATAGTGACACACCATTGTGAATGCAGCAAATACCAGTGAATTGTATACCTGCAAGTGGGTAAAAGGGGAAAACTTGAGTTTGTATATGTTACCACAATAAAAAGTTAAAACAAACAAAGGAAAAGCACCCACGAGATATCGCCACACACCAATCAGAATGACTAAAATAAAAATAGCTGCAACACCAAATGCTGATGAAGATACAGAGAAAATGCATCACTCATCAATTGCCAGTGGGAATGTACAATGGTCCAGCCACTCTGAGAAACAGTTTGACAGTTTCTTTAAAAACTAAACATGTGATTGCTATGTGACCTAGCTGTTGTACCCTTGGTAATTTATCCCAGAGAAAGGAAAACTATTTTCATGCAAAATTCTTTATGCAAATGTTCACAGCAGCTTTATACGTAACAGCCAATAACCAGAAACAACACAGGTGCTCTTCAGCAGGTGACTGGTTGAACAAACTGGGGCACATTCACTGCGTGGAATACTACTCAGTTGGAAAAAGAAATGAACTATGATAATGAACAATGAAAATGAATCTCCAGGGAATTATGCTGAATTAAAAAATACGGTAATACTAAATGGTTACACATTGCACAATTCCATTTGTGTAACATTCTTGAAATGACAAAATTATAGAATTGGAGAACAGATTAGTGGTTGCTCAGGGTTATGGACCATGGAGGCATGAAGGAGTGGGTGTGCGATAAAAGAGCAACTGAAGGGCCCTGTTTGCCATGGAATTGTTCTTTATCATGACTCTACTGACGTCAATATCCTGATTGTGGTATCGAACAATATATTTGCAATGTATTACTATTCGGCAATCTTGGTAAAATCCACATGTCATCTCTCTGTATTATATTTAACACCTGCATGTGAATCTATATTACCTCAAAATAAAATGCTGATTTAAAGAAAAGGGAAGAAGAGTTGATTTTACACAGTCGTGACATCAAATTTCAGTTATTGCTATAGCTGTGAGTAGATTTGTCTTAAATTCTCAGTCCCCTTTTGTAACAACAACAACAGTGACAATAATAGTAAAGGATGTCTATGATTTATTCAGTGCTTGCTAGGAGCCAAGCCATTTACACACATAACCCTAAACATCACAGCAAGTCTGCAAGGCTCATAAAATTGACACCACCAAAGGAGGAGTCAGAGACCTGGTGATGCTATGTCCCTGTCTGACTCTAAAAGTATGACTTGATCACTGATGGGCCCTTCTGACCTCAGAACCGGCACAAATGTGGGGTCAGTGTCCTCAAGCCAGAGCACTTAACCCCTTAGGTTGCTCACCCTCAGATCTGCATCAGGAAGAAACTGCTGTGACTTTCAATGTAGATGAACTCATAAAGCATTCAGCATGTCTGGGTAAAGCCTCCGCCTTGTTTGGAAAGCACAAGATAAATTTCAGCAGGCTATGGTTTGTTTGAGGATGCTGGGCACAATCTAATCTGCTATTTCAAATATAATTTAGATTTAAGAGGTGTTTTACTATTCTATTTCTAAAGTGCCTGAGGATCGAGATGAGTGCATTACACATCACGTTAGATTAAGGTCAATTAACAACACTGAGAGGGATTTTTCCCCTTTATAGTGAGGTGGAGCTGAAAATTAGTGATTCCATTCCTGTATGTTAGTAGAGATGAATACAGAGATTCTAGATGGGCTCCAATGATGAGTAAAGCTGCAGCATGTGGTTCAGTGGGTCCTGGCATGTCAGAACTCCCTGGCCCTGTTAATCGTCATTTATTGAGTAGCCTTGCACTTGGAGCCCAATTGGTAGAAGTGACTTCCGTCATGCTGAGTGGCATGCATTTGGATTGAAATGTAATGAAAGCAACATGGTCCACGTGGAAAACAGGCTTTTCCCATAATGATGTCACTGCAACTGTGAACTACCCTCAGGATGAAGTAAGAAGTAGGGGTAGGCTAGAGTGTGGGGGGATGACCAAAGATAAGGAGCTAGGGAGTCAGGGTTTTCTGGAAGTCATACACTACAGGATATATGTATATATATAGTAAGAGATTTATTATAAGGAATTAGCTCATGGGATTGTGGGAGCTGGCAAGTCCAAATTCCACAGGGCAGTTTGGAGACCAGAAGTTCTGGAAGAATGATGGTTTTGGATCTGAATTACCTAGGCTGGAATCTCAGGAAGGAGAGGAAGATGTGTCTTGAAGCAAAATTCCTTTTTCTTCCCAGAAACTTAAGTTCTCATTGTTAAGCTCTTCAACAGGTAGGATAAAGCCCACCCATATTATCAAGGATATTCTCCTTTACTTAATTGATAGAAGAAGCTAATCTCATCTATGATGCCTCTAGATGACAAGCAGGACAGCATTTGCCAACACAACTGGACACCATAACCTAGTCAAATTGTCACATAAAATTAACCATCACAGGGAGGTTATTGCATCAGGGGAAAGAGTGTGGAGTCTGAATTTGGGCAGATTTGCACGGGAATATTGACTTTGTCATTTAAACATTGTGTGAACATGACCAATTGATTTTTAACAAGGATGCTAAGTACATGCAATGGGAAAAAATAGTCTCTTCAACAAATGGTGTTGGGAAACTAGAAATCCACATGTAAAATAATGAAAATAGTTCCTTACCTCACATCACATTAAAAATAAATAACTCAAAATGGATCAAGGCCCTAAATATAAGAATAAAATGATAAAACACTTCTAAATAACATAGGAACAAATCTTCACAACCTGGGATTTAGCAATGGATTCTTATATATGACACCAAAAGCACAAGCAACAAAAGAAACCATAGATAAGTTTGACTTCATCAAAATTAAAAACTTTTGTATAACAAAGGGCATCAACAAGCAAATGAAAAGACAACCTACAGAATGGGAGAAAATAGTTGCAAACCATATATCAGATACAAGCTTAATACCCAGAATATATATTAAAAAAAAATTTACGGAGCAACAACTAAAAGACAAAAACCCAATTAAAAAATGGGCAAAGCACTTGAATAGATATTTTTCTAGAGAAGATATTCAAATGAATAATAAGCCTATGAAAAGATGCTCAACATTATTAGTCATTAGGGAAATGCAAATCAAAGCCATGATGAGATATCAGATCACACCCACAAGAATAGCTATTATTTTTTTAAAAAACAAAAAAAAGTGTGGGAGAGGATGAGGAGAAATTGGATCTCTAATGCATTGTTGGTAGGAATGAAAACTGGCATAGCCACTGTGGAAAGCAATACAGAAGTTCCTCCAAAAGTTAAATAAGGAATCACCATATGACCCAGTAATTCCACTTCTAGGTATATAACAAAAGATAGTGAAAGCAGGACATCAAACAGATACTTGTATACCAGTGTTTATAGCAGCATTATTCCCAATAGCCAAAGGATAGAAACCACCCAAGAGTCCATCAACAGGTAAATGGTAAACATGTGGTATATATATACAATGGAATATTATTTGGCCATAAGAAAGACTGAAGTCCTGAGACAGGCTGTAATATGGAAGAACTTGAAAACTCTATACCCAGTGAAATAAGCATGACAAATAAGGGCAAATACTGTATGCTATCACTTAAAAAAGATGAAATAGCATTTCTGTAGAGACAGAAAATAAATTAAAAGTTACCAGAAGATGGGGGTGGGGTGGGAGTATATATTTGGTTGATATGAAAAGTGGGTAAATAAAAATTAATTTAAAAATACAGATGATTGAAAAATGGACAGTAGCTGCTAATTTCAAGGACTGAGAGTTAATCAAATCTCCTATGATATATAGACGGAAACAGTCCCATGAAGTATACACAGTGTATACAGTCCTATGAAGTATACACAGGCTCAGATATCACAACATACAGGTGCTCCAGAGTTACTGGACCTCTCTGAGCCTCGTTTTCCCAGTCTACGCAGTGAGAAGAATGATTCCTGGTTCCAATTTTGTTGTGAGGACTGAGAAGGGTGACGTATTTAACATGCCTATGGTAGAGGGCTGGTCAGAGTGTAAACCCAGAAGAGCTGGTGGCTATACCGGGTGTTGGAGGCAGAGCCCACGGCCTGGAGCAGCTTCTTAGGGAATCTCTTAAAATGCATCAACTTTGTCTCACAGATGATTGCCTCTGCTCTCTCCTCCCAGAACCCACCCAACTCTTGCTTCCCACAGACAGTGGTCACTCCTGGCTCCAACTTTGTCTGTGATTATTTGTTTGTTTATTTAATTTCATAATTCCCAAATAAGAGGATAAGGAATTTGGTATGTGTGTGTGTGTCCCAGGAGCTGCTTCCTTGTGCTGTGTTGTGTGCTGTTGCTGGATCATACTGGCTTGGGAGAGCAGAATTTTGCAATTTCAGGATTTTTTTTAAAGCTTTGGTAGCTTGAAATTAGCCATGGTAAGTTTATATTTACATGCCCATCTGCAAATGCTACAAATCGGGCTCCCCCTCCCAGAACCAACTGCCAGCACACCACTGCTTTAGACTATTTCTTTGTCAGTTTAGCCATGGTTTGTAAGTCTCCATTTGGTGTCTCATTGGTGAATTTGGTATTGATTTCCTTGTTCACCATTAAGAATTGTGGGCTGTAGACCCTGGGTGAGATCCACTATGAGGCCCAAGCATGGGATCTGAGGAAACAAAGAGGGGACTGGTGTTTGCTCTGAGGGAAAAACAAAACAGAAGATCAGTGTTAACAATTTCATAGACTTGATCCAGCTAAGAAATTCACCATCCAATGGTCTCAGACTCCCCTGGGGCTCCCTCTCAACTTTTGAGTTCTCAAACCTCCTTGCTCCCTGTTTCAGACTCTCCCCACCTAGTTATTCCCCCTCTGTCCAGGATGGCTGGACACTCGCAGGGGTCCTTCCACTTACATACCACCTTGCCCAGGGCGTCAATGACAGTCTGACACCCATCATGCTTCACGCTGTGGCCAGTCTAGTCCCAGGCTTTGGGAAATCCACCAGAGCCCAGGCTCCAACATCTGCAACGATGTGTGCGTGCGTGCGTGCGTGTGTGTGTGTGTGTGTGTGTGTGTGTGTGTGTGTGTGTGTGTTGGGGGTGGGGGGTGACTATCCGGACACTATCTGAGCACTGCCAGGTGCTGCTCTGGTGTTGGCAGTGAACAGTGGACAGCCAATGGCCAATGGGACATGCAAATAAGGCTTGAGAGGTGGGAGGAGTCAAGTCCTGAAGAAAGCCTGGCTGTTTATGTCAATCTTCAGTATGAGCCTCGTGGGGGTGTATTTGTGCCTGAGAAAGTTCATGCTGGGTTTTAAAAAAAATTGTTTTAATGAAAGCACAGGGAATGGACTGCTTTCAGAAGACAGACTGATGGCCTCAACCTACGAGATAGAGAATGAGGGTCTGGAATTACAACCAAAGGCTGTGAAGACAGGGAAGAGGAAAAGGTTTTGAGAGGGATTTTTTATTTGCGTTTTGTTTTTTTCTTGGTGGGAGTACAAAAATCATGCTTGGGATTTAAATTTGTTTTTCCAGTCCCAAAAGCCTTGTTGTGAAATGGTTGATTATCTGCCCATAAATAAGTGAATTTACTTTGATTTTTCTTAATTTCCAAGTGTTTTAGTGTATGCTTAATTATATCAAGTCTGATGCACTGTTTCCCTCAAGCAATTGTTACAAAAATGAAAGGCACATGAAATCACAGAGTTGAAAAATCGTGAACAACTCCAAGCTGTATTTACTTGACACATTTTTACTAGGAGCAGGTATCCAGTTAATTATCTTATTTACTGTTAACATATCCCTTCCATCAGGGACAAAGAAGGCATCATTATCCACATTTCACAGATAAAAAAACCAAGACCGAGGCAGGCTAAATGTTTTCTACTTTCTTGGTTTCTGAAATGAACGCAAATGATCCCTTCACCAGCAAAACATTAAGAAAGAGAAAAATAATTGACTAAGCATTGGAGCAATCACTTAGGAAAATCACAAACTAAAACAAACAATAGAGATAAAGCATAGCATGTGCCCTAATTAATTCCAGAGCTAGTTTGGAAACAGCCCCATGAACTTCAGAAGCAGAATCTTCTAAACCTTTGCCACGTGTACCTCAGAAACACTTTCACAACAGCAGCAATGCCAGGGAGGTGTACAGACTGCTAAAATTCAGAGTCCTCGGACAGGCAGACGGATGTCACGCTCCAGCTGCTTATTACCAATTTTTGTTTGTCTCTAGGAGAAAAATTACACACATAACTGCACAATACATATGCATAAGTGCATTATGTATGTACATAACTGAATTAACATGATCATAACATATATGGGGAAGGGGATAATGTACACATTTAATTTTCTCACCAGAGCATCAAATTCCTATATTTAGACTATGGGAAACAATTTCCTGTATTTAGACTATAGTCCTATTTATACTACAAAACAAACTTTTAAGTCAAAATGGAGCCTAATTTATATTTTCTTCTTTATTTTTCTGTGTACTCATATAATCTTATGGAAACATAGTATACATATATATGTGAGACATATGAGGTGTGTGTGTATGGATTTTTTTTTCTGCTCAATGTTACTATTTCTTATACAAGAATGAAAAAATACACACACTTTTTTTTTTTATCTTGTAGAAATCCTTCCAAGTCAATTGGTATGACTTCAATTCAGTCTTTTTTATGGTATCTTAGTATTTCATGTGATCGTTGTACAATACATTATTCAAAAATTCTCTATTAATGGACAGTCCCTTTGTGAACTGCAGTTTTTATACCTATGAAACAGATTCCCACAGTTGTATTTTCTAATTTAAAGGGAAGATGTGTCTATATTTTGTGTTAGACTCTTACAGGCAGTACAAGTTTTAAAATTACTCTGATAATGTGAGTGTACTCTATTCCTTACATAACTTACTTTCAGTAAATACCAATCATTCCCTTTTTAGATAGCTCTAGCTATACTGATAAACATGAAGAAATATTCATTGTCACTTTAATTTGCATTTCACTTGTAGTTTCTGTGTTTGAGCAAATTTTCACATATCTGCTGGCCATTTGGGTTTGCTCCCGTTTGTTCCTAGAATGATTTGCTCATATTTCAGTCATGTTGTTTGTTCTCTTCTTATAAATGTGTAAGAGGTATTTGTGTATTATTAATAGCACACATCTATCTGTTCTCTTTGTTGCAAATATTTTCCCAAGTTTTTCTTCTTGTTTGTTTGTTTGACTTTGTTTATGTCATGTCTCAATACAGAAAAAAATTAAATTTCTATAAATCCAAAGCTGTTTATATCTTTGTTTACAGACTGGATTTTCTGTATTAGAATCGAAGTTCTCCCTTGCCCTGAGAAGCTCCAGATAGTCTCTGAGATTTTGTTGCATTTTTTACATTTAGTTCTTTAATCCATTTGGAATTTATTTTTAGCACGATGAACGAAGTGGATCCAGTTTTATATTCTTCCAGATGGATAGCCAGCTGTGTCTGTACCATCCATCCTTTTACCACTGAATTAAAATGTCATCATTGCCATTTATCAACATTAATTCATTCTCTCTTATATTACATCTAAATGTGTATTCCTAGAGCAAATCACAGCCATATGATTTTGATAGCTCTATAGTACTGATTTGCACTGACAGCAATTAAAATTTCAAAAGCAAATTCAAAACATCCTTGTGAATTCTCAAGTGTTTATACTTTTATATAAACTTTCAAATACTTTTATTCAATCCTTCCATACATTACAAAATTCTAGTTGGAACTTCATTGTATTTGTATATTTGTATTGGAAGAACTGATATTTTATGTAAGTGTTTACTATACTGTTATATGTATGCATAATTAAATCAATTTTATAATTGACTCTTTTCAGACTGTATCTTATAGTTATATTCCTATATATTTTGGGCAATTTAGAGCTCGATGAAGTCAATGACTGCTTCTATTTCTGAGTCTTTTAAACCATTATACTGTGGCTATTTTGAACAAATGTTTTCCCATTAACTGTCTATATGTGCTTATTGCTAGAAGAGAAAAAGCACTACTGATTTTTGTATGTCCATTTCTATCTCTCCACTTTGTCAATTTCTTTAAATGTTAGTAATTTTTTACCAGAGTCTCTTGGATTTTCTGGGTGTGCAATTATGTAATCAACCAAAAGAGATTGCTTTATTTCTTCCCAACTCTTGTATCTGTTATCTTATCTTTTTATCTTACTAGATTTTGTCAGACCCACCAAGATAATGCTTATTAATAATAGCAATAGCAGGCAGCATTGTCTGTTACCTAGGTTTAATTGAAATATAGTCACTGTTTTAGTGTTTAGAATAATGTCTGCTTCTGAATTTGGTAAAATATTTCTCACTATATGTAAGTAGTGTCAGAATTAGATTAAGTTTAGCTTTCACACAGGGTGGGGGCAATTTGGGAGTTGGCAGAGGGTTAAGAAGCCAGTCCTCCTGTTTATGCACCCACTATCCTTGCAAGGTGGAGACTGGGGTTAGAGGTTCCTAAAATAGCTTCATAACTTGTTACCAAACTAGCTCAGACACTCAGACTGGCTCTGCAGTTAAAGGAAAGAGGCCTGGGCATAACAATTATAGTCAGGGGTGGAGACTTGTTTCAAATGTTCCTTGTTCAAATGTTTCAAGTTAACACAGGAGACTTATTTTGAATGCTTCAAATTTGCACAGGCTGCATGTTTCAAATTTGCACAGGCTAGTTAGGTTTGTGGAATACAATGTAACCCCTGAAGTATCCAGCCACTGGAGAAACGGGAGGGACTTGTGAGTTTAGGCGTAGGGAATAAATAGTGCTGGGTCCATTGTCTGGGCACCAACCCCCCATATTTTGTTTGCATGCCTGTTCTTGCAAGATCGTGAATAAATTCTTTTCTTCTCCACAGTCGTATGAGTGTTTATTCCTTTTTAGGAATAGTGCTTGTTTCTCACAGTTTCGTTTTGTTCTTACTTTAATTAAAAGTTTTGTGTCTACTTACATGATCCTAGTATTTTCTCTTATAATATGTTGATGTAAAGGATGAGGATCATAGGTATTCTAATACTGAACCATGCTTTCATTCCTAGAATAAATCCTTCTTGCTTAAAGTATATTATCCTTTTGATAAGTAGCTGGATTATTTTTGTATATATCTGAATTATGTGAGCATATATGTTCAATTTTGTATCAATATTCAGAGGTCAAGTTGCTCAATTTTCTCTACTATTAAAATATAATCAGATTTTTGTAGTAAAAAAGTGTTACCTTCATAAAATGAATTGGGGAGCTTCCTATCTTTATTTCTAATCTGAAAATTTTAAAATAATACTTTTATTTTCTGGTCTCTAAAAATTAGGAGAAAAACCAGCTATATATTCATCTAATATTTTTATTTTCCACCAGTAAATATTCCATTATCTTTCCAACATTTTATGTGATTATGATTGGTTTATTCTTTCTACCTCCTCTTGGATCAATTTTGATAATTTATATTTAGCTAGAGTATAAGCCACAGTCTCTCAGTTTCCAAAGTTTATTCCACAATGCTGCTTAGTACGACTTTTTAGAATTCTTTTACTCTCTCCTTTTCCTCTTGTTATAACTCCTTTTACCGTGACCATACCTAGTAGGGGCTTATCTATGTTTCTGAACTTTTCAAGGTATTAATTTTGAGATTTATTTAGCTTCTTTACATTTTAAAACTGAATTTTAACATCTTTATATTCATATTTTCATTCATCTCCTTAGTTTTTCCTATGTTTTTTTTCCCTCTATTATTGTGATTCCCTCAGACGAATTCCAATTCCTTCATTTTTAGGTTTATTTGTAGTAGTGAAGACATGTAAAACATTTACATGTACCACTTTACCAGCCTCATTATTTTCAATATTTATCATGTTCTGGAGGGGGGCTATCAATAGAATTTGGTTGTTTTTTTTTTTAACCAAATCTTGCAGCTTCTCACTTTGTTTAACCAAAATAATCAATTCATTTACATTATTGAAATCACTCATCTGCTGATTTTCCCCTTCTAGTTAACTTAATAAATGTTAGTAATGTAGTACTGTTATTTTACTTTTTTCTTTTTGATCAATCAAGCTGAGGTTATTGTTTAATCAAGCTGTAATTCAAGTTTCCTCTCATCAAATAGTCTGAATGTTTTTATTCCATCAATAAAATTGTTTTTCTGCATTCATAATAAACCCCACTTTTCTGTTGCACTATTTAAAAGTGAAATATCAACCATCTTAGGTTGGATTCCATGGAAACACACAGCAATGGAAATTGTCATGCCAGTGATCCACTGGACAGGAAAGGAGGGAAGGAAGCAGGACGGAGATCAGCGAGGTGGGGAACAGTGATGCAGTTGCAAAAGAGGCCTCAGCTGATCTCAGACAGAGGTCTGCAGCTGGAATGAGTCAAGGCAAGGGGGCCAGGCCCTTGTACTCCCACATCCATCAGTCACTGCATGAGGCTCACGCTTGGGGAGGAGATATATAACCTTGGTCAAGCACCCTTCAGTGGAGGGCAATTACCAAAGAAGAGCACATCTGTAAGCTATCAGCAGGCAACACTTTTAGAAGCCAGGGAAACAAAACTAGTCCACTTTTGTGCCCGTTGGATCCAGTTTTTTCTGTTACCAGCTTCTCTGGAAATCTGGCACATCTCATTTCCTGGGTGAAATTATATAAGGAAGGTTTGTGGGATGACTTACAGGTCTTGAGACTGCAACTGACTCCTCCTCTCCTACCATGCTAGATTTCTCTCCACAGGCCCCTCGACTGGTCTGGAAAGCTGACTCTATCTGGTGACCCAGAACCTCATCCTTGAGGGGTCCAAGTCTCTGCCCACCATGCTGTGCTCTGGTAGTGGCTGCTGTACTTCTCCAGCACTGTCAAAATTGGGAAAGAACTTGGAGCTGCTCCATTAAGCCACTTGCATGCCTAACACAGGTTTGGTTATTCCCTGTCCCTGCTATGTGAAAGAGCCCTACCTCTTCTTGAAAGGATGGAGACGGATCAATTACCCCTGAAAGAGTAAAGATGCATCCCTTCCCAGCTGGCCTCTTGGCATTGGGATCTCAAAGTGACCAAGTGGTAGTCAAAGCTTTAAGTTAAATGAGACACCAACTGGGAACCTTGTTGGAAGTGTTCCCTTTTTCAGACTTTTCTAGAACCTCTGGACCTAAGGAGACTAATGTTGCAAAAAAGGGAAACATAATCTCACAAATATGGGTAACTGGGATTGATGGTGCACAGGACTACTCCAACTTCCACTTTCTGATTCTTGGACCATATATCCCATTTGGGGAAGCCTAGTACAGTATAATGGTTGACTCAGGTACATACTGATTCTTTATTCGTTTTTTTTTTTTTTCTTTTTAATGGAGATTGTTCACATAACATATAATTATCCAAAGGTCCAAAGCGTATGTTCTAGTGCTGATGCTGCTGGGATAGCAAAACACCAGAAACGGATTGGCTTTTATAAAGGGGTTTATTTGGTTACACAGTTACAGTATTAAGGCCATAAGATGTCCAAGGTAATGCATCAACAATTGGGTACCTTCACTGGAGGATGGTCAATGGTGTCCAGAAAACCTCTGTTAGCTGGGAAGGCACGTGGCTGGTGTCTGCTCTGGAGTTCTGATTTCAAAATGGCTTTCTCCCAGGACGTTCCTCTCTAGGCTGCAGCTCCTCAAAAATGTCACTCTTAGTTGCACTTGGGGTATTTGTCCTCTCTTAGCTTCTCCAGAGCAAGTGTCTACTCTCAACGGCTGTCATCAAACAGTCTCTCATCTGCAGTTACTCTCGCAGCTTCTGTGCATCCTTCAAAGTGTCCCTCTTGGCTGTAGCAAGCTCGCTCCTTCTGTCTGAGTTTATATAGTGTTCCAGTAAACTAATTCAGAACTACCCTGAATGGGTGGGGTCACACCTCCATGGAAACTATCCAGTCAGAGTCATCACCCACAGTTGGGTGGGTTGCATCTCCAAGGAAACACTCAAAGAATTACAATCTAATCAACACTGATATGTCTGCCCACACAAGACTACATAAAAGATAATGGCGTTTTGGGGGACACAATACATTCAAACTGGCACATTTCACCCCCTGGACCCCAAAATGACATTATCTTTCCGTATGCAAAATACATCCATACCATCACAGTATCACAGAAACTTAAATCATTTCAGTAACAATAGTTAAATACAAGATCCCATCAAAATCAGTTACAGGCATGGTCTCTCCAAAAGCCAAGTTCTCCTCTGACTGTGGATCTGTAAACTTTGAACAAGTTATGTACTTCCAATATACAAAGGCGAGACAGTCATAGGATAAACATTCCCATTGCCATAAGGAGAAACTGAAAGAAAAACAGGGTTAACAGGACCAAAACAGTTCCTAAAACCCGCAGGGCAAATTCCATTAGATTTCAAAGACTGAGAGTCATTAACACAAAGACATTTTATCCTTGGGGCTTGAGAGAGCAGGAGTCTAACCCTTCCTAACAGCCTTTGCGGCAGCCCTTTTCTCTCCAAACACTGAGGTGAGTGCTCCAACACATCCAAACACTGGGGAGACCACCTTTTTGGCCCCACCCTCCTCAAACATCGGGGCAGCACCTGAATTATCTTCCATCTCCGGGGCACATGCTCAACCCCTTCAGAACAGTGGGGTGGCAGCCAGGCTCTCCCCAGTTCTCTGGGAATGTGCTCCACCCTCTTTGAGGCCTGAGGTGGCAACACCTTTCCTGAACATCAAGGTGGAAGGCCCAACCTCGAATTCTGGGGCAAACTCACCCTTTCCATGCATGTGGGCCACTCTGCTTTTCTAGCCCAAGGCCTCTTGACTCCAGACATCAACCTCCTTGGCTCTTGTTTTTTTTTTTTTTTTTTTTTTAATTAAATTCAGTTTTATTGAAATACATTCACACACCATACAATCATCCATGATATACAATCCACTGTCCACAGTATGATAACATAGTTATGCGTTCATCACCACAATCTATCTCTGAACATTTTCCTTACATCAGAAAGAACCAGAACAAGAATAAAAAATAAAAGTGAAAAAAGAGCACCCAAATCATCCCCCCATCCCACCCCATTTGTCCTTTAGTTTTTATCCCCATTCCTCCACTCATCCATACACTAGCTAAAGGGGGTGTGATCCACAAGGTCTTCACAATCACACTGTCACCCCTTGTAATCTACATTATTATATAATTGTCTTCAGGAGTCCAGACTGCTGGGTTGGAGTTTGGTAGCTTCAAGTATTTACTTCTAGCTATACCAATACATTAAAGCCTAAGAGGTGTTATCTATATAGTGCATAAGAATGTCCACCAGAGTGACCTCTCGACTCCATTTGGAATCTCTCAGCCACTGAAACTATTTCGTCTCATTTTGCATCCCCATTTTATTCAAGAAGATACTCTCAGTCCCATGATGCTGGGTCCACATTCATCCCCGGGAGTCATACTCTGCGTTGCCAGGGAGATTTACACCCCTGGGAGTCGGGTCCCATGTAGGGGGGAGGGCAGCGAGTTCACCTGTCGAGATGGCTCAGTTAGAGAGAGAGAGGGCCTCATCTGAGCAACAAAAAGGTACTCAGGGGGAGACTCTTAGGCACCATTACATACAACTTTAGACTCTCCTTTGTGGTAATGAGCCTTATAAGGGCAAGTCCCATGCTCGAGGGCTCAGCACATCAAAACGCCAGTCCCAATGTTTGTGACAACATCAACACTAGTCCAGGTGAGGATGTCCAACACATCCGCACTTTCCCCCAGATCCTCGGGGCTGGGGAGGGGGAGGCTGTAAATATATTTTTTATTGTCTGCCCAAATTACTCTAGGATGTGTCACTATTTCACTCCAGCCTATACTAACCTACCGTATCTCACTTCCTATTCAAAGTTCCATGCAATTGTGGTGTCTGAACAAATCGACTGTAGAGTTGTACCATTTAGAAAATTTAGATCCTGTACCAAATAGATATCTATTCCCTTGGTCTCATATGAAAGTTGAAGTTTTAAAACACAATCAGTTTCAACCTTTATCCTTTAGCCTGGCTTGCCCTGGCTTGGCTCTGTTTTTGAAGAAATTTTTCCTTCAATTTGTTCCTTGTCTGTCTCCTCCAGGCCTGACCGGCAGTGGCTCTGTCTGTAAAGAGCTCACAAAAATTCTGTTGGCTTCTCATGAAGTACACAGGGGTCAAAGCCATCAGATAATAGGACTTTCCACAAATCCTTTCTGCTTAACTCCTTCTCCAATCTTGGCTTACACTGAAATGACGCTGGATTCCATGATTGTTTACATCCTCACATTGGGCTGTAGCTTCTGGGGTTTCACCCCTGGAAGCCCAGAGTTTTTCAGGCCATCAATTTCTGGTTTCTTTGAAACCAAGAGCTCATTTCTCAGCTTATCTCTGTCCTCTCGCATTTTGCTATAAGCTGCAAGTAAAAGCCAGGCTACTTCTTCTATATTTTGCTTGGAGGTCTCATGAGCTAAATATTCCAGATTGTTGCTGTCAAAGTCTGCATTGCATCCAACACCAGGACTCAATTTTGCCAAATTCTCTGCCACTTTAAAACAAGGATCGCCTTCTTCCAGTTTGCAACAACACATTCATCATTTCTGCACAAAGCCTCATCAACAGTATCTTTAAAGTCCATATTTCCACAAACAGTCTCTTCAAAGCAGTTTAGGCCTTTTCTAACAAGCTCCTCACAGTTCTTCCAGAACCTTCTCCTTATCCATTTAAAAAGTTGTTCCAACATGTTTGGTATTTGCAAATGCAGCAGCACCTGCACTCCACTTCTCTGGTACCAAAATCTGTTTCCAGTTTGCTAATGCTGCCAGTATGCAAAACATCAGAAATGGATTGGCTTTTATAAAGGGGTTTATTTGGTTACACAGTTACAGTCTTAAGGCCATAAAGTGTCCAAGGTAATGCATCAGCAATCGGGTACCTTCACTGGAGGATGGCCAATGGTGTCTGGAAAACCTCTGTTAGCTGGGAAGGCACATGGCTGGTGTCTGCTCTGGAGTTCTGGTTTCAAAATGGCTTTCTCCTAGGACGTTCCTCTCTAGGCTTCAGCTTCTTTCCAAAATGTCACTCTTAGTTGCTTTTTGGGTGTTTGTCCTCTCTCAGCTTCTCTGGAGCAAGTGTCTACTTTCAATGGCCATCGTCAAGCAGTCTCTCATCTGCAGCTACTCTCTCAGCTTCTGTGCATTCTTCAAAGTATTCCTCTTGGCTGTAGCAAGCTCGCTCCTTCTGTCTGAGCTTATATAGTGCTCTAGTAAACTAATCAAGGCCCATCCTGAATGAGTGGGGTCACACCTCCATGGAAACTATCCAATCAGAGTCATCACCCACAGTTGAGTGGGTTGCATCTCCATGGAAACACTCAAAGATTTACAATCTAATCAACACTGATATGTCTGCCCACACAAGATTACATCAAAGATAATGGCATTTTGGGGGACATAATACATTCAAACTGGCACAGTGTAAATTCACTTGTCCATAGTACAATCATACAGCTGTGCATACATCACCACATTTATTTTTTTTCAATTTTTAGAACATTTTCATTACTCCACAAAAGAAATAAAGACAAAAAAGGAAACCCAAATCTTCCCATACCCCTAACCACCCACCCTCCATTATTGATTCATACTACGGGTATAGTACACTTGTCACTGTTGATGAAAGAATGTCAAAATACTACTAACTGTAGTATAGTTTGCAATAGGTACATTTTTTCCCACATGCCCCTCTATCATTAACTTCTAGTTATAGTGTCATATGTTTGTTCTAGTTCTTGAGAGGGATTTCTCATATCTGTACAGCTAATCATGGACATTGCCCACCACAAGATTCACTGTTCTATACGTACTCATCCTTCAACCTCCAACTTTCCTTCTGGTGCCATACGTGACTCGGAGCTTACCCTTTCCACCACATTCACGCACCATTCAGCACTGTTAGTTATTCTCATAATGTGCTATCATCGCCTCTGTCAGTTTCTGAACATTTGAATTCACCCTAGTTGAACATTCTGCTCCTAATAAGCAACTGCCCCCCATTCTTTAGCCTCATTCTATATCCTGGTAACTTATATTTCATGTCTATGAGTTTACATATTATAATTAGCTCATATCAGTGAGATCCTGCAATATTTGTCCTTATGTGTCTGTCTTACTTCACTCAATATAGTGTCCTCAAGTTTTCTTCATCAACCCATTTTTTTTAAGATGGTTTTGTTCACACATCATACATTCCATCCTAAGTAAACAATTGATGGTTCCCTGTATAGTCATGTATTTATGTATTCACCACCATTGCCACTATGTCTATAAGAACATCTTCATTTCTTCCACAAAGAAGGAGGAAGAGTCAAAGAAGGTAGAGAGGCAAAAGAAAAAGAAAGAAGAAATAGAGAGAGAAGCAATAACAACAACAACAAACATAACAGCTAGGAAGTGCCAAAAAGAAAGATAGCATTAAACTAAAGTAAAATAAAGAGTCAGACAACATCACCAATGCCAAGAGTCCCATACCCTTCCCCCACGACCCACACATATGCATTTTCCTTTGGTATATTGCCTTTGTTATATTAAAGGAAGCATAATACAATATTTATGTTAATTATAGTCTCTAGCTTGCATTGATTGTATTTTCCCCCCAATCCCACTCCATTTTTAATACCTTGCAATGTTGACATTCATTTTTTCTCCCTCATGTAAAAATATATTTGTACCTTTTATCACAATCATTGAGCACTCTAGGTTTCACTGAGTTATACAGTCCCAGTCTCTATCTTTCCTCTTTCCTTCTGGTGTCCTATATGCTCCTAACCTTCCTCCTTCAACTATACTCAGTCATCTTTGTTCAGTGTACCCACATTGCTGTGCTACTATCTCCCAAAACTGTGTTCCAAACCTCTCAGTCCTATCTTTTCCTTTTCATCTGTAGTGCTCCCTTTGTTGTTTCCTGTAGAGCAAGTATCTTGATCACAAACTATCTCATTGTCTGTTTGTCAGAGAATATTTTAAGCTCTCCCTTACATTTGAAGGACAGTTTTGCTGGATATAGGATTCTTGGTTGGCGGTTTTTCTCTTTCAGTATCTTAAATATATCACACCACTTCCTTCTTGCTTCCATGGTTTCTATTGAGGAATCCACACATAGTCTTATCAAGCTTCCTTTGTATGTAATGGATCTCTTTTCTCTTGCTGCTTTCAGGATTCTCTCTTTGTCTTTGACATTTGATAATCTGATTATTAAGTGTCTTGGTGTACGCCTATTCATATCTCTTCTGTTTGGAGTACGCTGCACTTCTTGGATCCATAATTTTATGTCTTTCATAAGAGATGGGAATTTCCTCTATTACTGCCCCTTTTCCCTTCTCCTTCTGGGACACCCATGACATGCATATTCCTGTGATTTGGGCAGTCATTCAGTTCCTAGAGACATTGCTCATATTTTTCCATTCTTTTTTCTATCTGTTCTTTTGTGTGTACGCTTTTAGGTGTCTTGTTCTCCAGTCCCTGAGCATTTTCCTCTGCCCCTTGAGATCTGCTGTTGTATGTCTCCATTGTGTCTTTCATCCTTTGTGTTGTGCCTTTCATTTCCATAGGTTCTGCCAGTTGTTTTTTCAAACTTCCAATTTCTACCTTATGTATGCCCAGTGTTTTCATTATATGCTTTATCTCTTTTGCTGTATCTTCCCTAAACTTTTTGAATTGATTTAGCATTAGTTGTTTAAATTCCTGTATCTCAGTTGAAGTGTAAGTTTGTTCCTTTGACTGGGCTATAACTTTGTTTTTCTTAGTGTAGGTTGTAGTTTTCTTGTCTAGGCATCTGGTTTTCTTGGTTACCCCAATCAGGTTTTCCCAGACCAGAATGGGCTCAGCATCTAGAAGGAGGCAATAGTATCCTTTTCCCTGAGGATGTCTTAGATTGATACACCCTATGATGTCTCAGGTCACTGTGCTTTTATGCCCAGCAGGTGGTGCCTTGTCAGCCTGTAGCTCCAGAACTGGTGTAAAGAGGTGTGGCCAGTGGCTGTTCTCCCCCAGGCTCTGGGGTCTGGTTCTGAATGGAAGGTGGATAGCAGAGACTGGCAACAACTCTTGCCTCTTAGGGAAGATACACCCCCTAGGGAGAGGTCCTTTGTATTTGAATAGTCTCTCTGTGCTATCTCCATTCTTATCTGGGTCAGAGTGCTGGGAACTGAAAATGGCTGAGGCTTTCTCCATTGAGCTGAAAAAGGGACAGAAATCTCCCTTCAGGGCCAGTTCATGGCCACCCTCAGTTTCACTTATTGACCAGAGATAGCACCTGGTCCTCTGGGCTCTCTCTCACTCCCAGAGAAGTCCTCCAGCTCTCCAAGGTCAGTCATCACCAAAGCCTCTGTCTGCTTGTTGGGGATTCTTTGCTTGTATTGATCAGTCCATGTTTGTTAATTAAAACCCCAGTTGGAGCTCAGCTGAGCTATATTTGCTTACTTGGAGAGTGCTGCTCTCTATCACAGCAAGGCTTTGCAGTTTGGGCTGCCATGGGGGAGGGGGCTCTCAGCTTGACTTTGCAGTTTTTACTTACATTCCTTCCAATTCAGTTGGTGTATGATAAGTGGACAGTCTGTGCTCTGGCCTTTGAACTCTGCAACTTTCATCTGTTTCCTAAGCCCTTCCAATCCTAGATTATTAGGGGAAGGCTGCTATTGCTAAAGGAGGGTTTGCCTCATTGTTCTTGGTTTAACTTTTCAGTTCTACCATCAACCTAGTAACTAATTATCTGGATTAAATTCTTCCTGTTGGGAATACCTAGAGACACTTTGCATTTTCCTGTTTGAACCCTGAATAACACATCCCCTGATGTGGATTGAATTGTGTATCCCAGTCAGACATGCTCTTGCTTTTGCGCTGCATTTTGGTGGATGTGAACCCATCGTAAATAAGATCTCTTTAAGATGTGACTTTGATTAAGGTGTGGCCCCACTGAACCAGGTTGGGCTTTAATCTGGATAGCTGGAGTCCTTTATGAGCAGAGTGAAAGTCAGAGAGATGCCATGGGAAATAGTCAGAAGCTGGAAGTCCATAGAACCAGGAAGAAAAAGAAGACATTGCAAAATACAGTGTCATGTGACATAAAAACCAAAGAATCCCCAAGATATACAGCCCCAGGGAGGAAGCAACCCTTCCAGCCTCTGAAGTCATGAGCCAAAAACTTCCTGTTGTTAAGCCAACCCACTGCATGGTATTTGTTTTAGCAGCCTAGAAACTAAAACAGCCTCCAAACTTCATCACTGTACCTAATAACTTGCTCCTTCTTGGAACACACAAAGCACAGATAGGACACTGTGTATTGCATGTGCTCTTCTCTTGGTGTAATAGGACCTTTCTGACTGTATTGTGTAGGTATGCACGCTCCTTCCTATGTGCCCCTGCTGCATCCCTTGCATGCCACCAGAAATCATTCCAAGAATAAATAGGTGAGCTCACTGAGAAGAGCAAGCATGGATTTTATGTATGCCCAGTGCCTGATTTCATGTGTCTAGGAATAAAAGAAGGAAGGAGAGAAGAAAGGATAAAGTGTAGGAAGAATCACAGGAGGGAGCAAACATTGTAGAGAGAAGGCACCAGGTTTTCATGTTCCATGGAAGAAGGGATGCTCCATAGACCATGTGCCAGTTTGGACATATTATGTTCCCCAAAATGCCATGTTCTTTAATGCAATCTTTGTGGGGGCCAATGTATTAGTGGTGATTAGGTTGGAATCTTTGGATTAAGCTGTTTCCATAGAGATGTGACCCACCCAACTGTGGGTAATACCTTTGTTTAGATTATTTCCATGGAGATGTGGCCCTGCCCATTCAACATGGGTCTTGACTAGTTCACTGGAGCCCTATAAAGGCTCACAAACAGAAGGACCTCAGAGCAGCTGCAGCTAAGCCCAGAGACATTTTGGAGAACGCCATTTTGAAACGCAACCTGGGATCAGCAGACACCAACAACGTGCCTTCCCAGCTAACAAAGGTTTTCCAGACACCCTTGACCTTCCATAGGTGAAGGTATACTCATGTTGATGCCTTAATTTTGACATTTTCATGGTCTTCAGACTGTATGTTTGTAACCAAATAAACCCCTTCATAAAAGCCAATCCATTTCTGGTGTTTTGCAAAACGGCAGCATTAGCAAACCAGAACAGACTGCTAGGACTAACAGAATAGGTGGGGTAGGGAGGTCATGTCTTGAATAGAGCTTTCATGATTATATATAGCTTTGGATGAAATGAAATGTGATGTTTATACTAAGTCAGGATAATTATGCCTCAGAACTTCAGTGTCTTCATTTTTACAAGGGCAAAAATAATATTTATTTGTGTAGTGATATGAATTTTAAAAATGGTTTCATATGCAAAAGCTTTTAATCCCAGTCTATAAATATGGGTTCAAGGGTCACTTTCCTGGAGTCACTAGCAAGTGGAATAAAGCAAATAATGATAATAAGAGGCATGCAGTTTGGAAAACAAAAAGTCTTTATTATTCTCTTTTCCTACAAAAAGTTATTAGAAATAGTAAGTGGCTTTACCAAAATTACAGGATGAAAGGTCAATATACAAAAATAAATTGAAATTCTATATCTGTGCAATGAACAACTGGAAATAGAAATTAAAACAGCAGTACGATTTACATAGCAATAAAACATGATATACTTAGGGATACATCTAATAAAATACATGCAAGACCTACACACTGAAAACTTTAGAACACTGCTGAGAAAAATTTTAAAAGATCCAAATGAATGAGTAGATATTCTACAGTCATGAAACAAAGACTCAATGTTATTAAGATATAATTGAGCTGTAGACTCAACATACTCCCAATCAAAATCCCAGCAGGATTTTTTGTGGACATTTATAAGCTAAATCTGAAATTTATATAAAAATATAAAGAACTTATAATGCCATCAACAAATAAAAGTGGAACAAAGCTGGACCTTATCCTAGCTGGTGTAAAGTTTCACTCTATTGCTACAGTTATCAAGAGTGTGTGGTATTTGATGCAAAGGACACTTAAATCCGTGGAAAAAGAACAGGGAAGACAAAAATAGACCCACATACATATGATCAAATGATTTCCAGCAAAAATGCCAAGGGAAAATTACAACAGTAACACAAACAATATTTTCAACAAATGAGAGAAGAACAATTGCATATCTATATATAGAAAAAATAAATCAACTTCAAATCTTACCTCACATTATAGACCAAATTTAACTTGAAATGGATCATAGACCTAAGTATAACTATAGCTCAATACTTCTAGAATAAAATAAGGGAGAAAATATTCGTGACTGTGGATTAGACAAAGATTTCTGGAACGGACATACAAAGCATGTATCATAAAAGAAAAATAATGAGAAATTGTACATTATCAAAAGTATTAAGCATGTCTGCTCTTCCAAAGGCATGGAAATAAATACAAACCGCACAAGGGGAGAAAATACTTACCAAACATAAGCTGATGTAGGAGTTGTAGCCAGAATATATAAGGAATTCTTACAAATGAAAAATAAGAAAAGCAACCAATTTTTTAGGATATGGAATAGACATAAAGAGTCACTTCACCAAAGAATATAGATGAATGTCCAATAAGCATGTGAAAATGTTTATCATTGGTCATTAAAAGTAAAAACTAAAATCAAATCAAATAGCATTACATACCTACCAGGATGGGAAAAGCAAAACACAAAAGCTGACAGTACCAAGTATTGGTTCAGATGCAGAACAACTGGAGGTCACACTTTGTCAACCAGGAGGTTTCTCCCAAGGTTAATATATACTATCCATACTACCCGACAATCTAAATCTAGTCATTTATCCATGAAAAATGAAAGCACATGTTCATGCAAAAACCTGTTTATAGCAGCTTTATTCATAATAGCACCAAATTGGATACAACCCTATACTTACGTATACAATTATTCCAGTCATCTAACACTCCTGTAAGGCAAAACTGTGGGACAGAATACAGCTCCAGTGGTTTCCAGGGGCGGGGGTGGAGTGGGGTTGAGTACAAATGGACGTAAGTTAACTTTTGGGCGTGATAGAAATGTTCTATGTCTAGATTATAGTGGTGGTGACATGACTGTATGCATTTGTCAAAACTCATCAAACTGTATGCTTTGAAAAGGTGAATTTTATGATATAAAGTATACCTCAATTAGAATTTTTAGAAGTTGTTTCCCATTCATATGCACACACACATCATTTTCTTCACCACAAAATACATAATACACTGAAAACTTGACTTGTTTTTGTCTCCCCTCTTGGGAACCTCCACACCAGAAATGAGTTTAAATATATATGTGAACAGGTTTAAAAAAAAAAAAAGACAGTAACAAATACACAGATAATATATGCCATCATAAAATATAATGCAACGCTTAAAGAAATTCAGGTTGAATGGGAATGTTAGGCATATTTTCTTAGGGTGTTTCCTTCAGCTAAAAGTCAATCAATTGACCACTGCAAACCTTTATTTATAAAAGCATTTTCCAAACTGTATTTTGTGAAATACGATGATCTAGATGTGATGTGGATTGGAGGTCTAAAAGGATTTCAAAGTCAAATCTTTTCCAGCAAGTTTGCAGGGTCTCACATTAATAAGTCATTAACATTAAAAAAAAAAAAAAAAAGCCGCTGAGGTTTCCAGGGTAAAGAAATGTGTTTAAGGTTTTCTAACCCAGTTTTTCCCTTAATTGAGTCAGGAATCACCACCCATTCCTGCCACAAGAAACTAATTAATATCTTTTTGGACAATGGTATGAGGTTTGCTAATAACTAAAAATTCAAAATGAAGGACTTAAGAAAATGAACTCTCTGTGTGCCCTGTTATACAGAAAAGATCCAGGTTTACAATTACAGAAAGTGAAAAATACATCTGATTATTTGGAGTCAATATTCTGGTTTATCTCATCAGTAGCTTCAGAGTCTCCAGCTTTAAAATCGGAATAGCAATTCTATATAATGGCATACTGTGGGGATTAAATGAGAATATATTATTTAAAGCTTAATACTTTGTACATAATAAAGACTCAACTTATGATTATTGTTATGATTAGTATTAATGTGATTCATTCCTGAATCTATACTCTTAAACACTATAACACTTTATCTCTCATTGTAAGTAAAATCTTTTATGAACTACTTACACATGGCTGTCCATTGGGGAAAATCAGAATTGTCTTTTATTGAGGGCATTTATTGTGAATGCAATTCCACTCCAAAAAAGATTGCTTATATTTTATGATAAAATATTAGTGTCCACAGAATGATATTCATATCACATCTTATGAGCACTAAACCTAAATTCTAGGAGCTGCCGTTCATATGCCATCTCTTTTAGTTATCTATCGCTATGTAACACACCATGCTGAAACTCAGTGGCTTAGAACAGCAATGTTTTCTGCATCTTGAGTTTCTGTAGATTCACTGGTTTCAGCCGGGGGGTTGTTCTGTCTTGGGTGGCATCACCTAAAGGCACTCATTTGGGTGCATGCAGTCGGTCTAGTCTAGAAAGTCCAAGAAGGCTTTACCTACATGTACCATAGAGGGAACTCGGGCTTCTCACAGCATGGTAAGCCCCAAGCAATTGAACTTTTTAAATTATATCTGCTTTCCAGAGCAAAGGAAAAAGTTTCAGAGCCTCTCAAAGGCTGGGCCCAGATTTGGCTCCCCATCACTTTTGCCACTTGCCATCAATCAAGGCAAGTTACAAGGTCAACCCAGATTCCAAGAGAATGGAGAGACACATCACAAGGAGGGAAGAAATTGGTGATGACCATATTTGGAGACCCAATCTCACCACCAGTGTGCCAGTTTGAATGTATTACGTCCCCCAAAATGCCATTATCTTTGATGTAATCTTGTGTGGGCAGAAGTATCAGTGTTAATTAGATTGTAATTCTTTGAGTGTTTCCATGGAGATGCAACCCACCCAACTCTAGGTGATAACTCTAATTGGATAGTTTCCATGGAGGCATGGGCCCACTCATTCAGCGTGGGCCTTTATTAGTTTACTGGAGCACTGTATAAGCTCAGACAGAAGGAGCAAGCTTGCTACAGCCAAGAGGGACACTTTGAAGAATGCACAGGAGCTGAGAGAGTAGCTGCAGATGAGAGACAGTTTGAAGAATGGCTGTTGAAAGCAGACTCTTGCTCCAGAGAAGCTAAGAGAGGACAAACACCCCAAGAGCAACTAAGAGTGACATTTTTGAGGAACTGTGGCCTAGAAAGGAATATCCTGGGAGAAAGCCACATTGAAACCAGAACTTTGGAGCAGATGCCAGCCACGTGCCTTCCCAGCTAACAGAGGTTTCCGGACACCATTGGCCATCCTCCAGTGAAGGTACCTGATTGCTGATGGGTTACCTTGGACACTTTATGGCCTTAAGACTGTAACTGTGTAACCAAATAAACCCCCTTTTATAAAAGCCGTCCATCTCTGGTGTTTTGCATTCTGGCAGCATTAGCAAACTAGAACAACCAGTTACCACATCCCAAGTAGAATTTTCCCGACATTTAGCAAATGAAGTCTGGTTCCAGATTCTCATACAAGTTGATTCTCAACATATGCTTGTTGAATTTAATCCTCATTACCTTGGCACTTATCTTTTCATGAATGAAACCTGGTCTGTATTACATCAATAGCCACCGACTGTACACTGAGGATGGATTGTATGGTGTGCAAATAAAACTTTTTTTTTTTTGAAAAAGAGAGAGAGAGAAACAAGGCAAGCATATGAACTCTGTTAATTAACATAACCCTGGTAAATATGTAAAGGTAAAACAGGACCAAACTTCTGCTATGTCAGTGGCTGATGACCCCAATATGTCAACTGTCAAATGTTTTTATTTCTGAAAATAGCTTCATTTAGAAAATGCTTATAAGAAAATTAGGGCCTGGATTGTAAGCTCTTAAAGAAGTCATATTTATTCCTGGATTTTAACTGTTATTTCTAAATTCTGGGATGCCGTGCTCTTTGTGTATGACCTGGCAGTTCCCTGGAACTTCGGGTATCTGTGTGGCACCTGAGACTCTGAGTCAGAGTTTCGCAGTCTGGGAAGTCGGCATACTCCATACAACAACTTTTAAAGAAGTTGAAATTGTAGAACTATAGCCGGGTAGCCTTGATCTTTGATAATGATTGTATAGCTATATAACTTTCCATCTTGTGACTGTGTGATTGTAAAAACCTTGTGACTGACACCCCCTTTATCCAGCGTATGGGCAGATGAGTAATGAAATCAAGACAGAAAAAAAAAATTAGAACCCTAGTCTGTACCAAGAACTGTGTCAAGGTGCAGCAAAAACTTTCTCTGTCTTCTCATGCACAGATGAGATGGACACACAAACTGCTACTGTGATACAGAAATAAGTGTTCTGACAGGGGAACAGAGCCATTGAAAGGACCCGGAGGATGAACCCGTGGAGTTCTTGGGGGACATCAGAGGGCTACCCAAAGAAGAGCCATCTGGGCTGGGTTTGGAATAATAGCTGAGAGGTCACAGGTCTAGAAGAGTAGAATTTGGTCCTCATTAGTAGGAGGAAAAGATTGCTCTTCCAGCGGTTTCTAAATGTGGCGCCCAGTCTAACATCATCAAGATCACTTGATGGGATCTTGTTGGAAAGGCAAATGCTCAGGCTCCTCCCAAGACCTACTGAATCAGAAACTCTCTGGGCAGGGTCTGCAATTAAATGAGCCCTCAAGTCTGAGTACTGTTGTTTCAGGCAGAAAGAGAAGCATATGAGAAAGCATAGAGGATGGAGAAGTATGGTTTACCCTGGAAGGTCCCATGGAGAGGTGTGATTGGACCCAAGTTCTCCAAACACTAGTGCATAGGAACTGAGTGTTCAATGATTACATCAGGGTGAGGACTTGCTTGGATGCACACATAGCTCTTTCCAGAGATTGTTAGTATCATTACTCTATGTGTTAGGTGAGAATGAGTTACACAAGGATAAAAACAAAAGAGGAGTTAAATAAAGAGCAATATTTCAATAAGGTCAAATAAGACCATAGAACTAATATGCTTGGATGAACTTTGAACATTATAAAGCTCTGTAAACCTATCAAGAATCATAATTTTGATATCAATGTAAAAAATTTGTAAATTAAACTAATGTACTTTTTTTTGGCTTATTTAGTGGTAAGAGTCTGTATGCATTTCAACGACAGGGACCTCCATTGTCTGCTCCTATCCTCAGTCACTAGTGTATAGTTCTCATTTGTGGTAGTTACTGAAAAAAAAATGTTAGAAATTTTGAAAGAGTGGAATGAGGGTTTGATTGGGAATTGTGATACTCCATTATAATCTTAAATTGGCAATCCCTTGCTGTGTGACCTTGGGTGAGTCACTTAACCTCTTTGGATCTTGGCATCCTTCCCTAATATGGACCTGGGCTTTCTGATCTTTTAGTCCTATTTAAGTTATAAAATTATATTGTAAATCTCATTTTTCTCCAAAATAAACATCTCTCTCTTCCCCTACTCTCATCTCCTTTCTTTCCTCCTGTCCCCTCCCCTTCTCTTCTCTCTCTTTTTCTCTCCTCCACTTCTATACAGAAAAATAGGACATCTATTATAGTGTCAGCCAGAAAAATGTTATTTGAACTTTGAGGAGAGGTTAAATTGGAATACTTTCCAAGGGCTTCTCCAAAGAGAAGGAAAGATAAACAGGTGGACAAAAGCAGAATATAGGGCTACTAGAGAGGGACAGCTGTTTGATTAAGTATTTCGATTGAAGTTTAGGAAGGAGCTAAGAGGCCATAGAATATGATTTATAGATTAGATAGACACACAAAAATATTTATATATAGGAAGCTGATGTTTGTTTTTAAACTTATATGGTTTAGGGTCTTGTGAAGATTTATAAACAAAAAATGGGCACAGAGGGGAGTAGAGGCTCACAGGATGGGGAACTCAGATTAGAATTACTTGGCATGTCTAAAAAAGATGCAGGGAATTCATAGCATTGGGGACCTGAGAAATTTAAAATAAGGATAAAAAAATTCCTGATAATTGACCCAATTACAAATTAACTGACATCTTAGCAGTAATATAATTTTTCACAACTTAGCACACCACAAAAATTACTGCAGTTTTATTCCCTATAAATGCAATGGAATTTAAATTTTATTGTAGCATTAAATCTCTTGCAAAATGGTATTTGATCTTTTTGTTTCTTAAGAAGTTTTCTAAATGTGATCTTAAAGATGTGCAGATTTCAAGACAGATCTAAGTTAAAATTCATAACTTGAAGAAAACATAGGCTAAAAATTCTCCTGTCTCCTAATAAGTTGGCCAACCTCATCCAAAGGACAATTTTGGAGAACATCTACTATTGGCCATACCCAGGAATGGTGTGGAGGTACAGAGTCTCATAAGATAAAGACCCTGCCCTCAAAGAGCCCATACTTCCTTCTCCCAGGAGTTGCTTTGAGTGCTATTTGGAAGATGTCAAGGAAAAAGAACTAGAGAAAGGAGGTATTTAGGAGAGAAACAGTTGGAAGTTTGGTGTACCGAGTCTTTCTAAGGGGTCACATTCTCTTCATCATTGCCCCAGGGTCCTTGAGATGTAAAGCTGGTGATGAAGAAGGTCAAGAGAGAGGAAGCAAACACAGGTCCTTTGAGAACCACAAGATGGGTTTTCTGCTCCTGTCCTAAGCTCTCCTATTTGCTCACAGCTGTGTAAGGGAGCTGGAGACCCTGTTCTCCCATCTATCCCAGTCAACCTTTGGTCATTAGAGCATTTCCTCAGAAGATTTGGTCCATGATGTTTATTGGGAATGAATTCCCCTAAATATGAATGGGGGATTCTGGTCAGGAGGCATCTATGCCAAACACACAGCCTCCTTCAGGGGCATCTGCCCTGGGGAATACATGCAGGGATCAGGAGCTCTGACGGATCCCCAGGCCTTCAACACAGGAAGCTCAGGTGTCTACATCTGGGAGGTGACTCAGCATCCTTCCTGCCAGCACTTCTGCCTCATTTCTAAGTGGCTGAGGGCAGATTCCAAAGAATGTTTCCCAGGGAGACAAACAAGTGTCAGCAGGAAAGGAACTGTGATGACTTCAGTTCCAGCTTTGCTCCTTTTAGAAAGCTCTACTTCTGATGCTCTCTTCTGAGCCAGAGAACTGTTTCAATCCCCCAAATGCTGAAGCCTGTGGGAATGATCTTTCCACTCTTTGGACCTTCATTTCCACAGACTAAAGTGAGGATGGGGATAGCAAGAAAACCATTCTCATTCTATGTTTTTCTGGAGATCAGCAGTACCAGGGGTGGAAGGCTGAGGAGGTAACTGGGCACGGGTATGATTAGAGAGTAAGTTAATTACATTGTTTGTAGCAGTCAGAGTTCCAACAGGGAATCAATGACATGCTTAACAAGGTTTCATTGAAGAGACTGTAAAGGAAAGGTCTCTTTACAAATGTGGGTGCAGGGTTAAGAGAACAAATGAAATGAGGCAAAGCACCTAGCAACTAGCAAGAATGGGAAGCCATTGGCACCCTTGGTCTGCAGGGGGATGGGAAACGGCACTATTCTCAGCCGTTGGTGACAGACATTGCCATGTTAGAACAGCTGCCTGAGAGAGGCCATGGCCATAGGTGGGGGAAGGCAGCCTCTGCCAACACTCCAGACCATGAAGATGGGGCATACAAATAAACAGCTTGCCCCCTCTCTTTTTCTATCTGCTTGTATCCTGCTGGCTCCTCTCATCCTCTAATCTGCTGCTGGTGCATCCTGTTGGCAAAAGTCAACCAAAAGCTTGAGAGCAGGGGAGCCCAGGTGATGCAATCCATAGAAATCAGCCTCTCTGGTCACAGAGAAGGACAGAGATCGACTGTGAATCTGGAAGCCAATTCAAGAATCGCCAGCACAGTAAGATGCTGCAGGAAAAATCAACTCCAATGCACATCACTGCTCAAACACAATAGGAGGTGATTTCTTGCTCTGGTAATAGTCCAGATTGGATTTCCTGGTTGGCAGGTGCCTCTACTCCACTTGGTGATTCTGGGACTCAGGATCTCCCCTACTTGTGATTCAACCTTCTCTTGGGCAAAACACCACCAGAAAAGGGCAGGAGGAACTCCTGTGGGAGTCTTATCATGGACCATACCTAGACATGGAAAGAATCATTTATACTCATTTTTCTTTGGAGGGAGTTGGGTTACATGTCCACAATAAACCTCAAGGGATACAGGACCACATAGACTAGTTTTATAGCCCAAAATGCAGAGCATAGAGTCTGGTGAACAGCTATTATCTCTGGGAAGCAGCATTCAGGAAGGAATCTGTAGAAACACTCCAAGTACTCCAAGTTCTCTAATGACCATTCTTCTACCATCTTGGACCAGAAGTCCTGACAGTGAGATGATGTTGGGTTGTAATGAACTCAACCCCCATAATGTCCCAGCTAGAGGAAAACCCTACAGTGGTTCTGAATTCAGCCCCAGAAAACGTGAGACCAAAACTCACAGTGATGACTATCTCTCTCTCCACTCCAAACAGGCACACATACCCATCATTCTCTCACCAGTGCCTCTCTCAGGATTCACTTCTTACTTCCCTGTGTATTACTTCTGTATTAAGCTTCTCAAGTCAATTTCACCCACAATCTATCTCATCCCCAGGGATCCCAAAAGGCCACTGTCGTCTGGGTTGACCTTAAGCCCTTGGACTGGAAACTAACCTCTCACCCAGTTCTCAGCCCTACCCCACCCCAGCTCACCCCAATGCATAGTGTGCCAAAGGACTCAGATGTATAGATTCCTGCACTTAGACTTCATCCTGTGTCATGTGATCAGGCTCATTAAATATCCAAACCCAAGAGGCCAACAGAAATTCTCTTGATGGTACATTAACCCCTGAAATCATAACTAGTGCTTTTTGGCATGTTTCTTTTTTTGGTGTTCAATAACTCATTTGCATACATGAATGCCTATTTATTTTCTGATAATTATCCCTGGCCTCCTTCAGAAGCATAAGCACAAAGAAGAGCAAGAAGGTGTTTTGGTGTGTGCACCTGGGCCTGGGTGGGTTTCTCTCAATATTCTCCACCATGGGTATAGAGCCATCACAGAGGCTGTGATATTAATGGGGGTTGGGTGCTAATAACACATAGGACTAGCTGCACAGCCTGAAGGTAGGCTTCAGTGCATGATTTTCTTTATATGTCTGCCGTAATGATTTGAACTTGAGCAGAACCCTGTCGTTTATAAGAATGTTCTACAAAATTCTGAAGTACCCAAATTTGCATACACTCTATAATGTAATTCCAACCTTAGAAGCAATGACTATAACTGGACAATGGAGTTGAACCCTTGAGCCCCTGAATAGTTCTATAAATATAGAATCAAAGTAATTTATAAAGCTATTTTCTGGTCACATCTTTCTCTTCAGTGCTACTGCAAGCATTCAGAGTTGGTTTTCTTTTCAGGGTCATTTTCTGCAAAGAAATAATGTCTTCATACTTTCACCGCCATTTACACTTAAGCAATGAAGGGAATAAAAGCTGCACATCCCCACTGAGATGCTAGCTCAGCAACTCTTGCCTGGCATAAGTCTCCTACCCCGAAGCAAAGTATATGTGTTTCCCAGGACCCAGCTCTTTAGGCATCTGCACATGAAGTTTGGACTTCCCCAAAAGCTCTGCCTCTGTCTTCTGCCCTGACAACTCTGGGAAAGTTTTAATGTTCTCTGAAAAATGCTGTAGGCTTCATATTGTCCTCAATGGCTTCTTGGGCTTGTCCAGATCGATCACTGTCCCACACATGCATGTGAATTTAGGGTTTGCATTCTTTGAAGCCAGGTACTATGACTCAGAAATCACACACCTGGTGGATTCTTTCCTTTATGAATTCCCTGGATAATTGTTTGGAGCTATTCTATCAAGCACAAAGCTGGGATTTGCACTTGGACTCCAAAACCCCAGTTTTTTTCAATGCATCTTCAAACTAACGGAGAAGTAGTTTCCATAAATCTCTAAGAATGAACACCCAGCCTCTGTTAAACATATCTGGCTTTGGAAGCCACTTCTCTCAAGGGCTATGTATGTTCAGCCTCAAGAAATTGTTAAGATCAATTTACGACATAAACAGGGAAAGAGGCACCCCAACCTCTATGGAACGGCTATATCTGATGCATATTCTACCTCATGTTTGGGCAATGTAATTTCAACATTATTTACTCCATCTTCTTTTTCCAACATCTGTTCTCACCTCTGATTGTCCTGGCTGTGTTTCTGGGTTCCACTCCCAAATTTGCAGCTCTTTCCCTTTCAGTATCAGCCAGTGATAAGCTGGTAAACATTAAACAATCAGGGGTAAGGGGAAGGAAGACTGGCTTTGTAATGTTTTAGGATTCCAAGTCCAAACATTCAGCCAAACGTTTCAATGACAAGGGTAACATAGAAGATGGTGGATCACAATTACCAAGAGGCAAACACCAAGATTGTAGAAAGAAGGGTAAATGACAGCTTCAGCCACGTGTGTTGGGATGACATGGGTGGGCATTGCCGGTGGATTGGGAGTGCTACAGTCAGAGCAAGTAAGAAACGGAGCCATATTTGGACCATGCCCCTCTATTTCTGAGTACGTGTTGCCTTCTGCCAGTGGTTGCCTGACCCTGTTAGTTCAAGTCTGGGTGAAACTGCTGCTGAGGAAGGCAGTGCAACCACAAAGACTAACAGCGGTGGAGAGGTGACCAAATCTTGAAAGCAGCTTATTCACTTTCACTAAAAAACAACAACAAAAGCAACAATACAGCTCTGAGTATTTTGCACCAAGGAGAAAAAAAAGAAATCCTGCAAGATCATTTTCCAGGATTTACTCTTCATGAAAGCTTCAAGATATTCTCAAATAAGTGCAAGCACATAACCAGGAGAAATGCAAGGGACAGTTTTGAAAAGTACCTTAAGGAAACTTGTGAATGTGAAGCAGTTAATTATATTTTCCCTTCTGGGAAAACTCTGTATAATAAAACAGAACAGAAAAAAAGAATGGGCAAATGTCATATGGAAACACCTATAAATAACTTCAGTCATCACAAAAAATGGGACTTGAGAAGTTCATTACCCACATGTGATGTGCTTCCATTTGACTACACAGTGTAGTTGGCATGGCTGGTGGTGAGCCATTCCTGTGTGCCACCCAGGGTTGCCAGATTGCCATGGGACTTTTATGACCCATAAACTACAGCCTTAAATCCCACCACTATATGTACATTTGTGGAGGTTTGATAAGGATTTCTGGTTTCCAAGGGCTTCTGTTTAAACACCCCTGGGAGGACCCTCTCCAGCCACATTATCATCATATGTCACTCAAGAACACTGGTTCTCTACCCTGACTGCACATTTTGAATCACCTGGGAACTATTTTAAAAAATACAGGGTCTGAATTCCTTCCTCAGGATTTCTGATTAATTTGGGGAAATCCCAAGAGGTCTGGGGTGGGGACCGAGCATGGACATTTTTTAAAGAACTGGAAGCCCCTAACAACAGTGACTTCCTCCTGAATAACTTCTGAACAAACTTCTGCCTCTTCCAGAGTTGACGTGATTTAGAATCAGGGTTCCTCTTACACCAGCTGAAGCAAGAGGATGTTTCCATTGTGCCCACTTAGGGAAGCCCAGGTCACAAATCTCCACCCACCACCTGCTATGCAGTAATTCCTCTTGCTGATGCCTGCATTCTCCGCCTGCAAAACCACAGGTGAGGGAGAAGGAGGGATGTGGAATTGACTTCATTTTGCATGTCAACTCTAATAGATTGGTGGCGATTGCCCAGTGTGCTGTGCTGCAAAACAAACAGAGCCTGCATCTGCAGTAAAAAGCTCCATGATCAATTAGTGATGTCTGCCATGGGCAATGAGAATGAGGAATGGCGGTGCAGTGACCAGGTTTTGCCATCTTTGAATAACTCAGTAAAGGCAGTGCACTATCTTTGGATGACCCCTGTTCATTTATAAAGGTATATGAGCCAAGTGCCCTATTCTGTTAGCATATTAGTGGGTGTTAGGTTCACCTGTGTAACTAACCAATGTACTGGAAGGTTGTCAAGCTAGGTCATAGAAAATAAGTATTGTTAAGTACTTATAGGTTGTCTTTGTTTGTTTGTTTTCCTCTGCCTCTCATGAAACCCTATGGGTACAGAAAACAGAGGACATCATTCCTAGCTGTTTAGAGGATTGCACTCTCCTTAGGGAGAGAAAGCACAGAGGCAAGCAACAGTTAATGAACACAATATTATTCATTGTGACAGAATTACGTACTGATGTAATAAAGCTGATGAAGACAGTAAATTGTTAATTACGTGGTCTGAGGAACAAACATGAATTCTACAGTGCACCAGACGCTGCTTTGACCCAAAGGACACAGGAGGCAAATGGGCATGTCTACACATTCAACAGGGACTTCTCGCAAACTATCCCAGCCCAGCACAACACAACACCGTGAGATACAGCACAGCCCAACACAGCCCAATGCAACATAACACAAAACAGTGTGGGACAACACAACAGAGCACAAAACATTACAACACAGTGCAGCACAACACAACAGAGCAAACACAACACAACACAGCACAGTGCAATGCAGCATAACACAAAACAACACAGCACAGCACAACTCAATAGAGCACACCCCAAAAGAGCAAACCACAACACAGCACCCAGCATGATACAACACGGCACAGCACAGTAAAACCCAACAAAATAGTGCAGCACAACACAACACAACACAACACAGGAAAACCCAACAAAATAAAAAAAGAAGTAAACATTTCACCTTTTAGCATCGTGCATAGAGCAAGGGTCTGGTTCTCAGCTTTGTGGCGCTCAGAGCCCTTGAGGTCTGCAGATCCCGGCTCCCACCTACGAGGCAGAGCTGTTTTAAGATTTATGGAGACAGGGCAACAATCTGGTGCTGAATAGGTTTTCACTAAATGGCAAGAATTATTAAATCATTTCCTCAATTCTAAAATGATGCAATTTTAAGAGGCACCCTTGAATTAATGGAAAGTTTACAAGCAAAACAAGCAAAAAGAAAAAAAGCAAAAAAAAAAAACACCCTTCATTGTAATGTGGATCTGCATTTCAGAAATTGTAAAACGTGAATAAGAAGTGCATCTTAGCCTAGCAAAATGTCCTATTCAGGTCACTGATGTGGTGCCAGAAAAGACTTAAGACTAGCAGCTTGTCAGAGGCTGGGCCCTTGTCACGAACATTTCATCCATACAATAACCCTTCCAGACTGACCCCATCAGCATCCTCATTTTACAGATGAGAAGACAGAGGCATGGATTTTGAGACATTGGACAAGACTCTGTTGCTGTAATGTGGCAATGTCTGAATTTCAGCTGGTAACCCAGCTCTGCGGCCTTGCCCCCAGCACCAGCGGCCTTTGTGATTTTATCACATAAGGAGGCGTGCTGTGATCAGTCTTCGTAGCCCCAGAGACTGATTGAGTCAGGGCAAGTGAGTAGGTGCTCAGTGGTTACATGAAGTGAAATTGATGTTTAAAGGTAATCTTTAAATGCTATGAGACGGTTCTAGTTTTTAGTACTTTGATTTAAATCTGAATAAAGAGTGTTTCTTTAAATATATAAAATAAAAAGTCACCAGGTGGCCAGACTTTCCACTGAAGGGGAAACTTCTGGAGATAGATTGCCCTGTGGGCCAAGAGATGGAGAGGTGGACAGTGAGGATGGAGGGAGAGTTGGGAGAAGATGGGTGAGCAGGGTCCAGAGTGGGTGATGCCCGAGCTTCCAGAAGGAGATCTCTCAACACTGACCACATGTGAAGGTCACAGAGGCCGACGACTTTTGTCAAGGAGGAAACGGACATGTGTGCTCCAGTTTTCCTACATGAAAGCACACTTGGCATCTTGCTCAAGAGAAGAGTGAAAAGTACACAATTAAACCAGTGGATTGCACCATTCCACATATTTGAGGGAGGTCTATGTCTCTGTGAGTTTCTTCATATTACATATGACAATTGGGAACAAAATAAAACACACTTCAAAGACATGCACTGGAGTATTCCTGAATTTTCTACATGAGAATTCCAAAAGTGTACTCCTACTTCTGCCTTTTCTTATTCATATGCACACCCCATACCAAAAGCTGGGGCTATGAGTACGGAGATTCATATCAACAAAAGATATTGTGTACAATCGTTCATTCATCATCTGTTCATTCATCAAATACACATGTCCCTGGTGCCCTGTGAACTGGACTCAGGTCGAGACTACAGAGATTAGTCGAGTTTTCAGATCGCCTGGTGTGGAAGGTGCACAGGTAGACAGTGGTGTCAACACACATTGATTGAGGTAATGATTAGGTAGTTATCAGTGAGCACCAGGAAGTACAACCAGCAGGCAGGTCGCAGGTAGAGCTAGTCAGTGGGAGCATCTCGTATTAAAGCAATGCACTTAAAATGGGGATATTTAACCCTCTGTTCTCCCTTGCTTCATTTTCCTTTTAGTAAACCAGTGGTTTCACACATGAGCATGTATCAGCACCACCAAGAGGACTTATCAAAACACCAATTTCTGGGCCCCAGCTTTTCTGATTTGGCAGATCTGGGCAGGGCCTGAAAAACTGCATTTCTAGCAGGTTCCCAAATGATGCTGATGCAACTAGTCTGGGGTCCACGCTCCAAAATCCATTTATCCCACGTTCATGAACATCAACCTTGAGGCAGTTATCTGTCCCTGCTAGATCTCAGGGATACAGTGCTGAGTAAGATACAGCCCCAGCCATGGAAATCATGACCATCAAATCACTCATCCCCTGTAGAATGCAGTTGCATTCTTGAATCTCTGTTCCTTGAGGGAAAAAATAAAATAAGTGGTGCATAGTGAGAGCTGTTTCTCCAACAGCACAGTCCATGCTAATAGAGGAAGGACTTTTCCTAAATGATGAATATTTTGTTTCTATTCCCTTTCTCTCTATTTTAACCTGTGAACAGTGGGGTCTGGTGAAATGGGGTTGGTCTGCAGAAGTAAGAATTTGTAGACGTGAAGGTGTCAATGGACAGGTGAACTTAAACAGGCTAGAATGTTCTTTTCTTTTCTTTTTTTCTCATTCCTCTTTCTTGGAGGGTGATGTTTTGAGTCAGCAGCATGGGGCTGCTCCTTTGATACCAACAAAGGAGCAGAGAAAGGTCTGATGGGCTTTGTTGAAGGCTGTCAGGATTGGTTAATCAAATGTTTATTCTCTGTGATGCATGTTGAACCGAAGGGACACAGCAGTGATCTCCGTCTATTAGGAAGAAACCAAGCAATAAAACAAGGAATCAACAAAAGCAATGGTCTGGCAGGGAGGTCCTCTCTGTCTCTCTAGCTTATGAGCTGGGCTGGCAAATATTTGTATTTGTGCTGATTTGATCTTGAAGCGATCTTGGAGCCCGCTGTGCAAGAATGCATTCACTTGACCGAAAGGAAACTCACTAACAAGTGAACAAAAGTTTCCCTTCTCCTTATTTCAAAAGCCAAGTGCTTGGCTTTAGAAGGAAAAGGGATTCCTGTGAAATTCCTCTCTTTGAACAGTTTGTCTATTCCCCCTGAGAGGCTGGGTTCTCCTGAAGGGGGCCTGTCTATTGTCTGTCTGCAAGAAAGCAGACTGATTTTTTTCAGACAATGGCGAGGAGGATAGAAGCAGAAAGCTCAAATTCCAGGTGACTGGTAATCTCCCTTTGCGATTAGATGATTGATTTAGCCATCCATAAGCGTGTATTGACGGTCTCCTGGTGTTAAAAATGTTCAGTGCTGTGGGGATAAAGGAAAACAATGGCTTTCTTCCACTCCCTTGTCCTGATACATTTGAGAGATATTTAATTGAGAAAAAAACAAAGGCTTGTTGTCTGTAGGGCTGGTTTGCATTAACATGGTGATTGATTTTTTTTTAATGAAATTTGTATTGAACGTTCAAGAAACCAGATTTAGAGTACATGCACAAAGATGTATCTGAATTATTATTGTTAACATTTTCCACTCTGTTGTTTTGAATGCTCCTTGTTCCATTTGGATTCAATTCCTTCAATTCTGAAAATATTTATGTAACGTTTTCTAGGCTAGAGACTTAGACACTATAAAGACGAATGTCTGGGTCTCTGATCTTAAGATGTGCACAGATCTGTTTTCCATATTAATGTTCTAATTTCCATTTCCATTATCCACGACCTGTTTTCATCCACAGAGTTCTACCATTGGTTAGAACTTCCCCAACATAATAAGCGCCTCATTTGTGCAAGCCCTGTTCATCCTTCCTTTCTTTAAGCATAGTAGGGATTACTTGCTCCATGGCCCTTTCCCATTTATCCTGAACGGCTGCTTCTGCTGTCCCTCGAGCTCTCCGGTTTGAAGCTGCATGCCTTGGATTTAGTGATTCACCTCGATTTCTCTCCTGCTATGAAGGGTCTGTAATTTCTGTGAAATAGTTTAAAAAAATGGAAGAATTTGAATGCAGGAAATTTTCTATGTGTGTAGGGGGAAACATAAGTGAAGTCAAAAAAACAAGGCAACATGCAGGGAGAAAATATTTTCAAATTACAGCACTTAAACGTCTACCGTCCTCCAAAATATAAAGAATTGTTAAAAATAAAAGAGATCCATAATCCTATAAAAATGCAAGATAAACAAGAGCAGCCACTTTACAGGAAAAGATATACAAATGCTTTAAACACATGAAACTTCATATGCACATACAAATTGTAACTACACTGAGATACCAGCTCTCACCCATTAGATGGCAAATATGCAATGGCTTGAAAATACGTGCAGTTTGGGATTCAGTGCAGATATTATCCTTTTATGATACTGCTGGTGTGACCACACGATGAGATCACCCCTAAAGAAGAGGATTTGGCAATATCTAACAAAGCTATGTGTGGATTTATCCTTTGACCCAATGCTGCCACTTTTAATAATTTACCTTAAAAATACACCTCCAGAAATATGAAACATCAATTGCATAAACTTATTCACTGTGGCATTATTTCTAATAGAAAAATATTAGACAGAACCAAAATGCCCATTTGTAGGCAACTGGTTAGATAAACTACAATATATTTACGCTGTTAAAAAAAAAGAAAAGAATGAGGAACAAATCTGTGTTAACTGGTATTTAGTTATTTTTGTATATACTACTATGTTAAAAAGCAAGACACAAATATAAGCATATAAGTATGCATATAAATACACACACAAATACACATATTCATACATATAGATGCACAGATTTTGTGTAAGAAAAAGTGAGATTTTTTTTTTTTCAAAAATAAATACAAAAGGCTTAGACAGAAATGACCAAAATGGTTCCCTGAAGCGGGTGAGTGGGAGTGGGTAGAGGGACAAATATAGGAAAGTGTAAACTTTAGAACCATATTAATATTAAACTATTTTGTTAAAAAAGAAACCAAAAAGGGATGAATATGGAAATTCCTAACATGGATAACAAACAGAACCCATGAATCTATTTGGATATCAAATTGATAGCATTAGTACACAGCCGAAAGAAGTCCTTTGCATCAGTTTTGAGCAGAATATGTCTATTGTTCATACACATTGGGATATATTCAAAGGACCAAAAATATTTGTACCATCAACTAAAGTCCAGGGTTTAACTTACAGTTCACTGCTTAGGGAGTGTAGTGTTTTTTAATTTTTATTCTGTTACCATATATACAATGTAACATTTCCCCTCTTAATCACATTCAGGTATATATTTCAGGGTTGTTAATTGTATTCACAATGTTGTGCTACCATCAACCACCACCATCCACTCCCAAAACATTCCATACAACTCAATTTTGAAAGGTAAAAAAACTGAGAGAGAGAGGGGAAGAGAGAGAGAGAGAGAGAGGAAGTATGGAGAAAGATTAAAAATGTAAATTGGCAACGGTTTTCGGTGTGCATTGTATTTTCCTTTCAGCCTTACTGTAGTTTTGAAATATTTCCTAATTAAAATGCTGGAGGGGGGAAATAAAAAGATTCAAAAAAGGAAAAAATTAAAAGAAGAAGGAGGAGGAGAGAGAAAAGGGGGAAAATAATCTTGGTAAGATCCGTGTGGGATGGACAAGAAACTATTCAGAATCTTTCTGCAGAGGCATGGCCAAGCCTCTCCCATGTCTTTCAGTGGATACAGGTATTTATAGATGCTGTTTTCCTCTAAAATGACTTTCTATACAGACCCCGACATGAATAACCTAACTAAGGAGAAGTTTGAGACTGACTAGTAGATCGTAACCGGGTTTCTGTTGTGATTTAAATGACCGCTTTGTTTTTGCTGCATCGTTTCCACAAACCCTGACCTGGGCAACAGGTCGTTGGGTGCCCCTGGTCCCGCCAGCAGGGGACGTTTCCTCAGCGAACCCTCTTGTCACCTACCAAAGCAAGCGGTGCTTTCACTCTAAGGAGTGACAATCAGGTTCCCCTGCAAACATCTATTCTTATAGTGAAGGGCAGAGGTTTTACGAGGACAGGATTCCTCTTGATGTTGGGATCGATGCCAACACGTGGAGAGTGGACTTCTGGGAGATGCCAGTGGGGCTACTAATGACAGATTCTGCTGCCATGGTAGGCTTCCGGGGGTCCACCTTGTGGATGGGCTAAGTACTGTGTGCCCAGATGTCTCAGTGTCGTTTTAAGTGTCAGTAACTTGAGGAGCAGAAGTGGTGCCAACTTACAAATCATGTGCTTTGACCTCTGCTGCCACAGTCACATCCTGTTCCCTGACTCTGACCCTTCTGTCTCCCACTTGTAAGGACCTTATGGTTGAACAACCCCACCCAGATTATCTGGTACAAACTCCCTTTCTCAAAATCCTGAACCACATCTGCAAAGTCCCTTTTGTCATGTAGGGAAGCATATTCACGACTGCTGGGGTTTAGAACACGAATGTCATAGGCTGGCATGATTCTGTCCCCCACACTCTACCTCATTTTTCCTCCTGCCAGTCTCTGGAATATCTATATAATTTTACACATATTATCTATTGTGATGGTTAGGTTCATGTGTCAGCTTGGCCAGATGATGGTACCCCGGTGCCTGGTCAAGCAAGCGCTGGCCTAACTGTTGCTGCGAGGATGTTTGTGTCTGGTTAGTAAACCAGAAGGCTGGTTTATTAAATCATGAGTCAATTGGCTACAGTTGAGACTGATGATGTCAATGAAGGGCATGTCTTCCACAATGAGAGGATGCAATCAGCTGGATTTAATCCAATCAGTCGAAGACTTCAAAGACAGATAGAGGACCTTCACTACTTTGGCTAGTCAGCAAAGCGTTTCCTGAGGAGTTCATCAAACACGTTCATCAAAGTTGCCAATTCGCTGCCTGGTTTGTTCATCGAACATCTTCATTGGATTTGCCAGTTTGCTGCCTGCCCTATTGAATTTGGAGTCGTGCATACACACAGTTGCATGAGACACTTTTATAAACTATTTTTATAGATATCTCTTGTTGATTCCGTTTCCCTAGAGAACCCTAACTAATACATTTATCTACCCATATCTCTTTCTTAAATATAGCTGCTAGACCACAGAGTCCTTGAAGTAAGAGGAGACGTTCTTTACCACTTTGATCTTGTAGTGGTGCTGGCATATACTAAGTGCTTAACAAGGGTTAGTTGAACAAATGAATGGATGAATATCACATGCTGCAAAAATACTTTCATAAGAATTGTCAATTATTTTTTATTGCTCTTCTCTTCATCATCCTGGAAAAATATATATTTTAGGAACAGAGATGAATATGGAAAGCCTAGAATGACAAAGATAAGCCATGTACATACATCAATTTTCTGGATTAATATTTCCAAACCATTGATGGTTTCTTCCTCCTACGATTGAATAATGGCAGTTTTGTTCAAATAAAAAAAGTTAATTCTTTTTTTCTTTAATTAGAAAAGTTGTGGGTTTACAGAACAATCATGCATAAAATACAGGATTCCTATGTGGCAACCTATTATTAACACCTTGCATTGATGTGATACATTTGTTACAGTTGATGGAAGCACAATTTTATAATTATACTATTAACCATAGTCCATGGTTTAAAGTAGGGTTCACTGTTTGTGTGATGTAGTTCCATGGATTTCAAAAAATTTATTCTTTTATCACATATGCAACCTAATATATCCCCCATAATCACATTCAGATATACACTTTGGCACTAATTACATTCACAATGTTGTGTTACAATCATCGCCATCCATTACCAAAAGATTTCCATCATTCCAATTTTTTTCTTTCCTTGAAAATTATTTTTTATTAATAAATTTTATTTTTGAAGCAGTTTTAGTTTTACAGAAAATTTTCACAGAAAATACAGAGAATTCCTGCATGTCTTCCCCCTAACACACACACACACACATACTGCTTCCCTTCTTATTAACTTCTTGCTTTAGTGTGGCAAGTGTGGTGTGTTTGTTACAAATGATGAGCCATTACTGATACACTATTGGTAGCTAAAGTCCATGGTTTATATTAGGGTTCACTCTTCGTATATACAGTTCTGTGTTTTTTACAATCACATAATATCAAGTATCCACCATTATGATAGTCATAGAATATTTTAACTTTAATGTTCTCCTTATCTTTCTCAAACCTTTGGCATGTGTCTATCTGCAAATCTAGAACAAAATGCCATCTCATTTAACCAATATCTATGCTTTCCTATGAAATGCTACAGATTCCACGTATACATTTTCCTGGACAGATCTGAGCCCCTGTGATCTCCCTTACTGCCCTGAGAAACAGTGGAAAGGGTGTTTTGATGTCAGGAGGCAGGCACGAAATCTTGGTAACAATGCTGATTTTTTGAATGTTGCCTAACATTTCAGTGTCTCAGTTTCCTCAATGTAGTGTGAAGCAAAACCTAAAACGATAGCTGTTTTTGAGAAAGAACAGATGGTTACCAAGTCCTTCTTCTTGGTTCATGGATGGACTTCAGAGCATGTACATAGGAGCATAAAAATATGCTGCATGTATAATATGTAGGCATAGTGCATGTTTCTGTGAAAATGAGTCAACCTCTTTGGCATCTCAAAAGAATCTATGTCCACAGGACACTAAAAACCGTGGTGAATTTGCACACATTGAGGAAGTTCTTATTCAGACACAACAAAATTGAGATGCCCATTGAACTGTTTGTTCACAAAACTCTTCTATTTGCTGTCATTTCCATGGGGAGCAGTGATGAGATCATAAGTGTTGGGGTCTGGGAAATGGGGGGCACACTCCAGCCCCATTGCTCACTGGCTCTGTAAACTTTGGCATGTTTCTTGGCCTCTCTGAATCTCAGTTTATCTTTTATAAAATCAGAAGAAAACTACCTATTTCATGAATCACTTTGCTGTGAGCATTATAGGCAAGTGTATTAGTTAGGGTTCTCTAGGGAAACAGAACCAACAGGAGATATTTGTAAATATGAGATTTTATAAAAGTGCCTCATGCAACTGTGGGGGTGAATGAATCCAAATTACATAGGGCAGGATGCACAAGTCCAAATTTTGTAGGGCAAGAAGCGAGCTGGCAACTCTTTCTGATGAAGGTCTTCAATGAACCCCTCAGGAAATGTTTCGTTGGCTGGCTAAAGGAGTGAAAGTTCTCTCTCTTGTCCCTTAAAAATCTTCAACTGATTGGATTAAATCCAGCTGACTGAATTCTCTCATTGCAGAACACATGCCCTTTGTTGACGTAATCAGCCACAGCTGCAGTCAGTTGAATGATAATTTAATAAACAGCCTTCTGGTTTATTAACTGTGGGACACTGTTATCGAGTTCCAACTTGGCGGGCCTGGGCCAGGGGAACTGATCAGCCCCTAGGAAAGGTAGTGGGGCACGGGTGGTAGCGCCCTCCACGGCCCCCCGGGCCTGAGAAAGTGGAGCCGAATGCAGGCCCCATTTCCTCACTCCAAAGTACTACCGTTGGGGAGGGCTTGCCGGAGAACCCCCCCCCCCCCCCCCCCCCGTGCCTTACCCGCACCCTCCACCCTCTTCGTTACCGGAGCAACTCCTGCCCCTTTTCAATCAACCTCCGCGCCCTCTCAGAACCAATCCAAGCCTTTAACCCCTACAGCTACCCCGCCCTCTAAACCGCCCGATATAAGCTTGTACTCTCCCCTAATAAACTCTCTTGGCTTCTTCACCCTAAAAGAAACGTGTCCTGCCTGTTCCTTCTCGCCGCCCTCCACACCTTGCACGCCTCCGCCGGGGACCGGGCCCAGTCCCCCGCCTCGCCCTCGCCTCCGGGAAAGAGCCCCCGCCGCCGGTACCCTCCGAGCAATCCCGAGAGCCTAGGATTTAGCAACCGGCCGTCACCCCCCCCAGACGAGTCAACTGCGACCGCAATTAACCAGCCACAAATGTTCTTGCAGTAACAGTTAGGCCAGTGCTTGCTTGACCAGACACCTGGGCACCATCACATGGCCAAGTTGACACATGAACCCAACCATCACAGCAAGGAAAAGAGAAAATGGCCCTAAAATGTCTGAAACAAACGATGCCCACTCCCTCACTCTGCCTCTTTCATTGCCCCTTTGGTTTCTCTGCTTCAAGTCAAGTCCTCCCCATGTGCTCATTTTCTTCCTCACTGAGATTATTTTTTGCAAACTGCAACTGCTTGTCTTCACCAGGAGACACATTCTCCCTATTCCACCAGTTGCCTGCCTAGAAGGGCTATCTGAATTCCTGCCTCTTTAACTGAGTCCCATGGATTCTGGCCGGTCCCACTCAACCCTGAGCCCAATGGCTACAAAATGCGTCGTTTGCTCACTGGGGCCCTGCTCAGCTGGGAGACGTTCATTCTTTTGCTGGTTATAGCGTTTCCATGGGGTCTTTTCCATTTGTCCAGATTATACAGTTAGTAGGTGAAAACCACCATCTAATAACATTTTTTAGCTTCCTGGGTGCTTGTTCTGTTTCCCTGCATATCCTTTGAAGAATTATCTTTGATCAACAGTCTGTGACTGCTGTCCACCTCCACAGTTGAAGGCCCCAAGAAAATGCTGCAGGGAGGTTGGTGCTTTGGTGGGAGTTTGAGGGCTGAATTTTGGAAACACCAAGTGATTAGAGGGGACAAAAGGGAAAAAAATGTCAGCTGTATCCTTAGGAGTACTAAGAAAAAAGTAGAAATTGTTAAAATCTTTGCTCCATCCCAAAGTAGTGCAAGCTCTAAGAAGAAAAAACATCTGGTGGACAGTCAGATGGAAATGAAATGAAATGGGGATTGAAGAGTAGATAAAGTTGGGGTGTGGTAAGAAGAGCTAAGGCAATTGACATGAGTGGGGCACTGAGCTATACATGCTCATTTGTAGGACCCTTGGACCTGTAGAAAAGGGATTGGTTAATCTCATATCAGGTTATACTATCAGGTCAGATAAGAATAAAATATAGTCATCCCTCTTAAGTGAGTGTGGATGGAACTGTGTCATCACAAGCCCAGTGATACAGGACATCTCTGCTGTGAAGAGTGTGTGTCAATGCAAATCTAGCGAGCTGGTAGACTGTGGTCCAAGAAGTCTTGGACCATGAGAACTGAGGGTGTTCCCAAGGAAGAATTTATGGCAAGGATGTAGGGACAAATATCTGGGAGCCAGAGACTACGGCTGAGAAGTGAGAGCAGGGTAGGGATTTTCAGAACAATATGCTTATATTTCTCAGATCATTCTAGATTTACACTGTGCGTGTGAAACAAAGAGGAAGATAAATGGGAGGGAGAGAAGGAGAAGAACAGAGCAGACTCACAGGGAGAGAGTTCAGGTTAAACAAAAGAGATATTACTCTGATATGCATACAGATGCCAGACTATTGTTTTAGGATGAGTTGAACAGGGTATGACACAAAAACGAACATCCTCTACTCTTCTCATCTGTTCCACACTTCTCCACCACTCCCTGTTTGGTTTACCACAGATCCTCTCAAGGTTTAGCACCCCAATAATTAACAGTGCCTCCCATCAGACCAGTGGTGACTTTGGCATCTGTTGGTCCACCAGATGCCCCTCTGAAGGAGCACGTGGGGGGCATCTTTAGAGACATGATGTGGAAGGACATGCAACCAAGGAAATGAGGTTTTACGTGAGACAGAGAGAACAATAACCTACAGATTTCAAATTGTTTCATTAATTTCACTGTGTTTTTACCACCAAACTAGACATACTCAATGAAAACTCAGGCTCTGATTTGGGAAGGGGGCTTTCCTTGTATTTTACCTTATATTTACCTTACATTTTAGGTAATATTCTATATCTTTGTGCCCAGTGTGGAATCATGAGTCATAGGCAGCTATTGAGCACTTGAAATGTGGCTACTGTGAGTAATAACTGAAGTTTTAATTTCATTACATTTTAATTAATTTCAAATTTAAATAGCCATTTGTGGCCAGTAGCTAACATAGTGGACAATATGGCTTTGGAATTTAAAAGACGAAGAATGTAGACTCAGGGACTGTATGATACAGTGAACCCTGAAGTGGATGATGACTGTGATTAATAGCACAACTGTAAAAATGTTCTTTCATGAGCTAGAACAAATGTACGACACTTTACAAGGAGTTAATAATAGAGTGGTATATAGGAGAAAATGGACCTATTGCAAACTATGAACTATAGCTAACAGTAATATTTTAGTATTCTTCCATCAACAATAAGAAATATACCACACCATGGCTAAGGCTCAATAATAGGGGGAATAAGGAGTATGGGATTTTCTTTTCTTTTTTTTTGGTGTAATGAAAATGTTCTAAAATTGACTGTGGTGATGAATGCACAACTATGTGATGATACTGTGAGCTGCTGATTTTACACTTTGGATGGGTTGTATGGTGTGGAAATACATCTCCATACAACTTCCTTAGAAAAAATAATGTAGACTCTGGAGCTAGATGCTGAGTCATGAATCCCAGCTCTGCCATTTATTACCTGTTTATGCTTGGGAAACCTATCTTTTTCATAACTCAATTTTATCATTTGTAATATGGGGGGAAATGAAAACTATCTCAGAGGATTGTTGTGAGGAGTAAGTGATGATATTTATGCAAAGTGCTTAGAAACAAACTTGGTGCATAGTTAAGTGCTCAACAAAAGTTTTATTACCATTGGGCACTATGAACTTGTGAAGGCCGGGTTTCACTCTTGGATGAGGCAGGTCAGTGGAGAGCCCAGCATGTTTACCAAGACCTTCTAACTTGGCAGGACTTAGACCCCAAACTCTTTCTCCCTTGTGTGGACTCTCTTGCTCGCCTCTGGGGTCCTTGGAGTCTTGGCTGCATGTGCACAGCGCAGGTGTCCCCTGAGGATATGAGCAGAGTTTATAGTGCCTCCCGCCCAGGAGCTCCCTCCTTTTCAGGATTTCCCCCACAATTTCTATCTACTCTAGTTTCCGCTTCATTTTGGTTGCCCTCTGGTGCCTTTGTTATCTGCGTGAGCTTTAGTCCTGTGCCAGTCATCCCACCACTACTGTCACCAAAACACCCACACTGTATGTTCCTCTGTTGCCTCATTTTGCATCTTATATAATAGCAGATATTCATTAAATATTTGTTGAGGTCAGTTTATATTCTGCTTTATAGAGGTGCCACATTTGAGAGGACATTGAAGGATCATTAGTATTCCTATTAAAAATAGAAAAATAAGAGATTTCAAATAGAGTCGAGAGGCTGTCCCGGAGGTTACTGCTATGCAAGCTTCACCTAGATGTGCCAAATGGCCACAGTATGATAAGCCCAAGTCAACAGCAGTCCTAAAAATCCTAAAGAATACCCAGGTCCCTATCTGAGACTCAATAAAAGTTTCACTCACTAAGTTTATTTTTCAGAAACTTATAACCTTAAATCTTCCAGAGAGCTCCTATGCCAGCTAAGTACCAAAACCCAGAGGAAATAGCCTCTTCAAGAACATCAGGAGGAGGCGGGGCAAGATGGCAGACTGGTGAGCTGTATGTTTTAGTTACTCCTCCAGGAAAGTAGGTAGAAAGCCAGGAACTGCGTGGACTGGACACCACAGAGCAATCTGACTTTGGGCATACTTCATACAACACTCATGAAAACGTGGAACTGCTGAGATCAGCGAAATCTGTAAGTCTTTGCGGCCAGGGGACCCACGCCCCTCCCTGCCAGGCTCAGTCCCGGGGGAGGAGGGGCTGTCAGCTCCGGGAAGGAGAAGGGAGAACTGCAGTGGCAGCCCTTATCGGAAACACATTCTACTGATCCAAACTCTAACCAAACCATAGATAGACTGAGACCAGACACCAGAGAATCAGAGAGCAGCCAGCCCAGCAGAGAGGAGACAGGCATAGAAAAAAAACAACACGAAAAACTCCAAAATAAAAGCGGAGGATTTTTGGAGTTCTGGTGAACAGAGAACAGGGAAGGGCCCTGAGGCGCATATGCAAATCCTGAAGAAAACCTGATCTCTCTGCCCTGTGGACCTTTCCTTAATGGCCCTGGTTGCTTTATCTCTTAGCATTTCAATAACCCATTAGACCTCTGAGGAGGGCCCGTTTTTTTTTTTTTTTTTTTTTTAATCCTTTTTTCTTTTTCTAAAACAATTACTCTAAGAAGCCCAATACAGAAAGCTTCAAAGACTTGCTATATGGGCAGGTCAAGTCAAGAGCAGAACTAGGAGAGCTCTGAGACAAAACGCAATAATCCAGTGGCTGAGAAAATTCACTAAACACCACAACTTCCCAAGAAAAGGGGGGTGTCCGCTCACAGCCATCATCCTAGTGGGCAGGAAACACTCCTGCCCATCGCCAGCCCCATAGCCCAGAACTGCCCCAGACAACCCAGTGTGACGGAAGTGCTTCAAATAACAGGCACACACCACAAAACTGGGCGTGGACATTAGCCTTCCCTGCAACCTCAGCTGATTGTCCCAGAGTTGGGAAGGTAGAGCAGTGTGAATTAACAAAGCCCCTTCAGCCATCATTTCAGCAGACTGGGAGCCTCCCTACACAGCCCAGCAGCCCAGAACTGCCCTGGGGGGACGGCACTCACCTGTGACATAGCACAGTCATCCCTCAACAGAGGACCCGGGGTGCACGGCCTGGAAGAGGGGCCCACTTGCAAGTCTCAGGAGCCATACGCCAATACCAAAGACTTGTGGGTCAGTGGCAGAGACAAACTGTGGCAGGACTGAACTGAAGGATTAGACTATTGCAGCAGCTTTAAAACTCTAGGATCACCAGGGAGATTTGATTGTTAGAGCCACCCCCCCCTCCCTGACTGCCCAGAAACACGCCCCATATACAGGGCAGGCAACACCAACTACACACGCAAGCTTGGTACACCAATTGGACCCCACAAGACTCACTCCCCCACTCACCAAAAAGGCACAGCAGGGGAGAACTGGCTTGTGGAGAACAGGTGGCTCGTGGATGCCACCTGCTGGTTAGTTAGAGAAAGTGTACTCCACGAACCTGTAGATCTGATAAATTAGAGATAAGGACTTCAGTTGGTCTACAAATCCTAAAAGAACCCTATCAAGTTCAGCAAATGCCACGAGGCCAAAAACAACAGAAAATTATAAAGCATATGAAAAAACCAGACGATATGGATAACCCAAGCCCAAGCACCCAAATCAAAAGACCAGAAGAGACACAGCACCTAGAGCAGCTACTCAAAGAACTAAAGATGAACAATGAGACCATAGTATGGGAGACAAAGGAAATCAAGAAGACCCTAGAAGAGCATAAAGAAGACATTGCAAGACTAAATAAAAAAATGGATGATCTTATGGAAATTAAAGAAACTGTTGACCAAATTAAAAAGATTCTGGACACTCATAGTACAAGACTAGAGGAAGTTGAACAATGAATCAGTGACCTCGAAGATGACAGAATGGAAAATGAAAGCATAAAAGAAAGAATGGGGAAAAAAATTGAAAAAATCGAAATGGACCTCAGGGATATGATAGATAATATGAAACATCCAAATATAAGACTCATTGGTGTCCCAGAAGGGGAAGAAAAGGGTAAAGGTCTAGGAAGAGTATTCAAATAAATTGTTGGGGAAAACTTCCCAAATCTTCTAAACAACATAAATACACAAATCATAAATGCTCAGCGAACTCCAAATAGAATAAATCCAAATAAACCCACTCCGAGACATATACTGATCACACTATCAAACACAGAAGAGAAGGAGCAAGTTCTGAAAGCAGCAAGAGAAAAGCAATTCACCACATACAAAGGAAACAGCATAAGACTAAGTAGTGACTACTCAGCAGCCACCATGGAGGTGAGAAGGCAGTGGCACGATATATTTAAAATTCTGAGTGAGAAAAATTTCCAGCCAAGAATACTTTATCCAGCAAAGCTCTCCTTCAAATTTGAGGGAGAGCTTAAATTTTTCACAGACAAACAAATGCTGAGAGAGTTTGCTAACAAGAGACCTGCCCTACTGGAGATACTCAAGGGAGCCCTACAGACAGAGAAACAAAGACAGGACAGAGAGACTTGGAGAAAGGTTCAGTACTAAAGAGATTCAGTATGGGTACAATAAAGGATATTAATAGACAGAGGGGAAAAATATGACAAACATAAACCAAAGGATAAGATGGCTGATTCAAGAAATGCCTTCACGGTTATAACGTTGAATGTAAATGGATTAAACTCCCCAATTAAAAGATATAGATTCGCGGAATGGATCAAAAAAAATGAACCATCAATATGTTGCATACAAGAGACTCATCTTAGACACAGGGACACAAAGAAACTGAAAGTGAAAGGATGGAAAAAAATATTTCATGCAAGCTACAGCCAAAAGAAAGCAGGTGTAGCAATATTAATCTCAGATAAAATAGACTTCAAATGCAGGGATGTTTTGAGAGACAAAGAAGGCCACTACGTACTAATAAAAGGGGCAATTCAGCAAGAAGAAATAACAATCGCAAATTTCTATGCACCCAACCAAGATGCCACAAAATACATGAGAGAAACACTGGCAAAACTAAAGGAAGCAATTGATGTTTCCACAATAATTGTGGGAGACTTCAACACATCACTCTCTCCTATAGATAGATCAACCAGACAGAAGACCAATAAGGAAATTGAAAACCTAAACAATCTGATAAATGAATTAGATTTAACAGACATATACAGGACATTACATCCCAAATCACCAGGATACACATACTTTTCTAGTTCTCATGGAACTTTCTCCAGAATAGACCATATGCTGGGACATAAAACAAGCCTCAATAAATTTAAAAAGATTGAAATTATTCAAAGCACATTCTCTGACCACAACGGAATACAATTAGAAGTCAATAACCATCAGAGACTTAGAAAATTCACAAATACCTGGAGGTTAAACAACACACTCCTAAACAATCAGTGGGTTAAAGAAGAAATAGCAAGAGAAATTGCTAAATATATAGAGACGAATGAAAATGAGAACACAACATACCAAAACCTATGGGATGCAGCAAAAGCAGTGCTAAGGGGGAAATTTATAGCACTAAACGCATATATTAAAAAGGAAGAAAGAGCCAAAATCAAAGAACTAATGGATCAACTGAAGAAGCTAGAAAATGAACAGCAAACCAATCCTAAACCAAGTACAAGAAAAGAAATAACAAGGATTAAAGCAGAAATAAATGACATAGAGAACAAAAAAACAATAGAGAGGATAAATATCACCAAAAGTTGGTTCTTTGAGAAGATCAACAAGATTGACAAGCCCCTAGCTAGACTGACAAAATCAAAAAGAGAGAAGACCCATATAAACAAAATAATGAATGAAAAAGGTGACATAACTGCAGATCCTGAAGAAATTAAAAAAATTATAAGAGGATACTATGAACAACTGTATGGCAACAAACTGGATAATGTAGAGGAAATGGACAATTTCCTGGAAACATATGAACAACCTAGACTGACCAGAGAAGAAATAGAAGACCTCAACCAACCCATCACAAGCAAAGAGATCCAATCAGTCATCAAAAATCTTCCCACAAATAAATGCCCAGGGCCAGATGGCTTCACAGGGGAATTCTACCAAACTTTCCAGAAAGAACTGACACCAATCTTACTCAAACTCTTTCAAAACATTGAAGAAAATGGAACACTACCTAACTCATTTTATGAAGCTAACATCAATCTAATACCAAAACCAGGCAAAGATGTTACAAAAAAGGAAAACTACCGGCCAATCTCCCTAATGAATATAGATGCAAAAATCCTCAACAAAATACTTGCAAATCGAATCCAAAGACACATTAAAAAAATCATACACCATGACCAAGTGGGGTTTATTCCAGGCATGCAAGGATGGTTCAACATAAGAAAATCAATCAATGTATTACAACACATTAACAAGTCAAAAGGGAAAAATCAATTGATCATCTCAATAGATGCTGAAAAAGCATTTGACAAAATCCAACATCCCTTTTTGATAAAAACACTTCAAAAGGTAGGAATTGAAGGAAACTTCCTCAACATGATAAAGAGCATATATGAAAAACCCACAGCCAGCATAGTACTCAATGGTGAGAGACTGAAAGCCTTCCCTCTAAGATCAGGAACAAGACAAGGATGCCCGCTATCACCACTGTTATTCAACATTGTGCTGGAAGTGCTAGCCAGGGCAATCCGGCAAGACAAAGAAATAAAAGGCATCCAAATTGGAAAAGAAGAAGTAAAACTGTCATTGTTTGCAGATGATATGATCTTATATCTAGAAAACCCTGAGAAATCGATGATACAGCTACTAGAGCTAATAAACAAATTTAGCAAAGTAGCGGGATACAAGGTTAATGCACATAAGTCAGTAATGTCTCTATATGCTAGAAATGAACAAACTGAAGAGACACTCAAGAAAAAGATACCATTTTCAATAGCAACTAAAAAAATCAAGTACCTAGGAATAAACTTAACCAAAGATGTAAAAGACCTATACAAAGAAAACTACATAACTCTACTAAAAGAAATAGAAGGGGACCTTAAAAGATGGAAAAATATTCCATGTTCATGGATAGGAAGACTAAATGTCATTAAGATGTCAATTCTACCCAAACTCATCTACAGATTCAATGCAATCCCAATCAAAATTCCAACAACCTACTTTGCAGACTTGGAAAAGCTAGTTATCAAATTTATTTGGAAAGGGAAGATGCCTCGAATTGCTAAAGACACTCTAAAAAAGAAAAACAAAGTGGGAGGACTTACACTCCCTGACTTTGAAGCTTATTATAAAGCCACAGTTGCCAAAACAGCATGGTACTGGCACAAAGATAGACATATAGATCAATGGAATCGAATTGAGAATTCGGAGATAGACCCTCAGATCTATGGCCGACTGATCTTTGATAAGGCCCCCAAAGTCACTGAACTGAGTCATAATGGTCTTTTCAACAAATGGGGCTGGGAGAGTTGGATATCCATATCCAAAAGAATGAAAGAGGACCCCTACCTCACACCCTACACAAACATTAACTCAAAATGGACCAAAGATCTCAATATAAAAGAAAGTACCATAAAACTCCTAGAAGATAATGTAGGAAAACATCTTCAAGACCTTGTATTAGGCGGCCACTTCCTAGACTTTACACCCAAAGCACAAGCAACAAAAGAGAAAATAGATAAATGGGAACTCCTCAAGCTTAGAAGTTTCTGCACCTCAAAGGAATTTCTCAAAAAGGTAAAGAGGCAGCCAACTCAATGGGAAAAAATTTTTGGAAACCATGTATCTGACAAAAGACTGATATCTTGCATATATAAAGAAATCCTACAACTCAATGACAATAGTACAGTCGGCCCAATTATAAAATGGGCAAAAGATATGAAAAGAAAGTTCTCTGAAGAGGAAATACAAATGGCCAAGAAACACATGAAAAAATGTTCAGCTTTACTAGCTATTAGAGAGATGCAAATTAAGACCACAATGAGATACCATCTAACACCGGTTAGAATGGCTGCCATTAAACAAACAGGAAACTACAAATGCTGGAGGGGATGTGGAGAAATTGGAACTTTTATTCATTGTTGGTGGGACTGTATAATGGTTCAGCCACTCTGGAAGTCAGTCTGGCAGTTCCTTAGAAAACTAGATATAGAGTTACCATTCGATCCGTCGATTGCACTTCTCGGTATATACCCGGAAGATCGGAAAGCAGTGACACGAACAGATATCTGCATGCCAATGTTCATAGCAGCATTATTCACAATTGCCAAAAGATGGAAACAACCCAAATGTCCTTCAACAGATGAGTGGATAAATAAAATGTGGTATATACACATGATGGAATACTACGCAGCAGTAAGAAGGAACGATCTTGTGAAACATATGACAACATGGATGAACCTTGAAGACATAATGCTAAGCAAAATAAGCCAGGCACAAAAAGAGAAATATTATATGCTACCACTAATGTGAACTTTGAAAAATGTAAAACAAATGGCTTATAATGTAGAATGTAGGGGAACTAGCAATAGAGAGCAATTAAGGAAGGGGGAACAATAATCCAAGAAGAACAGATAAGCTATTTAATGTTCTGGGGATGCCCAGGAATGACTATGGTCTGTGAATTTCTGATGGATATAGTAGGAGCAAGTTCACAGAAATGTTGCTATATTAGGTAACTTTCTTGGGGTAAAGTAGGAACATGTTGGAAGTTAAGCAGTTATCTTAGGTTAGTTGTCTTTTTCTTACTCCCTTGTTATGGTCTCTTTGAAATGTTCTTTTATTGTATGTTTGTTTTCTTTTTAACTTTCTTTTCATACAGTTGATTTAAAAAAGAAGGGAAAGTTAAAAAAAAAAAAAAAAACAAGGGAAAAAAAAAAAGATGTAGTGCCCCCTTGAGGAGCCTGTGGAGAATGCAGGGGTATTCGCCTACCCCACCTCCATGGTTGCTAACATGACCACAGACATAGGGGACTGGTGGTTTGATGGGTTGAGCCCTCTACCACAGGTTTTACCGTTGGGAAGACGGTTGCTGCAAAGGAGAGGCTAGGCCTCACTATGGTTGTGCCTAAGAGCCTCCTCCCGAATGCCTCTTTGTTGCTCAGATGTGGCCCTGTCTCTCTAGCTAAGCCAACTTGAAAGGTGAAATCACTGCCCTCGCCCCTACGTGGGATCAGACACCCAGGGGAGTGAATCTCCCTGGCAATGTGGAATATGACTCCTGGGGAGGAATGTAGACCTGGCATCGTGGGATGGAGAACATCTTCTTGACCAAAAGGGGGATGTGAAAGGAAATGAAATAAGCTTCAGTGGCAGAGAGAATCCAAACGGAGCCTAGAGGTCACTCTGGTGGGCACTCTTACGCACAATATAGACAACCCTTTTTAGGTTCTAAAGAATTGGGGTAGCTGGTGGTGGATACCTGAAACTATCAAACTACAACCCAGAACCCATGAATCTCGAAGACAGTTGTATAAAAATGTAGCTTATGAGGGGTGACAAGGGGATTGGGAAAGCCATAAGGACCACACTCCACTTTGTCTAGTTTATGGATGGATGACTAGAAAAATAGGGGAAGGAAACAAACAGACAAAGGTACCCAGTGTTCTTTTTTTACTTCAATTGCTCCTTTTCACTCTAATTATTATTCTTGTTATTCTTGTGTGTGTGCTAATGAAGGTGTCAGGGATTGATTTGGGTGATGAATGTACAACTATGTAATGGTACTGTGAACAATCGAAAGTACGATTTGTTTTGTATGACTGCGTGGTATATGAATATATCTCAATAAAATGAAGATTAAAAAAAAAAAGACATAATGCTGAGCAAAATAAACCAGGTACAAAAAGAGAGATATTGTATGTTACCACTAATGTGAATTCTGTGAAAAATGTACAATGTTTTATACTGTAGAATGTAGGGGACCTAGAGATGCCAATTAGTGGAGGGGGAATGATAATCTAATAAGCACAGATAAACTATGGAGGGTAATCTCAATGTTATGGGAATGCTCAGGAATGATTATGGTTTGTAAACTTTCTTGGATATAGTAAGATCATGTTGGAAGCAATAGAGTTATTTTAGGTTTTTTTTTTTTCTTATTCCTTTGTTTTCTTAGGGGTTGTTAATTTTCTTGGGGTATGGTAGGAACATGTTGGAAGCAATGTAGTTATTTTAGATTATTTGTTTTTCTTACTCCTCTGTTTGGACATGGTTTATTAATTTTCTTGGGGTATGGTAGGAACATATTGGAAGCAAAGTAGTTATTTTAGGTTATTTGTTTTCCTTAATCCATTGCTTTGTTTGAAATGTTGTGGGGTTTTTTTGGTTGTTGTTTGCCTGTTTGTTTTTAATTTTTTGATAAACAAAGTTAAAAAATTGAAAAAAAAATCAGTAGAAAAATGGGAGTAAAAACTAAATGAAAAATAGGGTGGGATGGCGGGATGGTTTGGGTATTCTCTTTTCACTTTTATTTTTTATTCTTATTCTGATTCTTTCTGATGTAAGGAAAATGTTCAGAAATAGATTGTGGTGATGAACACATAACTATATGATCATACTGTGAACAGTTGATTGTATACCATGGATGACTGTATGGTTTGTGAATATATTTCAATAAAACTGAATTAAAAAAAAAAAAAAAAAAAAAAAAAAGAACATCAGCCAGATGTGTCTTCTTTTCCCATAATGTTGATGCCCCTTTTCAACATGAACAAGTTAGGGTGGTCACTGCCCAGATATCCCTGAAGATCTGGAAAGTGGTTAAACCAGAGGAAGGGGTAGCAACAGACAAGAAGGAATTAAACAAAGGATTATGAACACTGAATCTTTACATAATTTTCTTTTTCTTAGTTGCTAGGGTATTAGAATATCTAGAAGGAAAGAATTGAAATGGTGGAACTGTAATCCATAGCATTCTTTGAAATTTGCTCTATAGCTACTTATTAAACTATAATTGGAAAGTTAGCAGTGACAGCTGGATAAGTAGAAAGTATGCAATACAATTCTTTAGCTGGAAAATGCTTAGTATAGTTTTTAATAGAAAAGCTGTTTATTAAGGTCACTTCACTCAAGCAGCCTTGAGTTATTCTAAGCATAAAAGCCCATGTTAAAATAACTTGCTGTCGCTCTAATCTCAACAACAAAAAAGCTTATTCTCTGTTTCCAGGAACTTTCCCAGTATTGCCTGCAATAGGATATGAGGGATGTAACCATTTGGACTAATAATCAGTACCTTCTTGAAAATAAGCTTGAATGAGGGGAGGACTTCAAGATAATAGAAAATGTTAACCAAAAGCTTTTCTTTTCTTTCTTTTTCCCCCCTTCTGATTTCTTTTGGATCTGGCCATTTCTTTGTCTGTTTTGGGTTAGAAAAGCCCAGACAACTCTTCTCACTCTGAACTGGTCTTGGAAAGTTTTTCCCTCCAGTTCCTTGTTGATGCATCTTCACTTTTTCATCAAAGCAAAGAGACTTGTTTCTCTGTTTGAGGCAGGATCAGGCAGGCCTGACTATTTAGGACTGCATTTTCTAACAGTATCAGTACTTTGTTGATATATGTTACATTTCACAATATGTAAATAACTGAAACTATGCTACTGTAACTCATAACATTTTTGGAAATTTCCTATATAACTACTTGTTAAATTGTACTTTGAAAGTTATTACCTTTTTGCATATATATTACCTTTCATAATAAGGAAATAACTGAAACTGTGGAACTGTAACCCATAACATTCTTTGAAATTTGCTCTCTAACTGCTAGTTAAATTGCACTTGGAAAGTTATCACTTTTACGTATATATGTTATATTTCACAATAAAAAATATGATTAAAAAATAGTAACATTATATCTAAAAGAGGGAAAAATTTTGAAATTAAATAGCACATCTAGGTAATCCATGCTGAGAAGGTCGACACTGGTTGTAAGTATCTCACAAAATGATAAATAAATGTCGGAGACACTGACCCCCAGGGTTTCTTCTCTTTTCAAGCGTATTCCATTGCAAATTTGTAACAAAGTTACATTTGACTCCATGTTCCTAAGTCTCACTCAGTAGCAATTGACAGCGAGCCCTCCTCCCTCAGTTATTTTTCATAGCATGGATTAATCATAATTTATTTACAATTTATTCTATCAAAGGTTGTATATCCAAATTTTCATTCATTGCAATTTCAAACTTTTCAACATTTCATTTCAAACATTGCTGATGGCCATCCTGTGCCGTTCGTTCTCTTTTATCTTCTTACTCAAAACTGGGCTGCCTATTCTTTCCCTATGCTCTTCCTGATGAGCTTCAGGATCCTTTGGTCAAGTTCCAAGGAAAACATCTGGGGTTATTTTGCATTTATGAAAACCACAAAACCCAAACTGAAATCCTGTTATGACTCATTAGGAAATTCAATAAGAATTTCAGTTAGATTGCTGGATTGATGACGATTTTAATAAACTCTTATCTCTACTTGCTCATGTTTAGATTTTCTATTCTGGCCACCTATGATTTATAGCCAGAAAGCCCATGTATCTGAGATCTGATAAGTTGGATACTAGTGTGAATATTTTCATACACTGGGCTGTGTCCTAATTTTACTCTCATGGATTATACTAGGGCTTGACAATCTACAGCCCATGGGTCTAGCTCACCATCTGTTTTCTACTGCCCACAATCTAACATTTAAAAATGTCTAATAGAAGAAGGAGGAGGAGGAAGAGAAGGAGGAGGGAGAAGAGGAAGAGAGAGAAGGCAGAGAGAAGTAGGAAGGGGTAAGGAGAAGGAGGGGGAAAACAGAGGAAGACGAAAATAGTTTCATGACATAAAAATTGTATAGAATTCAAATTTCAGCATTCTTACATAGAATTTTGTCAGAACACAGCCATGCTGATTTGTTTACTGATTATCTGGAGTTGCTTTTGCAACATGACAGCAATGCTGTGTAGTTGTGGCAGAGACTATATGTGACTCATACAACCTGAAATATTTACTATTTAGTCCTTTACAGAAAGTTTGCTGATCCCTGGGCTCAACTTCCATTTCTAAATAATGTTCTTGAATTTTTTTCTGGGATAATTTCCTCCCTTCCATAGCCTATTCTATTTTCTTAAAATTCATATTATATGCAAATGATGTCTCCTGGATTGCTTGCTTGCTTTAATTTTCCTACCTTTTACCATCATTTTTCTCTCTCTCCTATATAGAAGTTTGACACTAAGAGGACATGGTCAGGAAAATATATTTCTTAAAAATTCCTTCCTTGACTAATGAATAGAAGCATAATATAGAAAAACGACAGGCTCCATTTTTCTCTTGGTTTTCCCTGTGTATTTTCTCAAATTAAGATGTGTAAACCAAGAAGATGTGCTTAATTGTTTGTATATATCAAGGTTCAAACTGTGTTTCTAATAGACCATAAATGCTCTGTCAAAATAATATTCCATTATTTTCATGTCTTCATGCTATGACACTAAAGAAATAAAAATTTCAAATGCATTATCATGAAGCAAAAACAAAACCTTTTTTGCATGTTGTGACTAAAGAACCACATGTTTTAAAGAATGATTTTAAAAAATCAAGTGTAATTTCTCTTTTGTGGCCTTAGGGAGTTCACTTATACACATATGAGACCGACATATGAATGTGGAGGACATTAATTTAGTGATATCTGTATTTAACATTTCTGGTTAAACCTTTTCCAGGTCTGAAAATAAGACAATTTTGCATCAGTTTGGTGCTTCTCCCTTGCACACAGCTGTGACAGTGTGTGGATTGCAGGCAGGGGAAAGACGTGCCAGGCCCTGAGATGGGCTTGGAGCAGGAAGATGGCTGGTGTTGTCAAGGAAGAGTAAGTATGGAGAGGTGGGAGGTCAAAGATCAGAGGGAAAGGGTCAGGGAAGGGCCAAGCCATGTAGGGCCTTGGAAGAGTTATCATCAGGGTGTCCTTACTCTGCAATATTAAGTTAAGATTGGATCGTGCTTCCATTTCGCAGCCTCTGGGAATCCAATGAACTCTCCCCTCCAAGATGTCAGTGAACTTCCATGGCAGTTACATCACTTAATATATCAAACTCTTGCTTCTGCTGAAGTAGGTCAGTGGTGGGCATCACATTGTCCTGAGCCTTCTGTTCTGCACACCATCAGCCCTTAGCTGGGCGTGGAACATGGGCCCCTTCTTTGATTTCCACACTTGCTTTTGCACACACCACAACACTGCACCAAGGGATCAGCTGGAGATTTAGTTATGAGCCTCAGCTTGGAGAGTTGGGGCATGGTTATAGTAAAGCTCTAACAAGGAGGAGAATGAGAAGAAGGAGGAGAAGGAGAAAGGGTAGAGGAGAGGGAGAAGAGATAAAGAAGTAGGTGGTGAAGGAGGAGGAAGAAAAGGAAGAGAAAGAAGAAGAAATGAAAACCTTTACATTAATTTTTGGACAGTCTCATTTTTTGGGGAAAAAAAGTCTCCCACTATAGTCTGCTTCCCAGCCATGCTTCTCCACAGCTCATCCTCATTTATGCTCTTTTCTCTACCACCCATTTCTCGGTTAATTTTTAATTTAGAGCAGTATATCCACCACTAAAGCTTCTTGGTTTTAAAGTAGCTATGCCCTCAGGGATTCAATTTCTATTCCAGGCACTTATTTTTCTTAAAGATATTTTGTAAAGAATTAATTTCCTAAAATAAACTCCAGTGACAGTTATTTAAGTGTATTTTTTCCTGTTTATTCAATAAATTTGTTTTTTACTAACCAGCTGAGTGTGGGATGCTATGGAAGATTCTGGGAACATTTCTGAACAAGGTATTTCATAAAGCTCCCAATTTATTGAGAGAAACAGACTAATCCAATAAATAAGCAAATAATTAGTCAAATATATTTGTGATAGGAGCTACACAGGAGAATGAGAAAGTGCTGAGATTAATGGAGTACGTATCTATTCTGGTGAATTGTAGAAGGATTTTCTGCATAGTATCATTTACTCTGAAACTTGAGGAAAGAGTAAGAAATAGCCAGGGGAAAATATGGAAGAGGAAATATCCAGGGCAGAGGCAGATCACAGGAAGACATGATTTTCTGGTAGAAGAAAGACCATGTTTGAAGTCACTGAAGTGGTGTCATGAAGAATGGATAAAGTGGCCAACTGGATGGACTGGGGGCAAGAATTGTGAGCTGTGAGACTAGAAAGATGCATTGGAGATATACTGTGAAAACTTTTGGAGATTTATAGAGGTGGTTTTTTTTTTTGGTGGGGTTTTTATTTATTTTTTTCTTAAGAAGAATGGAGGGTATTAAACCAAGACCTGAACAATCACACCTTCTCATGTTCTTCTACAACAGGAGCCCCATGTTGCAGAAAGAATCACTCTGGAAGCTGCCAAAGTCTGGTCAAGAATTGACTTTCCCACACTGTTTACTTCCCAACATGGAATGGATGGTGTGCTGGTTTGGATGTATTATGTCCCCAAAATGCCATGTTCTTTAATTCAGTCTTGTGGGGACAGACGTATTAGTGTTGATTAGGTTGGAATCCTTGGATTAAGTTGTTTCCATGGAGATGTGACCCACCCAACTGTGGGTAATACCTTTGATTAGATCATTTCCATGGAAGTGTGGCCTCACCCATTCAGTGTGGGTCTTGATTAGTTTTACTGGAGCACTTTAAAAAGAGCCACATAGGCCCAGACACTGCTGCAGCTTAGAGAGACATTTTGAAGACGGCTGCTGAAAGCTGACACTGACATTTTGGAGACCATCATTTTGTAACGCAACCTGGGAGCGAGCAGACCCCAGCCACGTGCCTTCCCAGCTAGCAGAGGTTTTCCAGATGCCAATAACCTATCTCCAGTTGGCCTTAGGACTGTAACTTTGTAACCAAATAACCCCACTTCTTAAAAGTCAATCCGTTTCTGGCATTTTGCCTAATGGCAGCATTAGCAAACCGGAACAGATGGCTTTCCTAGACTGCCCATTGGAGGTGTCCAGGTTTAATTCATGCTCCCTCAGAAGGCATGTCAAGTCTTAATCTGCATTCCCATGGGTATGAATCCCTTTGTAGATAGGACTTTGAAGATGTTAGTGTTAGTCAAGGTGTGGATCTATTAGTGAACAGGATCTTCTAAGATTCTATTTAGATGAGGCCAAACTGAATCAGGGTTGATCTTGACCAAAGTGACTGGAGTCATTGAAAGGAGGGGGAATCTAGACAGACACAGATGACTGAGCAAAAGAACTAGAAGCCAGAAAGGGAGTGGAGGGAGAGATGCATGCCAAGGACCCTAACGACTGTGGCAGGCCATCATCAGAAGGCTACAGGGAAGTTTGTAGTTCCTCAGGGGAGGGGGCAGCTCTCAGAAGGTCACTTGCCCATCTCTGAGTCCCCACATGTATTTTTATTGCTGTAGCGCATTTCTTTTTAGTTAAAAGTACATCTCCTTATATACATACAATGGAATATTATTCAGCTATAAATAAAGAAGTATGGGATTCTGATACATGCAATAGCATGGATGAAACTTGAAGACATCATGCTGAATGAAATAAGGCAGATGCAAAAGGACAGATATTGCATGATCTCACTGATATGAAATAATTAGAATAAGCAAACTGAGTCAGAATCTAGAATAAGGTTGCCAGGGGTTGGGGTAAGGGTGGGCAATAGGGAGTTAATGCTTAAAATGTACAGAGTCTCTATTTGGGATGATGGAAAAGTTTTGGTCATGAATGATGGTGACAGCAGCACATTTTGATTGTAATTAAGACCACAGACTTATGTATTTGAATGTGGTTAAAAGGGGACATTTTAGGTTGCATATGTGTTACTAGAATAAAAATTAAAAAAAAAATAAAACATAGAACTGTACAACACAGTGAGTCATAATATAAACTATGGACTATAATTAATAGTATGATAATAATATTGTTCCATTAATTGTAACAAAGGGACCACACTAAGGAAGAATGTTAATAATAGGGAAAACTGCATATCTGAAGGGAGTTTCTGGGAACTCTATATTTTCTGCACAATTTTTCTGAAAACCTAAAACTTCTCTAATATAAATAAATAAATAAATATATAACAATCAAGAAAACTTGTTAGGGGATGGTACAATTTTAAAAATATACTCACTAAAAATATTTAAAAATGTGTTTCCTCTTGTTTAAGTGATAGGGATTTTGGATTATTTTGATAGGGTTATTATTTTATCATTATTATGTGATTGCTAGGATTGTTTAGGATTATTTTGCTTTTGTAAATCTCTTAAATGGGACAACTGATGGTTATTGTTTGGAGGGCAAGTTACACACCAAATATGATTACTAAACATGAGTAGAAACAGGAAGTCCATTTTTATTTTTTTAAATTATCATAAAATAAAATTGACTTTTTGGTGCATAGTTCTATGAATTCACTAAATAAAGAAGACAAAGGGAAGAAATACTTGTTTGTTAAACCCCTTTTATGTGCTTAATAACAAAGCACAGTGCTGGACTTTTTTGCTCATTATCTCATTTAAACCTCAATCCTTTTTGTTTTCCTACCGTAATTCTCATTATCCCATTTTATGGGTGAGGATAGGTGTTACAGTTTGCTAATGCTGCCATTAAGCAAAATACCAGAAATAGATTGGCTTTTATAAAGGGGGTTTATTTGGTTACACAGTTACAGTCTTAAGGCCATAAGGTGTCCAAGGTAACACATCAGCAATCGGGTACCTTCACTGGAGGATGGCCAATGGCGTCCGGAAAACCTCTGTTAGCTCAGAAGGCACATGGCTGGTGTCCACTTGTCCCCAGGTTGGGTTTCAAAATGGCATTCTCCAAAATGTTGCTCTTGGGACGTTCTGTCCTCTCTTAGCTGCAGTTCCTCTTCAAACTGTCACTCTCAGTTGCTCTCTGTTCCTTCTGTTTTTGAGCTCATTTATAGGGCTCCAGTGATTTAATTCAGACCCACCCTGAATGGGTGGGGTAAAACCTCCATGAAAATTATCCAATCAAAGTCATCACCCACAGTTGGGTGGGTCAAATCTCCATGGAAACATCCAATCAAAAGTTACCAACCCAATCAATACTAATACATTAGCCCCCACAAGATTGCATCAAAGATAATGGGGTTTTGGGGGACATAATACATCCAAACCAGCACAATAGGTTAACACATTTGCACAAGCCCACAAAATTGTAGGAAGGTGTGCTGGTTTGGATGTATTATGTCACCCAAAATGCCATGTTCTTTGCTATAATCTTGTGTGGGCCAATGTATTAGTGTTGATTAGATTGTAATTGACTGATTGTTTCCATGGAGATGTGACCCATCTAACTGTAGTGATAACTCTGATTAGATCATTTCCATGGAGGTGTGGCCCTGCCCATTCATTGTGGGCCTTGATTAGTTTACTGGAGCACTATATAAGCTCAGACAGAAGGAGCGAGCTTGCTACAGCCAAGAGGGACACTTTGAAGAATGCACAGAAGCTGAGAGAGCAGTTGAAGCTTACAGAGACATTTTGGAGATGGCCTTTGAAAGCAGACTTTTGCTCTGGAGAAGCTGAGAAAGGATAAACGCCCCAAGAACAACTGAGAGTGACATTTTGGAGAGAAGCTACAGCCTAGAGAGGAACGTCCTGGGAGAAAGCCATTTTGAAACCAGAACTCTGGAGCAGCTGCCAGCCACGTGCCTTCCCAGCTAACAGAGGTTTTCCAGATGCCAATGGCCTTTCTCCAGTGAAGGTGCCCTATGGTTGATGCCTTACCTTGGATACTTTATGGCCTTAAGACTGTAACTTTGCAACTAAATAAACCCCTTTTATAAAATCCAATCCATTACTGGTGTTTTGTGAAAAGGCAGCATTAGCAAATTAGAAAAGAAGGGGAGTCAGTATTCAAACTCAGCTTCTATCTCATTCCAAAGTCTCCACTTTTTCAATAAATAAATTTAACATGGAGTCATTTCATTACCTTAATCTGTAACACAACCTGCCTTTGGATGGCTCTGTCATTAGCATCTTTTCTTCACTGACTGCTAATACTTTTATCATCCTGATCAACTGAAAATCTCAGCAAGGACATCTTCAAGATTGACTTTAGGGTTCTTCAGTGGCAAATAAGAGAAAATACTAACCCAAATGTCATAAATTAAAAAGTGAGATTATTGCACATAGTAAGAGCGCTGCAGATGGAACAGACTCCTGGGGCCCAATATGGTCAATGACTCATGGATGTCAAAGGACCCAGATCCCCTCCATCTATGCTTAGCATCAGAATCCTCCAAAGGATGATTATTTCCTTATCACAAAATGGTTCCCAGGGACAAGTGGAGCTTTCCACTTCTTTATTTTTCTCCAATAGGAGAGATTGATAAAATCCTCCCCTGAGCAAAATATATAAACCTTCCCTCTGGAACTGAAAAAGAACCTATGGAAGGAGAAGTTGTGTTGGCAACCCATAGCAGCTGCTCCATTCCACATTTCCCCTCAATCAATAGTTCATTTCCACCTCTGTGAGCATCTAATCCAAGACAAGATGCATTGCGAAGATGACCAAATAAGGATGTGAGGACTTACGTTGGAATCCCATATCTGTGAGTTCAGAGACACTAACTTTGAAAAAATACAAACTGCCAGGGGAAAGAGACAGCAAAATTCAGCACCAGCTTTTGTGATGTATATTCAAAGATACAGGTCTGAAAAGAAAGGAAGGTCAAGTGATATGCATAATACATATGTGGAAGAAAATCAGAATGCCGTTAAATAATCTTTCTCAGAGGAAACATTAATGATGCTTTATTTAAAAACAAAAAAACAAAAAACAAAAACAAAAACAGTCCATGTCGAAATTGATCAGTGTAAGTTAAACGGTGGTTTTAGGCTGGACCCATGATTTAAGCTGTACCCATCCAGCTCAGACCAAAAAAAATCATTTGAATGTTAAAGCAATTGTTCAGAGTCTTGAAGAAACCAGGCAGGAAAATGCCAATAATGATGATTGGCAAAATCAAAATCGAAAACAAAGAAACTGTTTATCGAGCCGCCGACAAAGAAATCTTGCATGGAGACTACAAGTCTGGAGTTTCTGGGATGAAATTGTACAGGAATCTCAGTCCACAGTTTCCTCAATCGCTGCGGAGACGGAGCTGTCACTGAATCTGACAGAGCCCTGCACTCCCCGGTCCGCCGACCCTTTCTGTAATCCAGTCTTCACTGTGGCCTGAGGAACTGTTTCAACCTGCTCCTTTTTGATCTTCTTCTTTGGCACAACCTCAGTGGATTTCTCTGATTCAGAATGAGTTCTAATTGATCTTCTCTGTTGCTTCTTTTCTACTGAGCCTGTAGGACCAGATGTTGCTTCAGAAGATGATACATTCAGAGTTGCCTTTTCAATTCTCTGGTTTGGTGTAGAAATCACAAGCCTATCTTGTGCATGAGAGGTGTTGAATTAATACAGGTAACCAAGAATCATTATTATAAAACTAATATAACTACAAAAGGGAAAAAATCTACAAAATAAAATGCAGTTGTCAACTGCTGCCCAGGGTGTGTGGTAAAAGGTAGCAGAGAGCAGTTCATATCCATTTTCAGTTGGATTGCATTTTTACAAACAGGCATAAGGACACTTTTTTTTTTTTTTTGCTCATTAATTTTTTTTTTATGAAATTCAGTTTTATTGAAATACATTCACACACCATACAATCATCCATGATATACAATCCACTGTCCACAGTATGATAACATAGTTATGCGTTCATCACCACAATCTAGCTCTGAACATTTTCCTTACATCAGAAAGAACCAGAACAAGAATAAAAAATAAAAGTGAGAAAAGAACACCCAAATCATCCCCCCATCCCACCCCATTTGTTCTTTAGTTTTTATCCCCATTCCTCCACTCATCCATACACTAGCTAAAGGGGGTGTGATCCACAAGGTCTACACAATCACACTGTCACCCCTTGTAATCTACATTATTATATAATTGTCTTCAGGAGTCCAGACTGCTGGGTTGGAGTTTGGTAGCTTCAGGTATTTACTTCTAGCTATTCCAATACATTAAAGCCTAAGAGGTGTTATCTATATAGTTCATAAGAATGTCCACCAGAGTGACCTCTTGACTCCATTTGGAATCTCTCAGCCACTGAAACTATTTAGTCTCATTCTGCATCCCCCTTTTGGTCAAGAAGATACTCTCAGTCCCATGATGCCAGGTCCACATTCATCCCCGGGAGTCATACTCTGCGTTGCCAAGGAGATTTACACCCCTGGGGATCGGGTCCCACGTAGGGGGGAGGGCAGCGAGTTCACCTGTTGAGATGGCTCAGTTAGAGAGAGAGAGGGCCACATCTGAGCAACAAAGAGGTACTCAGGGGGAGACTCTTAGGCACCATTACATACAACTTTAGACTCTCCTTTGTGGTAATGAGCCTCATAAGGGCAAGTCCCATGCTCGAGGGCTCAGCACATCAAACCGCCAGTCCTGATGCTCGTGACAGCATCAACACTAGTCCAGGTGAGGATGTCCAACACATCCGCACCTTCCCCCAGATCCTCGGGGCTGGGGAGGGGGAGGCTGTAAATATATTTTTTATTGCATAAGGACACTTGTGTGTGCATTAAAGACATGCAAAATTTTGACTTCCTAACTAATGATATGTGAAGTATTCATACATTCATTCATTCAACAAATATTTAATTGAGTTTATTTGTTCTGGGCACCCTATTAGGTATTATGTCTCAAAGACAACATGAAAAGTAAGAAGAATTTAAAAATGGCATGAGATATATGAACATTTTTCCTTCAAACTTTAAACCTGTCTCTTTAATATGGCTCATGGGGGAATTTCCTTGATGACTTACTAAACATCTTCCATCTTCTCTTGGCTTTTTGACATGTCCTGCAAGATTTTTACCAATCCCTCCTTGACCCTGTTTGCATTTTGATCTGCATCAATTCACAAAATACTGAATAGTGGTGACAGTTGCCTAGTTCTGTGAATATCCTAAAAACCACTGGACAGGATATTTTAAAAGGGCAAATTTTATGGTATGTGAATTGTATCTCCATAAAACTGTTATGAAAAAAATCACAAGGCTGCAAATGAAAAAAAATCACAAGGCACAAACTCCAAGTTCCGGCTCACTGTGTTCAAGGCCCTTCACAGTCCTGCCTTGTCCTGCCTTTTCAACATCCCCTCCTTGCACCCCATTTCCCAGAGTCTCCCTGTTCACTGCTGCACCAGGGTACCTTATGTACCCGCCGTCACACTTTCCCCCTCACCATTCTCTGCTTGTCTAATACATTAGTACCTTTTCCCTAAGTACATCTGGTGCCCACCTAATACCTTAATGCCCTCTTTTTCAGCAGTGGAGAGAAAATTTCCAGGTTGTAAGGACAGACAGGATTAGGATCTATAGACCCCCTTTCCCCTTAAGGACTTCATTTTTCAGTCTTGTCTCCAGGCATGCTGCTATCCCTTAACCATTCAGATCCAGGCTGAACCCTGCTATTACAGCAGGATAGCATAATGATGATGCCAGAAAGACTGGTGGGAATTTACAGCCAGAGAATGTGTTATTTCTGATCATGCAGTCCACAGACCAGGCCCCTATTCTTTGGGTCCCCTACAGAGCTATCTGCTGTCCCAGCCTCAGGGCCACGCCCTGCCCACCTGCCCACAGCATCCCTGCTTGAGGAGCTTTTGCCTGCCTGGTAAAAAAGAATCACCTCCCATCCCAGGGGGCACCCCCCGGTATATTCTTTAGAGTCTACACCCACAAGGGCAGGACCCAGGAAGGAAATCACCCTTCTTTTTGGATCTGCCATCCTTTCTCTTAACAAACCATCTGAAAAAAGTAGGCTCCCAGCCTCCATTCCCACACCCTATTTTATTTTATCTTGAGTTCTGCTGTGTCATGTAATGGGATATGTTACATATTTGTCTGATTGTTCTAGCTTCCCACCAGGGCTTTCCAGGGCTTTACAAAGCTGGGTACTTTATCTGCTTTGTGGGCTGTTATATCCCCAGTCCTGGGAGCAGGAGGCCTTTAATAAATGCATGTTAAATGAGTAAATTTCCTTTATCCCACTTATGATTGGCAGAATTCTAAGATGGCTCCCAAGGTTCTTGGCCCATATAATCCCCTTCACTTGCGTGTTGGGCAGAACTGTGGCATATGATGGGATACTTCTCCCATTACATTATATGGCCAAAGTGAAGGTGTTGTGCAGATGTAATTAAGTCAGTTGAAGATGACTTGGTGACTTAATGGGGAGATTGTCCTGGATGACAGTGAACTGATTAGCATGCTCTTTAAAGCAGATCAAGAGGTCAGAGACAAAAAGCAGCAGAAGCGCTCTCTTGCTGGCCTTGAAGAAGAAAACTACTGTGTTGTAGAGAGGGCCATGTGACAAGGAAAAGTGGGCAGCTGTTCTACAACTGCAGGCAGCTGAATTCTGCTACTGACCAGTGAACTTAGCAGAGGACCCCATGTCTCAGATGAGATCATAGCCCTCGTGGTCACCTTGATGGCTTTGATGACTGGTGAGGTTTTGAACAAAGGAACAAGCTAATCATGCCCAGACTCCTGACCAAGGGAAACTGAGATAGTAAATTTGTGTTGATTTAAGATGCTAAGTTTATGGCTATTTGTTTTTACATAGCAATAAAAAAAAAAAAAAGTGAAATGAGTACACCATCCCAGGATCTGCCTCTCCAGGGATAACTAGTGCTTGGAATATCTCTACCCTTCAGTTGAGTCAACAACCACTACACAACCAGGAAGTATTATGACCCCAAGGGATGATCACAGTAATATGCAGTATGCTAATTTCCATACATGAGACATTGGGACTCTGGAGGAAAGTGTGAGATGGGATAGTATTTCCTTCTACTGTCTTTTGAGCCTGAAATTAAATTTTAGCTATTTCATGGAGCCTCCCACATCTTTTTAGGCCACAGGAATGGCTCCCTTCTTCAGCTATAAATTATGTTTTAGTTAATTTTGATTTGCTGTTGCATATTACTATTATTATTAGCTATTGTTTTTCTGCCTGTACACTTCATCTATCCAAATGGAATGTAAATCCCTTCAATTTAGGAATCTCATGGGAGATAGTGTGGGAAAGTCTGGAAGAACTGGAATCCAGCTCTCCTGCCTCACAATTCCATACAAATTACATACTTCAGAGTCTTCACATAACCATATTTGTTTCTCAATGAGATTAGTAAAGCTGATGTTGAGTGAGGAATAAATATGTGTAAATATCTTGGAATGGAACTGCATCAGTAGCTGTAGCTATTCTTATTAGGTTTCTTTTCATCTTTCCCACTATCATAGTTCCTTGCATATATTAGGTCTTAAATACTATTTTTGATCGATTGATTAGTTAATATATTTTGAACATCATCCTACAGGATGCAGTTCTGAAATTTTTTTAATGAAGCTTTTGCTGATCTACTCAGCCAAACATTCCCCACCTCTGCTTTCCTCCCAGATGACTCTTATCACATTACTCTGTGACTCAATTTTAACATGTTCTGTTCCTCATAAGACAAGGCATTCCTTGGGAGCAGAACTTGTTTCCTTATCTATTGTTATGTCAGATACATAACTTACAAGGCTATGCATTTGATGAATGAATGAATGAAAAAATAAATGATTCAATCAATCAAAAGTGATAGCAAGTTTTTTGAAGCAAATGGTATCTCAACTTTAATAGGCATGTTGGAGAAGAGATGGCAATTATTTCAGCCTAATAGAATGAAGAGCTTGAGTTTTTGATGGATGGGGTTTGCTGCTGTGCTATAAATATTGGTTCTGGGTGAGCATGTTGTTTGTCTCTTGAACTCACTCACGTTTTCTAACATTCTCCTTTTGGTGAAAGAAATACCACAGGCCAAATCCTGGTTCTTCCACTCAAATTTTGCAAATGTTTGGCATCAGTTAAGTCATGTAAGTTATGGAGGCTCAGTTTCTTCATTTCTAAGAATGAGCATGATTAGCCTTCTCTCCAAGGGACCCATCTCCCTAAGAGACAAAAAGATAACACAAGTGCTGGCTAGCACACAGTGGGCCTTCCACCCTCTCCCCACATACTCACACAGCCTTTCACATACACCCTTGCCCTTTCCACATACATACTCCAAGCTACCTGCTGCCATCTCATAGCTTTGTTTCTTATCATTAATTTGGCACACAATGTTTATTCTAATGCCAACCAACTCCCAGTTTATAAGGCTGAGAATTTGAACTTTTCTGGTTGTCATTTTGTCAGGACTCTGCATTACCTTAGGCAGTTACCTACCCTCTGTAAGCCTAAGTTCCTAACTGTGAAATTACGGCCAACATACCTTGTCATAGAGTTGTTGGGAGGTTCTGTATGGTTGTGCTGGTTTGTATATATTATGTCCCCCCAGAAAAAGCCATATTCTTGTGCTTTCCTCTCAGATGACTCTTATCACATTGAGAAGTATTAGTGTGGATTGGGTTGGAACCTATTGGTTCAGCATCCACAGAGATGTGACCCACCCAACTGTAGGTGATAACTCTGATTGGATAGTTTCCATGGAGGCGTGGCCCCGCCCATTCAGCATGGGCCTTGTTTAGTTTACTGGAGCACTATATAAGTTCAGACAGAAGGAGCTCATAGCTAGCTGGAGCTGAGACAGACATTTTGAAGATGGCCATTGGAAGCTGATGCAGACATTTTGGAGAACCCCATTTTGAAATGCCAGCTGGGAGCAAGCAGATGCCAGCCATGTGCCTTCCCAGCTAACAGAGGTTTTTCCGGACGCCCATGGCCATCCTTCAGTGAAGGTACCCTCTGTTGATTGACACTTTATGGCCTTAAGACTGTAACTGTGTAACCAAATAAACCCCCTTTATAAAAGCCAGGCCATTTCTGGTGTTGTGCATTCTGGCAGCATTAGCAAACTAGAACGATGGTCAAGCATAAATTGGGTTGGATTCCTGTGTAAGAAATGCTGGCTCCTTGAGAAGCCTCATAAAACATGACCTGGGCCATTTTCTACAATGTGGGGGCTAGGGGGAAGTTCCCCTTCATGTCTGTGATCTACTTCCATTGCCTACAAAATCTGCAAGATGCCATGCTAATGAGTTGGAGTCCATTTCTGCTATTTCCAGAACACAGAGCAATGCACCTCCATTTCTAGTGTAAAAAATGACTAGTGTTGCCAGCCTTTTTAAACTCTATCTGTACCTTGTAAGAATATACAAATTACCTAAGAATGAATGAGTGGCCTTTTCTCATTATGGAAAGAATACATGCATCTCATTTAGATGAGATAAAAGCAGTAAATTGGCTATTTTTTTTTCTTAGATTGAAATAGTGGCAAAAAGAGACTTGCAACATTTGCATTTTAACAAACCATCTGTGGGAAAATCTAACTGGTGACAAAAAAATTAAAAAAAGGAATTTAAAAGGATCAAGTTTTGATAAATCAAAGAAAGACATTCTAGAAGCATGAATATTTTTCTTGCACATTCCCTGTGTTACCTGAGCTCTTTCCTCCTCCCTCAGCAGGTGGCAGATTTTTATATTTCCCAGTGACTGCACTAGAAATCCTTGTTGACTTTCTTCGATGCTATTGCCCAGTATGAACCGTGGCTGATTTCTCACAAACCTTTGATTGCAAACATAATTGTTTGGTTCCTGATTCCTCACTGAGATTATTTAATCCCCTCCATGACTATCCACCAAGATCTAAAAGAAAGGAGAATGGGAATAACACAAATCAGGTTCCCAAACAATCCCAGAGACACTGCTTTCAGGTATATGAAGGTCCCTCATTGGAAAAAGGGTTGAGATTTAGGATGTAAATTTTTGATCATTGTATCATCTAATGTCTAATAACCTGTGCTGCACAGAGAGGGAACAGGTAGCTTTGCAAAATAGTAATCCCCTTGTTGTTAAATGTCTTCTGGAAGAAGCCGAATGGCTGAAAGGTTAGATTAGGTTCATTTCCTCCAACCTAAATGGTCCTATGGACTGAAGTACACACACACACACACACACACACACACACACACACACACACACACATCACTTTTACTGAACCCTTGAAAAGCAAAACAAAAGGACATACACAGGAGAGATGGTAATTATTGCCATCAAGGAGGCCGACTGGAGAAACAAACAGATACTATTAAAATTGGCCACGGTTTTCTTAGAAGCTCTTTCCTTGGGGGTAGTTCTTTTCCCCCTCCATGTGTCTACTATTTTTTCATGTTGATTTGGTGGATTTCATTTCCATGAATGCAATGATATGCCTGATTTTCCCTCCTCATGACTTCCAAAAATAGAAATATGTCCTTTGCAATGAAATTCTGCTGTGTCTCTAAAGTAAAATATCTGTTTTAAGGTCCCCAGCCTGAAGTCTTTCTTTTCTCTGAGGAACGATGCCTCTGATTCCTTTGTGGAAAGGCCTCTGTAATAGTTATTGGTTCAGGGATGTCAGATATATCCCAAGTTGTTCCAATCAGAGTAAATCCCAGATGTTGTACAAGAGACAAGACCTCTATTTGTCCATTCCCCACTTCCAACTGGATGTAAAATAGGAAGGAAAACATGAATCTGGGGTGGCTAAAGCCAACACACAGAATCTGAGATGAAGGTGCAAAAGCAGGATGAAGCAGTTAAAGGTGCACGGAAATGAAACCTTGGCTGTGTTAGCTGAGTGCCTAGTTCAAGCAGAACTTTAAGTCAAAACTAATATCTATATGGCTCAATTTTGTTTTTCCTTCATTCAAATTTTGTTTAATTGTCCACTAATGGTCACCAAGAAAAGATGTGACTTTTAAAGAGTCATGAATTTGAAGAGTTTTCTAGGAAGAAAAATCCCAAGGAAAAAGTAGAAGACACCAAAGCTACTTAAGAAGCATGCAATCCAAGTTCAAATCCCAAAGGCTTTAGGAAAATCATAATAACAGCTTCCTCTTTATGGGAATAGCTATGGGGATTTGCATTTTTATCCCATTATCCACCTCTGACTGTAGGAATGGGGAATTGTTGCCTCTTCTCCCCACATGAAGGAGTATCAGGAAGATCTTCCATTTCTTCCTTGGCCCCTTTGCTACCCCCCATTCCCTGAGAAGTGACGCTCACACCCCACTGTGTTAGTTTCCTAGGCTGCTCAAGCAAATACCATACAATGGGTTGGCTTAAGCAATGGAAATTTATTCACGCATGGTTTTGAGGCCGGGAAAATGTCCAAATCAAGGCATCATCAAGGCGATGCTTTCTTCCCGAAGACTGACTGCTGGTGATCCTTGGCTCCTCTGCCACAGGCAAGACACGTGAGAGCATCTTGGTCTCTCCCCTCTCCTCCAGGTTTCGTTGATTTCAGCTCCTTGCTTCTCTCTTTGCCTGGATTTTATTCTCTTAAGAATCCTGATTGAGGTGGAACACACCTTAATTGAAATAGCCTCATCAAATATTCCTCCTTACAATGGGTTCACATCCACAGGAATGGATTAAGGTTAAGAACTTGTTTTTCTGGGGTACATACAGCTTCAAAGCACCACACCCACTGATGTAATAAACGCTTTAGATCCTCAGGGCCATGTTTGGCTGATGAGCAGACCCTGGAATTTAAGGACAGGGTCTGGGGCTGCTACCTGTGATCCTGCTTCCTGTGTTCATTTATTAATTGCTCCTGTAATTCCTGCCTTCGAGGGTAATCTCCAAATATGGGTCTTCAGGGCAGCAGGCCATCCTCCTCTTTTCTACTTCCCTTGGTGATCAGTTCAGGGCTCCTTGTGTCACCTGCCCATGTCTCATATTTTCTGTGCCCATTTATCCTGAAATTTAGGTTAGGGGAGGGGCAGCAAGGAAGCAGCCCCTCTTAGGTCTCCTGGCCTCTGGTTTTGTCTCCAAATCAACTTCAACCAGAGATTCCCAGGAGTCACCTGTCACCTGTCAGCTACAGATAAAGCTATAGTTTTTGTTTGTTTGTTTTGTTTTCTCACTGTTATTGTTTCTGCTTTCTGCACTTCCTTTGATTGAGAACCTCTGAGAAGAAGAGTGTCAAATGATAGGATTCTGTTAGCAAAATCCCACCTTCAATCCCTATCAGTTATATGTGTAAAATTATGAAAGATATTTTTAATTTGACCTTCGTAACACCCTGAATTGTTGTTAAGGTATAAGCATTATCTGGTTTAAAGCTGAAAAAACTGAGTTACCCAGAGGATGAAAGAGTCACAGAATAAGTTTCAAAGTGAAGATTTGAATGTGTGTCTTTCAAATCCAGATACAGGAGACTTGAGCAAGCTCCTTGGGACATAGCGAGTAAGTTGAGGTTGCTCCATCCAGCTTCACTCCAAGTTCACACCTAAACCTAAGCTGATGATACACACACCAGTACTTTGTGAGATGAGGGGTCCCACATTTACCAGGGAAGTAAACAGGCATGTGATTAGATATGTACACATGACCTCAGATCTTTGTAGAAACTCACGGGAACAAGGATTGGAATTTGCCTGGGTCTGAGCCAAGTAGAGATAGAAATCCAAGGCAAGGAGCCCTGGAAGCCATTTGAGTTCTATTTTAAAAGAAGTGACATCAAACCTTGAGATTCAGGTATGTTTACAACATGTTACCTTTTAATGTATTATGACACCAACACTAGAGCTTTTCAATTTCTGCATTTATCTTAGCTAATTCTCAGCCACCTGCAGGTTTCTAGCTATCTCAGCAGCTTATCTTTCTTTTAAGAAGGATGTAAAATACTGATCACACCATCAATTATTACTTTCCCCAAGAAAATACACCTTTTAATGGGCTACATACCTCATAGGAAAGAAGTTGAACCTTAAAGGTGCAATTTGACTCAGCAGGACACATACAGAAACAACTGCAAGAGATAAAAGGGCTTATTGGTGGGGATAAATTAATGAAAATACAGAAATTCAAGCTGAGCTATTATCTAACAACTTAGCACCCTAAATAGGCCCGATTATCAAAGTGAAAATTGTTAAGGTTTTTCTTCTTTTCAAAATAGATAAATTCAAAATGAGATAGGTTGGTGTTTTGTGGTCATTTTTGTGTCAACCTAGCTATGGTATAGTCCCCAATTAATCAAACACTAATTTAGGTGTTTCTGTGAAGATATTTTGTAGATGAAATTCAATTCCATAGTCAGTCAACTTTAGGTGAGGAAGATTATCCATGAATGTGGGTGGGCCTGATTTAATCAGCTGAAAGGCCATAAGAGCAGAGCTGAGGCTTCCCTGAAGAATAAGGGATTCCACTTGTGGACAGCAGTGTCAGGCCACACCTGAGTTCCTGCCTGCCCTTCCTGGCAGCCTGCCCTATGGATGCTGTACCTCTGGGCCTGCCCCCTCAATCATGTAAACCAATTCCTTTCACTAAATCTACTGACTGAACCCTGACATAGAAGGAAGAGACTTCATAATCATTTACAACAGTGTTTGTTTTCCAAATATCCAATAGCTACAGGGCTTTGTGGTTAAAGTCACTTCCGGAAGCCCACTTTGTCATCTGGACAAATATGAGCAAACACAAGGTCCTTGAGTTCTGCCTTCTCAGCTTTTCTTTCCTCTTACAGGCCAGTAGCAGGCCCCAAGAAAACCCCATGTGTGCCACTTTGGATGTATTATGTCCCCCAAAAAATCATGTTCTTTGGTGCACTCTTGTGGGGGCAGATGTATTAGTGTTGATTAGGTTGGAATCCTTTGACTGTTTCCATGGAGATGTGACTCAATCAACGGTGGGCCAGACCTTTGATTGGATAATGTCCATGGATGTGTTACACCACTCATTCAGGGTGGGTCTTAATTGAATCACTGGAGTCCTATAAAAGTATTCACAGATAGAAGGAGGTGTTGCAGCCAAGAGAGACACTCTAAAGAACACACAGGAGCTAAGAGAGGAGCTGGAACACGACCTGGGATCAGCAGATGCCAGCCACGTGCCTTCCCAGCTGACAGAGGTTTTCCAGATGTCATGGATCTTCCTTCGGTGAAGGTATACTGTCTGGATGCCTTCATATGGACATTTCCATGGCCTTCAGACTGTAACTTTGTAACCAAATAAACTCCCTTTATAAAAGCCAATCCATTTCTGATGTTTTGCAAAATGGCAGCATTAGCAAACCAGAATACCATGTGTTCCTTTTAGAAAACTCCTGACCTGGTGGCACTGAAACTTGGGAAGATGTAAGATAATTCCTCCTTTCTCCTATCAGTCTGGAAAAGACTACAACTATTTAAAAAAAAGTTTGGCAGTGGGGTGGGAAAACAGGTATTTTATACACTTTTAATTAAACAACAAATTGGTTATGTCTATTGATTTTTTAAACATCCCAAAATTCTGCTGCTTTCTCACAATATACTTACGTGCAAATATAAAGCTATCAGGAAAGATGTTGGTTATAGAACTGCTTGCAATAACAGAAAATTGGAAATGAACCAAAAATATGGGAGTAGGAGAATTGTACATCTATTTTATTGTATTCTATAAGGCTGTTAAATAGAGAGAATTAGACTGATAAATGCTGGTTGATTTAATATTGGCTCATGTTTTCTTGCCAACAGCTTGATTTGTTTTTAAGTTCCAACTCATTTCATTAGAGGTCTTGCAATTGGGAAGATTGACTCATTTGTACAGCTTTCTCCTGAAGTAAAAATCAGGCCAAATTAATGGTAAGAGAAAAGAGGGAACAGAGGCTGACTTTCCAGAATACTAAAAACTCTTCTCACGCCCCTTACAAATCATCTCCCTTTTGTTGGTGATAAGTAGGCAAATTGGAGATTGGGGGCTGGGAGGACAAAGAGCCAAATGGCCACCATTTTCCAGTGTATTCAGAGTCAGAAGCACAGGTGCTGCCATTCTTTTTGTGTGTTCATGTTATTCAAGAGACAGACATTTTGTTTGTTTGTAGTTTATATCTTAAGGGGGAAAATGTGATTCCGACATTGTCTCAAAATAAACATATCATGACTTGTATCTCACAAGTTACATAACTAACAGACCTATTTTATTTCCCATTCTATTACATTTTTGACGCTTGAAACAATCTTGGCAAATAGACATGAGGCATGGAGTGGAAACACTGGGGAATACACATTCTTCCCAGCTTGTTCTTCTGTTCTTGCCCTCCTACTTTCAACACATTGGGAAATGTAAAATTAAAACTGCCTCCTCCTTGGTGGGGAAGCTTGCCTGGTAAAGCCAAGGTAGCCTACACTTCTAAGTTCTCTTGCGTTCCGCCATGGATTTTTTAATGCCTGTAGCACCCTTTTGCTTTAGAAGAAGGCATTGAGAACCATCTGTCATTATTGTTGGATATTTGCCCCTTAGCTAGTCACTTAGACGGGGTATTCTAGAAAGCAGAGTCTGAAGCAAGGGTTAAAGGGTTATCTCTTTGTAAGGTGGAAGCCCAATGTTGTGATGGTGAGGATAAAAGGAAATGAGGCCAGGAAAATGAGAAAACAACTTAATCCATTCTTTTGCTACTTGGCCCACTCCTTAATTAGAAAAAGACACACGGTGCTAAAGGCTGGACCAGCGAATCCCAAATAGAAGCTCACATCCCTGAGGGGTCAGTTGGCTTCAGTGGGCCCACTTCCTGGGATGGTAAGCAATTTGAGAATAGGAGCTCTGTGATCTCCAAAATCTTCAGCAAAGTGCCTCCAACAGAGGGATGAACTGAACCGAGTTGAATTGCATCAGATATAGTGGAACTGGAGGTTTTCTTTGATATTCATTTTAATCATTTTCTACCAGGATCATGTGAACAGGGACCAACTGTGTAATTGGCTTCGTACCTGCAGCCACCTGGATCTTGATCTCGGAGCTGTCTTTCCAGGACCTCAAGATGAGGTTTGTCTGATTCTCTGAAAATATTCCTGTGCCTTGTCCTCTCCTGTTTGGCTGTTGACTGCACGTGACCTTGGGCTGAAATCCCTAAAATTCCTCCATCTGTAAAATGTGAATTATGATGCTTTTGACCTACCTTGGTGTGATAGATGGCTCCGGACTATATGAGATCTAATGAGTTAACATTTCCAAAATGCTAGGAGCTATTTTAGAGAATGCCATTCTCCAAATGAGAAAGATCATTATTCATTACCCAGAAAGCAGACACATAAAAATAAAAGTGTTTTTCAGAATAAGAAGACTGATGCAGAGAGCCCCATCTGCCCGGTGTGAAAGACAGGTTGGAGATTAATACAGTGGATAAACTATTTTAAACCCTGGCCGTTTCACGCTAATGAAAAAGAGGCCAGCAGACTATATTTTGGTCTGGTGGTCACAGCAGAACTGGAAATGTCAAACCGGAATGATTCACTTCTAGTGTTCCCTCGCAGTTGTATTGAATACCTTCAGGCTATGCAGCCTAGGATTTCTGGAAGGAAATTGATGTTGTATATAAGTGTAATGATAGAAGGAATACAGTTTTCTGCATCTTTATCACTCATAATAGATATGATGTAGAGGCCTCCTCCACCAAGGAACAGGCATCTGATTACACATCTCTGGTGCTTGCCCAATTCTCTTCCTCACCCACTGGGTTTAACACTTTCACTACTGAGCTCTGTCAACCTGATGAGCAATAGAGCTTGTTGATGGTAGAACATGGGAGAACAATGTAATAGACATTCTCTTTCATATATGTATATGACATACATATATCATTCAGCATTTGTGTATCACTTCCCATTTTGCAAAGAGTTTTTATACATTTATCACATTTGTTTGGTATAATAATCATTAACTGAACTTAATTTAAAATGCATTCATTTGACAAATATGTCAAGCATATATGTCAAAGTGCTGAAGACACAACAAGATTTCTGCTCTCATCGGGCCTATATTTTAGAAAGAAGAGTGAATCAATCTGTAACATGGGAAATAATTAGGTAGAAATTCAGGTGAGGGCAAATGACCAGGTTAATGTGCTAGATACTGCAAAGGTGGGAGAGCTATTTTCTGTACCCAGTAAAGGCTTCTTTGAGGAGGTTACACGAAGGCAAAGAGTTGAAGGTTGACAAATCAGCCATCAAAGATAGAGTGAAAGTTCACCGCAGGCAGAAGTCCCCGGAAGGGACAGAGCTTGGGACATTCAGGAGTCTGAACAAGGGGCAGGAGCAAAGAGCACGCGGAGCAGAATGACGAGATGGTATCTGACAGGGAGCCAGGGCCACATCACGTAGGGCCTCGTGGGCCCTAATATGGAATTTGCAATGTGTTCTCTACAGAATGGGAAGCCACAGGGGGAATCTTAAGAAGGAGATTGATGAGATCCTATTTACACTTCCAATCTGCCTTCTGGGAAAAGAATAGATTGAAGGTAGGGTGTCCGTCTGTCTCAGTTTGCTAAGGAGAGCTCCCATTTGTGACTGTAATCCTAGGGCAATTATTACTTTTGAGGAAACATTTTATAGTCGCTCTAATTTAAGGGGCCAAAGGTGGAAGTCAAGAGTCAAGGTCAGAGGTCATTTCACTAGTCCTGATGAGGGGTGATGGTGGCCTTGAGTGGTACAGGTGATGGGGAAATGTTGAGACAGATAAAGACCTAATGATTTTCCTAAAATCACAAAGTGACTCAAAGTCAGAGCCAGGGCCAATAGCTAACCCTGAAGTGTCTTACGCCGATAGCTCATTACTGTTCTCCAATTATAGTCTCATCAAGGAGGCGATGTTTGAAATGTAGATTCCCCCTAAATTAATTTCCCAGACAACTGACTATTAACCTGTGTGTGTTGGAAGGGGAGATAAAAACAAGGCAAGGCAGATAGAGAATACTGGAAGGAGTTGTTGTTTTACTCAGAGTGGTAAGAGAAGAGGTAGAGGGATAAAACAGGAACTGAATATATTTTGAAAACTTACAGGATTTGCAGATGGATTGGGTATAGGCAAGGAAAGTAAAAAAACAAACAAACAAACAAAGAAAAACCCAAGGATGACTCCATATTTTCCATCCTGAGCAACCAAAAGGAGGAGTTGTACTTTTCTTTTTAAAATTATCATACTCTCTGAGTTTTCAACATAAGCCTCCTGAATATTTGTTGATTTATTCTTGATGGCTCAGGGCCATTTTGAACAGTACTGTAAGAAAAAGGGCTCAACTCATCTATATGATTATTTGTCTTTTCACTAAATGACCCCCAGGGGCTCTGCCTTTGAAGTCCTGGTTTCTATTGTTTGTTTCCACTTCTCAGCCTCTCTTCTCTCAGGTTGTCACCGCCACTGTCTCTCCAGCAGCCCACTGCCCATCTTATTTCTGACCATTCTTCCACATTTTGAACAGTTGGTTGATCGGATGCACAAAAATGTAGACTTTTCTCCTATAACTAACCCTGACTGCGATTCCTAATTGAAAATTTGGGAAAAAATATTGGGGTGTGGGGGATAAATGAGATCAAAGTGTGACCAAATGCATTGCTATGGATACATTTATTTACATGTTTATAAAGTGCAAGCTAAAACTTTGTCCATGTTTGGAGCCTGATCTTAGCTCCTAGGTAATCAGTGTCAGCTTTGAATCCAGAGAAAATCATTTACGATTTCACTGAGCATCTTCCACCTCGCAGGCTACGAGGAGCAGTATGATGCACCTCTGGATTACTAAGACACCCCCAGACCCCTCAAGTACCCTCACAAGACAGGCCACCACACTTTATGCAGAAGGGAGCCCCATTTGCCTCTGAGGTTCTAACCACACCAATCCCAGGATACCTCATTATAATTATTTTTGTCAATGTCTCCCTCAAAAGTCTAGTCCTCAAAATCCCTTGTATTAGGAGGCATTGCTAACTTAGTTGCAAAGAAAAACCAACCAATAAACAAACAAAAGCACCACCTGTGGTTACTGTTCTCCCCGTAAGTCTGCCACTTTGCATTGTGACTTCTCTGCTTAGCCACAGTGGCTGCTGGGAGAGAACCCACACATCTTCCAACAGTGGAGCTGGAATAGAAGCAGAGAGTGTACAAAGGCTTTTGGCTCAGATGACGCTGCTTTCCCCAATTCCAGCACTGCTTGGAGGTCACCAAATGCCACGCGGGTTTCGGTAGGTCTCTTGCTTCCTTCCATATCCACTGCTATATGTTCAGTCTCAGAGCTTCTTAATTAAGCTTCTGCAGATTAAGCGAGCTCTAATTCTAGACTGAGGGGGTAGGGCACAAAGAACTCTCTCTGCCTTAACTCAACTGAGAGATTTGGGATAAATGCTTTCTATATTATAGCAATAAATATTTCATATCCTTTATTCATCACAAATGGTTATTTTATATCTTCCTAATTCCTCCCTCACAAATCTTAGGGCACATCCCCACACCGTAATTTGCCAAGTGTTAATTAACCAACTTAAGTGGCAAACATTTGGCAAATGGTCCATTTTCTTGTACAGCTCCCAAGAGATGAATCTGCAAGCATCAAATGTGTTCACATGCTATCTTTCATTTCTCATTCTGTCTCAGTCCTCTCGGCTGTTTGTCCTTAGAAGTCCACACCTGCAGCCCCACTCACCCCCGCCCAGTTCCTGAGCCAGTTTCTGAAAAAACAAATGCTCAATGCTCTTCTCGAGTTTCAACCTAGCATGTTCTAGAAGAGTTTTCTTTTTTTTTTAAATTTACTATACATCTCCTCTTTATACTGCTTTCCCAAATCAAGAGTATCTCTAATTACAGGATTACGAATTATGTTAACTGCCTTTACTCAAATAAAGAATTAAGTATGTTTTTCTCTCCTTCATTCTGCTATATTTCTACACCAATTCAGTTTACGAGTGCCTGTGATCTCATCTATATCCGACTATTAAGTAAGTCTCTGTGCATTACAAATAACTATCAATACTGCAGATACGACAGTCCCTCCATTTCAAGTTATAGATACTATTGATTTAGCCATTACTTTGTGAATTTCTCATTTTCTAGGCTTGAGGATCTGCCTTGCCCAGCATTTGCCATAATTGTGTTGCTGAATTTTAAAGAGTCTTCAGTCAACCCTATCACATCCTGAGCAGGTGGTAAAAAGAGCATTGCTTCTATTTTCTGGTGATCAACTTCTGATTCACTTAAAGAAAATCATTAACCGTCCTCTTTGTGGGTGACATTTGATCACTAATTTGCTAAATTTAGAATGGATGAAAAACATGCTATACCTTACAGCTTCTCCATTTTTTAATAATAGAAATTGCCGAAGTTAAACCTCATGCCATCAGGGTTTTAGAAAGGTGGTTTGAGCTTGCTGTATATTTAGGGAGTGTATAGAATATCTGGTGAAGTAGAATTGACAGGAAGTGTTACTCTGGAAAATCAAGGTGAAGGAACATAGTTCACAGGATCTTTCATTTAAGAAGTCTAGTATGGGAGGGATGTTTATTTTTTAAAAAACATTTTTCCCCTCCCCATATATGGTGTGTCAAGGACTGGGTTTACTTTTGGTACAATATATAACCCAAAGAAGTCATCCTCTTTCTTTAGAAATCCATGCTAAAGATTCATGGTGAATAACACACTTCCCTTTGCCAGTGGGAGAAAACTGAGAGGGTCAAGAAGTCCCATATCTAACGCGTGTCCTCCTACCAGCCAGCTCACGAACGGAGTCAAGTTAGTTAGCCACTCTGGGACTCAAATAACTGCAAAAACTGTGAAATCTAAGGTTCACTTCTGCTCAAAAATTTATAAGGTAAACAAGTACCTGTTGCTTTGCTTAAGGTTTTTAAAAGAAAATTGATCTTCTGTAACTGCAGGAAACTGAATCGGCATCAGGCCGATTAAAACCATGTTTCGTGAAAGAGGTGGGAATAGACGAAGGCACCCAAAAGTGTCCAGGTGAGGATGTAGACCCCGTGGGAAGGGGACAAGGGGGATGATAACTATACTGAGTGTTGTTTATGTGCCAGAAACTATTGTTATCTATTTCCAATGGGAGAAAGAGAGAATTAAGTTTGCAGCAATTCATACCGGGGTACGCTCTTCAAATTAAAAAAAAAAGTCAGTGGCAGACAAACTTGAGTTCAAATCTGGCCTTGTTATTGCTCTCTGTGAGATCTTGGACAAGTGATTTAAACTGTCTTTATCTCAGTTTATCTCTCTGGATAATGGGAACAAATAATCGCAAATGGCCAATAAGGTTGGTGTGAGGATTAAATAATTGTAAGGCACATAGCATAGCACCTGTGCATAATGACAACTCAATAAATGTTCATTGCAGTGGTGATGACATGGTTGAAGGTGATGATGATGACGACAATGATGGAGAGAATCCTGATGAGCCATTCCAGATCAAATCTCGTTGATGTCACATACAAGGTAGACAGGCATGACCAAAGAGCTATGCCTTTTAGGCTGATCAACTTTCAGAGTTCATAAAGGACATTTCCCATCCTTGACACCTTCTTCTGAGATCTTTCAAAACACTCCTAATCCAACCCTTGTCCCCTATAGGCAATAATATCACCACCAGCCCATTACAAAGTGCATTCTATTAGGGTAGTATGTAATCAGCCAACCACAATATTAACATGGGGACAAGAGTGACTTCTTTCTTAGAAGGCACAGCGTGTTGGGACCAAGGCTGTTAAGCGTAGTTTGGCCACGTACCCTTCCCTCCATTCAGGCACTACTCAGGTACTTAATTTGCAGATGCTGTTCATTTGTTGGCCAGGCCTCTTACAGGCCAGACTGTCTTACCTTTGGTTCCTCACTCAGTTGTCCTTGTGTTGAATCTTGTGTCCTCTTTGTCAGAAGTCATTCTGTGACCTTGTATTGCCCCCTCTCCCTTTACCCAAGACTGACATAGATTATTCACCCCCATATTCAAATAGTGGCAGGAGGGACCATGGTCTTATATAAGAAAAAATTTAAAATCCTAATGATATGGGTTGAAAATAAGAGAAGGCACCTGTGCTGGTTTGAAACTGTTATGTACCCCCAGGAAAGACTATGTTCTTTAATGTATTTTGTGGGGCAGACTTATTATGGGTGGGCTCTTTTGATTAGGTTGTATACATGGAGATGTTACCCACCTAACTGTGGGTGAGACTTTTAGATTAGATTATTTCCATGGAGATTTGACCACACCCATTCAAAATGGGTCTTGATTAGTTTACTGGAGTCCTTAAGAGATCTCAGGGGACAATACAGACCTATACACTTGGAGACACAGACAGAAGGACATTTAGAGATGCTAAGCTAAGAGATGAAGCCAAGAGTTTGCCCCAGAAAATCTAAGAGAGGACTCTCAGACACTGAGAGAGAAATGCCCCGGGAGAACAAGCAAGGATGCACAGGAGCTGAGAGAGAGAGGCTAAGAGAGTCAGAAGCCAGAGACATTTTGGTGAAAGCCATTTTGAAACCAGAACCCAGGAGAAAAGTACCAGCAGATGCCAGCCACATGCCTTCCCAGCTGACAAAGGTGTCCTGGATGCCATCAGCCTTTCTCAAGTGAAGGTATCCTCTTGTTGATGTCTTAGTTTGGACACCTTTATGGCCTTAGAACTGTTAATTTGTAACATAATAAATCCCTTCTATAAAAGCCAATCCATTTCTGTAATTTTGCATAACAGCAGCTTTAGCAAACTGGAACAGCACTTGAAATCTTGTTCTCAAACATTACTTAGAGCAGTTTCAGTGGTGGAAATTTTAATTGTTTCAGATGTCCAGTAATGTCACACCCCTAGTGTACTGCTAGCCTACTTTATAATCAAACACCTGCTTTTTATAACTTGCCCACAGTAGGAAAAAAAAGACACTTTCATAGAAATAAAACCAATAATTTATTTCTGTTTTTGTTCCCTTCCCCCAACAAAAGAGGCTATAATGTATGTGCAATTATACATTTTTTTGCTATACCACATCAAAGGCAATGGTTAGCATGTGGAGAAAATGAGGGGCCAGAAAACATATAAGATGTATAAATATTTTCCTATTAGTCAAATTCTTGCAAATGGAGAACACATGGTATGAATGACAGAAAAAAATGGCATAAGTGAAGTTGGGCATAAGATTCAAGAAAATACAATTCTTAGTAATTTTTGTGGATGTCAAGATGATTTCTACATGGAGGGATTGAGCCATAGCACCCCTTGAGAAAGAGAACTCTAAAACTGTGACTCCCCAAATTTTGTATTCCCTGAGAAACTGACATTGGTTGACCAATTTGATTATTTGACCATATTATATATATTAAAAACTCAAACCTATCCTCAATTATCGACATTGCCTCATAATAGAACTGGCATTTAAACACAACAAACTTTGCAGATAAATGCAGAAAAAATGGTTGTCATTACAGTGAATAAATGTGACTATTTGCAAAGCTCATAATGTACAACATTATGAGGTTTTAATTTTGCTTCAGAATCATAAGAGCTTATGGCAGACTTGCACAGCTCCACGGGACAGATTTTAGGAACCACGAAGTTGTCATCAGAGAATGTCACCGAGTCAAGGCCAGCAGAGATTTCCATTCTGCTCAGCACTGACTTTTCAAGACCTTGGTCCCCACACCTGGCTCCTGAGCCTGCTACATTCCTAGCACACGGTCAGCAGGGTGAGGACCAAGTCTCCAATGCTCCATGGGCAGGCAGGAATAGACTCCAAGCCCGAGCTATGCTTTTGGGGTTGAGGCTGCCTCTGAGGGCTGGCCAGCCCCCAAGCCACGAGTCACACCAATTAAGGGGCTGCTTAGCACCCTACAAAGTAGAATCTCATTGTTTGCTCTGGCATCCGTATTTCACAGTGCACTAAAAAATGGCTTTTTATTTAGCAGTTTGGGGGCGGGGGGTACTCCTCTCCTTTATTTCACAGCCACTCAGTGCCTGACATAGTACAAGCTCATTCTATCATTTTTCAAACCATTAAATGTTAACTTCATTTGCTTGTATGAATTATGCTTTGCTCTTTTAGTTTTGTAATGAAAAATAAGTACAGGTTATGCAAGCAATAACCCCTGTGTACGTAGCAGCTATCTTTCTAAACGGTTTATTTTGTCACAGTCTGGTACTCCATTAAATATAAATTACAGACTGCTGAATAAATGAATATCAACTAAGCGTCCCCATCCTTCTGTATATATCAATGCAAATAACAAATTGTGGCACCTCATGAAAATGGAAAACTGGGAAGAATGGGTCAAGAAGCAATTACACATTTGTCTTTTCTCATGCTTCTTGCCCTCAAAACGGCAGAATACATCATGGAGGTGAGGAATTGGTACAAAGATATTTCTGATTTGTCATTGTTGATAGAAGCATATAGTCTCATTTCTTTCTCCCCACAAATTTTTATGCCGGAGGGGCTACCTCGGCCCTGTTTTTCAGTCCTGTTTGCTTTTACTGAGCTCTGTGAAGTATGACCCTCTGAAAGCTCCACCATAGCTGTTTGAAAATGAGAAAATGCTGTTGTTTAATTATCTCTGGGTTTCGCTTGGTGTGTAGGTGGACAATTACCTCTCTTCACCCATTTTGAAATTGGAAACTTTTGAGCCAGAGAAAATACGGAGATGTCAGAGTAAGCTCAGGGATGAATGGATGTTTCCATGGCCTCTCTCCACCTCTGATTTTGGACTGGTCTTTATAGCTAGACCCTCTTTCAGGAGCATATTGTCCGTCTTAAATAATTCCCTCACATTTTAAATGAGCAGTATTTCAAAGGAATAAAAACAAGGGAGAATTTGTCTTGCATTACCAGTAAGGTAGCACTGAGGGTGTTTTTTAGTTCACATTTGGAGAAGTTAAGGCAATATTTAAATCAATTCTAATTTTCAAGGCAAGGGATTGATATCTCTACTCAACAGCAATGGGTGGTTATATTTTCTTTTCAGTAGTTTAACTACCTCTTTAGATAACTGTCTTATTTAATCTCATGCTGTCCAGACACTTTTTGAACCATAATCCTTCAATTCCATCTTTATTCTCTTCATCTCCACTTGGCCCTACCACCTCTGCTTTCAAACATGGTAGGCTTCCTCATTGCTTAAGGGAAACGAAAAAAATATTCCTCACCAGTGCTATCCAGTTTCTCTGTCCTGCCAAACTTCTTAAAGGAGTGTTCTCTCTTCTCTTTTCCTTCCTTGCCTTCTGTCCGGCGCCACCCCGCTCGACCCCTGTTCCCCGGCCGGCGAGGGGAGAAACAAGGGATGAGAGAGAGAGAGAGATGCAGACCACGCAAACTGACCTGGCTGGAAGTCACGACTCGAGCCACACGGCGGTTGCGAGAGCAAGTCTTTTACTGAAGCTAGATAAGCATTCTCTGTTACAGGTTTCCACGCGGGGCAGAGTGCCTCGCGGGAGAGCAGCCTCGATGTGGCCGTCAGGTACGGCTCCTAGTGGGCTGTCTCCCCGAGGTTCGCTTGGGCAAACTCTTAAGTACTCTACTCATAACCAATGATCTAGCGCCGCGCATATGCACTCAATTGGCAGATAGGAATAGTGAGTGTGCACGTCATAAGCGGAAGCAGGATATGGGCGCCATCTTGGCTCATTCGATGGGCGGGGGGACTTTGGAGCAGGTTTACAGCGCATGCGCTATGCCCGTCCCGGGAGACGGCTCTCCACAGCCTTCCTCCTTCCTGCTTCGCTATGGAACTGCTCCCTCAAATTTCTCCTGTAGTTTGCTAAATGCTATACTTTTTTCTGTTTTCTCATTTCCTAACTTTGGCTTTCTATGGCACTTAATATCATTAGCTTATCTTCTGATTCTCCATTGACTTTCCTAACATGGGGAAGTCTTATTTGGGCAGCTGTCACTCCTATTTATATATATTTTTTCTTTCTCTCTACTGGTGTTATTTCTTTTACAAATCTCTAAACTTTTGGTGCCACCTAAGATTTCATCTCAAATCTCCTCTATTCTTCTTTCAAGGTTGAACATGGAATTTGTCCCTTCTGGGAAGGAAAATTCTGCCTGTCCCTTCCCTTCAGGAATAGTGGATCCCAGCCTACCCTGTGGCCCCTAGACACCTAAATTTTCTCCCAAAGTAGATGGTAACCTCTTTCATCTTTTTAGTCCTAGTTCATAGCACATGGCAGACTTTGAGTACTTATTTGTAGAATAAATCAATGAGTGAAAGGATATGTTGAATTTTTTCCCTGATAACATGTTCCAGTTCTCCAGTAACTATTTTTCCCATACAACCCACGTCTTCCCAGCAATAAGGGTATCTTAAACTGCCAGGGCACTTCTGGGGTGGCACCCCTCTGAGATTTCCTTGTCAGAAACAGCAAGGGGGATATAGCTGCAAAAGAGAGCTGAAAGTATCAAAGGCAACATAACTGCATTTCAGGAGAGATTTTCCTTGTCTGCAGGTAAGATCCAAATATGAAGATAAAAGATGCAAAACTATAAAGATAGAAACAATTAGTGATAGCCTCTGCAGAACAGGAAAACTGCAGCACCAATGGATTCTTGGCTTAGAAAAGGCATCTTTCCATCCCCTAAGCCCAAGAATGGAATGCCCCAAGGATTACAAAATGATTATGAGACTGACAGCTTCTTCCCTGGCTGGATATCTATATAGTCATGGACTTGCTAATCTTTGCTGTCTGGGCAGGAAAAAATAGAACCATTGAGAGGTGGTAGGGCCAAGAGGAAAGGCGGCAGTGGTATAGAATGCAGTTTTTCCCTTTGCAGTGCCAGTTGTATGTGGGTTTCCCAAGAGTTAAGTGGATCCTGCAGAAACTCTTTGAGCAATCACCTGTGCCAGGAGGGTTAGCTGAAGAGGATGCAGGTGAAAAAGAGTCCAGGATGGAACACCGTGGTGGGAACTTAGCAAGTGATGAAAGGGGTGGGTCCAGGATTTGGTGTTGTGAATTAGAGAACGGTACAACAGTGTGGTAGCATGGGTCCTAGCACAAATCCCACAAGAATCTTTATATGTCCTCCATGAGGTGGCCAGTTTGGTTACCTGCCATCTAGTACCAGCCAGTGAACTAGAGTCAGCCAATAAGGAAAGAACTCTCACTTGTTCAAGTTAGGAGAGACTAGCTATTTCTTGCTCTAACTCTTCCTCGCCCTGTGCCCCTGAGGAGTCAAAATCTAGAAGAGGGGAGAAGGGTAAAGAGCACATTGAGCCCTACATCTTCTAACTGCTCCATGGAACTAGACTGCAGGGCAGCTGAGCCTGAGCTGAGGTGGGGAGGAGGGAGGGAAGAGATAAAGCAATGTCATTTGTGTTTGCGAGTAAAGCTGTAAAACTGAGCTGAGTCCGAATATTGAAATGAGAATTTTCCAAAATCTAAGAGTAACTAAGAAGTTCTGGGATCTGGCCAGGATATCATCAAGGTTTTCATTACCTAGCAGGAAAGAAGGAAAAGCAGGGCAGAATAGAGGTTTCTATGCCTACTATCTCAGACCTTTACCGAATGGTTTTTCAAAGGCTAGAACAATGGAGACAAGTATATTGAGAGACTAGTCTGCTATTTGAAATCAAGACCAGGGCAGGACCAAGGTGTTACAAGAGAGAAGGTCAACAACTTACATAGTTGCTGTTCTAGTTTGCTAATGCTGCAGAATGCAAAACACCAGAGATGGATTGGCTTTTATAAAAAGGGGGTTTATTTGGCTACACAGTTACAGTCTTAAGGCCATAAAGTGTCCCAGGTAATCGGGTACCTTCACTGGAGGATGGCCAATGGCGTCTGGAAAACCTCTCTTAGCTGGGAAGGCACATGGCTGGAGTCTGCTCAAGGCCCACCCTGAATGGGTGGGGCCATGCCTCCATGGGAATATCTCATCAGTCATCACCCACAGCTGGGTGGGGCACATTCCAAGCAAATCTAATCAGCACCAAAATATCTGCCCCACAAGACTACATCAAAGATAATGGCATTTGGGGGACATAATACATTCAAACTGGCACAGTTGCCAAGAGATATCATGGTATAATCCCAAAGATGAAGTGCCTGGCTCTCAGCTTCACAACTATGTCAATCCATTCATTCATTCATTCAGCCAGTCACTTTTTACATCCTAGACGTAACCAGACTTATGATTCATGCTAACCCAACTCACAAGAGAGTGATGCATGAAACAATGTGGGTTTATTCATTAGCAATAGCGCATTAAATCCCAGAAATCCCAGGGATTTAGAATATCTAACTCTACAGGTGAGCTACACAACACATCAAGTTGTTAGAAAGCTCTTTGGAGGGCATGGACTCTGAAGACAGTGGGTTGGCTAAACATCCTGGGTATCTGAAATCCTGCTACATCCAGTCCACCATGATATATGCTTGCTGAGTGGTCTAGAAAGTTCACGGCCCTGAACCAGATTCTTCTCGACAAGACAACCAAGGGATGGGAACTCCAGGGTTGGTTTCTATAACTCTTCTTTACAAAACTTGAAAGACTGAGGAAAACTTTGCTGACAGACACACACAGATGTTCATTCAGCGATGATAAATTTCCAAGCATGCCAAAAGCTATGCAGGCTGTGAGATGTGTAATTTGGTGGTATGTGCACCCATTCCATGCCTCAAGGGAAATACTCAAAATAGCCTTATTTCTCCCACTTTGGTCAAAAGGCAAGTACAGGACAGTTGGTAGGGGAGCTCCCCTTGGGCAGGTGACAGATTGGTGGCAGGTGACATGATTGAGTGCTCCCAATGTTGAGTTCCTTTTGCTCCAACCCCTAGTGCTTTTAATGAAAGGTTCTGCCCCAGTCACAGTCCATCCCCTGACAGACAATGATAGTCCCTCTTTTTTCTTCTTCTCTAGCCATTGTGGTCAGTAATTACTCTTTAAGAATGAAGATATGTGTCCAAAAGCTAAAAGAGAAAGGAGGCACATGGAAGTGAGTAGAGAAGGGAACAGTGGCAGAAAGAATTAGTAGGAGGGCCTGATTTAAGCACACACACACACACACACACACACACACACACACCTCATATTTAGAAAATATAAACCATAAGACATAAGACCATTTATGTACTTCTTTATTTCATTCTATATCAATAATGTAAGGCTGATAGTAGTGTAGTATAGTGATGGTGATGATGATGATGATGATGATGATGACGACGACGATGATGATGATAGCCAGTCCTTACATAGAAATTGCTGTGTGCCAGGCACTGTTCTGAGGACTTCACTTGCATTGACTAGGGCTCTTATCCCGGTGTGTGTTATTAGGATTATCCCTTGTATTAGTTAGGGTTCTCTAGGGAGACAGAACCAACAAGAGATATCTGTAAATATAAGATTTTATAAAAGTGTCTCATGCAACTGTGGCGATGCACAAGTCCAAATTCCATACAGTAAGCAGAAAACTGGCAATTCTGATGAAGGTGTCTGATGAACTCCTCAGGAAGCACTTTGCTGGCTAGCCGAAGAAGAGCTGAAGGCTCTGCCTCTCTTCCTTAAAAGTCTTCAACTCGATTGTACAAAAATGTAGCTTATGAGGGGTGACAATGGGATTGGGAAAGCCATAAGGGCCGCACTCCCCTTTGTCTAGTTTATGGATGGATGAGTAGAAAAATGGGGGAAGGAAACAAACAAACAGACAAAGGCACCCAGTGTTCTTTTTTACTTTTATTGCTCTTTTTCACTTTTATTATTATTCTTATTATTTTTGCGTGTGTGGTAATGAAGGTGTCAGGGATTGATTTTGGTGATGAATGTACAACTATGTAATGGTACTGTGAACAATTGAATGTACGATTTGTTTTGTATGACTACATGGTATGTGAATATATCTCAATAAAATGAATTAAAAAAAAGTCTTCAACTGATCAGATTAAATCCAGCTAATCAAATTCTATTATTGTGGAACACATGCCCTTCGTTGATGTAATCAGTCACAGGTGCAGTCAACTGACTGATGATTTAATAAACCAGCCTTCCAGTTTATTAACCAGTCACAAATGTCCTTGCAGTAATGGTTAGGCCAGTGCTTGCTTGACCAGACACCTGGACACTATCACCTGGTCCAAGGTGACACACATACCCACCATCACAACCCCTGTGGGCTAACTGAGGTTAACTCTGTGACTTGCTCGTGCCCATATAAGTAGTAAAGGGCACCACAAGGATTGCAAGCCAGGTAGCCTTACTTCCCAGCCTGTGCCCGAAACACTGTACCATGTGCCTCTAGCAAAGCTCCCAAACTGAAGCTCACTGAGCCCTGAATTCTCCTTTCCCTGCCAGGATGAAATGTGCAGCTGTGGACTGATGTACATGCGTGTCTCTTCAGCATCTCAGTTCTACAGTCCCCTCTGTAATCTGTTATAACTATGGGCACTGCTTTCCCACCGAGTCCCAGCGTGGGGTCGTGCTTTAAGAATTGCTCTGTTTACGGCTCTCTCCTCCCCTAGATTCCCTAACAAAGGTAAATTGCTTTAATAGTTACAAAGCAAAAGGTGCAGATAAATGTAGTATATGGGTAAAATAGTCAGTATATGGGAAACCCCTTGCCAGCTGGAGAATCAGTGATTTTGCCGTTATCTACTGTCATTCGTTTTCAGCCCAGGGGGAAGGAGAAACAGCATATATATATTTGTAACAATACTTAGAATTTTGCAAATGACTTCAGAGTCTTACACGTGACAATTTTATTTCCACAGAGATCTGACAGTGGGGTAATTCATGAGGACCGTGTCCTTCAATACTGCCAACCCTTAATTTAGATGCCCTGGACCCAGCTCTTTCATAACACCTGTGAGGATGCCCTGTTATGGTTTGTATGATTATCTATTGCCTTCACTAGACAGTGGTGCTTTAAAGTCAAAGATGTGTTATATAAATTGTTCTGTCTTCAATACAAGCCCAATATCTGGTAATAGATGTTTGAAAAATGAATGAATGGACCAATAAACAAATCAATCAATTAATGTGAAAGGATAACTGTTGACTCCTTGGGAGCTCTGTACTTTGAACTAGCTGGATATTTCCTCCCTGACCATTTTTTAAAATGCCCATTTCTGTTGTTAACTTGTGCTCATGCAACTGATGGCAAAGTTCAAGCAGAAGCTTGTACCTTCCCTCGGTCTTCGTTCTACAGTTTGCAAAAAGCTTCCATATACGGTCTTTTCTTTTATTCATATTCATCACAAGTAATGCTTCCGTTTTCTCTTTCCAAATAAATTAAAGCATGCTGCAATTTTTCAAATAGGTGTATCTCCCTTTTTATGGAGTTTACTGTAGGATTGCATATGCCAAGGAGCAGAATGATAAAGAGTTTCACAAAACCAAAGTGCTGAAAGCAACTGCAGTTATCCTCTCACCAAATGTTCTGTTCATTTATTTTCAGATGATGGTCACCCAGCCCCAGCCTCATGTATTTCTAGGGTCAGAAGAAAGTCACTGATGGGAAATCTGTGGAGTTGCAGATCCAAAGTGAGACTTAGAGCTGCCTCTCCGTCTGGAGTCACGTTACCCGGAATTACTGTGTGCTGATCACATGCTAGACAGCAGACAGACACCACATGCTCTCTGAAGTCAGACAGAGCCAGCTGTGTAATGCAGCAAAAGGACATGACTGCCCACTGTTTGTACCTGGGGCTAAGCAAATTCTTTTATCTAGGGAAGGGAACCAAATAGCTATCTAGCTCATTAGTTTGTAGAAGGGATTGAATGTGGTGACACATGAAAAGTATTAGAACAGAGTTGACATCCAGTAAAAGTTCCAGAAATATTGAATATTATTATTGTTGTTACCATTTTTCTCTTTATAGTCCTTTATTCTTTTTATAGGTTAATTCTAGAATTAACCGTCTAGTACTCAACATATCTCCATAGACCCGTTTCTTTTTTGATTATCAAAGTATTATTGAATATGCTCTATCACTGGGCCTTCATTTCACATTTCTGCAATATTTTAAAATTGAGTATAAGTAGGGATCTACTTGATAAGAGCGGTTGCTGTCATTTGCTACGTAATAATGGCCACTGTCAAAGAACTCACTTTGTCTCCGTCTGAAGTTGGAAGATGGAAGGATCTGCAGATTCTTAGTAAGACAAACCTTTTCAACCAAAACACAGCTTTGAAGTTGGCTTTGTATAAATCCAGGAACTTACTGTTTCTCAGGGTAATCAAATAAAGAACTGAAACATAAATAAAACAGCATGCTTCCTCCTCTCTCATTTTGTTCAGTCTTCTCACAGTAAAAACCAATTACACATATATTTTCCACTGAAAACACTAGTTTCTTCCAATCTGCAAGAGTGGTTGCTTGTCAGGATGAAAAGCTTCCACTAATTATAGTAGTTTCCCATTTTTCTGTCTAAAGGCTATCTTTCAAAAAAATTCTACCTCCCAGCTATTTACGTCTTTAAGATGCTAACCTCTTAGTCTAAGCTTTCTTCCTTTACATGAGTCAAGTGGTGTCCTGACCACACCTCCCCTCCCATCCTGCAGATCCCAATTTTTTTTCTGTTCAATCAGCACAAGTGAAGCAATAATGAGCTGGTGTGTGCATGAACTTCTCTTTCTGGTTTCTCTCTCTTCTTCTCTTAACCATCTCAACTTCCATCAGTGTTGCTTAAAAACAGTAGACTTTGGTTTAGGATCCTTTCTTCCATGCAAACCTCTCAAGTGATTTAATGTTTGCAGAGGCTTTGGGAAATCTGATTCCTTTGAACAAATTCAACCAGGGCTATTTCTTCCACTTGTCCAGCACTCCCTTTGATTTTGAGAAGTACTTCATGGAGCGGATAGGGAAAGCAAAAGCACTTTCATTCCTCAGGTGGGGAATTTAGGGGTAGAGTAATCCATTCCTTCTCCTAAATGGAGAGAGGAGGAGGGGAGCTGGGCTAGGACTTTCCAGCTCAGTCTTGTGTTATCGGGATATATGAGAAGAGCCTCAAATTCCCAGGTGCATATGGCGTGCTGGGACCATCACCCTGAGCCCAGACTTCTCTGCCTTGCACTCACTGGGGTGGGATTCATCTTTGTCATTGAAAAAAAAAAAATTCTACCTTTGAGGTTTTGGGTGAGAAGCAAATGACCCTAGCAGATTAGCAAATTGGAAAGGCTAGAGGCTCCAAGTGTGGTTGCTCGCAGGGTGAGGGACAGCCGGAGGATCTGGATGTGCCAGGACAGCTTCCCCACCTCGAGGCCGAGCTGCAGATGCAGAAGAGGGACGGGCGGAGCTCCCGGAAGCCATCAGTGTCAGAAGTCCCCAGGCATCTCATCCCCCCAGGGCTGAAGCATCAGGTCCTCCCCATCCCCACCTCCCCCGAGACTCTTTGTGAGAGTCTCTAAGAGTTAATTCGACGCTTTCTGAGGATGCTCTCTCACCTGCCACGGGGCACCTGGCACCATTCTTCCTCTTCTGCTGAGCAGTCACCTTCACTGGGGTCACTTACGAAGGGCTGGGGGGCTTCACCTCTGTCACTTGTCGGCTTCCTTCGGGGGGGGATCTGCATAGGCTGTGCTGCTGCTGCCCAAGCCGGCTCTGTAGGGATCTGCACACACACACCCCCCCCCCACACACACAAACACACATCCACAACATACTCACAGCCACGCACAGAAACACATGGCAACATACAGAGCTATACAGGGGGACACACACCACACACACACAAACTCACACTCACAGCCATGCACAGAACCACACAGCAACATAGAGGCACACACCACACAGGCACATAGACACACACACATTGTCACATACATTGTCCCCCCACAGACACATAACACAACCACACAGTGAGCCACGCACAGTCATGCTCACAGGCATACACACATGGCCACACCCAAAGATGTACCCAGACACACACACAAACACAAACACACACACACTGCTCCACCCTCTGTCACAAGGATGTTAACAAGAATGCTACTTAGTGTTCAATTCCCATGGGGGCATTTTAATTTTTGCATGAAGATTACCCTTAGTATTCTGAATCCCTCCTCCTCCCAGGATGATAGACAGGACACTCCCATTGCCCTGAACCACTCTGCATCCTTTGAACTGGATGCCTTTGATAGTGTGGGTGGGGTCCAGAGTCTCCCCTTCTCCAGGTACTTCCCTATATACCCCCTCACCTACCAATTTTTACAAGACTCTGGGGTTGTGCCCAGCTGCCCTGCTTACTCCATTCCCTGGAGCAGGCTTTGAACCCTCACCTGAACTGAGCCTCTCAGAGCCCCTTCCCTGGGAATTTGGAATCTGTACCAGGAGGGTCTGGTCTAAGCCTGAGCTTCCTGTTATATGGAGGTGGCATAATAAACTGAATGTAGAGGGCTTGAGGGGCAGAGAAGGCTGGTGTGCAGAAAGAGATGGGCAGTGGGCAATCCCAGACAGAAACAGTGAGGAGAGATGGAGGGAACCTAAAGACAGGTGGGTTCTGGTGGTTTTCTTCCTGAATCTGGTTGCTTTCCAGCACCTGGGTTTTGGAGGGACATTGTACATAAGATGAGATGAATGTCCTTAAGCAGCAACCAAATAATTCAAATTCAGAAAAGCATGGCTTGAAAAATTTCTTGCAAAATTAAATATGAATCTCTATATTTGATAAACAAATATATATCTATTATGTATCTATATCAATATTTGCATCCTAGTGAAGATTTTTTAAGTTTCTGAAGCCAAATATAGGTAAGCTGAATGTCTAAATGGTTTGTCCTCTATACAGAGATTAGTACCTTTCTATTTGTTTGATATAAAAATACCAGTTTTCTTTTACATTTTCTTTAACTGAAAAATATAGATTTGGAAATTGCCATTGATTTTGTTTGTATATTTAACTGTGGTAATTAGGGGCATCCAGATTCTAGTGAGTTACTACCCCACCTCCTTTGGCATGTATGCTTTTTCTCCCAAATCACAATCTCCTGGAAAGTTCTGGAATAAGTCCCTGGATATCAGGTTCATGTCAACCTTGAAGTTTTTATCTACCTGGTCACACACACACACTCATGCACACACAACCACACAAACACACACAGAGGCATGCACCTACAAACACACAAAGACATACAGCCTCACAAACACAAACACACACACCCAACCACGTAGACCCCCATGCACACACACACACACACACGCACAACCACCCACACACAAATATAGACACACACATACAACCACACACACACAGAATTCCAGGAACTCACATCTACTTACCCAAACCAGTAGGACAAAGGGGAAGGACCATGCCCACCCTTGGCCACCCTCTGGTAGGGGGTGTGTTTAACTCCAGGCTCTCCCTAGAAGGGAGTCAGCCCACAATTAATCATCCCATCCCAGTAGACAAGCTGACACATCTAACCCTGAGCACAGGGTTTATTTGTGGGTCCCAGCAGAAGGCGGCAGGCTGAGCCATGTTCAGACTGTCTCCTACCACACTAAGAAAACGTATGTCTGTCTCAGATGTGCCACATTCCTTAAGATTTTCCACTATAATTTTGACTGCTAAAATAGTTTTCACTTTAGAACTGAAAGAAGATTCAAGATGCAGTTCCACTATGCAATGACTTCCCATGTCAGTGCAGCAGCTAATGGTAGCAAAGCAGGGTCTGAGCTCTAGAACCCTGAAGACACAAAGAAAGCAGTAAGCCATGTGCTTGCTGACCCTGTCCTCCTGTCCTCCTGTCCTCCTGTCCCTCGATAAGCTCAGGTAATCGTACCATCGGCTCAGCTGCAGTTTTGTGCTCACCTGTGACATAGATTCCCCTTATGTTTCCCTTTACCACCCCTGCCCTGACCCTAGGTTTTCCATTGTGAACAGGAGTCCAGTGTTGTGGCTTTCAGATTGTGCATCCTGGAGTCCTAGGGTTGGACATGTGTCTCAGCATTGGCAAAGAGGGGCCTGGGCAAGACTAGCCACAGCCCCAGCGTCGGATGCTTCTCTGCATTTACCAGAGATGCTCTGCTTTTTTTTTTCCTTCTATTGTATATATTAGATCCTGCAATACTATTAAAAATAAAATCACTGCTTTAGGCTGGAAACTTGATTCTTTATAATATTAGGTTCAAAATCTTCGAGAAAAATAGGGGACCTCTTTAGATGTTACAGAATGAATTACTACATATAATTATGTGCTTAGGGGTTTCCTTTTTATTAGAACTGTTAGATTAATAAGGAATATGGAAATTAGGGGAAGGGAGTGATAGCTTGAAATTGGAGACACAGGGTTGTTTATAAACGTGGTACATATTCAACATCTTGGTAAATGTCACAGACTTCATCTGGATGTGAGGAAATGGCCCCAAAATAAACAATATCCTTTGCTTGGTGTTGAAGGTAAATGAAAATGAAATTTGGGGTTAAATGCAACTAAACCAAACATACAGGATTCAAACAAAAATCAGGACAGATTTTGTCTGGAAAAGGGGTTACTCTAATTAGTTGCAAAAAATATGAAATTTAGAATTGACCTAGACCAGATTTCTTAAGAGTTGAGTAATTATTTGCCTTTTTAATGTTTTTGTGCTTTGATTTACTTCTGGCCCATGCTTTAATCACGATCAAATTCTGTATTCTCTCTCATACATAATTTGTGATTGATTCTTTATAAATACTTGAAACACGTGTCATGAGCCAAAATAATTAGCTTCCAAACTTTTGAATTATAAACATCACTATTACTGGGGTTTTTATGGTTTGTTCATTTAAGTCAAGACAGCATAAGTGTAAATATATTTGATAACTTATTGAAACTAAACAATATATACACATACACTTATACAGATATTAAATTATATCTATATATTTTCCAGGGGGAATTCATATCCAAAGGGATTGGTCACAGAGCACAGGGTTGGATGAGCAGATGGGAAAATCCTGCTTTGTTACTAACTGGCTCTGAGACTTCAAATCCAACACAGAAATTATTTCCGTCGTAACTAAACCAACATGAGGCTCTGAGGGCACAGAAATGCGTTCTGATTGGAGTTCCAGCCCCTTGATCTGGGGTGTCTGTCTGCATGCCTCAGTCTGCTCCATGTGGGAAGCAATATTGATCCCATTAGTGTTCTGGCTATCGGGGTGTCTGAACCCCCAGGTCAGGCTCCGTCTGCAAAAACAGGCTCTCCCTGCTGATCCATGCATGCTTCAGACAGTACAGACAGTTTCCTTTCTATGCCAGGACAGGAAACAGTATAGGAGGTGGGGGGAATGGCTCTAAACCCCCAGAACCAAGGTAATTCTTCCTAAATTCTTTCATTCAGTTCAAGCAAGTATTGTTTATTCAACATATGTCAGGTGTTGTGCTAACCGATGGAGTAAGGTCCAATCTAATCCTTACAGCAGAGCTTTGCCAATTGAGGGAGGCAGGCAAAGCAGATACGTTATCTGTATTGGCCAGGGTTCTCCAGGAAAACAGAGCCAACAAATATGCATAGACACAAACATTATGAGATTTATTATAGGAATTGGATCATACAACCATGGGAATTGACAAGCCTGAATTCCATAGGGCAGGCCCCACGCTGGGAATGCCAATGAAGATTTCAGTGCAATCCCCAGGAGAAGCTGCTGGCTGAAGCAGAGATGGAAATTCTTCTTTCTGATCACTGAAATAATCAGTTCTCCCTTTAAGGCTTCAACTGATTGGATAAGACACCTGCCATTGCTGAAGGCAATCTCCTTTGTTGATTGTAGATGTAATGAGCCAAGGATGCCATCAATTGACTAATGATTTAAATCCACAAGAAACCTTCACAGTAACAATCAGGCCAGTGCTTGCTTGACCAAACTCATGGACACCATCACCTAGCCAAGTCGACACATGAACTTGACCATCACAGTCCACCCTTGTCAACTGGCACCCATATGCATCTCCTTAAACCATACCTAATCACTAAATTAAAACAATAGCAGGAATATTTTTGCCTAACATGATTCAACTTCTTATATACAACTGGAAATGTACTAACCTTTCCCTAGCAGGGGGTGCAAGTCCTTGGGTAATATTCACTCTTAAATTTGATATGCTTAACTTAAATAGTAAGATATAAAGTTAATCCAACTTATATAATAAGGGGAAAAGATAGAGAAGAAAACAAAGATACATGCTTTATGAATGTATCAATCCTATTCATAATGAAACAAGGGAAAACTCTTCATAACCATTGTAGTTCTCATTTCTGTAACTGGTCACATGGATGTAGCTCATATTTATCACTACCTTCTTCCACAACCCATTCTATGTTCCCTTTACCCTCAGCAAGCACCTCAGCTGGCTGTGGTTCTTTGCCTGTCGGGGTGACGCAAACCTTACTCCTGAAGTTCCTGGGCCATTGGAAGTCCTGCATGGATTCAGCTGTTGCAGTTTTCCATTGACTTTAATCACAGGGCATGGTCGTTCTAAGAGACACCCTAGGGTATCTCCTGGATCCCTGGAAAACTTTTCTTTACCTCCTTTGTGAGTGGCAGTCTATTTATCCTTGATAATCAGGATCAATCACCCCAGCCAGTACAGAAATTCCCTTCTCTGCCTATTGATTCAGAGGCATGAGGAGCCTAAAGTGGCCAGGTGGCAGTCCTAACTTCCAGTGCAATGGAATCATTTTTGTGTCTCCTGGTGGAAGTACCCCTCTTTCTGTGACTGAGACCTGTAGCTCAACAGAGCTTACGGTCATGGGGACATTACCTTAAATCTTTGGTTGTTCTTGAAGAGATAATAATAAACAGATAAACAGAAACACCGTGAATCTTCTGGAGAAGTTGTGCATTTTTGCAAAGGAGTTAGTGTTCAAGCTGGTTAGCAAGAGCACACGAGGGAATGGGTCTGGGACACCCTTGGCTAGTGGGGGCAAGCTGTGGCAGGCGCGTAGGTGATTCTTCTGTGTGTGTGATGGGGAGGAATGACAGAAGGCAGGTTTGAGTTCTGATTGCAGAGTAACCTATATATCCAATTAAAAAATCTGGGTTTTATCATGTTCCTAACAGAGAGCCACTAATGAATTTCAAACGTGGAACTGACATGTTTGTTTCAAAAAAGAAAGATGAGAAAAGAAACGTGAAAATGTGCCATATGATGATTAGAGGGACGTTTAAAGGATGTTCATTTTTAACCTATATTTTTGTGTTCCTACTACATGCCAGTCCTTGTTTGAGGAAGACAGCATTGAACAAAACAGACAAACATGCCTGCCTTTGTAGACCTTAGCTTCTAGGGAAAGTGCAGACACAGGATACAAGATACATAAGCACTGTTTGTATATGTGATATACTGGATGGCAATGAGCCCTAAGGAGGAAAATAAAACAGGAAAGGCAGATAGGGTATGGCCTTACCAAGAAGGTGATATTAATGGAAATACCCAAAAGAGGTGAGGTGAGGCAGTGAACCATGTGGTCTTCTGGGCAAGGAACATTCCAGAAGAGAAACAGGAAGAAACCACGTCTGAAGGCAGAAGCATGCCTAGCGGGCTCCGAGCCTGGACTGGGGCCAAGTTCATGGCGTCTCACGTAGTGCAGGTCACTGAAAGGACCGTTTGCCATTGACTCTAAGGGGCATAGGAAGCTGTTGGGGTATCAGGCAGGAGGCCCTTAGGATTAATCCAAGCAAGAGACAGCGTGACTCGGAGCTGAGACTTCAGCCAAGGAGGTACCTGACAGCAGTTCCTGAGGGAAAATGGCTGAGCACGCTACTAAGGTTTCTAGCCAGAGAGGAGCAGCAGAGGAGATGGGAGATGCAGGAATGTGGGAAATGCTGACCTGAAAGAAGTGGCCACAGCTAGAAGGACAACAAGGCATCTCAGGCTCCAGGATTTAGAGATGTGATGCATTATTATCCTTATTGAATAGAGGCAAGTCTGGGTCAATAGGGTTAAGTGACAGAGACCGCCAACCTTTTTAATGGAAGTTTGCTAAGTAAATGCCCTTTGCATATTGTAATGTGAAACCCAATTAAGAGTGAAAACCAACAGCAATTTTGAAGCAGGAAATTTTATTTAAACAATTATTGAGGTAACTGAGACTAATTCTATCATCTTATTAAAGAACTTAGATTTTCTGAAAGCCCTGGAATGATTCCATTTCTCCTTCATTTTGGATTTGGTTACTAGAGAATATAACAAAATAATTTATTTTGAATAAAATAAATGACTTTCTTTTCGTTGTTTATTTTATTTTATTTTATTTTTTATTTTTTATTTTTTTGGCTCAGGCTTTCAGTGAGTTGCGAGGCCTTCCAAACGTTAAACGAATTGCGTCTTGAGCTCCATCTTACCACAGGTGAACAAATGGCCACCCAAGAGGCTAGATTTAATGAGAATGCGTACTTCTCACATGTGTATCAAACACGTATTGCATACTGTATTAGTTTCCTATTTTTTGCTGTAACAAAGTTACCACAAATTTGGGACCTTGAAATAACAGCACATTATTCTCTTATCATTCTGGAAGCTAGAAATCTGCAAATCAGTTTCACCAGACTAACGTCAAGTATCAACAGGGCTGGATCCTCCTGGCAGCCCTAGAAGAGAATCCGTTTCGTTGCCTTTTCTAGCTACTGGAGGTTATCTGCATTCGTTGGCTTGTGACCCCCTCCTTCCCTTCTCTCCAACCTCTTGGTTTTGTTTTCACACGTCCTATTCCCTCTTCAGTAGTAAAATATCCCTCTGCTTACCTTTTGTAAGGACAATTGTGATTACACTTAAGACCACTCAGATAATCCAGGATAATCTTCCCAGCTCAAAATTCTTAACTTAAACACACATGCAGAATCCCTTTTGAATATAAGGTGGCACTCACATGGACTATGGATTTGAGTGTGGCTATCTTTGGGAGATATTATTTAGCCTACAGCACATAGTATTTACTATTTATCACTTTCTATATTAGACGGTTTGTTATAGAATTTAGAATCAGACAAAGCTAATTTCCAATTCTAACTCCACCACTTAATAACTGCTTGATTTTGAGTAATTCTTTAACTTCCTTTAGCCTCAGGATTACACTCTGTAAAATGGAGATAATACCTTGCAGAGTAGTGAATATAAATAATGTGTGTAGCAGCATCCATTAATCAACCACCTAATATAACCTGCCCTGATCCTTGGAGTTGCAACAATAAATAATGCAGGCATGTGCTTACCATCACAGAAAATACAATTGAGCAGGGGACAGGCATTTAAATAAGCAAGAGCAGTGATGAATGATGAGTGCTGGGACAGGGAACAGATGTGGTCAAGTGATCATATGACAATAAATTGTGGGTCATCAAATCCATCTTGGAGAACTGGGGATAGCTTCCACGTGGGTTGACCTTTAAACCAAGACCTGGATTGAGAGAAGGAGTTAGTTAGTCAGGAAAGGAGAGTAGGCACCTTCCAGGCAAGATGGTCTAGAGCATCAAAAGAAAATAAAAAATAAAAAAATAAAGTTAATAATCTAAAAATATAGTTTGCCTCTGGTTGTATCATAGAGTTATCAATAGATAAGGTTAAAGATAAGAGTAAAAGTTAAACATGGTCAACATCAGATAGGTTGACACTGATGAGTCACATTGGAGGTTTTGCACCATAGCCTCAGAACCATGGGAAATGATTAAAGTTTGCAAAGCTCAGGAGTGACTTTGCCAGATTTGTGCTGTAGAAAGATCCCTGGACAGCCCTATGGATGGAGAATACACACTGTCCACCCCGAGAGCTACATTGGCTTGAATAAGGAACTGGCAGTGGATTTAGGCAAAAGTAGAGTAAGTCTATTGATAGTAGGAAGTTAGACTGGGCAAGGCTAGAAGTCTCTGAGGGGGAAGGACAGGGGACAGTTAGGGAGATGTTAGGTTTCTTTCTTGGATGAATATTGGTGTCAAACTTTAAGACAGGAGACAAAGGATTAGGGACAGTTTGGGAGTGCACATGGGAAGGTGGGACATTGAAATATCAGTTTTGAGTATGTACTTGTGGAACATACAAGTGGTGTGGTCCAATAGAGTGCTGTTCAAAGAAATTGCCCTGCATGCAGAGAGTCTACAACAAATTTCATGACCATATTTCAGTGGAAAAGTTGAAGATCACATTGTCTGGCCTGTGGAGGTAGGTACTTGTGGTCTACGGCAGGTGGAGGAATGTAGCAGGTAAGGGGGTGATGTGTGAACGCTGGTGTGTATGTGTGTATGAGTTTGGGAGGTTGCTGGTTTGAATCTATTATTTCCCCCACTAAAGCCATGTTCTTTTAATCCAATCTTGTGGGTGCAGACTTATTACAGGTGGGATCTTTCGATTAGGTTGTTTCTGGAGATGTGACCCATCCAATTGTGGGTGGGGCCTTTTGATTAGATTATTTCCATGGAAGGTGTGACCCTGCCCATTCAAGGTGGGTTTTGATTAGTTTACTGGAGTCCTTAAGAGAGTTCAAAAGCTGACACAGATGCTGATGGTCAGAGATGCAGACCGAAGGACATTTGTAGATGCTAAGCTAAGAGATGAAGCCCAGAGTTTTCCCAGGAGAAGCTAAGAGAGTACCCCCAGAATCTTAGAAAGAACACCCTGGTAGAATGAGCAAGGATGCACAGGAGCTGAGAGAGAGGAGCTAAGAGAGACAGAAGCCCAGAGACATTTTGAAGAAAGCCATTTTGAAACCAAAACCTGGGAGCAAAGTACCAGCAGATGCCAGCCACATATCTTCCCAATTGACAGAGGTGTTCCAGATGCCATCAGCCATTCTTCAGTGAAGGCATCCTTTTGTTGGTGCCTTAGTTTGGACACTTTTATGGCCTTAGAACTATAAATTCATAGCCTAATGGATCCCCTTTATAAAAGCCAATCCATTTTGGTATTTTGCATAATGGCAGCATTAGCAAACTGGACAGGGGGAGACAGAGGAATGATGGGGAGCAGCATTTCCATCAGGAAGTACCATATGTGGCTACAACTATAGACATTAAAGAGAGTCTGGCTTCTATTATACAGTTTGGGAGTTAAGGAAGTCTCTGATAAAAACTGGGAAAAAAAAACCCTCCAAAAGTGAGACTCAGAGGCACCAGAGATCTGGAAAAAAAAAAAAAGGGATGCATCAATGTAGTGGCTCCCAATAAATACACAGCCATACACTGCCAGTGAAAAGCTATCCTTTCACCTAGGCTCTTCCAATCTTTCCAATTGCATGCACATGCACACGCATAGATGCTTTCTGGGTACTTGTTAGCGGTCTTTAACACCTCTGGAGCTCCTGCTACTTTCCTTTTGAGCAAGAGGCTGTGCTCTTGTTAGGCTCACACCTTCCCCAGGCTGCATGGTGGAGAAGCTTTGGAGAAAGGGTACAGCAAGCCCTGGAGACAGTGCCCACGAGCATTGAATCAAGAGCATCCAGAGTGAACCCCTGTTAGATTGAAACAGGATGATGGATGGCTCTGCACTTGACTGTTATGACAGCTGTAAAACTCAAATCAGCCCCTGAACGGTCAATTACCAGAGAGGCACATAAACAGAGACAGACAGGGAGTCGACGATTCCATTTCTTTGAGCTCCACTGCCTGCTTTTCATTAAGCCCACTTTAATTTATTTGGGGCCCTGAACTTGAGCACTTGGTCCTGCCTGATTTTCGTGCATAAATGACATCCTCTTAGCTCCCACCTCACCCCCATCCTTTGTCAGCTCCTAATGGGCTCTGCTCTGACCATGAGCAGGCTGGGGACCGACGTGTGCCTGCAGGTTGCCAAGAGCATTCGGTTTGGTTAATTCCAATAAATGCATTTTAAGTAATTATCCAAGCACAAAATGCCATTCCTGCCAGGGGAACTGAACACCAGGCTCAGGAAAATCAGCAACTCAATGACATCAGTCTCCAGTCAAACTTGATCAAAAAATCAGGCTCTTTTTCTCTCAGAGAGCCATTTGGTGCATGCAAGTGAGGCCTTTGCTACTCTCTTACAAAATAAGCAAATAAAAAATTCTCCCTACCCCAAATTATCTATTCCTTTGGTAGTTGAAAAAGCACAAGACCATCACTGCCACCATCTTTTTGGTTTATTTAGTCATGAAGAACATATCAAGAGAGTCTAATCTATGTCGTTATGACAAAAATATTTACTATTAAGCAATTGACCTTGTCAGGGTTTTCAGGATGAATGTGTGGTTAATAAGCCCAGGATGGAACAAATTGATTAAATCCTCTGCTGCCCCTTCCCTTACCTATCACCTATGTCAAACCCAGATGAAATTTTAATAGTAAGAGCAACATAAGAACTAAAATTGTCTAATTATTCTAATTAATTCTTACCCAAAAAAGCTATTTTTTATTCTCCATAATGAAGTTTGGCAAGATAAAAATAAATTTTCGAAGAGGACACCCATATATCAGAGCCAGTTTTTGAAAACACGTCTTCTATCCTCCCTGACTGCACACTAGAGCACGTTCTTGACCTTGGATTCAGGACATTGGGCAGAGGGTCTTCTCAGTCTTGGCATCTTTCCGAATCTCTCTCTCCTCCATCCTGATATTATCTTGGGATGTGTCCTGTACCCTTAGAGCATAAGCCAGGGGGAAATGCAATCATTTTGCAATCAGCCGCACCTGATTTCATAGCTAGGCATTGTCACTTCCTCTAGCCTCAGTTTCTCCATCAATACAATGGGATAAGATTACCTGTCTCAAGAGGACATGAATAGGCATGAAATATTGAGTTCAACCCTCTTCTCCTTGCAAGGGAGGGATGTATGTGTCTCTATCTAACTTGCCAGGACATTTCCTATGCATTCCGTATTTATTTTTGCATCATGCCATAGTTTTCTATCCATCCCTTCCTGTTCTCCATCAAAATATGCTCTGTCAAACTTATTCGACATCCATAACTTACCAGAAAAAAAGCAAGTCATTGTGTTGATTCCATTTATGACAAGAAGCCCATTATCTGATTCATCAGATAGCCCATTCTATCTTGGAATGTTTCTACCAGAAATCTAATCACTGGAAATAGCTGAAGCATGAAATTTTAAAACTTTGTTTGGCCAAGTTCTACCCCTCTTTACATGATTCCATCACTTGTATGGAAACACTTGGAATGTCACTCTGGGAACTAACTCTGCTAGGCTAAATATCCCAGATTCCTTTGCAGATCTTCTGAGGGGCAGATTTTCATTTTAAAGATTTTATTATGAAAATTTTAAGCAGACTTAAAACACCCAGCCTGAACAATTATCAACATTTTATCATAGTTGTTTCTTAGAACTGCATAATCTTCTTGGTTCCATCCTTCTGAATATGCTCCTTTTGGTCTACCAATATTTAAAATCATGATGCGTAAGCCAAGTCTGTGCTGATGAGCAGAGAGTAAACCTCATTTCTTCCACTTGTATCATGTGTATATTAGCAAGCACAAAATAAAATTAATTCTCAGTTATGATATCATGCTTTTAAATTTTAATATCATTTACTCTCTAAAATTCTCTTCAAACACCTAAGTACATTTTTTTTTTTTTCCCAAATATTCTACTGCTAATCCATTTATTTTGAATCCATCACTTTTTCTGGTGGGTTTTGGAATTAGATGCAAACTCTTGGATTTAAATGCCTGTTACAAATGTCTGGTTTTCTAGATAAAGAATTTTAGTTTCAGTGGGAAAAAGCAGTTTCCTTACCATTAACCAAAGGCCAAAGGAGACTAGACGATGGATCTAGTCCAGTGGCTTTTCCATTAATTCAGATTGTGTTGACCGTTTTTAAAACAATATAAATAAAGGATCACAAAGCATATGAGAAACTCAAACCAGCTTGCAGGGGGTAGGAAAGTGCACACACATACATGCACAGAATTCCCAAGTGTCTGTGATAGTGAAAATGGGTGCATATTCTTCACTACTGTTTTCACTGGAAAGGAATTCTAATTCCCTTCCCTTAGAACCTGGACTGGACTTAGTGATGTTCTTTCTTTCTTTTGTTTTTCTTAAGTTCATTTCCTAAAAATTGACTTTTGGGTACACCCTGCTCTGAATAAGAACACATAGATTTGTGTAACCACCACAATAATCAGGCTACAGACTGATCCATCACCCAAAAAACTCCTTTGTGTTCTTCCTTTACTCTCCCCCAATCCCAATCCAGGCTGTTTATGGTCTGTTCTTCATCATAATTTTATCTTTTTGAGGATGGCATGGAAATGGAGTCATACAGGATGCAACCTTTTCATATTGGCTTCCTGCACTCAGTAGAACGCTGTTGTGATACATCCAAGATGTTGTGTATAGCAATAGCTCATTACTGTTTTGTGGCTGAGCAGTATTCCACCATATGCATGACTGCAGATTATCTATCCATTCAGCTGTTGAAAGAAATTTGGTTTGCTTTCAGGTTTTGGTAATTTGAACAAAGTTGCTATAAATATTTGCATGCAAGTTTTGTGTGAACTTAAGTTTTATTTTCTCTAAGGCAGGGTTTAGCAAACTACAGCCCTTGGGCCAAACTTAGACCGTTGCCTGTTTTTGTAAGAAAAGTTTTATTGGAACACAGTTATGCCTATTTGTTTAAGAATATTTAGGCTGTGATGACAAAATGGGGTAATTGCAATAGAGACATTATGGCCCACAAAGCCTAAAATATTTACTATGTGGTCCTTTATCCTTGATCTAGGATAAATTCCAAGGAGGGATATTTCTCAGTCATGTAGTAGGTGCATATTCACCTTTATAAGGAACTATTGAATTAAAGTCTTAATGAGATACCACTCCACATATATTAGATTGGCAAAAGTAGGAAATGCTGGCAATACAAGTGCTAAGGAGGATGCAGAGGAAATGAAGCTCTTCTTAAGTATTCCTGGTATTGGTGGTGGGAAATTGAAATGGTGAGGCCACATGAAAAGAAAAGAAACAAACAACTAAACTGCTCTTGTACAAAACACTGATCAACTATGTCAAAGAAGTCGTAATTAAATGGAGAAGCATACATGTTCATTAATGGAAAGACTCAATACACTAAAGATGTCAATTCTTTCCAAATTGTTCTATAAGTTGAATACAAGTCTTATCAAAATTCTAGTGGGTTTTTTTTTTTTTTTTTTTTGGCTATCTAGCTAGAAGATAATATAGAAATATGCTCACATCAGTTACTTCAATGGATTTCAGGTGGGTTAAAGACAAATGTAAAGAAGAAAATGTGTCACTGGGGTGCAGGAGATCTATTTAACTAAGGTAGGGCACTCAGAAGCTGTAAAAGAAAAAGGTATGCATGGCTGCATATAAATAAATGCAAATATTTGCAGGGTAAAAGTTATCATAAACACATAGTATATAGTATTTTAAAAGATATTTAGGAATAATATATATAGTGTATTATAAAAATGACCACAAATTCCACCCTTTTAGGCATGCCCATTTTCAACCTGATTTTTCTGCTTTCTCATCAAGAGGCAAAGCCTGGATTGGCTTTCTGACTTCTTTTGGCTAATAGGATGTAGAAGTCACCTTGTAAGGATTCTGAGCCTACACCAAAAAAAGGCCTTGCAGCACTCAATTTCCTTTCTTCACTTGCATGAAGCAAACCAAACACGCTTGCTTGCAAATGAAAACTGAGAGATAACCAGCCTGCAGCCAGCATCAGCCGACAGGCTAATGAGTGGTGCCATCTTAGCCTTTTAAGTCCCAGATAAGCCATCACATGACTGCGTAACCTTAGACTAAACCAACCGGGTCAGAATTACCAGTTGAGTCCAGCCCAAATAGCTGACTCTTAGAATCATAAGTAAATAAAAGCAAATGGGGGTGGTGGTGAGCTGGTTTGTTTAGCAGCAATAAATAACTGGTGCAAAAATTGTTATCAGGAAATGGGGTGGCCAAAGCCTATAGAATGAAGCATCAGCTATAGGCTGATACCAGGCAGTGGGCAAAGATTTAGGAAAGCACTGACAAAATTGCTCTAAAAGGATGAACAATGGGGAACCCATGCTACATTATGGCAGTAAAATCAGCAAAATTGTCACTTGCAGTAACTTAAAAAATAGAAAATATCTAATGAACTTGTAGATCTGGCTAAGGAAATTTCTAGGCAGTGCTGGAATTGTCAGCTAAAGTGTTTTTAGCTGCACAGGATAAGAAAGAGATGTGCTAAAGAAGGAACTGTTTATTTTCCAAGGAAAATTTAGAGGAAACATACAGGGCTGAAGACTTTCTGGGTTGAAAAAGTAAAAACATTTGTTCTTTTCAGTCTATCCAACTGTCCAAAGATTCTCAAACTAAACACTAGCCTAATGGTAAATTCTAAATGAAGAATAGGACTCTATTAAGATCAGAAAGATATAAGGTGGTGTATTGCAGACCCTCTTATTATGACAAAAAGGGTTTTGTGAATCTTAAGAGTGATGCCCCCATAGCAGCCTGATGTGCCTGAAGCAGACAAATGACTATCATAAAGGAATTGTAGGTTTGGCTATTGTCTAAAGGAAGTGAATGTACTCTGACATGTAGAGATGCACAAAGTTTTTTTTTTTTTTTAAATTCAATTTTATTGAGATATATTCACATACTATGCAGTCATACAAAGTGTACATTCAATTGTTCACAGTACCATTACATAGTTGTGTGTTCATCACCAAAATTAACTTTTGAACATTTTCATTACCACACACACAAATAATAAGAATAAAAATTAAAGTGAAAAAGAACAATTAAAGTAAAAAAGAACACTGAGTGCCTTTTTTTTTTTTTTTTTTTTTTTTTTTTGCCCCCATTTTCCTACTCATCCATCCATACACTGGACAAAGGGGAGTGTGGTCCATATAACGTTCCCAATCACATTGTCACCCCTTGTAAGCTACATTTTTATACAATTGTCTTCAAGATTCAAGGGTGTGGGTTGTAGTTTGATAGTTTCAGGTATTTACTGCTAGCTATTCCAATTCATTAGAACCTAAAAAGGGTTGTCTACATTGTGCATAAGAGTGCCCACCAGAGAGACCTCTCGGCTCCTTTTGGAATCTGTTTGCCACTGAAGCTTATTTCATTTCCTTTCACATCCCCCTTTTGGTAAGATGTTCTCCATCCCACGATGGACAGATTCCTCCCTGGGAGTCATATTCTACATTGCCAGGGAGATTTACACCCCATGGGTATCAGATCAGTGCACCAAGTTTTTGAAGAGTGATTTACCAGCTTGGACCAAAAGGAGTAGAGCTGGTTGGAAATGAAGAAGCCTGTAGCCTCCAACCTCCCAGGAGCAGAAAGCAGCCCAACAAAGGTACTCAGCTAGAAACCTGGTCCATTTCTTTTCCAAAAGTAGAGACATTTCAGTGAAGAATGATGGAACAGGAAACCGCTCACAGAGAGCAGTGGCTTGGACCCTAATCAAGGAGCATTCCCTCTGCCCAGACTTGAGGAACAGCTTGTATCAGGATGGATTTCAGAAACACGATGTCTACCTGCACTTCCAGACCCTGGCATTTTAGAATGGGGGAGTCTCATCGTGGGTTCCCTGTTCCTGTTGTTTTGTTTGTATCTGGGTAGAAGATAACATATAAAATATTCACTTTTGAGGAGTGCCCCCTGACGATCATTTTCCATACTTAGTGAATACTTAAAATGAGTCCTGTTTTAAGACACTTATTTTGGGGGTGGCTTTTCACACTGCAAGAGGCAACCGGTACAAACCCAAAAGATTAATGTCCATACAATGTGATTCAGCAAACATTTAAAATGATGGAGAAAGAAACAATCAATTCAATAGATAATAAGGGGAAGTTTGTGAAGTGGCAAATGGAAAAACTTCAATAACCACTTTGCTAAGGAAAAGGCACTCAGATTCAGTCAAAGTTAGAGAACTGCAAACTAAAATAATAGTGAGCTATCACTTAAAATCCATCACACTGGAAAAATTAAGAAGATCTACACCTGTCGCTGAAAGATAAATAAATTGTTACAGCCCTTTCGGGAAATGGTTTTGAAAAAAATCTTTTACTGTTCAAACTGCATGTGAATTTTTTTAAAAATTCCACTCTTAGAGGTCCCACCCATGGAAATAAATGCATCTTAGAGGTCCCTCCCATGGAAATAAATGTATTAGGATGTATCAACATATACAGCAATATTTATTATGGCATTATTTGTACCATCAAATTGCTGGAAACAAAGCCAATATCCTTCAAACAGTTAACTAAATTATGGATATCTTTACCAAAGTTTATTACTCAACTCCTATATTGTGTCACCAGTATACTTGGAGGAATTTTTATGATGTATTCTGGAGTTATAAATAATAAAAATATGAAAAATTGATTTTATATATATATATTTTGTAATACAAATACTGACAAAAATGGCAACAAGAGCCCTTTTATACATGCATTCTCAGAGACAATGATATAAGTTGTATCTGTGATGATAAGAACATGGACAAAAACATAAGTGTGAACAGGGATTACCTGAGGGAGGGGTGAGGAGAAGTGCCGTTATAGGTTGGATGGAATATGTTATGGTGGCAAAAGAGGAAGAAACCACTTCACTTAAAAGAGAATCACACCAAGTATGTGTATGTGAGGCACACACTTAAGTGAAAAATGCAAGAAAGAGCACATGTGTGAAACATGATTTTATTTTTGTAAAATCTATATTTATATTTAAATATGCTTTTACATATTTATATGAGCATGAAAAAAAAGTGTGACTGAATTGACTCCTGGCTGTTTGTTGACTACCTCAAGGAGGTGGGGGAAGGTTGGGATATGTAAGTAGCTTTGCCAATATAGGTAGGTGCCCTGGTTTGCTAAAGCTGCCATTATGCAAAATGCCAGAAATGGATTGACTTTTATAAATGGGATTTATTAGGTTACAAATTTACAGTTCTGAGGCCACGAAGGTGTCCAGATTAAGGCATCAATAAGAGGATACCTTCACTGAAGAAAGGCCGATGGTGTCTGGAACACCTCAGTCAGCTGAAAAGGCATGTGGCCTGTGTCTGCTGGTCCTTTGCTCTTGGGTTGTGTTTGAAATCTGGATTTCTCCAAAATGTCTCTGGACATTAGCTTCTCTCAGCCTCTGCTTGATGCTCCTGAGGCATTTCTCTCTAAGCATCTGGGGGTCCTCTCTTAGATTCTCTGGGGCATACTCTGAGCTTCATCTCTTAGCTTAGCATCTCCAAATGTCATTTTGTCCACATCTCTAAACATTTCTAAGCATCTCTTTTGGCTCCCCCGCTATCTCACTTCCTGAGCCTCTTAAAGGACTGCAGTGATCTAATTCAGACACACCCTGAATGGGTGGGGTCACACCTCCATGGACATGATCTAATCAAAATGTCACACCTACAGTTGGTTGAGTCACATTTCCGTGGAAATAATCTAATGAAAAAGTCACACCCTATTCAAACAGATTAATAAGTCTGCCCCCACAAGAATGCATTAAAGGACATGGATTTTCTGGGGGACATAGTAGATTTAAACCAGCACTGTATTTTTTTTTTAATTGGATGTTTCAGTTGTTAAAATAAGCACATAGTACTTTGAGAATGTGGGAAAAAATAAAATGAAGTTCTTTTATTTTTTTATTTCATTTGTTTTTAAAGAACAAATTCTCAATTTAATTGGGTTTCCTTACTTTTAACTGAATGTTCCAGGATCTCATGTGGGATACCATTTATGCTTTATTTTCCATGTCTCCTTAGGCTTCTCTCAAGAAGACTTTGTCAGATTTCCCCACGTTTGGTGACTTTGACAGTGTTGAGAGGACTGGTCAGATATTTTCTAGAATCTCCCTGAATTTGGGTTTGTTTGATGTCTTTATTTTTTTCTAAGGGTTAGCCTGGAGTTATGGGTTTTGGGGAAGAAGACCACAGAGGTAAAGTGGTCTGATATTCTCATCAGAGCATATCAAGTACAAATACCATCAACATGACTTATCACTGTTGATGATGTTCATGATCAGCTGCTGAGGTCACTGTAAATATACTATCTGCCCCCACCCATCCCCAGCTGACTCCTAAGGGGTGAGGAGTTATGGCCCATCTTCTTAAGAGGTCCATACCTATGTAAATTACTTGGAATTCTTCTGTCCAGGAAACTTGTCTACTCTCCTCCATTATTTATTCAATCATTTATCTATTACAAATTTGTAAATAGGCAAATGTGACTCATACAAGTACACTCACACATTGATAATTCTTTAGACTTTAGTAGAAAGCAACTGAGATCATAAAGAGGAAAGTCAGGGATTGAGGAGGTTAATTAATGCGCAATAAGTAAATTTCTGGCAGTATGTAGTAAAGGATTGAGAACAGTGTTGGGTCTGGAGTTATAAGCCTGTGTTGTGTTTTAGAATATGTTTGTGAGCCAGTTGAGGACAAAGACTATGTCTCATTTGTCATTGTATCCCCAGACCCTTCACATAATGGAAGAAGAAAACAAAAGAAAAATAGAGAAAGAAGAAGGGACAGAGAGAAAAATTTTAAACGATGAGAAAAGGGGAAGGGAGGGATGGAAGGAGAGGTAGAAAGAAGGAAAGGAGAAAGGTAAAAAGGCAGAAAGAAAAGAAGGAATGAAGAAAAGTAGAAAGGTAAGAACTGAGGAAGGAGAAGAAAACTTTCTCAGATAGGAATTCATAATATTTTGGGGGATTTTACATTCTGTCATTGGTTTGTTTCTTCAGGGAACATAATGCTACATTAATTACAGCAAATATTTGCATTTAGTTTTACAACTTGCCAAGTTATTTAATGCAAATGATGACTGTTTCTATTTTGACAATAAATAATATGATAAATAAACAAGTCTGTGTTGGAGGAAAAGGGCAGATATCCATTGGGCTATTTACCATTTAAGTGATACAGTTTACATTTCTAGAAAATTTAAAATGATATTCTTTATCCTTTGAGATGAAAAACAGACAACTGATTTATTGATTTCCACCTTAAGAGATCAAAGAAATGCATAATATAGAATTTACATTTAGAGTTTATATTTAGGATTTATTATTATTGTTGCTGTTTTTAATTAATTTCTTTTTTTAGACAGGAACTCATTTAGTAATATAAAGCTAAATGCAAGAAGGCGAGAATTTTAAGTATGCATAAGCCAACATTTAAAAATTTCCACTAGACTCCAATCAAACCCCAAATCAACCTTCCAGTGCTTATTCCACTGCACCCTGGGGTTCAAACTGACCAGAGATAATATTGTTGCTAAACGGTTGTAGATAACCCAGGGGTGTTTGGTGACATGGATTTAGAGATGGATACAATGTGACCAGTCTACTTAATTTCCCTGAGGATGCAGTCTTGGTAGGATACCAAGAATAAAAATATCACTTTTTATTCAAAAAGCGTCACCTAATTCTTCCAGCAAATACACACGCTTAGAAGGAGCACTGTAGTGTAAAATTAATTTTATTCTTTTTTATAGCAATCTATTTAATAATACTTCCTCTGATATATGGAGTCTGTCATTTTGAGCTAGGTGGTTTGAAATAGAGCCCTCCCCACCTACACACACACACACACACATACACACACACACACACACATACACACACACACACACACACACACACACGCGTGCACGGGTTATGATTAGAAGTTATACCTCCGAAGTGCTTTGCCTTAAAATAAGTTTCTGTTGTTCTATTCATTTAAATTATGCAGAACCTACACTATGTCAAGTACTTGGACTAGCTGTTCAGCATATATTAATGAAATAAATGCTTTACTTCATTTGTAAATGGTCCTCCTTTTAAAACTAAGGGATGGCGTTGTGATTCTAATCCATGTCTCTCTAAACTAAAACAAAACCTTTATTTTATGTAGCTTTCTTATGCCTCTGAGCACTTGGCAGTTGGTCACCCTAAACTATGTGTAGACAATAATGGCAACACATCTTATTCTGGTCACATAACGGCCCCCTCAGAGATCCTTCCCTCCCCACTGCACTTTGCTTCCAGATATGACATCTGAAATCTCACCATTGAATTCAGAACTTTCTTCAGATTACATCCAGAATGTTCTTAAATATAAAAACATTTCCTGGAAAGGACTCATGCCAAGTCATTTTTTGTCTGTAGCAGGAAAGGAGCCAGTATATATATGAGACGGGCGATATGACCTTATTTGATGTTTAATTGTTCATTTATCCTAACACACTCTTCAGGTTATATGTTCTCTATTTTACCAACAAAGAGACTAAGGATCCGAGAAGGTTTGTAACTTATTCAAAGCTACATATTTAGTAGGTAAGAGAGCCAGAATTCTGACCCTTTGTCAGTCTTTGAAGATACTTAGCTACTTCAAAATTGATCATGGGTGAAGTTTTTCAGGGTGCCCTTATCACTCACAGGATAGACTTCAAATTCCTCAGCATGGTTTGAATTCTTGATTGTTTCCCTCCTCTCCTTGCTGTACTTCTAACATCGTTTCTCATCATCTACCTCTCCCCACTCCATTTCAAACCTAATATTACAGCCATACTTGATAGAGAAATGTGCCAGTCAAATTGCAGTTCAAGTTCTCAAAAAATAACAGACAATTAACTTTGCGCTTTGGAATGCAAGGAATAATATTGGATGGAAACTTGGACTCTAAGAAGGAACAGAGTGCCAGAAATGGGAAATATGTAGTTAGGAAGTATGACCCTGTGTTCTCTTTATTACTTTAAAAGATAACTGACTGTTTAAAGTAAAAATAGCAACACTATATTGCAGGGAAGTAAAATATAAGACAATAAATATATAAGAGGAGGGAAAATATATGACAAAAATTGCACAAATATCTAGATGGAATATGGAAATTACGGTTGTGCAGTGCAAACATTGTAAGCAAAGTGATGCAATATTAACTCGAAGTACACTTTGATGAATTAAGGATGTCTATTGTAATTCCTAGGGCAACCAATATAAAAAGTTAACAAGGTATCGCTAAAGTCAACAGGGAATGAATGGAATTTTCTGTTTTCTTTTTATTTTTGTTCTTTCTTTTATTCTTTGCTTTACCTGCCATCTTTTTTTTTAATTAAGTTGAAATTCACATAACATAAAATTAGCCATTTTAAAGTGCACAATTTAGTAGCAATTGTACACTCGTGATGTTGTGCACCAATTACCTCTATCTAGTTCCAAAACATTCTCATCAATCCTATCTTGAAAGCAAAGCAGTCACTCTTCATTGCCCCCAACCCCCAGCCACTGGAATCCACAAGTCTGTTTTCTGTCTCTATGGATTTGCCTATGCTGTATATTTCTTATAAATGGACTCATACAGCATGTGACTTTTTGTATTTGTCTTCTTCCACTTAACATAACGCTTTTGAAGTTCATCCACATTGTAGCATGCATCAGTTTTTCATTCTTTTTCATGGATGAATAATCATCCATTGTATGTATACACCAAATCCTTTGTTTAGCCATTCATCCATTGGATAGCCATTTGGGTTGTCTTCATCTTTGGGCTATTGTAAATATTGCTGCTACTAATATTTATGTACAAGGCCTTCCTTTTGAATACCTGTTTTCAATTATTTGGGGTATATTCCTAGGAGGAGAATTGATGGGACATATGATAATTCTATGTTTCACTCTTTGAGGAATCTCCGAACGGATTTCCACAGTGGCTAAACCATATTGTATACCCACTAGCAATGTATGAGTATTCTAAGTTCACCATACCCCTGGCAACACTTATTATTTTCCTTTTTTTTTTCCTAATTATTACCTGTCCCAATGAGTCTGAAGTGGAATCTCATTATGGTTCCGATTTCCATTTCTCTAATGACTAATCATGTTTAACATCTTTTCATGTGATTCTTGGTCATTTGTATATCTTATCTGAAGAAATATCCAAGTCTTATTCCTGTTTTTAAATTGGGCTGTTTGTCTTTTACTTGTTGACTTCTGAGAGATTTTTATATTGTCTGGAAATTATTTTTGTGTTATTACCAGATGTACGATTTTCCAATATTTTATCCCAATTTTGGGTTGTCATAATTTTCCTGAAAATATCCTTTGTGCCCAAAAGTTTTTAACTTTGATCAAGTTCAGTTTATCTTTTTTATTCTTTCATTGATTGTGTTTTTGAGGTCATATCTAAGAATCCGCTGTCAAAGTCAACGTCATTAAGATTTACTCCTGTGTTACGTTTTCTTCTACGAGTCCTATGGTTTTAATCCTTTTAAGACAATTTTTGAATGTAGCTTGAAATAGAGATTCAACTTCATTTTGAATGTGAATATACAGTTGTCTCGACATCATTGTTTAAGAGACTATTCTTTCCCCATTGCATGGCCTTGGCACCCAATTGATCAGAAACGTATGGGTTTATTTCAAATCAATTGATTTCAGGTCAATTTGATCATAGATGTATGGTTTGTTTTAAATCAGTTGATTTCAAATTGATTTCAAATCAATTATTTCAAATCAATTGATCATAGATATATGAGTTTGTTTCTGGACTCTCAATGACCTTGGCTTTGACACTGGATTTACCAGTCATTTCATTAATAGCATTGGAGTAAATTTTCCACATGAATGACAGAGAATGGCAGACTAGTTAATTAAAGGAATAATCTCAATAAACACAGAGAAAAAAATTTGAAAAATAATCCTGACATTTATTTCTGTTAAAAATTCTCAGTAAACAAGAAATAGAATGGAATTTCTTCAATCTGATAGAGGTAATCTATGAAAAAGTTTCATATTTATTGAAAAGATCATAAAAGCACCATACTTCATAAAAACATCATAGTTAATGATACCTTCTACTTAGAACATCATGCTTCATAAAAACATCATACTTAATGAAAATTTCATACTTAGTGGCAGTGACATCATATTTAATAGAAAATTTTTGAATACTTTCCCTCTAAGATCTGGAATAAGGCAATAAAGCAAAGACATCTCTTCTTAACACGTTTATTCAACATTGTATTTGAAGTCTTAACTACTGTAATAGGCAAGAAAAGGAATTGAAAATCATACCAATTTCAAAGATAGAAATGAAACTGTTTTATTCACAAATGTGTTTCTTCCTTCTTAATCTTAAATATCTATTGTGGATTAAAGATATTTCTTTCTTTTCCTAGTTTGCAAAGATATTATTTTTTAATCATCATAGGTGTTTGGATATATAGCAAAATAGTTTTATTCATCTATGGAAATTATTATGTGAATTTTCCTTTATTCATTTAAAGGGGTGAATTGCATTGATCATATTATAAGTATCCTATATATTACATACATAATATAATACTATATTACGTAGCATTTGTTTTATTAATAATAAATTTTATTTTGAAATTAGTTCAATCTTACAGGAACAGTTGTAAAAACAGTACAAACCCCCTACATAGAATTCCATCATACCCTGACCCCCCTCCCCCGATACCCTGGTCCATCACCTTTAAGATCCTGTCACACCACTCTCTCCCTCCCTCCCTCCCTCCCTAACACCCATCATCTATTGCTCTATCTTCTGAACATATGAGAGCAAGCTGCACATATCTTTGAACAAACAATATAATTCACATATACCTTTCCCATGGACAAGAACATTATTTTATGCAATCTCATTAAAAGCAGCTAAGAAGTTCAAGAGATTCAACATTGATATAAAGCTTACATTCTATATTTCCTTTTTTTTTTCTTTCCTTGTGTCCCAGCTGTGTCCCTTTGAGCCTCCTCTCCTCCAGCCTCAGATCCCATCCAGGATCATCCTTGGCATTTAATTGTCGTCTATTTAGACTGTCATTTTTTTTTTTTTCATTTGTGGAAAGATATATATAGCCTAAATCTTCCTATTCCACCCCTCCCTAGCATTCCCTTAGTGGGATAAATCACATTTAGAATGTTGCAATGCTATCACCTTCTGACCATCCATTTCTAGAAGTTTCCCTTCAACCCAAACCAAAACCCCTACTCTCATTTCTTAACTCCCCATTGCCCCTTCCCCCACTTCTTGGAACCCCTACTCTACTTTTCATCTCTTTGGTCATATTCTTTGATACTTCCTTTGTGTTTACCATGGGGCTTAAATTTAACCTCTTAAATCTATAACAATCTTGTTTTTCTTTGAAACCAACTTAACTTCAATAGGACATGTAAACTGTGTTCCTATACTCCTCCATTCCCCCACCTTTTTGTAGTTCTTGTCAAGAATTACATATTTTACATTGAGTCCAAAACCACCAATTTATCATTAGAGTTTATGTATTTTAGATCCTGTAGGAAGTAAATAGTGGAGTTATAAATCAACCATACAGTAGTATTGGTCTTTATATTTACCATGTGATCTTTACTGGAAATCTTTATTTTTTCATGTGGTTTCAGTCAATTGTTTAGTGTCCCTTCCTTTCAGCCTGCTTAGGACTGATCTACCGGTGATGAAGTTCCTGAGCTTTTGATTGTCTGGGAATGTTTTCATCTCCCCCTCATTTTTAACTTTCAGATGTTTGTGAATTCTCCAAGTCTCTGACAGTTATTGACTTCTATTTGTATTCCATTGTGGGCAGAGAATGTTCTTTGAACAAATTCATTTTTATATTTTTTATTTTATTGAGGCTTGTTTTTATGTCCCCGCATACAGTCCATTCTGGAGAAAGATCCATGATCACTAGTGAAGAACGTGTGTCCCAGTGACCTGGGATGTAATATTCTATACATGTCTGTTAAAAGTCTCTATATCTCTCTTTCATTTCTTTGTTTCTCTGTCGGTAGGGCTCGCTTTAGTATCTGAAGTAGGGCAGGTCTTTTATTAGCAAACTCTCTCAGCATTTGTTTGTCTGTGAAAAATTTAAGCTCTCCCTCAAATCTGAAGGAGAGTTTTGCTGGATAAAGTATTCTTGGTTGGAAATTTTCCTCTCTCAGAATTTTAAATATGTCATGTCACTGCCTTCTCGCCTCCATGGTGGCCGCTGAGTAGTCATTACTTAGTCTTATGTTGTTTCCTTTGTATGTGGTGAATTGCTTTTCTCTTGCTGCTTTCAGAACTTGCTTCTTCTCTTCCATATTTGACAGTCTAATCTGAATATGTCTTGGAGTGGATTTGTTTGAATTTCTTCTATTTAGAGTTTGCTGGGCATTTATGCTTTGTGTATTTATATTGTGTAGAAGGTTTGCGAAGTTTTCCCCAACAATTTCTTTGAATAGTCTTTCTAGACCTTTACCCTTCTCTTCCCCTTCTAGGACACCAATGAGTGTTAAATTTGGACGTTTTATTTTATCTGTCATATCCCTGAGATCCATTTTGATTTTTTCAATCTTTTTCCCCATTCTTTCTTTTGTTATTTCATTTTCTGTTCTGTGCTCCTCGAGGAGGTTGAGCTGTTGTTCAACTTCCTCTAATCTTGTATTATGAGTATGCAGAGTCTTTTTAATTTGGCCTACAGTTTCTTTAATTTCCATAAGATCTTCTATTTTTTTTTATTTACTCTTGCAATATCTTCTTTATGCTCTTCTAGGGTCTTCTTTATGTCTTTTATATTCTGTGCCATGCTTTTCTTCAAGTCTTTTATATCCCATGCCATGCTCTCTTTGCCTGTCTGTAGTTCTTTGATTAATTCTGCCAGGAACTGTGTGTCTTCAGATCTTTTGATTTGAGTGTTTGGGTTTAGGTTCTCCATGTCGTCTGGTTTTATCATATGCTTTAAGATTTTCTGTTGTTTTTGGCCTCTTGGCATTTGCTTTACTTGATTTTCAATTTGTTAGAATTGCAGCTTGGTGACATACACTTTCTCTAACTAACCAGCAGATGGCATCTGTGAGTCACCTATTCCCCTCAAGTCAGTTCTCCCCAACTTTGTGTTATGTGGAGATCTGATTCTTTTGGGGTCCAATTGGTGCACTTAATTTGGGTGTGCTGTGGGTGCTGTCTGCCCTCAATGAGGGGCGTGTGCCTGAGCGGTTAGGGAGGAAGGGCAGGTTTAACAATCAAACCTCCCAGGTGTTCCCAGAGATTTAATGCTGTTCTCTGCTGCTGACACAAAAGTCCTTGGTATTGGCGTATTGCTTGGGATTTCTGAGCAGCTCCCCCCTCCCTGCTGTGTTTTTCCAGGACCTCTGCTGAGGCGGGAGGGCCGTGCCACGTCACAAGTGAGCGCCGGCCTCCAGGGAAGCCCTGGGACACCGGGCTGTGTAGGGGCGTTCCCAGCCCGCTTCAAAGATGGTTGAATGGGACACGTTAACTTCTCCCTTTCTGCACAGCTCCTCTCTCCCAGCTCCGGGACAATCAGCCATGGGTGTATTCAAGGCCACTGTCCACGGCCGATATTGTGTTGTGTGAGCAGTGCTGCGGGAAAGACTCCCTGTCAGGCTGGGTTTCTTGTCTTGGTTCTGTGCTGTGTTCGGCCCTGGGCCGGAGCAGCCCTGCCCGCTGGGGAGATGGCCGCGAGACTGGGCTTCTCAGCTCGGCTCTGCGCTGCGTGCTCGGCCCTGGGCAGGAGCAGCCCCACCTGCTAGGGTGACAGCTGCGAGGCTGGGCCTCTCCGCTCGGCTCTATGCTGTGCACTCAGCCCTGGGCAGGAGCAGCCCCACCCGCCGCGGTGATGGCCGCAAAGCTGGGCCTCTCGGCTCGGCTCTGCGCTGCATGCTCAGCCCCGGGCAGGAGCACCCCGCCCGCTGGGGTGACGGCTGTGAGGCTGGGCCTCTCAGCTTGGCTCTGCGCTGTGTGCTCAGCCCTGGGCAGGAGCAGCCACGTCCACTGGGGTGACGGCCATGAGGCTGGGTTTCTCCGCTCAGCTCCGCGCTGCGTGCTCGGCCCCGGGAAGGACCAGCCCCGCCCGCTGGTGAGATGGCTGCAAGTCATGTGTCTCCCCTTTGTTTCCCTGGACCCGAGACAATCTGCAGTGGGTGTGGGAAGGGGTATCCTCCACCCCAGACACTGAGGCATTAGTCCAGACTGCTCCCGTCTTATCTGCAGCTGTTCCCGGGCTTCTCTCTTTTTTTAAGAAAAAAAAATGCCAGCCCAGCGTCTCCCCCCACTGCAGTGTGGCCGACAGATCAGCCTACTCACTCACTCATTTCAGAATGCAGACTCCTGGTTTCACCAAACACACGTTCCTTGTGGCTTTAGCAGAACTTGTCCAGCTGGTGCTACTTTGGAAGTGGTGTTCTGGGTCCTTTCTGGTTTTTTATCTAGTGTTTTCCACGGAGGTGTTTTTTTCTCTGTCTCACCTAGTCGCCATCTTAGGTTCCTCCACATAGCATTTTATATACAATTATTGAATCTTAGTTATATAATATATAATATATTTAATTGTAAATATAACATATAGAATAAGCATTATATAGCTAATGTAATTCACTCCTTTAAAGGAACATAATGATTATATTATGACAAGTTAATCCTGCATCCCGGCATCTCTGGAATAAATACAAATTGTTCCTCATGTTTTATTCTTTGAACATATTGCTGGATTTTGTTTTTTTTTTGGTTGGAATTTTGTGTCTATATTCTTGAGTGATATTGGTTTAAAATATTCTTTCTTGTAATGGTCTTCTCAAGCTTTACTATTAAAGATATGCTGACATTTATTACCTGGAAAAATTTGCATTAGAGTAATATTGTTCTTTCTTAAATATTCAGTAGAACTCACTGATGAAGACAAAAAGGTTTTCTTTAAGATTGAAATTACATATTTCTTTGTTAGATACCAGATCATTCTGAGTTGCCATTTTTTCATTTTAAGTTTGATATGTTTTATTTTTCTGTGAATCTATTTATTTCTACTTAGGTTTCAACTTTGTCAGTACAGGTGTTTATAATATCAGAATCTGAGAAGGGAAGATGAGTATACAGATATATTCCAAAGTTATCTGTCAGTCTAATGTTTTACTCAAATCTCTCTGGATATTTTTAAACAATTTTCTATTGAAGTATAACATACATACAGAAATGTACACAAATCAGTGTACTTGTCAATAAGTATCACAAAGTGAAGATACCCTTTCAACCACCAACCAGGAATGAACTTGGAGGACCATAGGGTTTGTGTGCTTATTCAGTATTTGTAAATTTTGATAAATAGGTTTATAAGATTGTTATCCTTTTTGTTCACATCCTGTAGAAATATATTTCAATCTTAGCAGCAAATGGGAGCTCTTATAACTCCACATCCTCACCAAAAGTTCGTATTATTTAATTAATTAATTAATATTAGCCATACTGGTGAGATTTTAGGGTATCTAATTTAATTTTTATTTCCCTGATTTCTAATTATATAAAATATTATTTCCTTTATTTATTTAGATACACTTTTCTGTGAAACGCCCTCTGAAATAATTTGCTCATTTTCCTATTATGTACTCTTTCTTTGTCTAATTTTGTAGGACTTTTTAATATATTCTAGATATGAAATATATGTCAATTATATGTGTTTCGAATACATTTTCTCATTTTATATTTCACTTTCCTAATGCTGTTATTTCATCAACAGAATTTCTTTATTTTAATGGAGTATAATTTATCAATGTTTTCTGTTTAGGATTAATTATTTTGATCTCTTGTTAAAGAAATCCATTCCTGCCAAAGACATGAAGCTATTATCCTATGTTGTCTTGTAGATGATGCATTGTTTTCTTTAACAATTAAATGCTTCATCCCTCTGGAATTGATTTATATGTAGGGTGTGAAGTAGGTTCTCAATACTTTTTAATATGCAATTAATTCAGCAAAATTTATTAAAAAGACCCCTTATTTAACTGTTTTAAATTTCTCTTGACAATAATGTTTTATAGTTTACCTGCAGAGAAGTTGTACATCATTCATTTAATTTATGCTGAGGCATTTGATGTTATTTACACTAATTTAAATATTCTTATGCATAAATCCCAGTTTCCATTTGTTTGTTGTTAAAGTATAAATATGAAATTGCTATTTAATCAAGAAAAATTATAAATTCATGTATTATTTCTAATAATATTTGTCTATATCTTATATTTTTATTTACACAAACATTTGCTTTTCAAATTTTGACAGCTTTATTACTTCATACCTTATTTCACTGGTTAGAATCCCCCTGGATAATAATGAATGGAAAGAGGTAGATGTATTTTTGACTCTTTCCCAAACTCAAAGGGAAGTAGGACATTTACTGCAGGTGTTTTTATATAGTATCAAATTTAAGGAAGTTTCATTCTTTCTAGTTTGCTAAGAGTTTTTTTTGTGTTAAATTCATTTTGAATTTTATTAAGTGTGTTTTTGCATCTATTGACTTGGCAAATTTTTGCTCTCTGCTTTTCCATAAAAGTTTAAAATAATTTTTTTCAAATTTTACAAAAAATAATCTTAATCTAATTGTAGTCATTGAGCCTATTCAAACCTGATATTAATAATTTTTGTAAAATTGTATTTCTTCTGACAATTTTTAAATTTTAATTTCAATTTAGCATTACCCATAGGCTGTATCTCCAAGATTCATAGGGCACACCCCTTTCCCATGGCAGTTCCTGAGCTCCAATTTTTGCCCCTAGCCCATGAGCTTCTTGAATTGTTTGTTCAACTTTTTCCAGATTTGGCAGATACTTCCAAATTTAAAGAGAATCCAAATGATAGCTTACCTCTCCAAGCTTCTTTCTTTCTTGGATGTTAGCCTATAATATTGTACTTTTCATTCTATTTTGCTTTTATAAAAAAATATATGTATATGTCTCATTTTCTAGTTCTCATCAGGAGTACTGGGCCAATTTATGTAGTTAGCTGTAACTGGAAGCACCTCACTCAATATTTGTAATGAAATCAACTGACTGGGTATATCTTCTTCAGAATTGAAACCATGATTTGGCTTATCAATACCAAATCACATTTGCAACCATTTTATTTTTTCACCTTTAAAAACTCCTAGAGTTTTTTTTTGTTTTGTTTTGTTTTGTTTTGTTTTGTTTTATAAAAGCCAGTCCATTTCTGGTGTTTTGCAGTCTGGCAGCATTAGAAACTGCAACAGATTTTGGTACCAGAGAAGTGGGCTGCTCGTGCTGCTGAGCTTGCAAATACCAAACATATCGTAACAGCTTTCTAAATGGATAAGGGGAAGATTGTGGGAGAACTGTGAGGAGCTTGATGGAAAAGGCCTAGACTGCTTTGAAGAGACTGTTTGTGGAAATATGGACTCTAAAGATACTTCTGAGGAGGCCTTGAACAGAAAAGTTGAATGAGTCATTGCCAACTGGAAGAAAGATGATCCTTGTTGTAAAGCGGCAGAGAATTTGGCAAAAGTGAGTCCTGGTGTCAGATGGAAGGAAGAATTTAAGAACAACGAGCTGGGATACTTGGCTGATGAGAATTTGAAACTAAAAATTGTGGACATAGCATGGCTTCTCCTTGCAGCTTATAGTAAAATGCAAGAGGAGAGAGATAAACTCAGAACTGAACTCTTGCATTCAATGAAACCAGAAACTGATGGCTTGGAAAATTCCAGGCTTCCAGAGGGTAGAACATCAGAAGCTATAGCCCCACATGAGGATTTAACCAAACATGGAACCCAGCTGCTATTTCGGTACAAGCCAGGATTGGAGAAGGAGTTATCCAGAAAGGATTTGTGGAAAATCCTATTGTCTGATGGCTTTGACCCCTGTGTGTTTCATGCGAAGCCAACAGAATTTATAAGAGATCTTTACAGATGGAGCTGCTGCTGGTCTGGACTGGAGGGGACAGAGGAACAAATTGAAGGAAAATGTCTTCAAAGACAGAGCCACCATGGAGGTTGAGGTCTGGAGTCAAGGAGTCTCAGGCAGGGAGAACGGAGCAGCCCACACATGTGGAAAGGGTGAGTTTGTCCCAAAGGTTGAGGATGGGCCTTCCACCTCGATGCTTAGGAAGAGTGTTTCCACCCCAGGCCTCAGAAAGGGTGGAACACATTCCCTGGGAATTGGGGAGAGCCTGGCTGCCACCCCACTGCTCAGAGAGGTTAGAGCCTTTGCCCTGGAGAGGCAGAGTCCGGGTGGCACCCCAATGTTTGAGGAGGGTGGGGATGAAAAGCTTGTCTCCCCAGTGTGTGGATATTTTGGAACACTCACCCCAGCGTTTGGAGAGAAAAGAGCTGCCACAAAAGTCTTTGGAAAGGGTTAGACTCCTGTTTTCTCAAGCCCCAAGGATACAACATCTTTCTGTTAATGATTCTCAGACTTTGAAATCTAATGGAGTTTGCCCTGTGGGTTTTAGGAATTGTTTTGGTCCCTTGAACCCCGTTTTCCTTTCAGTTTCTCCTTATGGCAATGGGAACGTTTATCCTATGACTGTCCCTCCTTTGTATATTGGAAGCAGATAACTTATTCTAAGTTACACAGGTCCAGAGCTAGAGGGGAATTACGCCTTAGGACTGACCACACCTGTACTTGATTTTTATGGGATCTTGTACTTAACTATTGTTACTGAAATGATTTAAGTTTCTGTGATATTGTGATGGGATGAATGTATTTTTTATATGGAAAGATCATGTTTTTCTGGGGTCCATGGGGTGGAGTGTACCAATTTGTATATATTATGTCCCCCAGAAAAAGTCCTGTTCTTTGACACAATCTTGTGGGGCAGACATATTAGTGTTGATTAAGTTAGAATGTTTGGATTAGGTTGTTTCCATGGAGATGCACCCCACCCAGCTGTGGGTGATAACTTGATTAGATAATTTCCATGGACGTGTGGCCCCGCCCATTCAGCGTGGGCCTTGGTTAGTTTATTAGAGCACTATATAAGCTCAGGCAGAAGGAGCGAACTTGCTACAGCCAAGAGGGACACTTTGAAAAATGCACAGGAGCTGAGAGAGAAGCTGCACCTTACAGAGACATTTTGGAGAAGGCCTTTGAAAGCAGAATTTTGCTTTGGAGAAGCTAAGAGAGGACAAATGCCCCAAGAACACCTGAGAATGACATTTTGAACAGGAGCTGTGGCCTAGAGAGGAGCATTCTGTGAGAAAGCCATTTTGAAATGCAACCTGGGAGAAGCAGAAGCCAGTAACATGCCTTCCCAGCTAAGAGAGGTTTTCTGGACGCCATTGGCCATCCTCCAGTGAAGGTACCCAATTGTCGATGCGTTACCTTGGACACTTTGTGACCTTAAGAATGTAACTGTGTAACCCAATAAACCCCATTTTATAAATGCCAATTCATTTCTGATATTTTGCAGTCTGGCAGCATTAGCAAACCGGAACACCTTGTGTCTGCCCATCTGGAGGAAGATATGAATCACCTTCCCCCATCCTTATATGCTGAGTGTCAGGCTTGTTGGGGCTCAGGCTTGGTCTGCAATCTTTCTGTGCACTGTCTCCACAGGCTCCAGCTCTGAGTTCTAGACCCACCTGGGGATTTTCCAAGAGATAAGGCAGTGGATGGAGACTTAAAGTAACATAAATATGTCCAAATAAAAAGAGAACTGCCACTTGTTGACCATCTGATGCATTCTGGAGGCTCCATGGATGCTCTGAGAACTCCTTTGAGTTGGGTTCCTTTGTATGACCTGGAGATCCTGAGACCCAGAGCAGTCCGAAGATCAAACCAAATGACCAGTCAGAAGAATATTCTGCATTTGACCCCATGGCTATCTTGCTTCAAAACTCTGCTTCTTTCTACTCTGCCCTGAACATACACAGATAAAGTTATGATGAGTTATGACATATGGAGGCATTGTTAAGTCAAAACATCTCTATCTCAGAACAACAATGGCAAATCTACATTGCAAATCCATGACTTGTCATTACTGCCTGAGTCTTCTCAGTCAAACCTTGTGGCTCCAGGGACCTCAAGGTTTTCAGCTGGAAAATGGGGCTACTCCTGCCTCCTTTACAGATGGTGAAATGTGATTGACATCAACACCTTATCACCTGAAAACTGCTAAGAGACCTTGCTATGAGAACTCAGATACGTCTTGGAGAGGCAGATTCTTCATCTTAGAAAGGAAGGAATTGCCAGTTTACTATCAATTCAGCCACATCCAGGTCTTAGACTCAGGGATTCTATGTTGATTGATCCCTTTACCATTGTCTGTTGTTCCAAGTGCTTAATTCATCTTAACATGAAGTGCGGTCGCAGTTGATTTATCTGGGGGGGGGGGGGGCGGCCGGTTGCTGAACCCGCGGCACTCGGCGTTGCACGGGGGGTACCGGCGGGGGGGGCTCTTTCCCGGAGGCGAGGGCGAGGCGGGGGACTGGGCCCGGTCCCCGGCGGAGGCGTGCAAGGTGTGGAGGGCGGCGAGAAGGAACAGGCAGGACACGGTTCTTTGAGGGTGAAGAAGCCAAGAGAGTTTATTAGGGGAGAGTACAAGCTTATATCGGGCAGTTTAGAGGGCGGGGTAGCTGTAGGGGTTAAAGGCTTGGATTGGTTCTGAGAGGGCGTGAAGGTTGATTGAAAAGGTGCGGGAGTTGCTCCGGTAACGAAGAGGGTGGAGGGTACGGGTAAGGCACGGGGGTGGGGTTTTTCTCCGGCAAGCCCTCCCCAACGATTGTACTTTGGGGTGAGGAAATGGGGCCTGCCTCCGGCCTCACTTTCTCAGGCCTGGGGGGCTGTGGAGGGCGCTGTCGCCCGTGCCCACCACCCTCCCCAGGGGCTGATCAGGTCCCCCAGCCCAGGCCCGCCAAGTCGAAGCACGTAATCAGTGTCCCGCAATGAAGGAAGACGCATATGGTGGCACTGACAAGTGTATCCTCAGTGTTGCAGTCAGAAAACAATGAAGTTTCTCTGAACCTTTTGGAGCTGTATGGTGACATGAAGCACTACTGGCAACCTCATCCATTCCAATGCCATCTTGTAAAAGGGCTGGGATGCCAAGAGAGATTCCACAGCAGCTTTGAGTCTTGAGAGCATTTCAGCAGTCTACACTCTGAGATGTGCTATAGCACTGTCAATAGTGGTACACATTCTGAGTTGTGCTGACTGGGATCCAAGTCCTGCTGGAGCACTTTCTAGTTGTGTGGCCTTGGGCAGGTTCTTGACCTCCTGCATGCCAACTTCCCTGTCTTTACAATGGAAGCAAGAGTAGTGTCTGAGCCACAGAATTTTAGCAAAGATTAAGTGAGCTAGTGCATATATAGCATTTAGAAAAATGCTTAGCAAATAATAGATATTAGGTGGTTTTTCTCATGTGAACTTCAAAAGTGTCCTGGAAGATAAGTATTATAACAATTAAGCTGAAGATCAGAGAAATAAAACAGTTTTCCCATTTTATACCTGTAGGAATAGGTAGATCTGGCATATGAGCTCTGGTGGTCTGAATTTAGTCTGAGCATTTCCACTTTATCACAACATCTTCCAGTTCCAATGAAATGTTTGTGTTTACCTAGATGCAGCTACATTCTTGGAAAAAGTCCATCTGCAATGCATAGGCACTTCGCTACAAAAAAATCCGCAGAAGTAAAATATCAGAACTAAGGAGCATCATCAATAAAACCCAGAACTGCCTGAGGGACAACAAATTTTGGGGTAGAGCAGAGAAACAACAAAAAATAATGCCCTAACAAGTTTTCTAACTATCAGGGAGCAGAATAATATAAACACTTAACTGCTAATGGCAAGGATTATAAAATCAATGAACTATTTCATGGGGTTCAATGTAATGAATACAAAATGGTGGTAATGCTTTCTCAACTTTTTAAAGTGAGCTGAAAATGAAGTTACACATCATTTTTATAATCAAATGCTTTGAAGACCTTTGCAAATTTTAGTGCTCTTCCCTCAGCAATGTTAGTGTACTGCCTGATGTCTGTGAAATAAATTGTTTCAGTGGTAGTAAATAATCAAGCAATAACAATTTAATATCCTGTTTGATGGATGAGGCTCCCAAATTAAGCAATGACCCACTCTGAATTCAAGATCATTTAAAAGAACATCCATTAGCTAATGTTGGGTTGAAAGGGAAGTGACCTAACATTGACTGATGTTCCAGGCTCTGCCATAGGTATTTCAGGTATAATAACACATATAATCGTTACAACACTCCAATCAGGGGAAATTTATTAAGACTGTGGTTGAAGAAATTGAAATTGGGAGAAGCTGAATAGCAGCAGAACTATGATTGGAAAACAGCTCTAAACAACTGTTACCTTTTCCACCCCATTCATTTCCTCCCATCCTCTTTTTTTGTCTCCCTCTTTTCCTCCTTCCTTTCCTCCTTCACTTCCTTTCCTTCCTTTCTACATCCTTCATTAATTTATCCAACATGAATTGACTATCCATCACAAACTGGGCACTGGGTTAGTTGCTAGAAATGGAAGGGGGAATGAAAATCTCTCTGGACTCTTCCACCGGAGCTGAGTTACTTAAAGTAGAAGAGAGGAAAATCAATCAAATTATTTCACTCCTTATTATAAAAGGACACATGAAAGAAGTGTCATGAAAGAAGGGATATGATTCTGTGGGAGAATGGAATGTGTGACTTAAAAAGACAACCTGAGGAAATGACGCTTTTGCTGATATCTAAAAGGTGAGTAAAATTTATATAAAATTTACCCCATAAGGAAGTATGAGAGCCTGAGGTATATTTCAGATAGATGGAATGGCAGGTGCCAAGAGCTAAGGAGCCAGCTGGGTGAGATTATGACACCACTGAGAGTCCAGGGAAAGACCAGCGAGGCTGAAACACAAAGGGCCAAGGACAGGAGTGCTTGATGAAGATGAAAGAAGTATGAGGCCATAATGAGGTTCCTTCTTTTAATTTGTTTAGTTACTATTCCTGGGCTAAGGATTATGTCTTTATTTTAAGTAGAATCTGATGAGATATCTGAGTTTTGAAAATATCACTATGGCTGAAGAAAATCAAACAAGCAATTTGGGGGGAATGGATGAAGAAATGCGTTTGGTGTGCTACCAAAACAAAAAGGGCAATTACAGTGGTCAGAACAAGAATAAATAAATGATGTTAGCTGGAAGTGTAGGTAGCATGTGAAGATGAAGGGAAAATCTTTTAAACATTGTCCAGATTATCCACTAATCCCAAGTAGTGGCATTGGTATTATAACACATTAGCAATTGCCCCACAAAGGTGGCCCTGAAGTCCTCAATCAGTGTCTGCCAGGGCTTTTCCAGCCATTGAGCCCCACTGAATTGAAAAAAAAAAAAAAAAAAGAAAAAAAAAATATATATGTATGTATATATAACAAAGAAGTATATGAGGACATGGCAATGGTCTCCATGGATGATGACAGAAAGAAATAGAAAGTGTCCTAACTGGTGAATTGGACCACCTGCTTTCAGTCTTGGCTGTTATCTCATCTAGTTATCTCAACATCGCCAGCAAGTCATGTCAATGAAGTCAGCTACTTCATGTCTCCATTTTTTCATATGTAAAACTAATAAGTTCCAACACTTTAATTTCATTTTAAACTAAAATGTTTCTTTAAGAAAAGCCTATAGTGGTTCAACTTTTGAGAATATGTAGATATGCTTTAATTATTCCTCCCACTAAATGCGGCTAAAATCCCTGGGCATTATATATAAAACAAATATAGCAAGAATATGAGAGATGGTAAATATAAGGCATGCCAGCCAGAGTCCTTAGGATCTGAAGAATGACACATTAGTGGGTTTCCTGAGTTTTCTTTTGCCTTGAATATTCCCAACTGGGTACTAGAGAAGCCAGCAACCTGGAAACACAATGTATGCAGACAAAACTTAACCAAAAGAAGCCTTGTTTTGTCAGCCAAAGGACCAAGAAAAGGGAAGCCTAGAAAGAGAGAAAACATTTAGATAACAAGCACTGTACAACAGCCAAAAACACATGCTGTAAAGACTCAGTGAGTACCCTAGACCTCCATCTCATCTCTGCGATGTTGGTGGAGACTACTTGAGGATCCATGGTTTCCCATCCACCCAACGGTACTGATATATCCTTCCTGGGGGATATGTAGTGGAGAGTCAAGACTTAAATCACTTTCCCATGATATCAGGGTAGGTCATTGGAGAGCCAGAACTGCTGCTTCTGCCCAATAGTGGCAAGGATCCCCTGCCTTGAGTTTCATTGGAAACAGAGTGGTGAACCTGGAATTCTACTCCCATCTAGAAATAATGAGCTGACACCTTGCCCCCATTCCCCAACAGAAAAGTTTCAAAACAAGAAACAGAAATTTTAAATAAGAACCAGGTCTTATAACATAGTACAAAAAACATGAATACTTCAAACAAAAAATCACTATCATACTAAGAACCAAGAAAGTTCAAGAAGAATAAAAACAAAACAAAACAAACAAACAAAAAATAAAACACCACAATGTACAGATGCCACTCCCAAAATGGCAGAAATGTTAGTACTGCCTGACAAGTATTTTAAAGCAGCCATCACAAAATCATTCATTGGGAAATTACACACTCTTAGAACAAAAGAAACAAAAAGAGAGTCTCAACAAAGAAATAGAACGTATAAAGAACAAAATGGAAATTTTAGAATTAAAAAATGCAATAATGCAATAAAAAATTCAATGAATGAACTCAATAGCATGATAGCAATGACAAAGTAAAGAATCAGTAAACTTAAAGGCAGGATAATAAAAGTTACTTAATCTGAAAAAACAGAGAGAAAATAGTGAATGAAACCAAACAGAGCCTCAGGGACTTGTGGTGTGTGTGTGTGTGTGTGTGTGTGTGTTTGTGTGTGTGATGTCATCAGATCCTGGAAGGAGAGTAGAAAGTAGGCAGGGTTGAAAAGTTCTCAAAAAATGTATAAAAACTTCACAAATTTGGAAAAGGGCATAAAGCTGAAGATTCCAAAAGCATAACATTGAAACCCCAAAGAATGTAAACCAAGAAACATCATAATCAAATTCTGAAAACTGAAGAAAAAGAAAACTTCTTGAGAGCAGCCAGAGAGATGAGACATTACAGCTAGAGGGACACACATTTTTATGACAGGAGATTTCTCATCAGAAACCATGAAACCCAATAAAAAGTGACATACCACTTTTAACTGCCAAGTGCTGAAAGAAAAGCTCGTTAACTCATAAATCTTATATCTTACAGAAATATTGTCAGGAATGAAGTGGAAATCAAGACATTTTCAGATGGAGGAACACTGCAATAATGTGTGATAGCAGACCTAACCTGAACGATTAGCTTCAGAAAGTTCTCTAAGCAGAAAAGAAACAATAAGAGAAGAAATCTTAGGTTGTCAGGAAGGAAGAAATGACATTGCAAGCAAATTTCAGGTAACTTCAATAGACTTTCCTTCTTGGGTCTTCTAATTGTGTTTGATGGTTGAAGCAAAAATTATAACTCTATCTGATGTGATTCTATATGTATGTAGAGGAGATATTTAATAAAAATACAATTAGTGGGGATAGTAAAAAGACATAACATGAGATGATGCAAACATTAATAGAAGAAAACAGGAGTGTGTATGTTAGTATTTGATAAAGCAGACATCAGATCAAAGAGATGGAAAGGGACATTTTATAATCATAAAACACCAGTTCACCAAAAATCATACCAATCCCAAATGTGTATACAACAAACAGTAGAACAGAAAAATATGTGAAGCAAAGATTAATATAGCTTAAAGGAGATATAGACAAATATGCATTTGTAATTGAAGACTTCAATATCCCTCACTCACCAACTGATGTAAGAGCCAGAAAGAGAATAAGCAAGGATATAGAAGAACTTGACAACACTATTAAGTAACAGAAGCTTATGAATATTTATAGGATATTCCACCTCAAAACAGCAGAATACACATTCTTTAAAAGCACCTACAGAAATTTTGCCAAGATAACCGTATCCTGGACCATAAAACAAATAATAATAAATATAAAATAACTGAATTCATACAGTGTGTTCTTCAAGAAAAATGGAATCAAACTAGAAACAACAACAGAAAGATAAACAGGAAAATCTCTGAACCCTTGAATACTAAAACAAACAAACAAACAAACAAAAACCCTTCTACATAATCCATGACTCAAATAAAAAGTTTCAAAGGAAATTTTTAAAAACGAACTGAATGGAGATGAAAATATAAAAGTTAATGGAGCACAGATATCATTGTGCTCAGAGGGAATTTTATAGTACTAAATGCATGCGTTACAAAGGAGTAAAACTTTCAAATTAATAATTGAAGTGTTGTCCTGAAAAACAATGAAAATGTAGAGTAAAATATACTCAGAGGAAGCAGAAGAAAGGAAATAATAAAGAACAGCAATCAATGAAATTGATAACAGGAAAAAAAAACAGTGAAAATCAATGAAACAAAGAACTGTTCTTTGAAAAGTCCAATACAATTGGCACACCTCCAGCAATACTGACAAGAAAAAAAGAAGACACAATAGAAATAAAACAGCAGTTACAACCATGGACTCTGCAGACATAAAAAAAAGAAAAATGGAATATGATGGGCAACTCTATACCCACGCATTCAACAGCTTGGTTGAAATGGACCAATTCCTTGAGAAACACAAACTACCACAACTCAACCAATATAAAACACATAATTTGAATAGCTCTGTGGCTATTAGGGAAACTGAATTTGTAATATAAAGAAATCCTGAAAAAGAACTCTCCAGGCCCAGATTGTTTCAGTTAAGAATTCTACCAAATATTTAAAGAAGAATTAATACCAATGCTACACATCCTCTTCCACAAATTGAAGAAGGAATGCTTTCAATTCATCTTGTGAGCAAATGTTACCCTGATACTAAAACTAGTTAAATAAAATTGAAAAAAAAGAAAACTATATACCAACATCTCTCATGAAAATCCTTTGAAGATCATTAGTAAATAGAGTTCAATGATATTTAAAAAGGAATACACATGATCAAATGAGGTTTATTCCAGATAAGCAAGGTTGGTTCAGTATTCAAAAATCAATTAATGTAATCTCCCATATTAATAGATTAAATAAGAAAAATTATGACATCATATAAATTGATGAAGGAAAGTATTTAGCAAAATTCAATGCCTATTCATGATAAAAAGCTTTCAGCAAGTTAAAAATAGAGGGGAACTGAGCAATAATACCTACTCTCACTGCTCTCTCCATTTAAGGCTAGAAGTTTTAGCCACTGCAATAAGGCAAGAAAATAATTAAAGGCATAGATATTGGAAAAGAAGTACTCAAACAGCCCTTACATACAAATGACATGATTGCCTACATAGACAATCCCAAGGAATCTAAAACAAAAACAAAAACAGAATAATACCTCGTATAACTAATAAGTGAGTGGTTTCATCACAGTTACAGGATTCAAGATCAGAATATTGGAATCAGTCATAATTCTATGTACTAAAACGTAAAATGCAGAACCAAAAATTAAAAATACAGTACATGACTCGGGCAAGATGGCGGCATAGAGAGGAGTGGAAGCTAAGTAGTCCCCCTGGAACAACTACAAAAAACCAGAAACAACTAGTAAATAATCCAGAATAACTGCGGGGGGGCAAACGAGACCATCCATTCATCATACACCAACCTGAATTAGGAGGAATGCCCGAGGACACAGAATAAAATCTGTAAGTAAAACCTGCGGAACCAGGTCGGGAGACCCCCTCCCCCATAGCCCGAGCTGTGGAGCCGCGTGGTGCCACAGAGAAGCTCTATCCCAGCAGGCGAATACAGCTCAGCTGAGCTCCAACTGGGGTTTTAAGTAGCAAGTGTGAACTGCTCACTACAGGTACGCAGCCCCAAAAAAGAGACAGAGGCTTTGGGTGATGACTGACCTGGGAGAGCCGGAGGGTCACCTTGGACTGGGTCTGAAGGGGACTATCTGTTTCTTTTTTGGCTCAGTGGAGAAAGCCCCAGTCATTTTCAGTTTCCAGGGCTATGACTCTGGGAAGGGTGGTGACACCACAAGCAGAGAGCGAGACCATTGAAATGCTAATGACATCCACCTGAGGGGCCTGTCTTCTCTAGGGGGAAAGGGGTGGGGCCCTTTCCATTCAGAACCAGACCCCAGAGCCTGGGGGAACACGGCCATACCTCCTCATACCGGTCAAGAATTATAGGCTAACAGGCATCACCTGCTGGGCAGAAAAGCACAGTGACCCGAGGCATCAAAGGGTGGAGCAATTTTCTAAGACACACCTGCAGGGGAACCAGATACTGAATATTTCTTCCCTCTGGGACCTGAGCCTGTTCTGGTCTGGGAAAACCTGATTTGGATAACCAAGGAAACCATGCCTAGACAACAGAAAATTGCAACCTACACTAAGAAAAACAAAATTATGGCCCAGTCAAAGGAACAAACATACACTTCAACTGAGATACAGGAATTTAAACAACTAATGTAAATCAATTCAAAAAGTTTAGAGAAGATATTGCAAAAGAGATAGAGGCTGTAAAGAAAGCACTGGACATGTATACGGCAGAAATCAAAAGTTCAAAAAACCTACTAGTAGAATCTATGGAAATGAAAGGCACAACACAAGAGATGAAAGACACAATGGAAACATACAACAGCAGATCTCAAGAGGCAGAAGAAAACACTCGGGAACTGGAGAACAAAACACCTGAAAGCCTACACGCAAAGGAGCAGATGGAGAAAAGAATGAAAAAGTATGAGCAACGTCTCCGGGAACTCAAGGATGAAACAAAGTACAATAATGTACGTATCATTGGTGTCCCAGAAGGAGAAGAGAAGAGAAAGGGGGCAGAAGCAATAATAGAGGAAATAATTAATGAAAATTTCCCATCTCTTATGAAAGACATAAAATTACAGATCCAAGAAGCACAGCGTACTCCAAACAGAAGAGATATGAATAGGCCTATGCCAAGACACTTAATAATCAGATTATCAAATGTCAAAGACAAAGAGAGAATCCTGAAAGCAGCAAGAGAAAAGCAATCCATTACATACAAAGGAAGCTTAATAAGACTATGTGCGGATCTCTCAGCAGAAACCATGGAGGCAAGAAGGAAGTGGTGTGATATATTTAAGATACTGAAAGAGAAAAAACACCAACCAAGAATCCTGTATCCAGCAAAGCTGTCCTTCAAATATGAGGGAGAGCTCAAAATATTTTCTGACAAACAGACAATGCGAGACTTTGTGAACAAGACACCTGTCCTACAGGAAATACTAAAGGGAGCACTACAGGGTGATAGAAGACAGGAGTGTGTGGTTTGGAACACAATTTTGGGAGATGGTAGCACAACAATGTAAGTACACTGAACAAAGGTAACTATGAATACGGTTGAGAGAGGAAGATGGGGAGCATGTGAGACACCACAAGAAAGGAGGAAAGATAATGACTGGGACTGTGTAACTTGGTGAAATCTAGAGTATTCAACAATTGTGATAAAATGTACAAATATGTTCTTTTACATGGGAGAGCAAGCAAATGTCAACCTTGCAAGGTGTTAAAAATGGGGAGGCATTGGGGGAGGGATGCAATCAGCATAAACTAGAGACTGTAACTAATAGAATCATTGTATTATGCTTCCTTTAATGTAACAAAGGTGATATACCAAGGTGAATGCAGATAAGAGGGGGGGATAGGGGAGGCATGTTAGACACTTGACATTGGTGGTATTGTCTGATTCTTTATTCTACTTTGATTTAAGGTTATTTTTCCTTTTGCTGCTTCCTAGCTGTCATTTTTTTGTTTCCTCTTTCTTTTGCCTCTGTACCTTCTTTGGCTCTCCCTCCTGCCTTGTGGAAGAAATGTAGATGCTCTTGCTTAGTATGAGCAGAATGTTCAATTAGGATGAACTTAAATGTTTGGAAATGAACAGGGGTGTTGGTAGCAAGATGTGAGAATAACTAACAGCGCCGAATGGTGTGTGAATTAGGTGGAAAGGGGAAGCTCAGAGTCATATATGTCACCAGAAGGAAAGTTGGAGGTCAAAAGATGGAAATGTATAAAACTGAATCCTATGGTGGGCAATGTCCATGATCAACTGTACAAATACTAGAAATTACTTCATGAACCAGAACAAATGTATGACAATACAATTATAAGTTAATAATAGAGGGGCATATAGGGAAGAACTATATACCTATTACAAACTATATACTACAGTTAGTAGTATTTCAACATTTTTTCATAAACAGTAACAAACGTACTATATCAATACTAGGAGTCAACAATTGAGGGGGGTTGGTTAGGGATAAGGGAGGTTTAGAGTTTCCTTTTCTTTTTTACTTTTTTCATCTTTCACTTTATTTCTTGTCTGGAGTAATGAAAGTTTCTAAAAATTGAACAAAAATTAAGTGTGATGGATGCACAGCTGTATGAGTGTACCCAGGGGCAAGTGATTGTACACTTTGGATCTTTGGATAATTGTATGGTATCTGAACAATCTCAATAAAAATGAAAAAAAAAATACAATACAGTTTTCAATTGCTAGAAAAGGAATAATGAAAAAAAGAAAAATCAATGTGTAAATCCAATATGTATGAGACTTCAATTCTGACAACTGCATAATGTTGATGGAAAAATCAAGATCTAAATAATTGGAGTCACAAACTGTATTTTAAATTTGGAAAATTTGATGTAGCAAAGATATCAATTTTCTTTGAGCTGTAGGTTTAATGCAATTCTTATTAAAATAACAAGTTGCTTTTTATAGATGTAGAAAAGATTATTTTAAAATTTATATGGAACTTATAGGAGCTAGAATATCTAAAACAATTTTGGAGTTGAAGAATGGAGTGAGAGGGATAAAGCTATCCAACTTCCATGCTTAATATGTAGCTGTAGTAGGCAAGAAAGTGTGATAGTGGCAGAGGGATAAACACATAGATAAGTAGGACAGAATAGATAGCCCAGAAATACACCCACACAAATATGTTCAATAAATATGTTCAGTTGATTTTGACAAAAGTACAAAAACAGTTCAATGGAGGAACTATGACCTTTATAACAAATGATTCCAGAGCAATTGAACATCCATATGCAATAAACAAACAAACAAACAACAAACAAACTAACTTTGCTCTAAGTCACACAGCTTATTTAAATTTAACCCAAAATAGATCATGGACTTAAATGAAAATTGTTAAACTAGAAAATAAAGAAGACCTTCAGCATCTGGAGCTAGATATAGAGTTCTTAGAACTGACACCAAAAGCACCAAAACTAGACACTGATAAAGTGGATTTCATCAAAATTAAAAAACAAAAGCAAAAACAAAAACTTTTGCTCTTTGTAAGTCCCTGTTGAAAGGAGGAAAAGTTGAACTGTAGACTGGAATATATATGTGTAAACCACATATCTGACAAATGGACTAATGTCTAAAATAAAGAACTTTAAGATAATTAACAATAAAAAAGTAAAAATCCAATTAGAAAATGGGTGAAGACGTGCAGAGACCTTTCAACAAAGAGGATAAATAGATGGCAAAAAAAGGTACATTAAAAGATCATTAGTCATTAGGTAGACAAAAATTAAAACCACCATGAGATATGTCTACACATGTAGCAGAATGGCTAAAATGATTATCAATGGAAACACCAAATGCTAGAGAAGATGTGGATCAGTCTCACATTGCAGTTGCCAGTGTAAAATGGTACAGCCACTCTGGAAAATAGTTTGGCAGTACCTTACAAAGCTGAGTGTACAACTATCTACAACCCAGCAATTGCACTCTTGGGCATTTCCCCAGAGAAAGGAAAAGTTACATTTATGCAAAAACCTGTACACTATAGCAGCTTTATTCACAAAAGGCAAAATTGAAACAACCAAGATGTTCTTCAGCGGGTGAGTGGATAAACAAAATTCCATCCAGCAATGAGAAGAAATGAGCTAGTTATGCAGGCAGCAACCCGAAAGGTCTCCAGAGAATTACGCAGAGTGGAAAAAGTCACTGCCAAAGGGTTATGTACTGTATGATTACATTTCTGTAACATCCTTGAAACAGCAAAATTATAGAATTGGAGAGCAGATTAATGGCTGCCGGGGGTTACTGGTGACTGGTTTGGGGGAAGCAGGAAGTGCTATGCATATAGCAGGAGAACGTGTGGGATCCTTGTGGTAATGGAAAGGTCTATCTTGATGTGTCAATGTCAGGGTCAAAGTGATTGGCCCTTACTGGTAGATGGTAAATGGTTTATATTATATTTTTGCACCTACATATGAATCAACAACTACTTCAAACTAAAAGTTTAATTACAAAAGAATAATTAAAGTCCATATACATTGACCTGGAAAATATCTCTGATATATTAGTAAATAACAGAAGCAAATTCATACAGTATGGTTCAATTTCTGTTTAAAAGGAAAAGGTGCCATCCTAAATTGTGTGTACATGTTTCCATATGTTTGTACAAGCACATACATTCCAGACCATCAGCATTGCTTTTCTCAGGGATGGGATTATTGGGAAAAGGGCACTATATTTTTTCTTTATTCACTTTTCTACTACTCGAAATATTACAATAAGCATCCATATATATGCAATTAAGAAAAAAAAATTGAGATTTATAAAAACTTATATTTTGGGTCTACTGTTTATAACAGATAAAGTAAATGATCATTTCTTTGAAGTTGTCTGTGTGAAGGTGGTCAACTTCTCTTTGGCACTTGCACCGCCTGCGTCCGTGGCCTCAGCCTCTGATGCACTCTATGGAGTCTCCAGGATTCTCTGAATCCTGGTTTAAAAATCAGTGCACCACATGGAATCAAAGGAATCTTCCAACATTAAGACTATTTATTGAGCAGAGGGACTCCCAAGGCCTGTGGGAAGATCCCAGTCGATGCAGGCTGAGCAGGTCATTTAGCAATGACTTTTCCAGTCTTCTTTCTACTTACCTTTTATAATTGTTTAAAAGCGTAACTCTCAGCAGGGTTAGCCTGGTAGGGGTTGTTTGCCCAGGGCCTGGGTCCAGGCTTTCAGCAGACATACCCTGCAGCCATCCACCCTACCAGCAAAGCTGACCCTGGGGGCTGATGGGCTCCCTGGAACTTTGACGGTGCCTTCTCCAGCAAGGCACTTACAACCCAGTTCTTGGTTGTCTATGAGATTGTGGGAAAATTGCCATTCACCATTTTCCAACAGATTTGCCCAAATTTAATGAGCAGTACACTGCTCATTAGAAAAAGTCCTATGTATTCAGGACTGTAGGTATGTATGTGTATTTGTGTATTCCTCTAATATAAATATGTATGTGTGTGTGTGTGTGTGTGTGTATGTGTATTTGTTTGAATGACTATATGTATAGGCTTTATATTCTTAGAACATTTTGGATTCTGAAGGTGAATGAAATAAATCCATTCCATGGTCAAAATTTTCTGTTTATTACAGGTATACTTTTCTCAGGTAAAATCCATTTCATCTACTTTCATTACATTCTGGAGCTGGTCTTGTTGCAAGGGGGAAAAGACACAAACAAATATACACACACAAGAGCAGTGTGATTCTTTACTGTTCCACACATAATTATATAATAAGACATTTTCCATCCCATGGCATTAGACACTGTTCTCCAGCTGAATTTAATCCTATGACTTGAAAGGCTTCAGTCACAATAGAAAAAGAAGAGCGGGGAGGCAGGGTCTGAGATCTTGGGAGTGGAAAGATTCTGCTTTTCCGAGCCAGAGTTCTGAAGGTGAATTAATCTTTTCAGTCTGTGAAAAAGCAAAGGACCCTTGGCTGCCCAAAGATGGTTGGAAATGAGTTTCTTTGTTGGGGCACAGCTGGAGCCTTTGCAGTTGAGATTGACAATAAGAAAAGAAAGAAATCTTGGGGTAAGTGTACTGGAGAATGGTTCAAAATCTTGGAAGGATAGACAAACAGTGGAAAACATGTACCTTGGCTTTGATGGTTCCACATGAATCACAGAATGTGTTTGGAATGTATAAAAGACATTGCACATTTCAGGTTTTGGGCAGAACACATTCATTGTTTTCCCATTAAAAAAACAAAACAAGACAACTTCTTTATTGTTGAGAAAAGAAAAGGTAATAAGAGAAAAATTGCTCATAAGCCTATCCTCCAAAACAATTCTATTACATTGAAAGCTATGTCTTTTCCATATTTTCTACACATGTTTTACTTATCTTTTATATGTATATTGGCATCATCTTGCAAACCCTCGGTTATAGCCAGGTTTCTCCACTTAATAAAGCAGAAGCATGGCCTCTGTATTATCACAGCCTCTTATAACAGCAGAGGTTATGGGGAATTGAGTTTGAATCTGAGTCTTTCTCATACATTTTGTGTGTGACCTTGGACAAGCTTTCAAGTACCTTAATTTTCAGTTATCTCATTTTACAATGGTAGCATGAATCATATGTTCCTTATAGGATTATTAGGATGATCACTGAGAAAATGCATATAATATGCCTGCGACAGTCCCTGGCAAATAGTAAGGAATCAGTAAAAGTTAGCTAAAGATAATAAAGATGTAATTTGATACATCTATTTTCCTTTATTATCTGACTGTGTACCAATTAACTCAATGAAGACACTGTTGTCACACCTTTAAATTACTTCAAATTGTCACTCTTGAAATCAATGACTAAGCTGTTATTTATCATACGACTTGTATTTTATTACTATTTCCTTAGGATATTTTCCCAGAAGTGAGATTACTATGTTAACAATTATTCTCTTTTTAAATTATCTTAATACATTATGAATTTTTTTCTAAAGAAGTTCTTCACACTAATGGTGTATGAGCATGTGTCTCTCAAATACACCTTCAGGGATTGAGTACCATATTTTATTTCTTTCAAATGAATACCTCTTCGTACTGAAAATGGAGTCATTGTTTTTATTATTCTAATTCAATAATATTTTACAATTTCATTTGCTGCTCATATATTATCAAATCTCATATATTTTTAGTTATTTTTTTCTCAATCCCCCTCCTCTTATTATTAAAAATAAATATTCCATTTGAAAACCAATCACCCTTTTATATTTATACCTTCTGGTCATAAGAAGTATTAATTGGTCAGTACTTGGTGATAAAAAAAAATCATCTACATAGAATAAATGTAGACATATCTATTTTTCCTAGGTATATTATTTGCTTGGGTTGGAATGACAGAAATATAGCACCATAAATTGTTAAGCTTATTTAATAAATGCTCAAATAATTTATGACAAAATCTAATCAAGTATCAAGGCTAAAATTATGTTATGCCAAAACAACTTCAATTCAGTGATTAGCGGGGAGACCCTTCAAAATGTTTATTTAAGTTTTAAAGGCCGAAGAATCGAATCCCCTTTTCATCTTATTTGTTTGATCGCTTGTTTATATATTTTACTTTTTAATTTACTGCAATAGCATCATTCTGCTTCCACCTCTGAGAATTTGCTCATGCCATTTCCTCTTCCTGAAACATTCTCCCCACTGAAGACACTGCAGGGCTCAGCTCTAACAACCCCTTCTCTGTGCAAGCCCCTTCCCCTCCAAGCAGTGACAGTAGCTATGCTCTGCACCACCACTGAACATATATACCTGTCATAGCACTTACTTCAGATTGTCATCCTCCCATCTGAGCATGATGGTTTAGGGCATGAGTTGTCTCATTAATATATATGTATTCCACACATCCAGATCAGTACTTGGCTTTGAAAAGATATTCTGTAAATATTTATGTTGAGACAAGCTTCACTTAAAATTGGAAGAACTTTATCAGACTCTCCAAATATGTGGCAACATCTGGAGTCCAGTCTCTTTTGATCAACCTTTCTCCAGCTCCGTTCTCTAGGACTAGGAGCTCTCCTAAACGTCTCCAATTCTAGGGCCACTTTCTCATGCCCTTAGAGTCTACTCTTCCACACTGCTTACTGTGTGAAAATGTGTAATGTTTGCATTTATCTAATGTTGGACATGGGATAGGATCCAAGAAAAAACTCTTTGTTCCAAGTTATTCAATGTAGGCCAGAGTTGCATGGAAGCTTTTCACCACTTAGGGGTGGATGTTGTTTGAAATAATTGAGGGCCCACAGGAAGAAAGCAATATAAGATGTCTGAGGCTAAGCTGAGGTCAAAGATTGCATTGGCAATTTCCCCGCTCCTAGGTCTGCTGATGATAACCCTGTCAACTGTCATAGGTGTGAGTTGTTTGGTCATGATGAGAGGATAATGGGGGAAGGAGTTAAAAGGTATTGAAATGGGAGGGTAGTACAAAATTTTGTCTTTGAAGAGGAACTTTAAGAGATAGTAGACTGATTACCTTGTTTGTTAGGTTTGATGTAACCATGAAGTTTTCATGATTCCAGAAGTAATCATATGGCCAATTAAAGCTCCTATGTTATAGGAAACCAGAAATGTCTCTCATTTCTTTATCCCACATAAGGCTCCAAGGTGCCATGGTGTGCTGGTTTAAATGTATTATGTCCCCCAAAATGCCTTTATCTTTGATGTAATCTTGTGTAGGCAGACTTATCAGTGTTGATTAGATTGTGGGTGATGACTCTGATTGGTAGTTTCCATGGAGATGTGGCCCCACCCATTCAGCATGGGCCTTGATTAGTTTACTAGAGCACTATATAAGCTCAGACAGAAGGAGCCAACTTGCTACAGTCAAGAGGGACACTTTGAAGAAAGCACAGGAGCTAAGAGAGGAACTGAAGTTTACAGAGACATTTTGGAGATGGCCTTTGAAAGCAGACTTTTGCTCTGGAGAAGCTATAGAGGACAAACGCCCCAATAGCAACTGAGAGTAACATTTTGGAGAGAAGCTGAAGCCTAGAGAGGAACATCCTGGGAGAAAGCCATTTTGAAAACAGAACTCTGGAACAGATACCAGCCATGTGCCTTCCCAGCTAACAGAGGTTTTCCGGACACCATTGGCCATCCTTCAGTGAAGGTACCCAATTGTTGATGACTTACCTTGGACACTTTATGGCCTTAAGACTGTAACTGTGTAACCAAATAAACCCCTCTTTATAAAAGCCAGTCCATTTATGGTGTTCTGCATTCTGGCAGCATTAGCAAACTCGAACACATGGCTACACAGAGATTGTTCCAGAACACATAACCGTTTGTTGAATGAATGAATGATGCAGTAAATTATGGTACTGCTGGATTAGTAATTAATAATGGATAAATATTATATAATTTTATTTCATCTCTCTCATTTAGCACACTTTTGCTTCATAACAGATACTTAATGTTTTACTGAAAGAATAAAATCATTTAGCATTATATGTATGCATTTTTCTTATCATCTGCTGTGAGAGGGAAATCCCCATGAAGCCAAAAATCTGTTTTTTTACCCTTTATTTTCTGGGCAGCAGTTACTAAAGAACTGACACACAGTAGGTAGTCATTAGTTACTCATTGAATGAGTAGATGTTTAGTTTCCAAAAGAAAACTGAACTCAGAAGTTTTGAATGTTTTGTGGAAGTTCTTAGGGTGATGAGGCACAAACACAGATAGCCAGCCAGCCGAAAATTCATGAAAGGACAGCTTGGTTATCTCAAAGGCCTTGGAGGAGGAGAGGGGAGAAGGAGCATGGTGGAGGGGTCTGGAGCTTACCTAACCTAGGTTGCTGCCAGCATCTGTGGAGGAGGAGGATGGAGAGCACATGTGGGTCAAGGGCTCTTTCCTTTACCTGACCAAAGAAGAGGGGTAGGGCTTTGCCATGGATACTGGGGATCGGCAGTTTTCAACTATATGGTGTGAAAAGTAGACAGCCCTGCCAATAAATTATGCAGCATTAACTGTAGAAACTGCAAGGGCCATTTGGAGAAGCTGGGGTGGCTCTTATCATGCAAACCATATCTAGCTTACCAGTTGAGTTTACCTTCAGGACAGAGATGATTGGGGTGGTCACTTGAAAAGGGAACATATGATTAGGCAAAATGATGTGGCAACACATACAATTTATTTTATCCCATTACAATACACCCTGCAGTGCCTCAGTATCAATTTTCAAGATGGCTACTACCAGAGTAGCCATATTTAAAGACCTATTTAAGCTGTTCATTATGGTTTCAATTGTCAGTCTAAATAAGGGCACCATAATCATAATTATAACTAGTCCTATGACTAGTGATAGGAAGGTTGGTAAAGCCAGTCCCCACCAATGTAATGGGGCTTAGACATGAGAAAAGGTCCCGGGTGGGCTTGAGGATATTGAGTGTTTGGGAGGAATTACACATTTTAACAATGGTGTTGGAGATATTATTAATAATGTGTATCTGTCATTGTATCTTTTGTAAATTATATTGGACTTGCCCTGAGTTGTGGATACGCATGCAACAGGCTGTGCCAGTCATAACACATATTCTAACGAAGCTATCCTTTCATGCATTCTCAGCTGGCTGTTTGCATTTGTGCCTTATCATCCAAAGAACTTCCTCTGAGGAGGTAATTGCTGGGAGCCAGCCCATGGGTTGGTATCCCTCCCAAGAAGAAACCCATAAAGGATGGAAATGTTGTCATGGGCCTTTAAATATCATTGGACAGCTCTAGTCATGAAATCTTTGTCGGTTTTGTAAAATGGTTGTCATCACAGAGCTCCATGACTTTTAGGGGTTTGTCTAGGATGCACCTAGCAGAGGCTTTGGTTGTATTTTCTGACACAGCCACCTGCACTTTCTTCCAAAGGAAAAATATGTTTGCCTACACTTATATGCCAATTGGGTGTTAATATTTTATATTTCAAATCTAAGCTCTTATCTTAGAATCATATGTCTGGCCAGCTGGGATGGAGGACAATTAGCCATGAAGGTTTGATCTGATTCTGCTAGTGCAGCTGCATCAGAATCTCATTGGTGTTCATGGACACACTTGATGTACAGATACATTGGCTCTGGGTCATCGGACACACTCGGGGGCATGTTGGGTGCATGTGGTTGAGAAGCAGCAACCAGCACTCTCCTCTGTCCCAACCCTGGGTGTAATTTTAGAATTAGCCAAGTGTAGTTGGAGTATTGTTGGGTCTGCAGGAAGAGGCCTTGTGGGCAGGTGAGTAAGCCTATGACCCATGCAGCCAGCAGAGATCCTAAACCCAGAACCAGAGTGAACAGGGATATTGCACCAGTCAGCGAGGACTGGCTTCTGGAGCTGCTACCTATATCTTGACAGCTGGACCTGGTGTTGCCTCTCCCTTGCTGAGACGCTGCATATTGCTTGTTCTTGGGGCATGCTCATCTGTGGTTTCCCAATCCAGGTCCTTGTATGGGTAATGGGTGCTCCTGGCAGGGTGTGACTGGCATCCACCAGACGTAGCTTCTCCTCACCTCAAAAGGTGACCCAGATCCTTCCACTGCTTGGTCTTGGAGCAATAATCTCCACTTCTTGGTGGCTCCAGCAGTGATGGGAAGTGTCCCGTGTAAATAATATGGCAATATGAGGAGGGTTTATCACCCACCTTATGGAAAGTGACCCCATAAGTCACAGCCTGTAGTAACTGTTTTGGTCAGTGATGGACTAAGAGGCAACCCCTTTTATGTGCCCACTCTACCAGGATGGAGGAGCCTCTGAGGTCTGAGGTGCTGAGGGCCCAGAACACCTGTTGGTAGGCGAAGCTTGGTGGCCTGGGTGTGTGGTCTCCCAGGGACTCAATAGATGTGCTTTGTAAGAATGAGTTATAGATAGTTTATCAGTAATGTCATTGAACAGTGATCTTGGCATGGAGAGTCAAGCATGTGTGCAAATGGTTGAGGCTGTGAGCTATTTCCAAATGTGCAGACCACTCCCCCCACACTCCCCCCACCACTACACCCCCCTCACACACAAGGCTTTTCTTGTATGAGAAAATTATTTTGTTTCCATTTACCTGACTCCCTTGCTGGTCTTTTGGCCACCACCCAAGAATCAGTGATGATTTGGAGACTGGACAACTGGCAGCTCAGAGCCTCCTGGAGGGCTAACTGGACGACTTCCAGCTCTGCCAATTGTGCAGATCCCAAACAGCCCTGTAGGCTAAGTGGGGTGTTTGAGGCTAAGCATATGCTGTGGCCCTCCAGTGAGCTGCATTACATAGGACAATATTGTTGCCATTGGTGAGATATACTGGCTCTCTTTCCATGTCAGACAGTTGTTCCCAAGGGTCTCCCCACCTGGCTAGAGGAGAGGGCAATGAAGGCACCAGCACCAGTGTTCAAGGTCAGTGGACGAGGGGCTTTGCATGGGAAAGCCACATCCTCCCGCAATTTGGAAAGGCCCTGTTTGTCCAGTTTAGCTGGCTCCTGTAGGTGCCATTTCCATTCTGCCAGTGAGGCTTCAGTGGCTGTGCTGAGCTCCTGCTGGGAATTCTCTCCCCCATGGCTGCATGGGAATCTGCATGCACTGGCTGGCCAGTGGTGTCCCTATAATCACCCTTGTCTCCAAAAGAGACCAACAAAGTATCCAAGATAAGTTTTTTCTAATGGGGCATATCGGGAGGCAGACAAGGGGAGCTTTCTAGTCCAAAAAAAAAAAAAAAAAGAAAGAAAGAAAACCCCAAAACTATGGGGAAACTTGTTTTCCATGTTTAGTTCAGGGACTCCAAGAGGCATATTCAAAGGAGCCAAGACCTCTAGTCTAAAAATCCATTCCAGGCGGGACAAGTGTCATGACTTGGGAAATGGCTTGTTATGCCAATTCAAAGGCACATTTTTGGGGTCTACCCAGTGGAAAGCAGCAGGTGTATGTGAGATTTTGTATAGGGGCTGAAACGAGAGGGTGAGATGTGCGATGTGCTATCTCGAGAACTTGAATAAGCCTATTGGGTGTTGGATATCTTAGTGTCTGAGGCTTGTGTGTGAGGGTAGAAGGATCTGTCTGTCCTTAGAGGACCAGGTGATGCACAGGAATTGGTTTGATGGCCCTTGTTTTTATTGGGGTGCTACTGCCCAGCATTGTTCCTGGAATGATATGTGATTGTGGCAAGGTCCTCTTGGGGACCCTCTTAGGACCATAGGGAATGTAGCCTTTTGGAGACACCCCTTAATTGGATAGCAGGTATAAAGTGCCAGTATTAAGCAGATTTTTAAGACCTTTTGTTAAGGTCCGAGAAGAGGCAGTTAAGATTTTTTTTAGATAATGGCCCTGAGTAAAATATGTTGACCAAGTCAGCTACAGCGAAGCAATTGTCCATGTTCCTGTTTATATCTTTTATTAATAAGATGATATTAGGAATAGGAGCTTTGATGGGCAGGACTTATGCATTGGGGTTGGTATAATTGATGGGCAATCAGCTTCATTAGTGGAGAATTTAAGAACTGGCCAACAGGGCTATTGTATTGGGAGATAGTAGAGTCCTTACCCCTGGGCAGTCTAAGATATTTAGATTTTGGAAAAGCCCCTCCTGTGTTTTATATGGGCCTCTCTTTGCATGAAAATAGCCAATTAATTTATACCAAATTTGCACCAGTCTCACTGAGTCTATGCTCCTTTTTGGGGGAGCAGTAGGGACCCATCATCCTCCCTCTGGTCCTCCTAAGGCAGGCAGCTGAAGTAAGGAGTCTCCAAGGAGCCTATTGGTGCCTGTGTGCAGGTTCCAGGTCTTTAATGGATCCACAGTTTGGTGTAGGTAACTTAGGCAACACTAATACCCACAAAGGGAGGCAGCATGAAGCAGCGCTAAGGATGGATAGCAAGAGAGGGGTGGAGTCTTCCCAAGTGGTGCTAGCTACTTGGCAGTACAAAAAACAAGAGCAGTCTAAAGGCATTTCCACCTGTGCTATTGCTAAGTGTCAAATGACCCTGCTTGCAGCGCCAATTGCTTTGGATGTTACATGGAAATTCTTAGGATGATGAGGTGCAAACACAGGTAGTCAATGGAGAATGGAGAATGGAGAATGCAATGGAGACTGGAGAATGGAGAATGGAGAATGCAAGAATGTGTGAAAGTTCAGCTTTGTCAGATCAAAGGGCCTGGAGAGGGTGAGGGGAGACTGAGGGAATGAGACAGTGGAGGCGCTGTCTTATCCAACCTAGGATCCTGGGAGAGTCTGTGGAGGAGGGGCTGGAGAGCACACGTGGGTCAAGGGGACTTGCCTTTATTTTGGGCCAGAGGGGAGGGTTAGCGCTTTCCCAGGGATATTGGGGATTGGCAGTTTTAAACCACTATATAGTGCAAAAAAAGCAGAAGGAGCAAGGGCCTTTTGGAAAAGCTGGGGGCAGCACTCAGCATCCAAACCATATGGAGGTGCAGGCCCTACTAGTTGCCAGTAGATCCAGGGCAGGGCTGACCCGGTGGTCACTCAAAAGGGAAACTTATGACTAGGTAAAATGATGAGGCGGCAAGTATAATTTTGTTCATGCCATTGTGCCAGAGTACGTGACAACATGGATTCATCAATGTGCTTGATTTATTTGCTCAGCTGTTCTGCCTACCTATCACATTTTCAATCAGATTAAAGACACAATGACCTAAATTTTCAGTTAAGACACAGAAATGACCGGATTGATTATTTTGTGGTCTTTTGTTGGCTAAATCAACAAGAATTTTGGTGTGTAATACTAAACTAAGAATTTATTGATTATATTCATTGATTATAGATTATATCCATCCAGGTATATTTAAATCCTACTGATTCTACATACACTTGTATGAGTCCAGGTTTATTTATATGCTACTGATTCTGTATACATTTTATGAGGACAGTGTTTCCCTGACACCCAAAGCAGTTAAAGACAGTTCAAAAAGACAAGTACAGACCAATATCCCTCATTTAGTTAGCTGCAAACATCCTCAACATTTTAACAAATTAAATCCTAAATTGGACCAAAAGATTTATATAATGTGACTACATGGGATTTATACCTGGTATGCAAGGCTGGTTCAGGATTCCAAAATCAATCAATATAATTCATCATATAAGCAGGCTAAACAAGAAATAGTCATTGATCATATTAACTGAGGCAGTGAAAATATTTGGGAAAATCCAACAGAAAGTGACGATAAAAACTCTCACCAAGTTAGGAGTAGAGGGGAGCCACTTCAAAGAGATAAACACCACCTGCACATACCTACAGCTAAGATTATATGTAATGGTGAAAGATAAATACTAAGATTGGAAACAAGGCAAGAATGTCTGCTCTTACCACTCTTATTCAATATAGTACTGCCTTTTTGCAATAAGGCAAAAAAAAAAAAAAAAAAAAAAAAAGAATGACAGGTTGGAAGGAAGATATAAAAATTTCCTTTTTTATGATGACATTATTGGTTGCATAAAAAATGCCAGGACATCTAAATAAAGTCCTAAAACTAAAAACTAAGAACTAATAAGTGATTGCAGGAAAGTTGCAGAATGTGAGATCTATATACATACATGCACACACAAAACCCAGTTAAATTTCTATATATGAAACATGTATAAGATTCTGTGGTATAAACTACACAACACTGATGAAAGAAAACAAAGAAGGTCTAAATAAATGGAGAGACATACCATGTTCTTGATTTGATGATTCAGCATAAAGATGATAATTCCCTATAAATTGATCTATAAGTTTATGCAACTCCTATCAAAATCATAGCAGAACCTTAATCTAACCCCCACACCTTCTATAAAAACTCAGAATAAATCACAGACTTAAATAAAAACTCAATACTATAAAAATTTTAGGATAAAAATTGGAGAAAATCTTCAGATTCTAGGGATAGTCAAGTGTTCTTAGATATAACACTAACAGCACCATCTATAAAAGAATAAATAGATAAAATGGACTGCTTTAAAATTAAAAATTTTTGCTCTATTTAAGTCCCTGTTAAGAACATGAAATAAGCTACAGAATGGGATAAAAGATCCAACAAAGGACTGGTATTTAGAGTAAAGAACTATCAAATGCAACAATAAAGCAAAAAATCAAACAATATGACCCCAATTAATACCATTAAAAATGAGCAAAAGAACATGAAAGTACATTTTCTTCAATAGGATATAGAGATGACAAATAAGCATGTGAAAAGAGGTTTAACATAATTAGTCATATAGTGAAATGCAAATTAAAACCACAATGTGATAGCTTTACAAACCTACAGGAATGGCTAAAACTAAAAATAGTGACAACACTAAATTCTGTGAGCAAGGTAACATAGTCTCCATAATAAAAGTGAGAATACTATACTTTCCATGTTAAAAGAGAGGAAAGTCTTGAAGATATTATGAAATCACCCAGCCCATTAATAATAACAAAGAGAAGACATGTAGACTTTGTTTTCTGATGCTGAGTCAGAGGTTCTCTATTTCCTAACCTATTCTCTAAGTCTGTTAATAAAAAGAAAAGAAACTGGTTATGATACTTGTTAGATGACAATATTTTCTCTACTAGTTGCTTTAGTGGAGTAGTAAAGGAAAAAGTTAGGGTCCTTGACTTGATATTTGGGGAGGAGATAGTCAAAACCAGTCAGGCATATAAGAAGTTTCCAGGGAGTGTCAGTCCAAAAAGTGCTTATCAAATACGTAGCTGTTTCTACAAATTCAATTTAATAAAATTCTATTCAACAAGGATTCATTTGAGGACTTATTAAGTATCTGGAACTATGCTATTCTCTCAGGAGATATAAAAGGATGAGCAAAGAACTTTTTCTTGTGAAACTGACCCTTTTAGGAATTATAGGCATGCAATCCTGTGAAAAAACTACATAAGAACAACTGATAATGATGATTCACCCTGAAAGTCATGTTCAAAGTATATGTCTACAAGACTTGTAATCATTCAGCTCTTCCCCTCTTCAGCCAAATTAGCCTGAAAGTAGATGAAATATTGACAATCTGACCTAACTGCCTTGATAATTTTTAGAGATGCAGAAAAGATGGAAATAAAGCAATTAGTCTTGCAGAAAAGTTAATTGTCTGCATCACTTGACTATAGTGTTGCTCAATCTTTTAAGAGAACACCAAGAGAAATAATGTTGATGTTCATTATTATTCCAATTTTAAAAATGAGAGCTTTCCAAGATCATATTTGATTTGAGATACTGGGTTTCTAAGCCTCTGCTAATTAACACAGTTTAGGAAAACCTGCCTTGGAGGCAGGGCACAGCAGGGCATCACTGTAGCAGTTGGAATGAGGCAAACAACAGAATGGTTTCAAGTGAAATTAGTATTTTTTTAATCTTTAAAAATATCTAAAACTAAGATAGCCAAAACGTAGAAAAGGAACATGCATTCAGGCTGTCAAGACAGGAAAGTGGAATTAGACTGCTGAGAGGCCCCAAAACACATGTTCATAAAATATGCATAAAAGGAACTGCTATATGCACTGTGAAGTAGAGAATAAATGTTTTGTTCTCCACACAATTTGAGGGGGAAAACACACACATACACATACATACACACACATACATACACAAGCTTCTGTCATCTAGAAAAACAGGAGACTTAGGATGTCAGGCATGTAGAAGGCTGGAGTATGGGTGAGTGGAGATGGATGGACAGTTTTGGGATAGATGAACCATTGTAGACACTTTTCAGCTGGAGGAACCAAATGGAGACAATGGAGAATGAAGCCTGAGTAGAGAAGGGACTTTATCTTCGGGAAAGGTAAAAATAGAGTTGGATCTAAAAACTGGGTAAAGATTAGAGAGACTTACTTAAAAAAAGAAAATTGTGTCAAACTGGAGAATACAATAATTATGCAACTGAACTCACAATACCAGACTTTTCAATAAGTCATTTACTTAAATGTATGATATTTTGATGATAAGTAAAATAGTCAAGATGTTTTATGGTGTCATGAAAACAGCACTAGGCTAACAATCCGTGTGTGTGTATCCTAAATTTCCCCTTTTAAGTGCATTGAAATATATAATTCAGTGTTGTTAATTACCTTCCTAATGTTGTGCTACCATCACCACTATCCATTACCAGAACTTTTCCATCAACCCAAATATACTCTGTACAATTTAAGCACTAATTCCTCATTCCCTGCTCCCAACATGATTCCTTGCTTATTCTAATTATTTCATATCAGTGAAATCACGCAATATTTGCCCTCTTGTGCCAGACTTATTTCACTCAACATGATGTCATCAAGGTTCATCCATGTTGTTGCACCTGTCAGAACATCATTCTTATTATAGCTGAATAATACTCCATTATATATATATATACCATATTTTATGTATTCTTTCCTCGGTTGATGGATACATAGGTTGCTTCTATCTTCTGCCAATTGTGAATAATGCTACTTATGAATGTTGGTGTGCACATATTTTTTTGAGTCCCTGTTTCAACTCTTTTGGGTATATAATTAGAAGTGGGATTACTTGGTCATATGGTAATTCTATACTTAACTTTCTGAGGAACCACCAAACTGTTTTGCACAGTGGCTGCCCCATTTTACCTTCCCACCAACAATGAATGAGTGCTCTTATTTCTCTATATCCTCTCCAGCACTTGTAATTTTCCATTTTTTTTAAATAGTAGCTGTTCTAGTGGATATGAAATGGTAACTTATGTCAACCTTCATTCTTTTGCATATGGTCATCCAGTTTTCCCAGGATGATATTTTTGACGAGACTAATCTTTCCCATTTGAATGGACTCGGCAGCCTTGTCAAATATTGGTTGGCCATAAATGTGAAGGTTGATTTCTGAAATCTGAATCTTATTCCATTGGTCTATATGTCTGTCCTTCTGTCCTTGTGCCAGAATCATGCTGTTTTGATTACTGTGCCTTTGCAGTAATTTTAAGATCAGGAAGTACAAGTCCTCCAACTTGGTTCTTCCTTTGCAAGATGGCTTTGGTTATTTAGGGTCCCTTACTCTCCCATATAAATTTGATGATTGGCTTTTCCATTTTTGCAAAGGAGGCCATTGGAATTTTTATTGTGAATGCATTCAACGTGTAAAACACTTTGGGTAGAATTGACATCTTAACAATATTTGGTCTTCCAGTCCATGAACATAGAATACCCTTCCATTTATTTAGGTGTTCTTTGATTTCTTTTAGTGATGTTTTGTATTTTTCTGCATACAAGTCCTTTACTTCCTTGTTTAGATTTATTCCTAGATATTTGATTCTTTTGTTGTTCCTGTAAATGGTCCTCTTCATTGATGGTTTTTGAATTTTTACCTTGTTCATTCAGATGGACCATCATTTCCTGTTTCTTTGTTTGTCTTGTTATCTTTTGCACACTGTATATTTAGTATTTTATAGTGTTGATTATAGGATTTAGTCCCTGTTCTGTATTTCTCTTAAGTTGCTATCCAACTAGTGATATGACAGATTTTCTGGAATGACAGGAGCTAATCAAAACATACAAACCAAAGCAAAAACCTTTCACTCTCTTTGTAAATTGGGCTCTGTTTGGCTGATGATCTCTTTCAGAGCTTAGCTTTCTGATCAAAAGCAGCAAGAAGCAAGTGGGAAGTGCATGTTCTTTTTGTCTTATCTGAGCCTTCATGGAGCTGGAGCCAAGGATCCTGCTTCTTTTCCTGGGCTTATGCTTGTTAGAAGACTTAGCAGCTCCCTGTTTATAACTTACAGGTGTTCTAGGTTCCACCCCTCTTCTCCCTTTCAAATAGACCTCCTTCCTCTCCTAGGTGCTCACTTGTGTGACTTAATGCAGTTAGTCCTTTGCCCCAGGCTGCTCCAACTCAATTGTTTCTCAAGTGTTCCCACTTTCTACAGGGGGCTTATCTTCCCTCAGGGCAAAGTCTGGGAGGGCAAGTGCAAAATCTTTTCCCCATTCCAGCCTCTCAGAATTCCACCAGATAGATTGGAACTGACATACATCACCACAATATGCACAATTGGAACAAGGCCAATGACCCACAATGGAAGCTCAAGTTGTCCCCATCGCGCATTGTGGCAGGGGTGGGGGAGGAGCCAGCAAGGGTGCTGGGAGCTTCCTCTATGGCTTTTCTATTTTCTTTATACAGCACTTGCCTGGTTAATGCACCCAATTAACAGTTTTGAGAAAGGCTATTGTCTTTAAGATTCCTCTGCCACCTTTGCCCAAGGGAGGTTGGAAAAACGCCCATGCTCAAAGCCTGATTTGATGTAGCTGATCAAAGGTAGATATCTGTAATCAGACCATACTCTCCCTCCAGCTTTGGAGGACTCATTCTTTATGACCCACCCTAGCACCAGCCACCTGTAGCAGGAGCAAAAGTCCCAGTCCCCTCTGCTGCCTGACATAAGACTTGGGGAAGGGGATGATAGCCACTGCAGGGGAGGGTAAAATTCATGGGCATTTAGCTCAATTTATCAGCCTCTTTCTCCCACTCATCCCTGGATGCTGCACAAGGTTGCTCTAGACTCCAGAGTTTCAAAATAATTGATTCAGATAATTCCTGCCAGTTCAATAGTTGTTTTGGTGGAGGGACTGATTCCTGGAGATTCCTACTCCACCATCTTCCCACAATTCTCCCACAGATGCCATTTTGATCCCCAGTTTCCTAATTTCTAACATGAGGATAATGACTATAATGCTAGCTTTATGGGTGAGTGTAGGATTAGTGAGAATGTATGTGAAGTACCATGATTTTTTGGATATTTCACCCCAAGATTTTTTTTTTTTAAATATGCAGATATATATCATGCAAGTTGTAATCCTAAATGAAGAAGTTGTCATTTTGTTCTCAGCATCATCAAATCTTTAAGAGAAATTCCCAAGTTGCTTCAGGGCCTCTCATTCTGTCATTAACGGAATGACAAAATCTTTCCCAGGCACCATGTCCTAATATAGTCTGTGGGAAAGACCACTACACTTCTGGATCTATGTACTGTGTTAGGCTCCTAAAGTTTGCACATGCTAAATAAATTCTTATGTAAGTTGTGCAACTTCCTGGGAGATGTTTCAATTGTTTACAATTCAGTGGAACAGATAAGAGTAAAGATGATGCACAGAGAATTTAAGTGACTTGAATAAGTCTTGTGCTTGGCTTCAATTCAGAACTAGTATTCATGTCTCTGGAACATTCATTGTAGGATTTTCACATCAGAGGGGCACTGCTCAGATTGCTATCATTTCATGAGTTGAAGTATGGAAGGCACTATCTTTCTGGTCAGCTATCAGACCCTTTTGATATGACACAAAACACATTCCCATTACTCACAGCAAGTGTATCAGTAATTCTTTACTCCTCTATTGCTTGTAAAAGGGAAGGACAATTCTTTGTGTACTTTATAAATAATTTAATCAGTTATTTAAATAGCTGATATTCACTGGAAAACTTTTTTTGCACGTATATTTGTCAAACTGTATCATCTCCATGTTTGACCTTGACAATGTATATAAACCATGAAGCATGCATTGTTCCTGTCTAAGAAATTATTTAAATGAGTCAAAAGAGACTCAGGAAATTTGAGTGGCTGGCCACAAAGCTAGGAAATAGCAAAGCTGGCATGAGTGTGAGTCTATCCGGCACAATTTCATGTCCCTTCAATGTGCTATGATAACATGACAACTCTAATTGCACATTATGGTTGACAAGTCAGATTTTTATAATCTGCTGTTTGGTATTCCTTATCATGGGCTTTTATCTTTTGCATCATTGAAGTCCAGTTATCCTTTCAGTAAAATCAATCAGAATTTTTTATTGAACTCCTACTAACCATTCATTGATTTATTCATCACTCTCATAAACATTTGACGGATGTCCATTATGAGCCAGGCACACTCACACACATACAAAATTTCAACACTGCACTTTTAAGTAAATAAAATGTGCATTTTACCAAGTTGTTACACATTCTTCTAGTGTACCTGTTAGAGAATGTAGTCTATACTCCACATATACTATAATTCATTGAGTCATCTTTCTCTTCTTCCATATTTATATTGTTTCCCTTTTTACAATAACATATAGTACTATAATAAAAACAATTGTGGACAGAGTTCTGTATGCATTTATTACTTCCTTTAGAATTAATTATTAGGAGTGGGATTTCTAAGTGAAGATGCACAAATTTTTTTTATTGCCATTCTATATTATAAGGCAGGCTTCTCCAATCAATTTATACTAAAACTCAGCAATGACCAATTATTTGCTTCAGGCTCCTCAATCATGTTTCTCTTCATATCTCCTATCAGTAAACGACCAAACCCCCTATGTTATGCAGAAGAGAGCAGGGCATCCTCCATTTCCTGCTGGCCAGTGTGTGGACAGACGCACACTTCTGCCCATGCTCCTCTTTTTTTCTGGTTACAGAGGAGAAGGTGCCCTTCCTTCCAGCCAAGGCCAATTCCTCCACAGGGTCTTCAGACCTAACCACCTCCTACCATCTCAGGAAAAGAAAATGTTCATTTTACCTTCTCGGTTCTTTATATTCACTTTAAATATTCAATTCACAGACTCTTCCTCTTTCTACATGACAAACAGAATACCCTCTCCAGTTCCTTTTCAAAGTAAAAATGTTGTCAAAACTCCAAGGGCACCCTCCTCACCTCTGCAGGCACATCCCTCCTTTTGCACAAAATGCTCCCAAAGTTCAATGAATGCAATATTTTGCTGAAAGGTTAGCACTCACATCTGTATCCTGAGATTTCTCATTTGTCCCTACATTTACCTCATAATTTTTCTACATTTCCTCTCTCCCTCCTGCCTCTGGATTTTCCACCTGTCCCTCCAGCTCTGATTCCTATTCAACATTTGGCTTCAACTCCCACTCCCAAATACACCTGCATTCATTGCGCATCCTCACCAGCACCTTACTTATATAGGAAAAAAATGCTGTACATCTGGTAGACCCAAGAATCCCCCTTATAAGTAGTTCCTTCTAGTCAGCCAGGATATATTAATCATCTTCAAATCACATCAGCCTTCATGCAGAAATTACACAAATGTTAAAGCCAACCATATTCATGTGTTAGTAAAAGAGAGGTGCTGATACTTTAAGGAATAATAAACAGGAAAATACAGCACACACATATAATGAAAGCAAAGAGAGCCTATACAACACAACATTGATGGAGCTCTGGGATGCGCAACGTGTGATATTTTTGTTAGAGCTGATGAAACTCATGTTATCCTTTCTAAGCCTGCCAGTACAGAGATCACTCAACACAAAAAGTCTTGCCTACTTTGGCAGCCAAATAGAACTCAACACAGAAGCTGCATATCACAGGGTTGAAAGAACTGGAATTTGTTTTTTCAATTGGTGCCACAATGCACTCTATTTAAACAAATACAAATATATACAGGGAGAAATAGAAACAAAATATTTTGAGATGACAGATTCCAAAACAGCTGCATCATTTCAGCATGGCTGATCCCATTTTCTTGCCACATCAATGTAATTTATAGTTTTGTTAAATACCTTTTCTTTATTAAAAGAATCCATGCAGATTACAGATTTTTGTTTCAACTGTAATAACAATTTCAGCACACAAATGACCATGTAAATCCATACTTTCATGGGATAGGATTTGTTTCCCTCCCTTTTGGCATACTGTCATTTTAAATATGGACATGTTTCCATATTTTCTCTCACACTTGTTTCTTCAAGGAGATTGAGAGTACCCATTCATCTTCTTTCTTTAAAAACATTACTTTATTAATAAAAAATTTATCAAAAAATTATTACTCAAAAAATTTTAATCAAAAATTTATTAATCAAAAATTATTAATCAAAAACTATTAATCAAAAAGTTAATAAAAAATTATTAATCAAAAAAATTTCCAAACAAGAAAAGCAAAGCAATGGGAAAACCAAATCCCTTTCAAGGAATGGACTTTCATCTTGTAGTTGTGATGGGCATTCTCTGCTAACCAAAGAAAGGCAACAAACAAATGTTTTCCGAGTGAATATATCTGCAAGACTGTATGTGAGATAACATGTACAACATCAAGAATACCTAGACATTAACCTCCTTCTAGTGCCTAGACTCTTAGAGGGAAGATGTCTGGACCAGTAACTAATATACATACATTAATTCATCCATCCACATGCCCATCCATTCTTTCAACACTGATTGCAAATATTTAAGCAAAGGTTATCATTGATCCACACTAGAATAATGCAAGGAATCTGATGGGAGAATTATTTTTTTAATTGAATTTTATTGAGATTGTTCACATACCATACAATTATCCAAAGATCCAAAGTGCATGATCAATTGCCCATGGTACCATCATACAGCTGTGCATCCATCACCACAATTAATTTTTTTCCAATTTTTAGAAAATTTTCATTACTCCAGAAAATAAATAAAATAAAAAAATAAAACTGAATTCCTCCCCACTCCTAACCACTCACCCTCCATTATTGACTCATAATATTGGTATAGTACATTTTGTTACTGTTGATGAAAGAATGTTAAAGTACCATTAACTGTAGTACATAGTTTGCAATAGGTATATTTTTCCCTATATATACCTCTATTATTAGCTTCTAGTTACGGTGTCATACATTTGTTTTAGTTCATGAAAGATATTTCTAATATTTGTACAGTTAATCGTGGACATTGTCCACCACAAGATTCACTGTTTTATACATTCTCATCTTTTAACCTCCAACTTTCCTTCTGGTGACCCACGTGAGTCTCAGCTTCCCCTTTCCACCACATTCACACACCATTCAGCACTGTTAGTTATTCTCACAATAATGTGCTACCATCACCTCTGTCACTTCCAAACACTTAGGTTCAAACTAGTTGAACATTCTGCTCATGATAAGCAACCACTCCTGATTCTTCAGCCTCATTCTATATCCTGTTAACTTATATTTCATGTCTATGTGCTTACATATTACAATTAGTTCATATCAGCGAGACCATGCAATATTTGTCCTTATGTGTTTGACTTACTTCACTCATTGTAGGGTCCTCAAGTTTTCTTCCTCAACTCAGTTTTTTTTTATACATGATTTTGTTCACCCACCGTACTTGCCATCCTAAGTAAACAGTAGATGGTTCCCTGTATAGTTACATATTTATGTTTTCAACATGATCACCACTATCTATACAAGGATATATTTGTTTCTTCCACAAAGAAGGAGGAAGAGTCAAAGAAGATAGAGTGATGAAGGAAGGAAGGAAGGAAGGAAGGAAGGAAAGAAAGAAAGAAAGAAAGAAAGAAAGAAGACAGCTAAAAAGCAACAAAAGGAAAGACAGAATTAAATGAAAGTAGAATAAGAGTCAGACAACATCACCAATGCCAAGAGTCCATAACCCTCCCTTAGGTGCCCCTCTTATATGCATTTAGCTTTGGTATATTGCCTTTGTTACATTAAAGGAAGCATAAGACAAAGTTTCTGTTAACTATAGTCTCTAGTTTGCATTGATTGTGTTTTTCCCCAATACCACCCCATTTTTAACACCTTGCAAGGTTGACATTCATTTGTTCTCATCTCATGCAAAAAGACATTTGTACATTTTATCACAATTGTTGAGCACTCTGGGTTTCACTGAGTTATAAAGTCCAAGTCTTTATCTTTCCTCTTACCTTCTGGTGTCTCACATGCTCCCAACCTTCCTCTCCAAACCATATTCATAGTTATCTTTGTTCAGTGTACTTATATTGCTGTGCTACCATCTCCCAAAATTGTGTTCCAGACCTCTCACTCCTGTCTTCTCCTTTCACTCTGTAGTGCTCCCTTTAGTATTTCCTTTAGGGCGAGTGTTTTGTTCACAAACTCTCTCATTGTCTGTTTGTCAGAGAATATTTTAAACTCCCCCTCATATTTGAAGGTCAGTTTTGCTGGATATAAGATTCTTGGTTGGCAGTTTTTCTCTTTCAGCATCTTAAATACATCACTCCGCTTCCTTCTTGCCTCCCTGGTTTCTACTGAGAGATCTGCACATAGTCTTATCAAGCTTCCTTTGTATGTGATTGATCACTATTCTCTTGCTGCTTTCAGGATTCTCTCTTTGTCTTTGCCATTTGATAATCTGATTATTAAGGGTCTTGGTGTAGGCCTATTCAGATATATTCTGTTTGGGGTACACTGCGCTTCTTGGAGAACTATTTTTGAGGTGGAATCATAATTTTCATTAGTTGATTCAATGTGGAACTCATAGACAGAGGCCAAGTCAGATCAATCTGAAGTGTTGAAACTCAGAACCAATGAGTTCTAGTGTACCTGAATGAATGATTAAATGGGTCACTGGATTTGTGAATTCATTTTGGTAGGAAGATGATACAGTTGTTTGGGGAGATCTTGAGGTTGAGAAACTAGTGAGATTTCCTAGTAATAAAAATGTGGCTTATTATAAGGAATGGGCTACTTTGGTCAGAAGGCAGCCATGCCTAAAGATGGCCCCTATAACATTTCAGGCATTTTATCTTTTTTACAGCCTATTCACAAGAAGAGAGATGAACTTTCAGGCCCTTATTGTCAGGCAAAGTGTAAAACATTTTTCAAACTCCACTGACATATTCCTTCTTATTAATTTTTCTTCGAAACCCAGGTCTCCAATGACACCACTGTTTCTAATGTAATCAGTGCTTCACCTTGATCAATATTCATAGTGAACTCACTCTCCACTTCTGTGTGTGTAATCATGTGGATGCAGAGAAAACAACTACCCAATTCCAGCTTTCTAGGGGACTGCATAATATTTTGAAGGTGTACCAAATTAGACAACATTAATTCTGAGCCCTCTTGTACCTTCCAAATTCCAAATTCCTTCTCTAAAGTTCCATCACATTGAAAATATTGAAGAGGGATGTTCACCCACAAGATTATAATCTCCTTGAAGTTAGGGGTACCATCAAGTTTTTTTTTTTTTTTTTTTTTCATAACCTTATTATAAGCTTGGCTTAAAATAGAGCTCAATGAATATGTGTTTCTGGAAGGAAATTTTAAGAAAGTTCATTAGAAGCAGAGAAGCATGCAATGAATGCTTTGAGACACAAGAAGGCAAAACCTTAAGAAGTATTTCATTCATTCATCCATTCATGTATTCAGTATTTATTTAGAAAGAGTATTAAATAGACATTCTAGGCAGGATAAAAAAGAGGAGTGATATGAGAACTGAATATTCTTAAAGCACTCTCAGTTAGAGCTGGCATGAATGTCCTGAAGCACATGTATTTCAGAATGAGTAGTTACTGTGTTATACGGCCAGAGGAAGCAGATCACACAAGCAAAGAGTATAAACCTGATGAGGTGGATACAGCCAAAGCCTGTAAAAGTTATTTGTAAGAGAACACAATTGACCACATAGTTTCGAGTCAAACCACATGTTTTCTTGTCTTAACCAGGTTGTCAAGAAAACTATGGGGCAGTTCTGACAAAATGGGTGTGGTCTGGGAGTTATTTGGCTTTTTAAAAAGTCTCTGTGCAAATTAATATCTCTATGGTGCAAGAGCAAGTGTATTTCAGGTTCAGTGGTCTCCTTTTCCATGTAGACTATTGCATATTTTTTTTCAGAATGGAGTTTTCTACCCTCCCAGGGATTCTGGCTTTGCAGCTCTGAGTGCTGTCAACGGAAGTTTCAACTGGCCTCCATTGGAGTCAGACCCAGGTCCATGATGTGGCAACACATGTTGCATGCTTTATATTTGATTTATGAGTTCCATTGCAAAATTTCAGTAAAATATGACAGGTAGGGAAGTTTGTGGAAATTATGACACATTTTATGTAGCTAAAATTTCTGAATCCACAGCTCCCATGCTGTTGCAACACCCGAGGCCTGTACAACCTATGGGCTGGAGACCCTTCCCATCTCATCAGGGTGTGTGGACACTCCTGCCACACATCAAATATGACACATAGTCTGTTGTGTTTACAAATGGCAAGTGCTCATGAAGCATAAATGGGTATTTCTTGAACAGTCACATAGGAAAGTAAGTTAATTTACAATGACTTCCTATTCATGGAAGGATGCCGTCTCATTTTGTTAAAAAAACAAAAGCCCAGAGTAGATGTGCTTGACATTTCCATAATCGAGTTGATAAAAGAGGCTCCTGAGTGAGTTGGGAGCTGCAGAAGGAAGCTGGACACAAAGCACAAGCAGAGTCGCTGTCCACTTTCTAGATGTGATCTGGGCCAGTCACTTAACCTCTCTGAAACTAAGCTTTCTCATGGGAAAGTGGAGTAATGATGCATTGTAAGGCTCTTTGACCATCAATGATATAACCAAACAGTAACTGGGACATGCTATACCTGCAGTAAACAGTAGCTACCTAATGCCTTCATAACCTCAGTATTCCTTTTAACTTGTCCTGTCACTGGACTAACCACACTGAAATAGGACTAGTACCCTGTCATCCTCAGGCGTCTGATAGCAAACTCTTTTCAGGCCAAACCACACCTGCTTATACTTGCCAACAAAGGTGATCGGAGGAGATCTTGAAAGTTCCCCCAAAAAGCACTCATAAATTTATTTGTTCATGGTTATACCAACCGGGTGAGAGAAAAGTTAAGCATAGTCTGGGAAATTAATTCAAAGAGAGAGACAGAAACTGGAATTAAAAAAAGGGAATAAAAAAGAAAACACTTAGATCTAGATAGAAAATAAGGAGCAAAATGGAGGGTATGATAAGCACTCACAAATGTGCACTTCAGATCAGAATTAGGAGGCGTCCCTAAAGGAGCTCAATCCAAAGGCTCACTGTGTACCTCTTACAGAATCTTAAACAGTCCTTCACCAGAAGTCAGAACCCAGTGAGTCTGGTGTACATCAATTCACTCTCATCTATATTTTGAAACTTTTCTAATTTAATATATTGTCTATTATTTGATTCCTTTTGTACACCTCAAAATGCTATTCCTTTTTATATAGATGGATTTTACCCTCTTGCCTGCACCCTTTGACCAGGACTGGACCAATGGAGACTGATCACTTCTTGTGCATCCTGTTCAGACATCCTTCTGTTTCTTGGCTTAGACCCCTGACCCTAGACTATCCTCTCCTCCACAGATCCTGAGCTTCTTGGAAATCACATCTAATTTTCCCATCTGAAGTGGCCGCCCACCAAGGCTCTCTGATTACCACAGACAACTTTCTCAGCCTGGTCCCTGACCTGTCTGGCTGTGCACCAGCAACAGCAGGCTGAGTTACCTGTGGGGCAATGGTAGGGAGGGAACAACCAACCAGCCCGCAGTGAACACGAGAACCTGTCCACATGGACACATACTTGGAATTTTCTAGCCATTGTGGGATCATGACAGCTATGTCAGCCTAGCCTGAATATCAAAAGCAAATTTCTCTTGTACAGAGCTGCTTTTAGAGTCAAAGCAAACAGTGCTTTCTCTGGCTTCTGTTAACTGTGATTTTGAAGACAACACTGCCTGGAAAATTAAGCAGGTCTTCTTTTCTAAATTCAGGTGTTCCAGGGTGTATAATGTTACATGAATATGGTGTCCTTGACCGAAACCTGGAACAGATAAAAGGAGATTAGTGGGAAAACTAGCACAACTCAAATAGAGCCTGAATTTTATTGGGTGGTAATGTACCAATGCGGGTTTCTTAGTTTAGACAAAGGTACTATAGAATTGGCAGATGTTAACATTGGCGGAAACTGGAGGCGGCAAATATAGGCACTTTCTACTAATTTTGCAACTTTTCTCTAAATCTAAAATTATCCCAAAATAATGTTTATTAACAAAATAAATTATGGCTTTTGATTGCAGCCAAGATGGAGCAAGCTCAGTGAAACATTTCTCTCCCACTGATTACAAAGAAAACTCTGGACACTCACAACCTGTGGAATGACCAATAGGACACTGGTGAGTTTCTGGTTCCCATCTTTTCATCTCCCAGCTGGGACCTGAAAGTCGGCCAGATCAGAGAGAGAAGGGTAGATTGGGTGCAGCCCTTGCACATAATGTGGAATACACTCCCCAGAAAAACCAATATAAAACACTTTGAGAACTGAACTGCAATATAAAATGATAGAAACCCAGAGCAAAGTGAGGGACAGACCAAACAGTAAAGCAAAGTCTTTGAAAACTGAACTAACCCTGGAAACGTGGACCACAAAACAAGAGTCAGAGTCAGATCTTGCTGCCTGAACTTAACTGGGATGATTGCTGCTAAAACAAAACAAAATGAACTTAAATAACTATTCTCAAGATTTTAACTGGAACAGAGTCTCACAATGTAATATTCAAAAGGTCCAGGATACAATTGAAAATTATTTTACAAAGAAAGCCAGGGGAAATCTCATAATCTCACAACGGCCAAGACAAGCAACAGATGGCAAACCTGGGGTGTTCTAGATGTTTGAATTCTTAGGCAAATTCTTTAAAGCATGTATTACAACCAAGATCCATAAGGAAAAGGTGAAAACTCTTGAAATAAATGGAAAGATATGACTTTTCAATGAAAAAATATATACTACCATTAATGAAAATTTAATAACTGAAAAACACAATATTTGGGACAGGGACATTTATAACTTTCTTAGGAGCTGTTGCAACCATATGGACAGAACAAGGTATTTTCTAATCCAAATATGAGTATCCTTTACAACAGGCCATTTTGCTTTTTTTATTGAATAGTGTTCAGAGTACTTGAATGTCCACTAGGCACCAGTCCATGAGGGGCGTGAAAGTAACAACTCTCTCAGTAAATATTGAGATACTATAAAACAACCACTTAGTAGAGACTCGTCCAGAGAAATAAAACAAGTTTCCAATGGGTGGATTTTCTGACATGGGAATTGCTTGTATCCACTACACGCCTAGTTTGTATGGTTGCAACAATGTTCCTTTCCTTGGTTTTAATTTCTGAAAAGAAAAAAAATACTGGATGAGCTCAGTATTATCACGGAGACGGCAGAGGAATGAGTCAATGATATTAAAGATAGGACAACAGAAACAGATTAAAAGAAAAAAAAAAAAAAAAGATTGCTAAGAACATGAACAGAGCCTTAGGGACCTGTATCAGAGTACTAAAAGTTCTTACAACATTTTTTGCCTAGGAGTGCCTGAAGACTAGGAGAAAGGGATTGATGCAGAAAAATATTTCTGGAAATACTGGCTATGCTAAGTTATTCCATGGTCTATAGTTAATAGTACAATTACAAAAATGTGCTTTTGTCAATAGTAAAAAAATGTACCATGTCAATGGAAGTTGTTAATAAATAGGGATGGATATGGGAAGTCTGTATTTTATGTATTGTTGTTATGTAAACCTACAGCTTCTCCAATTAAAAAAAAAAAGATAACATGAAAAAATAAAGAATGGTTGAAAACTTCCTAACTTCGGTAAGGTTATAAATTTACATATTAAAGAAGCACAGCAAACCCCAAAACTAGAATCAATCTCAAAGTAAAGCACACCCAAATACATCATAATTGAAATGCTGGGAACCAAAGTTAAAGAAAAAATCCTGCCACAAGCCGAAAAGAAAAGGAAATTATTTTACATATGGGAATATAATTTGAGTGACTGTGAATTTCTCCTCCAAAACCATGGAAACCAGAAGTGATACCATAATTTAAAAATTTAAAGTACTGAAGAGAAGAATCTCCCAGGATGTGACAATTAAACTGAAATTTACTTGCTTCACATACTTTTTTATTTCCTTTTCCTTTTACTTTCAACCCTTCTTTATAGTTTGTTCTTCTGTGAATGAACATATAGGTGAAATTTTCAAAATCCAATCTGGTAATCTTGTTTTTTTAACTGATGAATTTCAGTTGTTCACATTTATTTTTATTAGAGAGATGTAAATTTCATTTCTAATGTCTTATTTTAATCTTACGTGCATATTTGACATAAAATTCTATAGTTAATAAAATCTCTATTATCTTTCTAATTCTTACACAGTGGTTTGACCACTTTATTTTTTTTCTTCCCCATCTTGAAGAAATTGTTGTTCAGAATTTAAGTTCCAAATCTCTTTTTTTAACCCTCAAATTAATCATTATTATTTTTACAGTTAAAAATTATTTGTACTTATTCCCATTTTTATCTGTTCCTTTCCACATTGTTGCTTCTTATATTTCATTTCTTCTATTTTGTTCAATTTCCTTTATTTGGAAATGCATTCTTTGGTAGGAACTATTCTGTGGTTGTGACCTGTCTCAGTCTTCATTTGTTTCATAATGCACTTTTAAATAATATTGAATCTGAGGTTTATAGTTGTTTCCTCCTATCCTTTGGAATATATTATTTCATTAACTCCTGGCTTGTATTGCTACTTTTGAAATCTCTACTTTAGATTACCTGCCAGGCTTCTGAAGATAAACAAACCCCAGTAATTGCTAATAAGTACTCTGTGCCAAGATCTCTTTTAAGCACAAGTATAAACTCTCTTAATTGTCGTGGCAACTCAGTGAAAGATAGATTGATAGATAGATGGATAGATAGTTCTAGATAGATTAATAGAGATAGAGATAATCCTAATTGCTTTCCTACTGTCTCTTTTAAAAATTTTCTAGTGGTTTTATTTCCTCTGCATTTTCCATTTTTATTTTTATGTCTTTAATTATTTTAAACATATAATTTTCTCTTTATTACATAGCTCTACTATATGTTTATTTCATGGTAATAAATACATCTATATTTATATGCATATATATATGATCATCTTCATTAGACTTTATCCATTACCAATTGGATTTGGGATACATTTTGTGTTTGCTTCTTACTGGTAGGAACCAATTTGGTGTTAATTTATTAGCTTAGGGACTTCCTGAAACTTATTGCACTTGACATTTGAATTCCAATCCACAGGAAGCATATATATTCTCTGGAAAAACTTCATTCCACTCTGAGAGCAGACTGGAAACAATAAGCTGCCTTTCTGTGTGCTTCTGAACCTGGGTAGGTTTTTTTTCCTCAAGCACTCTTATTTTATGGTGTTATCAAGCCACAGTTTTGTGCCAGGTTTTCAGATTCAATTCTCTGCCCTGAAAAGGCTTTGGACTTCATTTTCTGTCCCTATGTGGTGATGAAAATCCAAATTCCTAGACTTGAGACACAACCCTCTCACTCCACCCTGCTCTCCCCCTATAATCCCCAAGACCACTGAGGCACTTGTGAATCTGGTTTTCAGTTTCTTCTTCCCTTTTGCATCCTTTATCCCTTATTTCTCCATTATTTTTTACTTCTCTCCCTTCTAATCTTCTCACGTCCATATTTAAAAGAGTTTATGTTATATATTTCTTCCAAGATTTATAGCTTTCAGTAGCAGGAGGAATTGTAAATTACCGACTGCATAATGTTGACAGAGATCCATGTTTCATTTCTTTTAAACAATTTGATCCAAGAATAACTTTAAAGTAAAAAAGAAATAAAATCCATATCAAATGACCCATCTGCCTCCTATCCCTGACTCTCCAACCCCACATCAGCAAATTTGGATCTTAAGTGACTTGAATAAAACAAATCAAGATTTTTTCCTGCTTCTCAGTGTACACGGTCCTGCCCTTACACAGCCAGATTCTTAGGCTGTGGCCAAGTTGTCGATGCCAACAACTCCCTGCTGTGCTGCTACGTGCCATTTGTTCTCGACCTCATTGCATCCCCTCATCTTGGATTCTAGACAAGCTCTTGGTCTGCAAATTGTACACTGCTTATTCGTCCACAATTTCAGCTTTATACTGGAAATCAGAACTTTCCAATGTGCCTGGAGGGGCTACAAACACTGTACCTGCCCATGTTTTGAATACAGATGATAGAAATGGATGCTGGTATGTAGAGCTAGACCACTGTATTAGCTGGTTTATTGAACCTAGTGAATCCAAGAATTTACAATTTCTTCTAGTAACTACTCAGGGGAGACGTTGGTTGCTTTTTAAGATTGTGATAGTCTTCTAGCAATTGGATACCTGTTTTAACTTTTTTTCTGTAATGCTAACAAGCCTAACATGATCTCTTCATCATCCGTCTTATAGCCATAAAGAGTTTAACTCTGAAAGGTTTAGATCATCTTGTTCCTTGCGAAGTTATCCCTTGGTGAGCTTTCTATAAATAAGACTCCTGACATCTACCTAGCTCTCCTCCATTCAGCTCTATAACACAGGGCTTATAAATCTGATTTTAAAAGTTCCCTTAGTGGAGCTGTGAATAATGACTGGATATTTGGTGATATTAAGGAATTATTGTTGATTCTTAAAGTATGATAATGGTATTGTGACTACATCTTTAAGAGCCTTGGTTTTTATAGATACATACTGAAATGTTTACAGAAAAAAATTGCAATGTTTGGGGTTTACTTCAAAATACTCTAGGGAAGAGGTTGTGGATATAGATGAAGTAGATGTGTGCATATTGAAGCTGAGTAAAAGATGAATCGAATTTATTAAATTCTTTCTGTCTCTCCCCACCCCGTCCTTCCGTCTTCTTCTTCTTCTTATTCTTCTTCTTCTTCTTCTCTCTCTCTATCTCTCTCTCTCTATATATATATATAAACAGGTGTGTGTATGTATGTGTGCACGTACATACAGTTTCAAAGTTTCAAGCAATATCTAGAAGACATGTAAGACATCTTTAGCAGTGGCTGCCCTTGGTGAGGAGAATCAGTGTCCGTGTAAGAGAGAGACTTTGTTTTCCAGGACATGTCTTTATTCCCCCCTTACAAAGTGATTTGCTAAGTGATTCTGACATATGGCCAGGTTTGGAAACTATTAATACAGTGCAGTTTACCATTTCAGAAAACACAAAACAGCCCTCTTCAAATCCTCCAGTAAGTGAGTGGCAAAGTTGGAATTTGAATCTAGATCCACTAGCAGCTGACTCAGAACTGCTGAGTTCTTTTATGTAATGCCCAGCTGCCTTGCAGATTTTAGGGCTATTTCATCATAAAAGCAGGAAACGGCCCATTAACAATTACTAAAAAGCATGTAGTTATAAGAAACCATTTTGAAATTCCCAAATTGGGATGTACCTGCTCCATACAAAGCTGTAACTAAAGATTGACTTTGATTTAAATTACTTTTGGAAGAAGAAATGTGGTTGTGAGCCAGGAAACTAAATCATCTTATCAAGATGAGCCTACATAATGACATGCACTGATTGTGATCCATATCTGATTAGGTAATACATTTATTTTTCTTAGGCCTCCAGGGTAAAATGAATCTTTTTGTAATTTTTCCAATAAAAGCAATAATAATGATATATGTGCTCATACGAAATATAGATGAGCAGGTCATGTGTTATAAAATCACAGACTGAACAAAAATGGGATATTTAAAAACTTCATAAATCTTAAATATTCTATAAATATCTCCGTCTCTCGCTGCTCCCCAGACATCACAGCTGCGGTATAATGTTTAAATATCAGCTCTTCAGGGTAAAAAGGAAAACAAACAAAGTACTCTGATTTGTTGGGTTTGCTGAACTCTATAAATACTCCAATCATGGTTGCTTTCAAACTACTGATGGTTTACCAACCAGCTCACAAAATTCTTGAAAATTTAACAATTTGGGCACACAACTACATCACTGCCCAGTGGAAATATATGCATCCAAAAAATCAACCCAGATTTAGTACTGGTTTTCCAGAGACAAACAGTGACAAACTAAGGATTTAAATCACTTCCACCTCCATTGGCTTGTTAAGGTTTTACATTCCACAAACACAGCTTTCTTCTTCCGTATCTACCAAAATGCAGAAAATCCTCCCTCACTTAGTTTAAGTCTCTCTTCTGGCATAAAGCTTTTCCTGCCTCCTTTGGCCTAAATCCTTCAACTCTTTACTAAATTCCTAGGTATTTAATAGAATCAACCACCCTTGGCTGAGGGGCTACATGAGTCATATGTACTAAGCATTCTTGTTATTACTATTTTGAATGCTTCTGAACACACTGCTCTGAAAGGAGCAATAAATGTACTAAATATATGACGAGTTTGCTGCAGGGAATAAAGAACCTTGCAGCAATTAAGGGACAGGACCCAGATATTCCCAGAGAGGCCTTTCTACTACCATCTCAGCTCCTGCTATTTATACATCTCAGCTCCTGCTATTTATACATCTTTTTAGAAGATGGATCTCATTCTTTATGCATTGGTCCTACCTTCCAAAGGTCCTTAACACATTCATACATAATGTGGGAAAACGAGATAAAATGAAACTAACCTGCACAACTTTACTTCCATTCGATCATTTAATGTCTCTAATAAGCCTGCGAATAGATAAGGAAACTAAGGTTCAGAGGTATAGTGTGACTTTCCAGTGATAACACATCTGCTGGGTAACCAAGCAGAGATTAAAGCCCACATCTGAGATGGAGCCTGTCCTCTGCACTAACTACATATTCTTCATAGACTTTGTAATCATATGGCTTCACTTAAATCAGAGTCTCATTCTCCCACATCATCCTACAAGCTATCCCCCCGAATACTGGATTCCAGTGGCACTAACAGAGAACTAAGAGGATCAACTCAGCAGGATAATAAGGATTTCCCACATTTCACAAGAAAAGTGAAGACAGACTTTAAGTCCCTTCTTGTTATGAAAGAAGAGAGTAATAGTAGGGTTTTCTGACATGCACTGCTTGCTTTTGCCTCTGCACTGACTCCCTCCCTTCCAGCTCACGGAGTTTCCAGGTGGGAAGAAAGGACCCAGGGCTAAGGGCTCAAGGAAGCTGGGCTGAGCAGAGGGACACTGTACAGTCATTGATTCAGGTGATGGGGGTGACCTCACCCCAGATTTCACCCTCTTCCTCCATAGTTTATCAATCTCTGGCATACCCCCTTGACTGATGTCTCTAGAAGTCTCTGAGATCCCTGGAGCACATGGGATTTCCCTCACCTCTGAATTGTTCCAAGAATAAGAGAATGGATGGCTCCAAGAGGCAAGCATGGATAAGACCTCCCTCTGCTACACACGACCTTGGAAAAATTCCCTCATATATCCAAGCTTCATGTTCTCTGGGTAAATTGTAGAATAATAATACTTATCTCACGGAGATGTCAAGAGCATTAAATGAGATGATTTAAAGCACTTAGAGTGGTGTTTGACACCCGTTATGAAAGATAATGGTGATGATGTCTTATTTTAGAGTTAAGTATCTGTGGTCCAGAGAGAGTCATTTTTGTGAGAGACATGAAATTAGCCTCAAAGTCTTCCGGTGACCTTTCCTTATATAACTTATTACCTGAAATGGCAACTTGGGCCATTATCTGAATAATTCATTTAAGGGAAAAATTTCAGTGATCTTCCTGTTTAAACCTGCTTATTTAAGTTAAAGTTTGGGCAAATCACTTGATTTTTAAGGAAAATTGTATGACTATGTTGTTGAGGTTTATGAATCAGGAGAGAATTACGTGAAAATACACTATAATACAGAAAATTTACTTGATTAAATAATATATATGGGAGCTGTATCTTAAAAGATGATCTGTAGCTCAAGTAATGTTTCAGAATACTTCCTTAACTATATTTTGTTAATTTAAATGGCATGAAATGAATTCACAGAAGTAGATCAATACATCTCATTTAGCTGGTAGAAATATTAGGGCAACAAGTCTGGCTATATAAAAAAGGTAAGAAGAAACAACTCTACAGCTTTAAAGCTCTTTTAACCCTGGATGAGGGAGTAACTGGATGAAATTCTGTGCAGAGGACAATGAAAGAAGTTACGTAGGATATGCCTTGGGTGGTGGATAAACAGGATGCCCCCTGCCTGATTTTAAGGTCATCTTGAACTTGGCAAATGCTTCTCCTTCCTTTGAATGGCATAAATAAAAACAAACCGAGCAAAAATGTGGCACTGTTTTACATCAATATTATGGAGTGATCATGGTAACCTGTTACTTTGATTATTCTCTCTGACAATTGCCACCACCAAACCTGTCTGGAGAGAGGAAGAAGCTAGAAAAAGTGAATAGACTCAGATATCCTAAAATTCACTAAGATATCTCTCAGTTGAAATCTAACTTTTGACCATTCTATACCCATCTTCATTCATTTATTATTGAAGGAAAATAATTACTGACTACATTGTTGCAGTGTATGGGGTGCATCTCATCAACTTTTTAATTGAAATTCAACCATTTTTGTGCCCTTGCAATTAAGTTGTTTGAGCACAATTAATTAATTAATTAATTGCAATTAAGTTGTATTTCTCCCTGCTTAAAACTGGAAAATTATTTTCTCATACCATTTGACCCCTCTTATGAGAGCATGAAAATAAATTCAAGTCAATTTTGCTGGCTTAAAAGGAAATGGGAGAAAAGGAGGATATTCATATGTACAAAATATTTTCTCAAGAATATAGATACATGTTTATATACAAATATATTCATTTTACTGAAAAGTTTTCAATTGGGCTGAGTTGGAGAAATTGTTTTATAAATGAGGCACAGCTGACTGGCCATTTTAAGTGCATTACAAAAAAGCAGATGTAAGCTCTGTAATCTATGGCAGCCCTGCTGCTGGCACCAGAGACTCCTAGCCAGGCTCTGACTTAGGAGAAGACATACTATATTGCTTTGCTGAAAATTTGTATGGTGTCCCCATTTATCCCCCATTACTTATAAATAATCATTCTTCATTATTCTTCCCCAAATATGTAGAGCATTGTGCAAAAAGTGCATGTGAGTAGGGGGTAGTGGGAAGACCATGAAATATGGTAAGACGAATTTACCAAAGTTTGCTCCCAGACTTGTTGGTCCACTAATTTCTAGCACATGAGGTCAGTCAATATGGCTAAAGAAGGTAGTTCTCCATTCCTGCAAGATAAACCTGACTTTCTCAGGCTTCCTTCAGGAAAAATCTTTAGACAGCAAAATGGCAGCATCAGGATCAATTGGTGACGTATCAAGAGAATCTAAACTCCAATACATATCTACTTAACTCCCTATAGCTTAACTCTACCCATTGATTGGTTGATTATCTGGTAAACTTTAGGTCAACACATATGACCAAAAGGGTCAATGGAGTTCAACTATTCTGAGAAAGTAAATCATAGCTGTCATTTTTCACATTCCCAACTTGTTGCATCACGTTGCAAAAGAGGGAATGTTGCAAGGGAGTAATGCAGTGATAACAATTAGTGACTATCACAAAATGTGAATCATCTTGTGTACCTTAAGAGTTCTGAAGAGAAGCTTTTAGAAATAGCTGAATAGTTTTGAGGCTTTTTGATGGGGCTAAGAATTAAGTTGGTCATTTAAGGCTGAGACAGGACAAAACCTTGAAGTTCCATTCCCTCCCCCAGCCAGGAGTAAACTTCTTCTACAACTCACAAATGGTGCTTTGTAATTAATGCTCTGAGAAGTTAAATAACTGTCTTCAAAATTGGGAATTGGAAAGGGAGAGGGAAAACATTTCTTCCCCAAGGACTTTTCCTATCCTATTCTAGAGGGACCTCCTAATGGAACTGGGACCTTGCCACATAATTTTTCTCCTCCTGTGATCAGCAGTACATCTTCAGCTCCTTTATCTGTTTAGAATGAAACGTAACTTTAGGGTGAAATGTAACTTTGTTCAACCCCAAGGAAATTCCTTCTACCTCTCAAGTCCATCTTTACTGTGCCTCTGGGTTTTAAATTTACTTGCTGTTCAGGTTTGATCCCTCCCTACACAGGTACTCTGTTTATGGAGGAATGATGTCCTTCCATGTCCTATTATCTGAGGTTTCTTTTTTTAAGTGATTTTAATAATTTTTAGTTTATTAAGATCTGTTTTATGAACCAGAATATGGGGTATCTTGGTAAATGCTTTGTCTGCATTTTTTTAAAAACCTGTATTTTGCTGCTGTTTGGAGGAGTGTTTTATAAATGTCTATTAGATCAAGTTGGTTGATATGATTGTTCTGGCCTATATCTTTATTGATTTTCTATCTACTTGGCTTATCAATTATTGAGAGTGGGCTATTGACATTAAAACTATAACTGAAGATTTTTCTATTTCTCTTGGCAACTCTATCAGTTTCTGTTCCATATATTCTTAAGATCTGTTACTAGGTGTATAAATACTTAGGATCTTTATGTCCTCTTGATGAAGTGATCCTTTATCATTAGGAAATGAACATTTTTTTTAACGCTGGCATCAAAAATCTATTTCAACATTAAACCAACCACTCAAATGTCATTTTGGATAATGTTAGCATAATTTATCTTTTTCCAGTTATTAATTTGCAACCTCCTTGTGTCTTTATATATAAATTCATTTTTTTCTTGTATGTGTCATGAAAGTGAGTCTTGCTTTTTTCTCCAATCTGTTGCTCTCTGATTTTTAATTAGGATGTTTAGACCATTGCCTTTTAATACGTTTATTGGAATCGTTGGGCTTAAATCTACCATCTTTCTATTTGCTTGTTATCTGTCCCCATGTGTTATTCCACTTTCCTTCTTTGTTTACCCTTTTTATTAATGGATTCCATTTAATATTTTAGTTACACTTTTGGTGGTTTGGAGCTACGTACCCTAGAAAAATATGTTCTTAAACTTATTCCATGCCTGTGGGCATGAACCCTTGTGAATAATATATTTGATGAGGTTACTATAGTTAAAATGTGCCCAACTGACTCAGGAAGGCCTTACAGGGAAGGCTACAGAGAGAAAGAAAGCCAGAGGAAACAGCCAGAAGCTGGAAGCTAATAGAACTAGAAAGCCATGTGACAGAAAAGACAGGAACTGAGGATTTTTGGCAGCCAGTCCTAGAATACCAGTTTTCTGGGAAAAAAGGATCACCTTGATTCCTTGATTTTAGACTTCTCCTTGCATCAAAACCATGAGTCAAAAATTCCCGTTGTTTAAACCAATACATTGCATGTTATTTGCTTTGGCAACCAGGACTGCTAAAACAGCTCTTGGTTTAAATAGAGTGGTGTGCCACTATTGCAAATAACAAAAAAAAAAAAAAGTGGAAATGGCTGTGGAATTGGGTAATTGGTAGAGGTTGGAAGAATTGTGAGATGCTTGATAGGAAAAGCTTAGATTGCTTTGAAGAGACTTTTGATAGCAATATGGAAGCTAAATGTACTTCTGTTGAGGCCTTAGAATAAAATGATAAATGTGTTACTGGAAACTGGAGGAAAGGTAACTCTTGTTTTAAAGAGGCAGAGAACTTGAAGAAGATGAGTTCTGGTGTTGTATGGAAGAAAGAACTTGAAAACAATGAACTTGATATTTAACTGAGATTTGCAAGATAAGTGTGGATGGTGCAGTCTGGTTTCTCTTTGAAGCTTACAGCAAATGTGAAAGGGGATAGGATATGTTGTGAATTGAATTCTTAATCACAAAGAATCCAGAAATTCATGGTTAGGAAAATTCTGAGCCTTATAGCATGCTCCGAGACTAGAGCCAGAATTGGCTGTAACAGGAACCTCCCTGAGCTTCTGGGAAGCGAGCACCCAGAGGATACATCTCCATGTGAGGGTTTAGCTGAATGTGGATCCACTCAGCCATTTCAGTGGAAATCAGAGTCGGAAATGCGGTTATGTAGGAAGGATTTGTGGAAAATTATATTGTCTGATTGTGTGAACCCTTGTGAACTGCACAGGATGTGAACAAGTTTTCTGAAAAATATGTATTAGCAGAACCACTGCCAGCCTGGACTGAAAGGGGCAGAGAAGGAACAAATTGAAGGAAGAATGACTTCAAGGGCAGAACCATGGACTCTGAGATCTGAGCTAAAGAAATCTTCTCAGGCCAAGAGAGCAGACCCACCCATGTGTGTGGAAAGGGCAGTTTCACCCCTGCGTTTGGAAGGGTTGAGTCATCTGCCTCAGTGCTTCAGGGAGCAGGCATTTTTCCCCATTGTTCAGGGAGAATGTTGCCACCCCAATGCTCAGAGATCATGGGGCCAGTGCCCCAGCTTTCATGGAGAACCTATGACCCCACTGTTCAGAGAGGTTGGGGCCTGTTTTTAACATTCACAGGGAGACTGGTGTCTCCATCCTGATGCTTGGAGAGGGTAGGGACTTCATTCCAGTGTTGGAGAGAGCATGACCACTAAACAAGCACTCGGAAGATCTGCAGCGATGCTTCAGCAGGCCCAGAGGAAGAAAACTGAACCATTTATGACTCTCAGATACTGAAATGTAATGGAGTTTACCCTGCTGGCTTTCAGAATTGTTTGGGACCTATGATCCCTGTTTTCTTTTCAATTTCTCCCTTCTGGAATGGGAGTCTTTATTCTATGCCTGTCCCTCTATTCTATATTGGAAGGAGATAACTTGTTTTCTAGGCTCCATAGGTCCAAAGACATGGGAATTTTGCCTAAGGAGGGACCATGCCTATAGCCAATTTAATGAGACTTTATACTTAGCATTGGATCATGGGATTTTGTGATGGCATGAATGTATTTTGCCTGTGGGAAGTACATGTCCTTTTGGGGTCCAGAGGGTGGACCATGGTGCCTTGGAGCTATGTATCCTTGACATGTTACTAAACTTAATCTACTCCTGTGAGTGTGAACCCACTGTAAGTGGGACCTTTGGATGAGGTTTCTTCAGTTAAGGTGGGCCCAGCTGACTCAGAGTGGGTCTTACTACTATTATTGAAGGTCTTACAGGGGCAAAAGAGAAAATAGAAAGCCATTTAGGGAGCAGCCGGAAGCTGAAAGTCTGGAACCAAGAATCCAGGAGAGGTCACCATGTGCATTGCCATGTGACAGAAAAGCCAAGACCAAGGATTATTGGCAGCCAGCCCCAGAATGCCACAGTCTTCTTGGGAAAAGCACAACCTTGATGATGACTTGATTTTAGACTTCTAGCATCAAAACCATGAGCCAATGAATTCCCATTGTTTAAGCCAACCCATTGCATGGCAATTGCTTTGGCAGCCATGGTAATTGCTTTTGGCAACTAAAACAGCTTATTAGCCACCACTCTTTGTGGGGAACTTTTAGTGGTTGCCTTAGGGTACGTTATCACAGTTAACTTTCAAATGATGTTATGTTACTTCATGTATGGTTTAAGAATCTTACAATAGTATATTTCCATTTCTCTTCTCTTGGGTTTTGGGTTAGTGGTGTCACATATTTTACTCTTGGAGACCCTATAAATATTTTGTTATTCATTTAGCTTTTAAACATTCTATAACCTGTTAAAATATTTTGATAATAAAAACTAAGACTTGTATATTAATTCTTTCAGTAACCATTCCCAATAAACTTCTCCTCTACCTGAAGGTGTTCCTTTGACATTTTTGTTGTTGCAAGGCTTTGTTAATAAATTCATTAATTTTTGTATTAATGAAAACATGTTTATTTGCTATTATGCCTTTATTATAAAAAAAACAGATTTATTAAGCTTTAATGCAAACACCGTACAATTCCTCCATTTAAAGTGTGCAATTCAATGGTTTTTAGTGTATTCACAGAGTTGTTCAACTGTCATCAAAATCCAATTTTAGAAAAGTTTGCACCCCTAAGAAGCATTCATCCCCATTTCCCTCAACCTTCTTCCTCTATCCCTAGGCAACCACTAATCTGCATATTCTGGACATTTATTACAAATGTATTTATTACAAAAACACAATATATGCATTTTTGTCACTGCTTTCTTTCACTTATAATGTTTTCAAAGTTATATATGTTGTAGTATGTATCAGCATTTCATTTCTTTTAATGTCTAATAATATTCCATTGTACACATGCAAAACATTTTATTTTTCTGTTTATTGGTTAATGGACATTGGGTTGTTTCCACTTTTTGGTTATTATGAATAATATTGCTAAGAAAATTTGCCTACAAGTTTTGCATGTGCGTATATTTTCATTTAGCTTGGATATATACCTAGGAGTGAAATTTCTAGATCATATGGTAAGTTTATGTTGAACATTTAAGTATCAAACTCTTTTGTCAAGCAGCTTCTCCACTTTACATTCTCCCCAGCAGTGTATATGTGTGCCAATTTATCCACATCCTTTACATTTGTTATTTTCTGTCTTTTTTTATAATAACCATCCTAGAGTTTGTAAAGTGTGTTTTTAATTTGCATTCCCCTAATGACTAATGATGTTGAACATCTTTTCATATACTTATTGGCCATTTGTAAGGCTTCTTTGGAAAAAAATTCTATTCATCCTTTGCCCATTTTTAATTGGATATTTATCTTTTCATTATTGAGTTTTGAATTCTTTTCATATTCTGGGTACAAGTTACAGATATATGACACCTATATCATTTATAAATGCTTTCTCCCTTTGTGTCAGTTGTCATTTCAATTTCTTCATGATGTCATTTATAGCACAAGAAGTTTTAATTTTTATGAAGTTCAATTTATCTTTTTTTTTTTTATCTTTTGTCACGTTTGCTTCTGAAGTTAATAAGTAACTATTGCAAACCCAAGGTCACTAATATTTACTCCTGAATTTTCTTCAAAGATTTTTATAGTTTTAATTCTTACACTGAAGTCTATGATCATTGCGAGTTACTTTTAATGTATAAGGAGGAAGGACTCCAATTTCAGTTTTTGAATGTAGATATCCAGTTTTCCCAGCACCATTTATTGAAAAGAATATTCTGTCTCAATTGAACTGCCTTGGAACCCTTGTTGAAAATCACTGACCATAAATGTAAGAGTTTATTCCTGGATTCCCAATGCTGCTCCAAAGGTCAATATAACTATACTTATGTCAGCTCACACCATCTTGATTATGTAACTTCATGTACACCTTTGAAATTGGGGATTGTGCGTCTTCCAACTTCGTTCTTCTAATATCATTATTTTGCCTGCTCTTCAACCCTTGAATTTCCACATGAATTTGAAATAAGCTTTAAATTTCTGAAAAAAAGAGAAGCTGGGATTCCCTTCCAAAGATGATCCACAAATGGCCAATAAGCACATGAAAAGATGTTCAACATTATTAGACATTAGAAACATGCTAATCAAAATCCCAGTAAGATACCACTTCATACCCACTAGGATGGCTATTATTGAAAAAAAAACAAAAATGGGAAATAGCTACTGTTGGTGAGGATGCAGTGAAATAGGAATGCTTGTACATTGTTGGTGGGAATGTAAACTGGTGCAGTTACTGTGGCAAATGGTTTGGAAATTCCTCAGAAAAATTAGTACAGAATTACCATAAGACCCAGCAATTCCACTCTAAGGTATATACACCAAATAATTGAAAGCAGGGGCACAGACAGATATTTGTGCATGAATGTTCATTCATAATAGCCAAAAGGTGGAAAAACCTAGATTGTCCATGAACAGATGATTGAATAAGCAAAACGTGGTATACACCTACAATGGAATATTATTCAGCCAGAAAGACAAATGAAATTTCTGGTATACACTACAACTTGGATGAACTTTGAAGACATCATGTTGGGTGACATTAGATAGATGTAAAAGGACAAACAGTGTATGATTTATCTTCTATGAAAAATTCAGAATAAGCAAATTCATAGAGACAGAAAGCAGTATCGTGTTTATGAGGTTGAGGTGGGGGATGGAGGCTGGGGGAATGGGGAGTTATTGCATAATGGGTACAGATTTCAGTTTGGGGTGATGAATAATTGTGAAAATTGAAAAATATGGTCAGTGTATTTAATATCACAGAATTGTCCACGTAAAATGATTAAAATGATTTAAGCAGTTTCACTGAGATATATTCACATACTAGACAAATCCATCCAAAGTGTACAATCATTGGCTTTAACTTTAATCACAGAGTTGCGCATTCATAACTACAATCAATTTTAGAACATTTTCATTACTCTTAAAAGAAAAACCACATAATCCATAGTCACCTCTCAATCCCTCTGTCCTTCCCCAGCCGTATATAACCACTAATCTGTTTCTGTCTCTATATATGTATTTATATTTGCATTTTATATAAATGAAATCATACAATATACAGTACTTTATGTCTGGATTTTTTTTTTACTTAGCGTAATGGTTTTTTTAAAAATTATTGTTGTTTTTTAATTAGAGAAGTTGTAGGTTTACAGAAAAGTCATGTAAAAATTAAATGTCCCCATATATCATCCTATTGTTGATACTTGACATTAGTGTTACCCTTGTTACAAGTGATGAAAGACTATGAAAATATTACTGTTTACAATAGTCCATAGTTTACATTAAGTGTATTTTTCCATATACCACTCTATTATTAACAAGTATATTAGTGTCATACATTTGTTTTAATTCATGAAAAAACATTATTATACTTGTACTATTAACCATAGTCCATCGTCTACAACAGGGTTCACTGTCTTATACAGTCCCATGTTTTATCATCTAACATTCATTCGAGTAACATGCATGACCCAAACTTTTCCCTTTCAACCACATTCACAACCCTAAGTCAGCACTGTTGATCACACTCACAATAATGTGCTACCATCGCCACTATCCATAACCAAACATGTACAATCAACCTCAACAGAAATTCTGCACAAATTATCAGCTTCCAGATTTTACTCCTATTCTATCCCCTAGTAGCCCATATTCTAGTTTCCAGTTCTATAAGTTTGCTTATTGTAATTAGTTCACATCAGTGAGATCATGCACTACTTGTCCTTTTGTGCCTGGCTTATTCCACTCAATGTACTGTCCTCGAGGTTAATTCATGTTGTCATGTGCATCAGGCCCTCATTCATTCTTACAGCTGAGTAATATCCCACCATATGTATATAGTACATTTTATTTATTCATTCTTCAGTTGATGGACACTTGGACTGCTTCCATCTTTTGGCAGTCATGAATAATGCTGCTATGAACATCAGTGTGAAAGTGTCTGAGTCCTTGCTTTCAGCTTTTCTGAGTATGTACCTAGTAGCAGGATTGCCAGATTATATGGCAATTTTGTACTTAGCTTCCTGAGGAACTGCCACACTGTCCTCCACAGCAGCTACACCATTTTACATTCCCACTGGCAGTGAATGAGTGTTCCCATTTCTCCACATCCTCTAAAATACTTGTAGTTTTCTGTTTTTTAAATAGCAGCCATTCTAGTAGGTGTGGAATGACATCTCATTGTGGTTTTGATTTCCATTTCCCTAATAGCTTGTGATGCTGATCATCTCATGTACCTTTTAGCCATTTGTAATTCCTCTTTGGAAAAACATGTCTACTTTATGTTTTTTGCTCATTTTTAAAAAATTGAGTTGTTTGTTTTTTTATCGTTGAGTCATAAGATTTCTTTATATGTTCTAGATATTAAACCTTTATTGGATATATGGTTTCAAAATGTTTTCTCCCATTTAGTCAGTGGCCTTTTTACTTTCTTGACAAAGTCCTTTGAAGCACAAAATTTTTTTTATATTTGAGGAGGTTCCATTCATTTACTTTTTTTTCTTTTGTTGCTTGTTCTTTGGATGTAAAGTCTAAGAAAACATTGCCTAACACAAGATCTGATGATGCTTCCCTTCATTTTCTTCTACGTGTTTTATGGTCCTGAGCTTATCTATTTAAGTCTTTGATTCACATTGAGTTAATTTTTTAATAAATGGTGAGATAGGGGCCCTCTTTCATTCTTTTGCATACTGACATCCAGTTCCCCCAATACCAATTGTTGAAGAGACTGTTCTCTTCCAGTTGAGTGGGCTTGGACATCTTTTCAAACATTAACTGGCCATAGATGTGAATTTGATTCCATTGCTCAAAATATCTACCTTTATGTCAGTGCCATGCTTCTTTGACCACTGTAGTTTTGTTACATGCTTTAAAGTCAGGAAGTGTGAGTCCTACATTTTTCTTCTTTTTCCAGGTATTTGTTTGCTATTCAGGACCACTTAAACTTCTAAATGAATTTGATAATTGACTTTTACATTTCTGCAAAGTAGGCTGTTGTAATTTTGATTGGGATTGCATTGAATCTGTAAATCAATTTGGGTAGAATTGACATCTTAACAATATTTAGTCTTCCAATCCATGAAAACAGGGTGTCGTTTCATTTATTTGGGTTTTCTTTGATTTCTTTAGCAATGTTTTTAGTTTTCTGTATACAAGTCCCTTACATCCTTGGTTAGATTTATTCCCAGATATTTGACTCTTTTAGTTGCTATTGGAAATAGAATATTTTCTTGATTTCCTCTTCAGAGTGTTCATTACTGGTGTATAGAAACACTGCTAATATTTTTAAAGTGGTAAACATCATTTATTTTATTTATTTTCAGTTTAGTTTTATTGAGATATATTCACATACCCAACAATCATCCACAGTGTACAATCAGTTGTTCACAGTACCATCATAATAGTTGTGCTTTCAATCCAATTTCCAAATTGGATGCCTTTTATTTCTTTCTCTTATCTAACTGCCCTAACTAGAACTTCTAGAACAATGTTGAATATCATTGGCCATGACAGTCATCATCCTTGCCTTGCTCCAGATCTTACAGGGAAAGTTTCTCATCTTTTATGAATGAGTATGATGTTAACTGTGAGTTTTTCAAGTATGATCTTTATCATGTTGAGGAAGTTTCCTTCTATTCCTATTTTCTTATTGTTTTTATCAAGGAAAGATGCTGGATTTTTTCAAATCTTTTTTTTTTTTTTTTTTGGCATCAATCAAGATGATCACGTAGGTTTTCCCCTTTGATTTGTTAATGTGGTATATTATGTAATTGATTTCCTTGTGTTGAACCAAGCTTGCATAGCTGGGATAAAACCCACCTGATCATGGTGTATAATTCTTTTAATGTACTGCTGGATTCAATTTGCAAGGATTTTGTTGAAGATTTTTGCATCTATATTCATTAGAAAAAGTTGGTCTGCAATTTTCTTTTCTTGTAGAATTTTCATCTGGTCTTGGTATTAGGAAAATGTTAGCTTCATAGAATGAGGAAGAGAATGTCCCCTTCACTTCATTTTTTTTTTTTTTTTTTTTTTTTTTTGGAGGACATTGCGCATGATTGGCATTAATTCTTCTTGTAATTATTGGTAGAATTCACCTGTGAAACCATCTGGTCCTGGACTTTTCTTTGTTGGGACGTTTTTAATCACTGATTCAATCTTTTACTTGTCTGTTTAGGACTTCTGTTTCTTCTAGAGTCAGTGCAGGTTGTTCACGTGTTTCTAGGAAATTGTCCATTTCATCTAAGTTGCTTAATTTGTTGGCATACAGCTCTTCACAGTATCCTCTTATGATCCTATTTACATACGTGGGATCAGTATCATCTCCCCACTCTCATTTCTGATTTTAATAATTTGTGCCCTTTTTTTCTTTGTCAGTCTAGCTAAAGTTTTGTCAAATTTTTCAATCTTTTAAAAGAATCAACTTTTGGTTTTGTTAATTCTCTCTCTTGTTTTTTATTCTCAATTTCATTTCTTTCTATTCCAATCTTTGTTATTTTTCTTCTTCTTGCTTTAGGATTAGTTTGATGTTCTTTTTCTAGTTCCTCCAGGAATGCAGTTAGTACTTTCATTTCAGCTCTTTCTTCTCTTTTAATGTAGGCATTTAAGAGCCATAAATTGCCCTCTCAACACTGCCTTCACTGAATCCTATAAGATTTGATATTTTGTGTTCTTGTTTTCATTCATCTTGAGATATTTACTGATTTCTCTTGCAATTTCTTCTTTGACCCTCTGATGGTTTAAGAGTATGTTGTTTAACTTCCATATATGTGTGACTATCCTTGTTCTTTGTCTGGTATTCATTTCCAGTCTCATTCCATTATGGTCAGAGAATATGCTTTTTATAATTTCAATAATTTAGAATTTATTGAGGCTTGTTTTGCACTCCAGTGTAGGGTCTATACTGGAGAATGATCCATGAGCACCTGAGAAGAATGTGTATCCTGCTACTTTGGGGTGCAGTGTTCTGTAAGTGTCTTTTAGGTCTAGTTCATTTATCATATTATTCAAGTTCTCTGTTTCCTCACTGATCCTAAGTCTAGATGTTCTATCTATTGATGAGGGTGGTGTATTGTAGTCTCCAACTATTATTATAGAGTTATGTATTTCTCCCTTCAGTTCTGCCAGTGTTTGCCTCATGTATTTTTGGGCACCATGGTTAGGTGCAAAATAGATAAGATTGTTATTTCTTCTTGGTGGACTGACCCTTTTATTAATATGCAGTGTCCTTTTTTGTCTCTTATGATGGTTTTGTATTTAAAGTCTACTTTTTCCAATATTAGTATTTCTACTCCAGCTTTTTTGTGGCTACTGTTTGCATGGAATATCTTTATCTAATCTTTCACTGTCAACCTATTTGTGAAGTTTGGTCTTAGGTGAGTGTCTTTGTAAACAGCATATAGATGAATCACACTCTTTTATCCATTCTGCCAATCAGTGTCTTTTGTTTGGGGAGTTTAATCCACTATCTTTCAATGTTATTACTGTAAACACAGTACTTACTTTCTCCATTTTATTCTTTGGTTTTTATATATTATATCTTATTTTTGTCTCTCTTTTTACCATTTTAGTTACCCTTACTGGTAATCTTCATTTCTATGCTCTACTCCAAGCCTCTCTCTCCTGTCTTTTCCAATAAAGAGTTCTTGGCTGGCAGTTTTTCTCTTTCAGTACCTTAAATATATCATACCACTACTTTTTTGCTTCCATGATTTCTGATGAGAAGTTGGAACTTACTGTTATTGTGGTTCCCTTGTATGTGATGAATCAGTTTTCTCTTCTTGCTTTCAGGGGTCTTTATTTTAGACATTCTGTTCAGTATGTGTCTCAGAATAGGTCTGTCTAGATTTTTTCTGCTTGGAGTATGTTGCACTTCTTGAGCACGTATATTTATGTCTCTCATAAGAGTTGGAAATTTGGGGCCATTATTTTCTCAAATATTCTTTCTGTCCCCTTACCCTTCTCTTCTCCTTCTGGGACACCCATGTTGCATATGTTTGCACACTTCATGATGTCATTCAATTCCCTATGACCCTGCTCAATTTCTTCCATTCTTTTCTCTTTCTGTTCTTCTGTCTGTAAGATTTCAAACATCCTGTCTTCTAGTTCCAGATTCTTTCTTCAGCCTGTTCAAATCTGCTGTTATATGTCTCTAGTGTATGTTTAATCTCTGCTATTGTGTGATTAATTCCCATAATTTCTGTTATGTTTCTTTTTATACTTTGAAATTCTTCTTTATGCTCACCTAGTATCTTCTTAATATCCTTTATCTCTTTAGCCACATATTCCTTCATCTCCTTGAATTGATTTAGGAGATTTGTTTAAACATCTTTGATTAGTTGTTCCAAATTTTATGCCCCTGTGAAGTTTTAATTTGTTCCTTTTACTGGGCCGTATTTTCCTGATTCTTAGTGTGGCTGTAATAGTTTGCTGATGTCTAGGCATCTGGTTTACTCTGAAGGTATGTTTCTCTCTCTTGCTTAGGGTTTCATTATTGATTGTTTTTTTGTTAAGGCTCTTCTTTGACACTTGATTCAACTTATTCTAGAACTTTAGAATTTCCCATGTTTAACTGATCAGATTTCCTCAGTTCTTCTTCATCTGATTCTTGTCCTGGGTATGTGGTACAATTTTAAGATTGCAATCTTTGTGGAATTATTCCACCCCCAGGAGAAAGTGTCCTTTCCTCTGTTCCCTTTCTGGAAATCTTGATCTGTTTATTTTTGTGTTGACTATATAGTTTTTGTTTTGTTTTGTTTTACACTCCTTTCATTGCCTCTAGCAGCTTTTGCCTGGAGGGCAAATTCTGAAAGGAGGGTCACCTCAGAGAGGACTTCCCAAGTCAGTATTTCTCAGCCAAAACTGGGTCAGTGGCTCATGAAGGGGCTGCAAATCAGCTCCAAAGAGCCCTGGGTTGAAGGTCAGGAAAGGTATTAAAAGCCTTTTTGATGACTCTCCAAAGCTGTGCTTTCCTGGTCTGCCCAGAAGATGGCACCCTTCAGCAAACTGTTCCCTGCAGCACTAAGGAGGCACTGTGTCTTTAAACTTCCACCAGCTGTGCCTCTTTTGGGGGCAGGGTTGATACAATGGTTGTGGTAGTCCCTGTCTGGTGCAGGCTGAAACAGCAGCTCAGAGCCAGGAAATGGCAATCCAATTTCACTATCCAAAGCCATAATCAATGCTCAGCTGTGCCCTGACCTCATTCTCAGAAAAGAGGACCTCTCCATCCCTCTCTATCTTCAGCAGGCAGCCAGGGACCTGACCCTGAGATGGCCCACCTCGAGAGTACAGGATGTGTGCTGGCAGCTGCCAGGGCATGAGCAATGCACAGTTCTTTACTGCAGTTTCTCAGCCTCTTCCTCTAGCTCTTCTCTGGATGCTACATGGGTGATCCCCTGGCTTCTGGGGCCCCAGAACAGTTATTTCAGACAGTTCCTGCCTGTCCACTAGCTGTTTTGGAAGAGGAGTGAGTTATGGATCCCTCTACTCTGCCATCTTCCCTGGTAGTTCCACTCCATTAAAATGATTTTTTTTGTGTGTGTTATGTACATTTTACCACAATTAAAAATAAATACAGTTTTAAAATATTTCTTTTCCCCAGTTATTTATATTTTATTTTACTTCATATTTTTACTACTCTATGCCAGGGAGTGTCCCAGGTAGATGAAGGCATTCAATGGTGTGACAGAAACTCCTTGCACTCAAGTAACTCTAAATCTTTGGAAAGAAAGGACAAATATATAAGCAATATAGCATGGTATCAGTGGAAATAAGGTATTTGAATTTTTTTTCTTCCAATTGTTCAAAGAACACTGGACAAGGAAGATTTAGCTTTGTGACCTTGGCTAAAGGAGCTTACCTCATTGAACTTCAATTTTGTTCTATAAAGTGAGACCATGGGACTCGTGGAACTAAATGGCCTTGATGATGGTGATAATGTAAAAAGCATAAAAGCAGGGAGTATGGAGTAAGGCAGAGAAGATATGGGGAATCCCTGTGTGGCATGTTGAATATAACCTCAAACTTTTTGACAGTCTTTACGTAGAGACATGATCTGCATCCCATACTCTAGCATTTGAACATGTTCTTTGACTGTCTCAACAAACAGAAAATGTTGAAAATAATGATATGATTTCTAGACCCAGAATTTGAAAAATGGGAAATTCCACTTTTTGTATTTTGGAGTGTTTCTCTGAAAGCTCTGAGCTGCCACTTTAAAGGGCTGAATATTGCAAAACTGTCCTGCTGGAAAGTCCATGTGTTGACAGTCCCCTCTGTGATCAGTCATCTAGCCTTCCCCTCAAGGGGCCATTCACCTGACTTTAGCCACCTTTGTTCCTCCAGTCCATCTTCTAGTTGAATAATTACCAGATGACTTCTGTGGATGCTATGTGGAGCAGAAGAATGTCTAGAGAATGGTGTAATGACTAACCCCTCCACTGAAGATGAAGAAAAACTGAAGGGTTGTATGCTGGCTGTAGAAGATACGTTGGGTCTCTGGTATTCTGACATATGCTCTTCTATCATCTATCTAGCTAGCTAGCTATCTACCTGTCTAATCTGTTTAGCTCATCTATCATCTGTCCAGTTCATCTATCTATCTATTGATTAGTCTATCTATCATTTATCTCCATCTCTCTCATCTAGCTATCATTTATCTATTTACCTCTTTTTTCTCTTTGTTTCCCTGTTTTCTCTTTCTAGTAGTCAGGAACCATCAAAACAATTTTAGAGCTCATTAATGGAAAGCACTCACACTTTGAAAACACAGTCTTTGCTAGCTGTTGAAGAGATACTAATAAATAAGGTATGATCCTCTCTTGAGATATTAATAACTTGACAACTGTTTAATCAATCATTTTGTCTGTAGTTGTTCTGAATTGGAAAGCAAAAGGTCATTATCCTCAGGGGGTAAGTAAGAGCTTTAGAGTCACACATCCTCAAAGTTCTAACTTACGTTTGAGTTATTTTTAAATGGATAGTTAAAAGTAAGGTCATGCTTATAACTGCTTAGATATAATTTTTCATATTTTAGTAAATTTAACCTCTCTCTGTATAATAATTAATTTCACATATTGTCTGTATCTCACAACTGAAATCACCACCTCAGGATGTCCTCTGGGTGCTGCTGGACATATAATTTCACTCCTCTGATGGAGAGAGAAGGTTTCCAGTCCTTCCTCTGAATAATATCTGCAAAGTGTACAAGTCAAGAATGACACTGGGAATCAACTGGGTGATGTCTGTACTAAATGAAGGAAAAAAGCAGACTTATTTTTCTTCCTTCTCTCTTTATTCTTTTCTCTTTCTTTTAACAAATGAAGACTCAAAGACCCATTTTGCTTGGTAATACAAAAGACAGTAATTCATTGCCAAGGACCCATCTGGAAATCAAAAGTACACTTTACATTCCTTCAATGATCTCTTGACAACCAAGGGCAGTACTGGGTGGAAGGTGACTTGGCAGTTCAGTTGAAGTCAGATGAGGAAGCACCAAACCCCGATCACAAGAGACATGGCCCAAAATTGTCATGTTTATGTCTTATTTCCTCAGTATATATAGATAATTGTCCTCATGAGCAAGCAAGAAGGAAACCATTACAATATATGAACACACTTTCTGAAAACTCTTGAAATTTTTAGAAACTCTAAGGACTGGAAACTCTTGCAAAGTGATGATTTCCCCATATAATTGTATTTTACAGGGAAGCATGCTTATGTTCCTAAGTGACCTTTATAACTGCAATGAATGTTACTTTTGAAATCTATTATGATGATTTGAAATACAGAAAACAAAGTCATACTGAATGCTCTATTTTAGGAGGTGAAGTTTCTTCTTGGAAGTAGGCCATTTTGCATGCCAAAGAGGTGTTTACTTTCACCACCCATGGACTAAGAATCAGAATATTAAACACGGCCTGAGCTCATCAGTGGAATTAATGATTTGCCTAAGGGCTCACAATTCCTAAAGATGATCAGTTTAAACCCTTGGTTCTGGATCCCAGAGCACTGATCTTTTCTTGACTTTTTGCAATAACTCAAGAAAATTACCTTTTCTACATAAACATTTGCTTCAATAAAGAGAGGCATTTATCTCTAAAGTGATATCTCATACATTATCTAACAGACTTCTCGTTATACAGAAGAGAAAACTGTGACCAAAAGAGACTGTGGCTTTCCTAAAACCAACCAGCTCATGCATAGCAGTGTTCATGCAAAATCTTCAGACTCTGTGTTTTATTGCCTACCAAAAATATCAGGCTAGGGTGTCCATCATCAGAGCTGGAATATTTTGTCTGTACTTAATTAATCCAAACAGAAGAACTCTTGATAAAAATGTATTACATGCAGGACACTGTTTGTTAGCATTTGTATTTTGGGCAGCAGGATAGGTGATGCCAATCCATTTGCTGCCTTTGGGAATACAAGCAAAAAATAACCACATATTTTCCATCTAATTATGATAATATCTTTTGTTTACATTATTTGATTTTTACTGCATGGATACAATTAATATTTAAATTATATTATGCAAGCTCCACCTACCCACGCTGAATTCCAATTACTGGATATCTGCTTCTGATCAAAATCTTGGCAAAATCATTGATTGATGCAGCATCTGGAGTCCAATTTCCTTTGCTTAGCCCACTAATACCATTGGCAGTGCTTTGAAAGGTAGCCTGTTAGCTCTTCATCTAAGTAATTGACACAGCTAAGGTTTAGATGAGACCCACATTTGCCTCCTTCACAAATCATTAGCCGAAGCGATTTGATTTTCACTTTCCTGCTAACTTATTCTTCTAGCTGCTGATTCCCTTAGCAACTGGATTTAGTCAACAAAGGTGATTAAGGATTGCTGTTTATTTTACAAAACTCAAATTCATCTTTCGGTCTAATTCTTTAATATAAAATGCAATGTTTACACTTTTGAAAAATATTGAACCTCCTAAAAAATAATATTACCCATCTTTGTAGTCTGACCATGTTCGTAATAAGAAAATCAGTACAGAAGATGATAAGCATGGTGGAGATAAACACCCACAGAGACCATACACTACCTAACCTGATGTAACTGGCTTCTTCCATTCTATTTCAATATAAGGAAAAATGGTTTTTCTTCTGGAATAACATAAATTTATTTTCTTAGGGATGCTATTGAGTGAAAGTAATAGATTCCAGACATCATATTTTCATAGTGTGGATTTTGACAGTGTGACTGACCATGAATATACACGTGAAACTTGTCAAATCTGTCATGAAATTTAGCAACAGGACAGGGCCCAGGAACTAAGAGAAATTCATAAGAGGAGTTCAAAAAACCACCATAACCATTCCATCCATTCCAGGACCTTTCCGCTCTCTTTGTTTTTTTTTTTCCTTTTTTTTCCCCTAGGAATTTGGGATTACTGATGAACTTGAAAAAATTTTAATGCCAGAAAATTAAATGGAGGTAAAAAATTATACTCAAATCAATCAAGTGTCCTCCCTGAATCAAATAATTTATTTCAACTCCTCTGACATGTACTAACTGACTGAGTCACATTAGAGATGTTATGACCCTATCATTTAACATCCATCTTGCCTAGGAAAGCAATAGTTTGTAATATTCAGGAGATTTATTATTTAGAATTTGTGATTATCTAAAATCATTTTTCTAATTTAGTTCTTGAACCAAATGAGACTATTTAATTAAAACTACAGTATAGATATTTAAACATGGAATGGCTAAGCAACTGTCAGTATTTGTGTATGCTGCTTCTTTTTCCCTGCTTTCAAATATAGTACCCAATTTTGTTTTTATTTAATAAGATTTTTATTTGCATATGCATTTCTTTTCATTTGGTTCCTTTGAGTTGGGTCTTGGAAAAGGTATGTAAGCCAGTTCCAGATACTTAGAGTCTAGTCTTGTTAATGTAGCAAATATTCTATTATTGCTTGTCATTGCAGCTGAACTCTCCAAAGTATTGAAAATGTTATCCACATATTCAGTTTTTGACATATGCTCTTTTCTCAATACTGTTTATTTAAATATTTTCTCATCACCCAAACTTCTTCTATATCTACTTGGTCACTTCCTGACCTGCCTGACTTTAGTGAACATTCTCCCAAAAGTTCTTCTTGTAAAACTTTTTCTTTCATTACAAATGCTCCATGATGGTTTTGACTATTCTCATACCTTCAAGAATAACCCATATGTTTATGATTTCCAAATTTTATATCTGAGTTCAGCACTCATTTCCAATCTTGTTTATCTTTTCCTCATGATTTTTGATGGCGTATCAAACATATCCTCCCCCAATCCTTTTCCGTATCAAATCTGTTCCTCTAACCATGTTCCCCATCTTGGTTGATTCCATAAGTAACATTTCAGTAACGTCAGTTAGAAGCATCTTTAACTCTTCTCTGCCTCAAGAACTCATTTCTTACTTTTCCAGCCCTATTTTTTACTACTTCATGACTGTAGATTATGTTTGCTCATAGCACTTCCCATGTACTTTCAATATATTCACTAAAAAGCCAAACCTTCTTGCTATTGCTCTCAGCTTTCTCTCCCTTTTATTGCCTCTGCCTTGATCAATTGTTTTTAAACCTAAGCTGTGCGGAATGAACTGAATAAGCAGCAAAAGCACATGGATTGAAGCCTCTACCTATGGGATGCTTGGAAATTCTATGAATCAATGCAGCCAGTTCTCTCTTCGCAGAAAATGATGATTTTAAGTTTCAGCACTCTCTTCAATTTCCTTGATCCTTATTCTGAGCAGTGGGAGGAGTAGACTTGTACTGCAGAAATGATAAAGACCTTCAGATAAGTCAGACATCCTGTGGCCACACCACTACAAATTTATCTACACCATTACTTAACCCTGAGCCCTTACTTCATTCAACATGCACTTTGTCTGTCCCATAAATATCCATGTATTCAGGGTTCAAACACACAGGTAGATTCATCTAAATTATCATCACAAGTTTCTAACTCAATTTTGTTGTGTTCAGATTTGTCCCTTTCCAAAAGGTCTTTTTGAATTATTTTGATGAGTCTGGATAGGGAAACAGATTATGCCGTTTTCCCTTAACAGACTAACCTCCGTGGTTCTATCATTGTAGCATAATGAAAAACTTGGTTCTTCTTTTGTAACCAGTTCCAAATGGACCTCTACATCTTTGTAATTTCCCCTGGTTGGAATGATTTTTATTCATATGCTAATGAGATGATAGGCTAGGGCCAGGCACACTTGTAGTCTTGGGGTTGGAAAGACCCCAAGACAGCAGAAAGACCAATCAGGTGGTTAGAAAGTTGATGCTTTGAGCCACATCACATCAGCTCAGCCTCCCCAACCTGACATTGAGTGGACCCAGGGATTGAGTGCCACTACATGAACACTGATTCCACCAACCATGCCTATGTAATGAAGTCCCATAGAAACCCAGTGTGCACAAAGCTCCTTGAACTTCCAGGATCAATAAGATATATTTCTGTGCCAGGAGGGTGATAAGCTCTGACTCCATATGGAAAGGACACAGAAGCTTGTATTTGAGACTCTCCCAGACACATGGAAACAGTAGGCACAGAGTTTAGAATCCACGTAAAGGGTATCTTCATCTACCCACCAGCATTGACCTTCTGAAGCCAAGGCAAACTTTGGTTAGGTAGGTTCTGCTCTGGGCTAGTAGTGGAGATTCTCATTTCAGAATCTAACTGCGTGATCTAGAACAAAGTCCCAATACCTTGAAATCTCAAATTTATGATCAAAAAATTGGATACTATTGGAAAAGCAAAACATGATGTAATATTTGTGATGTAAAAGTAGGGCATGATTTATAAGAAGTGCTATCCAGGGATGAACCAGGACACAGGGACACGGTAAGGACTTCTTCATTTTGTTCACTGTATTAAATATGGGAATCCCTCAATTTTCAAAGAAAAAATTGGGTCATCTCTAACCTGGAATATGAAACCAAATATCTCAGACTTTCTCCTTAAAAAAGATTTAACAACTGTAATTAACAAGGACATTTGAATTTTATGTAAATGTCCAGGAGAAGAGCAGGGATGTAATTGTACTTTAGACAACCGAGCAAATTGAATCTCATAAATAAATGAATGCTCCAAGATCCAGTATTTCCTGACTTCTTTTTTTTTTTTGCGGTAAAAGAATCATCCTTGACATTAAAGAGATAGATCATCCTCTGGCAAAAATCATTACTTTTTTTTTTTTTTAGAGTAAATAAAAGCTAAGGGTTTCCAATTAAAAGTTAAATAAACAAGAAATAAAGCTTGGCTTTTAAAATCCCACTTTGACTGTCTGTGTTACACTTTGCAGCTAAAGCAATTAAAACATTACTTCATCTTCTGCAGCATGTCCATATGTTATTAAACACTGACAATGAGATGAACCTGAAGAAAGCAAAAGAATGGCTCATTAAGTATCAGGGACAGTGTATACTGATCAGTTGTTAAGGATTTCAAAAGAGTATTAAAAAACCATGCATACTAGGCATCTGTAGATTTCCCCTGCTTTCTGTCTTCCTTCACTTACATACTTATGCTGCCTCACCCCCTTACCCCCTTTTCTAGGAAGCACAAGCATTCCAAAAGAACTTAGTTGCAAATGTCTTCCTCTAATTGCAAACCGGCTTAGTGTGTCATCGAAATAAGATTAACATGATGTCCCGGAAAAGGAAGGCAGATTTAATGCCCTGTAATTCTCTCTGCTTTCTGAGGATGTTAAATTCCTTAGATGCATTTGAATCCAAAAGGAGGCATTAGGAGAACAAAGCAGCCCTCCCCAATAAAGCAGCTTATATTTAGACCTCCGCATTGGAACTGTTCGATCCTGCTTTCCTAAACACTTAAGTTTTAATCAAAAGAGAGGGTGATTTCACAGCAAGCTCCTTCTACGCCTCACCAGCCAAGGAAATCTCCTTAACTTAATTATCCTCTCCACGTTTCTTTATTTGTGAATTTTTATGCTAAAGGATGCTTAGTATGGGAAATGGCTGCTGTGGAAACATTGAATAAGTTATTCCTCAAAGTTGCATTGGTTTGAATTTCTCTATAAGAAACCAAGCACTGGAATATTTTAAAATTTTTTGATAGCAAAGGGAATTGTTTTTCACATGTAAGTTTTCTGGAATGTAAGCCAGAGAACGCTTCTAGATGACTCCGACCTCAAACTCAGACCCAAATTATTCTCCTTAAAAAACAGGCAGTGAGTCATTCATTCATTCCAGGAATACAATTCTGCTTTCACTTATTACGAATTGACCAACGTCACCCCCAGAAGCTATGGTGATCTTTAGTCCCCAGGAATGTGAGTTGCCATAGAAACCCTTCATTTCATTTGGGCCATCCTGTTATCACTTTCTGTGGAACAGGCCAGACAACAGTGGCTCTACTTACATTAGTGTAGCTACTTTATTTATTTTTCCTACATATACCATTTTGCTCTCACATGTATATATCAGAGAATTTTTGGAACTGGCTTTTGAGATGATAAAAATATTGAATCATCAAGTTTTAGGTGGAATTTTGACCCAGAGAAAGCTCAAGTCTCTCACGAAGTTTATTGGGCGATAAAACCATCTTTTCTTCTATTATAAGTGTAATGTGTAAATCAGATTAAAAATAAAGTGAAATTTGATGGTGTTAACAACTGAGGCAACTCTGTAAAACCTCCTGGTCTCTAGTTGCTGTTCTAAAGCAGGTATAATGTGTACACACAGGTAATTTGACATACACAAGTAAGTGTATGTTTAAAAAGATAAAAAGTGCCAAAGTCTCTAGAACAGAGGAACAAAGACCAGGACTTTCTACTTATTTAGCTCTTCCACATGAATACAAGCCTCCTGGATTTCATAGATTATTGGGGATTCCAAGGAATATGAGACTTCAGAAGTTAGAGACTGAGGAATTGAATAATCTTGGAGGATAACCATGAAACCGTACTGGAAGGTGGATGCAGATAAATGGCAAACCCTTTAAAGTAAACACAACATGGAATCTCCTTGACTCTGTCTGATTTCAATCTTGGACAAATTTCTGAATGAGGGTGATGTGGTTGATTCTACAAACTGGTCCATACAAGGCCTTTCCAATCATATCCCAGCTTTCCTCTCTGTGACATAGAGACTACAGAGCAACAATTACATTCCCAGATTTCCTTGCATTCCTAAAATTCCATGCTGGAACTAGATTCTGCCAGGCACATGGAGATGACTTAGAAAGTGCAAGTAAGCAACTTGGTCTGGTGCCAGACATGGGGGACTGGACTAGGGGCTCAGACTTTTTTCACGTTCTGGCTCTGCCATGGTAGAAGTTGTACCCACAATCCCTCAGCATCAGATGTGCCCAGAAGCAGTGATGGAAGGCAGGTGCTCACCTTAGCCCAACAGTGTGGTGGGACACTTCTCCAAACCGCAGTGCTCTTGGCTAGGTAATCTCCAAGCTTAGTTTCTTGACCATCTGCAAAGTCTGTAAACCAAAATGTGCCCTAAAACAAATCTCTTTCTTTTAAATAAGCAAGGATACATATAATTTCCCTATTCATCTGATAGTTTGTGATTGCTTAAAATACTTGCCATTAATAAACAAGAGAAAAATTCAGATTTACCTGAGAAACTTTTCAAATATCCATCTTCATCTCTTTCCAAATTTCATCTCACAGCTGTTGCTAACGTGACAGCCCTATATAGCTTTTTAAAAGTAAACAATTGATTCTGATATGCCAACATAATTGAGAAGCAATGACCTAACTCTGTGATCCAAACCCACATACATTAAGCCTTCTTTGGAACTTTTGAGACGTATAGATCCTCAGGTACATCCTGATTGATTGAAACAGATTCCCCAGGGTAAATATTAGGAATTTGTATGTTTGTTAAATTCCTCAGGTACTTACTGTTCTGTCAGCTGGGAAGTCTTCCAAGACGTGGTGTTTAGAAGCACTGATGTAGAAGATCAATCCTTGATGAGTGGGACCCCATGTAAGTTCATTTAAATAGCCTAAACTTCTTTCTTTCTCTGGAGTAGCAGGAGATTACTTGAAAAAGTGAAAGATTAAGAAACCATAAATATAGACTTGAGCAAAATATCTGATAAGAGTTCTCAAAATATCTTTGTGAGGAAGGCGGATAAGTAAAACTGAGTGCAAAAAAGAGTTGGGTGGATTATCAATTGGTACAATGTCTTTATACAAAAGATGCTAATCAATGGGTTGAAATCCTTCCAACAAAGAAAGAGTTCCATGTGTTAAATGGTCAAAATAGTTTAAATTACATCACAGTAACATCTAAGTTTAATTCCTCTCTCCGATGCTACCTGACCATTGTGGGTTGGCTGCATCTTCATTCAGGGACCTTGGCTGAAAGAATGTGCACTGTCTTGGGGACCTCCCGGGGCAGTAGGCGGGTAATAGATTTAGCGAGTTTTATACCGGCCAGAAGAGACTGATGTCATTTAAACCCTCATTCCATTGACCAAATCAAGTAACATGGCCATGTTTGTCTTCAAGGGTTTCTGAAAAACACTGTGAGCCTGGGAGGAGCAAGATTTAAATGTGATACTTTGTAGGATCCTTGAGTTATATGAATATTCGAAACCATAGTCTTAATCCTCTCCACTGCATCTTTTGTTTTTCTTCCTCCAAAGTCTAAGAAGAATAATCAAAGGAACACAGACTTTGGAGTCGCTATTATCTGCCATTAATTCTATCCTCATCTCATGGTTGAGGAAATCATTGAACCTATAAATTGTAGTATCATTCTATGCCAAATGTGGGGGGGTGGTGGTGTGTGTGTGTCATGCTTACATTTCAGAATTGTTCCTTCAAACAAACAGTTATTATAATTTTATTATTATCCTTGAGAAGCATCCAATTCCCTGCCCTGAATCCCAGTCCACTTGCTCTGGTAAACTACATGAAATGTGGTGATGGAGAAGGAGTTATTCAAACCTCAATTAGGAAAATATGTATTTTGGGGGATTGAACTAAAGGATAAATTGTCTATTTTTCTAGATCAATGTTTTAAAACATTGGGTGCATATTATAATTGCCTGGGGGGTTTTAAAACATCCTGATATTCTGACCAAAGGAACAATTGAATCAGAATTTCACGGAGTGGGATCAGATATCAACACTTTTTAAAAACTCCCTAGGTAATTCTAATGTGCATCCAAGTTCAAGAACTTCAGCTGTTTTTTGTCTTTTTTTTTTCCTTTTTCTTTTTTTTTTTTTATTAGCGGAGTTGCAAGTATGCAGGAAAACACTTCAGAAACTATGACGTTCATGTATGCCCCCCCTTGCAGTTTTCCCTATTAATAACACTTTACATTAGTATGGTGATTTTGTTACAATTAATGAAACAATATTGTTATAATTATACTCTTAAGTGCGGTCCACAGTTTACATTAGCATTCACTGTGTGTGTTGTAGAGTGCTGTGATTTTTGAAAAGTGCTTTCTGCTAACATGAATACAACCAAAATGTTCCCATTTTAACCACTTGGAAATATGCAATTCAGTGGCGTTACTTTCCTTCACAGTGTGCTTTCATCACCACAAGATTTTTACATTAGATAAAAGTTTTGGAAGAATAAATAAGGGACCAAAGCAAATCTCCCCTGCTAACTAGCATTTTCCTGGAGCAGGGGAGCTTCAATGAAGAGGAAAAACAAGAAGAATTTAGATCCCAAGGGGGCTGCTGAGAAAGGCCAGGACCTCCTACTATTTCCAGACAGGTTTGGAACTACTGCTGCATCCCTGAGTAATCTAGAAATAGATGATTCCACTGGAGAAATAGGCCCTAATGTCCCATGCATCTAGAACGGTACTAATTACGGAGCAGCCTTGGAAAATTGAGAAAAAGTCATTTGAGTCATTTAGGATGGCACATATTTCAGATGAGAAATCCTGCTTGGAAAATGCTGGTCTAGCCTCAAAGCATTTCCTGTGGCCCCAAACTGACATGAGTGTACCACACTAATCCCACGTGGCCAAAAAGAGTCCAAGCAGGTGTTGTTGGGAGAAATCCAGACCTGAGGTGGAGGGGCTAGGGGTCATGTCTGTGAGCTGACAACCCAAGCTTGGTGGAGGTACTGTGCAAGAGTGGATGGACGATAAATGAGGACAATATGCCTCTCCAGTGTCCAAGTGCCACCCATCCACTAGAAGCCTCACCCTCTAGGGTCTGAGGACATAAAAGAGGATCCTGAATCATTTATGATGATTTTCTACAATCAAATAGAATGGGGTAAAGTGGGGGAGAAGTGGTTAAACTAGAAATTAAAGTTTAGATAAAGTAAGTTACTATTCTTTGAGTTTGTAGACTGTATGTTTATCTGCTACATTGAATTTTGCATCCCGCATAATTTAAGTCAATATTTATTATGATAGTGAATTAAATTGATTGGCGTGAAGGATAAAACTATCTTACAATCAGTTTTCTAAAATAGTTGGCATTTTCCTGTATGAACATGTAATCTAGAAATACTTACTTCATCTTAAATATGATTGCATAATATTCTAGAACTATTTTTCCCCTCCAGATAATTAGTATATAGATGCAAAACATTGATCAGCGGGCATGTTATTCACCTATAGAGCTGTTTATTTCATAAAATATTAAAGACAATTGTGAAAAAAATTGTCATTCTCTTTCAATTCATTCTTTTTAGTACTGAAGATGTAAAATACAGAGAGCTAAAAGTTAATATAAGAAAGTATATCTTAGAATTTGGAAATAACTCTGACAATCAATTCCATTAGGATTTTTTAACTCTCTTCCATAGGAATATAAAAATGAAATAAAAGAGTTTTATTAGTACTTATATGGAAGTTAAAAATCATTTGTTATAAATCATACTACATTAACGACTAATGTTCTGCAATATCTTCCCCCATGTCATATTTGGAGCAGAACTGATTTAAGTGAAGGTAAAAGTATGAAGTATGTGCAATAATTACTGAACTTATTAGAAAAATAATTCAGCAGTTGGAGAACTATTTAGCACACTATTTCAGATTCTTGCCAGTCTCTCCTCCAGTGAGTTGAAGTGTTGAATTCAAAAGCAGAGTTCCTCATAAAACCGATTAATTTTGATGGACAGGACTAATTTTATGGTTTCCAATTTTGTGATTCCTCAAATAAGCTGTTTCCACCAGGAATTCTGACTGCTTGAAGAATCAGCTTCATTGCATTTTCTTTTCCTCCAAAAATGAAGTACAGATTTTTCAGGATTCACCATCGTTTACCACTAAATAGTTTTGTTTTGTTTTTTTCACTTTCTAACTTCATGTCTTGTGGCCTGTTAATCTTGATTCATGGTCAGTCAATTATTTCTTCAGTTTAAATCTTCCTCCACTGCTACGTAATAACATTTCCTGGGCTCACAAAACCTTTTGAAGGCAGTAAAATTTTGCACAATTCTATGCATATGCACATGGCCTCACACATCCCATTTGTCAACCAAAGGCACAACAAGGTCATAGAAGGAAGGTTGAGACATTACCATTACCCTTGGCTCTCGCAGCAACACAATCTGGAACCGGTTGGGTGTTTTAGTTCACTAATGCTGATGAAATGCAATATACCAAAAAGTGGGTTGGCTTTTACAACGGGGATTTAGTAACTTACAAGTTTACAGTTCTGAGGCCATGGAAATGTCCAAATCAAGGCATCAACAAGCGATGCTTTCTCCAGAAGCCCGGTTCCCAGAAATCCTCAGCTCCTCTGGGGCATGGCCAGGCACAGGCCACGCCTGCAGTTCTCTCCCTTCTCTCCCACCTTTTGATGCTTCCAGCTTCTGGCTACTTTTCTCTCTCAGTCTCTCTGTGTATTTCTCTTTTTTTAGCTTCTCTTGGGCTTTTTTCTGTGTCTTCTTTGTCTTTTATCCTCTTATAAAGGACTCTCAGTAAAAGCATTAAGACTGCTTTCAGAACTTGTTCTCAGGAAAGGCTCTGATGAACTCATTCACGCTGGATGTCAATGATGAGAAAACAATGTATTAGCTTCTTTTTTTTTGTTTTTAAAAGTAGTAAAATTGGCTGTTTTGTATTTAAAACTGGGGAAAAAATGAGAACTCTCTGCACTCGGGGCTAGGCTATAGATAAAGAAGCTTATTCATTATTATAATTTAAACATAGTGCTTCTAAAATATAAATTCACTTAAATTTACCTAGTAAAGGATTTAAGAAATACTTTGATTAAAACCATGCTACAAAATAGGGAGCTTCAGTGGACTTATTTGAATTTCCTAAATCAAAGGAAGGAAATCAACTAACCGATAATGATAACTTGGTGGAAAAAAGGATCCATAACAGATTTGGAGTTAGCAATATAATGATTCAGCATTTTAGGGGTCAACCAAAACCAGACTTGGGGGATAAAGGTCACAGTGAGTTAAGGGTAGAATTTCCTAATCTATGCCATATGCATTTTAAGTATTTTCTACCATATCTCATTAAGACCATCCCTTAAAAATAATTCCCTGCTGCACTAAACCTGTGTGTAGGAAGGCAGTCAACTGTAGGAAACTCTTCTATTTTCTTGTAAATGCACTGAAAAGAATACTTTTAATGTTTATAGTTTTAGATTACTTTTCAAATTTTGATATTTTTTGCCTGTTACTTTTCCTCAGTGAAAACACTTTTAAAATACACTTGTTTTTATTTGCATTAGAGGATCGAAATTTCATTTAGTTTTCTTTAATTAAATCATTCGCTAGTTACATGATTGAAAGTGAAAACTGGTCCTATATTAAATGCTATATGTGAACAGGGATGAGAGCAGACCCTGTTTAAAGGGGACTACTGGTAGTAGTTGCCTTAACTTTGACTTCTAAAACTTCTTTTGAAAATGTAAATAAACAGCTTACTTGTACGTAATATATAGTGACTTCAGATTTTTCTGTACAGTATTTTGAATGTGTGATAATTGTCAAGGCTAAGTGTCTATTAACAAAAAGAAATTCAGTATTTTAAGTTTTGTAAAGTAATACATTTGTGAATTAAAAATTTTGAAACAATTAGAATTCATTTAATTCTGTATAGAAGATACCATTAAAACTTAGGATGAGTATTTTTCTTGATCCAAAGTCTGTGAATTTGGCTTTACTACCTCAACTGCAGATGTTTATTTGCTTTTATAAACTGTTGCAAATAGAAAAAAATAGAATAAATATATAGTTTTGGAGTGACATCACTATTTAAACATTTTTACACAGATTGGTGTTAGAAAATTTGCCACTTCAAGTTAGTAATTTTCTATGTTTTTGACTTTTTATATTAAACACGTTTTTGCTACTGTTTAGTTCATGCAGTTTATAATGTATTTTATATATCTTTTATATTTAAAAACCTTTACCCCATGTAAAAGAGTGTTTTTTTTCATCTTTAGAAGTCTATGTGTTTAAAAACAATTGAAGGGAATAGTTTAAATTAGTTTCTCTCTTTTAGTTTAATACTTGTGTATAAGGTAGCTTTAGCCACTAAATTCTGGTGAAGTTGATATAGTCTCATTTATTAATTGTCCTAAAATGGAACAGTAGCAAACTCGCTAAGCTTTTGTATTAAAAGTTAAATTGTTCTCAGTATCTTAAACATAGAGGTATCTAATAAATACATTGTGTATGTTTGGGTTTTAACTGATACATTTTATATATGAGCTATTTTAGATATGCAGTGTTCCTTCTACAACTGCAATTTGAAATGTCTATAATTTAGCATATTTTAATGCTCTAGCATTCTGCAGCTTATAGCCTTTAAACATTGTTTTGGTGAAATGTCAGTGTTTTATTAGTACTGAAGTATGCAAGCGGTTTTTTTTTATGCTCTCTTCTGGCAACAGAAAGTGGTGTCCCAGCATATTCTGTACTAGAACAGCAAAGAAACTTTGGGGAAGGAAGAAGGACATTTAATTCTTTCCCTGGTAATGAAGAGCCTGATGACAACACAGTGCTGCAATTTTTGGATAATGAGCTACAACTGGTTTTTAATTTTGTTTTTAATATGTTTATTTAAGAAGTACAATTTTTATAATGAAGTTTTAAGTTTGAAATAAAGTTGAAAATAAAAGATGTTGCTTTGGAAAAAAACAAAAAAAAGATTAAGACCTACCCTGAATGAAGTGGGTCGCCTCTTAAATTAAGATCCTACTCACTGAAAGATCCTACTTACAATGAGTCCATGTCCACAGGAATGGATTAGCTTTAAGAACATGATAGCTTCTGGGGTACATAGAGATTCAAACCATCATAGCAGGTATTCAATAATTGTTTTTCATTTGCACTGAAGAGCTTGGGTGCTGTCTTGAAAAAGAAGGGAAATTTGGGTTGTATTATGGATTAAGAAGACTGTTGGATGGGGAAAAGCATTTTATTCTTTAAGTTGCATGTGTTCTCCCCTGAAAAATCTTGTAAACTAGTAACTTTTTAAATTTCATTTCTTGCAAATGAAGTTATGTCACTCTCCCTGTGTTTAAACTCCTTTGTTGTTTTAAAAGTTGTTTTGAGGATAAATTTGGTTCCTATTTTTACATGGGCCAGTGTTCTAGTTTGCTAATGCTGCCGGGATGCAAAACACCAGAAATGGATTGGCTTTTATAAAGGGAGGTTATTTGGTTACACAGTTACAGTCTTAAGGCCATAAAGTGTCCAAGGCAACACATCAGCAATCAGGTACCTTCACTGGAGGATGGCCAATGGTGTCCGGAAAACCTCTGTTAGCTGGGAAGGCACGTGGCTGGCGTCTGCTCCAAGTTCTGGTTTCCAAATGGCTTTCTCCCAGGACGTTCCTCTCTAGGCTGCAGTTCCTCTTCAAAATGTCACTCTCAGTTGCTCTTGGGGCATTTGTCCCCTCTTAACTTCTCCAGAGCAAGAGTCTGCTTTCAACGGCCATCTTCAAACTGTCTCTCATCTGTAGCTCCTCTCTCAGCTCCTGCACATGCTTCAAAGCTTGGCTGTGGCAAGCTCGCTCCTTCTGTCTGAGCTTATATAGTGCTCCAGTAAACTAATCAAGGCTCATGCTGAATTGGTGGGGCTACACCTACATGGAAATTATCCAATGAAAGATGTCACCCACAGCTGAGTGATCACATCTCCATGGAAATATCTGATCAAAAGTCTCCAGCTCAGTCAACACCAATAGGTTTCCTGCCCACACAAGACTGCATCAAAGATAATGGAGTTTTCGGGGACATAATACATCCAAACCAGCACAGCCAGGTAAAGCTGGCATTGTTTTCTTCTATCTCCACATCTAAAAATGTGTGAGGAGATAATAGGGGTCCAAGGTTAAAGTTAAATCCACCATCCTTCTGAAACTTATTGAAAACACAGTCTTAGGGAAGGGAGTGCCCTTTTGAATCTCAGAGGCCACGTTATCTCAGTTAGCTGGGCTTCAACAAGATACAGGTCATTGAATCCTACCCTTAAGGTGTTTTATTTTAAAGGACAATCACCACCATTTTGGGGGGATCCAGTTATGCCGTCTCTCCATTTAGAAGGGGAATTCCCTAATTAGTAATAAAGTATGCCCCTTATTATCTATGACACATATTTTAATAGTTGTTTAATCACTGACTTGGACGTTGCTATATTGGAGCATGTGTGTGTGTGTGTGTGTGTGTGTGTGTGTGTGTGTGTGTGTGTGTGAGAAAGAGACAGTGTAGAGGAAGTTAGTGGACATGTTGCATTTGAACTTTCCACTTAACAGAGTAATGAAAACTCACCATTATCTGAATGAAGAATTATTGATGTCAGTAATAATGGTGGTATTATCTATTTGTTTCAATTGATAAACCAGTAAATATTTAATAGTATACAATTGAAAACCTACAGGAATACAAAATAGACTGGTTCTTACCCTGCTATTTTCACTGCCCAGAGGGCTGGGACTCATGCAAAGAGTGACAGTAATACTAGGAAGCAGTTCTGTACTTGTGACAAATCCATAACACCTGGAAGATGAAAAGTGGAACTCTTTATAGGGAAACATCTACAAACCATGTACTATAGGATTCCCATATATAGGGCTACAGTGATGAAGTTATCAAAGAAACAATATAATTTACAAAGTACTCTAAGAAACAATCATGTCATTTGTACATGCTGATCCCTCAAAATAGGAGGGTAGTCACTTCAAGTTATTGACACATTAGGGGAACCACTTGTAATGTGCAATAGAATGAATATTTAAAATAAATAAAGATATTAAAGAAACCAGAACATTTTGAAAAATAAAATTCTGGGAAGAGTAACAGAAAAAATATAATTAATAGATATATAAAAATGAATATACAGTAGAGAAGTAAACTCAGTGGAGAATATCAACATTGTCTTTAGCACAGTAAAGAAAAAATGGTGAACTATAAGAAGGAGCTGAAGACATCACTAATGACTGATATTGGTACAGAAGGAAAGTGAGAAAGATAATTTTCTCAAATAAAGCATTGTTAATCTAAACTTCTTTACACAACTGCATTGTCATAGGTTTTTGTAGAGGGTATAACACAAAAATCTAAGTGCCTTTGGGGGAGCAATATCTACAAACACTCAAAAAGGTTCAGAATTTTGGATGCTAATTATCTCAAAAGCAAAGTAGAATACAGATGATCAAGCAGAAAGAGAAGCTGAAATCTATAAAAAGAGCATTTAGAAACCCACATTCTTTCATCAATCCTATGCAGTCAGTCCACTTAAATCTTGGTAAAAAGGCAGGATATTTATTTCATAAGACTAAAATCATTTCTTCATTATGTGTTTGATAAAATTCAAATGGGAACCACTGGGCCTTGAATCTTTTGCATATGTAGGAGGGTGGGGCAGGATTATCACTACAAATTCAATGTCTGTATTATATATGAGTTATTGTGAAATTTATTTATTCTTGAGTCAATTTTGGTAAGTTGTGTTTTTCAAGGACTATTATTGATTTCATCCAAGATATCAAATTTCTTAGAAAATATGTTTTTCATAATATAACTTTATTTTCTTTTTTAATATCTGTAGCATTTGTAGTGATACATTTTCTGATATTGGTGGCTAGCATTTTTTTTCTCTTTGTTCTTGTCAGTTTTGCTAGGAGTTTATCAGTTTTTATTCTTGTAAAGAAATCAACTGTTGGCTTTGCAGATTTTGTCTATTGTTATCCATTTCTTTGATTTCTGATTTTATAATCACTATTCCTTTCCTTCTGCTTAACATGGGTTTAATTTGCTTTGCTTTTTCTGGGTTAAAACATAGATAATTTCTTTCAGACATTTTTCTTTTCTTATACAGTTATTTAAAACTATAAATTTCTCTCTAAGCATGGCTTTAACTACATTCCACCAAACAAATCATTTTGTTTGATATATTACCTAATTTTCCTTGTGATTTCCATTGACCCATGGGGTATGTTAAAACATGCTATATAATTCTCAAATATTGGGATTTTTTAAGATATCTTAGTGCTAATTTAAGGCTTCTATAGTTAGAGAAATACTCTATAAAATTATGACCTTTGAAATTTGTTGAGATTTACTTTATGCCTAGCATATTAACAATTTCATATGTCCTTGGAAAGAATGTGTATTTTTCACTTGTTGGGCATGGAGTTATACAGTGGTCAATTAGGTCATGCTGATTGATCATCTGTATGTTTAATGATATTTCCTACTTGTTCTGTTACTAACAAAGGGGTAATAAAATGTCCATCTATGAGTTTGTGTTGGTCTAATTCTCTCTCAAGTTCTAAAAGTTTACATTTCATTTTGAAGCTCTGCCTTTAATGCATATGTATTTGGAATTGTTATATTTACCTGATGAATTTCTCAACTTACTATAAAATGAATCCCTTTAACTATTATGATAGTTGTTGTTTTGAAGTCTTCTTAAAATACTGCTTAATATGCTTACTCTTCATGGTATATATTTTTTCCTGTGCTTACTATGAACCTATTTCTGTCTTTTAATTTAAAGAATATTTTTAAATAAATATAACCTATTTGGGTATTTCATTTTCCCTCCATGTGACAATCCTTACCTTTTAATTGGAGTGTTTAGTCCTTTTATCTTTAATATAACTATTTATATGTTTGGGTTAAAGGCTACACTTTGGTCATTTCCAACTCTTTTCTACTTACCCTTTCTGTTTTTCCTTCCCTAATATATATTTCCTGTCTTCACTTCAATTAATCAATTTTATAACATATTTCATTCTATTTCCTCTGTTGGCCTCTTAGTTACACCACTTTTATTTTATATTTTGTTATATGTTCACACATATCATCCTTATATATTTGGAAGAATTCACCAGTTAAGGTATCTAGGCATAGAAACATCTTGCAAGAATATTTGTAATGGTGGTTTTAATTTCCTATCTTTAATTTCATTTCACTTATGGCAATTTTTGGCAATTTAGTTTTTCAAGAAATGTGTGCATTTAACTTGCTAAAGTTTTCGTTCATTCATATTAAAATTTGTAGTCATATCGTTACTATTGGTATTGGTAAATTGCATCTCATATTTTTCATTGATAAGTTTTGCTAGGAGCTGTTCACTTTTATTAATCAATACAAATGATCAACTTTTGGAATTTCTTATTTCAGCTTTTACTTCTATGATTACTTTCTTTATATTTCCTTGGAGTTTAATTTCTTGGGTTTTCTCCCCTCCCTCCCCCCACTAGCTTCTTGAGAATGAAACTTAAATCATTGATTGCGAGTTTAATATTTCTTCTACTATAACACATCTGTATAATAAAACCAGTTTTATTCTAAAAAAAGCTTTCTTTGGATTAAAGTCTAGTTTGATTGATATTAGCATTGCTATACCAGTTCTTTTTGGCTGTGCAGTTGTGCAGTTAATGATTGCATGGTTTACCTTTTTCATCATTCATTTTGATGTTTCTGTGGCCTTCTTTTAAAGTTATGTCTTTTGTATGCATATTGGAAAATTGTGTTTGCGTGCTTCATTTTTTACCAAATCTGACAATTTTATTTTAATCTATAATTTGAAATATTTATTAACTATAATGCATTTACTGATTTATTTGGACCTATATTTAACTTTTCACCATTTGCTTTTCATTCACCCCGTCTGTTTCACATATCTTTTTAAATTCTTTTCTCTCTTTTTATGGTAAGACTGTTAGAAGTCTTATTATACTGTCTATTGGGATGATTTATTTATCCTGCTTGGACTTTGTAGGGCTTTTTATCCTAGAGGTCAATGTTTTTCAATAGCTTTGGAAAATTCTTAGCCACTCCTATTTTGAATATTGCTTTCTCTCCCATTTGTTTTCTAATCTCTGTCAGGGTCTCCAATTACTTATTTCATGTCTTTCGTTATTTTCTATGTGTTTCCCATGCTATTTTATGTATTTTGTATTCTTAATTGGTTATGCATGAGCTTAATTTTCTTACTGATCTTGCTTCCCTTTCACTATTCAGTACTGTGATGTGCCTAATATCTTGCTAAACTCATCTACTGAGTTCTTAATATATTTCTAAGTTCAAGAAAGTCCATTTTTTGTTGAAAATCTCCATATTTAGTCCATATTGTGCCTGTTTACCTGTATATTCTTTACACCATTAATGATAGTTATGTTCAAATTCTCTTTTCTAATTCCAGTATTTGAATCAATAATGGGTTTGTTTCTATGGTCTGTTTTTATACTGGTTTTTACTTATATGTTTCTTCTTGAATGATGGACTGGGAATGGCTCCTGTTCCCACAAGCCAGAATAGAAAATATCGTAATGTTTTGATATTTGGTACTTTTGGTGGAGGATGCATGAGGGTTATCTCTTAACAGGGGGTAAAAGTATCCCTAAACCAAATGCTGCTCTGGTGCTGGCTAACAAAGTTTAGGCACAAGACCTGAAAGGGCTAAACTATTTCAATGAAGCTTAACCTTGTCCCCAAACAGAGCCCAATAATATTGATAGGAATACAAAGATTAAGCAATGAAAAATGTAAAATTCTCGATTTGTGGCAACCAGTTGAAAATTTTCAGGCAAGCTAAACAGAAAAATATAATCCATAGTTGGGATAAAATGAATCAATTAAAATCAACCCTGAAATTACAAAGATGATTATTAGTAGACAAAGACATTAAATGAGTTTTAGAATTGGAATGGCATTCCATATATCCAAGAAGCTAAAGGGAATGGGAATGTTGAACAAGTTAATTGAGACATGCATATTTATCTAGCTAGTTAAATGTAGATAGATAGATATGTATGTGCCTATATATATATATCAACTTGTAGAAGTACAAATTACAATGTTATAAATGAAAGATCTCACTGGATGAGATTAATAGCAGATCAGACATTGTAGAATAAACAATTACTCAACTAAAGAAATACAAAACAAACTATTCCAAATGAAAAGAAGGATTAAAAAAATAGAGGAGTAATGAGTTGTAGGACAATCTCATCTGGTCTAATAGCTCTATAATTTGATTGTCCAAAAAGGGTAGGCAGTTCAGAAAATATGTTTGAAAAATACTGGCTGAAAAGTATCCTAATCTCATAAAAACCATAAACCACAGATGCCAGAAGCTCAGTTAACTTTGAACTTAATCACAAGAAATATGAAGAAAACTATCAAGTTACATTATAATCAAATTTCTTATAGCCATTGATAAAGAGATGAGCTTAAAAGGAACCAGAGGTAAAAAAAGAAACAAACAAACAAAAAAAAACACATTATGTACAAAGGAATGAAGATAAGGATGACAGCAAATTTTTGTTCAGAAAAAATGCAAACTGCAAGATCTCTAAGTACTGAGAAAAGCAATCTAAAATCCATTACCCAGGAAAAATATCTTTGAAAAGCAGAGGTGAAATGAAGATATTATTTAGCATGCAGAGACTTAAAGAATTTATCACCAGCAGATACAGACTACAAAAAGTATTAAAGGAAATCTTCAGGACAGAAAGAAAATGGTTGGGGATTGAATTCTGGATCAATACAAAAGAATGAAGAACACTGGAAATAGTACCTATGTAGGCAAATACAAAATATATTTTTATTATTTAAAAATTTTAAAGGTAATTTGTTTAAATCAAAACTAATGAAACTGTTTGATAGCTTTATAACATATGTAAAAGTAAAGTTTATGAAAAGAATAGCAGAAAGGACAGGGAAGAGAAATAAAAGTATGCTATAATAAGGCTCTGCTACTCTATGTGAAGTGGGATAATATAACTTGAAGGAAATGTGCCAAATTAAAGATATATAATATAAACTCTGAAGCAACCACTAAAATAAAAAGCAAAACAAAACACAGAGTTAAAGCTAATAATCCAGCAAAAGAGATAAAACACTCAAATAATGCAAAAGAAGGCAGAAAAAGAGAACAAATTGAACAAAGAACAAATGGGACAAATAGAAAACAAATAACAAGATGGGAGTTATAAATCCAACCAAATCTGTAATTATATTAAATGTAAATTTTATGAACAGGCCAATTAAAAGGAGAGGCTTGCCAATTTGATTAAAAAATTATGCTCTGCTTATATGAAACCCACTTTAAAATGAAAACACAATTAGAATAAATGTAAAAGGATGAAAAAATATATGTCATCATAACACTTATACAAAGAAAAAAAACCGATGGAGCTATATTACTGTCAGACAAAATAGATTCCAGAGAAAACATATTAGCAGGGATAAAAAGGGTATTTTCATAACAATAAAAGTTTCAGTTTCTGAAGAGTACAAATAAAGGTGAATGTTTATGCATCTGAAAACAGAACTTCAAAATGTATGAAGCAAAAACTGACAGAACTGTAAAAAAAATGTACAAATATACAATTACAATCAGAGATTTCAAAACCTCTCTCAAAAACAGGATGAATAAGTAGGTATAAAGTCAAGATTCAGAAACCTTGAAATATAGTAATAAACAACTTGACCAACTTGACATTTGTTTGAACAGTTCAACTAAGAACAGCAGAGTACATGTTCTTTTCAAGTGCACACAAAATATTTACTAAGTTTGATCATATATTGGACTATAAAACAAGTTTTAATAATATTAAAAAGAATCAAGCCACCAAAAATGTTTTCTGTTGAATATGAAAGTAAATTAGAATTAAAAAAAAAGATATCTAAAAAATCCCCAAATATTTAGAAACTAGCAAATACAGTTCCAAGTAATCTACAGAACAAAGGTAAATCAAAGAAAAACTAGAAAGTATTTTGAAAAGCATAATTTACCCAATCAACAAGGAACTTTGTAACACTCAATGAATATGTTCAAAAAGAAGGATGGTCTAAAATCAATGGCTCCAGCTTCTACTTTACAAAACTAGAAAAAAGTATGAATTATTAAGGGAAAGACCCAGCTGTAATTAGACCCCCATTGTGTACTTAGCAGGAAGAACATGTTAATTCTGTAATCTGTCCCTTGGTTAAACACTACAACAGTTCTTACTTCATTTCTGTAAATAAGGTTTTGTGAATCTGTTTTGTATTGTGAAAAATTCTAATATAACATTGATATTTTGATTTGTAGTATTTCTAATGGTAGACTTAATTGAAAAATAAAGTTAATTTACTTTTTATATTCAGGGGAATTTTAAAGAAAGTCAAATCTTTTGTAGGTAATTAAGAAAATCAATGTGGTTTATTTTAGTTATTTAACCCACTGGTTATTATTCTGTAACAGCTTGTGTAAATGGGAAATTTTGAATGTGCTATTATTTTACCTAGATGTAAAATTCCATATGTATTACAGAAAATGTACAAAGGTTTTATTAATAAAATTTAATAATGTTTAGCTAAAAAAAGAAACTAAGAAAAAAGAACATATAAAGCCTCAAGAAAGCAGAAGAGAGAACCTAAGATGGTGGCTAGGAGAGACAGGGCAGAAAAACACCTCTGTGAAAAATACTAGATAAAAACCAGAAAGTGACCGAGAACACCAGTTCCAGTGATGCACCAGCTGGACAAGGTCTGCTAAATCCACTTGGTGAAACCGGGAGTCTGCATTCTGAAACGAGTGAGTGAACCTGCTGAATGTCTGGCATCCATGCTGCGGTGTGGGGAAACCATGGGTTGGCATTTGGAGGTGGACTAGTTCTTTTTTTAAAAAAACCCAAAAGCAGCTGCAGATATGGCAGCGAGAACCACACAGTGAAGCATGGTGGGAATGGGCTGTGTGAACGCCTCATTATCTGGTGTGGAAGATAGCCTTTTGTGGACCCACTCTGTCTCAGAGTGAGGAGGGCAGAGGTGAGCCAAAAGGGGAAAAAAACCATGCCCTTTGCAGCCATCTTCCCGGTGGGCTGGGAACTCTCCTGCCTGGCACCACAGCCATGGAGCAGAGCTGCACCATGAGACCCAATGTGATGAGAAGTGTTTCCCGCAACACCGCGCACATGCCACAATATTGGGCATGGACAATAGCCTTTCTCGTGTCCACAGCAGATTGTCCCGGAGCTGGGAAGGTGGAGCTGTGCAAAAAAGGGGAGGTTACCACGCCCCATTCAGCCATCTTTACAGCAGGCTGAGAATGCCCCTGCATGGCCGGTGGCCCAGGGCTTCCCTTGAGGGATGGTGCACACTTGTGACATGGCACAGCCCTCCCCCAGCAGAGGCCCTGGAAGGGCACAGCTGGGAAGAGGGCCAATACCAAGGACTTGTGGGTCAGTGGCAGAGACAATCTGTGGCAAGACTGAAATGAAGGTTTAAACTCTTGCAACAGCCTTAAATCTCCAGGAACACTTGGGACGTTTCATTATTAAAGCTGCCCTGCCTCCCTAACTGCTCAGACACATGCCCCACATTCAGGGCAAACAGCACCAAAAACACACCCAAACTTGGTGCACCAATTGGACCCTACAAGAATCAGACCCCCACACACCACAAAGACAAAGTTGGGGAGAACTGACTTGAAGGGAATAGGTGACTCACAGATGCCATCTGCTGGTTAGTTAGAGAAAGTCTACACCACCAAGCTGTAGATCTGACAAATTAGAGATTGGGGTTTCAATAATCCTTCATATCCTAAAAGAACACTATCAAGTAAAGCAAATGCCAAGAGCCCAAAAACAACAGAAAATTTTAAAGCATATGAAAAAACCATACAATATGGATAACCCAACACCAAACACCCAAATCAAACAATCGGAGGAGACACAGTACTTGGAGCAATTAATCAAAGAACTAAAGATAAACAATTAGAGCATGGCACAGGATATAAAGGACATGAGGAAGACCCTAGAAGAGCATAAAGAAGAAACTGCAAGAGTAAAGAAAAAAATAAATGATCTTATGGAAATAAAAGAAACTGTTGAACAAATTAAAATGATTCTGGATACTCATAGTACAAGAATAGAGGAAGCTGAACAATGACTCAGTGACCTCAAGAACCACAGAATGAAAAATGAAAGAACAAAAGAAAGAATGGGGTCAAAATTCAAAAAAAAATCAAAATGGATCTCAGGGATATGATAGATAAAATAAAATGTCCAAATATAAGACTCATTGGTGTCCCAGAAGAGGAAGAGAAGTGTAAAAGTCTAGAAAGAGTATTCAAAGAAATTGTTGGGGAAAAATTCCCAAACCTTCTACACAATATAAATACACAACGAATAAATGCCCAGTGAACTCCAAAGAGAATAAATCCAAACAAACCCACTCCAAGACATGTTCTGATCAGACTGTCAAATACTGAAGAGAAGGAGCAAGTTCTGAAAGCAGCAAGAGAAAAGCAATTCACCACATACAAAGGAAACAACATAAGACTAAGTAGTGACTACTCAGCGGCCACCATGGAGGCGAGAAGGCAATGGCATGACATATTTAAAATTCTGAGAGAGAAAAATTTCCAGCCAAGAATACTTTATCCAGCAAAACTCTCCTTCAAATTTGAGGGAGAGCTTAAATTTTTCACAGACAAACAAATGCTGAGAGATTTTGCTAATAAAAGACCTGCCCTACTTCAGATACTAAAGGGAGCCCTACTGACAGAGCAACAAAGAAAGGAGAGGGAGCTATAAAGAAATTTAACAGACATATATAGAACATTACATCCCAATTCACTAGGGTACACATTCTTCTCTAGTGATCATGGAATTTTCTCCAGAATAGACCATAGTCTGGAACATAAAACAAGCCTCAATGAATTTTAAAAAATGGAAATTATTCAAAGCACATTCTCTGACCGTGAGGGAATACAAATAGAAGTCAATAACCATCAGAGACTTAGAAGATTCATAAACACCTGGAGGTTAAAAATGAGGGGGAGATGAAAACATTCCTGGATAATCAAAAGCTGAGGGAGTTCATCACCAGTAGATCAGTCCTATAAGAAATGCTAAAGGGAATTGTGTAGGCTGAAAGGAAGGGACACTAAACATTTGACTGAAACCACATGAAGAAATAAAGATTTCCAGTAAAGATCACATGGTAAATATAAATACCAATACTACTTTATTTTTGGTTTGCGACGCCACTATTTACTTCCTACAGGATCTAAAATACATGAAGTGTAACGACAAATCAGTGGTTTTGAACTCAATGTAAAATATGTATTTTTTGACAAGAACTACATAAAGGTGGGGCAATTGAGGAGAATAGGAACACAGTTTATGTGTCCTATTGAAGTTAAGTTGATATCAAGGAAAACAAGATTGTTATAGACTTAAGATGTTAAATTTAAGCCCCAAGGTAAACACAAAGAAAACATCAGAGAATATGATCATAAAGATGAAAAGTAGAGTATGGGTTATGAGAAGTGGGGGAAAGGGCATTGGGGAGTTAATAAGAAATGAGTATAGGGTTTCTGTTTGGTGTGAAGGGAAATTTCTAGTAATGGATGGTGGGAAGGTGATGGCATTTCAACATTGTGAATGTGATTAATCCCACTAAATGTAATGCTAGGGAGGGGTTGAAATGGGAAGATTTATGCTGTAGATACGTTCCCACAATTGTAAAAAAAGACAGTCTAAATAGATAATGACAATTAAATGCCATAGATGATCCTGGATGAGATCCAAGAATAGAGGAAAAAAGGCTCAAAAGGACACAATTGGGACATAAGGGAAAAAAAGTGAAATATAGAATGTGAGCTTTATAGCAATGTTAAATTTCTTGACTTCTTAACTACACTTAATGCGATTACATAAATGAATGTTCTTGTTCATAGGAAATGTATATGTGAATTATATTATTTGTTCAAGGATGTGTGCAACTTGCTCTCATATGTTCAGAAGACAGAGCAATAGATAGGAAGGGAGGGAGGGAGGGAAAAAAAGAAATGGTAAAGTGACAAAATATCAAAGTTGGTAGATCAGGGTATCAGTGGAGGGAGGTTGGGGTATGCTGGAGTTCTGTGTATGGGGTTTGTATTATTTTTGCAACTGTTTCTGTAAGTTTGAAATTATTTCAAAATAAAAAAAAAGAAAGCAGAAGAAAAGAGATAGTGAAGCTCATAGTGGAAATCAATTAAATAGGATGTAGAACAATAGAATTACTTGAAGCAATATCTGGTTTTGTGAGATCAACAAAATTTTAATTGATTTAAGACAATTGTAAAAAGGTAAGGCAAGAGATTGATCAGGAAAAAGAGAGGAGATATGAATTTATAATGAGGAATGAGAGAAATGATGTAACTATATAGTCTAAAAATATTAAAAGGATAATAAGGAACTTTTGAACATTTTGGTGTCAGGAGGTTCAACAACTTATGTGGGTTGAGAAAATTATCTGAAAGGCATTAATTACCAATGCTCAACCAAGAAGAAATTCAACTGCCCTCATCTGTTAAAGAAATCAAGTTTGTAGACAGAACTTCCCAACAAATAAAACGCCAAGCCCAGATGACTTCTGTTGAGTTTGAATCATGTTTCCCATAAAAGGAATGTTCACGATCCAATTCTTGAACCTATGGGTGTGAACCCATTTGTAAATAGGGCCTTTGAAGATGTTATTACATAAGGTGTGCCCAAACTGAATGAGGGTGGGCCTTCATCCAATATGGCTGAAGTACCTGTAAGCAAAATAAATTCAACACAGAAAGAGAAGCCATAGGAGCCAGTAGCTGGAAGTTAAGAAGACCCAGAAGAGAAAGGAGAAGATGCCTCCATATGCATGGCCATGTGACAGAAAAGCCAGGGACCCCAATGATTGCTGGCCAGCCAGGAAATGTCCATCCATGAGAAAGCAAGTTTCTAGCCTCTGAAACCATGAACCAATAATTGAGTATTATAAAGGCCAACCCATTGTATGGTATTTTTATTTTAGCATTAGAGAACTAATGGATAATTCTATCAATCTTTCCAGAAGAGATGATGACATTCTCACACAAACTTTTCTAAAATATGTAGAGGAAGGAGTACTTCCCAATTCTTCCTATGAGGCCAACATAATTCTGATACCAATACAAGACAAAGACCTTACAAAGTTATGCTGCTTTGAAGCTGTTATGGAAACTAGAAGAGCCATGATCTTTTAATCCAAACTTGTGGGGTGGAACCTTTTCATTGAATGTTGCCAAGGAGATGTGACCCATCCAACTGTAGGTGAGACCTTTGATTAAATTATTTCCATGGAGATGTGAACCAGCCCATTCAGGGTGGGTCTTGATCTTTAAAGAGATCTCACACAGAGATCAGAGAGACCAAATGCCATGGGATTTGCTAAGCCAGAACCCACAGAAACTGAGAGAATGAGCCTACACAGACGCATACATTTAGAGACACTGGGAGCTGCAGACAGAAGGATGTTTGGAGAGGCTAAGTTAAGAGATGAAATCCAGAGTTTGCTCCAGAGAAGCTAAGAGATGAGCCCCAAACACTTAAAGAGAAATTCCCTGGGAGAACAAGCAAGGATGCACAAGAGCTGAGAGAGAGAAGCTAAGAGAGACAGAAGCCCAGAGACATTTTGGAGAAAACCATTTTGAAATGCAACCTGGAAGCAAAGGACCAGCAGACACCAGTCACATGCCTTCCCAGTTGAAAGAGGTGTTTCAGATGCTATTGGCTTTTCTTCAGTGAAGGTATCCTTTTGTTGATGCCTTACTTTGGACACTTTTCTGGCCTTAGAACTGTAAATTTGTAACCTAATAAATTCCCTTTTAAAGGGCCAATTCATTTCTGGTATTTTGCATAACAGCAGCTCTAACAAACCAGAAAAAAAGGAATAAACAAACAAACTGCATATCACTATCTCTCAAGAACGCAAATCCAAAAATTATTTCAAAAATTCATCCAACTGAATACGATTATATGAACAAAAAAACAACAAAAAAAACAAAACATCATCACAAACTGAGGTTTATCCTGGAGCTGCAAGGTTGATTCACATTCAAAAATCTATTCACTGTAATTCACAATAGTAATGAAAGAGTTATCATTTCCATAGATGCAGAAAAATCATTTGATAAAATCCAACATCCTTTCCTGATAAAACATTTCAGCAGCTGATAAATAGAAGAGACTTTCCTCAACCAGATACAGAGCTTCTACAAAAAACCCTACAGCCTAACTTTATGTTTAATGGTGAAAAAATGAATGTTTTCTCCCCAAGATCAGGAAAAAATATCAAGAATATTTCCTCCCATCACTTCAACCTAATATAGCAATGAAGTAAGACAAGAAAAATAAATGAAAGACATCAAAATTAGTAAGGACGATGTAAGATAAGAATGTCATTACTAATAGCATGATCATCTATGTAGAAAATCCTGTGACATCTACAAAAAATGCTATTGAAACATAACTGAATTTAGCATGTTTACTGTATACCAAATCAATAAACACACACAGACAACATAGTTTATATAATATAGCAATCATAAATTGAATTACAAGTAAAAACCATAACACCAAAATTATGAAAGAATTGGGGACAAATCTGATAATATTTGTGCAGGATGTATACTAAGAACTAAACACTCTGCTGAGAGAAATTAAAGATGTAAATAAATGGAGAGTTATACTGTTTTTATGGATTAGAAGACTCAATATTTTTAAGTTGCCAAACCTCCTTAAATGGATCAAGAGATTAAATGCAATACTGATCAAAATCCCAACAGGGTTTTTATTCTTTCTTTGGTAGACATTGACAAGCTGGTTCCAAAATTCATATAGAAATGTAAAGGACCTAAAATTATGAAGTACTTTGAGAAAGAAGAAAATATTGGAGGAGTTATTCTGACTTCAACATTTATTATAAAGCTGTATTAATCAAGAGACTGTGGAATTGGCATCAAGATAGATGATAGATCACTGGAACAGAATAGAGTGCAGAAATAGACCTATACAATCAGTTGCTTGTCATCAAAAATATATTTCACTGGCTAATGGACAATCTTTCCCACAAATGGTATCAGAACATTTGGCTATCCCTGTAAAAAAAATGACTCAACTTTAATCATATATCAAAGTTAACTTGAAATGAGAAACCTAAAGCTATAATACTTCTGGAAGAAAATATAGAAGCTTAAGTGAAAGCACTGTCTGTCAAAGAAAAAAATCAACAAAGCTGACTTTATCAAAATATGCTGTTAAAAGAGGAACAAAAGACAAGAAGCATACTGAATGAAATAATTTAAAAATCACATATACAGTGATTTTACAAATCACATAACAATGTGTATCCAGAATATATGAAGAATTCTGAAAATGCATTAATAAAACAACCAACCCAATACAAAACGGACAAAAGATTTGAACAAAGTTTTCACCAAGAAGATATACATATGTCAGATAACCATATGAAAAAATGTTTTATCATCATTAGTCATTAAGGAGAGGCTAATTATAAACACAGTGATGTGCCATTACAAACCTACTATAACATGAAAAACAATACCAGGTGTTGGCAAGCCTGTAGAGCAACCGAAATGCTCATGCACTGCTGGTAAGGATATCAAATGGTTCAAATGCTTTTGACGTCAGGTTGATGTTTCTTAAAAAGTTAAACATGCACATCCATTGCTGACGTGCGGATTCAAAGAGTCAGCCCAGCCAGGTTTCAGGACCAGATTCATAGTCTTTCCCAAAACTTTATTCCAAGTCATGGGTAAATGTTTGTATTCAAATGAATTCCAATGAATTCTTCCTTATCCAGTCTGATAAACCACTACACCACCCAGCCCCCCATTCCCCATCCCACCTTCTACCTCCCTTCAACCCACACACGTCCCTACTCTAAAACTTCTAATATGCTTGACCATCTGATTCTTTACTCCTTCCACCTGCTTCCTGGCTCAGCCGGCCAGCTTTGCTTTGGGGCATCCTCACCTGTGTTCTTTCCCTAACCTGGTTGAGATCCTGATGCCACTATAGCCAGCATGGCACCTTCCCTCTTTTTTAGAACTTCTCTAATTACCTATTACAGATTTCTGACATATCCCACCTCTACAGCATTCAAATTTTCCTGGTTTCTGTTCATTGACATGGGTGCTGCTGCTTATCTATCTAGTTATCTATGTTTTTATCTATTTATTTTAATTCAGTACCACCAAGAGCTGAAATGGAATAATTTTTCTTTTTGTCCTCCACCCCATCATCCAGCCAGTCAAACTTGATTTAATTTTCACTTTGTTGAGTAGTATATCAGCAGTAGGTCTTCCATGAGCACTTCTCTGAGATAGGCACATTATCAGCATCTGATTTAAGCTTCAGCAAAATATTATGCAGTAGTCCCCATTGGGTAGGTGAGTAACCTGAGCTTTGGGCAACTAAGGGGTACACAAGCTTTCCTTATCCCTCACTCACCTGCAGGCAAGTATTTTAGCAAATGCAATACATTCAAAATTAGGTGTATTTGTTCAATGTAAGGATGGCGTCAATGTCCTCAGTTGATTGGTAGCTCACATGACTTGCTTCACAGGGCAAATGGTGCACATTTTCAGTCAGTCTGGAGGATAGCAATAAGGCAGTCATTTGGTCTTCAAGTCAAACATTGCACTCTCTCTTCAAAGAAAAAGTGTTGCTGGTCAATAACTTCCACTTTACCCTGCTCACTTTGTAGTTAGTGAAATGTGAATTGGTCCACTACTAATGACATTCTACCTCTAAAAGAAGATAGGAATGTGTCTAGGGTGAAGTTTCAAGGTGGAGACAGATTTAGAACAACTATCATTTGACTACAGCCTGACTATGAGATAATGAAAACATTTATTATATATATTCACCAAATGTGTAAATATGTGTGTGTATGTGTGTGTGTTTATTAAGAATGTACACAAATATGTGTATACATTTATCAATTCTATATATTTCAAATGTATATATCTATATTTACATATATACACAGAGAAAGTCAGCTTAAGCAGCAGCCAAATATTAGTTGCAATAAAAAAAAAAAAACAAGAAACAAATTTTATATTAGAGAATGTCTAAATGAAATACCCAGTTAGCTTCCTGTGTATTCTACTTTTGTGGGAAAAAATAAATAAAGACATCCCATCCTCCTCACTTGTTCCTATTTCTTGGGAATATATTCCTCTAATCATTTGGCTCAAGCATAGGAAGACAGGGAAAGCAAGGAAATCTATCCAGGCTGTATTTTAATGAAAAATCATATTGCTTGTTCCTAATTCAATTTTAAGGAAAAAGATATTTTAAGAATAGTTATATTAGGTGAATGAAAATTCCCTTTGTTGACTACCTATTATGTTGAATATCTTTTACTAGGGTGAAAGGTTTATCTGGTTTTCATGATACAATATTCATGAGGATTTGGAAATGTCATTGTGAGAATTCTCAGTTGAGCATGAGGCTCCCAGACATGAGTTCCAAGGGCAGGAAGAGGTCAAGGGCAATATTCATGAGGATTCAGAGAGGTCAGTGTGAGAATACTCAATTGGGCATGAGGATCCTGGAGATGAGGTCCCCCAGTGGGAAGAGGTCAAGGGCCTCATGGCTGCATAGGATGTGGCATGGCTGCCTTATGCCTTAAGACAAACTGTAGATAACAGCTTGAGAAGCTTCTAACGAACAACAAACTTTAGAAGGATCTTCATTAGCCTTCGTAACATGTCCATCCATAAGGACACCTCAGGACAGGGCACCTTCATCAGTTAGAGGGCTGCTGCTATTTGTCATGTCCCCATAGCCAAGTCTGGGAAATGCATGTCTCATTGACTGAACTGATGATAGCTTTTTGCTGGTGCTGGGCTTGGTCTCTAGGTCCATGTGATCCTCATTTAATCCCTGAATAAAGGGGTCAAGGACCGGCTGCTGCCCTGAGTGATAGGAGAGGAACTTGCAAGGTTGAAATCCATTTCTTTTAGACATAAGGCAGACAGAACAGAAAAACAAAACAAGGAATATTGATAGGAAATAGGATGTTTAAAATGGTGACTGTGTGGTGAGGGTGGTGGGCATTCCAATATGCTTTTGATGGTGTATAAAAAGGAAAATGAAATGGGAATAAACCTGAATAGAATTTTGCAAGTTCCTACCCTTCGTTCCTACTACTTTATTTCCACAAATCTATTTAACAGAAAACTTAGAAATACAGACATGAGGTCTAATGTGTTTGCCTAATTGTTTGTTTTTGGTGAAAAGACATTCTTGGCACTATTATTTAAATGAGAAAAATAATAAAACATAAACCAAATACCCCAAAATAGATATTAGTTTAAATAAATATGGCATATGTCAATAAGGGAATTATTTGCTGATATTAAATAAAAACATTTTGAGAAACATTTAAGAACACAGAATAATATTGATAATAACATTAATGGTAAGCACCAGATGTATATGCAGAATACCAACCTGTGGGTGCATATGTTTGGTCATGTAATGTGAAGTACATCCAAAGAGATTATCCCCATGTGGAAAAACTACAGGTTTTATGATTACTGTTATTACTAGAATTTTCTCTCATTTCCAAATTATGCACTATTTTACAGTTCAAAAATTAAATAATATGTTTTTAATTGAAAATTAGATAAGCTGATAAAGTATAGAGAGTGAGTTAGGAAGGGGAGAATGGAATGTAGTGGGAGGAGAAGAACAGGTGATTGCTTCAGGGGTCCCTTGGTTAATTAGACTCCTTGAAGGCAGGGAATTGTTAATCCTTACATTGTGTCACTAACAGAATCTAGTGTTGTCAAGAAATAGGAGACACTGCTGTTGATTTGAAAGGAAATGCTCATTCCCTAGCTTGCCTACTTCTACTTCTACTTCAGACAATTGGGATTGAGAGAGAAGGAGAGGGCATATATTTTGGTATATTTTGATCAAATGCCTAATTGTCAAGTGGTAAAGTCTATATTCAGTCAAATCCAAGACCAAAACCAAGACCAATGCATACGACCATTATATATAGTAATAAACTTCTGGAATCCAAGCATAAATCCCATATTTTATTAGACCTTCATTATTACCATTTCAAAAGTCAAGTTACTGAAGTTTGACATTATTTCTCAGCTCAGTCAGTAACTGGATGGATCCTGTGCTTTCTACATGGGATATTTACAAAACTAAACAGGACTTCCACTGAGGTTAGCAGAGGATGTGACCATCGTGGCTTAGCTCTCCCAGGGTAGGACACATCTGATGATTATCATGTGGCTGACCAAGTCATGTAACGTGTCCTCCTCTCTAACAATAACTGATGAAGGCGAAGGTACGTTTCCCTTCCATTCTTGGGCTTGAACATCTAGTTAAAAGTAGTTATGCAATTGCATTGACACCATTCTGCACATTGAAGTCAAGTTCACTTCACTTCACTTTAAAGAGATGGTGTCTTAATATTTTCAGAAGTAGAGCTAAGAATGTCACCCTTACTTTTTTTGTTTACAACATTTGTAAATTCAGTTGCTGCTTCACACAATTACTTGGAATAAACTTGTCCTTAAGCCTTATGTCTAGAGATGAAGATAGAGCAATGCAGTTGGCATTCAAAATAATAAAGCTTGCCTCTGAATTTCCATCTGCATCTCAACTTTCATTGCATGATACCAATTTCAGCTTTTTCCCTGGAGTGGAATGATTGGTACATTTTTACAGTAGGTTTCTTTTAAGGAATATTTGCACTTTTGAAACACAGCAATTTGATTACTTATTCAGCAGGTTCCAGCAAATGAACTATTTTCTCTATAAGCCCTGCATTATTGTTATCTCCACAGTACAATATTAAGGCTTTCTTCTGTTTAAACTGCCTTTTTAACACATGGTAGCTGCTGTTTCATATTGGTTGAACATTTCATATATGACAAGGAAGGTAAAGAATCTATTGATGCCATGCAATTCCTCTTGACTGAATAATGATAAACATGACCCTATATGTATATATCTATATTATTACAGCCACTATTTCTTTTACATTTGCTGTGCTAAACACACAATGAGAAATATGACAAAGATGTTCCATCCATGGGATATAGAAATCACTCAGAGCCTTGTTTCATTGTCAATTAGCATTGCATTCCACATTTATCTCCCAAGTTACTATTCTATAAGCATTTCATCAAATAGTAACTAGAATGTTAGCTGCCTGAGACCCTGAAATATATTGCCAAGCTAGTAAACTGAAAGCATCATCATTAATTTACTCTACTTGAAAGGTTTCTTAAAGGATTTTCATTGTTTTTCTCTCAAATGTCTGATGAGACAGAAGCAACAACAAAATAAATCACTTATGTTTTGTGCACATCACATTATTAGATAACAAATTGTTAAATAAATTAATTATTTAAAGAAAACATTGTTTCACTAGAAAGACTATTGTCACTAAGATTAATGCCTTGAGAAAAACTCAAAAATCTCTTGTCTTTATTGAAAATAGTTGACCATTCTTTATAATTATTTCAGCAGAACTTTTATTTAAATATTTAGACTCAAAAGCATATAAGTATAGTTTACTGTAAGTGTTGCTATAAGTGAGGTTAGATCTTTTACAACTTTTGGAAAACTATTTTTTGGCTCAAAAAGAATGAAAAATTCTTCCTAAATTTACTTTGTTAACAAAATCTCTCAATAATTGATTTAACTTCCCATCTTTCTCCACATTTTTTTTCTGAACTGTTGCAGAGTTCTTAATAATAGCTCTAGTACAGAAATCTAACAGGCTTTACCACATTCATTAGTGGTTGAGGTACTTCACTTTTGCAAGTCTATGGTACTTTCCTGTATTTAAAGTGAACATTGAGACTTCTGGGGCAGATGGCAGAGTAGAGCTCCAGGACTCAGTCTTTCCAACAAAACACCAATTAAACAGGCAGAAGCTGTATGTAATAACTCCAGAGGTCAGAAGAATACTGTACAGCATCCACAGAAGAGCAGGAGGGAGAGGCTGATAAACTACAGTAAAGAACTGTAAATTGCTCTCTCTCTGCATGGTGGTTACTGGTGCCTGTCCCCCACTCTCACATCAGGACACCATGGTATCCAGTCCCTGGCTAGCTGCTATTTACAGAAAGGGACACAAAAATCCTTTTCCCCAAGAAAAGTGGTGGGCACAGCTGATCACTGATCACAGCATTTGATTAGTGAATTAGGATCACTTGGTCATAGCTCTGAGGGCAGCTATTGTTTCAGTATGCCCCAGACAAAAATGGCAGCAGCCATTGGTTAAACCCTTCCAGCACAGGGCAGAGGTGATGGAGATGTAAAGGTACAGTGTTTCCACGGAGCTGCAGGAGGCAGTTAGCTGAAGGGTTGCATTTGTTGGGCAGGTTAGGAAAGCTCAGTTTTGGAGAGCTGTTGGAGAAGTTTCTGATGCCCCTCTTGGTCCTCTCCCCATGGCACTTTGGAGGTGATCTGCTCTCACTTCTTGGGATCCTGACCCTGTTTTGTCTGGGAAAGATTGTCTTGGGGAAGTCCTTTCTGGAGTGACCAATTTCCAGAATTTGCCCTCCAGGGAAAAGTAGCATGAAACAGTGAAAGGAGTATAAAAATCTATAGAGGCAGACAGTCTAGGACAAAGACCTACTGGTGTGAAATATGTGAGAGAGGGATGTCTGTCTACTGGGAAACAGAGGGGACAAACCAATCTCCTATAAACAGGGCAACTCCAAAACAACTAACAAGCAAAAATCCCAGGTCAAGACAGAGGTCCAGAAAGACAGGTCCCTGCATACTCCATTTGTCTTGAACAGACCTTCCTTATAGGAGGGCTGAAGCACAAGAAAATCTCTGGCTATCACCAACTTATTACAAAACCAAGAAATAGAACCCTGAGAGTAAATCACAGAGTTCACATTTTTAAATATTAAATGTAAGGTGTGCAACAAAAGAGTACACAACAAACAAAGAAACAGAAAGTGATGGCCCATCCAAAGGAAGAGGATAAAAATACAGATAGCACCAATGAAGAAATTGAGCATGTGGACATACCAAACAAATTCCTGAAAAAAAAAATGATCATAATAATGCTCAAGGAGATGGATAAAAATATATCAGAGAAAGTACCAAAGTATATCCGGAAAACAGTGAATGAGCAATATGATAATCTAAGTAAAGAGATAGTAATTTTAGAAAAGACCCAAACAGAACTACTGGAGTTGAAGACCACAAAACCTGAAATGAAAAATGCCCAGGAGGGTCTCAAGAGCAGACTGCAGCTGATAGAAGGAAGAATTAGTGAACTTGAAGATAAGACATTAAAATGAGTCAGAGTGAGGAACAGAGAGAAAAAAATAAATATTAGAAGCAAAATTAGCCTGAGACAGCTATGGGACACCATCAAGTGCACCGATAAACACATTAAGGGAGTCCAAGAAGGAGAAGAAAGAGAGAAAGGGACAGAAGAAATAGTCAAAGAAATAGACAGAAAACTTCCCAAACATAACAAAAGATATGAATATACACATCAAAGAAGCTCAGAGAACACCAAACAAGATAAACATGATGAAAAATACATCCCATCACATATTGATTAATCTATCAAATGCAGAGATCAAGGAGAGAATATTGAAAGCTGCAAAAGTAAAACAATGTGTTCCATACAAGGGAGTCCTAATTAGATTGACTGCAGATTTCTCATTGGAAACCACGGAGGCAAGAAGACACTGGGTCCTGAAAAGAAAACAACTACCAGCAAGAATTTTGTATCTGGTAAGACTCTCTTCCAAAAGTGAGGGAGAGATTAAGACATTCTCAGATAAACAAAAGCTAAGGGAGTTCATCACCTCTAGACCAGCCCTACAAGCACTGCTTCAGACTGAGAGGAAAGAACATTAGACAGTGATTCAAAGCAGGGTAAAGAAACAAAGACCTGTGGTAGCAATAACTATTTGGGTAATTATAAATGCCAGTATCACTGTATTGTATTGTTTGGTATGTAACTCCACTTCTTACTTCCTACAATGGCTAAAAAGCAAATGCATAAAAAGTAATGATAAATGTAAGTTTTTGGGCATACAATGTACCAAGATATAAGTGATAACAAGTATGAAGACGGTGGCAGACAGAGGGGTCTAGAAAAAGTATATATACATGCTATTGAAGTTAAGTTGGTATCAAACCAAATATGATTGTTATATATTTAGGAAGTTAAATTTTAACTCCCTGGTAACACAAGGAAAGTAGATGAAAAATATATCCAGATAGAAATGAGAAGGCACACAATATGGTTCAACACACACAAAAAGCAAATAATTTAAAAATAGGCTTTAACAGAAGTGAAGGACAAAATACATACAAGACTTTCAAAGTCTAAATAGCAAAATGGCAGAAGAAATTCCTATAATATCATAAATGACTTTAAGTGTGAATAGATTATGCTCTCCAGTTTAAAGTCACAGATTGGCAGAATAGATAAACCAAACAAACAAACAACCAAAAAAAAACCTTGACCCAACTATATGCTATGTGCAAGAGCTACCTTAAAGTCAAAAATGTAAATAGGTTGAGGGTGAAAGGACGGATAAAAATATATACCGTACAAATAGTAACCAAAAGAAAGCTAGGGTGGGTATGCTAATATTGGATAAAATAGAATTTAAGTAAAACCAGTTATGAGGGACAAAGTGATCATTATGTAATGATAAAGGAAGCAATTCATCAAGAAGATATAACAATTATAAATATATATGCACCTAATAGCAGAGTCCCAAAATATAGGAAACAAATACCAACAGATTTGAAGGGAAAAAATTGACAGTTCTACATTAATAGTAGGAGACTTAAGCACACTACTCTCAGTAATAGATACAACGTCTAGTCAGAAGATAAATAAGGAAGTACAGGACTTGAATGATACACTAAACCAACTAAACCTAAAAGACATGTATAGAACACTGCACCCAATGAACAACTACTTTTCAAGTGCATATGTATCATTCTCCAGATTAGGCCATGTGTTGGGTCATAAAGCAAGTCTCAATAAATTCAAAAATATTGACATCATACAATGTACATTCTCCAACCACAACAGAATGAAGCTAGCAGAGGGGAAAATGGAAAATTCACAAACATTTGGAAATTAAACAATGTACTCTTAAACAACTAAGGGTTAAAAAGGAAATCAGAAGTTAAATTAGGAAATATCTTGAGGTAAATGAAAGTAAAAATCCAACATACTAAAACTTATGGGATGCAGCAAAGGCAGTGCTGAGAGAGAAATTTATAGCTCTAATTGCTTACATTAAAAAGGAAGAAAAACTTCAAATCAGAGACCTAAACTCAAAATTGGATGAACCAGAATAAGAAGAGCAAACAATACCCAAAGCAAGCAGAAGAAAAGAAATAACAAACATTAGAGGGGAAATAAGTGAAAAAGAAAACAAACAGAAACAATAGAGAGGATCAACAAAAGCAAAAGTTGGTTCTTTGAAAAGATCAATAAAATCAACAAACCTTTAGCTAGACTGACAAAGGAAAAAAAGAAACAGGATACAAATAATGAAAATGGGGACATGACTAACAGTCCTGCTGAAAGGAAAAGGACTATAAAAGGATGCTATGAACAGCTGTATGTCAATAAAATAGATAACCTAGATGAAATGGACAAATTCTTAGAAACACACAAACTACCTACATTGACTCAAGAAGAAATAGAAGATCTCAACAAACCAATTACTAGTCAAAAGATTTAATCAGTCATCAAAAACCTCCCAGGAAAGAAAAGCCCAGGACCAGATGACTTCACAGGGGAATTCTAACAAACACTCCAAGAAGACTTCAACTATGCTCAAACTTTCCCAAAAAATTGAAAGAGAGAAACACTCCCTATTTCATTGTCCAAGGCCAACATCACCCTCATACCAAAGCTAGATAAAGATACCACAAGAAAAGAAAAGTACAGACCAATACCTCTTATGAACATAGATGCAAAAATCCTCAACACAGTACTAGCAAATTGTATCCAACAGCATATTAAAATAATATATACACCATGATTGAGTGGGATTCATTCCTGGTGTGCAGAATTGCTTCACCATAAGAAAATCAAATAATATACCACAGTAAGAGAAGGAAGGAAAAAACTCATGATCTCAATCAATACAGAAAAGGCATTTGACAAAATACAGCACCATTAGTGATAAAACCATTAGAAAACTAGGAATAGAAGGGAACTTTCCAAAATGATAAAGGGCATATAAGAAAAACCCACAGCTACTATCCTACATAATGGTAAAAGATTGAAAGCTTTCATCTAAAATCAGGAACATGACAAGGATGCCTACTTTTGCCACTGTTTTTCAATGTTGTACTGGGAGTTCTTGCCAGAGCAAATAGACAAGAAAAAGAAATAAAAACATCAAAATTGGAAAGAAAGAAGTAAAATGCTCCATATTTGCAGATGATATGATCCTAAATCCAGCAAATCCTGAAAAGTCCACATCAAAACCCCTAGAGCTAATTAATGAATTTAGCATAGTGGCAGGGTACAATATCAACACCCAAAATCAGTCATGTTTCTATACACAAGCAGAGAACAGTTGGAAGAAGAAATCAAGAAAAAAAGAATTCCATTCACAATAGTAACTAAAAGAATAAAATATCTAGGAGTAAATCTAACCAATGATGTAAAGGACTTGTACACAGAAAACTAAAAACATTGCTAAAAGTAATAAAAGAAGGCCTAAACAAACAGAAGAATATGCCATATTCATGGATTGGAAGACTAAACTTTTTTAAGATGTCAATGCTATCCAAAGCAATTTATAGATTGAATGCAATCCCAATCAAAATTCCAACAACCTTCTATTCAGAAGTGGAAAAGCCAATCATTGAATTTAAATGGAAGGGTAAGAGGCCCCAAATAGCTAAAATCATCTTGAAAAATATGAATGGAGTTAGAGGACTTACACTTCCTGTTCTTAAAACATTACAAAGCCATAGTAATCAAAGCAGCATGGTACTGGTCCAGGGACAGAATATAGACCAATGGAATAGAATTGAGAGCTCAGAAATCAACCCTCACATTTATTGCCAACTGATTTTTTATAATGTACCCAAGAACCACTCAATTGGGAAGGAAGAGTCTATTCAACAAATGGTGCTGTGAAAACTGGATCCCCATTTGCCAAAAAAAGGGAAGGCCCCAACCTTACACCATATAGAAAAATGAACTCAAAATGGATCAAAGACCTTAATGCTTAATATAATTGCTAGAATTATCAAACTCCTGAAAGAAAATGTAGGGAAGCGTCTTCAGAGCCTTGTATTAGTCGATTGTTTCTTAGACTTTACACTCAAAGCACAAGCAACAAAAGAAAAAAAATAGATAAATGGGATCTCATCAAAATTAAAAACTTTTGGTCCTCAAAAGACTTGATCACGAAAGTAAAATTACAACCTTCACAATGGGAAAAAATATTTGGAAACCACATAACTGATAAAGGATTACTATCCAGACTATATAAAGAAATCCTTCAAATTAACAGCAAAAAAGTAACAAATTAATTTAAAAATGAACAAAAGACTAAGACAGATATCTGTCCAAAGAAGATACACAAAAGGCCCAAAAGCACAGAAAAAATGCTCAACCTATTTAGCCACCAGGGAAATGCAAATCAAAACCATGAGATACCATTTCACACCTATTAGAATGCCTACTCCAAAAAAAACAAAACAAAACAAAACAAAAAAAAACAGAAAATAACAGGTGTTGGAGAGGATGCAGAGAAAGAGAAACGCTCATTCACTGCCAATGAGAATGTAGAATGGTGCAGCCACTGTGTGGAAGACAGTTTGTTGTTTACTCAGAAAGCTAAATATACAACTACTATATGACTTAGCAATCCTACTGCTAGGTATATACCCACAATAATTGAAAGCAGGGACTGGAACAAACATTTTCACACTGATGTTCATAGCTGCATTATTCACAATTGCCAAAAGATGGAAGCAATCCAAGTGTCCATCAACTGATGATTTGTTGAACAAAATGTGATATATACATGCAATGGAATATTATTCAGCCATAAAATGGAATGAAGTCCTGATACATAAGACAACATGGATGAACCTTGAAGACATCATGTTACATGAAATAAGCCAGGCACTAAAGGACAAACATGGTGTTATCTCACTATTTTGAAACAATTAGATTAAGCAAACTCATATAGAATCAGAATCTAGAATATAGGTTACCAGGAGATGGAGTGGAGATATGGAACCAGAAGTTAAGGATTAGAAGGTATAGAGTTCCTATTTGGAATGATGGAAATATCTTGGTAATGAATGGTGGTGATGTAGCACGACATTGTGAATGCAATTAACAGCATTGAAATATATATCTGAATATGATTAAAAAGGGAAATGTTAGATTGTGTATATGCTGACATAATGAAGATTTTAAAAATCCATGGAACTACATGACAGAAACAGTGAACCCTAAGTTTTAGCATGGACTTTAATTAATAGTACAATTATGATGTGATTCCATGTAAGAGGAGGAGATCGTCCAAATAAAGGATACAGAATAAGAAGAAAAAATGGGTGCAGTGGAGGGTCTCAGATCTCTACGTTGGATGCTACTTTGAACATGACCAATGATGATGACTCATCAGCAAGGTCACCAGATGAGAAGGAGGTTAAGGTGTCACATTGGTGGCTCATATTCTTACAAGTCACCCACTCTGCATCCCAGACTGGACACTCAATGGTTATTTGCATGAAACTTCTACTTTCCGTTCCAAACAAGCCTCATAGCACATTTTGAATTTTTATGTTTCCCTTTACCCTTGCCAGTTTCCTTTAATACTTGCTTTTACATGATTAAATGTATGTGATAAAAGTCCTGGTGTATGATATACCTGGTCTTCCTTATCCATAGAATGATTATAGCATCCTTTTCACCTCTTTTATGAGAACCAAAATTGAAGATCTCCCCTGAGGTGGGCAGGAGGAGTTATTTGACAGTGTATGACTTGCTTTAGGATGACCTCAATGGCAATTGTCAATGGCAATTGTCAAGATACCAGAATAAAGCATGATGCCCCCAAATAAGAAATCAGCCTACATGTTATCCACTGAACTATACTCCCATGTAACTGTCTGTGTTGCCTGTCAGACTGCATGCTCAACCCCCAAAAGCGGAAGTTGTGGCAGGCCTGGTGTAAGTACCCCACAGATACTCCCTCAGTATTCCACACTGCAGACTGAGATTTACACCATTTCTGGTGTGAATAAATATGCACAAACTCAAGTTGACCCTACATGTTTAAGCTTCCTCAATCCACGACTCTTGCATAGCTTGCTTTCACAGGGGCTTGGCAGTTGGCCCTATATACTGTCTTGTCAGACCTGCTCATCTTTCCTGCCCCAGGCCCTGAGGGCCTGGAACCCAGGAAACAGAGTTCCCCTTGTGCCTCTTACACTCTGCATATCCCTGCAGAGTGAGGCAAAGCCAGCCCAACTCAAAGGGTATCAAGACAGTTTTCCAAGTTTTTAAATTGTTAATATGTGATGGGTGATTGGAATTATTTCCAGGGACCTTAGGGATAGTCATTTCTAATCAAGATATAATATAATTAGGAGTGGGCAACTCTGAGGGGGGAAAAAATCTTAAAATACCTCTGACCCTAATTGATGCAGTGCTTATGATAATGGTTTCCTTGTGCTCTCATAACAAATTCACTTTTTAAATTAGAAACTGAAGACTGCAATTGATGTGAAGACTACATAAGCATGGCCTGTTCCCTCATCCAAAGGAAGGAAATAAAATCAAGGGACATAAGTTCGGTTTTGAAGGGCAAACGTGCCAGCGCCCGATGTAGGCACTCACTTCACTGCTGCCCTCAGGTTACTGAGCTGAGATCTCACATGTCCTCGAATAGAGGACTTCTGTGCCCACCTATAATTTTGAAAATATCCCCTTTCCTCAACTGCCTATGGAATGAATTTCAGATACCTTAGCATGGACAAGAGTGTCATTTGCATTTGTCCCATTGAATTTCATCTCCTAATAAAAACTCCATGTAACCTCTGTGTTAACCACATGCCAGACTTGCTTTTAGGAGGGGTCTTCAAAAATGTCATTCCCTTCCTGGAAATCCCCTCCCCTGCTTCCCCAGGGTCAAAATCATTTCCATTTTACATGCTATCCTCCAGTCACCATGATTGGCATGGACCGCCTTTCTCTCTACATTCTTTGCTTGCATCTATTTTACTGTACACATTCTTCTGCCATATGCCTCTTTAGTTGTTATTGTTGCGTTGTTTTTGTTGTTGTTACGGTAAATGACACTTTTTAATTTAAAACATTTAATTAGAAAAAGTTGTAGGTTTGCAGAAAAATAGTGTAAAAATGCAGCATTCCCATACATCAGCCCCCTGATGTTAATACTTTGCATTAAGGTGGTACTTTTGTCATATATGCTTCTTGTTTGCTTATCTTTTTCCTCACAAGGAAGTCTCCAAGTATAGCTGCTTGAAAAGAAGACCAAGGGAAATTTCTCCATTGAACTCAGTTGAACAGAATTAAACCAATTCCTTTTTTTCACTCACAGCAAGAACATAACTAACCAGAAATGACAAGAGATAGAATGTCCCTATAATTCATTTTAATCTTCCTCTCATTCAATACATATTTTTTGAGTATGTACTATGTGCCGAGCATTCTAGGTTCTTAGGATATATCAGTGAACAAAATGTCAGTGATCCTTTTCCTTGTGGGACTTTCATTTTAGCAGAATAAATAAAGAGTGATAACAACAAATAAGGGAAGTGGTTGGTATATTGGAAGAGGACACAATGCTATGAAGAAAAAGAAAGAAAAGTGGTGCAAAAGGTGGTTGGGAGGTGCTCAAAGGGAGGGTGGTGGGGTGGACTGCAGCTTTAAACACTGTTGGGGACTGAATCGTGTTCCCAATAAAGACATATTCAAATCCTAATCCCCAGTCCTGTGGGTTTGGATCCATTTGTAAAAAGAACCTTTGAAGAACTGATTATTGGTTAAGGTATGGGCTTATTTGTGAACATAATCTTTGAAGATCTTATTTAGATGATTTTTAAAAGAATTACTTTATTTACCAAAAAAAAAAAAAAAAAAAAAAAAAAATTTCCAAACAAAATAAAGCAAAGCAATGGAAAAGATAAATATCCTGAAATAACTTCATTCCTTCCAATATACTCCTACCATACTTAACTGAATCAGGGTGGGCCTTAATCAATATGCCTGAGTCCTTATAAGCTGAGATATTCAGATGCAGTCAGTCTGTAGAAGCAGAAGTCAGTAGCAACCAGAGAATGAGGCAGATGGCCTTGTGACAGAGGCAAAGATGCAAGCCAAGGTGCTCTGTGGAGTGTGACAAGCCAGCACCAGAATGCTACAGACTCAGGGAGAAAGCATGGTCTATTGAGACCTTTATTTTGCACTTCTAGCCTCAAAAACTGTGAGGTAATGAATACCTGTTCTTTAGGCCAACCAGTGTGTGATATTTGTCATAGAAGCCCTGACAAACCAAGACACATACGTTGGTCATTAAGGTGGTGAACAGGTTTAGCTGAGATGGTGGCATTGGAGCAGATACTTGGAGGTGATACAAAATTAGGCATAATGATATCCAGGGACTATTTTCCAAGTGGAGACAATAGCCAGTGCAAGGTGCTCGAGGCATTCATGAGGAGCAACAAGGAGGCCAGAGTGGCTGGAGAAGAAGGAGAGTGGGAAAGAAATGATGTCGAGAGGCACTTGTTGCCTGTGTTGAATGGAAGGGGAGGGGTCAGATGGTGTAGGACCACGTAGGCCATTTTAAGGGTTTGACTTGATTGTTAGTGAAATGGTGAGCCATTGTAGAATTGCATAAAGCAGACTAGCAAGATTTATCATGTTTTTTTAAAGAATACCATATTAAACATAGACTGCAAAGAAGCAGGGATGAAAGAGCAGGTAACAGGCTAAAACTGAATCTGAGTGAGAGATGCTTAGGGCTTAAACTCTGGTGGCAGCAATGAAAGTGGCACAAAATGTTTAGATTTTGGATATTTGAAGATAAAGTCAATAAGTTTACTAATGTGGGTGAGAAGAAAAGAGAAGTGTTAAGGATGACCCCAAGGATTTTCGCCTGAGCAACTGGGAGCATGGATTCACCATTTATTGATGTGGGATGGTCATAGATTGGCTACACATAAGAAGACAATCAAGAATTCAGTTGTGGATATATGAGATTGAAATGTCCATCAGATATCCATGAGGAGCGTCAAGAAAGAAGAAGAAAATGAATCTGGATTTCTGGAGGGAGGTCTGAAATAGAAATACAAATTTGGGAAAAAATGGAATTTTCATGGCATTTAAAACCATGAGATGGGATAAGATCATAAAAGGGGTTCCTATAAATGGAGAAAAAAGAGCCCTGGGGAACCCAAACTTTAAAGTTGGGAGGAGAAGGAAGAATCAGCAAAATGAGGCCAATTTAAAAACTAAACTAATTTGAAATAAGCCCAGCAGGGAAGCTCAATCAAGCAGAGAGTTTGTGTTGAATAAACACAATTATAAGATACTATGCTGAGAACTCACAGGGATCAGAAGAACTAAAAATTATTAGTATCGCAAAAGTCAATGTTAATTATCAGCAGAATGTGCAATAAGTTTATAGAATGTCAAAATATCTGCTTTTGCAAATGAAGTATAATTTGATTTGGATCCTGAAGGAGGAGTTTGATCAGCAAATAGAGAGGGCGTTCCAAGCAATGGGACAACATGAGTGAAAGAGATGTGCAAGGTCTTGAAAACCATGGGGGTAGAAGAGAGGTGTCAATGGGTTGGAGCAACTGGGGAAAGCAACCTACAGCCAGGACAGGTGTTAAAGTTTGATCATGGAGATGAAGGGGGCTTGTGGAGTCTGCCTGAGCTGAGCTGTTTCTAAAGAGAGCAGGACACTTCAAGATACAATTCCTTGTTCTCCAAAGACCCAAGGTCCTTCTGCATTTCCTCTCTAACCTTTTATCCTAAATCTAATCCCTTGGCTGGCCTGAATCATTGCCCTACTTTCTCATTTCTCTTCCTCTTGCAATTCTTCTTTGATGACATTGTCATCAGCAGGATTGGGTAGGACTCTGGCCTGACTATGAGGTCAGTGAATATACAGAGACTTTGGTAACCTTTTCCATGAACGTTTAACCCAAATATCCCTGATAAATGTAACAGAGATTACCATGTCAACTCAGTTCAGTTCAGCAGGCATTTATTAGGGATCTACTCTAAGCCAAGCACCATGCTTGAATGATGCAATATAGAAATGAATAATGCATAATCTCAGTCCTGTTAACTCACAATAATCTGGAAACCAATTATCTCAATACAAACCCAGAGGAACACAAAATAAAGGCTGGGAAAAGCTTCCTGATAGAAGTGAGACCCATGTGCTATGAGTTTTGTAGGTAGCCAGGGGAAATCAGCAGATTCCTAACTCTCAGGGAAAGATACCTATATGTGGAAGGGGGGAATTTAAGGATAAAGAGGGGTTCTTTATCTTCTTCATTTTTGTAAATCTTAAAGTGCCTGTGCTGGTTTGACTCTTGTATGTACCCCATAAAAAGCCATGTTCTTTAATACAATCTTGTGGGGGCAGATATATTATGGATGAGATCTTTTGATAAGGTTGTTTCTGTGAAAATATGACCCACCCAACCCAATTGGGGGTGGGACCTTTTGATTAGATTATTTACATGAAGATGTGGCCCTGTCCATTCAAGATGGGTCTTGAATAGTTTGCTGGATCCTTGAGACAGCTCAGGGACAAACACAGACCCAGATGCTGGGAGATGCAGACAGAAGTTTGGAGATGCTAAGCTAAGAGATGAAGCCCAGAGTTTGACTTGGAGAAGCTAAGAGAGGATCCCCAGATGCTTAGAAAGGGACACCCTGGGAGAAAGAAGCAAGGACACACAGGAGCTAAGAGAGAGAAGCTAAGAGAGCTGGAAGCACAGAGCCACTTTGGAGAAAGCCATTTTGAAACCAGAAACCGGGAGCAAAGGACAAGCAGACATCAGCTACGTGCCTTCCCAGCTGACAGAGGTGTTCCAGATGCCACTGGCCTTTCTCCAGTGAAGGTATCCTCTTGTTGATGCCTTACTTTGTATACTTTTATAGCTTTAGAACTGTATGCTGTAATCTAATAAATCCCCTTTATAAAGCCAATCCATTTCCAGTATTTTGCATAACAGCAGCTTTAGCAAAACAAAACAGTGCCTTTTCTTTAATTTTTTTTTTTTTAAACGTAAAGCTGTCATGCTGTCCTACACCAGGCACTTCTAGACCAGGGGGCCGGGTGTGGTGGAGCTGTACCCAGGGAGTGGGGTAGATGTCCAGTTCCCTCACATCAGGGACACTGTGCTGTTTTCAGTCCAGGTGCTACTCCTCACCATCCCATATGTTTGTGATAATTGCTCAATTTCTCTGAGCCCTATTCCTCTTTGTTTTACACGGTAATAATGAAAACTGCTGAGTACACATTGAATAAACACTGGTTGCTTTCTCAGGATTCTGTCTTGGTTGTCTTTTCAGAACAAGGTGGTCTCTTGGTCAGAACAGAACAACTTAAAGGCAAAGTACTCGTGTTTCCTTTTTTAAGAAAAATAAAATCCCCTATGGTGAAATAAGTAGACTAAAGCAAATACTTAGCTATCATCCAATCATATTCTTGTAAATGAGAAGCATTCATGTTTTGCTGTCTGAAACCCACTGGTGGCACTGACAAAATCAGATGAGTGGCCTGTGGCTAGTATTCTCCAGAGATGTACTCAGGGCAATCAAGCCAGCCGCTTCATTCATGAAGACCACCAGTCTCAGAGTTTTACAGATGCCAAGAGTGCACCTAAATTATCACATACATGTGTGTTCTATTAATCTTGTAGGTGGAAAGTGAGAGGAAAATGATAAGGTTTACTTTTGGGAACCAAGGTCACCATTACTAAATTGGATCATAAAGTGAATGTGAATGTCAGTGAACACACAAGAAGGTGACATTGAGTAATAAAATTATGGCTTTGATGAAATTTACATAAAGTTTTGATTATTATTCAAATCAGTGTGGCCACACAAATTTTATTACTGTGACACTGTATTATATGGTGTCTTACACTGGATTCCCTGGAAACAGGCTCTGAAACTGGGCATTGCCGACAGGGTCTAATGGGCAAAGCTCTTGGGAGGTAAAACTGCAGGTGAGTAAGGAGGCAGGAAGAAGCCAAACCTCAGTCTGGGGCTGGGGCTATCTTGCAGAATTGTCCCAAATGGACCAGGGGCTCTGTGTTCCCACATCAGCCAGTCACCAGCTGAGGGCTGACCCGGGTGTACTGGTTTGCTGGAGCTGCCATTATGCAAAATACCAGAAACGCATTGGCTTTTTTAAAGGGGATTTATTAGGTTACAAATTTATAGTTCAGTGGCCATAAAAGCATCCAAACTAAGGCATCAGCAAGAGGATACCTTTACTGAAGATCAGCCAGCGGCATCCGGAACAACTCTGCCAGCTGGGAAGTCATGTTCCTGGCATCTGCTGCTCCTTTGCTTCCAGGTTGTGTTTCAAAATGACTTTCTCTAAAATGTCTCTTGGCTCCTCTCTTTCAGCTCCTGTGCATCCTTGCTTCTGTCTCCTAGGGTGTTTCTCTCTATGCATCTGGGGGTCCTCTTTCATCTTCACTGGGACAAACTCTGGGCTTCTCCAAAAGTCCTTCTGTCTGCATCTCAAGTGTCTCCAAGCGTCAGCATCTGTGTCGGCTCTTAGCTCTCTTAAATACTCGAGCAAACCAATCAAGACCCACCCTGAGTGGGTGAGGTTCACACCTCCATGGAAACAATTTAATCAGAGGTTCACCCTAATTAACAGACTAATAAGTCTGCCCCCACAAGACTGCATTAAAAAATATGGCTTTTCTGGGGAAATAATATATCCAAACTGGCACAAGCAAGGTAGGTCCCAGTGCAGAGGATCAGTGGGGCCTGGATGAGTCAGCCCAGGGAAGGGGATGTGGATGGACCACCCCATTCACTACTGGTGGTGACAAGACTGATTATACAACCCACACTCTTTGGGGCTTCTTATTTGCATCACAAATTATGATGAGAAAATTGGCAAGTGTCAGTGTTTGCTCATGATTTCAGCTGACCTGATTCAATGGGTCCTGGCATTTGGAATCCCCATAGACCCAAAGTAGACCTTTAAGTCTAAAGTTTTATTTGATTTTGGAGATTTCCACTGAAAATCATTTCTTTCATTTTGATGGATTTTTTCTTTCTTTGGTTGGGAACATCACTCTTATAACTTATTCGATGGAAAAAGGGGAAATGCAGCAAATGGAAACAGCAGAGATGAGAAAATGAAGCTGCCAACAGAAAACCTGCTTGCTATTAGATTTAAACCCATTCAGAGGGTTTAGATATTCTGCTTTATAAATCTGTCTACTTTGTTCTCAGATCTGTGCCAAGTGGAAAGGAAAGAAATATCAGCCTAGGGTCTAGTTTAGCTGATGTGATTTGAATGCACAGAATAAATAGAAGGAAAGAGCAAATGTGGCAGTAAGTGGAGTAAGAAGTGGATGCTATAGGGATTCAGAGGCACTATGGGAAAATGTAGAAAACCTGAAGCAGAAGTTAAGAGTCTGGATTCTGGCCACAACTTTCTCATTCATTGTGTCATCTTGATCATGCCACTTTCTTTCCTTGTACCTTGGTTTCTTCAGGTATAACATGGATTAAATGGAGGCTTGTTTAACTCACAAGGCTGTTTTAAGGATCAGATGGTGGATCTGTGTATAAGCTTTGAAAACCATGCAGCACTAAGGAATAATTAGTGGGGAACGGAACTGTAACTATGGGGTTCAGTGTTAGGAGGATTGAAATATTGGTTCAGGAAAGTCCAAAGTCCTAAATAGAAATTTCAGGCCATCCAGTGTCACTTTAGACATGATTTTTTTTTTTTTTCATTTGAAATAAGTCATGGAGTAATAATCTATGTAAAGTACTAAGTGCATGGCCCTGGTACTCAAAAAGCAGCTCAAGAAAGTTGGCTCTTATTATAAGAACATTCTCTATTTTGTAGACACAGTCATGATCTCGGGCATAAGTAAAATGTAAAGTACTCAGTAAGGGCACTGGATGCTTATTGGGCAATAAACATGCTGTTAGGGGTTGAATCGTGTCTCCCAAAAAGATACCTTCAAAATCTAATCCCGGGTTCCATGAATGTGACCATATTTGGAAATAAGGTCTTTGAAGATGTGATTAGTTAAAGTGAGGCTACACTAGATTAGAGTGGGCCCTAACTGAATATGCCTGGGGTCCTTATGAGAAGAGGGAATTTGGACACAGAGACATATTGACACGGGGAGAGAATGTCATGTGACCACAGAGGCAGAATGAAAGGGCACAGATTGCCAGCAAATAGCAGAAGCAAGGAAGAGGCAAGGAACGGTTTTCCCCTCAAAGTTTCTGAGGGAGGATGGCTCTGCTAAACTTTGATTTCAGAGTGCAAGCCTCCCGATCTGTGAGACAGTGAGTAGTTGTTTAAAGCCACCAGGGTGGTGGGACTTCGTTATGGCAGCCCTGACAAATTAAGGCACAAATCAACATATTCTTTAATTATTATTATTATTGTCATTATTATTATTATTTTGTCCATTTCTCTTGTAAGGCCCCTTGACCACTTAATGCATCATGAGCCCTCAAAGGGGCAGTTCTTTCAAGGTTTGCTTGTCTCTTTCTCTTTAACTGTTTTAAGTAATCTCGAATAATGGTGACTGATGGAGAGCTAGAGTTCTTTGAAATACTGTTCCCTCCACTTCCAGAAATCCAGGGTTTCTTGGGTTAATGTACAAAATATTTGCCATTAAAGCAGGTTCTTAAAAAATAGGAGTCAAGGTTTAAAATGTACAAAGTTTCTCTTTGAGACAATAGAAAAGTTTTGGTAATGGATGGTGAGGATGATAGCACAAGATTATATGTTTGAATATGGTTAAAAGGGGAAATTTTAGGTTGTATTAAAAGTGTATTTATGTTTTATTTCAATGCGCCTAATTCTCATGCACCGGACAAATGCTTGTGACTTTGTGCAACAGCGAGATCAGACTGAACATAATATAAGATCTAGTTTAGACTGAGAAAGAACTCATCTCCTAATACCTTGATGTGTTTACCTATAGACTATGCCTTTTTTTCAAAGAGGATGAAAGGAAAATGCAGGCATTTTAAAATAATTTGCTACGAGAGTGGCAAAATACCTGCTGGGTGATCGACTTTCTCTTCATCTATTGATAAAAGTGACCTTAATTCACTTAAAATAAACTCATCCTAAACAGGCCTCCAGCTCACTTCTATGGTTGTAAATGGAAGTTGCTTGGCTTGAACACGATGGCACAAATGGGTGGTGACAGACGGTGAATTTGATTGACAAGTACATGAGGAGATCAAAACTGAACTCTACAAAGCAGAATTAATGCAGCATCAACATAATAAACAAATGCAGATGAAAAGAAAACTCATGAGTAATAGATGTGGGATTCATTGAACACAAATAAAATATGCAGACGCTGGAGAGCTGATGGACTTCAGACGAAATAGCTCCAAAGGACAGAAAGTGAGGCCAACCACTGGAAGCTGATTAACTGATGTCCTGAGAAGTTCTGGAAGTGGGAGCTCTAGAAAACAGATTTTAGTTGTATATGTTTAAAGTAGTCTGCCAGGGGAAGAATATGAAACATGAATATGATACTAACAAGGAAAAGCATAGACTGCAGTGACAAAAAGTCATGAGAATAAAAGGGAACAGAAAAGGTCAGGGAATACAAAGTTAAATGGGCAGGCATTGCAAATGCAATCTGGGAACAACACAGCAAAATGAAAGGAATGTGTTTTCCTTTAACAGGGGACAAACTGGAAGGAGGGAGTTGGCCAAGAGTTGCCCCTGGAGAATTTAGTTGGCTTCATTAATTTGCAAATTCGAAAGGATCAAAAGATATGAGTGGGTGAAAATGTAATCAAAAACTCTTGTTGAGAGAGTATAAAGTATTGATATTTAGTATTTAAGTAAGAAAGATCTTCTCTAAAATGCATCTGTTATCCCACTTTATAAGGAAAAGACTCAATATAGTACCAATACTTAATTTTGCATTATGGAGGGATTTTTCCACATTATGACAATCTTTTCCATTCAAATGTCACTTTAAAAAAATCATGTTTTGGTTACAAAAATGAAAAATGTATTTATACATATCCCATGCTTCACCATCTCTGGGCAATATTATTGCTTTTATTTATTCAGTATAGATAAATTCCATCATTATCTACCTTTATCATTAATTGGGTACAAATGTGGCACTATTTCTATATGTAATATTAAATTATAACTATTATATGTTAATTTAGCCATTGTTGTGCTTCTTGTTCTGAAAAAGTAAATGCTGGGTATACAAGCTCACATTTTTGTAACTCAGGACACTAGTGTTTTGGAATATATATAGAAAAGTATTTCAGGTCTTAGTTTTGTCTTGGTTTTTTTTTCATTTTATTGAGATATATTCACATACCATGCAGTCATACAAAACAGAGGGTACATTAAATTGTTTACAGTATCATTATATAGTTGTGCATTCATCACCAAAATTAATTTTTGAACATTTTCATTACCACACACACAAAAATAATAAGAATAAAAAGTAAAGTGAAAAAGAGCAATTAAAGTAAAAAAGAACACTGGGTGCCTTTTTTTGTTTTTTTTTGTTTTTTTTTTTTACTTCCCCCATTTTTCTAATTCTCCATCCATTAACTAGACAAAGGGGAGTGTGGTCCATATGGCTTTCCCAATCATATTGTCACCCCTCATAAGCTACATCAATCGTCTTCAAGATTCATGGGTTCTGGGTTGTAGTTTGATAGTTTCAGGTATTTACTGCTAGTTATTCCAATTCATTAGAACCTAAAAAAGGTTGTCTATATTGTGCGTAGGAGTGCCCACCAGAGTGACCTCTTGGCTCCTTTTGGAATCTGTCTGCCACTGAAGCTTATTTCATTTCCTTTCACATCCCCCTTTTGGTCAAGAAGATGTTCTCAATCCCACGATGTTGGGTCTAGATTCCTCCCTGGGAGTCATATTCCACGTTGCCAGGGAGATTCACTCCCCTGGGTGTCAGATCCCACATAGAGGGGAGGGCAATGATTTCACCTGCCAAGTTGGCTTAGGTAGAGAGAGAGGGCCACATCTGAGCAACAAGGAGGCATTCGGGAGGAGGCTCTTAGGCACAATTATAGGGAGGACTAGCCTCTCCTTTGCAGCAACAGTCTTCCCAAGGGCAAGTCCTGTGGTAGAGGGCTCAGCCCATCAAACCACCAGTCCCCTATGTCTGTCAGCAATTAGTTTTAAGTCAAAATTTTAGCATATTTCATCTTGAATTTCTATAACATTGTATAAAGTGTGAACAAATGGTCAAGGTCAGACTGCTTAGGTTTGATAGAGGGAAAGAAGTTGTTTATCTGTAAAGGATGCATTGAGTTAGCAAGGGCTTGGGTTCTGGTGAGAGCTGAGAAGAGCATCGTTTAAGATAGCCCATGGATGTTTGGCTAAAGAAGAGATAAAGCAAATTAACAATAGGAATATGAAAAGCAGCTAGCCTTTCTTAGTGCTTCCCATTTGTCAGAATTGTTAAATATTGACCCATATTACCTAATTTAATCCAGCAAACGGCTCCTTAGATCTGCCACTGCAATTACCCCCCTTCTTAGAGCAGAGAGAAAATGAGCCTCGGAGGTTATAATTCACAGGCTCAGTCACAGGGCCAGTCCACAATAGCACTGGGCTTTGTTCCTGGATGCATCTAACCCCAGGACTACAAGCTTGACTACTGTATACTTGACTTTCAGGAGAAGAGCTGTGGTCCTAACCACCAGAGAGGATGAGGAGGGCAGGAGATGGCAAGTACTAATCCTGAGAGAGAAAATATCAAGTGAGGACTGAAGAACAGAGCAGAGTTTATAGATGCTATTTATGGTCCCAGCCATTCATACATGCCTATTCTTCCAAAAAAGAAAGAAAGAAAGAAGAGAAGAGAAGAGAAGAGAAGAGAAGAGAAAGGAAATCTATAGAAACATACACAAATTTTATTCAGCATTCATTTGGCTTACTATGGAAGAAATAGCATATTTTCAATATTGTGTGTTATCATTGGCGATCCTCGCCTCTTTACTCTCAGATGCATTCATTTCTAGCCCTTCTCCTGATCTTCTATGTGTCCCAAGTTGTCATTTCAACTGGCATCTATCTGGGATCTGCCCATCTGAAGATCGATTGGACAGCGAAAGGAAGGGAGAAGCCAGAATATTTCTCTTACTTCTTGCCTTGGATGGTGTGTATGGCAAAGATTGTGTCTCCTCTTTGGCTCCAACTCCAGTCTCAATAGCTCACTGTGGCCCCACTACACCCAGAGACCGTGGCTCTGGATAGCTGATATCATCTTTGCCAACTGTACCTCCAGCCAAGAGGTGGAAAGGAATTCAAGTTTTGTTTGCTTTGTTGTTTCCAGTTTGGCTTCTTGGAATTTTTATCACCTGGGAAATCAGTCCCTTAGGCTAATTTCCATTTGATTTATATGTTTAAATATGTGTTCTCATTTCCCATTTTCACCCTGACTGATGGATGAACCAATATCATAGTGTTTCTCCGTATAGTCAAGACATTTTTTATCTTTTACTGTAGAATTTATCAGTCTTCGAATAGTCTGCAGATTTTTTAACTGGGGAAAATTTACATGCAGAGAAATGCAAAGTTATTATGTTTACAGTTTATTGACTTGATAAAAGTATATGAATTTTCAACTATCACTTCAACTAAGATATACAACATTTTTGTCATTTAAGAAAGTTCCAGAATTCTAATTCTAGAATGTCAAGGTCAGGAGCTCTGCAGACCCATTTAGTAAAGAAATGAGATAACTGGTAAAAAGTATCAAAAACAGCCACTTAAAGTCTATGGAAATTATCCTAAGGGCATATAGAAAATGATGAAACTTTTTATTCACAAAAATCTACTAAAACTCAGTAAAACAGGAAGAATCTGTAGCATTTGAACCATGACCTGCTCCCACACCAGCTCAGCATGGGAGAATCTCCACTCCAGGGTGGAGTACAGCCAAAAATCCAGGGCTTACTCCCCTGCCAGGTCCCAGGGAAAGGCTGTCGAAGTGGTAGACTTCCAGAACTTTTCATCTATTCAATTTTGAGTTGTAGAGACTAAATTCCACATGATTATGGCGGAAAGTTGGGTCCTTCCTTCTTCCAGGCAGCTCCTACCTGTAGAGCAGAGGCTCTACCCCAGGCGTGGCCGACCAAGAAAATGGGAGCCCTAATATTCTAGTTGATTCAGTGGGCAAGTTTCCATGCAAGAAGATGCAAGCCACTCAGCACACTGCACTAAAGCAGGTATGTCAATCAGAAAGAAGCACACCATTCTCTCTTCTTGCTCCAGACCCATAGTTCAGAGATTTTGTCCAGGGTGAGAGTCAAGACATACCTCAAAACAGATACAAAAACTACCACTGGGAATGATCCCAAACTTAATTGGATCAGACTGTGAGACAAGTTATGCCCCAGTCTATTGTTGAAATGAATGCAGCAATCAGCAGCAATGAGTAGAGTTTAAAACCTTAGTGTGGTAAGAGAAAGACAAACAAAACCCACCCTGCTGAAACCACCGTTACTCCAGGGTGGCTGTGCACAGAGGCAAGGCTGTTTCATCTGGGCAGCAACAGCAGAAGCTTGAAGCTGCTGGAGGAATAGACGTTGTTGAAATAGTGCAGTCAGTCACCAAACAAATAAATATGCAAACAAGAAGAATAAGCCCCAGGAAGGGGGAGACGAGAAACCAGCATCACTACAATATATCGTTTAAAATGTCCAGTTTTCAACCAAAACTTATGAGACATGGTAAGAAACCAGAAAATCTGACCCATACACAGGAAAAAAGCAAGAAACAAAAACTGCCTGTGAGAGAGTACAGATTCAAACCTATCCAGCCAAAGTTTCAAAGTAGTCATTATAAATATCTTCAAATAACTAAAGGAAACCATGCTTAAATAATTAAAGTAAGATATTATGACAATGTCTCATCAAACAGAGAATATCGACAGCAAGAAGTTATTTACCAAAATTGTTGTTCTGTAGTTGAATGTGCAATGGATGAAAGAAAATATTTGCTAGAAGGTTTCAAGAGTAGATTTTTACTTGCAGAAGAAACAATTAGTAAACTTGAATATAGGCAAAATGGAATTATGCACTCAAAAGAACAAAGAGAAAAAAAGAATAAAGAAAATGAGCAAAGACTCAGAAAAATGTGGGACAACATTATGTGCAACAACAAATGTATATTCAAGTACCAAAGGGAGAGGAGAGAGAGAATGAAGGAGGACAGATATGATAAGCTAATGGCAGCAAACATGGCAAATTTGAAGAGTAGCATTAATCTACATATTTAATAAGCTCCATGAACTCTAAGTAGGATAAAAATAGAGATTAGAACACAGACATATCATAATGAAAATACTGATAGACAAAGACAAGGAGAAAATCTTGAAAGCAGTAAGGAAACTTGGCTCAACGTACAAGAAAAAACCAGGAATATCAACAGCTGACTTCTCATCATAAACAATGGAGGTCAGAATACAGTGAGATGACATAAGGGCTGTCAGAAATTAAACAAACCTATCAACCCAGAATCCCATATCCCACAAAACGATCTTACAAAGTTGAAGTTCAAATACATTCCCAAACAAACAAACAAACAAACAAAAAACTGAGACAATTCATTGCTAGTAGATTTGCCTTACATGAAATACTTTAATAAATGCTTCAGGTTAAAGCAAATGACCCCAGGCAGTAATTAGACACCACTCCCACACTCACAAAAGACTATTTATAAAATAAATTATGTAATTATAAAAGATGGTCTGAATGCATATTCTTCTTTCTACTCTTAATTAATTTTAAAAAAGCAATTGTATAGAACAATATGTATATAACTGTATTGCCTGTCCTATAACATATAGAAATGTAATATATTTTGACAATAATAGCACAAGATGGCAGGTGGGAACAAAGTTGTATAGGTAAGGAAATGACACCAAAAGCTCCCTCAAATTTACAGAAATGAAAGAAGAGAGGCAGAAATGATAAATAAGTAGGTTAATACAGCACATAATGCAAATATATAGTTGTTCTCCTTTCTTCCCTCAGTTTCTAGAAAATATATGAAATTATGTGAAGTAGTAATTAAAGTATTGTGCCTTTGAGTTTCTTGCATATATAGATGTAATATGCATAACAATAATAGCACAAAAAGGGGTCAAAGTACACAGAGATACATAGGAATAATTTTCTTTACCTTATTGGAATTATGTTAATATAAATGTGAAGCAGATTGTAATAAGTTAAGATGAATAGGCTAAGGCCTAGAGCAGCCACTAAGAAATAACTCAAAAAAGTGAAAAAAAAAAATAAAAGAATTAAAATATTACACTAGAAAATAATTCACTTAATAGTAAAGGAGGAATAGAGGAACAAAAGGACATACAGGAAACCAAAAACAAAATGACAGACATAAATACAACTATATCAATAATAACATTAACTGTGAATGGATAAAACAATCCAATCAAAGGCAGAGATTGTCATACTGGATTAAAAAAGAAGACTCTGATTATGTGCTCTCTAAAACAATGAAATGAAATTATACATCAATAAGAAAATGATTTGAGGGAAATTCACAAACATGTGAAAACAGAACAATACATTCCTAAATTACCAATGTATCAAGCATATTACAAGGAAAATTAGAAAGTGCTTTGACATGAGCAGTAAATAGAAATGAAGACCCAGCATAGTAAATTTTATGAGAAGAAGCTAGAGTAGTATTTAGAAGGAAATATATAACTGCCTATGCTTCTTTTATGAGAAGATAAGGGTATCAATCAATAATCTAACCTTCTACCTAAACACACTAGAAAAATAATAGTTAACTTTGCCTAAAGCAAGCATAATGAAGGAAAAGTAAAGGCTAGAGTGGGAATTAATAAATTAGACACTAGCAGGAAAAATGATATTCAAAGCCTCAAAATGTGATATTTGAAAAACATCAACAAAACTGACAAAAAAGATTGAGTAATAAGAAGAGACGTAAGACTCCAATTACTAAAATCATGAATGAAAGAGGGTCATTACTGCCAAACACACAAATCAAGTAGATTCTATGGAATGCTATAAACAATTGCATGGCAATAAATTAGGCATCTTAGATGTAATGGAGAAATTGCTAGAAAGACAGAAACTAACAAAACTGAATTGACAAAAAATCCAAAATGTGAATAGATCTACAAGTATAAAGATTAAATTAGTAATAAAATACAACAACACAAAAAGGTTCAGGTCCAGATGGCACCACTGGAGAATTCCTCAAAATATTTAAAGAGGAATTAGTACTGATTCTTCACAACCTCTTCCAAAAAATAGAAGAGGAGAGAAACTTCCCCTCATATTCTATAAGGTCAGTATTACCCTGATAAAAATTGTACAAAGTTACCACAAGAAAAGAAAACCACAGATAAATATCACTTATGAAGGTAAACATACAATTTCTCAACAAAATACTAGCAAAATGCAGCAACATATAAAATGATTATAAACCATGATCAAGAGGGATTTAACACAGAAATAAACAGTGGTTTTAACATCTGAAAACCAATTAATATAAAAGACTAGGAATAGAAAGAAGCTTCTTCAACCTGAATAGAAGGAAATTTCTTCAACCTGATAAAGTGCTTTTATAAAGAAATATACAGCTAACATCATACTTTATGGTGAAAGAATGAAAGTTTTTTCTTTGGATCAAGTATAATACAAGGATTCCCATTCTCACCACTTCTATTCAACATTGTTCTAGAGGTTGTAACTAGGCAATTAAACAAGAAAAATTGAAGTCACTGAAATAGAAAGGAAAAAGTAACACTTTGCAGATGACATAATCTTGAATAAAAGATATCCTAAGGAATCCACTAAATAGCCATTAGGAATAATTAGTAAGTTCAGCAAAGTTACAGGATATAAGATCAATATACAAAAATCAAATGCAGTTCTCTTCAGCAGCAATGAGAAAAATAAAAACTAAATTAAGAAAACAGTTACATTTATAATAGAATCAAAAGGAATAAAATACTTAGGGATAAATTTAACAAAAGATGTCCAAATCTTATAATATGAAACCTACAAAACATTGTGGAAGTAAATTAAAGAAGATCAAAATAAATGGAAAAACATCATGTGTTCATGGATAGGAAGACTTAATATTATTAAGATGGCAATACATCCAAGTTTGATTAACAGACTTCCAATGCAATTTCTATCAAAATCCCAGCCAACTTCTTTGAAGAAATTTACAAGTTCATTTTAAAATTTCATATAAAAACTAAAGGGACACAAAACAGGTGAAACAATCTTGAAACAGAGGTAAACTTTAGAGGACTCAAATATTCTAATTTCAAAACTTACTACAGAGCTGTAGTAACCTGGAATAAGGATAGGTCTCTGATTTTCGATCAATAAAATAGAATTGAGAATCCAGAAATAAGCATTTCCATTGTGGTCAACTGATTTTAGATAAGGATGCCACAAAAATTTAATGGGGGAAAAAATGGTACAGGAACAACTGGATGTCCACATGTAAAAGTTAGACTCTTACCTTATAGCATATACTATATTAACTCAAAATGGATCAAATATCCACTTGTAAGCATTTAAACTATCAAACTCTTAGAAGAAACATTAGGGATAAATCTTTAATAAAGCTGTTACAAAAGGAAGTATAATAAGCAAAGAAAGTCTCATCATGTTCCCTTCCAGTCAATCTCAACCTCCAATTGCAACTGCTACTCTGATTTCTAGCATCAGAAATTACTTTTGTTAATTTTAGAACTTAATATAAGTGGAATCATACAATGGGTGCTCTTTTTATGTCTTTGTTAACACAATATAAACTTTTTGAGCTCTGTCCTTGTTATTGTGTGTATCAGTATTCTATAAATTTTATGATTGAGTAGAATTTCATGGTATTAAGATAACACAATTTGTTTATCCATTCTCCTGTTCATGGATATTTGATTGTTTTTAATTCTTGACTATTAAGAATAAAACTGCTACAAATATTCATGTACAAGTTTTTGTGTGGATATATGTTTTCATTTCTCTTGGAGAAATACCTAGCAGTTGAATTAGGGTCATAGGGTAACTGTATATTTAACTTAATTATAAACTGCCAACACTTTTTTTTCCAAAGAGGATTCACCATTGTGCAATGACACTAGCAATATATAAGAATACAGGTTCTCCACCTCCTCACTAAGCTTTGGTTCATATATGAAATGATAACTCATGATTTTAGTGTGCATTTTTCTGATGACTAATTGGAATGCTGAGCATCTTTTCATTTACTTCTCAGTTATTTCTATGTCTTCTATTATGAAGTCCTTTTTCCAAGTCCTTTGCCAGCTTTTAAAATTTTAATTACTTATATTTTGCTATTTATTACTGGTTTGTGGGTGTTCATTTTATATTTGCGATACATGTACTTCGTTAGATATACCTGTTACAATAATTTTCTCATTCTGTAGCTTACCTTATCATTTTCTAAATGGTAACTTTTGATGGGCAGAAGTTTTTGTCTTTGTCAAAGTCAATTTTTTTTTCTTTTATATTTAGTGCTTTGTCAACGAAATCTTTTTCTACCAAACTTTATAAAAATATTTCTTTTATTTTCTTCTAGAAACCATTTACTTTTAGCTTTTGTGTTTAGCTCCATCTTGAATTATTATTTGTGTGTGTTGAGACAGTATCAAGGTTCATTATTTTTCTTGCATCAATATAGTTGTTATAGCATAATTTGTTGGAAAGAGTTTTCTTTCCCTAATGAATTACTTTGCTGCCTATATAGAAAATCAATTGATTTGATAAACGTGGATCTACTTCTGGTCTATCTGTACTGTTTTGACAATTTAGTTGTCTATCTTTATACGAACATAATACAGTTAACCAGATTGCAGTGTCACTGTAGGATTAGCACTCTTAAGACTTTCCATTCAAATTTTGCCAGAGCTATGCTTGCTTTCAAAAACCAAGGACAGGAAACCAGTAACTATAAGACCAGTCCCCAAAGCCATGGCTGGGCACTGTATGCAGAAGTGCTGAGTGCAGATGGAAAGTTGCAAAGTGCCTAACACAGATGGAAAGCAACGACTGTCAAATGCAGATGGTGTCGAGTGCAGATGGTGCTGAGTGCAGACAGGGACGTCTGCACATGCGCAGACCATGCTCTTTCACTCCTTACAGAAGACTCTCACTCCCCTTCAGGGAGAAGGTGCTTTTAGGACATGAGTCCACCCTTCTCCATTCTTTGGCCACAGAATGAAGTTCTGTTTGCGTCACTGAATCTGGTTTCGTTCTGCAGGTGAAAGTGACGCTAGACAGGAGAACCATTTGGGGGTCTGGCCCAAAGAGGGTCGGTAACAATACTGCTTTGATTAATGTAATTTTAGGGAAAGTTTGAAATCAGGTAGTGTGTCTTCCAACTTTGTTCTATGATTGATTTGGCTCTTCAAAGTCCTTTCCCTTTCCACAAGAATTTTAGGATCTCCGTATCAATTTCTATTTTTTAAAAAACCTTCCAGTATAATGTTTGAAACTTTGTTTCATCTGTAGATCAACTCTCGGAAATTGACGCTATAAAAATATTGAAGCTTACTATCCATTTTACAGTCTAATCCAAATTACCTGCTTTAATTTCTCTCAGCAATATTTTGTATTTTTCAGAGCCTAGTAATTGCATGTCTTTTATGAAAATTGTCCATATTATTTTATGCTTAACAAAGAATAGTTTACATTTAATTTTCCAATACTTTGTTTCTAGTGTAAAGAATACTTATTATTTGTAAATTGATCATATGTATTATGACCTTGCTAAATTTACTAAATATTCTTCTGGTTGTCTGGTAGAATTTTCAAGATTTATAATCAAATCATCTTCAAATAAGGAGTTTTAGTTTTATTTCCAGTCTTTATGTGATTTTGTCTTTTTCCTGCTTTATTTCAATGAGGAGAATCCCAGTATGATGATTCATAAAAGTGGTGAGGGAACAAAACTATTCAGTATTTCTACATTAAATATAGGGTTAATATATGCTTTCATAGGTACAATTTATCAGACTGTGGAAGTTGCCTTGAATTTTGTCAAATACTTGTTTTATTATCTCTACTGAGATTTTTATTATTTAAAATGTGTTCATATGTTAGATAGCATAAATGGCTTTCAAATGTTAAACCAAACTTGTATTCCTCCCATAAACTTCACTTGCTCACATAGTACTATCCTTTTTCTTTGTATTGCTAGATTCAATTTGCTTATGTTTTGTTAAGGATAGTTACACTTATTACATGAAGAATATTGGTCTGATTATTTTTCTTATAATGTCTTGATCAGGCTTTAGTATCAAATTGTGATAATATCCTAAAATGAGTTGGGAAGTGTTTCCTCTGCTTCTATTTTCTGAGTGGATTTAAGATTAGTATTTTTCTTAAGTATTTGATATAACTCACTAGAGAAACCTTTATGTTTTCAATAATGCATTCAATTTCTTTATAAATTAATGCTATTCTAATTTTCTATTTCAGCTTGTGTAATTTTTGATGTTATGTTTTTAAGAAATTTACCAGCTTTTTATAAATTGTTGAATGCTATCAAAATTTTCCTAATATTCCCTTATTTTGCATTTAATATATTGGATATTTGGTGATCGTTTATAATACTGATAAGTTGTGGTTTCTCTCTTTTATCTGACTAGGGATTTATCAAGATTTTTAATCTTTTAAATGACCTAAACTTTGACTTTCAAGATTTTCTACATTTTTTATATGTGCCATATGATTGATTTCTGCATGTATATAGTAATGATACATGCAGAAAATAACTTTTCTATTTATTTGGGATTTAATATGCTCTCTTTTTCTAATGAGAGAGGTTTTGATTAGTGAATTTAACTATTTATTTTTTTAACTGAATTACATAAATTTTGATATGTTACATTGTCATTGTCCTTCATTAATAGATATTTTTGGATTCTCCTTGCCATTAAAAAAAACCCAGAGTTTATTTAGAATTGTTGTTTCAAGTTAGTTAAATTGGATTTCAAATTTGGGTGGAGGTCAGGTGTGACAGAATGGGAAACCGAGGGCATGACGCCTGAGGAAATACAGCATGTTATTCACAGTCCAAGGGAGGGAGGGGCCATGAGGGGCTGACAGGAGGCACTGTAGGCTTTACTGGCTCACCCAGCAGGTGGGGAGCACACAGAAGAGGGGCCCCGGGGCTGGTGCCTTTCCTGTGGGCCAGGGGTGGAGGTTACTAGATTCCCACAGGAGCTAAGGATTGGTTAGTTTGAGAAAATGCACAAAGCAGGAAAGAGACTTGGGGTCATAGGGTAGTGGGGATAATTAGCTTATCGTTTGGGCCCAGCTGTCATTTTGTGGGGAGTTGGTGGGGGTGGCCACAGAGGCAGGTTTGGGCTCTGGGGAGTCTAGGTTCAATGCCAGAAAGCTCCTTATTAACTGGGCCAAAGGCCAGTGTTGGGGCAAGTGGCTTATCCAAAGTAAGATGGATGCTGAGACAGCACACATGAAATTTTAATAGTTAATGACTATTGTGTTGTGCAATTTTGAAATATTTGGGAGATTTCTAGATACTTTATTGCTATTGATTCCTAATTCAAAAATGTTATGATCAGAGAATATACTTTGGATGATTTCAATCTTTTTCATTAAGATTTACTTTATGACCCAGAGCCATGTTACATATTAATAAATATTTTATATGCACTTGAAAAAAAAATGTGTGTTCTAAAGTTGTTAGTGCCAGGTGTTTATCATCACTCTTCAGATTTTCTATAGTAACATGGATATTTTATCTATCAAATACTGAGGGAACACTGTTATATATGCAAATAGGATTGTGGATTTTTCCTTTTCCTTTCTGATTTCCTTTACCTGTTTTTCTTCTTTTATTTTATTCTTAAGTCTTCCTAATAAATTGACCCTTCAATTATTATAAAATCCCTCTTATGGTATCCAAATAGGATTGTGGATTTTTCCTTTTCATTTCTGGTTTCCTTTGCCTGCTTTTCTTCATTTATTTTATTCTTGTGTCTTCCTGATAAATTGATACTTTGATTATTATAAAACATCCCTCTTACCAGTGTTAATAATATCCCTGGATTTGAATCTGCATTGTCTGACAATGATAAAGCCACTCCATCGCTCTTACATTATGTATGTTTCCATCCTTTCACTTTCAACCTACCTGTGTCTTTATATTCACTCTAGACTTGTAGAGAAACCTATAGAAAAGTCTTTTATTTCCCTTGCCTGACAATTTTTACCCTTTATTTGGAGTCTGTAGTCCATTTACATTTATTGGCGGGATTAGGTTTTAACATAATTCATCTTTTTTCTTCTTAGACTGTCACTCTGCTTTTCCTTGCTTTAACTTTGCCTATCATTTGAGTTTTATACATCATATTGTAAATTTGGCATATATTTCATATAATTTTAATTAATTCTGCTGGCATTATATATATATATATTTGTATTTTTGTAATATTTTAAGGGTTTTCTCTCTGGATTACAGAATGAATCTTTAACTTTCTACATTCTACTCACAGACCATATTGTACCTCTTCATATAAATTAAGAACCTTCCAAAAACGTAATTATATCCCTCAATATTTTGTGCTATTTTTGCCATTAATTTTTCATTCCCAGCCATTATAAACCCCACATTGCAATGATATCATTTTGGATAAATTTCTCGGGTGTCTTTTAGTAAATTAGGAGGGAAAAAGATAGAATTTAATGGTTCACACATATTTACTATTTCTACTTTTTTTTTTTTAATCTAATTTGGTTGATCCAAGATTCCCTTTAATTTCACTGTCCTTGAGCCTAAAGGTATCCTTTTTGCATTTTGTTTATCTAAAAATGACTTACATAATGTTTATTTTTTAGAGAATATTTTCACTGGATATGGAATTCTAACATTGACTTTATTTTCTGCACTCTAAAAAAAGGTTTTTCCATTATTTTCTTACAGTCATTGTTTCTTGTAAGAAATAAACCATCATTCTTATAATCATTTGCCTGTATATAATGTGCCTTTTTATAAAAAAGTTCTTAGGTCTGCTTGTGGGACCTTGATTATGATGTGTAGAGTGGTCTTATTTGTTTTCTCTTGCTCAGGTTTCAAAGGATTATAGATTGTTTATCTAATGAAGTTGGTAAGTTTTGAGCCATTATTTTTTTTAGATATATGTTCTGACCTCTTCTCTTTCTCCTCTTTTTTTGGAACGTTGTTTACATGGATGTTAGACTACTCATATTGTTTCACAGTTAACTCTGCTCTCTTAATTTATTTTTCAATTTTCTTTTTCTGTGATACAGATTGGATATCTATTGCTCAATCTTTAAGTTCCCTGGTGCTTTATTCTGCCATCTCCTGTGTGTTGTCAAACTGATAAATTGAATTTTTATTTCAGATATTTTACTTTTTAATTCTGGAATTCAATATTGGTTTTTTTATCATTTGCATTACTATGGTGCTATTTTCCATCTGTTCCTTCATTCTTGCACCTTTTAATATTATTCAGCATATTTATAAGAAGTTCTTTAAGGTGCTTGTCTGCTAAATCCAACATCTGTGTGGACTGTGAATCTATTTGTATTGGCTCACTGTTTTATTCCTTCCTAATTATATTTCATATTCTAATGTTTCTTCCCATGTCTACTAATTTTTTATTTCATGCTGAGTGTTATAGTTACATAATATAGAGACTCTGCTTTCTTTTATGGTCTACTGAGTAAGATTGCTTTCTGCTGAAATAGGCAGATATGATCCTCGATGACCTCGAGTTTCTTGATGTTGGGTTTTACACATTGTTAGGGAAGCTGTATTCCCTTTGTTTTAGGGAACATACTTTGTCATGGAAAATAAATGGGAAGCTTCAGGCACTTGTCAAGCTCCTCTAACTTGGTAAGATTTAAACTCTAAAGTCTATCTTTCCATTGGTAGGCAATAGTTGAAATCCCTGCTCATGTTTTCCAGTTATTACTTTCCACCAGGCTCTCTGCTGTCTTTCCTCATGTTCACAGTTCAGGATTACACCATGGATATGAGATCAGTTTATATACAGAATTCAGGAGTTCCCCCTTTGTGGCTCCCTTCTTTTCTAGATTCCCACTCCTCAGTTTGCAACTCTGTGCTGCTTGTTCTAAAATTGTCTTAGGGGAAAAAACATATGAACATAAGTTCAGTTTGTCTTGCATATTTTAAAAGATTTTTTAAAATATTTTATAATTTGGTTTCTATTAAAATAATGTATCACTTTTGTTATTTTTACCTACTTAGTTATTAAGGATTTGTAAGAAATCAAATGATTTGTGTACTTTTGCATTGTAACTGGGCTCTTTGCTGAAATCATAGTTTTCTCTAAATTATCCTTTTGATATTCAGTAATTTTAACAGGGCAATTATTTATCTTTTGAATAATAATATGGCTTCTACTTGCTTATTTTTTCTTAATTTATCTTTCTTTACAATTGGGTTGGCTAGCACTTTGTAGTATTGTTAACATTTAATCATACTTTTCATTATTTTCTTAGATAATTGTTCTGAAATCACATTATAGAATCTTTTGCTATTTATTAAAAGTGCTGTTTTAAAGCAGGATTGGATATTGAATTTTTTTATGCCTTTGCTTAGTACTTCTTATCAGTACCTCTTAAGACAATCATATACCTGCTCTTTCTTATTGGCTTAAGGACACCATAAATGCTGTCAATAGATGTTATGATATCAAAATATTTTTTTGTTCCAAGATGAATATTGCTTCATCAGAAAGTATTATTCTAATATATGTGAGTTTTTGTATGTTTTACTTAGAATTGTTGTGTGCTTCTTAACAAGTGAAATAAAGTGAAATTTTTCTTTTTTCCTTTTTAAAATATTTTGCAAAGTTGTGCAAGGTTTTATAAGTTTCAGAAAAATATTAAGAAGATAACTTTTTCTCAGTGCTTATGAAATACTAAATGCCACATTAATTATACTGTCCTTAAAGATAAATAAAAACTCAATTGACAAGGCTTCCTGTGGGAGATAATTCTTTGATTTTTTTCCTAACTTACTTCATGATTATTAGTCTTTTCAGAATGTCTGCCTCTTTAGTTAATATAGACAATTTGTATTTTTTCAGATAATAGTTCTTTTCATACATCCTAAAGTGGATTGGCATACATTTTTATGTTAAATTATTTTTGAATATTTTTATTTGTTGTATTTGTAGTCATTCTCTTGTTTCTTTTAACTTCTAGTTTTGTGTATTTTGTTTTCTAGCTTTTCTTTCATTTATTTAGAAGAGCTCTTTCTTGACTACTTTGTTGACTATTTTAAAAGTTAATTACTTAAATTTAAATTATATTTTCTATTTACTAAGACATTAATTCCTGCTTTCATCTATAGTAGTTAATGTTGTTCTTTTGCTAATGTGATACCTACAGTAGTTAGATCACTAATTTTTTTATTATGTCTCATTTAGCACTACAAGAGCTATAGGGTATGGATTTTACTTGAGTACAATTTGGGACTCATCATGGAGGTGTTGACACATGTTGTTCCAATTAAAATTATTATCTAAATTTCTATAATTACAAGCTTGATTTCTTATATGGTACAAGAATTATTTAAAGGAATCCACACTGATTCCCAAATTGCTGATTCTTTTATTTATGTTTTCACTATAATTACTTATTAGATTCATTAAAAAGTACATGGATGTAATAAAATTCACATTTTCACATACGCTGATTTTTTTCTAGTTAACTTATTAGCAATTTTCAAACCATTTTCCTTGGGAATCTGTGTGTTTCTTCAAATATTATGGTGTAATTTTAATTTACTATGTACAAAAAGAAAATATTTCATAAAATTGATTTTTGTTAGCATTGATATTTTTATTTTTATTATGAATCAACTCATGTATACAGTAAGAGAATTTTTTAACCAATGTCCTTGTTAAAGTAAAGGCTACTTTTTAGTATGCATTCTAGCTTTCAGACTTGAGACTATTTTGTTCATCCACTTGTTTCTAATTTATACTTTTCTTTCACATTGTGATAAGAAAATATATTCTCTATGATGGTGAGTCTTTGAAATTTATTAAGGTTTTCCTATCTTAGAATATAGTCCTATTTTATGTTTAACCAACATCTTATCAAAAAGGATCTATGTTCTCTGTTTATTGCATGTTAGCTTCTATAGTTTTCTACTAACTAGAACTAACCTTGTTTTTTAAATATAATTGCTTATATTATTTCTCTACTTTTTTGAGGAGGTTAGTTTATAGTGCCTAATACAATCTTTTAATAATTTACTTCTATATTCTGTGAATTATCAATTTATTAAGTTAATATTGTTGGTACATATGTGTTTTTCAATAATATGTACTTAATGCTTCTTTTAAAATGTTTACTTTTATTCTATTTTGTAGATATTAAAATTGTTTTGTATTTTTTGACTTATTTTATCTTTTCAAGTCTCTATGTCCTTTTTGCTTTTGATATTTTTTAATTAAGATTGTTCATGTACCATACAATTATCCAAAGATCCAAAGTGTACAATCAGTTGCCCATGGTATTATCATACAGCTGTGCATTCATCACCACAGTTAATTTTCTTTCAATTTTTAGTACATTTTCATTACTCCAGAAAAGGAATAAAGACACACAAAAAAAGGAAACTCAAATCCTCCCATACCCCTAACTACCATCACCCCCTCCATTATTGATTTATAGTATTGGTATAGTACATTTGTTACTGTTGATGAAAGAATGTTAAAATACTACTAACTGTAGTATATAGTTTGCAATAGGTATATATTTTTCCTATATGCCCCTCTATTATTAACTTCTAGTTATAGTGTCATGCATTTGTTCCAGTTCATGAGAGAGATTTCTAATATTTGTACAGTTAATCATGGACATTGTCCATCACAAGGTTCACTGTTTCAAGCGTTCCCATCTTTTAACCTCCAACTTTCCTTCTGGTGACATACATGACTCTGAGCTTCCCCTTTCCACCACCTTCACACACCATTTAGCACTGTTAGTTATTCTCACAACATGGTACCATCACCTCTGTCCATTTCCAAATGTTTAAGTTCACCCTAGTTGAATATTCTGCTCATAATAAGCAACTGCTCCCCATTCTTTAGCCTTGTTCTACATCCTGATAACTTACATTTCATGTCTGAGTTTACATATTGTAATTAGTTCATATCAGTAAGACCGTGAAATATTTGTCCTTATGTGTCTTATTTCACTCAGTATAGTGCCCTCAAAGTTTCTTCATCAACCGATTTTTTAAGATGGTTTTGTTCACACACCATACATTCTGTCCTAAGTAAACAATCATTGGTTCCCTGTATAGTCACATATTTATGTATTCACCATCATTGCCTCTATTTGTATAAGGACATCTCCATTTCTTCCACAAAGAAGGAGGAAGAGTGAAAGAAGGTATAGAGACAGGAAAAAAAGAAAAAAAAGAAAGAGAGAGAAAAACAAAACAAAACATGACAGCTAGGAACCAACAAAAGGAAAGATAGCACCAAACTAAAGTAGAATAAAGAGTCAGACAACATCACCAATGCCAGGAGTCCCATACCCTTCTGCTATATCCCCCACCTCCCATATGCATTTAGCTTTGGTGTATTGCCTATGTTATGTTAAAGGGAGCATAATGCAATGTTTCTGTTAACTACAGTCTCAAGTTTGCATTGGTCGTATTTTTCCCTCAGTCCCACCCCATTTTTAACACCTTGCAAAGTTGACATTCATTTGTTCTATCTCATGCAAAAACATACTTGTACATTTTATCACAATTGTTGAGCACTCTAGCATTCACTGAGTTATACAGTCCCAGTCTTTATCTTTCCCTTTTCCTTCTGGTGTCCCACATGCTCCTAACCTTACTCTTTCAACCATACTCACAGTCATCTTTGTTCAGTGCACCCATATTGTGTGCTACTATCTCCCAAAACTGTGTTCCAAACTTCTCACTCCTGTCTTTTCCTTTCTGTCTGCAGTGCTCCCTTTAGGGTTTCCTGTAGAGCAGGTATCTTGTTCACAAACTCTTTCATTGCCTATTTGTCAGAGAATATTTTAAGCTTTCCCTCATATTTGAAGGACAGTTTCACCAGATACAGAAATCTTAGTTGGTGGTTTTTCTCTTTAAGTATCTTAAATATATCACCCCACTTCCTTCTTGCCTCCATAGTTTCTATTGAGAAATCCACGCATAGTCTTATCAAGCTTCCTTTGCATGTGATGGAATGCTTTTCTCTTGCTGCTTTCAGGATTCTCTCTTTGTCTTTGACATTCAATAATCTGATTCTTAAGTGTGTTGGCATAGGCCTATTCGGATCTATTCTGTTTGGGGTATGCTGTGCTTCTTGGATCTGTAATATTATGTCTTTCATAAAAGATGGGAAGTTTTCATTGATTATTTCCTCTATTATTGCTTCTGCCCCTTTTCCCTTCTCTTCTCCTGGGACACCAATTACACATACATTCCTGCATTTCATTTTTTCCTTTAGATCCCGGAGACATTGCTCATATTTTTCCATTCTTTTCTCTATCCGTTCTTTTGTGTGTAGGCTTTCAGGTACCTTGTTATCCAGTTCCTGAGTGTTTTCCTCTGCCCCTGGAGATCTGCTGTTGTATGTCTCCATTGTGTCTTTCATCTTGTGTGTTGTGCCTTTTGTTTTCATAGATTCTGTCAGTTGTTTTTTTGAACTTTCAATTTCTACCTTATGGATGCCCAGTGTTTTCATTATACACTTCATCTCTTTTGCCATATCTTCCCTAAACTTTCTGAATTGATCCAGCACTAGTTGTTTAAATTCCTGTATCTCAGTTGAAGTATAAGTTTGTTCCTTTGACTGGGCCATACCTTTGCTCCTCCTAGTGTAGGTTGTAGTTTTCTGTTGTCTGGGCATTTGGCCTCCTTGGTTACCTCAATCAGGTTTTCCTAGACCAGAATGGGCTCAGGTCTTGGAAGAAGGCAACAGTTTCAGGTATCCCTGAGGGTGTGTCTTAGAAGATTGGTACACCCTGTGAGGCCTCAAGTCACTGTGCTTTTCTGCCTAGCAGGTGGTGCCTTTCAGCCTGTCACTCTTGAATGGTGTAAGAGATGTGGCCCATGGCTCTTTTCCCCCATGCACTGGGGTCTGGTTCTGAATAGAATGAGGGTAGTAGAGCTTAGCACTGCCTCTTTCCTCTTAGGGAACATATACCCCTGGGGAGAGGTCGTTTGCATTTTAATCATCTCTGACTCTGCTATCTCCGCCCTTGTCTGGGTCTGAGTGCTGGGAATTGAAAATGGCTGAGGCTTTCTCCACTGAGCCAAAAAAGGGACAGAAAGACCCCCTTCAGGGTCAGTCTGCAGACCCCCTCAGTTTCACCCATTGGCCAGAGATGGCACCTGATCCTCTGGGCTCCCCCTCCCTCCCAGAGACGTCCTCCAGCTCTCCAAGGTCAGTCATCACCAAAAGCCTCTGTCTGCTTGTTGGGGATTTGTAGTTTGCTAATTAAAACCCCAGTTGGAGCTCAGCTGAGCTATAGTTGCTTGCTCAGAGAGTGTTGCTCTCTAGCACAGCAAGGCTTTGCAGTTTGGGCCATAGGGAGAGGGTGCTCCTGGCTTGGATCTGCAGTTTTTACTCACAAATTTTATGCTGTGATCTTGGGCATTCCTCCCAATTCAGGTTGGTGTATGATGAGTGGATGGTCATGTTTGTCCCCCTGAAGTTATTCCAGATTATTTATTATTTGTTCCTGGTTGTTTATTAGTTGTTCCAGGAGGACTAACTAGCTTCCACTCCTCTCTATGCTGCCATCTTGAGACAACATGTCAGTGGATCTTATTAAAAAAAAAAAGTATTATAGTGACTGTGTTTTGAGGAGTAAGTTAGACCACTTATGCTTTTTGTAATTGCCCTTAATATCAGGACTTATTTTTGCCATTTTGTTTCATATTTGTTTAATATGCATGATTTTCCTTTCCTGCCTTCCATTGGACACATTTTATTCTGATTATTTGAAAGCTATACTTTTTCCCCTTTAAATAGTTGCTCTCCTTATTTTTCCCTGTTGATTTGGTATGTTTAATAAAAATTTTTATTTCTCCCAAATATATCAATCATTTTAATATGCTCTTGTTTCCTCAGGCTACATTGCCTTCTGCTCCCGCTTCCTCCACCCCACATTTGCTTTGCTAATGTCCTGTAGATTTTTAGTGCATTGTCATCACTGTACACTATCTTGATTCTTGTTCTTTTAGACAACAACACATTTTACTAATCTATTTGTATGCTCTTATTTTCAATATATCTCAGCATCTTTCAGGCCTTATTTTTCTTTTTCCTGGAGAAGTTTCAACAAAACCATTTTCAATATAAGATATGTTATGAAAAAACTAAGGTCTTGAATTGCTGAAAATATCTTTATTGTGTCCCCACATTTAAAAGCTTTCATAACTGGATATATAATTCAGGCTTGGTTATTTTCACTTTGAAGACAGTATTATATATTTTTTTCTATGTGCAGTGTTGTGATAAGATGTCTGATTCAATCTGGTTAGAACCTTCATGGTGATATGTTTTGTTTTGTTTTGTTTTTTTCTCCCAGGAGGATATTAGAAATTTCCCTCACTATTGGTTCTCTTTAATCTGCTTAATTTTCATGACAATGTATCTGGGTATATCTTTCTTCCTACCATTGTATTTGACATTCTATGATTCCTTTCAAACTGAGGTATTACAGAATTTTTTTTAATTAAAAAGAACCTCAAAATATTACTTCAAATAGTTCACTATTAATTTGTTTTCTTTTATTTCCATTTAATCCTCCTATTATACCAATAATTCCATTTCTTTGTGTAGTTTTATTTCTTAGATTAAAAGCTTATCTTAAAAATATTTATCTATTCCTCCCTAATGTTTTCTTAAAGAATTCACTGTTCTGGTCTTCATGCCCATTAAGTTATTCTCCAGCTTTATCCAGTCTGTTATTTAAATCCACCTAATAGCCTCTTTATTACTATTTATTTCTGCCTGGTTCTTCTGTAGTTCTGCATGTTCCTACAACATATTACCAATATTCTCAGATGTCTATTTAGTATATTTATTATGTTAATTAAATTCTGTATCTGTCACATTAATTCTACTGGGTTTTATAAAGGTTGTTCCATTTCTCGTCTTTATTTTAGAAATTGTAAATGAATTTCCACATGAATTCCTATCTCCCTGGACCATCAGCTTGTCGACTGGCAGCCCGTGCAGTCAAGGTAAGGAGGGCAAATCTGTCGCTTCTTACAGCCCACAGTGGCACCGCCCACGCAGAATGACAAAATGTGCTTCTTCCTCAGCAGATCTGGTGTCCAATTGGCTGTCTCAGGAATCCTGGGCTTTTCCAAGGGGCAGTCCCTCAGCTCTGGGTATGTAGGCAAGAAGGAAAAGGAAGGGATGCTCAGGGCCCTCATCAGAGCAGGGAGGCTTTCTTTGTCACATTGAGCAAGTGTTGCCATTTCCCCACCTCTCAGTAAGACCTGGACTCGTGATTTTCCTCCCAGAGCAAGGGAAACGTGCAAAAGCAAAGCTTCTCCCAGTTTATCCCCTACCTTTGAACCACGGTTTTCCCACAGTGTTTATGCTAACCCAGATCTCTTTACTTCTCTGCCCTTTGCCTTCCCTGGGGAAGAGACAGCAGTCAGAGCTCCAGCTTGTTTCCTCTTTGCCTGCAATCTGAAGTCTCTCATAATTAGCTTGATCTCTTCCAAGTCTGTCCTTGATTCTCCTTTCTCATCTCTGCTTTGGTATGTTTTTATTTTCTTGTTTATTCCTTAAATAGACTTGCTAGGGATGTATCTGTTAATTGGTGATTTCAAAGAAGCAGCTTTTGGTTTATTTATCTTTTCAAGTATTTTCCTTCAAATTGTATTAATTTTAATTCTTATCTTTCTTAAATCCTCTTCACAATTTTTTCTGACTAATTTGTACTTTTCTGTTAATTTATAATTAGTCTTCAATATTATTAATAAAAGCATTAAGGGGAGGAATTTTCCTCTGAGAATATTCAGGCAATTTCCTAAATATTTTTACAAATGTTCTCCTTTATTTTAACCTTAGTTTATAATTTTTTCTAATGACATTCACTTAAATTATTTTTAACTCAGTGTGACAGTCTTCAGTGGGATAATTCGGTCCTTTCATATTTTATGTAGCAACTGAAATATTTTATTTTGTTCTCTCTGTCTTATTTTATGATAAATATTTATCATATTTTTATTGGCTCTTATTTTTTTAAAAAATCTCCTTTTTCTTTTGACTTGGTCAATTTCTTCTTTTCCTCCAGCCCCTCCTTCTCACATACCAATCACTCCTCCCCCTCCCTTCTCCATACACATACACGTGCACACACACACACACACACACACACACACACACACACTATGGCTGTCCCTTAATTTGAAATCCTGCAATGCTCTTGAAATTTGGTAGTGGTTTAACTTTTTAGCTTCTGTGATCACAACAATATAATATAATTTGTATATCTGTGTTTATATTTTAATATTAGCAAATAAGTACATTGTGTTTACCCAGCCTCCATTCCCTTCTAATATTAAATATTTATGATGAATTTACTTCTCTGCTAAGTGTATCACCTTTTACCTTCTTGTATTTGACTTGAGTAATTGAAAAAAATTTTCAGCTCTTATTCATATTTCAATTACAATATGTGTTTCTTGTTTTTACTTATACTTAGTGTGATGGTTCGTTGCTATTTTCCCCAGAAAAAATGTGTTCCTCATTTCATCCATTCCCGTTGGTATGAACCCATTGTAAGTAGGATCTTTTGATGATGTTGCTTCAGTGAATGTATGGGCTAACCCTATCAGAATAAGTCTTAATCTTATTACTGGAATCCTTTATAAGCAGAATGAAAATCAGACAAAGAAAAAGCCACAGGAAGCAAGAAACTGGAGGTCAACAGAAACCAGAAGAGAAGCTAGAGGACAGGAGAGGCCCCCATGTGCATTGCCACGTGACAGAAGAGCCCAAAACCAAGGATCACCAGCAGCCAGCCCAGAATGTATTGCTTTAATGACACCTTGATTTGGACTTTTTCCTAGCTTCAAACCTGTGAACTAGTCATTTCCACTGTTTAAGCCAACCCATTGCTGGTAACTTGCTCGATCAGTGAAGGAAACGTAAAAATTTAGCACTTATAATTATATGTTCCTGAAGAAATTGTTATCGACTTTTTTTTATCTTGATATAATTCCTCTCCTACTATTCTTTCACATCTTATTTACCTTCCTTTATCCTGAGATTTCTCTTTGGACTAAATTGAGGGAGTTAGGGAAACATAAATTGAGTATTTTTTAGATAAGGACATGCATGATATTTATGCGTTTGAGGAATTGTGTGCATAAAGCTGGCTTTGTTTTCAGGACAGCCAAAAACTTTGGTGAAATTATCTTTTCTTCTGACATTTATGTTTTAATTGCCAATGACAGAAATTAAACAAATAATGTTGTGGTTTTCTTTGGTTTGCTGGGAAGCCACTTAGCTTCTATTGTGTGAAGATGGAATAATTTCCTTGTACTGCTATCAGAGATGAAAATGACTGCAAGCACAGAAAAGTCCCTCTGTCTCCAATGTTCTGCCCTCACTTCCTGATCTTCGTCCTCTAGATTAGAAAATGTTCCTCAATATTTAAGTGCATTCTGTGTCACTTCATGCCAGATTCTTCCCTTTCTCTTTTCTTCTGATATCCTCAGATATGAATTTGGATCCCTAAGTAAAAAGCTATGTGCAGCAGAGCCACAGATAAACTGTAGCCATTAGTTAATATGAATGATAACTTAAATATTTGTGTTTGTAAGCCACAGACCCTTGGAGGTTGTTACTGCAGCCTAATCTCACTGCTACAATATCTACTGGTCAGAGTTTTATCCCCTACACTTGTTTTCTTTTGGTTATACAATTGGTTTTAAGGAGGAGTTCAGGAAGATTTTCTATGCTACCCTCTTTTCTCATGAATATCTTGAATTAAGTTAAATTAAATTAAATAATGGAATTGAATTGTAAGACATTAATAAATTTAGCAGATGCCTGTGATAGCCTGTACCCCAAATGTTATAAATTAAATGGATTTGATTAATTTCTATTTCTTCTTATATGTCATTTCAGTTGGTGTTTTATCACATTTCCCAGAAATGTGAATATGAAAAGTTTTGAATTTCACTTTCCTACTCTCTTTTTTGGCTGATAATTATCCATAGCAATGCACCAGTTAACAAGCTCATAGAGTACTCATAACAAAGCCTTTGAGATCAATATTTGTATTGCCCTTTTATAAAAGTCACACCAAGTGGTTTAGTAATCTTACCAAACCTAAATTACAAGTAAGGTAGAAAGTTAGGATTCTAACCTAATTCTTCCGACTCCAAATCAAATGTTTTTTGCCTCTCTACAACGACAACTTTCTTCTATATTCCTGTCTCAGAGATAAGACTTATAAGCATAATTAAAGAATAATTTATGCATAATTTATACACTGTATGGGTCATAAAGCATCAGGTTTGTATATCATCAAGTCAACTGGGATTGAATTAACAAGTCTGAAAGGTGATTGTGAGTAAACCAGTCAGAGCAAAGCATCAAGGCAGGGAGCAGACTATGGTATGATTTGGTTTGGAGATCTGGGACTCCATTCTCACACTCAAGTACATCATATGTTATGTACTTGGAAAGTTAGTAAGTGTTGAATAATGCTAAATTCTTTCAACTGGTGACTGCTGTCACTGAGAAAATTATGAAGGTATTCCTTAATGGAGAAAGTCTTTGAAATATCAAAATGATATACGTATTTGAAGGAAATTTTGCCGTGATTATTCCCATTCTTAGGAAATGCCAGACTGTTCCTGACAGTCACACTTCAGATAAAGAGGATCAAGTCACCACTTAGCAAAATTATACTACTCAGTTTTCATCTTAATTATGTGTAGCCTTTAAAAAGGCTTATGGTTTGGGGCATTTCTATGTTAACCGTTTGCCAGCAATGCCTTCATCTTCATTCATCACCGGAAAAGTCCTTCTCATCTTTCAAGACATAGTTTATGCTAAATTAGGCAAACCCCTTTTGTGCAAGCACTGCATTCCTGTAAACACGTGTCATGAAGACACACATATAATTACTGGCTCTTCTCTTTCAAGCAGTTGTCACAGACTGTTATAGAATGTGAGCTCCTTAAGAATTCTTAGAAAGAGCTCTTCATGAATGAACAAAACTTAGAATGAATAGAATTGGAGAAGAATATGTTTTATGGCTTGACTAAAGAGCAATTTTTCTTGGTAGGGTCACAAACTGAGTTGACTTACATCTTAAAAGGGTCAATGAGTTACTACAACAAGCCAACTGTATTCACTGAAATTTAAAAAGAGAGTGCTAAGTGCTATTGAGATTGCAGAGTCACTGAAACTCGCATATTTTGCTGGTGGAAATGTGCAAATGGTACAACCTCACTGGTAAGTAGTTTGACAGTTTCTTCTAGAGTTCAACCTACACACATCATAACACCCAGCAATCCCACTTATAGGAATTTACTGGGTAGAAATGAGAACATATGTCACCACAAAGATGTACATAGGTGTTGATAGCAGCTTTATTCAAAATAGCCAAAAATGTGAAACAACCTAAATGTCTATCAACTGGTGAATGGAATTGTAGCACATCCATACAAATCCAATCCTTCTCAGCAATAAAAATGAATGAACTATTGATACACACAACAATAGGGATATATTTCAAAAGCCTTATGTCAGATATGGTAGTCAGATGTGGAAGGCTACATATTACATGATTCAATTTATATGATATTCTGGAAAGGGCAAAACAATAGGGACAGAAATAAGATTGCCAGATGCCTCTGATGGAAGAGGAGATTAATTAAAAAGAGGCATGCAAGAATTTCTGGTGTGATGGGAGTGTTCATATGTGGACTATGGTAGTGGCTAAATGACTATAAATTTTGCTCAAACTAAACAGTTCACTTAAATAGGATATTACTGAAGCAGGACATGAAAGCCTTTTAAAGAGAACCATGTTTGTCCTCTCCTTTTGGCTCTTCCTCTGGTATCAACTGACTACTGGCTTCTGACTACTCATGATTCTCTCACTTCTGACTTGGGGTTTTTTCTCTTTATTAGGCCCCCATTAACAGGATTAAGACCCATCTTCATGCAATTGGCCACATCTTAACCAAAAATAGCATCTTCTAAAGGTCCTAGTTACACTCACAGGAATGGATTAAGAACATTTTTTTTTTAATTAAATTCAGTTTTATTGAAATACATTCACACACCATACAATCATCCATGATATACAATCCATTGTCCACAGTGTGATAACATAGTTATGTGTTCATCACCACAATCTATGTCTGAACATTTTCCTTACATCAGAAAGAACCAGAACAAGAATAAAAAATAGAAGTGAAAAAAAAAACACCCAAATCATCCCCCCATCCCACCCCATTTGTCCTTTAGTTTTTATCCCCATTCCTCCACTCATCCATACACTAGATAAAGGGGGTGTGATCCACAAGGTCTTCACAATCACACTGTCACCCCTTGTAATCTACATTATTATATAATTGTCTTCAGGAGTCCAGACTGCTGGGTTGGAGTTTGGTAGTTTCAGGTATTTACTTCTAGCTATTCCAATACATTAAAGCCTAAGAGGTGTTCTCTATATAGTGCATAAGAATGTCCACCAGAGTGACCTCTCGACTCCATTTGGAATCTCTCAGCCACTGAAACTATTTCGTCTCATTTTGCATCTCCCTTTTGGTCAAGAAGATACTCTCAGTCCCACAATGCCGGGTCCACATTCATCCCCGGGAGTCATACTCTGCGTTGCCAGGGAGATTTACACCCCTGGGAGTCGGGTCCCACGTAGGGGGGAGGGCAGCGAGTTCACCTGTCGGGATGGCTCAGTTAGAGAGAGAGAGGGCCACATCTGAGCAACAAAGAGGTACTCAGGGGGAGACTCTTAGGCACCATTACATACAACTTTAGACTCTCCTTTGTGGTAATGAGCTTCATAAGGGCAAGTGCCATACTCGAGGGCTCAGCACATCAAACCACCAGTCCCAATGTTTGTAACAACATATGCTAGGGGATCAGCATCTCAAAGTTTAGAGATAGGCCTTACAATTCAGGGATAGAGTTAACTGCTGTAAGAGCTTACAGTCTAGGGACTATTACAATGATTGTGTCCACGTTAGGCTATGTTCTAAGATTCAATTCTGAGTTTACACATTGTAGTTAGTCCATATTGGTGAGGCATCATCCCTCTCACCATGATTTCTCCAACACTTTTACTCCTATATATATATTTTCCTACAATTTTATAGACTTATATTCACATACCATACATTTATCCACAGTGCACAATCAGCTGTTCACGGCATCATCACAAAGTTGTACATTTATCACTACAATCAGCATCTGAACATACTGATTACCACAAGAAAAATTGTTTTCTTTCTTTTCAGCAATAAGAAAAAATGTTAAAAAGAAAAACAACATGTCGTACAATACAATACACTACCAAGGACAGCAAACAACACCACTACCAAGAATCCCACATTACTCCCCTATATCCCCCTCTCATATACATTTAGCATTGGTGTATTGCCTTTGTTACATTTAATGGAGGTATATTACAATGTTACTGTTGACCATAGACTCCAGTTTGCTTTGATTATGTTTTTTCCTGAATACCATCCCTTATTCAAATTTCTACATGGCTGACATTCGTTTGCTTTCCCACATGCAAAAACATTTTTATATTTGTATATTTAGTAACAGTCATTGGCCACTCCAGTTTTTGCCACATTATACAGTCCCAGTCTTTATCATCTATCTTTACCTCTGGTGTCATACATTCACCTATCCCACCTCTTTCAGCTTTACTCACAGACATCTTTGTTCAGTGTACTTACAATACCATGCTACCATCACACAGTATTATGCTATCTATTTCTGGATCTATGCAGTCAATCCTAAACATTCTGTAGTCCTTCAGCATCAAATGGCTGATCTCTGCCCTCTTTCTATCTCCTGGTCGCCTGTGTTGTCAGCTTTTAACTCCCAAAGTTTGTTCATTAATCTCTGTTCATATTAGTGAGACCATACAGAATCTGTCCTTTTGTTTCTGGCTAACTTCACTCAACATAATGTCCTCAAGGTTCATCCACATTATTACATGATCCATGTCTTTGTTCTGTCTTACAGCTGCATAATATTCCATCATGTGTATATACCAGTTTGTTTATCCACTCATCCTTTGATGGACATTTGGGCTGTTTCCATCTCTTGGCAATTGTGAATAATGCTGCAATAAACAGTGGTTTACAAATGTCTGTTTGTGTCTTAAGTTTCAGTTCCTCTGAGTATATACCCAGCAATGGAATAGCTGGGTCATATGGCAAATCTATATTTAGCTTCCTGAAGAACCTCCACACTGTCTTCCAGAGTGGTTGCACCATTCTACATTCCCACCAACAATGAATAAGTGTGCCTCTTTCTCCACATCCTCTCCAGCACTTGTCATTTTCTGTTTTTTTGGATAATGGCCATTCTGGTAGGTGTGAGATGATATCTCATTGTGGTTTTGATTTGCATTTCCTTAATAGCCAGTGAAGTTGAGCATTTTTTCATATGCTTTTGAGCCATTTGTATTTCCTCTTCAGAAAAATGTCTGTTCATGTCTTTTGCCCATTTTTTAATTGGATTGTTTGTCTTTCTGTTATTGAGATGCAGGATTCCTTTATATATTCAGGATATTAAACCCTTATCTGATATGTGGTTTCCAAATATCATCTCCCATTGTGTAGGTTGCCTTTTTACTTTTCTGACAAAGTCCTTTGATGTACAAAAGTGTTTAATTTTGAGGAGATCCCATTTGTCTATTTGTTCTTTGGTTGCTTGTGCCTTGGGTGTGAGGTCTAAGAAACCACCTCCTTTCACAAGATCTCTAAGATACTGCCCTACATTTTCTTCTAAGAGTTTTATGGTCTTGGTGCTAATGTTTAAGTCTTTGATCCACTTTGAGTTAATTTTGGAATAAGGTGTGAGATGGACATCCTCTTTCATTCTTTTGGAAATGGATATCCAGTTCTCCAAACACCATTTATTGAACAGGCTGCTCTTTCCCAGTTGCTTCGGCTTCACTGCCTTATCAAAGATCAGTTGTCCATAGATGTAAGGGTCTACTTCTGAACACTCAATTCGATTCCATTGATCAGTATATCTGTCCTTATGCCAGTACCATGCTGTTTTGAGCACTGTAGCTTTGTAATATGCTTCAAAGTCAGGTAGTGTGAGACCTCCCACTTCACTCCTCTTTCTCAAGACATTTTTGGCTATTCGGGGCACCTTACCCTTCCAAATAAATTTAGTTATTGGTTTTTCTATTTCTGTAAAGTAAGTTGTTGGGATTTGAATTGGTATTGCATTGAATCTGTAAATCAGTTTAGGTAAAATTGCCATCTTAACTATATTTAGTCTTCCAATCCATGAACATGGTATGTTCTTCCATTTTTTCAGGTCTTGTTCAATTTCTTTTAGCAGTTTCTTATAGTTTTCTATGTAAAGGTCTTTTGTGTCCTTGGTTAAGTTTATTCCTAAATACTTGATTCTTTTGGTTGCTATTGTAAATGGGATTTTTTTCTTGATTTCCTCCTCTTGTTGCACATTACTTGTGTATAGGAACACTACAGATTTTTGCGTGTTGATCTTGTAGCCTGCTACTTTGCTGTATTCATTGACTAGTTCTAGTAGGTTTGCTGTAGATTTTTCTGGATTTCCTACATATAGAATCATGTCATCTGCAAATAGTGAAAGTTTTACTTCTTCCTCTCCAATTTGGATGCCTTTTATTTCTTTTTCTTGCCTAATTGCTCTAGCTAGAACTTCCAGCACAATGTTGAATAGCAATGGTGATAGTGGGCATCCCTGTCTTGTTCCTGATCTTAGAGGAAAAGCTTTCAGTCTCTCCCCATTGAGTGTGATGTTAGCTGTGGGTTTTTCATATATTGCCTTTATCATATTGAAAAAGTTCCCTTCTATTCCTATCCTTTGAAGTGTTTTCATCAGGAAAGGATGTTGAATTTTGTCAAATGCCTTTTCTGCATCAATCGAGATGATCATGTGGTTCTTCTGCTTTGATTTATTGATGTGGTGTATTACATTAATTTATTTTCTTGTGGTGAACCAGCCTTGCATACCTGGAATAAATCCCACCTGGTCGTGGTGTATAATTCTTTTAATGTGCTGCTGGATTCGATTTGCGAGTATTTTGTTGAGGATTTTTGCGTCTATATTCATTAAAGAAATTGGTCTATAATTTTCTTTTTTTGTAGTATCTTTGCCTGGTAGTCTATAATTTTCTTTTTTTGTAGTATCTTTGCCTGGTTTTGGTATTCGGGTGATGTTGGCTTCATAGAAAGAGTTAGGTAGCTTTCCCTCTTCTTCAATTTTTTTGAAGAGATTGAGCAGGATTGGTACTAATTCGTTCTTGAATGCTTGGTAGAATTCACATGTGAAACCATCTGGTCCTGGGCTTTTCCTTTTTGGGAGCTTTTTGATGACTGACTCAATCTCTTTATTTGTGATTGGTTTGTTGAGGTCATCTATTTCTTCTTGAGTTAATGTTGGTTGTTTATGCTTTTCTAGGAAGTTGTCCATTTCATTTAAGTTGTCTAGTTTATTAGCATATAGTTGCTCATAGTATCTTCTCATTATCTCCTTAATTTCTGCAGGGTCGGTAGTTATATTTCCTTTCCCATTTCTGATTGCATTTATTTGCATCTGCTCTCTCTTTTTTTTGTTAGCCTAGCCAGTGGTCCATCGATTTTATTGATTTTCTCAAAGAACCAACTTCTGGTTTTGTTGATTCTCTCTATTGTTTTCCTGTTCTCAATTGCATTTATTTCTGCTCTAATCTTTGTTATTTCTTCCCTTCTGCTTGCTTTGGGGTTAGTTTGCTGTTCTTTCTCTAATTCCTCCAGGTGAGCAGTTAACTCTTCAATTTTTGCTCTCTCTTCTCTTTTAATATAGGCATTTAGGGCAATAAATTTCCCTCTCAGCACCGCCTTTGCTGCATCCCATAAGTTTTGATAAGTTGTGTTTTCATTGTCATTTGCCTCGAGGTATTTACTAATTTCTCTTGTAATTTCTTCCTTTACCCACTAAGAACATTTTTTTTTTATGGGATACACAACCCAATCTGCCACACTGAGTATTATTTGTCACATATAAAATAGGATCTTTTTATTTTCCTGTCTAAAACCTTTCCATTTATTTCCATTGTGTATTAAATTAAATAAACACATTTCCCAGTGGCCTCTAAAGTTCTCCCTGCTAACCTATTTTATGCTTCCCATGCCGTTCTCCCCATGGTCCACCAAGCTCTATATAAGCAAAGCTCTTCTCAGATAAAAGCATGTGGCTCATGTTTCTCCTTCCTCATGGAAAGCACTTCATTCTATTCTTTCTGTAAAGGATTGCTTTTATTCTTCAGGTCTCAGTCTAAATGTCATTTCCTCAGAGATGTCTTCCCTTACCACTTAATATAAGGCAGTATCTTGGTTTGCTAAAGCTGCCGGAATGCAATATACCAGAAATGGGTTAGCTTTATCATTGGGGTTTTATTGGGTTACAAATTTACAGTTCTAAGACCATGAAAATGTCCAAAGTAGGGCTTCAGGAGGAAGACACCTTCTGTGAAGGCAGGCTGCTGGCATCCAGGGTTCCTCTGTTACACGTGTTGTCTGCTGGCTCTTCTCTCCTGGTCGTGGTTTCAATGGCCGTCTCCAAATGTCTTTGGGCACTTCTCTCTCAGTCTCTGTGCTTCTTTCTTGCTTCTCCTGGGTGTTTTCTTTCTAAGTGCTCTCTCTTGTGTGCTCCTCTCTTCTCCTGGTCTCTCTCTCTCTCTCTCTGTGTTTCTGCCTTTCATCCTTTCATAAAGGACTCCAGTAAAGTATTAAGAGCCACCTTGAAACTGAGTGGGTCACATCTCCATTGAAACAACCTAATCAGAAGGCCCACCCACAATAGGTCTACCCCCACAAAATTGGATTAAAAGAAAGTGGCATTTTCTGGGGTACGTAACAGTTCCAAACCAGTACAGGAGGTATTGTTTCCCTTGCTATTATTTCTTTATTATCATCCCCCTCCAAGAAAATGAACCCTACATTGCTTGAAGCATAGTACAGGGTCAATAAATATTTTTAATAAATTAATGAATAAATGTATGAATTCAGGTCAGTCTGCCAATCAGCAGGCACAGGGAGAGCATTGTTCAAACCTGGTGCAAAAGGAAAGGCCACCCAAAAGGAGACCCCTGCCTGGCAAAGCTGAAATCTGATGCCTGCATACATTAATGAAAGTCAATATATAGCAGTGGTCTTGCTGGAAAGACAGAGGCTGGGATTAAATCAATTAAGAATGTTGTCTCCATGTAAATGAGACACATCAACTAAATTAAACTTGCCTAAAATGGAAGATTAAAAGAACATTAATGAGCTGATGGAAACTTGATAACATTTCCTTTTTTTTTTTTTAACTGCAGTGAGGATAAAATATGGAGAAAAGACATTTGAGAATGTCCCAGAACTTCTTAATATCTTACAGACACTTTTGCTGAAGAGCAATGTTTGTGACCTTCATCAGCTGAATGAATATAAAAGGCAGTCCTTTTTTAATCTTTACTTCATCTGGAATTAAACAGGATTCTTTCAAAGATCAGCATGTGCCCCACACAAATCCTTCATGTCAGTATTATTTCTGAGCTCCTTAATTTACTATGTTAGACACTCTAGAATAGGGGGGCCTTGAAACCACCACTAGAAAGCTTGAAGGGGGTGCACAGAAACCTCCATTCCTCTGCTGGGATTACCATACACCTAGTTCCTACGTCCTACTTCCAAGACAGTTCGTAGAAGGAGGCTAAACTTAAAATGGATCTTCTGCACCACCATGCAAAACACACACACACTTCTCAAACAACACATGAATACACAAATACGTTCTCAGGATGAATCCTCTCGGGTCCTTCATCTTGTTATCTCAGGCAACACAATAAATCAAGATTCTTTTTCATCACCTGCCCAGGGACTCGCTTTGCTTCTCCACAATTCCTCTAAATTCTTCTGCTGTGCTTTCCAGAACTCATAGTCTGTCATCAGAAATGCCCCCTGTTTCTTCAATCTCTTCTCTGAAGATTTCCTCCACCTTTTGCTCAAAAATAAGCTGGGCTAACCCTGAGGATATTACTTTCACCCCAATGGGAGGCATTTTTTCATTTTCTACACTGCCCTATTTTCTATTTGTCCTGGAAACAAGGTCTTCCTTGCCAGCACTTGTGGATAATTCTCTATCCCCACACCCTAGTAATCTTTCCTTTTATTGTGTTCTCTTAGAAAAACAACAAGAAGTTAAATCCACTTTCTGCCTGCTCTGTGTCTTCATCAGGGTAGCTCGCCGTATCTTGTGAAACTGAAATGAAACAAACAAAATGCTGACTGCTGTCACTAGGAATGTTTGATGGGAAACCTCAAGTGAGAGCTCATCATTACCCAATAATCTTAACATGTTTCTTTTGTCATGACACTCTCCCACCATTTTTTATTTCTATACAAACTTCTCAAACTTTCTATCACCATTGCCCTCTCTTAGTGGTACTTTGTCTTGTTTCACGAAGAAAAGAAAGGCAGTCAGAAAATCACTGCATCCAGTACAGCCAAATCTTTCCCTGTTTTCATTCATTCCCTACTTTCTTGATTCCCGTGAAAATGGATGCACTGTCCCCATCACCATCTGCACCATTTTCCTGTTTGCATCTTTACGGCAGCATCATCTAAAAAATTAGTCTGTATTCATTACCTCCAATTATTCACCTCCCATTTTCTCTTAGACTTTTATTTCTCCCTCTACTTGAGCACGTTCTTATTAAAGTCACTAATGATATCAACAATGATAAATCTAACAGTGAATATTTGTGCTGTTCTCATTACACCCCAGAGTTGATTAAATTATTCCTTGAAACAGTTCCTTCAATTTCTACATATTGTTGTTTTCCTCTTCTCTCTGTCTCAGTCACCTGATATTCTCTCTTCTCAACCTGTTTTAACTTTGTGGGTGCTGTCAGCTCTCCATAGATATACAAGTCAGCTGATGAACCCCAAATTTGTATCTTTACCATAACACCTTCCTCTAAATTCTGAGTCACATATACAACTATCCAACCGACATTCCCATTGGGATGCTTCATTGCTGTCTCAAGCTTGTCACAACCAATCCCCAAACATTTGATTTCTGTCCTCAAACCTAGATTTTTCTTCATGTTCTGCAACTCATGAAATGACATCACCATTTACCCAGACAGATACAAAAACTTAAGATTCCTCTTTACATCTTCTTTACAGAGTTAAATTAATAAAATATTGCTGCATAATAAATGCCCCAAATTTAGCAGCTTAAAACAACAAATACGTATTTATATTCTCTCAATTTCTATAGGTCAAGAATCAGGGCACAGCTTGGCTGGGGGTTTCCGACTCAGCATTTCTCATGAGGTTACACTGAAGCTGTCAGCCAGGGTTTGGTCATCTCCAGAGCCTACTAGGACTGAAGAATTTTCTTCCAGACTCGCTCATTGGAGAGTATGGCAGACTTCTGTTCACTCTTTGGACTGGAGACCTCAGACCCTCCCCTGATGATCTGAGCCTCTCTATAGGGCCACCCAAAACATGGCAGCCTGCTTTCTCCCATAGGTGTGACCCAAGAGATGGAGAGGGAAAGCTGGTGTGTCAAGAGGGACCCAGGGAGAAACAAGAGTTTCTTGGTGCCCAAGAGGGAAGTCACAGTCTTGCAGTCATCTAATCTCCAGTGACATCCTATCACTTTTGCCACATTCCATTTGTAAGTAAGTGGACAGGATCACCCCAATACCTGAATACCAGGAGATGAGGGTCACTGGTGGTCATGTTCAAGACCACCTACCACAAGTGGTGTGTGGCTTTCACTGGCATCAGATCAAAAGAGTGAACTGTGCACATTATTCCCCAATTCTATGTTGTGACATCACAGGGATAGCTTGCAATAAGCCAGGATGGGAGTATCCCAGTGAGACCATCATTTACTACAAATCTAGGCTTTGTCATTTCTAGAGCATTGGTTGTTAAACATTTAGCAGCACACTACTGCTTACAAACCACATCCAGTGCATTGTCATGTCTTGTGAGTACCACTTGACACTTCCCGTTACCCAGTATTGGTACAAGCCTATATCAGCTCTCACCTAGTCCAAGTGCATGGCTTCTGTATTAGTCAGGGTTCCCCAGAGAAACAGAACTGACACACACACACACATACACACACAAGTAATTGTTAAGAGATTATATTATAGGAATTGGATCATATGACCAGGGGGATTGGCAAGTCCAAATTCCATAAGACAGGCTGCAAGCTGGAAACTCTGATAAAGGGGAAGTTGAATTAATTAAGAGAAACTAGCTGGCTAAAATAGAAGCAAAAATCCTCCGTCCTGGCTTTAAGATTTGTAACTGATTGGATGAAGTGGCTCCCCAAACTATGGAGGACAATCTCCTTTGATTATTGTAGTAGATGCAATGAACTGTAGATGAAACCAACTGGCTATAAATGCAAATCCATCTCAAAAAAACCCTCAGAGTAACAAGCAGGCCATTGCTTGCTTGACCAGATGACTGGTCACCATAACCTGGCCATAGTGACACAATAAATGAACCACCACAGATTACTAACCCATATACCTATTTCACTTTTCCTTTTCATAGGTCATCTTCCTTGTAAAAGTCAGAGAAATCTGTGGGACAGATCATGTCACTCTCATGTTCAACACAAGCAAATAGTTTCCATAAAATTTAGAATAGAATTCACTGCTTTCACTATCTCTTGCTCACTAGGTTCACTGGACTGTTTGTTCCTTTAACAGACTAAACAAGTTACCACCCTGGGCCCTTTGAATTTGCCTGGAATGTCTTGATCCCAATATATCTTACATATATAGATATGGCCATTCTTATGTCTTACGTGGCTTATCCTAATTCATATCTATGTTCAAATGTCACCTTACAATTGAAGTCTTTCCTGTCGAACATACCTAAAATTGAATCTTTGGTCTCCAGATGTTGTCAATATTTTCTCCACAGCACTCATAGTTGCCCAAAATTATATTATATGCCTATTTTTTAGTTGGTTTATTGTCTTCCTTCCCTATTAGAGTGGAAGGGCAGGCCCTTCATTCACTGCTGTACCTGGCATATACGGGAGTTCCTGGCATAAATGGTTGAAGGGATGGATTACTGGTAATTGTCTCTTCTGCTCTTCACAATATCCTTTTAAAAGAGATGCTATTTGCAATGGCTTGCAGATGAGGGAACTGTTGCTCATAGTGTTCTAAGATTAGATATTTGCCTTAGCCAGAGCACAAACGTAGATCTCCGGGACTCTAAAGTCATGTCCTTCATTTACAATTCACTTCCCCTGGGAATTCTTCTCCAACCTCTGATTGTGGAGAAGAACTTCCCAAAGAGTCTTGGGCTGCATGGAGGATAGCATGAGCCAAACAAAAAGTTAATCACCAGTTGACTTGTTTATTTCTATGATACCAATTTTTTGAGGGTAGGGGTGGCATATCATCATATTCCCAAAGTTTAGGGTAGTTCCTGGCACACAGAAGAATTTCAGTGTGCAATTGTTGAATAATTCCATTAATTCATTTACTTGTCTATATTAAATACATAAATGAATGAATTGATAAATATTATACTGCTTTCCTAGAAGAAAATAAATGTTGTAGGCATTGAACAAAACACTGGAGGTCACTGATCATAGAAGTAACACAAACATCTATTTGCGAAATGTATTACACTTATAACAATGTAAAAATCACAAGGCAGAATCTGAAATTTTAAGGATATGATGTCTTATCTCCTTAAAATATAACTTTTCATTGAGCAAAGATCTGTCCTAGTTGTAAGATACATTTATTTTTGAAAATAGTGTTATTGGAGTTTTCCATTTTTATCCTGATTCTCTATGTCTGAAGACCAGGCCAAGTCTTTCATTATGGATGAGGATAGACAGACGGATGGATAGATTGATGGATGGAGTTCTGATGAACAGATAAATAAATAAGTGAAAGGAGACACAGTTTGTTATCAGGGAAATTCTCCCACAAAACTAACATTAAACTGGAATCAGATATTCCTATTTAACAAAAAGACAATAACCAAATTAAAAAGAAAATGACGAAAGACTTGAATAAACATTTCTCCAAAAAAGATACACAAATGGCCAATAAGCACCTGAAAAGATGCTCAACATCATTAGTCATTAGGGAAATGAAAATCAAAACCACAGTGAGATACCATTTCACACACACTAGAATAGCTACTATTCACCAAAAGGAAAATAACATATGCTCGAGACGATGTGCAACTCATTCCTTGGTGGTGGGAATGTAAAATGGTGCAACTGCTATGGAAAACAGTTTGGCAATTCCTCAGAAAGTTAAACACAGAATTAACATGTGACCTGTTTCTTGAAATATACCTGAAAGAATTGAAAGCAGGTTATCCAACAGATATTTGCACACTAGTGTTTTCAGTGGCGTTATTCACAAGAGTCAAAAGGTAGAAGCAATCCAAGTGCCCATTAACCAATGAAAGGATAAACAAAAGTGGATATGCATACAATGGAGTATTATTCAACCAAAAAGGAATGAAGTTCTGATACATGATAGAACATGGATGAACCTGGAAAGCATAATGTGTGAAATAAGCCAGACAAAAAAATGACAAATATTGTATGATTCTATTTATATGAAATATCAAGAATAAGCAAATTCATAAAGACAAAAAGTAAATTAGATTTACCAGGGGCCAAAGGGAGAGAGAAATAGGGAGTTATTGCTTATTGGGAAGTTTGTTTTTAGTCATGTAAAGGTTTTGGTAACACATGGTGATAATGGTAGTATAGCATTTTAAATGCACTTAATATGGCTGAATTGTACAATTAAAATGGTTAAAATGGCACATTTTATGTTACATGTGAGTTAAAAAATAAATTAGTTTTGAAAACAAAGGGAAGATGGTGGAGAGAGCTGCAGGATTAGTAAGGGGGTATCCATCAGTAAATATGAATTGTCCATAGAGTATTTGGCATCAAGTATTAAATACTGGCAATCCTGAGGTTCTGCTGTCAAGAGACTTGTCAATCAAGAATTCTTTCAGTTTTTTACCAAATCAAGAAGTGATTTTGATTTTCAAAAGTGAATTGCTTAATCTCATCACCATAGTGTACAAAATAGTGTTGATCATGGTAGAGAATTCCAAGGATCAATATCCAAACAGAATTTCAAGGAAAAAATGGAATCTGTCCCTATGCTAAGAATAAAGCAGACAGTTAGCCTTGAAAGTGCTTATTGGGAGAAGTGTGTTTATAGAAAGCTATTGCTAAAGACATTAGAATAATTTTTTGTACATATAAAAGAAAAAAAAAAAAAACACGAAGAACTCGTAAGTTCCCTGACGCTAGAAAGACATAATCCCAGCACAGAAATTCGTGCTGTTCCTGATGGATGAGAGGTTGAGGGGAAACTGTGGTAAAAGTATATTTAGTAGACATATTAGAGAATCTAAAAAATAGAAATCACCCAAGAAGGATTTTGACTCAACAAGAGGAGAGTCACCCTGTTTCTGAGTTTTTTAAACCAGCATTCTTAGTAAAAAGGAACAGCAAATTGATAGAGCTCACAATATATACAATTATCTTCATATTAGTATTAAATATAATATAAGTATATAATAATATATGGTATTACTTTATGTTAAGAACAGAGTGCCTAATCTGATATTCTCAATGGCACAGCAAAACGCCCTGTTTTCAATCACTGTTCTGCCACGTATACTTGAAGGGTATTGGGTAATCACCTCTCTGTGTCCCAGTTTTCCTCATGTGTAAAAGGACAGATAATTATATGTGATAGATAAAGCTCCTGGTGCATTGTGGTCACCCAGTAATAGTGAAGCATAGTGATATTATTACAATCATTATTCATAAAATTGCAAATTGCATACTTACATGTGTTCAAGTCTCCAGATCATAAACATTGTTTAAATGCAAATTCCCTTTAAATTCCTTAAGTTTAGTGGTTCTGAGAGGAAAGATATAGTGAGCAAAATTCCACACATAATTATTTTGTCAACAAATCTGCATTTGAGAAAAAATAAAAGCATTGAGGCCTAATAACCTAGCTCTTTCTTCCCATTCTCATGTGACATTTAGGCAAATGAATTTTCTTAGCCCTAAAGCTCAGCAGAAATACTTTTCAGGAATTAATTAACAAACTTTGGTATTTGCAATGTCCATCTAATAATCAAACACACAAGGTAATGCGGGATCTTCTCTGAAGAACTGATGTACTGGTTGTCTTCAAAGTCTCATTTGGAAATGCGCACGCAAACATGTCACTTGTTTTTTTCCAAAACAAGAGAAGGTCTGGGATGCAGAGAGGAAATATTTGATTATCATTGGGATTTTCCACCACATTTGGGTTTAAAACACATGGAGGGAAGGGCTAAATTGGGATAAAATTAAAATGCAGGCCCTGGAAGATTCTGGAACTATGGCTATGTACCTAACCATGTCAGGGCAAAGGGCTTTGCCTCCCTCCTCTTCCCCCCACCCTCCAACTTCAGGCCATTGACTCACAGCCATCCACACCCTCACCCCCACTCCTGCCCTGCTTGTAACCTCCCCTCTCTGTCCTTCCCACGGGCATTGCACTACTGTACTTTTCCCATGTGATTCAGTTTTCTCCTGCATCTTACAGAGAGCTCCCTAAAGATAAGGGTGCTACTTATGCTTCTTAATATTCCATCAGCTCTTCTTTCCTGAGTCTTCTGATCAATGGATCAGAAGTCTAGCTGATGATAAAGAATATCAGTGTGTAATAAAATGAGAACAGTAAGAATAGAATGTCCTTCCATGTATTTTGGAATTTAAATGGTCTTCTCTTTATAAAGTGGTGGGGAGAACTGGTAGTATATTTTTTTTCAAAATTTATTTTGCTAATTCTTGACATCAAAAGTCTGGGAACCAGTAACTACTAGTTAAAGCACTGGTTCTGAGTTAGACCCTGGCTTGATGCCTGATGCCTCAATTAAATCACATATGTTTTTAGATGACATATAACACTCAAGTGGCCTCTATAACATGCAGGATATCTTGTGATGCACAAAGATTAAGAAAAAGGACTCCACAGATTTTGTCTATGTCTGCATTCTGGGTCCTTCACTTACCAGCACTGTCATCTTGGGATAGTTATTAACTTCTTTGTGCTTTGTGTAAAGAGAGGCTATTAATTTTATCGCATGATTATTATACTCAGTAAGTTCAATGCTCTTAAAACAGTGCAGAAACATCATGTTTTATAGGTGTTTGCTATTATTATTACTGTTGTTATTCATTCACTTAAAAATAGGAAAATTGAGTGGTAAATATGGAATTTGGAATCCTGGGCTTTGAAATCAGACAGTTTACATTTGAGCCTATTATATTTGAACTAGATGTATTTGCAAAACAATATCTAATCTTCCAGGGCTCTATTTCTTCATGCATAAAAGAAGTTATGAACAGAATTTTCATGACTTATCATGATGATTAAATAAGGCATTTAAAAGATTTAGCTCTTCATTAACATTAAAATGCATGTATATGTGTTTAGCTGTACATATGCACATGTATATACTAAATATTTTGGTGGAGGTCTCCTGGTTGCTGAGCTACATACACCCTCCCTCAGAGGTCTGAAGATTTCAACACATACCCGGGCATCTTTCTCTGAACGTTCACCCCAGGTCAAAGCCACTACTTTTCAGTATTGGGATCACCGTATCACTGCATTCACACCAACAGACAGACAGACAATACAGGTCTTTCATTAATATGAATTAACAGTAATCACTTCACAAAATGGAGGCAGTGAGCAGAAAGCAAGACAAGCAACTTCAAATGGAGCATTTGGCCATAGCCAACTTAAAATGCCCGTTGCAATCCCACTGTAGAATTCTCTTTCTTCTCCTTTCCTCACTTTTTCCTCTGGCTTTACGTGCACTTTTTGTTATCCTGTCATCTCATCTGCCTCCTCAGAATCAAAATAATAGTTCTTGCCTTATTTCAAGCAAGATAATCTGGCTGATTTCTATTATCTTGGGAAGTTCTGATGTCAGATATAAACAAAGTATATTTTCCATGATATAGATTTATAATTATATTTCTCTCTTAATATCTATTTGTTTATTGCCACATGGCATGAGAAAAGATAGGTAGATTTTAACTAAATTTGAGGAAAAATTTATAATTACATAACAAAAATGCTAATGATATATCAAACTCCACATTAATTTTTGGGGACTCTGGGTAACACTTAATTATTTTTTCTTTCCTTCTGAATACCAAGGCACATAACTGTAAATATTTCAAAATTTTATTTAGATCTTTACATTTTTTAATGCTGTAATTTGATGGATGGGAGATATTCAGTCAACTGTTATAAGTGATTGAAAATAATTTTATTTTTCCCATATGGATGCCCACTGGAAATGACACGAGGCCAGTTGTGACCCCGTTATGGATTGAATCACAGGTCCCACAAAGACATGTTCAAGTTCTAACCCCGAGTCCTATAGATGGGCACCCATTTGTAAAGAGAATCTTTGAAGATGTTATTAGTTAAGGTGAGGTCACACTGAGTGAGGATTCAGAGCCAACATGACGTGGGTCCCTGTAAACAAAGGAAATGGGACATACTCAATAAGAGACAAGAGACAGCCGTGTGGCAGAGGCATAGAAAGCAACAGACTTCAGAGAAACATGGTCCCTGCCAACTCTGTGATAGCTTAATGTCGGACTTCCAGGCTCCAAAACTGAGAAATTAAATTCCCGTTGGTCTATCCACCCAGTGTGTGGTACGTGGTAACAATAGCCCTGAGAGACAATGACAGACCTCAAATATGAACATCAACAAGAAATAAAAATCAGGACTATCAGAGTCCCAAAGTGGCATGACGATGATACGCTACATGTGAGTGACCTGGAGAAAGGCCTTTTATTGTTTGTTTTCCTCACCACGAAGAAAGTGAGCGCCACATGGCTGTTAGGAAAAGGCAAGCTCTTTCCAGTGCTAACCCAACTAAAGGGAAACGTAGGAAAATGTGGGCACATGAAAGGACAGGCAATTCTTTTTCAGGACTTAATTTCAACTGAAATTAAAATATATGTCACTGAACCTCAGGTTGCTAATTGCTTTATATTGCAGGATGGTTGGGAGTGTTGGAAAAGAGAACATTAGCAAACCGTAGGGAATGGTTTTTGCATATAGTTGTTGCTAAGTTACCGGTCATTCCTTCGGGATCCCCCTCACCCCTGGTTGGTTTTCATTAATTTGTAGAGATAGTCACCCTCTACCCTAAAATGTGGCTTTCCAGTGTTAACAGTCTTCTGCTTCAGAGAGTAAGTGAAACAATCTCATTCTGATCCCTTAATTCAACCCCATCTGCCCTGGAGTTCCAGTATGTCCTCCTGATCTCTGACAGTTTGCTGCCCATGGCACACGGGATGACTGAGGGACTTTAATGGAGTTGTCATCAGAGACGTGGTCTCGTGGACCAAAGGCAGTAGCTTTGCATTCAGTCAGGTTTGGAGGTGCTCAGTTAAAGAATGGGCTGGAACAGGTGTGCTGCTGGTAGATTTTAGGATAAAACACTGGGGACTCTCAGCGGCCAGCATGCGAGGTCATGTTTGTGAACACATCGGCTCCAGGGACTAAAGGGAGTCCGGGACGTTAGCTCATTTCCGCCCGCCTGGTCTTTGGGAAAAGATCGAGGCAGACTTCAGAACCATTTGAAATCAAGGTGCAGATAAACACAACCCTGAGGGGAAGTATCCACTTTGGAAGCTCAAAGGTGTTCCCTTGGTTCTGAAGCCCCGAGTGCCAAGCCCTTCCAAGGACAGATGGATCTGCCCCTTCAGTGGTGCTGATTCTGCTGTCGGAGGATGTCTTCTTATCATTACCTCTGTGCCCCAGCTGCTTAGTGACAGACATGGATTGGTTGCTGCTGCCTTTGATCCACACATTTGCATTCATCTGGAGTCCTAGAGGATGCCAAAGCACACCCAGGACTCAGCTGTCATTTTCTCTGGAAGGGTTTATAAGTACAGTTGTAACCCATGTATACACAGCTGGGCACGAGTTTGGGGTGTGGTAACTTATTTTTAGATATCTAACCTGCTTTGATGTCTTAGAAACACAGTTTAACTGGAAAGTAGTAAATGGCAGTTATGACATGCACATTCATAACTGTTCTTGTTTTATATTTATAATGTCATTTATCAAAGCATCTTATTTATAACATTCATACATGGGCATTCCTATGTTAAAGTAAAGATTTTTTTTTTTTTCCTTTTTTGTCCATTTTTGTTTAAAGTTTGTGAGTTTATTCCTAGATGGACCAAACACTTTTAACTTCTTTCTCAGGGGAAACAAAAGCAAAGCAGACTTTCTTTTAACTGTATTATATATCTCCTTTATATCCCCATAAAATGCAGGTGCTAAGATGCTCTTTCATCCCAATACCCACGTTTTATGACTCTTATGATATAATATATTTTATTTGTGACTCCTTAAAGTGAATTGAAATGCAAACAAAAGAAACGGGATTCATTTAAAATGAACGGCAGGATTAGCAATATGTTTATCTGGACTAACATTTTTAAATACCTATCAACCCAGAAAGATTAATATAAGCTCTAAAAGATAAATCCATAGACAATCTTAACTGCCATTTATTCACTACTTATTCCTTTTATTAATGTCCAGAATCGGAAAGGTTTTACTAAATTGCATATTGATCTTTTAAAATGGTAGGTATTATTATGACATTCAAATATGAGAAATCTCAGCTAAAAAAGAACGATGGAAGTCCCAACTTTTGTACAGGGCAGGCCCACTGTAATTAATTACCCAATCATGATGATAGAAAGAAAATGTTTGGATGAAGTTGTTTGCAATACATCCTTGTGATTTTTGAATAATGACAGAATCATAAGAGAAGTTCTCTAATGAGTTTTATTCATTTATTTTATAGATAAGATAATCAGAGCCAAGGCTGAAGAATTTATAGACTAGCCTTAAGGTGTAGAGAAATGTCAAAGGGGAAAAAATATATGAAAAGAAGGAAGCATTTTATCAAACAATAGGTTTCCTGAAACTACATTTCTGACTAAATCACAAGACTTTTGGAGAAAGTCCAAAATATTCCCCTGACTCACTCTCTCCTCAGGGTGAATTCAGAGTCAAATGTGTGCACAAGATAGTGATAAGTGGCCAAGACTTCACTTTAAACATAAAGTCACAATTTTATAATAATAGATATGAAAGGGAAAACCATATAAGATAACTAAAAACAACTTACTTCACTTTATATGGCAAAGCATCCTCTCATTACAGGAGTGTGCTTGTAAGTTTGTTCATTTATTTTAAAAAGATCCTCTGGGGAGATGTCTCCAAAGAGAAAGGCTAGGTTTAAATTCGGGGTTCAGTCCTCGAGGCAGTGTGACTTTAAGAAAGAACAGCACATCTAAACCTTCGTGAACCTATCTGGAAGATGGATATGAAAAATATATCCACTTTATGAATAAGTCATTTGGTGAATAAAGTTTAAAATCCTTCTTGCGACATGGCCGTTATGCTCTGAAATGCTGGGAAGGCACACTGGTTCATTCCTTCACTAGGAAATGTCCAAGTTCATTCCTCAGCGGGTGAGGGGTCCAGGTGACGATGGGAATAACGTCTACTTCTGACCATCGTGGTCTTTCAGTCAGCACCACATTTGCCCAGTGTGGTCACAAGGAATGGGACCTGCTTCCTTGACCCCTCTTCCTAAGTTTCTTTGCTTCTCTCCCCCCTACACATCTGGAATCATCATGTTGTGGGTAAAATTTGGAACTGCACATTCTGCAATGTGGGGCAACGCTACACAAATAAGATTCTATTTCCTCTTTCACACTAATGTAGATCACCCCCTACACACACGCCCCAGTAGCACTGCCAGGGGCAGGAGGTTGGGGTAAAGGTGTTGCAAAGGATGAAAACACCTTAGTTCACTGATGAGGCTGGGGCAGAACAAATGGGAAAGATGAGGCTGACAGCCTGGTATCAAATCCGTTCTCCATCACCTACACAGGGCCACTTAGCTTTCTAGGACTCAGTTTCTTCATCTGTAAAATGGGTGATATTCTAAGAATGCTATGGCAATGAGGTTGCTATAAGGATTGAATGAGCAATATTCGTAAAGTACTTACAACAGTATCTATAGGCATTTTTAAATTAAAAAGATGTGAGGATAAAAAAAAAAATTGTATTACCTTTATTAGGCAAGCTAGATGCCCCTATTTAAAATTGGCTTGAACTTATGAATTAGGAATTCTGTCTCCCTAATCAGCCATTTTAATACTGATTTGATTGCTGCCAGTTTTATTACAATGAGCATGCAAATTAGCCATCATCTCACATTTCAACACTAAGAGGAACCCCTTGGGCTGACCATTTGAATTCAAATTAAGTTGCCCATCCATTGACTGCAGGTGGATGTTTGATCTCTTTTGTCACAGAGACACGCCCACAGTCTCGCCCAGACAAACAAGGGTCACCTGCTCATCTTGGGGAAGTCTCTGAGGACAAGAAACAAGGTAGGACTGGGAGCAAACCCATGCAGACATTCGGCAGACACACAGGAGGAGGCCAGCCATTTGAGGACAGGAAACCTGGAGAGAATACAAAACCGCATCTGATAAACTAAGGGGATATACATTTCATTGTTTGTTTTAAAGAAAAGGGTTCTGGCTCCCACCCCCGCCAAGCAAAAATGATATCAGTATATGTAGTCTTCTTCTGTCTTCCTTTAAGCTATGTCAAAAGTTAAGTTTCAGCGTGTTATTTTTATTTACTTCTGAACAATCCAATTTTCAATAAAATTTTAGTTTCAGTTGTAGGTAGGAAAGTCCCTTCTAATTTTGAAAGAGAGGAGTTTAGGATAAATGAATGGAGGTAGGACATGAAGAGGCAGATTGGTAGCAAGGCTGGACATTAGCTCTGGGAAGGGATCCTCCTGGAATTCTGTTTGGAATAACCAGATTATAACGCCTGGCGCTGTTGTGCAGATAAAGTAAAGTGCTTCGTGCAAAGCTGCCCACGATTATACCTGATATTTAGGAAGTTTAAAAAATATTTACTGTCTTCCCTGTGTTACCGTATAAGGTAGGTTGAATATTTGAGTAAGTAACAGATACTATAAGGTAGGTCAAATATTTGAGTAAGTAACAGATCCTAAAAAAATCTTAATAATTGCTTGTAAATGTTAACTGTTAGCTCTGGGTGTACGCATCTTCAGCATTGTCCTGTGATGACAGTGGGGGCAGTTGTGTCACTGCCCAACCCCCACGGCCTTCTGTGGACCTTTCCTTTGAAAAATACTAAAGAGGAAATTTTCAATTTTCCTTATATAGTGCAAATATAGGAAAATTCTTTTATCAGAACACTTTCATTATTTCATAAGCCAAAAAAAAAAAAAGCATGAAACTAAGGTGTTTAGACCAAAGTGTACAACCTTTGGAAAAACCCCACTTTTAAATTTACAGATTACATTAAGGCTGAGTGAGTAGATATACCTGCTCCCAAACCACCAACCTACAGAACATGAGAAGACACACAAAGGGAGGTGTTTGAATTATGTGATCAAATTCAGGGGAAACCTGCTGAAGTGGGAGATGTATAATGCCTCTCAAGTGGAGACTGTTCTACTTAATGGATTATCAAACATTTATTATTTATATAATGCTCTGAATTTAAGCATTGCCTTCCTTCCAAGGAGTGATGACTGGAAAGAGCATGCACAGTGCATTTCGCTACTCCTTCTACCTGTCACTCTCTTAAGGAAACTGGAAATTACCCTAAACTCTTTATTTTTTCTCGAATATTCCTCACCCTTTGTTACCTAACCCCACCCCCCAAAAGGGCACCACTACTTTTCAATTCTACTCCCCTAACATCTTCACATGAGCTATCTCTTCTCTCCCAGGAGAAGGTAAGAGATGAAGTTTCTTGCCAAGGGACCATAGACACAGCCCTATGCTCCTTGCTTAGCAAATGCTCCATTTCATGCCTCCACCCTAGGAAATGTGAAGCAAGGGAAGAGCTAGAAAGTACTTTTGGTGTCCTAGCTCCAGAGACAGGCCTAAAATTTTCAGCACTCAGCACCTGTGATAGTTTGAAGCCATGTATACCCCAGAAAATATTTTATTCAGAAAAGATCAGCTGATCCATTCCTCTTGTGGGTGGGACCTTTTGATCAGGTTATTTCAGTTGAGGCATGCCCCAGATGGGTCTTAACCTCTTACTGGAGTCCTTTATAAGAGGATAGAAGATAGAGAGAAGACACAGAAAGAAGCCCCAGAGAAGCTGAGAGAGGCAACCACAGAAGCCAGAAGCTGGAAGCAATGAACACCGGGAGAGAAGGGAGAGACCCACAGACATTGCCATGTGCCTGGCCGTGTGACAGAGCTGCTGAGGATTGCTGGGAGCCTTAGAACTGTAAACTTGTAAAGTAATAAACCCCCATTGTAAAAGCCAACCCATTTCTGGTATATTGCATTTCATCAGCTTTAGCAAACCAAAACAGCACCCCTATATGCACCTAGCAGAAAGCACCCTCCCCTTCTGACCTTCTTCTGGGTCCTGTGGTGTGACTGTCCTGATTAAAACTTGACTTCTACCACTTTTCATGTTTGTTCACTTATTTGTCCAGAATGCCCTTTCCTTCCTTTCTTCTCTTCTTTGTGATACTGGTTTTTGGCTCACACACCATCCTCCAATAAAACACCTAGGACACTTTTCTGCATTAGTGCACTTAGCTGCTTGTTTCTTTCATTAGACCATGAACCCTTTGAATGGAGGGACTCTGCATTATTTATTTTTGTATTCCCAGCACATTAAATACTTGTACATTAAAACAAACCTAACAACACCCAGGTAATATTTTGAATGAACTAATAATCAAGTGAATGTTTGGACGGGCAAATGGGTGACCAAGTAAATGCATATAAGAATGAAGAGATGAACCTACAATTCCACTTTCTATTTGATTTCCACATTTGCATGGTCTGACCTGGATATGACTATTGCATATTTGTGACTGTGTACAATTTTGCGTCTGGGAGCTAGTTGAGCAGATAAAGGTGGTTATGGGGAGCTCTGGAATGTGAATTGAACCCAAATTGTCCCACCTTGACAAAAGATCAAATTCTTGCACCCTAGGGTTGCTCACTGGCTGAGGTCCACCCCATGGGTGGGGAAGGGTGGTGGGAAGGGGACACCTATCAGTGGTTATCAGACAAACAGTCACAGTAGCTGGGAGATGGGGACATCAAGTGATAAAACTTTTCTACAACATATTCTTTAACCATTTAATGGGGGGTGAGACATATTTGCTGAGATGTATGATATTCGCTGGGAACAAACTCTATTAAGAGCTTCTCTGATGTGCCACTGAAGGACCAGAACTAGTTCTGGATGGTTTCCCTTCCAACCAGCCACCACTTCCCCTAATCACTAAAATACACACACACAGATACTCAGACACATACCTAGCACTAGTCTTAATATTTTAATACGTTTATTTAGTAGAGAAATTTTAAGTAGGAAGTGCTAAGGCCTTGATGTTATAAGGCTGTTTGAAATCCTGGAGGCCCCACTTAGTAATTTTCTGGTTCTGTGTCTGGATAAATTACTGAGATTCTAAGAACTTAAATTATTTCTTATGTATGATGGAAATGGCAATACTTTGCATTTTTAGTTAACAATTTATCATGTGGGGGAAGTGTGCAAACTTTTTAAAACATTGTAACATTTTATTAGTGTTGTTGTCCTTGTTGTTATTCCACCTAGGCTAACATTATTTATTTAAGAATAAATGTTCTTGGAAAACAGCATATGTGTGGATAAACTTCTTTCACATTTTCCCTGAGCTGCACCAGTTCTGAAGGGCTGGGTATTCGTATAAGAGTGTTATAAATTTAACATGTTGACTGAAAGAAATTTAGTCAAAAGCAAACTAACTGAGTTGACATTTCGCTGACAGAATAAGTAATCATTGATCATTGCCATTTACTCTTTTTCATTTATTTTTAATTTTGACACAGAAAAAGGGGAATTTTGGCATGCTTTTAAAACATCTTAATATTGTATGCTAATTTTCCAGGAATATTTTCATTTTTGTGACATTTTTGTTTTTTAATACTAATTTCTTTTCAGTTTATTAACCTGATTGGTTATATTTGAATAGTAAAAATTTGCAAGGAAAAATTAATGTGAAAAAATAAGGAAATCATTAACTGCATTAAGGTGTAACAATTTATTGGAATACTGAGTATATATTAAAATCTGCTGTTGTATCAAGATATGAAATAGCACAGAAAAATGGTCACGATATAGAAGTATGTGGCCTATGACATGATGTATTTAGGATGCTCCCAGGCTTTTGACAAATATATATGGGAGAGGGTGGCTGAAAAGACATATACCAAATAATTGAATAAGGTAGAAATCACAGATAAAAGCTACTTTCATCTTTTTATTTTTTGTCATTTCTCTCTTAATAGAAAGTCCTGTTTTATTGGGGAAAGTATAAAGTCATCGTAAGTAATAAATCATTGCAAAAGTCCATAGAGAAAAATTTAATTATCCTCACTTCTTCCTCCCATGAAGTAACAAATGAAGTAACCGATGCTATCGAGTCAGGGTGTATGCTTTTCCAACTTCCTCCAAGCACACGCCAATAAACTTACACACATCTAGGCTGTCTGTTGCTGTCTTTGTTTCTTTTTTTACAACTTGCTTTTTTCAATTTCATGGAAATCTTCATAGAACACTAGGTATTATTAATACAGATATATCTGTTTAATTATTGTATAATATTTATCCATATGTTTAATGCCTCAATTCTTTATCTATTTGATAAGCATTCAATTTCTCATTTTGTGACTCTTCTGATTACCTAAGGAAGAGCTAGTTTCCACCTTTTTCAGTGTTAACATAAACCTAATTTTGTAGTAAGGAGAGAGCCATTAATCTAACGGGAGGCAGTTCCCTTCCCCTTCCTTCAAAGGATGAGTTATAATTGGATAAAGTTAGTAATAGCTGCTCAGTTCTCCTTTGGTTCAGGTATGGCCACGTGGCTCCATTCTCTCCAAGGACACATAGGGGGAAATGTGCTGGGGAATTTCCCTTCCCAGATAAAAGAAAAATGTCATAGATTTGCAAGAAGGAAATATCCTTTCCTTTTACTATCCTTTCCTTTTTACTTGGGACAACGTTCCTTGTGACTTGTGACCATGGGGAAGAGACCAACACAATTCCAGGGATTCCAAACAAGACACTGGTGAACTACTAAATCAACCATGAGATCACCATGCTTCAATCTTATTAGTTGAACAGTAAACCTCCGCTTGATGTTAACTTCTATTTATTGAGTGTTTTCATAACTGCAGAATAAGCCTTCTCACTGATACATGTAGAGTAGGAAGTCGCATGTTTTCACATTTATTTCCTCTGTTGAATAGATGAAGCTTCCATTTGAAAATCTGTTGAGCTGCCTTCTTCATCCCCAAGTTAGCAATTAGCTCTTTGTTGGTCACTGGTGCCCAGCTTCTTGGGATCATCCAATGTTTTACTCAGTATGGTATTCATTGATTTGCAGTCTCATAAGTCTGTTTATAGAGGAAAACAAATGTCACACCTCAAAGCAAACTTGGAAATTGTCACTTGGTATAGCATGCATGCCGTTGATGAAGTAGTTTTGGAAAACCATTAGATGCATTGGATTACCATTTTAACATATTAGCTCATTATGCCTTAAGACACATTTTAATTAGTTCCCCTTTCTTTCTCATTAGCCAGGTGTGGGGTCCATCTTTCTTGAGGATCTTGATGGAAGACGGTAATGGAAACGTGGGTCGTCACTAATCGTTAAACTTGTCAGTTGCGGGAACAATCCACTGCAAAGCGATGCTGGAGAAATGGCCACTGCAGGCAAGGTGACATTTTGTTGCTGATATTTAATTTGTATAGTTTCTTTTTCTATGAGTCTGGACTTGGAAATTTCCCAAAAATGAAATTTTCAATTTTTGATGTGCTGATGATTTATGGCTGGGAAGGTTAATTTTCTGTATGTACATAGTTTCTCTTATTTATTTATTTACCTATTTATTTATTTATTTTACTCCCTTGGAGATAGAGTCTGCCTGATTAACCACACACTGTGGACCTCCACAATGCAATGCACCTGTTGAGGCCAAGCATTCTGGTGCATTTAAAACGAAGCAGCCACATCACTCTGCCTGGGAGGAAGGGGAGGCAGAGCAGGTGAGCTCTTGCCAGGTGCACTGTGAGCAGAGCCCCTCTAACCTGCATGGCATTACAGACATGCAGGCTGCTCAAGCAGACCTGGGAAGGTGTAGCATTCCTGCCCGCAGAAGGGAGAAAAGATAATGAAAAATAAGTGAATGTCAAAGTGACGGAAACAGAGTTCATCAACCATTTCCCTTTTCTTTTTCTGCACTTGGTAATGCCAAAGAATTGTCTTCAGTAACGTGGGAGATAACAGGAGGAGAATATTAAAAATAATTCATAATTTTTGAAGACTGGGAGAGCAATTTCCTGAAAAGTATTTGAAAAGCCAAAGTCTGTAGTTATATTACTTGATTTATTCATTCACTGGTTCATTTTTTAATTAATTGTTTGACTATTTATTTGTTCCATGCAAGCCTTATTAGGAGTGCTATAGCAGGCACATTTGAACTAAGTTCTAAAAATTAAATGGAGCAAAGTTTTTGTCTTCAAGGAGTTTACTATACGATATTGATGAAATCTTCATTTGCAAATCAAATATTAACTTCGACAACTCTTACTGAGTACATATTTTGGGCAGGATGCTATGTTATTGGCCGGGAATAAAAAGAGATATAAGAAACAGTTATTTATTCATTCCCTCATTTATTCAACAAATATTCTGTGAGCCTCTTCTTATGACAGGTCTTGTGCCAGATTCTGACATGAAGTGTTGAGTCAGAGAGTTTTAGGAAATGGTAGTCCTGATAATTGGATGGAAACATGTTAAAGAACTTAAAAAAAAAGAAGTAGGGTACTGTTTTAGTTTCCTGGGCTGCTCAAGCAAATACTGTGCAACAGGTTGGTTTAAACAATGGGAATTTATTAGCTTATGGTTCTGAAACTAAAAGGAAGTCCAAATTAAGGTGATGCTTTCTCCCCAAAGGCTTTGGTGTTCTGGGGCTGGCTGCTGGTGATCCTTGGTCCTTAGCTGGTCACAGGGCAAGGCTCATGGTGTTGTCTCCTGGTCTCTCTCTTCGCTTCTGTGTTCTGTTGATTTCAACTGCTGGTTGTTCCCTCTGAACTTTCTCTCTGTGTCTGAATTTCATTCCACTTATGAAGGACTCCAGTAATAGGATTAAGACCCATCCTGATTGGATTGGGTCATACCTTAACTGAAGTAGCCTCATCAAAAGGTTATACATACAGTGGGTTCACACCCATAGGAATGGATTAAATATAATAACATGTTTTTCTGGGGTACATGCATCTCCAAACCACTACACCCATAGTTTAGGTAAGAGAAATAGCAGGGAACTGGGAATGAGCAAGTCCCATATCGGGAAATCTAAATAGAGGAGTTTGAAAGGCACATGCTCAATTTGGGAATAGTGTTTCAAAAAGTAGGTAGGTGCTGCTTCCTGGTTTGATCCACAAAGCTTCTGTAAGTGATGACTGTAAAAGGAATTCAAGTCTCAAGGGCCTTTCCATCTGGGCCTTTGTTTGGTGGGAAGAAATTGGGAAAACCTAAGAAGGAAGCCTCTGTGGAAGAGGGGTGGGAATAAATTTATTCATTCGCTATTTATTGAAAAAGCCATTTACTGAGTTGCAATGTTCTAGGTACAGAGTGCACAAAGATGAATAACGTAGCCCTCCCTCCTCTCCTGTGCAGTTTGTAAATCACTGAAGGATCACGGGCACCAGGGAGGAGCAGGAGCCATAAAGACAAGTTTAAAATCAGGAGCCACAAGTCAAGTGACTCCTGCAATGGGTGTGGTTGATTCTGTATGGTTCGCAACCAAGAGTTTTAATGCATTGACATTTGGGATGATAGAGAACAGGGCTCAGAAAACTACACTGATAGAGAAATCCAGTCACAACTGTTTCTGCATGTCCTGTGGGCTAAGAATGGTTTTTAAAAATTAATATTTGAAAAACTATTAAAAGAAGAATACTGTGTCATCACAAAACGTATATGATGGTCGAGTTTCAGTGTCGATGAAGTTTCTTTGGAAGATAGTACTGGAGGTTGAATCATGCACCCTGCAAAAGACATGCTCAAATTGTACTCCGTGTTCTTGTGGGTGTACACCTATTTGTAAATAGGAAATTTTTTTAAAGATATTATTATTGGTTAAAGTGTGGCCAAATTGATTCATGGTGGGTATTGCTCGGTATGACTGGAGGCCTTATAAAGAGAGGAAATTCAAGCCAGAAAAAGTCAGTTGCAAAGCCAGGGAGAAGAGAGAGAGAGGAGAACACCATGTGATGGGGACAGCCAGCACCAGAAACTTACTATCCACTCTGGGAGAAGTCATGGCCTTGCCGCCATGTTGGTTTTGGACTTGTATCCTCCAAAACCATGGGGCAATAAATGCTCATTGTTTAAACCAACCTTTTGTGTGATGTTTGTCAGAGCATCTCTGGAAAACTAAGACTCACAGCTACTCTTATGGGTTTTTGTTTAGTCTGTGGCTGCTTTCTACCTCAACGCAGAATTGAGTTGTGGCGACAGAGACTATATGGTCCACAAATCCCAAAACACTTACCATTACACCCTTTACAGAAAACACTGATGGATCCGTGATAGAGAGTAGGCCAATGAACTAGTTTGTGTCCAATGACTTGGGGTGGGGCATGGGGCATGGCCTCCCTAGACTTCCAGGCTGCTTATACCCTAGCACCACTGATCTATCCATCCCACTCACAGCTCAGGCCGTCTGCTACTCTGCTCCTCACATAGACTAAACCCTAGGCTACCTCAGTCTACTGGAGCCAACTTTCACCTTCCAAAGGAGAAGGCAAATTCTTATCCATCTCTTAAAAGCTTTTCACTAAGTGGATGCTTCAGAGTCAATGCATCACAATTTGAAAAAAAAAAAAGAAAGAAAGAAAAAGAAAAAAAATAGGTGTTGTTCTTGATTTCTCCCATTTATGCACAGTTCCTTTGTCTCCAGGGTGCTTATGAACAAGGGATGACAATGGTGACCACCTTGAGATGAAGGAAGAAAATCTCACCATTCACTTCCAGAACCCTCCAAACCTCATGCCCTGTTGCTAAACCCACCTTACTATTCAACCATTTTCTTTTCTCTCAGTGGTTTCCCTCTAAAACCCACACTTCTTTACAAATAATCTTTTGTTTCTGGGTCTTCACCCTGCCCCATTTTCTTCACATGCCAGTGACTATCACTGAGCACATGGCTTAAACTTCTTTCTCAAGAGATCCTTGAGCCTTCAAGTCACTCACTACATAAGCAAAGAGGTGGGCGGGAGAGAGTCTCCCACATACACCTCCAGATGATGTAGGTAATGTTGCTTTTCAGATATTGAGGATGAAAAAAAAAAATCAAAGACTAAACTTTATTTTAAAAGTGGAAATGAAAAAAAAATCCTACTCAAAAAATAGAAAAAAATATTAGATTGTGGATTTCAGTGTCCTAACTATCAAAATTTTGCGTGCTAACCAGTGTCCATTTCACTTCAGCTCATCCGCTTGCCTCAACACTGGCCTTGACCTAATTAATAATTTCCACCCTTAGGGCACAACTATCCCAGAGCTCAAATTCCCATCTGTGGTCACCACCCACACAACTCACCCAAAACCTATAGCTGGCCCCACATGATAAGCTAAACATCCCCATTGCTCTTTGGACCCAAGTCCCTTTCCCTTTTTGCTCATGCTTGCTTTAAACTAACCAATCCTTGATGCCCATGGTAAACCTACTAACCTCCACCTATTAAAGGCACAGGTGTTTAATCTGCCTGTGTGCTCCACACCTGCTGGGTGGGCCCCTGGAGCCCTTGGCAGCCCCTTGGGGCACCAACCCCTCTCTGGGACCTTGAGTAATAAACTATCTGTCCTCATGCATCATGGCCTCAGTTTTCCTTTGTGTCATGCCTGACCTCCACCCAGACCCAGATTTAAAATCCAAGTTCACTAATTCAACACACACAGGGAAGTAAAGAGGGACATGTTTTACGAATAAACTTTTCCCCCAATAAAGATCAAAGTGATCTATGGCCATTCTGTCCCTTTCAGTAAGAGTTTGCATTTAAAAAGCCACTAGATAATAATAACCCTTTGCTCAGAGACACAAATGTGCTAAGCAAATTTTAGTCAAGCACCAGCTAAACTAAAGTGACTTGACACCAATAATAAATTGCATAAATTCCGGCAACCTTCATCATCCCTATTTTGTATTAAATATCATCCTGTTACATTTGGTAGAGATGCATGGCAGGCGATGATGGATGGCGTGGGGAGCTGACTGTGGCGGGCTGTCCCCTGAGGAAGGCTGCTAAAACATGCTTCAACTCTCCAGTCTGTGTCATGGAAAAGAGGCTCCTCATTATATCTTCCCATTGCTTAAAAAGCATATGAGGAAGGCAACTTTGATTTCATTATCTCACCCATTTATTCTTGTTTGGATTCTGTATACTCCAGAATGAGGATTTACTTCCATTCAGGCATTTCTACTTTCTCTCTTGTTACCCAGTATTGCATTTGAAATCAACATGAAGTTTTTACTATTTGAAACATTGGTCTCCTAAAGATTTACCATTGTGAGGAGAAAACGTTCTTTTAGTGGTTGGAGCTGTACCATGGCTGTGCCATTGTGTCAGACCAAAAGAAAACTTTTGTTTTGTTTTGTTTGGAAACATGTATCACTTTTAACCAGCACTTTTATAATAAGGGAAGAAAGATGGTGGGTACCCTCCCTGCATGTCACTCCCTCTCCTGAAGGAATCAGGTGAAAGGTTTCTGGATCACTTTCGTCAGAGAAATGAGGTTCCTTGGGATGGCTGGGAAGTCCTCAGTGGTGCCAGCACTGTGCCAGCTACTACTTTGGAGTTTTATAAACATTGTCACTTTCCCACATTTAATCCACTTGGTGAGGCAGTTACCATTATGTACATTTTACTTATGGCTGATGTTCAGACAGGTTGGTGGCTTGCCCAGGGTCTTAGAGTTGATAGATAGCTGAAAAAGGTGTGTGAGTCCCAATCTATAGCATCCCATGGTCAATATGATTCCCACCATGCTGCACACCCACTCAGTCTTGCCTTGTCAATGAGGCAAAGAAGAACAGTTCACATCTTGACCCTCTGTAGAGGCTTCATTTTGCAGCACTGACTTCACCCTAAACCAACTCTGAACTACAAGTGCCATTGTCTGTGGCCCTCCCAAATAAAGAGCCAAGGATTCATCACATCAGGGCTGTGCCTCCATGTCTTGCTTTTGATGGAGTGTAGATCCAGGCACAGCCTAAGGCTCACCCTCCCCTACACCCTTTAGCAATTTACTGTCTTCATAGCAGTGTCCATTCCTTGATTTTATCTGGGTTCACACTTACTCTCCTACATAGACATGGCAGGTATGATTTTCTCTATTTGCCCAATGAGGAAACTGAAGCTTGGAAACATTATTCCACTGACCCAATATAACTCAGCCTATTAAATCCATCCCTCCTCATTGCCAGATCCAGACTCTTTCTCCCACTCAGGAAAGGCTCCCTAAATGGTCACATCTTTGGCAGTGGGGATGATGATCCAGCCATGAGATACTAGACGAATGAGTTTATAGAAGAAAACGTATACACCTTCGGGCCATGGGAACCCAGCTATCCCCTGCCCACTTCAGTTCTACCAAGAGTCACTGAGCAGTCACTGTACTGGGCTCACAGGGAGCAAGAGAGATTAAGATCTTGTCTTGGTCCTCCAGGCCATGGAATGAGAAGAGTAAAAGCATCCCACAGGATTACTCTGCAAATTAAATCAGGCAAGCTCGATTAAATTCCTGGTCAGAATATGTCACTTGGCCAGGTGATGGTGCCCAGGTGTCTGGTCAAGCAAGCACTGGCCTAACCATTACTGCAAGTACATTTCATGGCTGGTTATTAAACCAGAAGGCTGGTTTATTAAATCACAGGTCAATTGATTGCACCTGTGGCTGATAATATCTATGATCAACTAAGAGAGTATCTTCTGCAATGACAGAATCCAATCAGTTGGATTTACTCCAATCAGTTGAAGACTTGTAAGGGAGAAGAGAGAATTTTCCTTTCTTCTTTGGCCAGGCAGCCTCTCCTGGGGAGTTCACTGAGACCCTTCATTGGAGTTGTCAGCTTGCTGTCTGCCCTATGGAATTTGGACTTGGACACCCTGCCCTATGGAATTCGGACTCCTGCATCCCCACAGTTGTGTGAAACACTTTTATGAAATCTTATATTTACAGATTTCTCCTGTTGGTTCTGTTTCCCTAGAGAACCCTGACTAATAGAGCCGGAATTTATTATAGTCATCTGGTCCTCTAGGGAATGCATGCAAGTGAGGCTTCTCCATCTACAATCTGGGTGATGGCACCTTTGGAATTCATGGTCATTGATCCCCAGAATTTCTCTTTTACTTGTAAGCTGCTCAGTCGCTCACGCACCAGCCTTCCCCAAGTCGGGAATCTCATCCCCCACATTTTGTTCACAGTCTGTTCCTTAAAACTCGTCACCTTGTCTCTGTTAGTCTGAGTTCCAGCCAGAAACAGTGGGAAACTCAAATTAGGGTTAATAAAGGAGAAATATAGAAAGATGTGGATTGAATGTGGAAGAACTATAAAAAAGACTATAGAAATCCAGAGCTAGAAACATCAGGGGTATCCATCCTAGGCCTGAAGGCAGGAGAAGGGTCAATTACTGGAACTTGGAAGGGTAGTTGGATACATCAGGCTGCTTTGGATAGAAAGCATGATATTTGGACCCAGCCAGCCCAATTCAACCTCAAAAAGTAGAAGCCAGAGGAAAAAAATACCCTGAACTCACTTGCCTACCTTCTGTGACATCCTTCCAGGCTCCAGGTGGTTGAACCCGCAGGGACACCATGATATCATCCACATAAACAATGGGAAAGAGAGCAGGGAGAGAAAGGGGAAGGAAGAGATCTAGAGGCATAATTGGGAGAGATGTGGCACAACTCTTTCCTTTCACCCTCTCAACACAACCCCTTGTCCTCGACCCCTGCCCCCACCCCAAATTTGGTCTCCATTTCACGCCTTGATTCTGAAGTTTGACATTTTTCTTAATGGTTCTCTCTCTAACTCTACCACTTGGCTACTATGTGCTCTTGTATTCTAGAGCTGATTATCTTCAGCCAGCCCCACTAAATGTGCTGGGCCATCTCTGCCCCTTCACATCGCACATCCAAGTCAGCAAGAAGGAGGCCCCTTTCTCTCTGACAATCATCCATAATTTCTGCCCTTAATATGTATAAATATTCCCTGAGCAGTGACTGCTAGCTGGGATTAATATCATCTTTGTAGATGGATATAAATAAAATCTCTGATCTCAGATAATTATTATGATGGAGAGGATAGTGCAGACACAAATTGTGCTATTAATAATGATGCTAAATATAGGTGGCATTTGTCATTTATTCTATTCATATGGAATACATTATCTCTTAATTGTGAAAGCAACAGAGTGAAGTAGTCCCTTTTCCAGATTAGGAAACAGAACCCTGAAGAACCAACCCAACTTCTCAATGGCAGGGGTGGAATTTGAAAGTATGGCTCTCTGACTCCCAAGTGTTTTTGTGCTCCACAATGATTACAATCCAATCAGAGTATTAAACACACACTCACACAGAAAGACAAACAAGTTGGGTGATGGAGAGTAGAAAATGGCATTGAGTTTGGGCTGTAAAGAAAGGTCTCAAAAAGGAAGGTAATGAACAGAAGAGGTGAGCAGCTCCTGGCATCAGCTTCCTTTAACAAGCCCACAAAGAAACTCTGAGTCAGGGCAACACAGACCTAGTGGGTCCCACACCAATTCACTACATACACGTAAGGAGAAATTGATGATTATGAATATTGAGCAGAATGAATAAGAAAATGAAATTAAATTAACACTGGAAGAACAACAGTACATGGAACAAAGACACATTTTATCATGCTGCTAACCATTCCTGATTTCGGTCACAGGTAGAGTATAGTTGCAGACATGGGCAATCACACATGCCACTGCATAGACTTAGACTTGTCATGCTCTTTGCAAATAACTATTATTGTTATCCCTTAATACACACACACACACACCCACACACATATATGTGCATGTGTGTGTGTGTTTAGGTATCTAATGTGTTTTAGATTATATATATAATCTCCCTGGGGCCGTTCCTCCCACAGATTCATGGCCCACTGAAAACTACCCTCAGAAGCTGTTGTGGATTCCTCCCTGGAAATCATGATTAAACCTCTGACTCAGAATACACTGCTAGAAGGGGATGGCCCCAGTGTTGACTTTTTCATAACTCCTCTAAGATTCCTCACGAAAGGGAGAGAAGAGAGCATCATCAATTATCTAATGGCTGATAGGACCAAACAGCAAAGCTATGACCTTACTTCCTACCTTCTCTTCCCAAGATTGCCATGTGTGCTGGTTTGAATGTATTATGTCCCCTCAAATGCCATTATCTTTGATGCAATCTTGTGGGGCAGACATATTAGTGAGGATTAAATTGGAACGTTTGGATTAGGTTGTTTGCATGGAAATGCACCCCACCCAACTGTAGGTGATAATTCTGATGAGATATTTCAATGGAGACATGGCCCCACCCACTCAGGGTGGGCCTTGATCAGTGGAGCCATATAAATGAGTTGACAAACAGAAGGAACTTAGTGCAGCTGTGAGTGACATTTTGAAGAGGAGCTACAGCCAAGAGGGACACTTTGAAGAAAACACAGGAGCTGCAGATGAGAGACAGTTTGAAGACAGCCATTGAAAGCAGACTCTTGCTCTGGAGAAGCTGAGAGAGGACAAATATCCCAAGTGTAACTAAGAGTGACATTTTTGAGGAACTGCAGCCTAGAGAGGAACGCCCTGGGGGAAAATAATTTTGAAATCAGAACTTTGGAACAGATGCTAGCCATGTGCCTTCCAAGCTAACAGAGGTTTTCTGGATGCCATTGGCCATCCTCCAATGAAGGTACTTGATTGCTGATATGTTACCTTGGACACTTCATGGACTTAATATTGCAGCTGTGTAATCAGATAAACCCCCTTTTATAAAAGCCAATCCATCTCTGGTGTTTTGCATTCTGGCAGCATTAACAAACTAGAACACCATGTTTTCTTTACTAACCCCTCCAACAAACGCTCTGATAAGTGAACTTACTCAGAGGTGCCAGTGATCTGCCATGGCTAATGGATTCTTTTTCCAGGGGCATCTGCCATTCAGTAAGGGGCATGTAAGTCGTCCAAAGTTTCAGCCTCTTAATGGTAGGACTTTAGATGTATGTGACAAGTTACTTCAGAAAAATCCGTTGGTGAGGACGAGAAGGTTGAAGCATTCTTCATACACCTGAACTTCTGCCACCCAAGAGACCGCCTCAGTGGTTCTATCAGAACTCAACTTTAGTTAGTCATTGACTTTGGATAAAAGCATCACATTGGCATCTCTGCCCCTTTTAATCAAACTCTATTTTTCAAAAAAGAAACCTGTAAGCATTTACCAATTCATTGATTTTCATTACCTTGGGGTACGATTGTTTAGGGGAGAATAATATAGGCCTGGAATCTCAGAATAGAAAGCAGAGATGGTTTGAGACAATTGAAGTAGACTGTGGTTTTGATTCATTCATTCATTCATTCATTCACTCATTCATTCTATGTAAGCCTGTTGAGAGATTACTCAATGTCATACTGTGTTCCAAGCCTTGGTCCTGCAATGACAACTAAGACTGTAAAGTCCCTATGCCCAGGGGTCTACACTGTAGAGAAGGATGACAGAAAATAAGCAAGAGCAAAAACCAATAAATCAGATAATTTCACATTTGAAAAGAGTACCAAAAGAGTAAAGGAGGGTTTTGGGTGTGGGGGATTGAACCCTGACCCCCCACAAAAGGCATGCTGGGGTCCCAACCCATGGTCCTGAGGATGTGAACTCATTTATAGATGGGACATTTCAAGATGTTAATAGTTAAGTTATGTCCAAACTGAATGAGGGTGGGTCTTAATCCAATTGGTTTAAAATCCTTATAAGCAAAGTCAATTGGACAGAAAAGGAGGAGCCAGAAGCAGGACATCAATGGAATGCAGAAGAGAGAGGAGAAGATGCTGCAATGTTCATTGCCTTGCGATGGAAAACTGAAGAACCCCAAACTTTGCCAGCCAGTCAGAAGATACCAGGCCCAGGAGGAAGCAAGCCACCTTCTAGCCTCTGACACCATGAGCCAATCAATTCCTGTGGTTAAGCAAAATATTGTGTGCTATTTGTTGCAGCAATCACAAAATGAAGTGGGTTAAGGACAACTTGGAGAAGCTGGAGGACAGCTGGGAATGCAGACCTTCCATGTCTGCAGGAGTCTGGATGGTGGGCCCTGCTTCCCTTGGGCATCATAGGTGATCCAGCAGCGTCACAGCCCAGGAAGCTGTTGGGCCAGGAGGGCGGAGCAGGTGGGGAAGCCAAGAACCAGGGATGGGGGTTGCCGCAGAGCAGGACACTATGGAGTCACTATTGAAGGAGGCGATCAACCGCAAGGACACCAGTTTTACTTCCACGAGGTGCTGCAGCCTTTCAGGGTAGTGATACCTGGGACTTCAGACAGATTTGGGGTGTCAGACAGGCTTTGCTAGGTAGGCCCTTGGGGAAGGAGTACACTGTGTCCCGCTGCTATGTGCTATGCAGAGTCCATTGCACCTTGAAGAAGGGGAAAATTTAGACTGTTCCTTTGGCATGGAAGTGAGCCATCAGTATGCTGGAGATGATTAAAACAGAATTTACACTGGCAGAGGCAGCGATAGAATCCAGTAGAAAACTGGTCAAAGAGTCTGCTGTCATTATTTGTATCAGAAACAAAGAAGTTGAAAAGTCTTCAAAGATTTTGAAAAAAGCAAATGTCCAAAGACCCTGTGACTCAGAAACTGGAAAATGATCTCCTGCACATTATCTGGGAAAAAAACTTGGCCCATCCTGTTATCCAGAACTTTTCCTAGGAGACCTGCAAGCAGAATATACTTCCTGGGGAGCCACCTGGATGACACAGAGCTTTCCCTTCTCACCAAGGCCAAAAAGGCTTTGAAATCTGAGTCTGCTGCCTCAAGTGCAGTGAATAAAGACAAACAGCCAGCTCTAGGACCTATGGAAAAGCCACCCATAGAAACTGCAAGGCAGCTGTGGAATACTCCAACCACCCCTGGAATTATGACTCTGAAAGCAGTTTTGAGGCTCTGTCTGGTGCCCAGGATATTGGAGCAGTTTCCTCAAAACTGGACCAGAAGGATCTGTTATGTCTTAGCCAGACATTCCCACCATTACCAGCCCTCGAAAACGAGTGGCTAAGAAAAGATGAAAAGGAAGGTTCGGCCCCTGCGGGTGGTGGCTCTGAACTGCAGCCCAAGAACAAGGGCTTGAGAGTAAGCAGCTTGGTTTTGGAGGAGGAGAGCCAGTGTCCTAAGTCTAGCCAGCGTGGGCCTCAACTCATCCCAGGAGGTCATTCCGGCATCATCTTCCCAGCCCACCACTCTCAACCAACCCCTCCCTAGGGAGGAGAATCCCAAAGGACCCAAAGACAAGTGGAACAACTCTAATGAGACTTGGGTGGAAGAGGACAAATTATTTCAAGTCCAGGCAGCACCAGAGGAAGACACTGCAATCAATATGACAAGGGAGCAGAAGTGGACTGTGGAGAAAAGCAGGTGGGTCAAGGCTGGAGTCGAAAAATATGGAGATGGAAACTGAGCTGCCATTTCCAAAAAATTACCCATCTGTTAACTGATCAGCTGTGATGATTAAGGATGGTGAAGAGACTTGGCATCACCTGAAACAGCCCTGAAAGTGTGCTGTTTATGTCCTAAGGTGAGCTGGAAGGAGAGTTCTGGGCACCTGCCTTCCATGTGGGAGAAGTCCCAGTTCCACTTCAGTGCTGTTGGAGACTGGGCAGACATGACAGGCACACAACTAGCAAAACTGGTCCTCAAAACTGGACCAGGACATCATCCATGTTTCTCTTCTTTACTGAGGTGCTTGGATTTAAAGCCCAGGCAACCAGTAGAAACTTCTCCTAGGAAATGGTGGAGTCTATTAGGAGCCACGTATGACTTCATGAACTGGGAAAACCAACGACACGGACGTTATTTGGAGTGAACTTGTTCCAGGTAAAGTTTTGGCCTTCTGAAGCAAATGCAAAGGAACTTCATCTGAGCCCAGGTTGATGACTGACCACTTCTTGTGGAATCAGGGTCCCTTTTAGCTAGTTGTGACACCCACACGCAGACCTGACTACCTTGGCATTTTCTCTTAGTATTTGCTGGGCACACTTCCCATGTGGTTGACCAGTGTGGTTTTTTTTTTTGGTGAAATAGTGAATATAGATAACCTTAGACTTCCACCCCCCCCCCCATTCCCACCAAATCCTCCCTTCTCAATTCCCTTCCTTCCCTTACTCTGGACTTCTAAAGCTTTAACAACACCACCAACAAAAAACAAACAAACAAAAAATCCTGATTGAATATAAATGCCTAATTCCCTTCTTTGTTAAGTGGTTGCTATGGCTTGATTCCCTAAGTGTGCTATGTTAATGTGTTGCACTGGAATTCAACAGTCCCTTCTCTTTTTGTACTGAGTTGTGCTTGCTATCTCTCTAGGACATTCTTGAAGATTGTCTTTTTAGCAAAAAGAATTCAGTAAAGTGTTTCTATAATCTTTTTTAAAATATGAGAACTAGTTCATAGCCCATAATTTATAGCATTCTTCATTAAAGTCTTCTCTCAAATCTAAAAACAAGAATAATAAGAATAAGAATAAGAATAATGAACATCTTGGGTCATGTTGGAGTAGGTGGGGGAGATTGGTAAGCATTGCTTTAGGAAAGTTCCTCTGGGATGACTTCATATGAACTGAGGCCAAATGGTGAGAAGTAGCCAGACAATCAAAGAGCTGGGGGAAAACACAAACAAGGCAGAGGGAGAACTAAGTATTATGCCACTGAGGGAGGAATATCTCCTTCAGATCTAAGAAAAGAGGAAGAAGGAAGTGTGGCTGCAGAGGGCTGAGCTTCAGGAAACCTGGAATAAAATGGGCTGGAATGGAGCAGGGCCAACTCATTTAGAAAAAGTAGAGAAACAAAAGGGAGAGACCATTTCCTCATGCTTCCAGAAAGCATCACATGGGAAAAAGGGAGCCTGGCCTTCTGCCCCCATTTCCACTTTTCCACACACCTCTGAATGCTGCAACAAACTGGAATAAATTGAAACAAGAAGAGTTGTCTGCAACTGGAGGCCCTGGCATGCCTTCTCCATCCAGGACACTTGCATATGTACAACGGTCTTCTGTCCCCATTGGAGGACTGGCCTTCTTTCAGTGTGCATGTCTCTGTGCCTTTGTCCACTGTTCCCTAGGAAGGCAGTCATTTCTCAACATCTCCATAAATGCATTTTGTTCATCCTTCAGCAGTAATAGCAGCTCTCTTCTCAAAGCTCCCCCAATCTCCAGCATTCAATTCAGAATCTCAGTCTCTACCTTATCACTCCCTATTACTTGAACACATTATCACTCCCTGTTCTAGTTTGCTAATGCTGCCAGAATGCAAAACACCAGAAATGGATTGGCTATTATAAAAGGGAGGTTATTTGGTTACAAAGTTACAGTCTTAAGGCCATAAAGTATTCAGGGTAACACATCAGCAATCGAGTACCTTCACTGGAGGATGGCCAATGGCATCTGGAAAACCTCTGTTAGCTGGGAAGGCATGTGGCTGGCGTCTGCTCCAGAGTTCTGGTTTTAAAGTGGCTTTCTCCCAGGATGTTCCTCTCTAGGCTGCAGTTCCTCAAAAATGTCACTCTTAGTTGCTCTTGGGGTGTTCATCCTCTCTTAGCTTCTCTGCAGCAAGAGTTTGCTTTCAACGGCTGTCTTCAAACTGTCTCTCATCTGCAGCTACTCTCTCAGCTTCTGTGCATTCTTCAAAGTGTCCCTCTTGGATGTAGCAAGCTTGCTCCTTCTGTCTGGACTGATAGAGTGCTCCAGTAAACTAATCAAGGCCCATGCTGAATGGGTGGGACCACACTTCCATGGAAATTATCCAATCAGAGCTACTACCCACAGTTGGGTGGGGTACATTTCCATGGAAACAACCTAATCCAAACATTGCAACTTAATCCCCACTAATATGCCTGCCCCACAAGATTGCATCAAAGAATATGGCTTTTTCTGGGGGACATAATACATTCAAACCTGCACACTCCCTATTACTTGAACTGTGTTTATTTTATTCTTCTGGTTACTAAAGTTATGTGTCTCCATTTTTGTTCCATTTTAATCATGGAATCCAGGAGTTCTGAGACTTCATGACTCTTGACACTACTTTCTCCAGTTCTTCCAAGAAGCCTCTCTTGAACCCTTACAATATCCAACTTGCGCCTATCAGCATGAACCATATTGTAATTGTTGATTTGCTTCTCTACTCCATTCTCACCTGAGAGATCAGAGACGAGAACTGCGTCATGCTCAGATGCACAACTCAAGGGCCAACTGAACTTCTCACACCCCATAAGTGCTCAATAAATAGTGAATGAATGATGGGTAGGGGCTTGGTAAAACTTGACTAAATTTGTTTTAGAAATTCAGTGCAAGTCAAGAAGTAATTTTTGAAAACCCAGTTTGTACAAAAGTACTTTACTAGATGCCGAAAGCTAGAAAAAAAAAAATTAGCATGCCCTCACCCTACCTCTTCCCCAAAAGCTATTAAAAAATAAGAATATTATTATGGTTTGATTGCATCAAAGAAAAGAAACTGAGCTTTAGCTCGGATATAGGAAAGTATTTCCTAAACCTCAATTTTTATATCAATGCTATTTGCTTATAAAAAATATAGTTGACAGTGCAGTCATTATCTGTGGTTCATCTTATCATCTCATACATTTTCCTTGTTTCTGAATATGTTTCTGAATATTTGCCAAAATCCTTGTTAATAAAATATATTCTCTACATGGGTATTATTAAAAAATATATGGTAACTTGTATATTTGGTCAATGGAATGATTTTACAGATAAATTATGTTAAATATTAGTATTTATAATATAAACAAATCACTGGGTCATTTAAATATGTAGAAATACAATTATTCCTGGCTAAGGTTTAACAGACAGCTGTTGGATGGTTAAATCTGGAAATAATTTTCAGTTGGAAATGAAATATCAAAATTGGGGAATGCAGCTAAGTGCTGAAGAAGGAAAGTGACACTCCACGATGGCAGCCTTTGATGAATTTGCTCTGGATAATGGCATTACAGTGAGTGGAAGCAGGAGCATATGTATCATTAACACAAAATCCGAGGGGGAAAGGGCTGGAAATAGGCCTTTGCTTGCCTCAGCATTATTCTTTGTACATCGCTCAATGTTACCCTCCCTCTGATAGGCTGTTTTAAATCTTTGAAAATGGTTCTTTCAGATGGTTTGCTGAAGGACAGACTGTTGCTTCCAAACCTCATTTGTCCTCAAAGCATTCCACAGTTATCCTGTTGGCTGCCTTAAACTTGCAAATTCTGTCTAGGAAGAAGGCAGAGAGAGCAGATTGGAAATCCAGATAAAGACACTGGATGCTAACCCTCCAAGCAGTGTCAATTCATTAGGAAGTGGAGCGGTCAGCATTAAGTCATTTCTTCTCCTTCCTCATCCTACATTTGCCCTTGGAAAATTATTGATAGGTATCTGTGAACCTGTTTCTATCCAGTTCATAATATATAATAAAATATGTTTATGTTTCTCCTCTGTAAGATTAATATGTTTTCTTCACCTTCCTTTAAAGAAAACACATTTCAGAATCAACAGAAAAGGCTTCTCTGAATTCTCTTATAGCTCAAAAAAGAGTCAGATACAAAACACAACCATTTATAATGCAATCCAGTTTATGTAATGCAATATGAATCATATCTTTGTACCACGTGGAGAGAGATCTGACAGTGGGAGACGGATTCCTTAAAGCTCATGCAAAGGAAATTTCTGTAAAAAGAAATATGTTTCCTTAATCACTTCTCATACAGTATTGGAGATAAGCTGGCAAAGTTAAAATTCTTTTAGTTGACAATGATGAAAATTAACAGGGAGTGAAGTGGGAGCTTGCCTTTGGCATAGGGGAGTATTATGGTAACGATTTTTATTGCATTTTTCTTTCTTTATGAACCCCTCTTCTCTATTATAACCTTTTCCGCATGAAATTTGCAAATTTCACCCCTTCTTTCCCAAGCCTCTGCAGGATTCCATATTTACACTCATAACTCCCAGACTTTACCTACCTTGAGAAGTAATCACTAAATCCAAATCTCCCTCATAAAATCATACCTTAGTTTCCATCCAGTTCATTAAAACAGAACATAGTTTTCTCAGAAAACTATTGTTTTTACAGGAACATGGCCACAGATTTTGGAACACAAAGAGATCATTATACTATATCTTAGTAAGAATGAGGTGGGGGTCAGGGGAGTCACACAGCTTGATTTCAGACCCAGAACTCTCCTGGATGTCTGTTTGCTCATAAGTCACTGGAACTGGCTGTGTCAGGTTCTTCAAATCCACGATGAAAGGCTTGCCTTAGATATCTCACATTCTTTCCAGGTCTAAAATTATAGTTTGAAAGTGAATGTTGAAGCTGGGAAAGCAATCTAAGAGCTCTGCTAACCTAATCAAGGTATCACCAGAAAAGCCCACTGATTTCAGAATGCCATCAGTATCTATTTTGAAAATATCCCAGGGGACTACTAAGTTATTTGTGTGTGTGAGTGTTGGAGGGCACTGAGTGTTGAGTGTTTGGATGAGGAATTTTTCCTAGATGCAGCTGAGGTAGAGGCTTCTTTGCAGAGCACATTATCATTTAAATTATTTTCCATTCCCACATCAAAATCACCCATTAAAAAAAAGACCCCACAAATAAAAAAATTGAGCAGGAAGAAGGTGATTGTGAGATGGTTTGTGAAATTTCCTTGCACGTGTACATGTGTATGACTGTGCTAAGCTTATGATTAAATAGCTTTCAGATTGTCTTTTTTTTTTAAATGGCTTTAGTATCTTTGTAAAACAAAAAAGAATCCTGAATTTTCGTAGGTACTCCCACTGTTTATAAAACATATATTTTCAAACTTCGCTATTCACAGCTGTTCATGCTAAATATTGTAAAGCATAAACTACACACCTATATTCATTTCACTGCTGATATTGATTGCCTGAATCCCAAGAAAAATTGTAAAGCAACCCGCACATTTTTCTCTTTTTCTTTTCTTCTGTGAAGTCAACAAAAACGTGTCCTAGTTAATGAATCATTTGGATCAAGGGTCTGGCCATATTTGGACAAAAAGAGTTGATACTAAGAGTGGCTTGGCTGAACATTTACTTCTATTTTATTTTTATTTTGTTATATTAAAAATCACCACTGGACCCACTGCCATTCCATGGCAATTAATGACTTTAAAAATTATATATTGCATCTACTTTGATCCCCACAATGCTCAAGATAGTTCTGAGCTCCGGGAGTCATTCTTTAAATTCTTGTTGATTGATTTTTTTAAATCCCACATTAGCAAAAATTTGGGATTAGAATGCTGACAGTAAAACTTCAGATGATGTCTCATGCATTTGAAAAATAAAATTAGAATTTATTTGATCTTTTGTGATGATCCATTATGGAAGGTAAGTAGTAGTTAAAAGATAGAAGGAATTAAATTAACTCTATTTATAGAAAAAAAGGTAATTCTTTCAGATTGTCTCAGTATTATGAGAGAGGAGAAGCTAAGTGGGAAAGAGAAAAATATTCATTAATCAACCTGTCAGTGCAACACACTTTATTGCTTAGGATAAGAAGAGAGAAAAGTCAGGGTTTAGAAGGATTGGGGAAACGAATATGAAGCTAAAACCAGATTGCAGCTATACAGCCTGACAGGCAGGAGCAACGAAAAATCCAAGATAGAGATTACACAATAGTTTCTTGTGTGAACACAAGATCATCCAATATACCATTTACTGCAGTTAAAAAAAAAAAAAAAAAAAAAAAAAAAAAAAAAAAAAAAAAAGATCCACCCATGCTGAAATACTTCTTTTTTTAGTTATTCTCATCTATTCCTGTAATTAAATTTTGTCAGTCTTTCTATGTTACATCGATCCATCTAATGAATATATTTTTGGTGGCATATACTTTAAAACTAAACTTCTTTGAAACTGGAAACCACTAGTTTCAAAGAAGCCCTTCTCTCTTCCTTGATCTCCTCCCTCTGATGTAAAACGGCCGGGGTTGCGGTCAAGGGGCTCAGGCATGGAGGAAGGGAAAAGGTGCAGGTTGGCTGAGCCTTCCCGAGTGCAGTTGCTTTCCCTGCCACCAGGTGGCAGTGGTGAGATAGCAAAAGGCTTCGTGGGTCCGGTGCATGGCGCTAGGGTTGTGTTAACAATGGCGCTTCCCGGAGGCAGATTTCACTGCTGACCTCTCCAGGAGCCGGGCAGACCTGTCAATCTTCCCTTACCCCGCCCCAAGAAAAGTGCTTTACAGAACAAGGACAGCTACTGCCTTGCAGAAGAGACAGTCTCTCTTCTCAGAGTACCTCCACTTCAACACATGCCTGGGAATTCAGTAAAAGAGCTTTTAATTGATTAATTAATTAATAACAATTATCATCATAAGAATTATATCGTTTGCCCTGTGCTATAGAGGATTCGGTATATTTTACAAACATTAATTTAAACTTCACAACCCCATGAGGTTAATAGGACAACCCTCGTTTTATGGATAAAGGAACGCAGGGACAGAGAGGTTTGCAATTTGTCCACAGCCAAGTTGCTCCAAGGATAAGGGCTGGGATTTAAAGCTAGGCAACCTGGTGCTGCAGGTTATGTACTTAACCTATACATGCAGCTCTGCAGCTGGGGCACATGCATTTCCCCCAGGCTCAGGTACTTAATAGTGGAGCTGGTTGTGGATGGTTTTTGCTCTCTGACTTCCTCCACTGAAGCCTAACCTGGAGGAAACCCCAGCCCACTCCTCTATTTCTAATCAAAAGGAAAAATTGAGAACATTTGGGATCGGCCATTTCTGCTTATTAGCGTCCAGTTTTCCTGTCTTCCTGGATACATTCGAGGAGGATACTTCCCCATCCTCTTTGCAGTTAAGCAGAGTCACATGAGTGGTTCTGGCTCTGGGGCATGGAGGAAGTGACCTCTGTCAATTCAGGCTGGGGCATTGCAAGTAGGGGTCGGCTAATATTTGTCTCTCTGCCGCGGCATCTGGGGATGTCATGACTTCCAGGCAGTGCAGCCAAACCAGGGTCGAAACTCCTCAGCCAGGGAAGCCGAGTGAGTGAGTGGAGCTGAGCCCACCCTACCTCCACACTAAATCATGATGGGCAAGGAAACTAAAAAAGAATAAATCGGCATTGTGTTAAAGGACTTTGAGTTTAACTTATTATCAGCTGATCTTCATGTGCACCCTCTACAGAGCTGCATGTGTGAGTTGAGGACATGATCTCTAGCACAAGGTTGCCTGGCTTTGAATCCCAGCCCTTATCCTTGCAGCAGCTCGGCTGTGGACAAACCATAAATTAGTTGGGGTGTTGTTCACTCTCAGGTATGACACCCCCTATGCAGACAGTAGGACCCGATTCCAGTTCTTAGGAAGTGAACTTCATGCCAAGACTGCCTTTTGACAAAGATGATCAGGTAGTTAGCAAGGTGTCCCAACACCTAAGGGAAATACGAACTTGATTCAAACCAGGTGGGATGTATAAGGCATTTGGTCCCACATGTAGGCTGCAGCACCTGGAGTCTTTTGGCCACAGGAAAAGACACCTTACTTAGTTTACTCTTAAAACCAGTTGAGAAGGGTGCTTTTGCAATGCCTCTGTCTGAATGCCCAGCCCAGAGGGCAGGTGGCCTTGGTCAGCAGCCAGGAGAGCAAAGCTCCCTCTGCACATTGCACAGCTCAGGGTCACAGGCTCAGGCCCCTTCTCAAGAGCTCTTGGATTTATTAGATTCCTAGTCAATAAATTCCTAATAAGTAAATAAATAATAAATAAATTCCTGAGCATTGATTAGATTCATTAACAAGGGGGGAATTATACAACAGGGGCCCTACCATGCACACTGTTCTCGGCTTTTTTTTTTAACTTAACTTTTTACCTGAGAGACTTTACATATTGGCTACATTGGAATAGCTTAATAGTATCCTAATGCATTCTGTAACATTTTTTCAGGGGCCTGCTGAGTTGCCATTTAGTCATTTCCAGTTTTTGGCTATTACACAGAAAGCTATAATGGACATCTTTTACATATTATATTGGTAACACTTTAAAAGGTGAATTGGAAAAACACATTTCTAACAGTAAAATTGCTAGGTCAAAGAATACGTTCATTTTTACTTTAATAGATGTGGCCAATTGCCCTTTGAAATTCTGTGCCAAGTAACACTCCCACTTCAATGAGAGGCCCTGTTTCCTCCCATGCTTGCAGGCACTTGGGAATTATTAAGCATTAGAATTTTTACTTTTCAATTAGGAGAAAAATACTTATTTCATTGTTGTTCTTATTTCCATTGCTTTAGTATGGCTGAGGCAGAATGGCTTTTCATATGCTTATTAGCCATTTTTCTGTAAATACTAAACTATTTACATTTTCTGCCACCCTCTCATTTTTTATTTTGAGTTGTTCATATTTTTATCTTCTTGATTTTTGTAAGTTCTTTCAAGCTAAGAAAATAAACATTTTCTTCTTTCATTGTATTGTGATTATAATGTCCCATTTTATCTTTAGTCTTTTGGTTGTTTATGTTGTTTTGTGCCATACAAAATATTTGACAGGTAATATGGAATTGCCTGTCAGACCACCTGAGTTTAAAGTACAGCTCTCATATTTAACCAGCTTTATGATCTTGGGAAGTTGCATAGCATTTCTGTGCCTTAGTTTTTTCACCTTTAAAATGGGTATAGTAAGAAAACCAACCCATAGGGTTGGTGAGGATTCAATGCATTTAAACATGGAAAACTACAGTATGGTATATAACTGATAGTATCAGCAGTTGTATGTTAGCTCTTATTTTATTTTTACACTTTATCTGCCTTTTCCTTTATGGATTCTGGGTTTTGTGTCCTGCATGGAAATCAGTGTATTTTTTAAGGCATCATAGTCATAAATGTTTCATATTGACATCCACAGATAAAGGAGAGGAAATTTAGGGTCAGATGATGGAACCAGAAATAAAGTCTGGTTATCTCTTCACTTTGAATCTGATGCTGCTCATAGAACCACTTGCTGTAGAGAGGGTGCTTTATGCTTCCCTTCTTACAGTTTTACAGAATTAAAAGCCAGACTCTACTCAACCCCACTCAGCTATACATTCAGTCCTGCCCTTTTCTTGGGCCAATCAGTATATGCACAGGAAGAGCTTTAAAAGTGTCAGTTACACCACCAGGTGGAGGTGTGTCTACCTGCAAACGTGCTAAGTTCCCTGTTATTGACACATTGCTCCACTCTGGACAGTGGAGCTTCTAAGAGCTTCTTGCCCTCCAGACATTTGCTCTATGACAGCATGGTTGCCTTCTCCTGGAACTCCCAGCCGAGGTGTGGAAGTTCTGTCCTTCCTTACGTGCCTTACCTAAAACATCCACACTGTGTGGCACACCTTCCATATCGAAAAAGTGAATGAGTAGGAAAAATAGGACATATCCAGGCAGTAGTTGCTCCTTTAGATGGAAAGATGGCAAGGTCCTCTCCAAGAAAGGGCAGTCCCTTTACGCCTTATTATTTGGGACCAGTCATGGGAAGAACCTTGGGCAAGAGGGTCCCTTAGAAATTTTGGCCCAGTTTGTAGGATGTCTCAGCATGTGTGGCTATCCGCTTCTGCATTTTTCTTTACTGTGTGTGCCAAGATCTGAAAAAGCCCAGTGGTTGGGACATTTGGGAGGTCCAGACATACAGCCCCGCTTTGAATCAGTTATCCTTGGATAAAATCCTGAACTCAACACACCTGAGAATAGTTATTTTTTCTGTTATTTGCTTTTGAAACAAACTTGCAATTCCTGTCTTAAAAATTCCCTGCTCTCCAGAGGCGTTGGGCTTCCTCACTTGGATTGTTGCTGATGTTCTCACAAATATTGAGGACTGGCGGTTTGATGTGCCGAGCCCTCTATCATGGGACTTGCCCTTATAAAGCTCATTGCTGCAAAGGAGAGGCTAAACTTGCATATAATTGTGCCTAAGAGTCTCCCACTGAGGGCCTCTTTGTTGCTCAGATGTGGCCCTCTCTCTCTAGTTAAGCCACCTTGGCAGGTGATCTCACTGCCCTACCCCTCTATGTAGGACCTGACTCCCAGGGGTGTAAATCTCCCTGGCAACACAGGATATGACTCCTGGGGGCAAATCTGGACCTGACATCATGGGATTGAGAACATCTTCTTGACCAAAAGGGGGATGCAAAATGAAATGAAGTAAAGTTTCAGTGGCTGAGAGATTCCAAATGGAGTTGAGAGGTCACTCTGGTGGGCATTCTTATGCACTATTTAGATAATCCTTTTTAGGTTTTAACGCATTGGAATAGTTACAAGCAAATACCTGAAACTATCAAACCGCAACCTTGACTATTGAAGATGATTGTACAGCAATGTAGCTTACATGGGGTGACAGTGTGATTGTGAAAACCTGTGGCTCACACTCCCTTTATCCAGTATATAGATGGATGAGTAGAAAAATGGGGACAAAAAACTAAATGAAAAATAGGGTGGTGGGGTATGATTTGGGTGTTCTTTTTTACTTTTCTTTTTTATTCTTATTTTTACTTTTTCTGATACAAGGAAAATATTCAGAAAATAGATTGGAGTGATGAATGCACAACTATATAATGATGCTGTGAACAACTGATTGTACACTTAGGATGATTGTATGGTATGTGAATATATTTCAATAAAATTTAATTAAAAAAAAAAATTCCCTGCTCTCCAAGCAGGATCCAAAACCCAGAATGCAAAAAGGGAAAGATTGTAAAGTTGACCACGTCAGAAAAAAATAACAGCCAACACAAAAACTACTATAAGTTTTACACTATATGACAGTTTTATATGTCCAAACTCATTGACCAACCCTATCAATTTCTTTTCTTACTATACCCATTTCAAAGATGAGAAAAGTGAGGCACAGAACTGTTATGTCATTTGCCTGAGATCATAAAGCTGGTTAAACAGCAAAGTTTTAGTTCAAACCCAGAGGGTCTGAGAAGTCACACTATATTGTCTGTCAATCATTTTGTATGGCACTATACAATATAAGCAAACTCAAAAGATTAAATATAGGATTAAATTACAGAGGTGATGGATGTAAATGATATAGCACTTTGCTGAAACCTCCACTCACAACCCCCTTTCCACTGAAGTAGTCCCTTTTTTACTAGTTTGGAAAAGTGTTCATTTCTTTTGTTTGAGCTGCCACCTCCTCATGTTTATTCAGAAGCAGCTTGCTTCACTGCATGGAGAGTTGCTGTTTCCTGTCCCTTTGCAGCACTGAGCATGCTAAGACCGGCATAGTTGGAACAGAGCATGCTCCACTCAGCCCCTCCCTTTAAGCCTGCCTTCCCCCAGCTGGATTATCCGAAGCCATCTCACCCCATCCTTCACCACTCCCTGTGGCCTACCTTCCTAGACAGTGAAAAACCTGACTCCATTTTGTTTGGAGAGACTGATCTGAAGTTTTTCCTCCAGTCTCCTTGCTAGTCGACTCTGCAATAAACTCTTTCTCTTCTTGAAATCCTTGTGTCATGGCATTGTCTTCTGTGTGCATCAGGCAGATGAGCCCACTTTTGGCAGCAACATTTCCCAGCTATAGCATTGGTACCTGTATTAGTTAGGGTTCTCTAGGGAAACAGAATCAATGAGCGGTGTCTCTGACTATCAGATTTGTAAAAGTGACTCACGCAACTGTGGGTATGCACGAATCCAAATTCTGTAGAGCAGTTAACAAACTGTCAACTCCAAGGAAGATGTCCGATGAACTCCTCAGGAAACGAACCAGCAACTTTGACGAACTCCTCAGGAAATGAACTGGGATCTTTGACGAACGTGTTTGATGAACTCCTCAGGAAATGAACCAGCAACTTCTATGAACTCCTCAGGAAATGCTTCACTGGGCAGCCGAAGAAGAAGTGAAGGTCCTCTATCTGTCTTGCTTATAAGTCTTCAACTGATTAATTGGATCAAATCCAGCCAATTGCATTCTCTCATTGTGGAAGGCGCATCCTTTGGTGAGTCATCAGTCACAGCTGCAGTCAATTGACTGATGATTTAATAAACCAGCCTGTTGGTTTATTAACCAGCCGCAAATGTCCTCACAGCAATTGTTAGGCCAGTGTTTGCTTGACCAGACAGCTGGGTCACCTGGCCAAGTTGACACATGAACCTAACCATCACAGTACCTGTGTTGTCAGTCATGCTCTGCAACACTGGATGTCTTCACCAATTCGATGTGGAAGGGGCATCTTCGTCCTCATGGCACAAATACCACCATCATCGCTAACATATTTTCAAAGGGTCATACTGAGGTCACAATAGTCCTGCAAGGATCCCATCATGCCTTGCTGTCTTCAGGACACCCTAGGATGCTCTGGCATGGAGCTAGAGCAGCAGCAAGAATGGGCAAAGGCTTTTTCTGAGCCCACATCTTGAGCAGACCCTCTGCTACCTCCCCACCCTTATTTCCAGCAGGAGGTCAAATCATGGAAGCCAGGTGCCCTGAACGTGCTATTTGCAACTTTTAAATAGTACATTTAGGAAGTATCTCCTTGGGAGGACTTTTAATGTTACAGTGAAAGAATATAGAAATGTGGAGAGTCAATCTTTAGGCCAATCCCAGGACTTCCAGGAATTGATTTAACAAATAGATATGGAGCATGTACAATGGGCACAGGCTCTGTGCTAAGCTCTGTCATGTATCAACATTGCAAAGTTGAGTAAAGTAATGCCTTTACCTGTGTGTAGATTTATAGCAGTTGTATTGAATGAGTCAATGTGTTAAAAGAACTTGTCACGATGACTGGCATATAGCAGGGTTCATTAAATGTCAAGCAGATGTCATTGACATCATCTGAAATTAAACATAGAATAATATATTTTAAAGGACTTCACACTGAGTTGGCCTATAGCATGTGTTCTTTATTGGATCTGCTGAATATTCACTGTTGGCAATGTCCTACCTGGGAGGAACTTCAAAGATAACAAAAGACCTTTCTACACAAGACTATCTCCCTTCTGGTGTAACAAGGTATCTAAAAGGTCTGCCATCTTATTATCCTTAACCCACAACCATCCACTCTACGTAGATATCACAGCCTTGAGAGGATGGGTCAGACACAGGTTTTTGAAAAGAATATTGGGAAAAGAACTTCTATGAGGGAGGGGCAAACAATAAAGAACTAAAATTTTGCAAACAACTCTTCCAGGTACTTCGTAAGTGATACATATTCCACTGTTATAAAACCTTATAAAATGGGGAGTATCTGCATTTTTACAAGAAAAAAAAATGAAGCCTGGATGAGTTATATACATCACCCACAATTACCTAGATAATAAAAGGAGTGCTAAAATTTGAATTCAGTTCAGTTCATTTAAATTTAAATATCAACAAGCAGGTAAAACAATATTGTCAGAGTGAAGGAAACTGGTTATGGGTGGTGAGAAAGAATAGGACATGTTCTTCCTTTAGAGTGTGATGACATGAAAGTGCTTATTTATAGTCAGTTCAGGACTTCCTCAAAGTTGCGTCAGGCACAAAAATAATTGATAGGCAAAAAAGAAATGATAAAAAAAAGAAATTAGGCAGAGAGGATATTGGGAAACGAAAAGAATAATACAAGGAAAGCAATAAGTGAGGGACTAAGAGACTGGGATTCAGGCAGTTGTCTCCAGCTTGGTGAATAAGCATCACTGGATATCAGAAACCTTATTGGAAGTCACTCTTCCCAACACACACCAATGGTGAGAGAAGGTGTTTTGGTGCCAGTTTTGGCTAGGGGTCACTGCGGTGCACAAGGCATGGGCAGGTCTGCTAAACATTTGTTGAAGGAATGGAGACACTCCAGTGGGGCAGGTGTGGTGCTTCTTAGATGAATGGGAGTGAGGGCACAGCAATGACTGCGGATCCCCATCTGTGAAGAGGTTGCAGGGAAGCACAGCTACTTTTCACCCTGAAGGCTCTGCAGGGGCCTGAAGGAAAAGAGATACCAGGATGAGGATCAGGGAACTATTCAGATACAACTAGAATATCTCCAGACATTTGAAAATGTATGTCCAAATGAAAACCTGCACATGGCAATTTATAGCAGCTTTATTAATATTCATCAAATACTAGAGGCAACCAAGATGTCCTACAATTGGACAAACAAACTGTGGTATGTACATAAGATAAAATATTTTAAGGATCAAAAGAAAAGCTACCAAGCTGTGAGAAGTCATAAATGAATCCTGGTTCTTAAATGCACATGCTAAGTAAAAGAAGCCAGTCTGAAAAGGCTACATACTATGGGATTCCAATTATATGACATTCTGGAAAAGGCAAAGACTTGTCATAGTTGGAAGGGCAAAACTGTAGTGGTTGCCAAGAGATTGAGAGGAAACAGTGTTGAATGGGTGAAGCACAGTGGATATTGTAGGGTGGTGAAATTATTCTGTATGGTACTGTAAGGGCAAGCATATGACCCTATGTATTTGTCGAAACCTACAGAACTTTAGAGCACAAAAAGTGAATTTTAATCTATGCAAATTTAAAGAAACCATTTAGGAGGTTGGAGGATCCCAGGATAAAATGTAGAATGTGACAAAACAATCTGACCGTATTGTAAATGTTTGAAACAACCTCACTGAATGAGGTGGAGAATAAAGGTGTTGACCTAAATAACTTGACATGTGTGGTGTTTTAGTTGTTAAAGTTGATGAAATGCAATATACCAGAAATGGGTTGGCTCTTACAGTGGGGATTTATTAACTTAGAATTTACAGTGCTGAGGCCCTGAAAATCAACAGGCGATGCTTTCTCCTCAAAGACTGGCTGCTGGCGATCTTGGACTCCTCTGTCACATGGCTTGTCTGCTGCTCTCTTCCTTCTCTCCTGAGTTTCCTTGCTTCCAGCTTTTGACTTCAGTGGTTTCCTTTCTGTTTTCTGTGACTTTCTTTCTCAGCTTCTGTCTCTTTTAACTTCTCTCTCTTTTCTGTGTATCTTCTCTCAGCTTCTCTAACTTTTCTCTCTCAGTTTCTCTGGGACTTTTCTCTATATCTTCTCTCTGTCTTTTATCCTCTTATAAAGGACTCTGATAAGAGGATTAAGACCCACCCTAATTGAGAGGGGTCACATCTCAACTTAAGTTATGATCCTATTAATTAAAAGATCCTACTTACAATGGGACTACACCCACAGGAATGGATTAGTTTTAAGAACATGATCTTTTCTGGGGTACATTCAGCTTCAAACTATCACAAATTGTATCTGCAAGACTGAATGCAAAAGTAAACCATGCACAAGTACTGTACTCTTGCTGATAAAGTTGCTTTCCATGCAGATACAGATCAATAATTCTAATACTGCTGTATGCATTGAAATGAAATTTAATATTTAAGTAAATGGATGGTGGATGGCAGGAGCCAGATTTTCTGTTGGAGCACGTGGTTACAAATTAAGCAAGGGCAGGCTAGAATGATCTATGTGGTGATGGATTAGAGTTGGATACATCAATATGAACTCATGTTTGACTTGACATAGATACAGATGGCTACATATAGAAATATTTATAGATATGTGTATATACACAGGTCAGTGGGCACACATATGTTTCCTAGCTCTGTCCACTGAGTGGTCCCAGAAGCAACGATTCCCCAGTAGCAGGAAGGGCACCTCGTGACAAAATCTTAGTTTCTAATAATGCCATTCTCCAATAGAAGGGACCATGGCTTCTTGCAGAAATGGCTGATTCAATGCCTTGGTTTGTAGGAATTCAGGATGAGTCTGGAGCATCTTGTAGGGCCAAATGTAATGATATTCTAAAAAAAAAGAAAAAGAAATCACAATAATAGGGTGTGTCAATGGGAAGCAGAACTCATCTGAAGGAGCTTCCAATGGTCAAGCAAAGCAGGAACAATTTGAGCAACAAATAAATGACATAGTGTTGGGTTATAACCCAAATGATAGAAAGAAGATCCAAGAGTCCAAACTGGTAAAGAAATTAATAAATAAATAAAGGTGGGAGAAGAGAGGACTCTTTCATGCAAAGTAATTCTAAATCCTTTTATGCAAATACTTTGATCTTGAGTGTGGGTTGCACATAGTGATGTCCCTCAAAAGAGTCCAGAATGCAAAGGGGTGAAGATGCTAACTTGACCGTGTGGGAACCTGACATGTAGTACCTTAGCCAGGTGGTCAAGATTAACGTTAGTGGTGATGAGTCACATCGATGGTCTTTACCTGTATTTACGATGTCATAGGACTAGCACTTTAATTCTGGGAAATTTTTCCCCAGAACCTATCACCCCAGTGTAATTATGAGAAAAAAGTCACATGAATCCCAGCTGAGGGACATTCTGTATACTTGACCAGTGCTCATGACAACTCTTGTGGCCATCAAAACCAAGGACAGTTTGGGCAACTGGCATGGTCAATAGGAACGTAAGGGGATACGGTGAATCAGTGTAATATGGGAGCCTGAATGGGATCCTGGAACAGGGAAAGGGCTTTGGGTGGAAACTGGGGAAATCTGTATCAAATATGGACTTCAGTAAATAACAATGTATCTATGTTGGTTCATTAATTGAAGCAAATGTGTTATATTCATGCAGGATGTTTATGTGTGGGAGGCTGGGCGTGGGATATAAAGGAATTTTCCCTGCTATCGTCCTAATTTTTATGTAGATCTAAAGCTCTTCTAGGTTAGAAAGTTAAATATAAAGAAAAAAAAGCTTGAAAAAAAATAAACTTTAAATAACTCCTGTCCATATGCTGTGGTGTTATGAAATTAACCCCTTGCTAATTTTTATCAGAACCATAAAGCCCAGGGAATAAGAATTTGCTGATCGGAATATCAGCACACCTAGTTTAAAAAAGAGAGATGAACATAAATTCAGCTTCATAGAATCCTGCCATATTTAACTGGGGAGGAACTATCCATAAGCACAAATTACTGCCCTTTAAAACACGAAGTTCGCACGTATACTCTCTTGGCTTCAGCACAATAGAGAGAATATAAATGTCACTTCTTTCCAAATTCAACCTTTTAGAATTTGCATGGCTTTCCTGGCTTATGCTTTCTCTCCTTGAAGAGGTCCAAAGCAGAGTGCAGTCCTTGTGTCACAAGTTTAGCAAAGAATTATGTTCCTTTTCTCAGAAAAAGAAAACAGCAGTTGCAAAATCACAGACACATGGAATATCATTGTGTTTTAGAGAAACTGCAAGAACGTGGCTCTGAGAGGGGTGTATGGTCAAGAGAGACATGGCAAATCCATTAAAAACAAATGCCAGTTCTATTATGAGATTAATTATTTTAAGGCTGTATTTCCAGATACTGCCTTCCTCACTTTTAGCAGATAAACTCACTGTCTTCTCCAAGAAAATAGGTTGTTTAACAGTGACTTTTAAATCCTTTTTTCACCACATGATGTTGTAAGAGTAAATGAGATAAAATGTGCAAAGCGACTTGAATAGTGGCCTAGCATTATTATTGCTATTTTTATATTATATATTATAGTTATTAGTATATGGAGTGGGAGTGGATACATATATATGCAAGTATGTATGTATTTATAAATTACCACGGGTATGAAAAATTCACGTCTAAAAGTAAAACTATTATGTTTCCTTCTGAATTTAGTTCTCCAACTAAGGTCTTTACTGCAGTGAATGATGTCATAATTTCAAAATTCAGAAGACAAACAAGGACCAATTCTGTTGGCTTTACCTACAAAATATCTCCTGATTTGGAGAATTCTTAGAATCCGACTGTAACTACTTTGGTTCATCTCCCATGGACTGGTTTACAGTCGTGCTTCCAATTCTAACATATCCCTCTGTTCCAGGAACTTTAGACAAAACGGTCTCTCTAAAATAGTTATATTCTATCATGTCATTTTGCTTTTCTTCATGACTTGTCCCTGGCCACATCTCCAGCCTTATCTCTTGTTCTACCTATTTTATATTTCTTCAAGCCCAGCTGAGTTGTTTGGAATTTTCTAAATGGTCCAGGCTCCTGCTGTGTACATTCCCTCTTCTAGAATGTTCTGTCACTTCCAGAATCAGGTCAAGTATCCACTCTTCTCAGAAGCGTTTCTAACAACCCCTCACAGGGTTGACCTCTGGCCTCTCTGCTCCCAGCAGGTCCCCACCTGTGTGCACAGGACCGGCAGTGCTTACCTCACTTCTAGATCAGTCATTCTCAAACTTGACTAAGCATCAGAATCATCTGGAGGGTTTATTAAAATACACACTGTTGGACCCACCCCAGAGCTTCTGATTCAGTGTTTTGGGGGAAGGACTCCAGAATTGGCATTTTGTGGATGCCTGTGCTGTTGATCTGGGGACAACAGTTTGGAACTATGTGATGTTTCCCTCACTTGGCACTGGGTAGGAAGAGAAAGAGACTGTATAGGTGTAAAGTTCCAAGGAAGCACTGAGTCTCAGAAGATAAGTATTTACAATTCTACTGCAGATTAAGACCGAGAGCCATGTTCCCTCAGAAGCAAAGAAACAGTGTGACCATTTCAACATACAAATGCTCCTTATCACAGCCATTATAAACAGTTGCAATGATATACTATGCTTAAAAAATTTCTAATCAGCAATGTATTCCCTGAGTGATCTAGTCCCAAAACTTCATTTTACATTTAAGGATATCTCCAAGGAAATCAATGTTCTTGTATGAGGAAAGTTGTATTAAAATTGGGGATCAATTAGTGGTAACCCCCAAGTTCTCGTTACCCCTGCCAGGAATAAGAATCAGCAAGCAGACACATTCCTGCAAAGAGAAGGTCAGCAGGCAACACTAGCAGGAGTAATCAGACCCAGGGACCCAGCAGGATCTTAGCAGAGTACGTAACAAAGGTCAAATTTTAGTGGAACAGGTATTCCAGTCTCTGGAAATGATGGCAAGAGCAAGGTGGAATCCAAATCCAGAGACAGAGAGCTGTTGTAGAGACTACCTGGCTGATATGGTTTCAAATTCCAGATATGCCACTTACCAGCTTGCGGTCATCTCTGAACCCCAGTTTTCTCAGATGTAAAATGAGGCATTTACTATGTAAGACCAAGACTGTTGAGAGCAGAAGAAACAAGGAATAACATTTTGGCACATTGGAATAATAGTAAATTATAATATTTACAATTATTCCCAGGCAGAGAGTCAAGATATGGATTCAGGCACAATAGGGTTTGGGCAGAGTCTTGAATTCAGGTTACAAGAGACCTTGTGACCAATTCTGGGGCAAAGGATCTGAGATAGCCAACCCTGAATTTACTGAAGGATAGGTCTCTGTTTCATATTTTCCACAGCTATGCCCCCTCCTCTGTTTTCCTCATTTTTCTCCTACTATTCAATCTTAATAGGAATTAACAGAATTGCCATTTTCCCATAGAGATTTCTATGACACACCCAGGGTGGAATATCCTGTGTTCCCTTCTGCATTATTCTAGTGTTATTTTATACTAGCAATTCTTCCTTCTGGGCAGCAACCACACTGGTTCCTTAGTGTTTTCTAGCACCCAGCACAAGCCCTGCCACAGAAGAGGTACTCAGTTCATGTTTGCTGAAGTGAACCGCATTGCCTCTGAATTGAAAAAATGCTGAGCCTTGTGGCACTTTTCAGGATAACAGCTCCTAACAGTATGTAGAGTTGAACAAGTTCAGAGAGAGCTATTAGGGTCAAGATAACCTTTACTTACTGTCAAGTAGTCATTTCATGATGTATGCTTATGTAGTATTCTGTATATTCCAGAACACTTTCTCATCACTCATGATTGTATAGAAGAAATAATGGAATTCAACAGGCCTGGATCACAATGAGAGTGAGAGAGAGAGAGAGAAAGAGAGAGAGAGAGAGAGAGAGAGAATGAAACTCAAGGATCCCCAGCCATAAATTGAGTCTGCGCCTTCTTTCCCACAAGGCTTCACCAAGTTCCTGGTGATGAACACCAAAGGCTGAGGGAAAGGAAAATGAGCTAATAAAGCCTGCAGCCCTTCTCAAAAGGAGAAATTCCCCCAAGATCTTGGCAAAGTCTTCCAAAGACTAGAGGAACGCCAGCAGGATGGAGAGAACTCTCCTGAGAACCAGAGCACCAGGATCATGGATCTAAAATAAAAACAACTCCCCAGTGATCCCAAAGGTAGGCAGCCAGATCAAAAAGCAGAAAGAACTCTTCCACCATTCAGAAAGCTGGTGGCTAGTGTTTATGCAATACAGAAATCTCTGGAACCACACCAGTGCTCAAATACCATGTATTCTAAAGGAAAAGTCTTGATCTTGCCCTGAAAGTATTTGAAGGCAGGCCCATTCTCCCACACTGGCAACATGAAAGAAGACTGCATGCACTTATTTTGCAGATAAGTAGGTTTACTTTAGTTCAATTTCACACGAGTTTCAGCAAATAGTAAAATTTTATGAAACATACAAGGAAACAAGAAAATTGACCTATGTTTAAGAAAGGAAAGAGTCAACATTGGCAGACCCAGAGATGGGCCCGGCTTCTTAGCAGATGTGGGCTTTAAAATAGCTATAATAAATCTACTTATAGAGCTAGTGGAAATGTGGACAATATGCATAAAAAGGTAAGAAATTCTGGTAGAAATACAGGAGCTGTGTAAAAGAATCAAACAGAAAAGCCAGATGTGAAAAATATAATATCAGAAACAAATAATACATTCAGTAACTTCATTGAACCCTAACAAAGGGTAATATAAATTGTTCAAACTGAAAATAGAACAGAAAGAGGGTAAAAAGTAGACAGGATATCTCAGACCTGTGAGACAATTTTAAATGTTAAAGTTGACAATAAAAAATGCATTAAAAATAAAAAAAAGAAAATAGGGAGGGATATTTTATGATGATAAAGGAATCGATTCATGGAGAAGATACAGAATTACTAAATATGCAGGCAATAATAATAGAACTTTGAAATAAATGAAGCAAAACCTGACAGAACAAAAAGGAGAAAAAGACAAGAACATAATTATAATTGGAAGCTTCAACACATTTTCTCAGTAATTGACAGAACTTGTAGATAGAAAAGTAGTAAGACTATAGCAGACTTGAACAATAACATAATATAATTGGACCTAATTGATATTTTTAGAATATTCCACCCAACCAGAACTAACTGTAAAAGGATACCTACATAGGAGACCATATTTTGAATCATAAAACAAGTCTTGATGACTTTAAAATGACTGAAATGACACAGAGTATGTGTATTGACCTCAACAGAATTCAATTAAAAATCACTAATGGAAAGTTATCTTTAAAACTCCCAAATATTTTGAAACTAAGCAGCATAGTTCTTAATAACCCATGGGCCAATGAAGAGATGAAGAAAATTAGAAAATAATATTGAGCTGAATGAAGAAGGAAAACATAATACATCCAAATTTGTGGGTTGCAGTGAATGGGAAATTTATAACATTAAATTCACATATTAGAAAAAAGCTGTCTGAAATAAATGACCTATGTTTCTACCTAAGACACTAGTAAACTAAGAACAGATTAAAGCTATAAAATAAAGATAAGGATAAAAGTCAATACAATAGAAGCCATAAAAGGCAACAGAGAAAAATCAATGAAACAACAACCTGGATTTTTGAGAATTTTTATTTAATCATATCTATCCTTTTGGACTGATCAAGAACAAGAGAGAAGATACAAAGTACCAATATCAGGAATGAAAAGATGAAAAAGAAGAGATATCATTATAGATCCTATAAACATTAGAAGATAGTAAGGAAATATTGTGAATAAATTGTCTGGTACTGTATTTGACAACTTAGGAGAAAAGGACTAATTTCTTGAAAGAACTATCATGAAAATGACCCAAGAAGAAATCCAAATCTGGCTCAATTGACTTCATCATTAAAAATAGTCTCTCAAAATAGACTCAAGGCCTAAATGGTTTCACTGGAGATTTAATCAAATAATTTTGAAGAAATAATACCAATCAGTAACAATGATAAAGTCTAGAACAGTTGAATCCAGTCATGTATGTGTGCATACAGTATAGAGTATATATGTATATATTATACTATATACATAGTGTAATACATCATGACCAAAAGGGATTTACCCCAGGAATAAAAGGCTCATTTAACATTTTAAAATCAATTAAGATAATACATTAAATAAAAGAGACAATAGCATATGTACATCTCAATAGATGCAGAGAAAGCATCAGAAAAAATTCACTTCATATTCTTTATAAAAATGCTTATCAAGCTAGACACAGAAGCAAACATATACCATCTGCTAAAGAGTAGCAACAAAAATTCTATAGCACAAAAACATACTTGCTGTTGAAACACTCATTCTTCCTGTAATATCAGCAACATACTTATTCTCACCATTTCTATTCAACATTGTAACAGAGGTCCTAACAAATGAATCAATGTAAGAAAAAGAAAGACAAAAACATATGTAATGGAAAGGAAGCAGTAAAACTGTATTTGTAGGCATGATTGTATAGACAGAAAATAATAAAGGCTCCACAGTGTAGCTATTATAACTAACAAGTGAGTTTACCAAGGCCACAAGATTGAAAGTAATATATAAAAATCAAATATTGTTTCTATATACTAACAATGAACAGTTGAAAATTCACATTTAAAAGCTGTGACATTTACAATAGTTCAAGTAGTGAACTCTTGATTTACTATAAAGCCACAAGATAAAAAAAAAAAAAAAAAAAACACGTTAGGCAATGGTAGACAATAGAGAATCCAGAAATAGACTCCCCACATTTATGGTCAATTGATTTTTGACAGAGAAGCCAAATTCAATAAGAAATAACTTTTTTTCAACAAATGATGCTGAAACAACTGGATATCATACACATAAAACAAACAAGAAGAAAAAAAAACAACCTTGACCTCATCTTGTATCATATACAAAAATTAACCCAAAATTTTTCGTATACTTAAATGTAAAACCTAAAATTATAATATAACCACTAGAAGAAAACATAGGAGAAAATCTTCTTGAACTTCGATTAGACAAAGATTTCTTAGATGGGAATATAAATGCATGAACCCTAAAACAAAGAAACAAAAAAAGATGAACTGAACTTAACCAAAAGTAAAATCTGTTCTTTAAAAAACAAAACTTCTAATAAAATGAAAACACAAGACATGGAATAGTAGTAAATATGTGTAAATCACGTATCTGATATTTTAATTCATTACTGCTCTTGTAATAAATTACCACACACTTGGTGGTTTACTACAATATGAATCTTATATCTTCTATTTCTGGAAGCCAGAAGTTTGAAATCTCTTTCACTGTGCTAACGTCAGTTTGTCTAGGGTAAAGTAAAGTTGCTGGCAGGGCTGGTTTCTTCTAGAACCCTTCTAAAGATCCTTTCAATTGCATCCACCCAGATAATCCAGAATAATCTCCCCATCTCAAAATTCTTAATTTAATCACGTTTGCAAAATCCCTTTTGCCATATAAGATAACAGTCACAGATTCTAGGGATTAAGTATATCTTCTGGGGAACCTTTACAACCTACCTCATCAGGTAAAGGACTTGTGTCCAGAATATAGAAAGAATTCTTACAACTCAATAAGAAGGGGAAAAACACCCAGTAAAAACAGGAATACCCAGAAATACCACTCTTGGACATTTACCCTGGAGAAATGAAAATTTATATGCATTCAATAATGTGTACACAAATGTATATAGCAGCTCTATTCTTATTCACCAATGTCCTTCATTGGGTGAATAAATGAACTGTGGCACATCCTACAGTGTGCAATGAAAACGAATGAACTACTGAGACACATAATTTGAATAACTCAAAGACACTATGCTTACTGAAAGAAGCAAGATTTAAAATGTCAGATCCTGTATGATCCCACTTATATGTCACTCTGGAAAAAGCAAAACTAATTGGGATGGAGAGCAGATCAATGGATGTCCATGTTTGGGGCTGGCAGAAATGCTTGACTACATAGGGGTAGCCTGAGGAAATATTTTGGGATGATAATATTGTTCTATATTCTGACTACGAGTCTAATCCTGAGTTTAAAATCACAGATATGTATACCAAAACTAATTCTATGCTCTGCAAATTAAAATATACAAATAAATGAATGAAAAGAGCAAAAATTTAGACACTTTAGAAGAAAGACATATAATGAACATTTATGCTTAATATAATTGGCCATTAAAGAAACGCAAATTTAAACCACAGTAAAGTACGACTGTCTATCTATATGTCTATCCATTATTCCCTCTTTCCTTCCTGTGATGGTTTGGAGCTGTGCGTACCTCCAAAAACATGTTCTGAAAGTTAATGCATTCATGTGGGAGTGGACGCATTGTAAGTAGGGACATTTGATGAGGTTACCTCAGTTAAGTTTGGCTCACCTCAGTCAGGATGGGTTTTAATCCTATTACCGGAGTCCTTTACAAGACAATGAAATTCAGACAAATAAAGAAAGCCACAGGAAGTAAGAAGCTGATAGGGAACTCAGAAGAGAAGAAAGAGACCAGGAAATGCCACCATGTGACACAGGAACCAAAGATCACCAGCAGCCAGCCCCCAAACATCACAATCTTTGGAGAGAAAGCATTGTCTTCTTGATGACATCTTGATTTGGATATTTTCCTGGCCTCAAAACCATGAGTGAAAAAATTCCCATTGTTGCGTCCAACCATTTCATATTTACTTAAGCAACCTAGGAAACTAAACCCTTCCTTCCTTCCCTCCTTCTCTCCCTCCCTCCTTCTCTCCCTCCCTCCTTCTCTCCCTCCCTCCTTCTCTCCCTCCCTCCTTCCCTCCCTCCTTCCCTCCTTCCTTCCTTCTGTCCTTCCTTCCTTCCTTCCTTCCTTCCTTCCTTTATATCTGCCTACCTACCTACCTATCCATCTAGCCCTTCTTTGAATGTGTGTACTCACCTTGTTTTGTTCCTTCCTAGCTTTGCCCACTTCTATCCAGTACTTAATCACACTGTAGTTAATTGACTGTTTATGTGTCTAATTCACTTACTTTTGTGCTTCCCAAGGGTAAGAACTAAGTTGGTTTTTCTTACCAATGTTTTCCCAACAATTATTGTGGTTCCCAGCTGACTCTGTAAATGAATGTTTACCAAAGAATGGAAAAAAATGCTTTAATCAAAAATGAAAGGAAAAAACTGGAATTTTGATGCTGAGAATATTTTTTTTCCACTTTGCATAAGAAAAAAGTCACTGACAAAACAGAAATTAAGGTCTAGTGAACAATTCTATGTATTCCTCACTAAAATAAAAACAAAATAGCCATTCCTTATGAAGCATGCTACTCTAGAGGACATAACCAATAAGATGCAATTTCTGCATTAAAAGGCCAGTAATATATTTGAGATCATTAACAGTGTCCTACACACATCAAAATGTACCTGATGTTGCAATAATCAGTGATTATCTGTCGAGCTGTATCTAATTAGCCGTATGTAGCAGATGACTTGATTTAAGATATCAGTTGAGTAAGACTTGCACAAAAGCAGAGAAGAGAGAGCATATGCAGAGTCATTGGTAGATTAGTTTGAACAATAGTATTTTGATTATAGAATGGAGGACATTTTTAGGAACAAGGGAGATCAACTGGAGAAGAACTATTTTAAAAACAAAATATTGTGAGCTAATACTAGAAAGATATGTGGGAATGAATTAAAAATAATATTGAAGGAAGAGCCAATTTGGACCACATTTTCTGTTATAGAGAGGCTATGGGAGACTTTTACTCCTTTAGATACTTTATTGAGTTGAGAAGAAACTATCATCACGACTGCCACCACTCTTATTCCTTCCCATTTTTAGAAATCTCTCAGTAATTTTTATGTACCATTAACTATGTCAGGCATTTTTATATACCATATTAGAAAACTATCACAACAACTCTAACTTGGGACAATGATAGTTTAGCAACATTATTCAAGGTCACGTAAGTAAGAAGTAGTAGAAGAAAGAACTCTAACTGAAATCTAAGACATCAAAAACAAACCATCCTGTTCTCTTACTTCAGATGATTTCAAACAAGGTTTAATGTTCTCAACATCTGTTAGGCATCAGAAAATCCAGTATGCCCAAATTATTGTTGCAAGATGTGGCAAACTGAGCTTTATATTCCTGATCTATTTCCAATTACGTTTAGATTAATAAGCATGCTTTTGCAAAAAAGATGTTTACTTCTCTTGGCACTGCCCTTGCCCACCAGCAGTCTCCATGCCTAGCAGAAGATGGAACTTAATGGTCCATGACAACTTATGGAAAGAATTAACTGCATGGTTGGAAAGCAGCACTTCTGAAGGTTTTATTTCTTAAACTGCTTGAAAATTGCAAAGAAATGGAACCTCACTGACAGATCTGATGACTCTCACACCTCCCAACTTGACACCACAGGACCTGGAAAGACTGAGTTGTGTTTGAAGGAGCATTTGGGGGTCACAGGGTGCACAGATTATTTTTTTCCACATCATTTCATGAAATTTCTAAAGTTCGTAACAACCCAAATTGCAAATGAATGAGGATGTATGTTCCTCACCCCATGTGGTTACTCCCTATTTATCAGGATTATTTCCTAGTTTTACAACCACAGATCACTTTTTAATGATCTTTCCCATTCAGACATTTGATTTCCTAAAGAGCTGTTGGTTGTACTCAGTGATATTTAATGAACATGAGCTGTCCAAAATACAAAGTGAGAGAAGGAATGGTTCATTGACCCTGGCTCATTCATCATTCAAATATTTTAAAGCTTAATTTTATGCTTTAATGTGAATCTTTTGAAGTTGCCTTTGTGTGATTTCCAGGACAAACAGGAGCCCTGGCTCACTGATTGTTAAATGCTCCATCAGCTTTGTGGGCACTCAGGTCCTTCATAGGGCAGATCCTGGAGAGATTTAAAGGGATCAGACATAAGCAGTTTAAATTTCCTTTGGGTAATTGTTCTCAGGATAGAGCATCAAGAAAAAAATCCATCAATAAATAATACGCATGTCTTGACAGAAGGTGTGGGAAGAGGAAAATCATTCTCCTGGTGGGTGATCCTTGGGTCTCTGTGATTTGAAACATTCTTATTCTAGGAAGAAGACATTTTCAGGAATCCCCTCTTCTGTCCTTGCCCATTCAGTTTGTCTCAAGCAATCCATCACCATTTGAAAAACACACATTCAAGGTTCATTTATGTCTCTTCCTCATGAGCCATGAAAATAGAGACAGATAGGAAACCTGTCTTGGGTTCATTTGACAAGAACAGTAGAATTGTTAAAAAAAACACTATGGACACCTTCACAATGTAACTACTAGACTGAGTCCCATGAAAACAAGCCACTTCCTGTATTTCTCAAATCTAGCAGTCACACTATCATTCCTGTGTCACTTTGGATGTATTATGTCCCCCAAAAGCCATATTCTTTAATACAATCTTGTAGGGTCAGATGTATTAGTGTTGATTAGGTTGGAATCTTTTGATTGAGCATTTCCATGGAGATGTAACTCAATCAACTGGGTGAAAAGTTTGATTAAATTATTTCCCTGGAGATACGGACCCTGCCTATTCAGGGGGTGGGGGTGGGGGTGTCTTGATTTAATCACTGGAGTCCCATAAAAGAGCTCACAAACAGGAGTTCAGAACAGCTGAGAGGGTTATTTTGGAGACAATTTTGGAGAGATGCTTGCTGACATTTGGAGATTTGGACAGAAGGACGTTAGGGGGTGCTAAGCTAAGAATGAAGTCCAGAGTTTGCCCCAGAGAAGCTAAGAGAGGACCCCCAGATGCTTAAATAGAAATGTCCCGGTGATTCCTTTAGTCTTTCTTCTGGTGTGGAGGATATCTTCCTCCTCCCCATCTTGAGGTCACAGCTATATGAGCAACTTCGTAGCATTCTATCCTCACCAATTCTGCCTCTGGGGGAAAGCCATTATAGACACCCACTTTGTGCTAGCAATGGGGGAGAGGAACATGAAGGGCTGTCTTCAGTGAGCACCTATACACAATGCTCTAAACCTTATGTCTGATGACGATTTGTTTCCCCAAACTTCTCTTCATTGTGTTTCAATCTACGCTATCTTCTTACTTTACTTTCTATGTTTATAACCATTTCTGCTTACTAAATTTGGACATTCTTCAACATGTATGTCCTCCTAATGGCACTTTTTTCTTTTTTTCCTTTAAGTGTTTATTCAACAATTATTTATTGAATATCTACAATGTGACAAATACTGTTCTGGGGCTGGAAATTAAGCAGTGAACCAGACAAAGCCCCTGAACTTATGGATCAGATTGGGGAATAAGACAATTAAAAATATATATGGAGAGACAGAGAGTCTAATATCAGAGGATGTTAATTGCTTAAATGTGTTTGACCAAAAATATATTTTAGGAAAAGTATAAGTTGGGGGGGAGAGGGAGAGATGGAGGAAAGAAGGGAGTAAGGAGAGTAAGGAAGAAAGGAAGGGATGGAGGGAGAGAGGAAGTGTAAGCATAAGTAAGGAAGAATGTAAGTAATAGGGAATAACTAGGCATGCCATTTTCTATTGGGTGGAGAATGAGGCATCTCTGTGGATATGACATTTGAGCAGCTGTGTGGATGAAATAAAGGAAGGAAGCCTGGATAAATATGGGGCAAAGAAGAAATAGCAAATGCAAAGATCTTTAGAAGGCATAGGCAGGGCACGGATTGGCATGGTGTGGTGAGGTAGGCAAACATGTTTGATGAGCAGCAGGGAGAAGAATAAAAGGTTGGCTTGAGCAGATAGCCTCAGCCCATTATGGAGTATTTATATCATTTCATGGGAAGTGAGCCAGATGTGAGAAGAGGTGTTTGGCCTCCTGTCCACCATTTTACTGAGTCTCCAAAGAGTTTGAATCAATTAGAATCTGCGAGGGGGCTGAATGCAGGTAACCGCTCCTGTGGTGGCCATGAAAAAGATTCATTACTGCTGTTTGTCCTTGTCCTGCTTTCTTCAACCATATTTTGCTAATATGGAGATACTCCACATTAAAAAAAAAAAGATTCTTGGTCAAACACATTTGAGAAACACTGCATATTCCATTCCTGCATGGCTTGTATTCTATATCCCATTGATATTTTTCCTCATATAACAGTTAATAACATTCCAAGGAATCGGTGCTCCATAGAACCACACTTTTAGAGAATTTCACAATAGGAGTAGTTGGGGTGGCACGATGAGACAAAGGTGTCCCAAGTTCAAATGAAAATGTCTTTCTATTATTTCAAATCTTGGCTCAATAAAATACATTCAGTCGATGCCCCACTTCTCCATGGCACAAAGTAATAGCATATGTCCTCAGACCACAGCTTCAGAAACTGAAAAAGATAAACGTTCTTTGAGAATTGGTTTGTAGTAGTTTTCAATCATGGAGCTCAAACCAAAGCAGTTGCTAGCAATCAGGTGGTGCATAAATATCTGCCTTATGCAGATTTTTTATGGTTATGCTGATGTATATTTTACATTGCTTCCAGCCAGAAATAAATCTATATTGTAATTGCCATTCCTTTCCTCCAGTCTGGATCTTAAAAATCTAGTATGTTTCTAAATATTTTTGTTCCAAAATAATGCATTTAGTTAAAGCCTAAGTAAAATAGGAAAAAAAAAATAGATTTTTAAAAATATCCATAATATGTGCCGCACACTTGCTGATCATATTAACAAGTAAGTTTTATTTAGATCTAATTCCATACCTTGAAGGAGGTATTGTTAACTCCATTTTTACAAATAAGGAAATTGAAAATTAGCACTGCCTGTCTTAGAGAAATACAGGGGGGAGATAGACTCAAATCTCCAATATGCTTTCTAATGCCAGGATCTTAACAAATGGAAGTTATTAACCAATATGTGTGTGTCAAACTATTCAGAAATGAGTAAGATACCACATTACCCTCAATAAGTTTATTGTTTAATGGACAATCAGTTTAATGTCCAGATTATAATATTATTATTTGATAATAATAGTAACCAACCATTGAAAATACCGTTCTATGTATTTTACAATTTTATCTCTCAATTTCAATGGTCCTAAACTTACAGATCAATAAAGGAAGTCTCCAAGGGACAAAATGACTTGCCAATGTCCCACAGTTGCAAAGTGGCAGAATCATCCTGTATAATCTGTTTTTCTTGGAACTTCCACCGTATCCCTATACTTCTCCTCTAGCTGTGCCCTTCAAATGATAAGCTCAGTGAAGCTTTCCCTCTGGGCTGAATTACCTACCACTAGATATAAGCCCAAGGTCTTTAAGAAATGAACACATTCACAATTTTTTAAGATATATGCTGAGCTCACTCATCCCTCCTGATCGATACGTGAATAGAGCAGGATGCAGTGGGGCAGGACAGGTACGAGAGGGAAATAAAACAGTATTATGCAAAGTGAATACAGAAGGCAGTGACACATTGTGCTTGCCTTAAGAGCTGAGAAAAAAAATTGGTCTGATTTTCGTTAAGATGAACCCTTGGTCTGTCCTCATTTTACAAGAGAAGAGCGAATCTCAGAAAATGAATGTCTTCAGATTTTTAATGCCATCAAATGGAAGTCACTGGAAGGTGTTGATACAACCTTCCCCTGCACTCGAGGATTTCATGATATATGTTCTGTCGATGAAAATCTAGAAAACCAAGGAGCTGATAAAATATAGCTAAGTGATTCAGAGAGTAAATGTTAGGTTCAGTGCCTGATTGCCTTGTGTTTTAAATATTTCAATGCTCCCTGCATGACTGGTCGGATGTAACGTAGTGACTATTTAGCAACTTCAGCCACAAAAACACCTTAATAGCATCATTCAAAATGTGTACTGTCCTCCTTAGAGTAATGGGCTTTTGATGATAGTAATCAAAGAACACTGCCTCTGTAGATTGGAGTCACAGTTGCATTGAGAAATGATGACTGTTAAGGACATTTCTTTCCAGTAATTGTGTTCTGTGCTTAGTCCCTCCTCTCTGATTTAAGGTGGGTGACAGTGAGGTCAGAGGGAGCTGGATCTTTCTCTTTTTTTTCCCCTCTCACAAAAGAGGAAGAAACATTAGCTAAGCAGATATTGGTGGCAGAGAATTGCAAAGAATGCAAAAATATATTGGGACTGGAGAAAAAGTCAATGAGAAATACCAGAGATTAGAAAGAGGGTGGGTTGCATACTAATACAAGAGAATGTTCAGAGTCCTGGGGCCATTAACTGGAAACCAGAGATCAAATGGGAGTTGCAGAAGGATGTGAGAGACTGCAAGATAAATTCTCAATGCTTGGGGCTAGGGGCAGAATTCTTCTACTCATCTTGCCTTTGATGAAGCCAAGGAACTGCACAGAGGAGATTGAGAGGCAGGACTGTTTAAGCACAGAGAAGTTTCCTGTTCCTTCTATAATGAGTTCCCTTTGGTTTTCTGTGTTAAATGCCCCTACGATTATGAAGCAGCTCCACAGATACGGGCCGATGAGGGTGGATCCAAGAAAACTCTGTACCCTAAGCTTACAGTCTGTTTCTAAGGCGAACTGGACTTTTTCACCCATGATAGGGGTTCCCCAGGAGCCTCATAAAATACAAAGAAGTGGCATGATAACTTGGGGATGGTATTGAATCAGGAGTCTGGAAGTGTGGGCTCTTGGCTCTGCCACTTACAATTAATGTCATGCTTAACAAGGTTTTTAACTTCCTTGAGATGCTGTTTCCTGCCTTGTAGATATACTATCTACAAGTAGTATTTATCAACTACTTATTTACTCATATTTTTATTCAATCATCATTAAAAATCCACAGGATTGTTATTCTGTTATTATTCTCTCTTTAGAAATAACAAAACTGAGGCCCCAAGGATTTAGATGACTTTTTCAAAGTCACACAGTAGGTACAGCCAAGATTAGAAAGGAGACTTTCCTCTTCGGAAGTATTAGAGCTTGGGGGCTTCTGGATGTGGGTGGGGGATTTATCATTTTAGTCTCTCTACTCTTATACGCGTACATAGGAGTTATTTGCTTAACAGTCAGCAATGTAATAGAACAATTTCATGACTTTATTCCAGGAGAAATGAAAGAAGGAACAAGGATGATTAAAAAACAATTATTTCCTAGAGACATGGAGCAGAAGTTGACTGGATAAACTCTATGGATATAGCCACCATAAGTCATGATTTTGCACAAATTCTTTACTTTGTTTCTACCTAGTAAGTCTGAGAGTTCCAATATAATTTCCAAGTGATTTTATGTTGGACTTTCAGATTTATCACGTTTTTACACTCTCAAAACAACCACCTCCCTCTTTCCCCAACCTCCACATATAGATGCACTATCAAAGTTACTACTCTGGCTATCCATTCTTCTGGACATTCTTTCCAGAGGGTTCTGAGACAAACCTGGTGTTCAATGTTTTTGGAAATTATCAAACACCGAGTGTCTGCTTCAAAACACTACTCTTAAACTCTAAAATTTAAAAAGAAAAAAGTGTTGTCAAAATATGGAGCATTAACCATGTTAGACAAGGAAGAAAGTCTACTGATGACTATATCCAAATAGCTCATTTTCATCATGAAAAATCTGCTACCTAGAAACAACAACAACAATAAAAGCTACCTTGGCCAAGTTCACACCACAGATTACTTTCAGGGCATGAGCTAGAACCGAAGTGCCTTGGCTCCTTCTGACCTTTTCATGAGCCCTTCAAGAGCATACACGATATTTCTGAGACTTGGTAACCTTCAACCAAAACTACGACAGCTGATGTTTGCTCTAACTGAATGAAAACACAGGACTGCTGCTGGCTATTTTTAAGTCAAGAAACTTGAAGTGGGTGAATGTTTTGGTTTCCTTGGCCTCTCAAGCAAATACCATGAAATGGGGTGACTTAAACAACAGGAATTTATTTGCTTAGTTTTGAGGCTAAAAGAAAGTCCAAATCAAGGCGTCGCCAAGGCTATGCTTTCTCCCTGAAGACTTAGGTGTTCTGGGGCTGCCTGCCAGTGATCCTGGGTCCTTAGCTTGTCATATGGCAAGGCTCATGGTGGTATCTTCTGGTCTTTCCCTCCTCTTCCCAGTTCTATTGATATTATGTTTCTGCCCAACCCACCACCTACAGGCTTCAGTTCCTTCCAAATGCAAATGGAAGGTGCAATACTTCCGACCTCTGACAGCAGTGCTTCTCAAACTTTGGCATGAGTCAGAATAATCTGGAGAGCTAAGGAAGACCACAAAGCCCAAGTCCAGGTTCATTGAAGTACAAGATTCCAAGCTGACTCTGATGCAAACCGGTTTGAAAACCAGTAGCTTAGAGCGTGAAATGATGCAGGTAGATCTAACACTGCCTGACCCAAAATAAAACTCAATTTGTTATCATTATCGCTTCCTTTGTTAGGTGATTTTAAGTTCCCTTCTAATTGTAAATGTCTATAATTCTAGGATTGTATGAGACAGGTACCTTATAGATACAAAGAAGAGGTAATTAGCTTAAGGAAAGAAGATTCTCAGTTTTACTCAAATGAAATTAATAAGGGCACAAATATTATTAAACATAATTGGGGTAAACCTGAATTTGAGTAGATCATAGCTACCTGTGAAGAACCTGTTTTTGCTACCAAGACAGAATAATGGGGGGTGGGGAGGGGTACTCTAGAAAAAAACAGTGTTCTGCAATCCCATGTCAGTAACTTGACTCAGTCTTCAAAGTAGATAAGAGACTTCTAGTTCCCTTAAATGTGCCTGAAGTCACATCTGCAAGACAGGTGGTAATTCCTTCTAATTGGCAGTCTGCAAGGATCTGATTTCTGTAAGACCTTCCATCGCTTGCAACAGAGGGAAATATCCCAAATTTCTTAAAGAATCAGATCTATGCTTTGTGCACATTTCTATAGAAAATAAAGTTCAAAGATACTCCATTTAAAGAAAAGAAGACACAATCTGATGTCCTGGGAGTCCCACAACCCCCAACAACCTGCACCTTCAGAGCTTTGTTATCTTATCTGGTATCTTCGTTTTAAACAACTGAAAATGCTATTGCCTAAAGGAGCTCCTGTGATTTCAGCATATTTAAGAGACCCTTGAGAACCAGACAGATAGATGCACTATTTAAGAACAAGATCTTGATCATAAAGTGCACTAAGCGTGGCTAAGAAAAGGACGGGAGGCACAGCTTCTGCAAACAAAATGTTCAGGGTTTTTGGTTTTTGTTTGTTTTTGTTTGTGTGCTTGTTATTTTTTTGCAGAAGTAAATAAGAATGTGGAAAACAGGACTCTAAAGACGTAATTGAATACTTACAGTGTGTCAAGCATTATTTTAGGCATCTTACTTATTTACATTTCATCTTAATCCAAAACCCTCACAAGAAGGAAGGTATTGCTCCTGAAAATTTCTGTTTAGAATAACTCTGAGATACAAAATGAGAGGATGTACGAGCAGGCACCTTTCCCAGTCTATAGAGAAAACCTAACAAAGAAATAAATTGCCTAGCTCTGATTCACATTTGGATACATGCCTCCACTTGACCCTCTGCCCTCACCCTTCTGTTAGTTTCACATTTGCTTTCTTTTCCAGTCTGTGTGGACAATTGCTGGAGAACACACCCAACCTTCTGCCCCAACTTTCTTCCACTCTCGCTGGAAAAATTGTGCCTAGCTTTCCCACTGTGGGTGGGAAATCCCATCACTTATATCATTCCAGAGTGCACTGAAAATACTTTTTTGAAAGAAACTCTCCCTGAATATCCCGATATTTGGTCCCTTACAGATGGAACCATTTTAGAGTACTTAAAAATATTTTAGAAGGCACAAGACCTGAAACAAAATAAAACTCAGTTTATTATCTTGTCCCCTAATTGGGACAATGTTATGAATGTTATGTTTAAGTTCCCACAGCAAAAACTGAAACATCTGAATTACCATGCTAGGTAATATTTCTTTATACTCTGTGAATTTCTAACTAATAGAGGCATAAAATGGCATACTGGTTGTGTTGGTTCATTACCCCACTTGCTTAAACAATGCCACTGATGTGTGTTGAAGTGATAACTAACATAACTAAAAGAATTCAGGAAATTATCATTTATTCTTCATTGTCACATTCCTTTCTTGTATCTTTACCGAGTTGTCAGAAATTGGCTTTCTGGATTATTTCATATATCCATCTGTTCTAGTTTGCTAATGCTGCAGAATGCAAAACACCAGAGATGGATAGGCTTTTATAAAATGGGGGTTTATTTCGCTACACAGTTACAGTCTTAAGGCCACAAAGCGTCCAAGGTAACACATCAGCAATCGGGTACCTTCACCGGAGGATGGCCAATGGCGTCCGGAAAACCTCTGCTAGCTAGGAAGACAGCTGGCGTCTGCTCCAAAGCTCTGGCCTCAAAACGGCTTTCTCCCAGGACGTTCCTCTCTAGCAAGCTTGCTCCTCTTCAAAACATCACCCACAGTTGCACTCAGTTCCTCTCTTTGAGTCAGCTCATTTATATGGCTCCACCGATCAAGGCCCACCCTGAATGGGCGGGGCCTCGCCTCCATGGGAACACCTCATCAAAATCATTACCCACAGCTGGGTGGGGCACATTCCAAGCAAATCTAACCAGCACCAAAAACGTCTGCCCCACAGACTACAAAGATAATGGCATTTGGAGGACACAATACATTCAAACCAGCACACCATCCGTCGCATCCCCACATCTGTTGTTGGAGTGCGGGTCGTTATCTCTTGCTTGGGATATTGCAAGAGTTCTTTCCCTGGACTTCTTGCCTCTGCCTTATCCACTTCCAGAAACTTTTCCATATTGCAGCAAAACCATCTCTGTCATTTGTAAAGGTAATCATGCCACCTGCCTAAAACTCTTTCAGTGGTCTGAGGTTATCAGGATCTGAGGTGAGAGGGACTGGAAGACTAAGGAAGGATAAAGGGGAAGATAAATAGTGGATAGTCTACAGCAGTGGCTTCTATGAATCTGAGTTAAGTGGTCAACTTGTTTTGCATGTCCTTAAAAGTGTCTGGGTGGGCTATAGCCAATTATTGAGTGTTCACACCAAGAAATCCAGAGAGGCTTGGTCAAGGAGGCTTTGGATTTTACTAATACCTTTTATTTTCACTGGTGTTATTCAGCTGTAGCCATACTGAGAATGCATGGAAAACTCAATCTTGAAAAAAGAAGAAACATCTGTACATATATTACATCAGAGGTTATTAAAGCTGCATGTGTTGGACGTTTGTCTTCTCATTTAATATTCATGGGTTCTTTAGCAAGTTAACATTTGCATTTATGCCAATTACATCAATTTTAATAATATCAGTAAGGAAACTATTCACTTCTTCAAGGAGTTCTGCACTTTTGGCAATGCCTCTAAGTAGAGAGATTGGACAAGCAAAAACCTTTATCAAGGTGTCCTGCTTTGAGTGTGCTAAACATGGAGGGGTTGTTAAGCAGGTGGTTAGTTCAAAGGAAGATGAACTGGGACCTTCCAAGCATCTTTGGAGGAGATCTTGGTAGAGGAGTGTGGGAGCAGACATTGAACAGAATTAAGGAAACCATCTGCTGTTTAGTAATTGCTTTGTAGGTTAGGGCTCGTGGAACAATGAAGCTCCTAGATTTTTTCCTTAACATCACACACTCTGGTTCCCTCATTTAAATCTCAACTATGGGTAAGGCTAAGTTTTCTTTAAAGGGGCTGTGAACAAGTCAAGAACGGAGTAATTTACCTCAGTTAGCCTTACAGGAGAAGGAGCAGGTGCCCCCCTTGCTAGAGGACAGATCATTTGGTTTGTCTGTTTTTTCCCCTTTGGGTGCTCTTGACCTAGTTCTTTCTCTTCCTCACTGTGTATCTTCCTACAGCAGTGCATCTCTTACCTCTTTCTGCCACTTTGTCCCAGACCTGGACTCCCCAGCATTGAGTGTCTTTGAGCTACAATTCGGTCACCCAAAGTCCACTGAACCCAGTGTCAAAACAGCCCTCCCTGGAATTTTATAATGTTCCCATTTGCCAGTTTGAAATAGTAAAATGATCCAGTTCTAATTGACCCTAACATTGATCTATATTGCTTTCTGATGTATCTTCTGGTTTGGAATCAAGGATGTTGACTAAGCCTTCAAATGCAAACTGCACAATTGCTTTGGTTGATAAATTTTTTTAAAGTAAGCCTTTATTAAATGATTTTATTCAAATCTATTTTGTTTGTGGTCCAGACTAGTTTTCCTAAAGAACTATTTGACATTTTATTCCTTAAAATGTAAAAGCAGGAAGAAAAAACAGATGATGCAAAACAAAATCATTTGACTTCTCATATATCTAGAAAAATATTATACCAGGCAAAAGTTTAGTGTTCAGTGTATAAAGAACTACAAAATAATGAATAAAAGATAACCAAACTTCTAGGAAAATAGGCAATGAATATAAACAAGCAATTTAAAGATAAATTTAAAAATGTAAAACTACATGGAATAAGATCTTCTCAGTCACCAGTAATCAGAGAAATCAGATTAAATGATATCATTTTTGACATATCAGAATGCAGATGTTAAAAATTTTGATAATATCAAGGCATGTTGAGTTTGTTGGGAATAGATATTACTATACACTACTGAGGGACAATAAATTATCACAAGGAAATTGAATAGCAATTTGGCATTGCAATCACAACAAAAATTACATATACCAAATGACCCAGTAATTCCTCTTCAAGGCATCTTCCTTAAAAAAAAATACACAAATGTACAATGAGATGTGAATGAGGATTTTCATCCCAGCATTATTTGTAAAAGTAGAAAAAAAAGTTTATTAAGAAAGTAATTGCTAGAAAAACTGATATATTCATACCTTGGAAAACTATGTAGCATTTAAAAAAATTGATCGAGACAGACAAAGATATATAGATAGATAGATAGATAGATAGATAGATAGATAGATATAATATAGATGTGGATGCACATATTGTAGAGAGACATAGATATATAAAAGCATTGCTGGATTTCAAAAATATAATGTTGAATAAATGAGTCATTTGCAAAATGATAAATAGATTGCACGGAATTAAATGCTGCATACTTTCTATGTATATATGCATGCATGTGTGTATACATTTCTCCCTCCCTCTCTCTCTCTCTCTCTCTATCTCCCCACAACATGAAAGCCTGTGCATTGTACAGGATCTAGGAGATCAACAGTAAGCTTAGAACATCCTTGTCTTGGTGAGATGGAAAGATGATGAGGGGTGTGGGATTGGGGACAGTGGTACAGGGAAGCTTTTGTGTTATCTGTAATTTTTTAATGTTTAATAAGGGGAACACATTCATATATTCACTATGAAATTAGAGATTGACAGTAATTTTATTGAAAATAAAAGGAACGAAGAGACTTTCTACAAAGAATGGCATCTATTACAATTTTCAGCGTTCTTTGAGACCAAGTAGATTTGTCCTTGCCATCATTTTACAGTACTGGTGCACTACTGAAGCATACTGTCAAAAGGCAGGAGGCAGCGTGGCTCTGGGTGCAAGCAAGGGGCTGTGAGCTCATGCTCTTTGAATGCTGGAAACACCACTTGTTGCTCAATTTTGTCGAATTGCATAACATGTCCATATGTTTCCCTGTGTGTTTAATGCAAGCAAAAAAAGGAAGGGATAAAACAAAAACAAAAACAAAAACTCCTCCTATGATAGTGGCTGGGGCAGGTGGTGGGTCCCAAGGCACTGTTAGCTCTCTGCTGTGGAGACAGCAACCCAATCTCAGAGGTTTCTTTAAACACACAGACAGAGATTTGTTTTACAGTTGTAATTACTACTACATAATACTAATTATGTAAATAACTGAAAATGTGACTTGAAGACTTAAAAGAATCATAGAGATCCAGTAATTTTAATGTTTCTTTTTAAATTCATTTCCTTATTCGTATAAGATGAAAGCAATTTTCTCAATCATTCTTTTCCACAAACTTGAAAAATCTCATTACTTATAAGGAAACTTGAATAAGCCCATCACTTTATCATACGTTGAGTGACACAAAACAATGGGACAATGGATTATAAGCCAGTTCAAAATTGACTCCAATGATTTACAACCTGCAAAATTTCAAACTCTTCATCTATTTTGTTTTAAATTTGGCTTTGTCGCACTCTGACATTTTTATATGTTACCAAAATGTCACCATACTAGGGCCAAAAGAAGCTATTATATCAAGTGTCCTTGAAATGCCTCCAACTTCAAATTCTATGTTTGTCTTGGTGTACATGTCTGTGTTATAGGGAAGCAACATTTTTTTTTTTATAAGGTTCAGAAGAAAATGTTAGACTTGATAATCCAAGGGTTTATCAGGCAAGGGCTTATCATAAACTGATTCTTTCCACTCGATTTATCATCATGGAATGCTGAATCACACACACACACACACACACACACACACACACACACACACACATTTCCATTTAGAAGGTGAGTTGTACTAGCAACATGACAATTGGGAGTGCCTGCTGATATTAATAAAATTAATATTTTGGTCTCCAAAATATTCAATGATAGTCTATTTCCTGTGGAATCCAAATTCTCCTGGGTTTTAAGATACTAATCTAATCTCATTGTACACATGCAACCATACTTTTCTCTACCAATACTCTCTTACTCTGAGTGCTTGCTGATTTAACTGCCTTGGGAAAACATCATGACACTGATAATTTCTCCCTTTATGGTCCCTGTGTTCATCTGGGGCTGTTTTTTCTCTTTTTCAACCATTGAAATCTGCTCATCCTCTGGGACCCGGTTTATTCCCACTTCCGTCACCATGCCACATCTGAGTTACACAGCCCTGCACTCACAGGGCACATCCTCTCTATGCCAAGCGATGTTTGCATGTCTTTTTGTGTGACTTTTTGTTTGCTGAAGATCTGTCTATCTCACTCTCATCCACATACATTGAAGGTAACATCCTGTGAACCAAGATTTGGAAATTGCCCTGCATGTAAATAACTTTGTTCCCCAGGGCTGCGTAAAGAGGGTGGGTTGATTATATTTCATTATCAAGAATATTTCAAACATATTCCATCAAAGAGACTATTTGACTACATGATAAGTATTTAATAAATTGTTTTGAGCCCCCTAAGTGCTAGATCTTTTCATAGGCACTAGGGAATATATTGATGTTCAGGTCAGACTTTTATCCAATGCTCTCAAACTCCTTGGCAATTTCTAAAACACAAAGTATTGCTAAGTAACTGGGGTCCATTGTACAAAAGCAAAATTACGAGAATGTAACGAAAGAGACCTCTGGTATCCTAGAGTCAGGTTGGTCTGGAGGCCAAGCTCTGATGTTTGTGCTGAAGCCTTAAGAAATGTGGGGGCACAAAACAACACAGAAGGAAAAATGAGTTTTTTTTTACCTGAATCCTTATAGGACCATGGCTGCTTACATCGTTTGATACAGCTAATCTCACCACACTGAGACTATTTGATTAAGAGTGACCAATGATACAATGTAATATCTATGGCATTTTGAAACTTAAAAGAAAACAACCCATTTCATGCATTCAAAAAGTTTACTCCAGATACCTCTTATTCTCTGACAGGCTTTTGAGCTTAATCCTTATTTAATCACCCCTAGCACTCTGGCCATTATGGATAGAAGTGCAGTCTTGCTTGAAGAAAGATTTTAACCAACTGGAGAGCAAGCTTAGTTTTGGTTTTCTTTATAATATTCCAGCGCTATAAAATTTGAAAGAATAACTTAGGAAACACTGATTGTATATATCTTGATATTGCTTTATGAGGCCATGAAAATTACAATGTAAGTCATGTGTGCTGTACAATTTATATGATGAAAAAATATTTTTAATATTTTAAGAAGTAATCAATCTTTTTAGGCTAATAGTTTGCCAACTTCAGTCACATAAAAGCATAGCTTTATACATTTTAATACAATGCTTAAAAATGAAGGTGTGTTTGGCATAGCAAGATTATACAACATATTTTATTTTTACTGTTGTTACCTTGATTTATAACTTTTAAATATTTGGACATATGGAAAATGGGCTTCCATTTGCACTCGTGATCCTGGCCCAAAAATCCTAGGGGTGATTTCCAGAGAGTTAAAGTCAATCATTAGACACAGGAACTGGGGATTGTTGGAGACGGCTAGGGTGGGAAAGTAGGGGTACGTAAAGTGGGGAAAGAAAAGAGAAAAATAAAGACTCTTTTGGACTTTTAATTTCTCAGCTGTAGGTGGCCATGACAAATTTTCCAAAAAGCTGGGTGCAGGGCTACCAGCAGACCAAAGCGTCAAAGCACCCAAGAGGGCGGTCCCTCTTGAGAATTAGAATCCTCTTGGATTTGAGGACCATTTGGTACTGTGGGGATGCTCAGTTTTGTCTCCCTGTCTGCCAGAGAAGATGCTGCCTTTCTGACTGACAGAATCAGCACAAGAAATCTGAATAGCTTTGAGGGAGGTGAACGATATGAATATAAATAAGCATGGCTTCACAACAAATATGCTAAGTGAACTAAATGATTGGGGGACAACTAGGAAATCAGACTAATCTGAAAGCCATGCATTTAATGGAATAACCTGAGCAGGAGATCTTTGGCTTTGGGTGTTTGTAAGTGCATTTTGTAATTCCAGACAAAGAGAGCTCATTATCTCACGATGGAATTCCCCAGTTAGATACATCATACTTAAAATACAATTCCAAGACATGAAACATTGACTGGTTAACTCAATACTCTGAAAGACCCTGAAAACTGGACAGGTTTCTGTTCTTCCATTTTAATTAATCTGAGATTTAGAGCCTGTTGCAAACAATTTTTCAGTTTCTCTAGAACATAGGAATAGTAATTAGAATGCTAATGTAAATGATTTGTGGGAACGACTATTGACGTAGGCAACTCAGTTTAGGCCTGAGTATCACCCCAAGTTTTTGTCTCAATATACAGGATGGACACCATTATTCTAGTAGAGTGATTGCATCATCAAGCAAAATTTAACATGATGTAACACCCCCAACTGGGCGCAGTTCAGCCCCCTCTTCCCAACATACTGGGAGGCCCATCTCAGCATTAGCAATCTGCTCTCTTTCGCTTGCCAAGATCTACAATCCACTGTCCATCCTTCTCTCTTCTCGGCCCCCAATTTTTCCTTCTCCATTGTTATTAACAAATCCATTTGGTCCTTTCTCACAGTCATCCTCATCTTCTCAGGGAGAACTTCTCCATGGAGAAGCAGTTGATCCAACATACCCTGTAGTCTAGGAAGTCAGATTCTTGAGGATATCTCTCTTGGCCATAAACACTTCATCTACTGAAATTTCAGTTCTTTTCATTTGTGGGCAGGGATAACTTCATGCAAGGCATATTGATAAAGACCCCACCTACTTTATAAGGTTTCATAAAAATTTAAAGGATGAACATATGGAACGTGCTTAGCATATTGCTTGGCACCTAGTAGTGCAACTTCTTGATGATGCAAGGCCTACTATTATTATTATTAAATAATATATGTAAATGTATGGCATATGCCACCTGCCCTATCAATGAGAACTCCTACTATTGCTCTCATTTTATCCTCTTTGCCCTGTTAGTTTTGTAGCTCATTTTAGTTGGTATGACAAGGACAAGATAGTAGGATGGCCAAGACAGATTTACATATCTTTTCCCCCTTCTTTCTATCAAGCTCTAAGAAACTCATATGCATCCTTAATTATTCATTCACTTGTTCATTCATTCATAGAATCATTCATTCAATAAATATTTATTGAGTACCTGTTATATGTCAGAGTCTGTGCTGTATGCTTACGTTAATTCTCAAGATGACTGGTTACATGCTACTATGGTATCCACCTTATTGATGAAGAGCACTGAATATGAGAAGTTAACAAACTTTCAGAGATTCACTTGGAGCCTAGGATTTCTAACTCCAAATCTGGATTCCTCTCACTCCACCAAACTACCTTTGGCACAACGCTTGTCTGCTATGCTGTCCAAAGCAAGCACAGAACTGAGTCAATTTCATTTTACATACAAGAACATAAAATCTAAGAAAGACGGTTAGCCTCTGTAACTTCCATGTACATGAAAGCTTTATGATTTCCCCAAATTACAATTTCATGCTTCTGAGAATCCAGTCACTGAAAGTTATGTTGTCATAGCCTGACTTGGCAGTCACAGCAGCCTCTGAAGTGCCTATTTTTCATTTGAAATGGTGTTTCCCGCTGTATTAATGGCCACTCATTGCACAATTGATCAGTTCAGCTGGGTGGTTGATTTGATTTGGTCACCAACACAGTCGTAGAAACCAGATGCATCATGTTTTTCCAATTGAGTGGCAGTGTTGCTGTTGGACAAACATAGCCATCTGCCTACCTAGGGCGTTACCAGCTCATTAGCTCCACGGAGAAATGGATTGTTGAAGGGCTAACTCCATCACAGAATTACCTGCCCATGTTGGGAAGCTGGAGGGGAGATCAAGAAGTTCATTGTTTATGATGGTTTATCAAGCTATACATATTTTGCATCATGGACATTTTTAAGCTCCCTCCCCCACAAAAAAATAAATAAATAAAAGTAAGAATTTTTGCTCCTAATCTTTTGATCAAATCTTGAAAAATGCCTAGAATTCCATTTATTTTAAACCCTGGATCAGGTTCTTTTTCTTGAAGTGTCAGAAGAGAGGATGCTTGCCTGAATGAACAATGTTAGTGCAAGATTTTCAGGCAACCTTATTAATTCTTCTCTACAAAGGCAGCTGGAATTTAGGTAGAGCTAAAACTTTTGCTTCTCAGTTCCGTAAAGATTTCAATTTGGCTTGTCAAAATCTTATGTAAAGGAAAGCTTGTCACTTGTTTTCAAGTTTATTTTTGCACAATTTGCTATGTTTTCTAAATAATATTCATGTATGCATTATTATCAAGATTTCCAATTCATTTAGACATATTCAGAGAAACAGGAGTGCTACTGCTTTGGCTTTTGAATAAGCATTCAAACATTCCTCCTGAATCTTCATATTCATTATGTTCATAATCTTCAAAATAATTAAAGCATGGGGGAAAAAAAAAAAAAAACCAAGGCATTAATAAGTAAGGAATTCTTTTTTTTCTCCTTCTTTCAGAATAGAATATTATTATAACTGTTGTTTTTATTTTGGGCATACATAGTAACAGTGGAATGTCAGATACAGTTCTTTCTTCTTCACCACCCTTTCCAGCAGATACACACCATTTCCACAATGTATCTTGGCTTCAGTATCATCCAAAACTTCTTAAGTCCCTTAACACCCAACATTCACAGCCACTGGATGTGTCCTGTGCCTCAGTTAACTCAAGGACAGACTTCCTGATTTTCATTGCATGCGCGAACTACATTTTATCTCAAGGTCAGGGCTCCTGGACTTGTAATCTAGCTTTATAAATAAAACAAAGTTGCATATCTATGAGGCATATTTCCTGTTGCTTCCTGGCTAGTTTACCATCTAAAGATGTTTCTAGCATTTTTATGGATTGCTATTCATTGTTTTTCTTTAAGCAACTATTCTCCTTAGGATCAGATTGCGTGCTCTAAAATTTTTATAATTGTCTGTCTTCCACCTTAGAACAATTGGCTCAGACACCCACTGGTTTCACTTCACCACCCTTTTGTTCAAAGTCACATTTTAATAAGAAATATTCTTGCAAGGGAATAGCCCACTGTCAGGACTTTTTTCTCCCAAGTATTGCTGCTTATACACTTAAAGACATTTTGGCTAGGTGTCTGGAGATGTCTGAAGAGCTAAAATCCACTTTCATTTTATTACTCTCCACTCATGCTTTCCCTTCGACAACTTACTCCCTTTTCCATGCTCTTCCCAAAAGCCTTTGCTCCCCCCAAGTTTCAAGTAAGTAGAGCATCAAATTTGGGTGTGAAGTTTTCATCTTGTGTATAAAAATTTCACTCCATCCACCTGCCTTCATCTCTCACCCTTGTTTTATTTTGTTTAAAATCAGATTTTCTCCTAGAACTCTTCAGCCATTTGAAATCACTTCTGAAATCAGAATACTATTACCTTTCTGGAAAGCAATATGGTGAAATGTATCAAAAGTCTTAGTCATGCTTATAACTTTTCATCCAGTAATTTAAAAATAATTTAGGGCAAATATATGTGATATAATACTGTTCAATCATTTATTTTCCCCTACATTTTTTGAATATTTGGGAAAATGCTCAAGAAATAGTTATTCCACAAATATTTATTGAGCTCCACTAGGTGTCAGACACTGTTGCAGCACTGAGTGGAAAATGGATAAGAAATTCTATGACAGTAGAATTTGATAAATATGGCATACTTATTTACAATTAAATATGAAGGAAATATATCAAAATAGAGTAAGATAAATAATTAGGAGAATCTATGGGTGTGCTTTGGATTCTTTACACATTTTAAAAATATTTTCTGAGTTTTACAGTGAGCATGTATTATTTTTATAATTAAATAACTAAAATTATTTTTTAAATGTGGAATTCTTAGCCGATAACATATTTCCTCCATGAACTCAATTATCAGGTATAGTAGGACAAAAGATTTTGGATAGAATGACATTTCTAACACTGAGTGGGTCTCAGGCACAGGTGAAATCAGACCAAAATCTTCTTCCAAGGAAACTTGTCTTAGTTCCGAAGTAGCCAGTGATTGAATAACTGCATCAGAATCAGGGGGATGCTAATTTTAAATACATATTCTAAGTTCTACCTCCAAGCCAGTGAGCCAGAGACCCCATGTGAGAGCCTTCATTGGTTACTCCAAAGCAGCTGCTTATGACAGCAACCCTTCATAATCTCACAGAGTTTCTGCAGGTCAGCAATGCAGAAGTGGCTTAGCTGGGAGGTTCTCATCGTTTCTCAAGAGGCTCCCATCAAGATATCAGCAAGGACTTCATTCATCTGAAAGCCTGGCTGGGGTTGTAGGGTCTACTTCAAAGACGGCTCAGTCATATGGCTGTTGATGGAAAGCCTGTTTCCTGCTGGTTGTTGGAAGCAAGCCACAGTTCCCACCACAAGGACCTCCTTGCAGGGGTGCTGGAGTGTCCTCAGGACCTTATAGCTGGATCCTTCCAGAGCAAGTGACCCTACCAAGAGAACAAGAAGCAAACCACAATGCCTGTTCTCCACGCCATCCACTGTCCCTTCCATTCTATCCTCTTCTTCAGAAGCAAGTCACTAAGTCCAGTCCATATGCAAAAAAGAGGAAATAAATTCAAGCTCTGGAAGGGAGAAGTATCGAAAAATTTGTAGACACATTTTAAAGCTATGCCAAAGCTTCAGAATCTGTTGTTGCAACACAAACTCTTCCTTCCTAATCCCACCGCACAGCAGGTGAAAGAATACCCATTGGGTGTCTCTCCCAATGCAGGAATGTTCCTGAGCTGATGGAGGCTAAGCTGTGGTTACTCCATCTCTAAGACCCCTTAGCCTTAGGACCTCATCTTGCCAGGTGGTCCATTCATTCTCTCTTTGACCAGACCCAGTTTACAAGATTTTTATCTTTCCTTTATATTGAAACAATATGTATATTTGCTAACCTTCCAACTCCCATTCTGATTTTCTTTTCTCTAGTGTACATTAAAAATGGAAATGTTGGGACTCCTTCCCCAGGGGTTCAGACTCTGTAAGACTGCAGGTGTGACTTTTAAATCTTCCCAGGTGATCTAGTGACAAATGAGGCATGAGGAATGTGAGATCATCCAGCAAACTGCTCAGAGTGAAGCAAATGGATCAGGGTCCAGGAAGAAAGCCTGGAATTGGGGGTGGATGAGAAGCTGAGAGAAAGGAGACAATCCATAAGGATAGAGAAAATAGGGTCTCAATACAGCCCCGTGATTTTGTCAAGAAATTTAAATTTGAGATGTATGCAGCATGGGGATATAAAGTGCAGTCAACACACAGCTTGGAAAAACTCTGCATTACTTCCACAAGGCTTACCAAATGGAGTCAAAAAGGGAACAAACAAACAAATAATGACAACAAACCTCTTTGACAATCCAGTATCCTACTGTCCATATAAAGAAGGCTGAGAGAAGAAGAGAGAGTTATGTGGGCAAAGCAGAAACTTTGAGGTGACAAATAATTTTTCCTCCATGCCAGGGGCGTGTCAGTAGGATGTCAGCATCCTATTTGGTCCTTTGTCAAAATTTGAAGTAGGGATGAGAATACTTCTGAAATTCATGATGTTTGCAAGGAGACGTGGGTCTATCAGCCCTGCACAACTGTTAAATTAGGTCAGAGCTTACTGGAACATGGTGAGAAGAACAGAGATGGAGGGAAAAGGGGCATAGCATCTCAGAATAGGGATCCAAAATAACTGTGGGGGGATGTCTGAGGTGTTCCTTGAGCACAGGCCAATCATGCAAGGAGGTGCCGACAGTTGTGTGTTGACCACCCGAGATATTTCCTGGCTAGTGGGACACAATGGTGGGGGCTCCAAAGCATCTGCTATTAGCAAGAGGCTTGAACGGGGTGGCAGCTGTGTCCTCTGAACATTCAAATGCTCCACACCCAGGAAAGATCTTTCCTGGGTGAGGGCACAAGCTCCTGGGGTCAACAGAAATCACACCCCGTCTCAGACGCATGACATCCCTCGCTACTGATGGGCCTCTACACACATTGGCAAATGTGCTCCCCTGCTTCCACCTGATGCTCACCCCTTCTTCAGTGTATTCTTCATTGGAAGGAAGAAGGAGGGTTTCAGGGCTCCCTGCTCCCACCTCACCTCCTTTAGAGTTGCCCCTGCTAGGGGGCGCGCTACCTGCACACTTGGAAGGAAGTGTGCAAACTAGAGAGTGATTGACATTTTTACAGCTCTAAAATGATGGCTGAAAATGTTGATTGTGGGCAAAAAATCATCAATAGGTACTAAGATGCCACATATTTAAAGCTTTATTTTTTCATCTACCCTCCTTCTTTCACAATCTATGTTTTGGGTCTTCAGGGTTGTTATATTGAGAGTTTGAGGAAGGCAATTTTATTTTTTATGGGAATTTTAATTCTTCCATCCATCACTGAGTTGAGGCTGTTAATTGGCAGCTGTCAGAGGTCAGGGGTACACCTGTGTGATGTTCAGCGCAAAATGTTGCTGTCTTGACACCACAATGAGTTGATCCAAAATACTGAATGCTAACATTTACATTTATGTGTAATAGGCCTCTGGGCTGGGTACTTTACACGTTGTTAAAAGAAATAAAACAAAATACAGTTACTATGGCTAAGAGATTTTAAATGGAGTTAGAAGGTCAATCTGGAGATTATTCAATCAAATCTCAGCCAGTTATCATAAACTGCCAAAGAATGCAAAGCCTCAAGCAACAATGTTCCTCAAAACCCAAAGGACATCCGGACACCGTAAAACAAACCCCAAGATAAAGAACTCAGTCAACTAACCCGAAAGACAATTGGGGTACCCCAGATATCCACCCACCACAAATCACTTATCTAATCGTAATCTTTAAAATCCCTTGCCAGGAAACGCCAAGTCAGGAAAGGATTTTGGTTGCTCCCCAAATTGCAATTCTAAGACCCCAAATAAATGCCTTTGTTGCCTCACAGCTTAGTTCGTTGTTTCACGATTGAGAATGTATTATTTTGTTTGAGTGCCATGATAATTCTGTGAGATGACGCACACATCACCCCTCATTTAAAAAACTGGAAACTGAGGTGCAGAGTGGAGGATAAAGCCAGATAGGTAGTGTGGTAGGGGACAAGCTGAGGATGGTCAGCCACCTTTCCCGAGACTCACAAATGAACAAGGTGCTTAGGGCTGTTTCCATGTGGCTCCCAAGATGGGATAATAAATAGGAGCTGACTCCCTTCTCTTCTCAGGAATACTTGAAGATAAAACACATCCCCAGGCAGAGAGTGGCTTCTGGCACGTTCCTTCCCCTTTTGCCTCCAGCCTACGTACACATTCCCTGGAGACAGTTTGGTTAAGTATGTACTTTTACGGCACCTGGGTCCTGTTGCTGGCATATCCATTCCTGGCAGGGCAGGCATCGTGTCCTTCCAGTACAACACCAGAAGGTTTGAGACCTGCTGTTATAGAGGACTGACACCCATTGTTGAAGCTGACCCGGTCCTTTTCACTTCAGAGCCTGTGGGAATTCTGCTTTTGCTGGCCACCCTGACACCTGCAAACCACGGGAGTGGGTTGGGCCCTAGGACAGCATTTCTAGGTGGCAGGCATTGGTGTGCTCTTGCTACCCGCCATGCAATGTGACCTGTCCCCTGGAGGCAGTGATGGGCATCTCCCATCTACCTGACAGTTTGGCACAATAAGCAGGGGGCCGACAACTTGGTAGGCAATGTCTAAAGCCACCAAGGAGCTTGGAGCAAAGTGGGGATTCAACCCAGGCTGTCTGGCCCCAGAGCACACCATTGTTAGACCTTGCCACTTTCCCTTCTTTGGTTAAAACAGTAGAAATGGGACCAAGGCAATTTGCCTGCCCGGTAAATGAGCTACTGCCAATTAAGTCAAATGACCTGTTTATTTTGGAAAAATGTTAGGTTTGCTCTCAACCCTCTAGAAGGTGCTGCTACATAATAGTTAGAATTGGGCCACTGATTAAAACAAATGGATGAGCCACTAATTATTTTCTTTCTGAAATAGAAATGATGGATACAACATGCCCTGTATTCAATATGGCCCTTAAGACAATGACAGCTTGCATTCATTTTATCTGCTTAAATTATATAACACATTCCATTATTTAAATGGACTTGTGCTTTGCTTCCATATCTCTGAATTCTCATTTTTTCTTAATTAATTAATTCAATCTTTCATTCATTTACTCATGAAATATTTACTGATTTATGATCTATTGTGAACAAAACACAATACCAGGTGCTAAGATGACAGAAAAAAATCATATTTGATTAAGTTAATTGATGAACTGATCCTCAGGCTATTTGAAGGATGGATAGGAGTTAGCTGGAGAAGAAGACAATCAGAGAAAAAGGAAGATAAAGAAAACAGAGGCATCTCAGAACATAGTGTGCTAGTACTACAGTTATTTCAGTAGCTCACAGAGAGTTTCAGTGTGAAGATGCTGGGAAGGTGGGTGTCATTTGATTACTGATGTACACTACATACTGGAGTTTGGAGTCTATTGTAAAGACAAGGGAGTCATTGAAAGGATTTACGTTTACATGTGATGTGCTAGAGACATGACTGTTCTAGTTTGCTAATGCTGCTGGGAATGCAAAACACCAGAAATGGATTGGCTTCTATAAAGGGGATTTATTAGGTCACGAATTGAGAGTTCTGAGGCAATAAAAGTGTCCAAACTAAGGAATCAACAAGAGAATACCATCACTGAAGGATGGCTGATGGCGTCTGGAAAACCTCTGTTAGCTGGGAAGGCACATGGCTGGCATCTGCTGATCCTAGGTTGCGTCCCAGCTCCTCTTTCAGCTCCTATGCATTCTTGGTTCTTTCTCTCAGGATGTTTCTCTTTAAGCAACTGGGAGTCCTGTCTTAGTATATCCTGGGGCAAACTATGGTCTTCATCTCTCTTAGCTTCTCTGGAGCAGCAAACTCTGTGTTAGCAAGTCTGCTGTTAATGGCCATCTCCAAAATGTCTCTTTCAGCTACAGCAGAAAGTTCCTTCTGTCTGAGCTCTTATAGGGCTCCAGTAAACTAATCAAGACCTAAGATGAATGGACAGGGCCATACCTCCACGGAAACAATCTAATCAACAGGTCATCTGCTAATCAAAGTTGTCACAGTTGGATGAGTCACATCTCCGTGGAAACACTCAATCAAAAGGTTCCAACCTAATCAACGCTAATACGTCTGCCCCCACAAGATTGTGTTAAAGAACATGGCATTTTGGGGGACATAATACATCCAAACTAGCACAATGACTCACCCACAGGGATTTGGAGAAGATTGTTGAGGAGGGAGAGAAACCAGTCAGAAGGGCACATTCAGGTTAGAAATGAATTTTAAAAAAATAAATATGACTTTCTAAACCTGACTTTCATGGACACAGAAAGTGACATTAGAAGAAATCTCACAATCATAAGAAATCTCACAAGGCCCAGATCACTTCACCAGGGAATTCTGTCAATCTTTAATGATCAATTGCCATGAGATCATAGAGTTACCTGGCATTATTTGGTCTTTTAAGGAAAGTAGAAAATGAAGAAAAACATCTAAATCCATTTAATCAAGTGAGTACAATATTTACTTCAAAACATGAGAGAGATTGCAACCAAAAAAAACTACAAATTAATATCACATGTGAATATTTTTGCAAAAATCTTTAATCAAATATCAGAAAGAAAAATTCAATAGTACATTAAAAATTTATTCATCATGACAAAGTAGGGTTCATTCCAAAATTCCAAGAGTGGTTCAATATTAGGGAATCTGTTTTTCATATATTGAAGAAATAAAACAAAATTTCTTTGGTTTCGGAAAAAATTATTGAAAAGTTTTATCATTGCTTTTGTTAAAAAAAAAAAATACACACACAGTAAAATCAGAGTCATTGATATATCCATTTTGTAGAGGGGAAAGTGGGTAGTGGGTGGAATGTGAAACTATTGTAAAGGCAGACTAAACAGATCTTGGATTTTGGAGATAAGTATGTGGTTGTAGTTGAAGAGGGCTCTTAATTGTCTAGCCTGGTATCAGCATGCTCCAAACGAAATAAGGGAAATCCAGACGTGTAACAGGTTTGAAGAAACAAATTATTTTTGGTTTCAGAGTAGAAGAATCAGGGGAATATTGAAGTCCTAGAATCTATGGAGAACAAAGAACTGGGGAATATAGATCTTGGGGAAAATATTGGTGCTGGAGACAATTCTAGCATCCTTGGTTTTCAGACGAGAGGTTATTATTTTTTTTGAGAGTTATTGCAATATTATTGCATAAACACTATTGGAGCCTTTTCTGGCTGTGCTAACTTTCTACATATGCTCTTGTCTCTTGTAAACATTAGCCCTCCTCCAGTTTAATGTAAATGCTCTTCAAAACCATAAAACATTGTTACTGCTGTACTTACTTAGCATTTAGAGGGCTATTTATATTTAAAAGTACTTTACAATCCTTGGAATAATATTAGATACCGAGTAGCTCTTATCCTTTATAAAAAGTAGTTGGCCAAAATGTGTTAAAGAGAACAGTTTGACGTCTCTCAACTATATTTGGCTCACTTTTTTAAATGTCTATTTTAATTCAAGTATGTTGTGTTGACTGTAAAAAAAAAAAGAGAGAGAAATCCATTTATTTTAAAATGACTCCTTGTGCCCTTACCTTGTGTTATTTAAGTTTGAGGCAGAATATGGTTTGAATCCAGGCTAGTCTGACTCTGAATCTAGACTAGAATATTATCTTTGGAATCCGTTAATATTTTTCCCCTGCAATTTTATTGAGATATATTCACATACCATAAAATCTTCCACAGTGTACAATCAATTATTCATAGTATCATCATATAGTTGTGTAGAATCCTTTATTTTAACCTCAACTCAAATAGTTGGTATCCTCTGATTATATATATATATATATATATATATATATATGTATATACTAGGCATTATGGTTATTTTGGATGAAGATACCAGTAAGAATAGTTGCCTTTTATTGAAGGCCTCCCATGTGCCAGGAACTGTGAGAAATATAATATCTTCTATAATCTCAATAGTTAGAGAAACCAATGAACTATTGATAGGTTGTTACTTTACTGGAAGAAATCATAATCAAAGAGATTATGTAATGTCCAAAATTACATATTTTAAACCTGGGACCTCATTGGTTTTGGATGATGAAAAAAAAAAAAAATGAAAGATAAGAATCAGGGCCAGAATTTAAAGCTGGCTCTTTCTGAATACAAAATGCATGCTCATTCTTTCACTTGACTATCTTCCAGGCTTCCATTTTAGCTCTAGTCATTCTTTACTTGCCCTTTGTCATCATGATAAGCCATGTCCTGGCCAGGTATATTGTGGAAGTACTTTCCAAAGAAGGCTGCAAAACTTCCTCCCTCCCCACATGGTCTTCTAAACCTTACCACATCCTATCAAGACATTGCAGTCTAATTCCTATGCCTTTGAACATGGGTGATCTTTGTGACAATATCGATCACTAGAACACTGTAGACGTGTTATGTGACATTTGAGGCTAGGTCATCAAAGGCTTACCCTTTGCTCAGTGGCACAGTCTCATCTGAGCCTGATCTGAACTGTAAGAAGTTTGACATCACTGATGCCTCCCAGGTGCAATGAAGCCTAAACCATCCCATGCCAACAGTCAGTAGTCCCAGCCGCAACCAGACTGCAATTGAATGAGAAATCCTGAGCCAGAGCTCCCCAGCTGAGTCCTTCCAAAATCCCTCCGTCACCCAAATTGTAAGTCACTTGTTTTAAATGACACATTTTGCATTGTTTTGTTGTGCAACAACTGGAGCAGATGCTTATGACACTGGTTGGCAAACTACAGTCTGTAGACCAGATCTGTTCTACCAGCTGTTCTTGTAAATAAAGTTTTATTAGGACAAAACCACACCTATTTGTTTACATATGACCTATGACAGCTTTTCTGCCGCCATGACAGTGTTTAGTAATTTCAACAAAGACAGTCTTGTCTACAAGGTCAAAAATATGTTCTATCTGACCCTGAGGTGGCTTGGAGTTATAAATCCACAAAACCATGTTCTTAGTCTAAAATCGTTTGTGTGGGTGTGAACTCATTGCAAAATGGACCTTTTGTTGACATTACTTCAGTTAAAGCGTGGCCCAACTGGATCAGGATGGGTCTTACTGCTATTACTGGTGGCTTTGTAGAGAAGTCCACAGAGAAAGAAAAAGCTATGGGAAGCAAGAAGCTGGAAGTCAGTGGAATCCAGAAGAGAAAGGAGAAGATGCCATGTATGTTGTCCCTGGCAGAAGGCCAGACACTGGGGATCCCTGGCAGCCAGCCCCAGCAGGCCACAGTCTTCTGGCATGCCTGGCTGATGCCTCAATTTTGGATTTCTCCTAGCCTCGGAACTGTGAGCCAAAGGATTCCTGTTGTTTAAGCCAACCCATTGCATAGTGCTTGTTTTAGCAACCAGGAAGCTAATACAAGCCCTTGGCAGAAAAAGTTTGTCGAGTCGACCTGTGGACATCCTTTTTTCATATTCCTGAGCAAAATTTGTTTGCTTGTTTTGTTAATCCTTGGCTTGTGAGCCAGATTCATGTTCTCTCCTTGATCTTTTCTAATTGGCCTTTTGGGATTTCCTTTGATTCTTGAGTCTACTTTATGTAGAAACAGTATCTCCTATATGTTCCATAACCAAACACATTGGACTATTTTTGAGCCTAATCGTAGACTCCTCTGTTCATCCTCTCTCTCCTTTTCATTCGCCCAACCCTCCATTCACGTAGAGTTTCTGGATCTCAACTTACTCATCTATTGGGATAAAGTATTTTGCGAATGGCATTTTTATCCTCCTCCCTGTACTTTGCCCTCATGACTTGCTTTCTTCAGGGGGCAGTAGTGAATATGATGCAAGCAAATACTGGAAAAGTAATTGCACACTGGTGCTTGTGCTCTTTTGTTGCTGGGAATCCTCTGCCTCCATATGAACCAACTTGAGCCTGTCTCCTGGAGGATCAGAAACCATGTCCTGGCTGAAATAGGCATTCCAGCTGACCCAATGCCCCAAATGTGCAGACAGCCAGCTGAGGACCCAGGCACGTTAGCAAGGCCATCGTAGATGATCCAGACTCAGCTGCTCCAATGCAGAATCACCAGATATGTATGTAAACCATTAAATTTTGGAGGGCTTTGTTACACAGTGAAAGCTAAGTGATAACACCTTTAAGTCTAGAGTGGTTTCTTAGGTCCCTTCCAGCTTTCATGGTTTCTATATCTACTCCTTGGTACAACAGGGAGTGACTTAGAAGAAATCATTAACCTCAAGGAGCAACAAAGGTTAAAATTATATATGCCAGTCAACGAAAATTTTTTCAACTATCATCATCCTTTAATAAGAGAAGCTCAGGATTAGCATTTGTGGGTAGAGAAAGACGATGTTTACTTTCCTAATTTTTTTTTTTTCCTAAATTGTGGAATAATATGCATAACATAAAATTTACCGGTTTATTTTCAAGAGTATAATTCAGTGGCATTTTGTACATTCACAATGCTATGCAACAGATTCTGATTGCAGACAGTTTTCCTCAGCTCAAATGGAAACCTTGTATCATTGAGCAGCCACTTCCCATTTGCCCCTGATCAGTTCTGTCTCTGTGGATTTGCCTACTCTGGATATGGCATATAAATGATGTCATGAAATTTGTATGTTTTTTGTCTGGCTTCTCTCGTTTAGCAAAATGTTTTCAAGAGTCATCCATGTTGCAGCATAGACCAGTTCCTCATTCCTTTTTATGGCTGCATACTATTTTACTGAATGGATATGTCACTCTGCATCCCCTATCGTTTGAGTTGAAGTTTTAATAGCAGTAACATAGAAGGGAGAACTTAAGCCCTGAACCAAATTGACATGATTTGGGTTGTTATGGATTTCAAGAGACATAAAAGTCACATGAAGAAGGAGCAGGAAGGCATGGAGATTTTCAGATTAAATGGATGGGTGAAGAAAGACCAAGAATAACATTTGTCAATTACATAATGATACTATTTTTTTAAAATGCCTCCTGAGTTCACCCAGGCAGTTCTGGGCAGGTGAACATTAGAATCTGGGACAGCCAGACAAGTCCAGTGGCTTGATGAAAAACCTCTTCTCCTCCCTGCCCACATTTTAATTTCTCAAAAAAAGATATTTTTATATGTGCCATTACCACACTTCTGTATAAAATAATTTTCAGCAAATTTCATTTTCTAGCATTTCATTTCCCAGTGGTAATTCCAAATAAAATGTAGATAAAAACATTAAATGTAGCTACCTACAGCTTTGGCACTGGGCAAGTTTCCATCCACAGGCATTCTACTGGGCTCACAAAGAAGGCTTTTTATATCACTGAATTATACTGTACAATCACACGATAATTTAGAACAAAAAGTAAAGGTCAGGCAGTTAATGTCTCTACCGGTGACCTTTTCACTACCAACCCTTTGCAAAGCCATCTGTATTAGCAAGTTCAGATGCATCTTCTAAAGAAGCTATACATTTCCCTCCAGGAGTTGGGTTTCTGCTTTGAAAGGTCCCCCATGGGGAATGGAATCTGCTGAAAACATTCACAGGGAAGCAAAGTTCTCATTGTTCTCCTGAGAGAATCCGTGGCAATTGGAAAAGTGAAACGTGAGAGCCAGCAGCTTCCAAGCTAAATATTAATACTGAGCCTTCAGCTACTTACTTGGATCTTTTGATTCCAGAAAGAGCTTCTCCTCTTTCCTATGCAGGAAGAATGTGGAGTCTGCCAAAGGTCAGCTATAATATGAGCCACGAGTTCATAACATGGTTAACTGGCTAATAGGCTTCTCTTGTGAGATAACCTTCAGCAACAGAATAAAACCTCCTCTCCAGCCCAATTTCCCAAGGTCACATGAAATAAAAATAGCATCCAGTAATAGTGGCCAGAATAAGTGTCTTTAGCATAATGAATGCTCAGTAAATGTTATTTGAATTGAATTAATCATCCATATTATTTCATTTCAGGGAAATACCTGTGGATGAATACTTGGAAGAAAATAACATGAGAAACTGGGTTTCTTGTCTGTTTAGTTCAGCAAACAGCATCGAACACTCATTGTGGGGCAGGCCGGCCCTGGGCATGTCACTGTGGATACTCAGACAGGCCAGGGACATCCCTACTGAACCCTACTGAACTTCTATGCCTTGTCTCTAATTCACCAGCCCTTATCAAATTCACAACAGTTCCTCTTTTATTTGTTTGCTTTTGTGAGCCCAGCAAAGACTTCTATATTGTCAAGTCCAAAGGAAACAATTTTGGTCTCAGTTTAGCTCCTTCTTCGGTAGCATTTGATAGAATGGAAATTTTATTTCTGGAAGTAGCCATGTTCTCCCTTAATGGTTCCCTCTTCTCAGTCTCCTTCTGGGCTCCTCCGCCCCCTCTCCCTTAGTTCTAAGGCTAGGCTACCTTGTCATCTCTTTTACATTCTTTCCTTGGTGACCTCATGCACATCCATAGGTTATTACTGCAGAGCTTAAATCTCCAACACAGAAGTCTCCCCTGCATGTGTATTCATTCATTCATTCATCACTCAGAAAATATGAGGACAAAATCAAGATTTCCCAAGATGTTAAACCAAGAAATAAAGGTGCTTTCTGGAGTTGTGTTACCAGAAAGAGTGCAAAGCAGAAAGAGTTGAAAGAGGTTGACTCTGGGAAGGAATATGAGCATTGAGGAAAGGTGAGGACAAAAGGTTTTGCTTTACATCATAGACTCCTATGCAGTTTGGGGATTCTGAAAATGCTGCTCAAGTGTTACCTCACCAGAGTCTACAGGGTTGGTATTTAAAAGGCACAACCCCAGTACCTAACCCAGGCTTCAATGAGCAAAACTGCTGGTGGTTGTTGTTATACACAGTTGGCTTTAGGAAATAACTGTTTAAGCCTATGCATTCACTTTTTTTTTTGCATTTTGAAATAAATTCAAAGTTATATGAACAGTTGCAAAAACAATACTAACCCCATACAAAGAATTCCATCATACCCTGACCCCCCTCCCCCGATAGCTCAATCCACCAACTTTAACATGCTGTCACATCGTTATTTCTTTCCCTCCCTATCTATCATCCATCATCTATGGCTCTGTCTTCTGAACATATGAGAGTTAGCTGCACACATCCTTGAACATACACTATAATTCACGTATACACTTCCCATGAACAAGAACATTCTTTTCTGCAATTCCATTAAGCGCAGCTAAGAAGTTCAAGAAATTCAACATTGATACAAAGACTACATTCTATATTTCCTTTTCCTTATGTCTCAACTGTGTCCCTTTGAGCCACCTGTCCTCTGTCCTCCAATCCCATCCAAGTTCATCCTTAGCATTCAATTGTCATCTAGACTGTCTTTTTTTTTCAGTTGTGGGAACATATATACAGCCTAAATCTTCCCATTCCACCCCCTCCCTAGCCTTCCATTAGTGGGATTAATCACATTTAGAATGTTGTAATGCTCTTTCCCACCATCCATTACTAGAAATTTCACCTCAAACAGCAACCCTACGCTCATTTCTTAACTTCCCATTGGCCCTTCCCCCATTTCTCTTAGCCCAAACTCTACTTTTCATCTCTATGGTTATATTCTCTGATAATTTCTTTGTGTTTACTGTGGGGCTTAAAATTAACCTCTTAAATCCCTATCAATCTTGTTTTTCTTTGATACCACCTTCACTTCAATAGGACACATAAACTATGTTCCTATTTTCCTTCATTCCCCCACCTTTATATAGTTGTCTAAAATTACAAATCAAAAATAAAGTAGTATTGGTATTTATATTTACCATGTGACCTTTACTGGAAATCTTTATTTCTTCATGTGGTTTCAGTCAAATGTTTAGTGTCCCTTCCTTTCAGCCTACACAATTCCCTTTAGCAATTCTTGTAGGACTGATCTACTGGTGATGAAGTCTCTCAGCTTTTGATTATCCAGGAATGTTTTCATCTCCCCCTCATTTTTAACCTCCAGGTGTTTATGAATCTTCTAAGTCTCTGGTGGTTATTGACTTCTATTTGTATTCCTTCATGGTCAGAGAATGTGCTTTGAATAATTTCCATTTTTTAAAATTTATTGAGGCTTGTTTTATGTCCCAGACTATGGTCAATTCTGGAGAAAGTTCTGTGATCACTAGAGAAGAATGTGTATCCTGGTGAATTGGGATGTGATGTTCTATATATGTCTGTTAAATTTCTCTATATCTCTCTCTCCTTTCTTTGTTTCTCTGTCAGTAGGGCTCCCTTTAGTATCTGAAGTAGGGCAGGTCTTTTATTAGCAAAATCTCTCAGCATTTGTTTGTCTGTGAAAAATTTAAGTTCTCCCTCAAATCTGAAGGAGAGTTTTGCTGGATAAAGTATTCTTGGTTGGAAATTTTTCTCTTTCAGAATTTTAAATATGTCATGCCACTGCCTTCTCACCTCCATGGTGGCCGCTGAGTAGTCACTACTTAGTCTTATGTTGTTTCCTTTGTATGTGGTGAATTGCTTTTCTCTTGCTGCTTTCAGAACTTGCTCCTTCTCTTCAGTATTTGACAGTCTGATCAGAGTATATCTTGGAGTGGGTTTATTTAGATTTATTCTCTTTGGAGTTCGCTGGGCATTTATGCTTTGTGTATTTATATTGTGTAGAAGGTTTGGGAAGTTTTCCCCAACAATTTCTTTGAATACTCTTTCTAGACCTTTACCCTTCTCTTCCCCTTCTGGGACACCAATGAGTCTTAAGTTTGGACGCTTTTAACTTTATTTATTGTATCCCTGAGATCCATTTTGATTTTTTTGATTTTTTTCTCCATTCTTTCTTTTGTTCTTTCATTTTCTGTTCTGTGGACTTCTAGACACTGAGATGTTGTTCAGCTTCCTCTAGTCTTGTATTGTGAATATCCAGAGTCTTTTTAATTTGTCCAACAGCTTCTTTTATTTCCATAAGATCTTCTATTTTTTTTATTTACTCTTGCAATGTCTTCCTTATGCTCTTCTAGGGTCTTCTTTATGTCACTTATATCCTGGGCCATGGTCTTCTTGATGTCCTTTAAATCCTTTGCCATGTTTTCATTCCTCGATTGTAGCTCTTTGATTAATTTTTCAAGGTACTTTGTTTCTTCCGATATCTTGATTTGTGTGTTTGAAGTTGGATTCTCCATATCGTCTGGTTTTATCATATGCATTAAGATTTTCTGTTGTTTTTGGCCTCTTGGCATTTGTTTTGCTTGATGGGGTTATTTCAAAAAAAAAGGATATTGATCTAATTTTTCAGAAACACAGTTTGGTGAAGTATACTTTCTCTAACTAACCAGCAGATGGTGTCTGTGAGTCACCTATACCCCTCAAGTCAGTTCTCAACCTTGTTCCCGCAGTGTGTGGGGAAATCATTCTTGTGGGTTCAGTTGGTGAACTCAGTTTGGGTGTGTTGCTGGAGACATCTGCCCTGAATGTGGGGCATGTGTACGGGTGGCCAGGGAGGAAGGGCAGTTTTAATGTTCAAATCCCCCTGGTTCCCAGGGATTCAAGGCCGCCGCAAGAATCTAAGCCTTCATTTCAGTTCAGCCCCAGACCCTCTCTCTTACTGATCCACAAACCACTGGACTTGGCTTAGCATCCCTGGGTTCTCCGAGCGGGTCCCCCCTCCCAGCTGTGATCCTCCAGGAGCTCTGCCGAGGCAATGCTGTGCTATGTCACCAGTGCGCGCCGTCCCTCAAGGGCAGCCCTGGACCATAGGGCCCTGCAGTGGCATGCTCTCGGCCTGAAGCAAAAATGGCCAACCGGGGTATCTCGACCCCCCCCCCCCCACTCCTTGCACAGTTCCTCCTTCCCAGCTCCAGGACAACTGGCTGGGCTCTGGGCTGTGGGCATGGCCCCGGGCAGGAGTTTATCCAGGCCTCCGGGGGGCCAGCTGTTAGCCGCAGAGTTTCTTTCTGCTTCCAGCTCTCCCCTCCGCTCCCTCATACCCAAGGGTATCTGCAGCAGACTCTCCTCCAGGCCAGACACCGAGAGGCCAGCCCAGCCCCCTCTTGCTGTGTTTTACTGCGTGGTTCCCACTATTGCAGCTGCGGCTGCTCCTGGGTTTTTCCCTTTTTTTTTTTTTTAAAAAGAGCCAGCAGGTCTCAAACACTGAGCCCTGGCTTCTCCAGGCCACCGTGCGGCTGTGGGTCTTCCAGCCAGCTTACTCACTCATTTCAGAATGCAGATTCCTGGTTTCACCAAGTATATGGCCCCTCTGGACCTAGGAGACCTCGTCCAGCTGGTGCATCACTGTAACTGGTATTCTGGGTCACTTTCTGGTTTTTAGCTAGTGTTTCTCACGGAGGTGTTTTTTCACCCTGTCTCAGCTAGCCACCATCTTAGTTTCTCCTGCATTCACATTTGAATAATAACTTGGCCTCATCCCACAGATTTTCTGCGTGTGTGTATGTTTTTGCTTTGTTTTGTTTTGTTTGCTTTTGTATCTAGTCTTTAATTTGAGTTTTGTTTTGCCATTGAAACTGGAGATATTTGTTTCATTTTCAGGCCTACACAGGTTGGTATTTTTATTCTAAAATGATTCAATTCTTATCATATTGAATCATGGCCAGAAACTATTGTCTGAAACATTTCTAAATTTTATTTTGAAAGTTTTTTCTGTGTATTTTAAATATTCAAAATTTGATACTTAAAAAATGCTTATTTTCTCTAAGCATGAATTTTATATTATACAGATTACATTTTGGGCTTCTCCAGGTCTTTATAATTTTATTTAGTGTTTCTCTATTAAAGGTATCAAAATATGACAAAAGTATATGAAAATTCTTTATTGTAAGTGAGTGTGATTATATAATTTTTACCTTGTAGATCTAACAAGTTATATACTTGTTATAACTATCACATTTTTTACAGCAAAAAGGCTCATGACTATTATATCTTTTTTAGAGATTTTACTTTTCATGATTATAAAATACTCCTTTTTCCCTTTTTAATAGTTTTTACCTTAAAAGCTACTTTCTCTCTTATTAATATTGACACTTCTGCTTTTTTCCCCTTACTTTAGGTCTTCATTAGCCTGAAAGTCTTCAACTTCCTATTTCAATGTTTATGTGCCATTTTGATCCGATAATAAATATGTGCCATTTTGAAGCCATAATAAATATATAGCCATGGATTTTTATTTCCAGAACCTGTGATAGAAGTTATTTAAATCATTGTTGTTTTTCTTTAACAACTAATATGTTTGTTCCCTTTTCAGTCAACTTCTCTTTTGTTTTCAGTTGATTACTATTTCCTGTCTCATTTTTTCTGCTCTGACATTAATTGGTGTTAATGTGTTTTATTTGGTTGTTTGTCCTCTTCTAATCTTTTCCAAGTTCTACATTTCTTCTTCAAATGACTACTTGAACAATAGCTTTTGCCATTATAAAATATATTTTGGGGATACTTTTAGTTATGTGTTCCCCTTTCCTTCCCACTCCACGTGTTCAGGAGCTTGTTTATTGCTTTTGTTTTTAATTTTGGTAGTCTTTACTTATGTTAATCATATTGCTCCTCTTGCATAAAAGCCTCCTTTTGTTTGGACAATGCAGTGGCCTTGTTAACTTCTCTGAATGTAAGCATTAAACTTTTGTTTGTTTGCTTGCTTGCTTTTTCCTAAATTTCTTCTAGTTTTACACCAAGTCTATTCAGGAAGGGCTATTTCATTCCCAATTGTTCATCTTAGTCCCTTCCTTTGAACTTTGGATTCCCCTTCAATGCCCAGTGATGTTCTCCTATCTGGACTTATAAGTAAATGTGGAGGGCCAAGAACATAAAATGTGCCTATTTTAAGTATGTATTTCAATGGGTTTTCATATCAAAGATTGTGTTATCATTAACTCAATGAAAAAGAAACCTCATACCCTTCAGCTATGACCTCCCAAGTACCCCAATTTCCCCAATCTTAAGCAACCACTAATCAACTTTCTGTCACTACGATTATTTTGACCATTTAATATAAATGGTATCATATATATGTGGTCTTCTGTTTTTGGCTTCTTTAACTTAGATACATGTTTTCAAGATTTGTCCATGTTGTTGCATACGTCAGTACTTCATTTTTTTTTCTATGGCCAAGCAATATTTCATTAGCATAGATATACCACATTTTTGTATCCAACTGATAGTTTCTACCTTTTAGCTTGTATGCCTATTCCTCAACAAGTTGTTACATGCATATATGCATTCATTTGAGTATATTCCTACCAGTAGAATTGCTGGGTCAAATGGTAACTATGTGCAACTTTTGGAAGGACTACCAGACTTTTTTCCAAAGTGGCTACAATGTTTTACATTCCCACCAGCAGGGTATGAAGGTTTCAATATTGCCACACTCTTGTTAACCCTTATTATTAACTAACTTTTTGATTAGAGCCATCCTCATGGGTGCAAAGTAACATCTCTTTGTGTCTTTGATTTGCACTTTCTTGATGCTTGAACATTTTTTTTTAACCTCATAAAAACTTGCTGACTGCTTCCTATGTGCCAGGCACCATTCTAGACAAAGGGATGCTTGACCAAGCAGAGGTCCCTGCTCTCAAGATGCTTAACAGTTCAGTAGAAGACAAAGACAACAAGCAATTTTCTTAAAGTAAGGCTCTGTGATGAAAATAAAGCAGGTTGATGTGAGAGGCAGGGCAGGTGTTTTACCTAGGATTGTAAGAGCATCTATGAGCAAGTAGCCTCTGGCTGAGACCTGAGATAAAAGGGGCAATGGACATGGAAAGATCTAAGAAGAGAGCATTCCAGGCAAAGGGGACAGCTAATGTAATGATCCATGATGGAAACAAGCTTGGACTGTCCAGAAGACAGAAGGAAGGTGATTGTATTAGGGAAAGAGCTAAGAAGAGAGTGAAGAAGGATGAGTTCAGAGAGGAAGGCAAGAACCGAGTCCTGCAGGGCCATGTAGAGGGTGATTGCCAAACATATTTAACAGTCACCAGAGCATAAAATTTGGAAGGCAAAGCAGAGGAAAGGGAGAATTCCCAGTTTTCTCACCCTGGTAGGTGGACCATGGTGTGACCTTTTTAGCAAGATGGGTAAGTCATTTACAAGAAGAGGTTTGGTGGTGCACAGAAGTGAAGATTTTCATTTTGAACATGATAAGTTTATGCACTAAGTAAATGAAGTAGTTGGGCACCCATATCTGTTTTTTAGATGAGTGGTTTCGGCCAGAGTTATATACTTGGCTTTATTGGCATACAGGATAATATTGGACGCCTTGAGGCTGCCCTAGAGAAAGTTGGAGAAGAGAATGGAGCCCCTGGATCGCTTATTGAGTATACCAGTATTCAGAGGTGGAATAAACACCTACAGGGGTATTGAGAGGAGGAATCAACTTGTTCAAAACACCAAGGAAGTGTACTGTCATCAATATCAGGAGAAGGGAATGTTCAAAAAAGTCTCTGGCCAAAAATTTCAAATGGGACTTAATTGCTAATGGGCATTTTTAACGGCTCATGTAAACTCTTCTGGATCAAATGGTGATCCGTGGTGTACAGCTGAAATATATTTCTGAAGTGGTCAATACAAGTTCTTAAACTATACACACAGACTGAATTTTTAGCATATTTGTTTGTTTGTGGTTTGATTTGGTCTAGGAATGACAATGTTGATACAAAAAAAGGACAGTATAGATAGAACAAATGAGAAATCTAAGTAAGTGCATGCTGCTCTGATGCACATATAAATAAATATGTAGGAGTTTAAATATGCACACACACATACAAATACTTTTTATTTATCTATATATGTATAAAATGTCAGTTACAATTATTTTTATAATCAAAAGACTGATAAGGCACTAAACAGGGAGAAAATATTTGTGAAATAGTTATTAAACAAAGGACTCATATCCAAAATACATAAAGCATAAAGAACGATACCTCCATAATAAATGGACAAACAACTCAATAAAAAAGTGAGCAACAGATATAAGCCACACACCTAGCAATGGAAGATATACAAACAGCCAATAATGACATGAAAAAGTGCTCATCACTTTAATTAAAACCTCGATGCATACCCACCAGATCAAATAAAACTTCAAAAACAGAATAATAAGGAAATAATAAATACTAATAAAATTAGAAGCAAAATGGCAAGAACCTCAGCCATCAAAGTTAGTATTTTCCACAAGGGTGTTGTATCCATTTTTGGTTTTTCAGTGATCTAGTGTAAAAGACTAGAAAGTTAAACTCTAGGAAAAGGCAATAACAATTATCACACCGACCGTCGGGTTCTCTGATAGCGTTGTCATGAAGTTTGGGCAGAGTTCAAGTCGAACAAAGAATCCAGGACTTGTCTGAAAGGAAAGCAGACTTATAAAAGTTTGCCCAGATGAGAATACCCAAGGAATTGCAATTCAAAATTTCTATTCACTTGTCCTTCTTATACTGTGAGCTGCTACACGACCTCTCCATTTTCCTCCTGTCCCCTTTACCCTTGCATTATTTCATAGCCCGTGGACACTGATGCCAAAATCAGCCTCAATGCATTCAGCAGACATGATTGAATGGTTTTGTCGAAGTAATTCAATTATGATCTGCATTACAAAAGGTGATATACGTATGACTCTTTGGTGTTTGGACCTGTTCCTAAATTCACACAATTCCACCTGGGTATCCATCCCTGGCTTCCCTGGCAGACGTGACACCAACCTTGAGAGAAGAGATGGCTCCAGAAATCTCTTCGGGCTGTCTCCCCACTTCATTCCATTTCTCTCTGTCTCTGTCTCACTTTCATTTTAAATATCCTAGACACAGCAAAAATCTTCTCTTTATATATCGGTGTTTAGGATCAAGAACATGCTAAGATAAGTGATACTTTGTCTCAGAGAAATTAAGAAAATGTTAAAACTTCGGAATTTGTCAACAAAAGTCAAGGCCTGATTTTAGGTTAAGCAGGAAACTTGTTTATATTTTTGTTAATCATGACGTGAAATGTAATATTTTTATTGATGACATTTTTATTAAATATTACCATAAAATTCTTTCAAGCTTTATATGAATAAATAATTCCAATACTAAATAAACTATGTTAGAAGATAAACATAAATTCTAAGTTTATTTTATGGTGTTAAAATAAAATTCCAAGTTTATTTTGTAACCCCTGTAACAAACCCAACAATGATGTCCCTCCAAAAATCTTATAAACAAATACCATTTTTTTGACAAGATGAAATAATCTAAATAAAAAATAAGTTGAATTCAGTTGTAACACACCGTGACTAAGGACCATTTAAGCAATCAAGTCAAGCATGGCTTCATACCAGAAAGGTGATAACATATATCACATCAGTAAGTCATATGGTTACTGATAATAGTAATTGTTACCTGTGATTTCCATGGGACAATCCTTTTCTTACTGCTTTACATAATTATCTCGATTTATCCTTACTATAACCCTTTAAGGCACAGAGAAGTAGAAATTCCCAGGTCACACAGAAAATTCTGGAAATGGGAAAAGTTTGCATAACCAGTGATGCAAACTACGGCTTACCTAAAAGTTGGTCATGGATTTCAGATGGAAATGGTGTGAATTTTCTAACCATTGACCCAGGTTTGAAACTTGGCTCAGTATTCTGCTAGTTAGGTTGCACATATCACTTCAGGTCTGAGTCCTCACTTTCCTCAAAATTTAAAATGGAGAAAGAAAAATCCTATCAAGAGTCTCCCTTAGGGATTGGCAGGTAACTGTTGTAGGTTTGCTGGTAGCTGCTTGTCTGGTTATAATTATTACCAAGAAAACATAATAAGCAACCTAATTGTTCAAAAATAGGGACTGGTTGAATAAATTATAATACAAAAACATTGATGAAAAATATTTACTGGCATGAGAAAACACTCATGGTTTGTCAGATTAGATAACAGAATCATATTCTGTAATATATTGTTTTAGTTTTCTAGGTTTCATCAAGGTGATGCTTTCTTCCCAAAGACTGGCTCCTGGTGATCCTGGGCTCCTCCACCACATGGCAAAGCACATGGCGGCATCTGCTGGTCTCTCCCTTCTCTTCCAGGTTTCCTTGCTTTCAGCTTCTTGCTTCCATGGCTTTCTCTCTCTCCCTCTGTGTTCATTCCATTTATAAAGGACCCCAGTAATAGGATTAAATCCCATCCTGAATGAGGTGGGCCACACATCAACTGAAATAACCTCATAAAAAGGTCCTATGGGTACATACAGCTTCAAACCATATATATATATGTGTGTGTGTGTATGTGTATATATATATATATATATATATATATATATATATATATATATATATATGTTTCTTTTGGGGGTAGTGAGATTATTGGTGATTATCATGAATCTTTCCATTTGTCTTCAAGCATATCCCCCCAAAGCCTCCCTAGTGTAATTATTTTCCATTTTGCGTGTTCTGCTTCAATGCTTAATCTATAGTCCTACAGTTTTTATGTTGCTACAGTTAAAATATTCATCCAATTTTGGTTCTTTTCCTTAGTTAATTTTATGTGTTTAAAATTTTCCATGTTGCTTTTTAGTCTGTATATTCACCTTTTTAATGACTGCATAATACAATATTGAGTGAATATACAGCATTTACTTAACTTAGGTGATACTGTAGGTTTACCTGTTTTTCCCATTCAATTCACCCTTAAAAATTACAATTTTGTGAGTGTAATTAACAGCACTGAATTATTTATGTGAGTGAGGTTAAAAGGGGAAATTTTAGGTCATATACATGTTACTAGAATAAAAATTTAAAGATAAAAAATGAAAGTGCTAAGAAAATCTATGTTTGTACAATATTTTCTTACCCTGTCTGCTTTCTTTCCTTAGAATAAATCTCCTGGAGTGGATGTGTGGTGTTAAATTGGAAGAACTGTTCTTTCTGGCTTTCATTACCTGTTATGTCTCTCACCAAAGACGATTGCTCTGATTCACTCTGATAGAAAAAGGAAAAGTGACAAAATCATGATAATTATTCCATATCTAGCTGACAAGTTTAAGGGATTCTTTGTACTATTCTCTCTTTACTTTTGTGTGCATTTGCTAATTTTTACGTACTTTTTTTAATACATGGAAAAAGCACCTCTCTTTGAATGGGTTCTTGAAATACATTTTAGATTGATATAAACCCTTTGCCATGTTTGCCGAATAAAGAATAAAGAACGGAGAGTCTACACTCTTTCTTTTAATATTTTAATGTTTTAAAGAAAAATCGATGACAAGGTTTGAGGTCCATGGGCAACATCTTCCCTGGTAATCTTTCCACAGTAAACATGTTTGCCCGCCTGTCATTAACGCTCACTTTCTCTCTTTGTGATTCTGACAGCTCGTGGGATTAAATTCCGTCTATCGATTGGGGTGTGCTCTCCTTGTGGTGTTCTGATCAAAAGAAACATCGCTTTCCTTCTGCAGTGATAAGGCGCAGGAAACAGATGGCCTAATCTGTCACAAAAGTCATTTCTAAACTGCTTCCCCTCTCCTGACAAGCCACATAGGTGCCATTTCCCCTTCTGAATTATAAATTAAGGTGCTGCCACTTATGAGAGATGAAGAGGACAATTTTTCCTTTGACTGGAAAGGGCCAACTGGATTTCTAAAGCCAAAACTCAAAAACAGTCTGTGGGCATTGGTTTAAGCTCAGCTGCTTGGATCAGAAATCTCAGTTGACTGGGCTTTTAAAGAGTCATCGGAAAAGCCAATTAGTAGGAAGAGGATCAAACACATTATTTTGGTTTTTAAATAAATGTGTGATCAGGGAGGAAGGGGAAAAAAATAGCATTTATTTAAGACCAATGCGCTGTCCTGGTCCAGTTCCCAGACACTGTCTCATGGAATTCTCAATTGAGATTTAGATCTTGAAGTTGAGTTCCTGAAGAAGAAATCAAGGACTTGCCCCATGCAGTATAAGCTACACAATGGGTTTATGTTTTGAGGTCCTCTCCTATCTTATACCAAGAGCTGCCCTCTTCCACCAGATGACATTGAACAATTTGATTCCACATTCAGGAAGAGCTGGGTGGGATTTTCCTTGAGTAATCCTTGACCCAATCAATAACTGCATTTTAGGGTCTTAAGCATGAATTCAAATAGTTCTACATAAAAAGTTAAATCAGCCCCCCCCAATTATTAAATGTAAGTAGAAGGGAACAAAGGAAAACCACAATATTCTGTGTTCCAGAGAGCAAGCCATAAATAAGAAACAGTGATGTTCAAGTACAGTCCTCCCTCCTTCGTTTAATTTCAAAGAATGAAAGAGATGATGGAACTTTTCATGAAAATCCTCATAAGGCTCAAAATGAGGTAAGATATTAGATGTTAAAATCTGGACAAAGTATAAGTTCGACAATGTTTAATTTTACCCTGTGTTGCTGGAAAACAGCGAAGTTTAAGAAATCCTCCACAGCTTTTGGGTTTCCTAAAATGACTTACTGCAAAGAGCCATCCTTTCTCATATGATTTTGATAAGACTCACTGATGCCCTTTGTTTACGGATGACAAGGGCAGATGCAACCCCTCCATGTTCCCATTCTTTGATTGATAAATGTTTAGCTGAATTGCTTGACCCCACTGATCAATTAGAAAAAAATGTGGCTAAGTGTCTCCCCTTTTCCCCCACCCCTGAACTTTAAGGCACCTCTCCAAAAATAGACTGCTGCAGCATAAAATATTATAAGATCTACTACCTGATCTCATCACCCTTTCATCACAATTCCCCACACTAATTCTTTCTTCCCAATAAAAGAAAAAACCTTTTTTGCCTAACTCTTGAGATGTTTGCTTACCTTACGGTCAGAGTGTTCTCTAATTGCTGTAGTCCCCTCCCTCTATTTCAATATCCCCTTTGCCCCTTACAACAATCTTCACCTTACCAAATCCAGAATTGTTTTTCCTTTGACAGAATCATTTGGAAACATGAGATAATATTTTTTGCTAATTTTGAATGCTGATCCAATTAAGTTTTTACCAGCGAAATTATTATGATTGCCATAAAATTACAGGTTCCAACATGCCCCTATATTTGCCTTATTTGGTGATTTGGGGAAGTGAGCACTAGAAAAGTCTCCTGAGTTGGGATTTAGCTATTATCATTCATTTCCTGAGTCCTATAATCTTATCAAAGGACCACATAGTGTGGAGAGGAGAAGGGGGAAGGTCTGGGGCCCACCCCACAGGAGATAAGCTCACCAAGTAATCCCATGACAAGTTACTGCTCATTTGACTGAAAGTGGATTTCAATAGCCAGACTTCCTGTGCCAAAAATAATGTCACCCTCTTCTGGACCCCAAGTATTTCTCATTTTCGGGGGATTCTTGCATTTGTTGAACTGTCTCTGAATGTTCATTAATTTCGGTGTGAAGCAAATGTCAGCTCGAAACAAAAGGTGACCTAAATGTCGCAGCACCCTATGAGTATTAAAATAGAGAGTGCTCGTGAATTAATGAGCCCAATGGACACTCATTCTGTATGCAGAAGTAGAGGTGTCTGCTCAAGATGCTCTCATCTGCAGGCGCAAGAGATCGGCTGCCCCTCGGCCACTGGGTCACAGACTGGAAGAGAGAGCCGGCGGGTTATGAGTTGCAAAACGAGTTGACATTATAATTTTAAATGTTAATCATGCACATCAAAAGCACTTGGGCAGCTTCCCAAGATAATATAATTCTATTCCAGTGAGAGGCAGTACCCTGTGTTAGGAAGACCATGGAAATAGAAAGCAGTGGCCTTCCTATGTCAACTTTGGCACTAATTAATTGTGCAAACTCAGAAAATGAAGCTTAGATCTACAACTGGTTTCTCATCCCCTTGCTCCCTTCTGCCTCAACCCCCCCAACATATGCAAGATATTTTGTCTTATATTTCCCAATGTGGTGTATTAATCCCTTTAAAAAAATGAAATGAAAAAAATGTTTAAAATGAAAAGCAAGCATCCTTGGTTCCAAACCTTCCTCAATCCATTGTCTATAGGACATCAAGCTGATGACCACCACGGCCCCCAGGTTGACCCCAAAGGCAGCCACCTTTAACTGCTTCTGTACTTGGTGTTTTCAGGATAGTTATCTCCATATCTATGAATAATACACTTACACGTTTATGATTAATCAACTTTGGACGTGATAAATTAATGTTCTTTGATGATGTGGCAAGTTTCCCTCATTTGTATGGCACCCCTCCCCTTTACTCTGATCTTACTTTTTTAACTTTATATCACTCTTTTCAGTTCTACTTTAATTAAATATGTGCATTTGGTTACCATATTTTAACTCCAATTTTCTATACCTTCAAATTTCAAGTGTCCCTTGATTTTAGAGTCAGTAGACTGAGATTATTTGCCCACCTTTGTTTTCTCTAGGTCCCTCCTCTGCCACAGCTCAGCCCTTCTAGAGCTTCTCATTTGAACCTTAATTTATACATTATCAAGGTTTATGAAGGAGATGTTCAAAAAGCCACATTTTCCTCTAAATGTAATTAAGTTGTCCCATGCTTTGTCTACAGATGCATTCTAAAATTTATAATCTGATAAATGAAACATATCACTTTGTGCAAATATTCTTCACTGCAAAGCTTGGAAGTTACTATTTCCCTTTGCTGAAAGTCTTATCTGCTTACACTTGTGTCAGTCATACAACCATCATGTTCCAATGAAGTCTGCTTTGCATATTCCTCGTTTTCTCAAAATCCTGCTACATTTCAGTTTGTTTCATCTTTTGAACATGCATTTCTCTGGAAAACCTGATTGCCAACATTTTCTTGATGGTGTAAGAAACGAATTCCTGTTTGATCTCATATCTACTGTCCTTGTCTTCTTATCTATTCTAGCTATTGCTGGCATCATCTGGTCTTCTTCTAGAAGATGTTCTCCTTAGATCTCCTTAACTTCCAGTGCTACCTTGGACCACTGGCACTCGAAGCTTATTGCACAGCTATTTTCCTAAGTTTCACGTTCATCATACTAGGTTAGTGCCACTCTTTCATATCTTCCATATTTTTTCTCTCTTGTTTGCTGTTGTTTTATGGAATTCATTTTGTCAGGAAGCTGACATAAATTTGTGAGTTTTTTTTCACATTTTATTTTTGAGAGGTTGGTTGTCGTTTGCTAGGCAGACCCCTCAGTTCTTTGAAGGACTATGTCTTTTGTCTTCTGTCTCACTCTAAAAGAAATTCCATACCAGCCTTATTTGTGTTGCTTTGGCAATGACTCTCTCTGAAAGCTTTCAGAATCTTCTCTTGATCCTTGATGTTCTGAAATTTTATGAAAATAGTGACTAGGTGTGGTCTTTTTAAAATTCATCATTTTAAAAATTTGCTAGAACAGTTGAGATTGAAGTTTTGTATCTTTTCAGTTCTGGGAGAATTCTATTTTTTTTTTTTATTTCATTGGTAATTTAACTCCCTTTTTTTTTCCTTTTAATGTATTTCTTTTTCTGCAATTAACTCCTATTTATTGGCCAGATGTGATAGTCTCTGGAGTTTATCGTTCCTGCCACTTATCTTTTAGTTCATGTTTTCCAAATCTCTTCAATTAGGCATTTCTATATGGAAGATTATCTCATATCTCCATTTCATCCCTTTCACTTCAATTTTAATTTTGGGTGTTTTTTTTTGTTTGTTTGTTTGGTTTGTTTTGTTTTGTTCCAAAAGCAGTCTTATTTCTTAAAAGTTCTTTTGGCTCAATATCTTGTCTTTGTTTTGTGCATTATCTATCTGAGTCTTTCTGAAAGCAAACAATTCTAGTTATGCTCTAACTTTTTTCCATTATTTTTTCTGTTTATTTTATCTCGGCAGTTTAATTTTGTACTGCATGTTTCCCTTGGGTGTCTGATGATCGTCACGTTTCCTAATGCATTTATTAATGAGAAATGTAAAGTGTTGTTTTGAGTACTGTTTTCACAGCCTTGGCTTGTTGACTGCCAATCAAATGAATGACTAGGAAAGGGACCTGGATATTAGTCTGGGATATTTCCAAAAACTTGAGTAAGAAGGATATTGCTTGGAGGAAGCAAAACCCATGCTTTATGCTTTAATTGCCTGTGCATAGTTAATTTATGTTTTTGAAAGAATAACACCTCACTTATTTCTGGGGATGAATGTCCATCTCCCTTTATACAAGAGAATAATAGTAGTTATTTTTCAGTATAAAGATCTTTAATATTATACCTGTCTTAACAATTTCTGTTTTCTCTTTATTTTCTTCTGCAGGACCTATACTTTCTAAACCTAGAATCTAGTCTCAGGATTCTTCTTGAAGTTTCTTGCATTTCTGCTTCAATTCCCTCAAGGAATATTCTAGAATGTTGCTATCTCTGATCTTGAATCAATCAATAATCTTTGGTTTTCTAGAAAGTTGTAGAAATCTCATCTGATAATATTCCTGTTCTGGAAGCCTTCATTCATATTTGAGAAATCATTCTAGCAAACTGTGAATATGCACAAGAAGGAGCAAAAGAGGAGGCAGCAAGATCAGTGAGGAAATTGATCTAATTATTTAGGAGCAAAATACAGTAGCTGTAGCAGCAGAGATGGAGAGGAGGGAAAAGAAGAGCTATTTATAAGACAATGCCTCAGGATTATGCAGCTATTCCCACACCTATTGTGATAGTTTGAAGCTGTATGTACCCCCAGAAAAACATGTTCTTAGATTTAATCCATTCCTATGGGTATAAATTCATTGTAAGTAGGACATTTTGATGAGGGTACTTCCGTTCAGGTGTGACCCACCTCACTCAGTATGGGTTTTAATCCTATTATTGGAGTCCTCTCTAAGCAGAATGAAATCGGACATAATAAGCTGAAGGTTAATGGAACCCGAAGAGAACAAGGAGGCCTGAAGATGTTGTCATGTGCATTGCCATGTGACAGAAGAGCCCAGGACCAAGGATCACCAGCAGCCAGCCCCAAAATGCCACAGTCTCCAGGGAGAAAGAATCACCTTGATGATGCCTTGATATGGACTTCTGCTAGCTTCAAAACCATGAGCCAATAAATTCCCATTGTTTATGCCAATGCATTGCATGGTATTTGCTTGAGCAGCCAGGAAACTAAACTACCTACCCTTTTATCTATCACAACAAAGTTAATGCTCTGATACTGATTTCTCTTAGGAGTGTCTTTTCTACCTCTTGCTAACTCTCACTATACGTATTTTCCCCAAGTTTCCATCTCATGTTTCCATCATCCATTTCAATCCTATTTTGTGTCTTTGTTCTTAGCTTCATCTTCCTGGGCTAGAGCTCAGTCTTACTTAGTGGTGCTGCATTCTTTGGACTATATGAAGTAGCTTCTCTCCCTAACAGAGGTGTGGATTTCAGATCCCTTTCCCAAATCCCAACCTGCTCCTTCATTACTGTGCTGGTTTGAATATAATATGTCCCCCAGAAAAAGCCATACTCTTTGATGGAATCTTGAGGGGGCAGATGTATTAGTGTTGATTAGGTTGGAACCTATTGATTCAGTGTTTCCATGGAGATGTGACTCAATCCACTGTGGGCGAGACCTTTCATTGGATATTTTTCATGGAAGTGTTGCCCCACCCATTCAGGGTGGGTCTTAACTGGATCACTGGAGTAGTTTAAAAAGAGCCACATGGCCCAGATGCTGGAGCAGCTGTGAGTGACATTTTGGAGAGCAACTGAGAGTGACATTTTGAAGAGGAGCTGCAGCTAAGAGAGGACAAAACGCCCCAAGAGCAATATTTCGGAAAACACCATTTTGAAACACAACACGGGAGCAAGTAGATGCCAGCCACATGCCTTTCCAGATAATAGAGGTTTTCCAGATGCCAATGGCTGTCCTTCAGTGAAGGTACCCTATGGTCGATGCCTTACCTTGGACACTTTATGGCCTTAAGACTGTAACTTTGTAACCAAATAAACCCCCGTTACAAAAGCCAATTCATTTCTGGTGTTTTGCATAATGGCAGCATTAGCAAACTGGAACAATTACCATGTGAGTGGCTGCTGTAAATTGCTGGCACATTCTGTGCTTTACAGATGGACTGTCAAAGCCCTTGTGAAGCTGCATTTTGAAACTAAAGCCCTGTACTTCTATGTCCCTTTGTGAGGGTAACACTCACTTTCTCTTTTCCTTTTCTGATGCATTCATCACACTACACCCGACACTTTATCTAATCTGCTCCTTGTTGCATTTCTCCATTTCATCTCTTGCCTTGTTTTTAATCTTCCTCTGTCTTCATGGATCTGAGCTTGTCTCCCTTTCCTTGGCTTTCTCCCAGCAACAACCTCCCTACAAGATTTCAATCTCTTTTCAATTTCTGTTACCACAAGGGCATGCTCTGGTGATGGCTATCCATGCATTAACCTCTGCTGAGCCTCATCCCATCTCCAGAAGGAATGAAGGGCAACATGGAGGGCAGAGAAGAGACTGGCTATCTGGCAACCCCAGAGTCACTTGGGGGGTGAGATCTCAATCAGTAAATCAACTGTAGCTCTTTCATCTCTTTTTTCTTTCCTGAATTATTGAAAACTGAGGACTTGTTCTCTCTTATTCCAGTCACATCCCTGCTAATTCATGTACCAAACAGATGCCAGAATTATGGTTTCAAAACAGCAAACCAATTGCATTTTGCCTACTTCTGTATTACAAACCCATCAGAAATGATGGGCTCTGTTTAAGAGCTAATTCAGTATGAAGAGATGAATAAAAGTCTTTTTTCCACTAGGTTTCTAGGGGACCAAAGAAGATAGAATAGCATAGGAAGACTGCCATGTAAAAAGGTAGAAAGGGTGGTTTGGGTTGCGGGGTCCTTGATAAATCTCGGGAACTGTAAGAGACGCATGGAAAGTAAATCTGTATGGTAGAATAGTGTGGAGTATAGTATGCTTCCTCCTCCTTCTGACATTCTTTAAAAACCACTAAACAGAGGAAGTTCTGAGTGGGATTCTACATACTCTAGGAGAAAGAGAATGGGAGATCTTTGTTTCTGGGTCTTTTGTGATTCAGAAGCAACAAGGCTGGGTAGATTAAAAAGAAAACAGGGATGCAAGGTATAAATGGGAAGTTGGTTGGAAGATCTGACTTTATCCAAGAATTGGGATTGAGGTTTTAGCCCAATTTCTATCCCAAAAGCAGAAGAAAACCTCACATCGCATTTGTACTGCATAGTCAAACCTCTGCTGAATTCAGGGGTCTTGTCAGTAGCAACTCTGTACAGCAAAGGGAAAATGGACTTTGCATTCTCCCAGAGCTGGCTTCATTTCCAGCTCCCTTTATAAACCATGTGACTTTGAGCAAATTATTTCACCTCTCTTATGGGTTGCAGTCCTAAACCCCAGTACCTTACAATGTGGTTTCATTTGCAAATAGGTTCATTGCAGATATAATTAGTCATACTGGAGCAGGGTGGGTCCCTAATCCAATAGAACTGATGTCCTTATAATAAAAGGAGAGGAGACACAGACACGGGAAAGGGCCATGTGACAAGGGTGGCAGAGAATGGATTGATGCATCCAAGAGCCAACTAATGCCCAGGATTGCCAGCAAACACCGGAACCTAGAAGAGACAAAGAGGCCTTCTCCCCTACCATTTTCACAAAGAACATGACTTGCTGACACCTTAGTTTTGCACTCCCAGCCTCCAGAACTGTGAGACAATAAAGTTGTGTTGTTTTAAGCACCCAGTTTGTAGTACGTGTTTCAGCAAAGAATCCAAGACATTTTCTGTTTCCCAGTTTGCTCATCTATTAAATAAGGATATTATCTACCACCCAGGTGACTGTAGGAATTACATGAGAAAATTTTATAACTCCTGATGTCATTATACCTCATCAGTGTTGTGTTGGTTTGGATCTGTTACGTACCCAAGAAAAAACTATGTTCTTTTAATCCAATCTTGTAGGGGCAGACCTATTGTGGGTAGGACCTTTTGATTGGGTTCAGCAGAAGTCAGCTGTGTGCCTTGTCATGTGACAAAGGAACCCCAGATGACATCAGCTTTTCTTCAGAGGCGGTATTGTTCTGTTGATGCCTTAATTGGGGCATTTTCATGGACTTGCAACTGTAAATTTGTGAATAAGCCCCCATTATAAAAGCCAATCCATTTCTGGTATATTACATCTCAGTAGTTTTAGCAAACTGAAACAGGTGTCATTTTATTTTTACCAATTTTGCCCAACTTGTGTCTTTCTAACTACTAAGAATCTCTCTCTTTCCCAAGGAGGGACTTTCAATGACAGGCAGCAATATTCACCAGGGAGTTTATCCTTATGCTGAGTCAAAATCTGTTTCCCCCCAGGGTACACAACTAGTTCTATAGAACAATCAAAACAGGACAGAATCATCAAAAGTCAGATCCTCAGATTAGGTCACCATACATGTGGTTGAGAGGAAATGTTCCGCTTGCATCTCCCATGGATTTCTATTCTCCTGGAAACCATTTCCCCTCTGAGAATGTATCCTAGGTGGGTAGAAATCTCTTTCTCTGGCATTCTTTGATAATGAGAACAGCAATAACTGTGTGTCTAGATAACTATATCCTACTGTTAGAGTGTTATTTTGATTGCCTTTCATGATAAGAGGCAGACCGTGCCCACAACAGGCTGTGCAAACAATTCCATATCCTCTTTAAAGTAATTAGAACTGAACAACTTTGTCTCCAGCCACGTTTTGGAAAGCTCTGGAAGGCTTTCTTCAAGACTGGAAGACAGCTGGGTCAACATGGGTATTTATCTCGTCTGGGTTCCACTCCTCTCTGTATTCATGATAACGGCCATTCCTTTGTTCGGCCTCGGTGTCAGGCAGCCACGGTTAACAGCTGGATGTCTCAAGATGGATGTGTTTTAACAAGTGCCTTAAGCCTTGTGCCTTCAAGATCACTGAGTGATTTGAAGGGAAAACATGCATCACCAGAGTAATTTTACACTTGCCATGCTTAATAACCTTTAATAGTGTACAATCACATTTATTCTTACTTTTCATATCAGCAGACAAACTATGGGGAATACTAAGTAGTTAAACTCACCATTATTATTGCAATCTATCTGATTCTTTCTCTTGTAAATGAATCTTTAATTAGTTAAGTTACCACTGTGTTCGTGCTTGCACAGCGCGGCTCTTTAATACAAAGTTCCTGGAATTTAAAACAAGCAATAATCTCTGACTCCTTCCTGCCTCTCTGTAGTGTAATAAAAGTGTACCTTTTATGCTGCAAAGATTGCTTTTGGGCAAGATGGTTCATCAGCAAGAGTCAAGCATTTAACTTTATAAATATCAAGCTGGTGAATACCAAGGAATGCATGTGAATGAGTTATCATGCAGCACATCAAACTTGGCAGAGGCCAAGTCCAGGGTACCCTTCTAATTTGTCCTTCTAGGTGAGGCTTCTCATCAAGACTCTCCGTACAGGATGCCTATAAACATGCAAAAATGAAATTGGAATGGGCACACCAGTTTTAGGGTAATGGGTTTGTACATGTCCTCCATGGCAGTAGAATTCCAGGCCTGGCATTGGAAAAAGAAATATATTTGTCTTCTTGATGTAATAGGATGAACTAGGAAGAGCCGTGACACAGGAATCTGTTGACTTGTTTTAGAGCAGGAATAAATCAGACGTCTGGAGTTCATGGGAGTGGAGGATGTCAGTGGGAGATAGGAGTAGAGCGTGGCACAGTAGAGTGCCCAGGATTTGTGAAGTTTGCACATCAGTCCTCCACCAATATCAATGTCTTCCTGCCTCTGGTAGGAGAGAACAAGGATGATGATGATAAGGATGATGGTGATAGCAAAATAGTAACAATAGCAGTAATAACTGGCACGGTTGATGCTTAGAAAGAGTACATAAATTTCCTAAGGTCAAAAAACTAGTCAGAGGAAGAGCTTGAGATATGAATCAAGACAGTTGGACTTTAGAGCATGAGGGCTTCATCAGGATCCAACACCTGACACCCAGGCCAGTGGCTGGGGTTAGAATCTCAGAGACTTCAAAGTGAAAGAGGACTGCTACAACATAGCACCAAGCCCTGAGCTCAATGACATGGAAGATGTATAAATCTGGTCCCTGCTCTCAAGAATCAGAAGTTGACGGAAGGATGAATAAATGTATCCACAGATGACAGTTATGAAATGGCCTAATTTATAAGACCTTGTCTTGCAAGACCTGATTGTAATATTGTAAATATCCTTTTGCTTGTTCAGGATACATTTTCAAATTTGAAAGAAGGAATAATTGGGTATGACATTTTGTGGATACCTCTGCTTTGCAGGTACTTATAGATGCTCCATGAAGCTCATCATATTTTTTTCTAGAATCATTGCCTGCCTTTAGACTTCCCCTAGTTGACTTGAGTAAAATTTTCCTTTTATAAACTTTTAATTAGAAAAAATAAAGAACGTATTGAGTAAGTCAAAGCATACTTACAATAAAAACAGTGACATAAATATATGGCATGAGCCCACCGTTTAAGTGACTTAAATGTAAAAAGATAGGAAGAAGATATGCATTGTTTCATTTATTCATTCAAGAAATGTTGATAGAATGCACACTCTTGCCTAGAAGCTGTTTTAGCATGAGAAGCTGAGGGCGTTGCCAACCCATTTTTGGAAGGCTGGGGGAGAAGTGTTTAGAGAAGTCCCATACTATAGTAGATTCAAGGGCCTGTGCGGATTGACAAATCTTGCTAGGCACAAGGGTCTTAGTTCTCAGCAAAATAACTCTCTCTACGAATTTTAAAATGGGTCTACACAAAATTCATGTTTCCTTGTGTGAAGTACATATGATTTTGCTTGACTTATCTAAAATGGATAGATCATTGAGAGCAAAAATCGTTTCAGCTTTATTATCTATTAGGACATTTCTCATAGTGTCAAAATTGAATGTGAAAGGATCCAAAACTCTTCCCATTAATGAGAAAAATACCAGGTCTTGTTTGAATGCTAAACATTTAAACAGGAATAAAATAGGAAGGAGGAAATAAAGAAAACACAATGGATTTTCCATGGCAAACATAGCAGAGAAGTAGTGGGTTAAAAAAATCTTCACTATGCATATGTTTATGTGCATATTTCAGAAAGTAATTAGCAATATTCAATGTTGAATAATACCTAACATTTAAAAAATAGGATTAATGACTGAAATGTGTAATAAGTTTCTATAAGTACAAGGAAACATAGAAAATCCAGTGAAAAGTGGACATTTTAATAGGCAATTCCAAAAAGGGGGGGGGGGGGGGTCAAAATGACTAAGAAATATATGAGCAGTTAAAAAAAAAATGTCATTTCCTTTAATCATTAAGGACAAGGGAAAAGTAGGCTAATAAATTGTGATACTACATTATTACAATCCAAATGGAGAACATTAGAATTCTAGGCCAGTGAGCCCACTGTCTGAACAGTGGGCAGTTGAGAATATCTATACGATGTTGGTTGGAGGGAAATTTGGGGCAGCTATTCTAGAGCCCCTGCTGTTAATTATGCCAATAACCTATGACCCAAAGATTCCGTTTCTGAAAATGGATCCCAATTGTGCACAGGAAGGCTAAAAAGTAAGCTAACAGAACAGAGATATTCACTGGAGAATTGTCTGCATTTGTGAATAGTTGAAGGAAATATGACAACTGGATAATTGATATATGACAGATATAAATACACTCTGGAATACTATGTAATATTTAGAAGCAATAATTTAAATTGTGTGGTGCACTATGTATAGTCTTAAACATATTGAAGGATAAAAGCATGAGAAACAGAAGTTCTACAGTCAATGTCATTTAGATCCATTAAAAATGCATACAAAGCAAAACTATTTGTTTTACAATGTAGATCTGTGTCTGTGAACATATATTAAATGCATTAGGAGACTATGGAGTGGGGATGGAAATCAGGGTGAAGGGGAGAAAATTCAAGAAAGTTGCCTGACATATTTATCTGATGATTTGTACCTGGAAGCAGGAAATGTGATTAGGGAAACCAGTGCTTTTGAGGGAAAGAAGGGCAAAAACAGGTGTTAAATCGTGAATCTTGCAAGGTAAAGAAATATGCCATGATTATAATAGGTAATTTGTTATATTTATTATGAAGCACACAGGGAGCTAAAGAATGTCTTCCTTACTGCAAACAGTTGCAACTACAACAAAGGCAGGGACAATTAAAGCAGAGCCCACACAACCATGTGATTCTACTCTCCACATTATTTCTCTACTTCTGTAACCTATACAGCAGTGGGCTCTTTGCTCCCTGCTCTCATGGAGAGCCATTGTGCTGACCAGTTACTCTCTCTCCCTGTTTCTGCTGCACCTGCGCCTCTCTCTATTGTGTATCAAGTTCAAACTCCCTGAGAGACAATCTGACCCTGTGAACCATGACCTTGCAGTATATGTTCTCATGTTGAGCATTTATCTCATGACAAGGAGGATCATTGACAGCTGGACACTCTCTAGGCGGTGGCCATTCAGTTAAGTCCTGCTCCTTGGACCAAGCCCTGGCAGCCAGCATCATCTCCTCTGATTGCTCTTGGCCTTAAACTCATTGGGTGCATTCATAATTTCATCATCACTTAAAAGTTGCAATGAGACTGCACTTGATTCCTGGTCATAACTGCATAAACTGTGATCACTGTAGCAAGATGGTGCTGGCGATAGAGTACAAAATCACGTCTGGAACTTCTGTATTAGATTTGGGTGGCAGTGCCTGTTAATGGCAAATTTGGCAACCATGAAAGGTAAGTATCCTGGCCATTCAGGAAGAAACGAGAGGGAACTCAGTGAGTGCAGCTGTGAGTGACGTTTTGAAGAGGAGCAAGCTTGCTAGAGAGGAACGTCCTGGGAGAAAGCCATTTTGAAACCAGAACTTTGGAGCAGACGCCAGACACGTGCCTTCCCAGCTAACAGAGGTTTTCCGGACACCATTGGCCATCCTCCAGTGAAGGTACCTGATTACTGATGTGTTACCTTGGACATTTTATGGCCTTAAGACTGTAACTGTGTAGCCAAATAAACCCCCTTTTTATAAAAGCCAACCCATCTCTGGTGTTTTGCATTCTGCAGCATTAGCAAACTAGAACAAACGGGTAAGGATAAAAGGCATGTGAAAATCCCTACTGGAGGTTCTCTGTGAACTGGCAAGATTTCACTCCAATAGTGAGAAAAGCATTGCCACCAACCTGCTCTCTCATGATGATTTGTGTAGACTCAAGAAACATTGCTTCCCGAAAGAACATCTTCCATGCTGATATGAATTGGTACGCTTTGCCAAGAATTCATTCTTTGAATTATTGAAAAAAACAATGGCATGTGCAAAATATTTAGGTTAGAGTGCACATTTTTGCCAAACCTTCTGTCCATACTCAGAAGGTCTATCCCAGCACAGGGCACATACATAAATCTTAACTCAAAAGAAGTTCTCTGTATGGCAAACTTTCAGGGTAGCAGAGATCTCTCTAGAAAACAATAACTCCACCATCTCTGTAAATAAAAATGTGTGGAAATATATAAACATACATATATATTCAGAGCACCATTTATCAGATACTTCACTTCTGGCTGAAACAGCATAGCTGGGAATGTATTTGCCCTCCCACCTGAATCAATAACAATGCCAAAGTCCTGAACAAAATAGATGAAGCATTGGTTTCCAGGACAATACACACCAGAACACCTAATAGCAGTGATGACTGAGAGATGGGAAATAAACAAGGTGAACCCTGGGATTGCCCCAGCTTACTCCCTTGGGATGAATTTGCAGACTGTGGTACAGGGAGGTGTAACTCAGGCAGAACTTGGAGGAGACTTGGTCGAGGAGACAGAGCTACGAGTTCAGAGAGATCAAATTGTCAAGTGTTGTCAGGACAGAGTACTGAAGAGGAGAGACAAATGGAAAGAAAACTCTGGACAGCTGCTGGAGGGTCCCAGCATGAGCAGAGAATACCCAGGTGCATGTGTGTGAGGAAAATGTCTGGGGAAACAATTCCCTGAAAAAATTAGGGGGAATAGTGCCTGAGGCTCACACATATCTGGGAGAGCTCCCTGTTCCTGCCAGGTTGATTGGAACGTGTTATAATTCAGGGGGCATACGGTGAAGTACACAGAGGAGTGCTGGGACTAAGGTGACAGAAGAGGTACCCATGGAGCAAAATGTAAGTAGATGCACACTCTCGGGTGCAAACAAGTGCAGGCACAGCATGTGGGAGTGAGTGCCCACTTAGAGTTTGCATCATGGGCATCTCACTTGCTTCACGCTAGTCTCAGTCCTGCTGAGAAGATGGGAAGAATTTTTCCTAGACTATCCAAAGCTCTGGCTCTTCCAGAGGGGAAAAAAAAAAAATTAAAAGCAAGATCCAAACAGACAGACAGATGATGCTTTATCCAAAAAATTTACCTGAACAAAACTCAAGAATAGATCAACAAATGCAAAATAAAACAAAATACAAACCCAAAAAGGTAAAATTCACAGTGTTCGGCAATCAAATATGCCCAGGCATGAAGAGAACCAGGAAAATATAATCTGTATTGAAGAGTGAAACCAACCCAGACTGACACAGATGTTAGAAAACTAGAGATGGGCATAAAGGCAATTATTATAATTGAATTCCATACGTTCAAAAGTTAATTGGAGACATGGAAAATACAAAAAAGACCCAAAGCAGCAATATCAGCTGTACAAAATGAAGCATAGAGAGAAAAAAAAGAATTTACAGCAAATGAAAGCGCACCAGTGAGCTGTGAAACTTCAAGGGGCCTGATCTACGTGTAATTGGAATCTATGAAAAAGCTGGGAGTGACAGAAATATGTCAAGAAAAGTGACTGACCATTTTCTGAATTTCATAAAAACTGTGATCCCAGAGACCTAATGAGCTTACTGAACTCTAACTCCAAGCATAAGAAACTTGAGCAAAGGCACGTCATAATCAGACAGCTAAAAAAAAAAAAAAAAAAGTGATAAAAGAAGGGAAAGTCTTAAAGAAGCCATAGGAAAAAAAAAAGGCATATTACTTACAGAGGGAAAAAAATATATATAAGATGGCAGCAACTTTCTTGTCAGGAATAATACAAGTGAGAAGACAATGAAGCAATTATTTTAAAGTAATAAAGCAAAAACAAAAAAGTTAAACTAGAGTTCTATAGCAGTGAAAATATCTTTGAAAACAAAGGTGCAATAGACAAGCTAAAGGAATCCATTACCATCAGCCCTGTGCTATGAAAACTTTTAAAATAAGTCCTTTAGGAAGAAGGAAAATGATGCCAGATGGAAATCTGAAACTATGCAAAAAAATGATGAACTCAGCAAAAGCTAACTTCTTGAATAAATACATGTTTTCTTATCATTTTAAGTTCTTTAAAAGATAATTGACTGTTTAGTAAAAAAAAATAGAATTTATGACATATGGAGAAATAAATGATATGTCAGAAATAGTAGAAAGGCCAGAATGAGAAAAAAGAGACTGTGTTGCTTGGTTCTTACACTACACATGGAATGGGATATCATTTGATGATAGATTGTGATTAAAGACATATAGTATAATCCTAAAAATGTAAAAAAGGAAGCCTATATGTCGGAAATAAAGTGGTACCTGTAAGGGAATAAACGCTCTCTCGGTTCCGGAGGAGAAAAGAATTTATTTACGATCTTGCAAGATAGGGCGTCCAGCCAAACACATGGAAGGCTGGAGCACCAGAGGAAGAGAATGGCAATCTTTAAATCTCCTACTCCTAATTCGCAAGTCCCTCCCGTTTCCCCATTGACTGGGTACTACAGAGGTTACAGCCTATCCGAGAACACTAATTCATCCTTTGAGATTTTAATTTGTACAGCCAATCCCAGAGAGCCAACTAGCTCATTATTGAGATTTTGAACTGATCAACCTATCCCCCCCAAATTTTTATTTTTTTTGCTGTGAGTTCCCGCCTCTGATATTACCTCATATCTCTTTACATTCCAGTAACTATGGTTACTTTTCCATATAAGGAGCAGGCAGATTCTCTCTTCTCTTTGTCTGGGGCTTGTTTAAACTGGTTTTGCCTCCATTTCCCTTATTCCATGCTGTCTCTGTGTGAAAACGAAACTTATTCCTTTCTTACAGATTCCCTCCTCTCTTTTTTAAACACTTTTAGTTTTCACATTTTAGATTCCCAAATTTGCTAAGGGTTTTTTTACATTCCTCATTATAGGGATCTTTCTTATTTTTGATTCTAGTGGTTTTGATGGGTTTTTGAACTAGCCTTTGAGCACACGGGATTATGTAGCACCCAGCTGTTATAAACATTTTGGCTGGAATGATAAGGAAAATTAAAATAGATGTTGCAATTCCTTTCCATTTCTCGAACCAATTTTCCAACCATTCTGTGAGTGGGTTGTTAATGCTAGAATTCTTTTCTAGTTTCTGAAATAAGGCTGTTAAGCCTTGTAGGGCTTTGGTGATAGTTCCATTAGGTGCGGTATTATTGGGGATGAATGTGCGACAATTTCCCCCAACTATAGCACAGACGCCTCCTTTTTCAGCTAGCATCGTGTCTAGGGCCATTCTGTTTTCCCATGCCATTCGGCTAGTGGCATCTAACTGTTTTGCTATTTCTTTAATGACATCCCTGGTATAGTTGATAAATTTTAGCTGATGATTGACATTTTCATTGATGGTGACCCACCAGAATAAGGACGATTTAAATTCTGCAGCTACTTGATTTTTAGCTTTAAACTCATTAGGAACTTTCTGGGGAACCCCTATACTATCTACAAACATTTTTTTTTATTGAAGGAACTAGGTACATTTTGTACATTTTTCTTTTCTCCTTTGCCTTGGGTTGGTACTTTATTACTTTCAAATGCCAGGGTAAATGAAATAGCCAATTGAACCAGAGCACAGGTTCCTCCCCACCTTTCAGGTAGTGTTGGCCAGAGGATGCCCATCTCACAGTACCACCAGAGGTCTGCTCGGGGTATAGTTAGGCTGGAGAAGTTGCCAGTACTATCCTTGCTCACATTCCACACCTGTGTACACAAAGCCATGGTACCAAGATCCTGGAGCCCTTCTTCCCATCTGGAGAGACAGGCAGAGTGGCTTCCGGGACCAAGGTGAGACGCTGGTATGGCTTTGACACTTCCCTCCTGGACTGGAGGGAAAAGGGAGGACAACGTACTACAACTTTCACCAGGAGTAGCATTTTGAAAGAGGAGTGTTATACATTTAAACTCCCTTTTATGCTTTTTCATCCCCAAGGGGAAGGGCATAATCTGAACAGTGGGTTGTTTGGTTGTAAAAGCATAACAGTCACTTCTGTTTAGACTCTGGATGGTATGTTTGCCCCATTCTACTCAGGCATTTGTATTTCCATAACCTGTCTCTATTTCTGTGGTTTGCTTTAAGTCTTTGGCCTTAAGTATTCTAATGACCTTGGGGTCAATTTGAACTGGAGAGTTAAATTCCAGCCAAGTTTCCTTTAATGGTTTTTCCTCCAACCTGGGTAAGACCCATCCCTCATACTGTGTGGTCCACCAAGCAGTGTTCTAAGAATAACAGGGGTTAGGTGTCTCATAAGTTATACTTTCAAATGTTCACCCCCCAACAATCTTGCTTTCTATTTGAACAGTCTGCTTACATAAATGCTTATATTTCTCCCTTAGTTGTTGCTGATGTTTTAGATTTTTACAGCTCATTACCTGATAAACATCAAATTGTACAGTTTGAGACTTTAAGCCTTTGACTACACTTATAACCAGCTTAGCAGAACCTGTTACTCCTTGAATATAGAACATTATGATCAGTATAAGCAATTTCATCATTAAGCTATACACAGAGCACAATGCAAACATAGGGTTTAATCCAGCCCTTCCTCCCTTCTAGTATGTTCCTTCAACTGTTGCCTATTTAAAGTGATCCTTAGGGGATCTGAGGTAGGAGTCACTTTCCAGGATTCAGGTTGAGTTGCTGGATACTTATCGTCTGGTTCAGGCACCGGTCCCTTCACTCGTGTGTAATGAGTCCAGCCTCTTTCTGCCGTTCAGACTGCCGTCTCTGTTGTCAGCAAGACCTGATAGGGTTCTTCCCAGATTGGTTGAAGTTTGGATTCTTTCCACGACTGGATCAGAACCCAGCTGCCAGGCTGATGTCGATGGGCAGCAAATTCAAGAGGCGGGGTCTGAGCTAGCAGTCCAGGGTGCCTGAGAGATGATAAAGTAGAAGACAAGGCCAGTATATAATTCTTAAGAAAAAGATCCTTTGTGTTTAGGGAGGGGAGCTCTCCAGTCCTCCTGGGGAAAGGCAAACCAAAAACCAAAGGCCTACACCTTGTAATTGCCTAAGTATTAAATTACACATGGCTTGCACCCCTCTAATGACTCCCCTAGTGTAAAACTGCTAATACCTGCTTTAGGTACAGACACTCCTGAAGTCATGTGCATGAAGAGCAGCAAGAACTTACCAACATTTTGGGCTGGAACAATTAGACTAAAGGACAACAATAATTTACAATAACCTAAGATTAATGAACATAAAAAGGCTTACCACTCTTAAATGCCAACTTAAAATTCAGTTTTTAGTACACCTAGTTTAGTGATGCTTGAATATATGTGATTCACATATATGCATACCCTGAACATACACACAAGTTTTGCTGTTAGATGAGTAAAAACCCACTCTCCAGGGAGAGGAGGACAAGCCTTGGTGTGTAGTATTTGATAATATATGTGGTGTCTTTATTCCTATTAGACTCAATTTTAAAATAGCAACCTGGCATCACCAAATGGAGACCTGGGAAGAGATATGAACCATTCACTGTTCTAAGTTTGTTTAATCCAGCTTTAGTGAACCTTAAACCCTTTTATAGGAACATTTACTTGCACTTTGAGTATGGACCTTTTGCTTTTGCCCAAAATATATCAGAAAAAATATTCTGCTTTTTACAAGAATACACAGTCTCATATATCTGGAACACAGACACATATAACTTATATACACACTCATAACCATACGAAACAGACATACATTCCCATTTACAAGCATGTATAGCCAATACACTACTGTTACACATACATAGAAAACTTCTACACAGTTTTTCTCACTTTTTTTTTCACTTTTCACACTATTGTGAAACTGCACACAATTGCCCAGCTTTAGAGTACACACAAACTAGTATACGCTATAAAGACACAAAGAAATAGCTTCAGTTTACTATAGATGAGTACACAGGAAATTTTTGCCAAGTTTTAAATTACACACTGACAAACTTCCACAGTTTGAAAGACTCCTACGTAATTATATTACATGCTTTTATTACATACAGATACAACTATCCCACATTCCTGTGTAAACATACAACTTAAACTCCCATTAGATTCATGAAGTTTTAACTCTGAGAATGCATCCAAATACAGTCCTAAAAAATGTGCATATAACTTCCTGTATACCCTGATACACACATTAAGGGACTTTAAATGTAGCTTCCACATGCCTTAGACTTAATTACACAGCACACTAAAATATGTAAATGTATTTATTAATACCTGTTTAGCCCCACGTAAGTATATGAATAGAGAATCACACAAACCCCATGCTACAAATTCCCTTCCTCCTTTTTTTTTTTTTTTTTTAAACTGCTCCAATTACTTCTCTATCTCACTTTTGTCTGTTTCCTCCCTGGCTTGTTGACTCTCTGAATATTTCCTCCAACGGCTTATTTAGCCATTCATCGATTTTTGGATCTTCTCTGAATATTAGGCTAAAATCCCTTTATATAACTGACCTTTTAAAGTCTGAGTTATTAACAGAATGACATTGTATTCTTGGGGCTTGAGGGAGTGGGAGTCCAACCCTTTTTAGAGGCTTTTGTGGCAGCCCTTTTCAAAGTCTGGGGTGATGTTGGGGAGATTACCTTTTTCGCCCCACCCTTCTTAAACATCGGGGTGCCACCCAGACTCTGCCTCTTCGGGGTAAAGGCTCTGCCTTCTCTGAACAGTGGGGTGGTGGCCAGGCTTTTCCCATTCCCCTGGGAATGTGCTCCACCCTCTGGGTCCTGAGGTGGCAAAACTTTTCTAGAGCATTGAGGTGGAAGGCCCACCCTCAACCCCCAGGGCAAACTCACCCTTTTCATGCATGTGGGCCACTCCACTCTCCCAGCCTGAGACCACTTGACTTCAGACCTCAACTTTCATCGTTCTTTGGGGATATGGGTACAGCCAATTTTATTTTAGGTGGATGCAGTCTCTCTCTTTCTCTCATAGCCACCCTCTTTTCCATTTCTCTTTCTTCTCCCAAGAAAGGGATATTTACATAAACCAGAGTTTAAGAATCAAGTTAATTGTTATTCAGCTAGCCTTGCTAGGCTTTTTATTAATGATTCTTACCTTCCTTTCTTTAGGAGCCTTTAAAAACGGAAACTTTTGGAAATCTCTCTTTTTTTTTTTTTTTTCTTTTCTTAATTTTTGGTGGGTTGTAATTACTGGAGCAGTCAGCATTAACTGGCTCTCCAATTGCCTGGGGGCATAGGCTGCTTCCACCAAAACCCCAGGCTTTAATGGTTCCCGCCCCAGTGGGGGAGGGGAAACCATAAGGTGGGGGAATGCTTATCCCAGGTTTTAGTTTCTTTTTTTTTCCCTGCAGCCAGCACATGGCACAGTTCAATTCTGCCTTGGAAAAAGGTTTATTTTTATTAACATGACACACGAGGTCAGCACAGAGCCAACTCTTATCTGCCTTATATTTTGGCCAGAATATATTTGGCAGCAAAATGTCTTTTTTTTTTTTTTTTTGTCTAAACATAACAATAATATTTGATCATTTTCTTTTACCCTTTCCCTTGGTCCAATTACTTTTAGCCCAATGTTTTAACATGTTACCCAATGGATTATTTAGAGGAATGTTCCCCGGGGACCCTAAAGGTACCCCCTTCCCTTTATTCCTGGCCGGCTGACTGCCTCTATTCCCCATTCTGAGTCTTGCCTGAGCATCTTTCCCTTAGGATCAGCTCTAGGCTCATCAGAATGTCCCCATTCTGAGTCTTGTTTGGGCATCTTTCCCTCAGGATCAGCCCCAGACTCTCAGAATGCTTTAACCACCAAGGTAATATAATATTTCTTTCCTTACCTTGGTCCGTGCACGGAGTTGCCTGGTTAACCAGAGGCAGGCCTTTCCTTTTCCCCTTTTTCTCATCCACAACCGGCAGATCCAAGAGTCTGGTCTCGGGCCCTTTAGCTGCCAGAGATGGGCCCTCAATGGCGGAGTCCGAGACCGCTCAATCAGCGGGGCGCACCTTCCCTTTGTCCACCTTGGGGGTCCCCCTCCGAAGCTTTGGATCTCTTGGTTCTGGAGGAGAAAAGAATTTATTTACGATCTTGCAAGATAGGGCATCCAGCCAAACACATGGTAGGCTGGAGCGCCAGAGGAAGAGAATGGCAATCTTTAAATCTCCTACTCCTAATTCGCAAGTCCCTCTCCTGTTTCCCCATTGACTGGGTACTACAGAGGTTACAGCCTATCCGAGAACACTAACTAATTCATCCTTTGAGATTTTAATTTGTACAGCCTATCCCAGAGAGCCAACTAGCTCATTATTGAGATTTTGAACTGATCAACCTATCCCCCCCAAATTTTTATTTTTTTTGCTGTGAGTTCCCGCCTCTGATATTACCTCATATCTCTTTACATTCCAGTAACTATGGTTACTTTTCCATATAAGGAGCAGGCAGATTCCCTCTTCTCTTTGTCTGGAGCTTGTTTAAACTGGTTTTGCCTCCATTTCCCTTATTCCATGCTGTCTCTGTGTGAAAACAAAACTTATTCCTTTCTTACATATAAACCTAGATGAACTTGCTCGTAAATTCTACCAAACATTTGAGAAGACACAGCACCAATTCTACAAAACCCCTTTCAGAAATTTGAGGAAGAGTGAATATTCCCCAACTTATTCTATGAGGCTAGCATTACTCTGATATCAAAACCCAACCAAGAAAAGGAAATGAGAGAACAATATCCCTTAAGAATACAGATGCAAAAATTCTAAACAAAATTTTAGCATATGAAATCCAGCAATGTATAAAGTGACAATATGGGGTTTAACCCAGGAAGATCAGTTTATTTTAACAGTAAACATTTGAAAAAACCCACTATCTGTCCTTGTAAAATCTCAGCAAACTAGAACTAGAAAGGAATTTCCTGAACCTAATAAAATGTATTTAGAAAAAGAAAACTCCAAAAACCTATGCTCACTATCAGAGAAAGTGCTTTCTCCCTAAGAAAAGGAACAGGAACATGATATCTGCTATTACTAATTTTATTCAACATTGTGTTGAGAAGTATAGACAAGGCTATAAGACCATAAAAAGAATAAGTAAAGGCAAAGGCATGCAGGTTATCAAAAAGTAGGTAAAACTGTCTTTGTTTGAATATGACATGTTCATATATATATATATGCTATATATATATATATATATATATATATATATATTGCATACATATATGTGGAATCTACAAAGGAGCCATTAGATCTAATAATCTAATAAGGTTAGCAAGGTTGAAGAATAAAGATCGCTTTACAAAAATCAATTTGATTTTCTATGTAGTAGCAATGACCAATCAGAAATTAAAATTATCATTTACAATATTATAAAACACAAAGTACTTAGTGATAAATCTGACAAAAATAGTTACATGATTTGCACAACAACTACAAAATATTGCTGAGAAAAAATTAAAGAAGATCTAAATAAATGGAGAGAGATTCTTAAAATGTTAGTTCTAGATCTGATGCAATCTCCATTTAATCCTGCTTTTTTTTTTTTTTTTTTTTTGGAGACATTTTCAAGCAGATCCTAAATTCATATGGAAATGCAAAGGACCTAGAAAATTCAAAGAAAATTTGAACAAGAATGACCAAATTTGGTTGGCTTCTGTTTCCTGACTTCAAAAATTATCATAAAGCTTAAGTAATCTAGAGAGCAATTTACTAAATCTTGGCATCAAAGTGAATTAGAACAATAACTGACCTTGGGTTAGGCAAAGATTTCTTAGATATGATACCAAAAGAATGACTCATGAAAGAAAAATAGATGTATTGTACTTCATCAGAATTAAAAAACCTTGGCTTTTCAAGAGATGTGAAAATGAAAGACCCCGTGTTGGGAGAAAATATTTGCAAATTATATATCTGTTAAAGGATTTGTGTTCAATATATATGAAGAACTCTCAGAATTCAAGACCAAAACAAATAACCCAATTTTCATAATAGACAAAATGTATGAAGAGACACTTCAGAGATGTATGTTTGCCAAATCAGCACATGAAAAACTGTCCAACACTCTCAATCACAGGGAAAATCCAAATTAAAACCACAGTGAGTTACCACTACACAGCCATTAGAACAGCTAAAAGTAAAAGTCTAGTGTCACAGCCCAAGAAGGCTTTTGTTGCTAAAGGACTAAAGAAGGCACCAGACATGTTCTGAGACATGAGCCTTTATTATGGGGCTTACGTACAGGGTGGGGAGTCATGTTGCCCTGAAATCAGGAGCTTCTCTGAATGGACTCAGGAGCTGCTCTGAATGGGGCGGGTTCAGAGCTCAATGTGGAAATAATTCACACTTTGGGGGAGCTGAATAAGCTGGTTATAAGGGCTTGACATTCCAATGGGTATGAGAGCATAAAGGGGGAGCAGGTGTCATGCACCATAGGGAGGGATAGATTGTAATCAATAGAAAGGAGGGAAAGTTTACAGATTATCTTGTAGATGGCAGTATCTCAGGGAGTCTCAGGGAGGAGGTAGTTTCAGGTATAGATTACATTTAGTACCTGATATTACAAGGAGAATAGGTCAAACCTTAACTCTCCTAGGTCAAGAAAACTGCTGTGTGCGGTCTTCAAGACATAAAGGGGCCTTCGGCTCCCAGAGTCCACCCCCACGCAGCGATTTGTGTTGACCATACCATAGACATTGCATCCATAATTCACAAAAACAATACAGTGAACTGCAGAGTACAAGTAAATCAGTACATATGGACAGTAATCCTATTAACAAGTGGCGCCATGGCCAAGTTAAAGAATTAAACCATCTGGACAAAGGATCACCAGATAAATGTTCAATATTTTGTGTATGATCTGGCATATGATCAAGAGCTTGTGTTACATTTGTGAGTTATTGGGTACATATACACAGCATTGAATATTAATTAAAGCACAGGTACAACAGATGCTAAAATAGCTCAAGGATAAAACTACCAGGCAGTCTGCTTTATTCTATATCTAGTTTTGTTTGCTTCTCTGTTTACAATTTCCTAACTTTGTCACAGAAATAAATTCCCCTTTCTGCAAACTTTCTGCAACTTTCTATATCCATCCAGGTTTTTGACCTATATTTTCTCTTTCTCATTCTGAAACAACCAGTCATTTATGACAAAACTACCTTCCTTTTCCTTTTAATACAAACATCCTTTATACCTCTTATACTTCAGTTACCAAAATAATTTTGGAAACCATTTTCGAGCAGACATTCTACAGTGTACAATTACCACTAAAATTAAAACTTGTTAGAATAATGCTAAATATTTAAAACACTTTAGTTAGTGCATTATTGAAACATTAATATACAATTTTTTAGCAAGAGTTAAGAGCACATGTAGGAACAAAATACAAGCCGAGTTTTTCATTAGTGGATAGAAGAGTTCCAGGTGAGCGGGTTTTTAAATGCCATATTTTCTTCCCCTGTGGGGAATCCTTTGGGGTCAGACCTACATGTAGGTTGGGGTTGCAAAGTTATGCATACAGTTCTCTGGGGAATGGGGATACCAGATGGGGAATACAAATAACATTTGGCGTAATACCCCATGGGCTTAGGATTTTCAACCAGGTTGGCTGCATGGGCCAGAACCAGAGCCAACTGACCTTATGTTCCCCAATTTCTAGTGTTTGTGGCACAGGCAAAAGGAGATTATTATCGCTGCATCACTGTGGCTTGAGGGCAGCTGCCCCCCTTATTTGAATTTGTAAGGCCTGCATGGGCCCTGCCGTTACTATTTCCACAGGAGCAGGAGCCCCTGCTTTGGGTCTGGAGTTAATGCTGCTATAGTTATCGAGTCCATTGTTGTAAGGAGTTTCTATCACCCTTTAAGTGTTCCTTTAAAAGGCCATTCATTCTTTCAATTAACCCAGCTGCTGTGGGATTATAGGGCAAGTGAAACATCCAAAGGACTCTGGGCTCCCACATCTAGTCACATCAAGTATTATCAGTTATGTAAAGAAAACTTATACAATATTGGTAGGAATGTAAAATGCAACAACAATTTTGGCAAACAGTTCATCAGCTTCTAAAAGCTATATGCGCATTTGCTATATGGCCCCACCATTTCATTCCTAGGAATTCAACCAAGAAAAAGAAACAAAGCAGACATCCTTACAAAGGCCTGCACATACATTCATGATGTTCATGCAGCTTGATTTGTAATAACTGAAAGTAAACCCCATATACCACAATAGGTGACTGGATAAAGAAATTGTGGTATATACATACAAATGAATACTATTCAGCAACACAAATAAATTAATTGTTGCTACTCTCAGCCCCTCAGATGAATCAAAGATAATCATACAGAGTACAAGAAGTCAGACAATAGAGTACATACTGTTGTGAAACCATTTCTCTAAAACTCTAGAAAATGAAATCAGTGTGCCTGAGGAAGGACAGAAGTGGCAGAGCAGGAGGGACGGATTGCAAAGGGTCATGAGGAAATCTTTGAGAGTAATAGAAATATTTGTTATCCTGATTGTAGCAAGGCTTTCACTGGTTTGTACAAATATCAAAACTCATCATCTCATGCACTTCAAATGTGTGCAGTTTACTAGAATAATTATCATTGTTTTATTGTATTGCTAATTCTTCCTTGATAAAGCAGTAAAATACAATTTACAACTATGAAAATACAGGAGCATTTTTAATATCAAGCAATAAATAGAGGAAATTTTTGCATGGTGCAATTGATATACTGGAATGGTATACAGTAATTAATAAAGATGATTTAAATTTATGGTCATCAAATAACATTCATAATAAATTTTTTTATCAAAAAATCAAATTGACTAATGCAATCCCATTTGAAACAGAATAATATATACATATGCATTAAAATTTTTTTAGTGATTGAACACCAAAAATTGTGAAGTTTTGAGTGCAGGAATTATGAGGATTTTTAAAATAATTTCTGGCATCTTCTCATTTATCACACATGAACACTTAAGTGATAAAGTATTTTGATTAAACATTATTGGTATGCAAAAATGATTTCTTCTAAATAAGAAGATCATATATATGACATAAAATATGAAGAGAAAATTCAAGATCTCATCTATGGTCAGAATAGACTTCCACAGGAGTCCTCACTAGTCTTAACAAGGAAGGCCATGGCAGATATAAAAATAATGGTTGACTATTGAAATTAAAAAGTTCCATGGCCCTTCTGGTATAGATCGTCTTCTTGACCACCAAGCAATTACTTTCCCATTTAACAAGGTGAATGCTAAGTTCCGTAGAGACAAGTTACTTGCTCAATGCTGCATTATTGTTTAGTATCACCAATAACAGCAGGTTGGCAGGACTCGATCTCATGTTCTACTACAATGCTTCCACAAGAATAGAAAGTTAGACTCTCCTTTCATACATTATTCGCACCTAGACCTTCTTTAGAAATGCATCTTGTTTCTGAAAACTTCTTCAGAAAGGTGATCAATCAACTTATTTATCAGCCACTTCAATCTAGCCTCAATAATACAAACTAGCCTAAATAATAACCCCTTATTTGCCCAAGAATGATGGTTCCTCTCAATCAATACCCTAATTTTCCCATTTGCACCAAGCACTGAAACAACGTTCAAAGGATACAACAGGAGACAAAGAGAGGCTAACCATCTTTAATAATAGTTTTGTTCTTAATCTACACTCCAACAATATACTTGAGAAGGAACAATTAGATACCAATTGATCCTATGTCACTTCCATGTGGTATTTTATGAGAAGGAGTGAGGTGTCCATCAATATTGCAATAACACTAAATGGTCATTACGTCCATCAATTCCAGCAAGTATCGGATGGCTGCACGGCAGATTACCTACATTTACAAGATGAAGATGCTTGATAACTATTATTTTAGTGTTTTTCTGGATCAGAGCCAGAGATGCTTTGGTCATTCTGTCCTTCATGATGTCCTGTCAGTTTTCCACTCCATGTGTGTTGCATGATATGAAATAAGAATATATGCCCAGTTACATCCTTCTATAGTTATTCATTAAGAAAGCTCAGAAAGTTTTGACGTTATTCTAGTTGTGGAAAATACTATCACAAAAAGTCTTAGGATAGAGAGTTGGATGAATGTTAGAAATAATTTATGCAATTTCCCTTTCAGGTAATGAACTATAGAGGCATGCTCAAGGTCACACAAGGAGCCATTTGCGGAAACAGGGCTGGGACTTAGGTCCTCTGAGTCCAATTCTCCAAACTCTCTCTTAAACCATGTTGTCTGACTTGATGCAATAGATGTGTGCATAGAAGAGTTATTCATTTCTTTTCAAACAAAAATAAATAGCTATGTCTTCACCCTGCACTGAGCATTTTGCTAAAGAAACTAGTTTACACTTTTTGCAGTTTTCAAAATAGTAGATTTTTTAAATATATAGTCTGCTGTGATAAGTAAATTAATATTTGTCTACATTAGAGGAAAGAGAAGAGCTATCCATTCAGATAAAACACATTTAGATAAATTGTATTAATAGCTGTAATAATAAAAAAAAATTCTAACCACGATTTTTGGTAGCTACAGCCCAAAAGCTATTAATAATTTATCAAGCTGGCTACCTTTCTCCCATTCTGTCATGAAATGTTATGATTCATAGATGTTCCCCAACTGATAGGATGGGCTCTACAGACATATGCTAGCATTAACCTTTCCAAAATTACATTATTTTCTTACCTTAAGTGTTATCATATGAAACAGGCATCTATATTTATAATTTTATTTACTTTAGTCATGTAATTGATAACATTTTTATAATGCTAACATCTCCACTTAAAAGAAGACCATGACATAAATTTCTCTTTTCTATCATTGCTAGCAACAGTCATTTCTTACACAACCATTAGTTTGGTTTTTTTTTTAATTTATATTTTTATCATATTTTACTGTTTATAGTGGGTGCAAGGGAACTCAATATTACTGAGTATATATATGTATATATATACACATTTTACATACTACCACAGTCCTGGATTCTTGCACTTATTTTATCTTTTCTCAGACTTACTAAATGATTTTTAATACACAATTATATTTTTTAAAGTTTGTCTACAGTCGAAATAGTCGTTTTTAGAAAATAATCTTTGGTATACACAAGCATGAAAGAGGATTTTTGGCTAAACGTGCTGAATTGAATACATACATTGATGTCCATTGATATCCATCTTTTAATAGCAGAAGAACAAGAAGATATATATTCATGTAGATTAAAGGAATTGAATGTGCCACAACTATTGAAAGATATCCATATGTTTTTGGAAGACAGAAAAACAAGTGGTTGGCCAATAACTTAGCAGAGCAGAGAGAGGAGAGGAGCCTGGGGAGGGGAAGGCTGAAGAAGACCATGGAGATTTCAGCACAAACCTTCAGAAGCAGCAGGAACCAGAACATGAGATAATCAGGGCAGCGTGGCCAAGGGTAAGCCTAAAATCATGGGATATGACTTAACATTCCGAGTAAAGAGTAGTTAGAACCTCAGATCTCTTCGCCCATCACTGCAGGGAACAAACATTTATTCTACAGAGAATGGACTCAGAGGCCAGAGCACCATAGAGGAGCTTCTCAAAACTCCTGTAGGGACGACCATCCCTCAGCCAGTTCTCTGATCCCATAGAGGGCCCAATCTGAGTCTAGTGTCTTCCTCTTGATTAAGAATGAATCTCTAAGTATTACCAGGCACATGAGGAAAATTTCCAATATGGAAAGCAGAAAGAGAGAAAACAGAATCTGAGGAAACAAACATAATGCAGGGAGATAGGAAATAAAAATAGGAATTCAAAATTAGTATCATAAGATAAGGAAGATAATACATTGCATCTATGCTCTGGTTATCTATTACTGAATGCACAATTTTGCCATAAAGACTCTGAAAATTAAAGTGCCATTGGAGGCACAGCCAACAAAAGTAGGCTAAGACTTGTATGCTAAATCTAAAAAAGATGACTGCTTGCTAAGATTAAGAAAAACAGTCACTTAATATAATGAACAAAATGTCCAAGACACAATAAAAATCACCTATCTTTTGCCTAATTTTAATTGTATTGTTTTTCTTTTTTGCTGAGCTCAAGAATTTCTCTATATATTCTGTATATTAAACCCTTATGAGATATGTGGTTATTCAATATATTCTCCCATTATGTAGGTTGCCATTTTATATTTGTGATAAAGTTGCTTGAGGACCAAATGTGTTTTTGAGGAGGTCCCATTTATCTATTTTTCTTTTGTTGCTTGTGCCTTGGTTAAATTCTAAGAAATCATTGCTTAACACAAGATCCTGAGGATAGTTCCCTATGTTTGCTTTTAGGAGTCTGATAGTTCTGACTCTTATGTTTCAGTCTTGGATTCATTTTGAGTTGAATTTTGTATATGCTATGTCTAACAACCAATGTGAATGGATAAACAAAATGTGAATGGAATGGAATAGTATTCAGCTGTAAAAAGGAGTGATATGCAGATATATATGACAACATAAGTAAACCTTGAGGATATATTGTATGAAATAAGCTAGACACAAAAAGACACATATTATATATCAATGATAGGAAATAATTAGAATAAGCAAATGCACAGAGTCAGAATCTAGAATTTAGGTTACAAGGAGTTGGTGTGGGGATAGGGAATGGGAAGTTAAGGCTTAACATGTACAGGGTTCCTGTTTGGAATGATGAAAATGTTTTGGTAATGTATAGTGGTAATGGTAGCAAACACTGTGAACATAATTAACAGCACTGAAATACATATCTGAATGTGGTTATGGAAATGTTAGGATTTTTATATGCTAGTAGATTCCATGGAACTGCAAATCCAAACAGCTAAGTGTCCCAGCTCATCACATTAAAATTTTGACTTCCATCCTACATCAGGACTCAATTTTGCCAAATTCTCTGCCACTTTAAAACAAGGATCACCTTTCTTCAAGTTGGCAATGACACATTCATCATTTCTGCTTAAGGCCTCATCAGAAGTATCTTTAGTGTCCATATTTCTCTTCAAAGAAATCTAAGCCTTTTTTATCAAGTTCCTCACAATTCTTCCAGAATCTTCCCCTTATTCATTAAAAAAGTTGTTCCAACACGTTCAGTATTTGCAAACTCAGGAGCAGCACCACACTTCTCTGGTACCAATATCTGTCCCTGTTTGCTAAAGCTGCTATTATGCAAAATACTAGAAATGGATTGGCTTTTATAAAACGGATTTATTACGTTACAAATTTACAGTTCAGTGGCCATAAAAGTGTCCAAACTAAGCCATCAACAAGAGGGTATCTTCACTGAAGAAAGGTTGATGGCTTCCGAAACACCTTTGTCAGCTGGGAAGGTACATGGCTGGTGTTTGCTGGTCCTTTGCCCAGGTTGTGTTTTAAAATGGCTTTCTCCAAAATGTCTCTAGGCTTCTGTCTCTCTTAGCTTTCTCAGCTGTGTGCTTGGTTCTCCTGGGGTGCTTTACTCTAAGCATCTGGGAGTCCTCTCTTAGTTTTTCCAGGGCAAATTCTGGGATTCATCTCTTAGTTTAGCATCTCCAAATGTCCTTCTGTCTGCATCTCCCAGTGTCTCCAAGCATCTGGGTCTGTGTTAGTTCTTAACTTCTTCTGGGGGCAAAAAATGGATTATATATCTTAGCTTCTCTCCAAAATGTCTCTCTCCAAAATGTCTCTCTCAGCTTCTCTAAGCTTCTTCTCTCCAGGAGCTCTTTAAAGGACTCCAGTGATCTAATTAAGACCACCCTGACTGGATGAGGAGTCACACCTCTATAGAAATAACCTAATCAAAAGGTTTCACCCACAGTTGGGTGGGTCACATCTCCGTGAAAACAACCTAATCAAAAGTCCCACCCCAGTCAAAAGACTAATAAGTCTATCCAGAGGATTGCATTAAAGAACATGGCTTTTGTGGGGGGCATAATAGATACAACCAGCCCAGCCCAAAATAGATGTGAAGTTTCTGCTAGTAACTTGAAAAGGTAACACGTTGATAAGAGTAAACTATTATAAATCACATATGAATATAGTAATACCCAGAGTAGCTACTAACAAAAGTATACAAAGATATAAGCTCAAAAACATTATAAATAAATCAAGATGGGAGAGAAAAAGAGGAATGAGAATGAGGGAAAACAAATAGAAAGCAAATAATAAAATGGCAAACTTGAATACTAACATAGCATTACATACCTTAAGTGTAAATGGTTTAAATCCACTAATCAAAAGAGCAGAGATGTCACCAACTAATTAATAGTATTACATGGTGGCTAAGATTATAAGCTCTTGAATTTGAAGCTCTTTTGTACAATTATGGGTTTGTGAGTTATTAGATGAGAAAGCTTCAGCAAGTTACATAACTTCTTTGAAATTTAGTTTTTTCACTTATAAAATAGCAATGGTTTTCCCTAACTAAAATACAGAAAACACTCATTTATTGAATGGAACTATATTTAACAGTTAAGTTTAATGAAATAAGCTTGTTCTGCTCTTAAAATGCTTAAAATGACAGTATATTGTGGCGAAATAGACAAGTATACTAATGAGTGCTTTAAAAAGTGTTATACTAGTGTGCTGGTTTGAATGTATTATGTCCCCCAAAACACCATTATATTTGACGTAATCTTGTGTGGGCAGATGTATCAGTGTTGATTAGATTGTAATTCTTTCAGTGTTTCCCATGGAGATGTGCTCCACCCAACTGTGGATGATGACTCTGATTGGATAGTTTCCATGAAGGTGTTACCCCACTATTCAGGATGGGCCTAAATTAAATCACTGGGGCCATATAAATGAGCTGACAAACAGAAGGTACTCAGCGCAGCTGAGAATGACATTTTGAAGGGGAGCTACAGCCAAAAGGGACACTTTGAAGAATGCACTGGAACTGAGAGAGGAGCTTCAGCTTGCAGAGACATTTTGGAGATGGCCTTTGAAAGCAGACTTTTGCTCCAGAGAAGCTAAGAGAGGACAAATGCCCCAAGAGCAACTGAGAGTGACATTTTTGAAGAGCTGAAGCCTAGAGAGGAACATCCTGGGAGAAAGCTGTTTTGAATCAAGAACCTGAAGCAGACACCAGCCATGTGCCTTCCCAGCTAACAGAGATTTTCCGGACGCCATTAGCCATCCTCTAGTGAAGGTACCCGATCTTTGATGAGTTACCTTGGACACTTTATGGCCTTAAGACTGTAACTGTGCAACCAAATAAACCCCCTTGTATAAAAGCCAATCCATTTCTGATATTTTGCATTCTGGCAACATTAGCAAACTAGAACAAATAGATATTCTAGTAGAGTTAGAAGGTATTTTGAAAGGTCATCTCCTTGACAAGTGTTGATCTTATAATTTAGGGTTCAGACCAAGAGATAGTGTGCTCAGTCTAGGCATTTTGCACAAGAAAATGTCTTCTTTTCTAAAAGTAACAGAATTTTGCATGATGATAGAGAGGTGACTGATCCAGATATAGTGGGAAAGCATCTATCTTTTTACTCTTTTTACTCCAGCATTGTCACAAATGGCTCACCACCTAACTCATATTCCAAGCCAAGTTAAATATATAGGAAAGTGCCTTGACCAAATGTTCATTTTTATGTAAAATTTTTATTTCTTGAAGTATAATTTTACATACAGAAAATGACCCAATTTACTAGTGTACAATTCAGTGAATTTAATTAGTAAACAAATCATATATTGGCACAGATTAAAAATGAATATCAATAGCACGTGAGTGGTCTTCCTTGTGACTGCCAAATCATGTTCTTCCCAAGCAAACATTAGCCACTATCTTGACTTCAATTACCAAGTGTAGCATTGTCTGTTTTTAATTTTTGATTAATGGAATTATGCCATACTTGTTCTTATATCTAAACACTTTAATTCAATATTATGTTTATTAGATCGCACATGACTTTGCACATAGCATGCCCTCCAGGAACGACTCCTAAAATGCTAAAGAACTGATCCATAAGGGACCCACCATGAGATCTAAAACTACTGAGTTCAAGTACAAAACATTAGAGCTGTGATCCTAGACTTAGAAAAGCTAAATCATGAAACTATCATCACTGCCACTTCAGAGCTTCTTTGATACTGGAGGAGACAGGAGAAGGGATGCTGAAATACTGCAACGTTTTTGCAGGAAAACCTTACCACTCCACACAAGAACATCTAATTAGCAGAACCTACCTTGTTTTGTTTTGTTTTAAAAAAACAAAACAATGAAGCATGAATGCATAGGAGACTGGGAAAAGCAGTTATTAAATTTCCATTCTCTGAAGTAGCAGAAAGCATCCAAGAAATGAGAGAATGGAGGTTGAGGGGATTGAAGGTGACTTCCACGTAATCTGGGACAATAATGAGCAGCACTGCATAAAGGAGTGGGGGATTGCACTGGGTCCTAAAAGAGGAAATGGTGTTGGGAGGACAATGAATGAAGGACATTTCTGGCAACGAGCAGAGCAAATGCCTAGCTGATTCTGGGAACTACTATAATAAAAATGTAGTGAGATTGAGATTAGAAGAATTACTAAAATGAAACTGTAATGAAAGAGGGGACATTATCTGTTTTTTATATTCATCATATTTTTATTTCCATGAGCATTGTGTTTTATGGATTTACAGTAATAATTTCACATGGCAAAAGCCATAGCTGTATGAAAGCAGACGATGAAAACACAGACTTTATCCAGTTCAGTTCTCCAGGTTTCCAGCTCCACTCCACAGAGTCAACTCCAGTTATCAGTTTCTTTTCTATTCTTTCAGAGATAGTTTAGACATGAAAATCATTAGAAACATTTAAGTGTTTCCATATAACCTTTAGCATACAATAAGAGTACAGTACGTTCTCTTCTGCATCTGAGTTTCATCCTAATGAGCAACATATAGATATTCCTCATTGTTTTTAATATTTGCTTAGTATTTTATCCAAAAAAAACACCTCCTTTTGTTTCATCAATTACCAGTGATGTTCATTTAAGTTGCCCTTGTACCTATACCTCAGATATATACAGACATATATTTATAAATAGAATTTTTGCTAGATCAAATATTATGTTTTTTTTTAATTTTGATGTATATTGCCACCTTTTCCCAAAGTGATTGTTGTGAATTTTTCTTACAAAAAGAATGCCTCAGAGAATCTGTTTTTTTCAATAACATCTAAAACTAAATTAGTCAAGTTGTTGAACTTTGCCCAAATTCATAAATTGGTCAAGTTGTTGAACTTTGCCCAAATTCGTAAATTGACTGTTCTAATAAATTTGTCAAGATCAATAAAAAGATAAATAGTAAAATTCATCATATTTTTTTATTTGCATTTCTTTCATTGTGAGTGAGATTGGGACTGATCAGTTTGAATCTTACAAAGATGTCTCTGAGAGATGGCGGTTGGAATTAAGATTTGAGATTTGAAAAGAAATGACACAATGGGGCAAAGTTAAAATCATTTTCAATTCATGGCAATTAAACAAAAACTATTCCACAGATGGAAAGGGGAAGGGATTTTTACTTGAGAAGCATATAGGAATGGATAGAATGGAGGCTCTATTAGTTTCTATTTAGAAATATGCAGGCTTAAGAGTGTTGACCTTTTCAGCACTTTTTCTTTAAAGTGAAATACTTTTTCTTTTAAAATGAAATACTTCAGCAATAGCATGGAGAAATCTGGCCCTAAAAATCATACTAGAGAACTGGTCAAAAAGTCAGACGCCCTCTCCAACGCTGAAAACCTACTTCTTTCCTGAAAAATAGTTTGTGACACGAGATATTACTACAAAGCCATCCATTGAGTTTGAGTGATGCGGCAATGAAATTGGAGATGGTATCATTTTAAGAGGTTGCTCTTCAAGAAACACTGGAAAGAGAGCCAGGATTCAGAAACAAGCAAAACCACCCATCCAAATACAGCAACAGCTGGTAGTTTGGAAGGAAAGCACACAGGCGACCTACTTTAAAATAACACCTTTCATGCCCCGCTCTAAAATGAGGCTGCTTTTACACAAAATGGGCTTGTGGGGAGATGATTTGTTTTTCTTTGTCTGTAAAAGGCCAGCATGTGCTTTTAGTTCCAGAAAATACCAGATGTTCTCACAAACCCTGAGACTGGTACAAACCCGAGAAACCCAATGGCAGAGAGATTTTAGAGTTCAGCTGTGTTGACTGCTTCTTTAATAGGTTAGCAAATTGACACGAGTGTAAAAATTATTTAAAAATTAACATAGTAAATTGTGGGTAAAGCTAGGGCCAGAGCAGCTACTGTGACTTTTAGGCAGGTTCTTTTAGATCACATCACTGATTATCACAGTGTTGCAGTGTCAAGAATAGCTTGACATTGCTGAACTTTTAAGTATATAAAAACCAGCTGTTGTGGCTGCATTGACTATAGTTCTACTGGAAGACCAGTTTCCAAATGTACTCAAATTATTAGTTATAAATGAAATATAAATTTATCCAGGCAAATGTTAGATGACACAGTTTTGTCATCTAAAACCAGGTCTATGATTCAACTTACATCTAAACAGCGGGATATGTCATTCGTAGTCTGAATTATAAATATGTAGTAGCCAACAATTTCATTTCCTTTTTAAAATTTTTCTTTCTTTCTTTCTCTTTTTCTTTCTTTTCTTTTCTTTTTATATTATTTTAAATATTATTATATTATAAAATAAAATATATAATATATTATTATATTATATATGTGCTAGTTTGGATATTTTATGTCCTGCCAAAAGCCATATTCTTTAATGCAGTCTTGTAGGGGCAGATGTATTAGTGTTGACTAAGTTGGAATCTTTGGATTAGGTTGTTTCTATGGAGATGTGACCCACCCAAATGTGGGTAATATCTTTGATTAGATTATTTCCATAGAGGTATGGAACCCCACCCATTCAGGGTGGGTCTTGATTTAATCACTGGAGCTCTATAAGAGCTCAGACAGAAGGAGCTCAGTGCTGCACCTGAGAGAGACATTTTGGAGATGGCCATTGAAAGCAGACTTTTGCTGACACTTAGGAGATACTAGCCCAGAGTTTGCACTGCAGAAGCTAAGAGAGGACAAAATGTCCCAAGATCAACATTTTGAAGAATGCTCAGGAGCTGAGAGAGGAGCTGGAACACAACCCAGGATCAGCAGGCACCAGCCACGTGACTTCCCAGCTAAAAGAGGTTTTCCAGACGCCATTGGCCTTCTTTTGGTGAAGGTATATGTGGGTTGATGCTTTAAACTGGGCATTTTCATGGCCTTAAGACTTACTTTGTAACCAAATGAACCCCCTTTATAAAAGCCAATCCATTTCTGGTATTTTGCATAATAGCAACATTAGCAAACAGGAAAAATATATAAAATATATAATATAATATATCACATACTATATCATATATTATTTTATATTATATATTTTTTTCTCTTGCTATGCTGTCTTTTGTGCCGTGGCACACAGGTAGCGAAAGGATCGAAGCAAGCATTCTGGTTTAAAGTAATATTTTCACAGTGTTGTGAGAATGTGTCTCTAATCACACCCACACACTTACATTGGATGTGCATGGCTTTATCCATTTAATTTTTTAGACACTGAGAGCCATGACCATTCAGGCCCCTAAGAGCAAAATGGTTTGAATAACGACAAAAAACAAATCTAGACCTTTGAAGCAACTCAACAGTTTTGCAAGATTGACGATGGACCCCCTATAAAACTTGTAAAACAGAAAAAAAATTTTTTTGAATGAATCTCATTCCCTTTTCCTGAAAAAAAAAATATTAATTGATGATGAATATTAATTTCAAAAGCATCCTATTGCATCTTCCTCTCTCTGCTGCTCCTGCCCTATATCTGTCCCAGTTGATTTTCAGTGAAATTACCGAAATGCAATTTTTAAAAACAAAACTGGCTAATAACCTTCAAGGTCCTTCCATTGCCCTAGGGATTAACTCCGAATTCCCAAGCCTGGTAGCCTGTGGTCCCAGGAGATGCTTCTGTCCTATTCTCCAGCCTGCTCTGAGGTTGGGTACGGTTGCACCCACACCTCACCTTTGAAAGCACATGCAATTCCCGTGATGAAGCCCGAGCATCTGTGTTCTTCCTGATCTGCCTGGAGCTTCCTTCTCAGTCCTGCAGCACCTTTGTGATCACATACTTTCAAGTCCAACACATGCTCTGACCAATTCCTGAGATATTTCCCAGTTGTCACAATTGAGCTTACCTTTTCCCTCATGTTTGTCCTAACCGCACGCAGTGGGCATTCATAGATTTTCCCCTCAGATTTATCGTGTTCCCATTTATTCAGCCGACCACCAGTTTCTTTCCCATGGCAAGGGAAGTCTCAGTCAATGGGATGGTGGTGATTTTATCACAGGCACCTGATTCCACTTTCTGCTCTCTATACTGATCATACCCATTTTGGTATCCCATCGGTGTGGCACAGACAATGATCTTTTAAGTTCCTCCTTCCTGTTAAAGAAAGATAATTGTGGGCAACTGCTTGTAATTAATGAAGACGGTTTATTACTTCCTTTAGGAGATGGCTCCCCTTGTCTTGAGTTGTTTCTTATGGGGACCTGCAATTACAGGGCCCTCCTCTTAGCCCATGGTTGCCTCACTCTTTGACCATAATGATTAGTTAAGGAATCAGTAGGTGGCCCATTTCAGGCTGATATTATTTCTTAGAGTTTTGCAAACAAGAGCTGGGGAAAAATCTGGGAAGACGTCAGACTGGAAGTACTGGGAGCCAGGATTCTAGCTGGATGGGAAAAGTGGATTTTAAAGAATGAAGTCTTCCATAGGAAGGGACAGAGACAAGATGCAGAGAGTCACAGTGAAATTCCTCTCCCTGGCTCCAAGGATCCCAATCTCCTGTTTTGTCAAATGACTTGATGCATTTCTTTACCTAATTAAGCTACTGTGAGCTCTGTTTCTTTTGAAAGCAACAGGATACTAAAGACACCAGACCCCAGGCAGACTTCTATCAAATATTATAATAATCATAACATTTTCTTCCACCCATTTAGTTCTATGCTTCTGACTGTGAGCATTCCTAAGCCTAAAATTAATTACTTATTTACATAAATAAATGCACTCCTTTCTGAAATGGGAAAGGGCTTAAAGGGACATTAATCCTGTCACATTGATGGTATTCCAAAGTGGATATGTTTAGTAGTAGGGTTCTAATGATGGACTTGGAAGTCCATGATAAAATGGCTACCATTCCATTAATTGTAAAACTTCCTTTGCCAAGGAAAAGATCAGAATAAACATGAGCCCTTCAAGCATGGGCATTCTTACCCTAACGTTGCTTTGTCCGGCCTCTAGAACATACTCTGCTAAACATATACAATGGGGAAGTCATTGGAGTTTCCACAGCAAGACTTGGCACTTTGTCTCTACTGGAAACTTACGGAAGATGATCTAACGGGGTGGTTACCGTTCCATTCACTGGCCTTTCATGGGGCAATCTGAGACTGGAAATTCTCAGATGATAGAGCAGCAAAGGGTCACTATGCTGTTGTCAGCAGGTGCAAGGGCAGCTGGAGGATGTCATCAAGTGCCACACCCTTAGCAGTAATTAGCTTCCTCTTCATTCATCACATGCAGTTGCCCACAGTCCTAGAGCCATTTTGTTTCCTACTTAAGCTTGCAGGAAGCACTCTCTTCATCATTTTCAATTTAGTCACAGTGCTCTACATCACTAAGTAGAGCTAAGTATGTCCTGGTCTTACTTCTTTGCATTAGAATAAGTGGGCCTTTCTAATCACAATGGGTGTCCTTTGAAACAATGAATTCCTATTAAATTTAAATGGGAGCGTTCTGGTTTGCTAATGCTACCGTTAAGCAAAATACCAGAAATGGATTGGCTTTTATAAAGGGGGTTTATTTAGTTACAAAGTTACAGTCTTAAGGTCATAAAGTGTCCAAGGTAAGGGGTTGCCTTCACTGGAGGATAGCTCTAATGGTGTCCAGAAAACCTCTGTTAGCTGGGAAGGCACGTGGCTGGTGTCTGCTCCAGAGTTCTGGTTTCAAAACGGCTTTCTCCTAGGATGTTCCTCTCTAGGCTGCAGCTCCTCAAAGATATCACTGTTAGTTGTTCTTGGGGCGTTTGTCCTCTCTTAGCTTCTCCAGAGCAGAAGTCTGCTTTCAAAAGTTGTCTCCAAAATGTCTCTGTAAGCTGAAGCTCCTCTCTCAGCTCCTGTGTGTTCTTCAAAGTGTCCCTCTTGGCTGTGGCAAACTCACTCCTTCTGTCTGAGGTTATATAGTGCTCCATTGAACTAATCAAGGCACACACTGAATGGGCAGGGCCACACCTCCATGGAAATTATCCAGAGTTATCACCTACAGTTGGGTGGGTCACATCTCCATGGAAACACTCAAACAAAAAATTACAATCTAATTAACACTAACACACAAGATTGCATCAAAGATAATGGTGTTTTGGGGGACATAATACATTCGAACTGGCACAGGGAGTAATCTCCAGGATCTGTCTCCTGGGGAATGACCAGGAGAACTCACCAAGTAGTGAATAGAAAGACCCAGGGCAACAGCCTTCCCAAATTCAGACTACCCTTTAACGTCCCAAAGGACTCTCACTGGCCACATCATTATCAAAACAGCCAGAGACATCTGAAATTGGCTGAGGATAAACACCAACTGGAGCCCAAGTCTGCATGGAGTGTTATTGAGGTGAGATAATTTTGCATGCATAGGAGGAAGTATCATTATTCAGAGCCAGAATGAGTCTCATAGATCACATAATTCAAACTTTTGCTTTGCAAATGAGGAAAACAGACAGCAAGATATTAAATAGATGTGCCAAAGTGCACACAGCTGGTTCACGACAGAGCTGAGACAAAAAATAAACAAAAACACCAACCAACAAAAAGCACTAAACCCACCTCCTCACTCCTACTTTGGAATCCTGCTCTATTAATTATCTACTGCTTTGCTATAATTATGAATCTTTTCCTCTCTGCCTGAGGCTTCTCAGCATTCTAACAATGAAAAAAAAATCCCATTTAAAAGAAAATTTATCTTGACTGTGTACTCCATCAGTCATTTGCCTTCTGTAAGGCCTGCTACTTCTAACCTGCCTTCAACTTCTCCCACCCCACATTCAATACCTCAATTTCTGATCCAGTCTTCTGTCGCACACACTGTTGGCTATCCCAATGCCATTGCTGAGCTATTCTCTGCTGAAATCCAAGATTTCCTCTGTCACTTATTGCCTTTCTGGATCTTTCTGTGGCATTGGGGATGCTGACCATATCTTCTGCATAAGACTTTCTCCTTCCTTCACTTTAACAATCATCCTTCCCTGTTTTGTCTCTGATTCTCTGCTCTGGGAGAATCTCTATTTGTTCACCCTTCTCAGAGATGACCAGCTCCTGCTTTCCTCTCTCTCAAGTTCTGGTTTCCCATCTCCCGCTTTTCAGCTTATCCTTCTTTCCACCTTCATGCTCTTGTTGCATTTATTTATTCTGCCCCAGGCTTGACTAAACCCAGATTTGTCTCCAAAATCTGGAATTCTGGAGGCCTTTATGCAACTGCTACCCTGTCTTCTGCTCTTAGATAATACAGATGTATACACACATACCACATACACAGGTATACACATACCACATACATACCACACACACCATTTACACCTATGCACACACTCATGCATGCATAGCACTTCAAACACCGCACAGAAAAATAACGAAGTCTTTGATCCCCCCATCCCTTTCATCCAAACAAGTTTTTCTCCTGAGTTTCAAAAGTCATTGAATGGTACTGTTTATGAGGTTACCTAAGATAGAGACCTGAGAAGCACCTGTGCTTCCTCCTCTACCTCCCATCTCACTCCCCAGCCCTGGTCTCCTGTCTATTCTTCAACCTAAATGTCCCCCAAATGTATCCTTCCTCTCAAATCCCAGTCTCACACAAGTCACTGTCTGATCTCAGACTTTTATTATGTCCTGCCCAAATTACCATAATCTCTTAAATGGTTTCCTTCCCCATTAATCCTTCTCCAATCTACCACCTCACCTACTGTCAGGATAGTCTATACAACCAAAATAAAAGGAAAAAGGGACTATGTTATTTGCTTCCTAAAAGCCTTCAGTTCCAAGTCTTTGGTTTGGTTCATCCTCTTGCCTCCACCAAACAGAGCTTTGTCAAGATGTCATCCCTGAACCCTTGTACCAGCTCCCTTGTGACGTCTTTCCTGAGCTTCCCTGCATGGAGAACCACACCCTGTGATCCTTGAGGAGGACTCACCTAATTTTAGTGGAGCCCTGACAGCACATTAGTTCAGGGCCAAAGGATCCATCCTTCTCACACTCTGGGGTGTAAGGATGATTATCCCCCTGCCCCAAGGAACTAGGCAGTTGATCCACAGCTCCTTCTTGTTTGCTAACTTACGCCCATTAGGAGTGAAAGTGTGTTATTGTGGTAAGGTTATCTCCTGTATCCTAAAAACTCCAAAACTTCAGTAGCTTGCCACAATTGATATGTAGCACTCATTCACATAAAAAGACTAACTGCATGATGCATTTCACCTCCAGGCTGTGGATTAGGGATCCACTTTGTATATGTGGTCTCTCTGTCTTTCTCATGATCAGAATTTCTCTGTTGGATCACCTGAATCAAGGAAGTGGATAAAAGAGAGGGTGGTATAGTCATAATTTGGCCTACAATTGACCTTCTCCTTTCTACTCACCTTCCATTCACAAGAATTTGCCACCTGGACTCACTAAGGTGTGTGCTTGCCTGGGAAGTAAAGTTCACAGCTTGGCAGGATATTGCAGAAACCATTATTTACAATGGGAAAATGTAGGGATGTTTGGTAACTATCTTGCTAGCACTGAAAGCCACTTCCACCACTGAAAATGTGTGATAATTCTCCTATTAACCCAACATCAGGTACAGAAGCTTGCATATACGTAGTGATCAAAAAGCCTGTTTAGATTTTGCTCATTATTAAGTTATTTAGAACACATACCCCATAGAAAAGCAAGAGTTATCAATTAGTAAATACAAAGGGGGTCGGGGGAAGAAATAGAGTCAAATCCATTCAGTTTCTGCAAAAGAGTTTCTGAGCATGCAGGGAGTTGAAGACAGAGATTTTAAAAGTCTTTTTATGTCCAAACTACGGGTTGTTTTGTACAGAAAAGTTTTAACTGTTAATTACTTCTTAAATTTATATATTCATATAAAACTCAGTGCTATTCCACATGTATTCCTGCATTTGCACTGCAATTATGGACACATATAAATAATCTATATGTCCATAAGTTGATGAAATGTCGTATAAAATATGCTGCAGGCAACAAAGAAAATATTATTCTGATATTAAATATTTTGTCATTGTGAAATTCTTTGATACAGAAAATATTTAAAATGCATTCTTACACAAACAAGCTTCAAAATATGGTGTAAGGTATGATTCCATTACATAAAAAAACAAACAAAAAGACTGATGTCCCCATTTCCTTGACCCATTACCCTCTCCATCCTCAAGCTAGGGATGGCCTGTTAAATCTTCTCATGTTTCGAATGTCTGTGACTTTCCCTTTTGCTTTCGTCTTCTGCTTGTCAAGGCTGACGTGGTTCCATTGGATCACCCACATAATGCAGTACAGTCTCCCTATTTTGAAGTCAATCGATTAGTAACTGTATTTACATCTGCAGCATTCCTTTTGCCATACCAGGTATCATATTCACAGTCCCAAGGATTAGGGTATAAGTCTTCTGGGGATCCCTAATTCTGCTTACTACATATATATCATCATATAGAGTTAAAGCACTATGCAACACCAAGTTTACGTCTTGATTCGAATGGTAGTATTGCTGGTGATTTTCTTCTGTTTTCCATTATTTTTCATTTAAATGAATATGTTACTTGCGTAATTTTTAAGGAAAAAAAAAACAGTAGGTGTTATCTCTTTTTGGTAGATGAAGGAATGACAACCTTGAAAATTGTCCATGGATACAGCATAGCAGATTTGTAGTTCAGGTACGAACATGTGATTTTGTTGTCACTCAAAAGTGAATCCTTGCCAGTGCACACAAGACTCAATTAAGTGGCACTGGGGTTTTGAGAATAGAGAAAGTTTATTTAGCAATGGCTGGCTTCACAAAGACAGGAAGACAGTTCCTCAAATCTATCTCCCAAACTGAAGGAACTTTCGATGTGTTAGAGCATTCAAACAAAGGCAGGCAGGACTAGACTAGGAGGTGCGGATTGATTACGTGCTAGGCTCTACTGAAGTTTAAGGTTTAGGTTGCTGTGCACGTCAGGTATGGGCCAACTCTGATTAGTAGTGGCTTGGTCAGTTCTGGTCTGGCTCATGTCACTTCATGGATCAACATTGACGGGGTACATGCTGGAGTATCAAAGTTCAGGGTTGCAGCACAAGATAAGCGGATACATGCTGGGTCCATCACCAGTTAGCTCATTATTGTTGTCACAGGGTGAAGATTATGCAGTTATAAAACAGCATCATCATCAAAGAAACAAGTCACCTGGCTTTTAATTCAGTGAGTTACAACAGTTGCAGACATTTGCTGCTGGCTACCTTACTATATATCAGAAAGCCAGAAAGCATTTCGATAATGATTCAGTTACACTTTCTGACTACTTTTCTTATTTCACTCCATCTACCCTCCCCGCCCTGCCATGCCAAATGCCTGAATCTCGAGGCTTACGTGAATGGGTTATCAGGAACCTGGGGTGGAACAGGTTGTGAAAGCACAGGCCTAATGATAAAAGCGTCCAAAGCTCTAAGTTCATACGTGTCTTTCCCCAGAACTCGTAATGAGAGGGCGGCTCTGTGGGAAATCAGAAGTGTCCTGGGCTTTGTAATGAGATGTTTGCCTGGGAAGCCGTAATGAGATGCTTGGCTGGGGCTCTAATAAGATGCTTGCTGGGAGTGTGTAATTAGACATTTGACTCTCCGGATGCAATGAGGGGTGTGACTAGATGCATAATTAGATCCGGGGCTGGGAGGGAGGGATGCAATGTGTGGCCAGACTTGAGAGATGCTCAGGCAAGCCTGGGGAAGCACCTGCAGGCTGCGGTAATAGGCTCCTGGCTAGAGCGATCAGTCACACCGGGAGGGTTCCACCGAGAGAGAGGTGATGCGGAGCCTTCCTCGTGTGTGACCATTCCTTAGGAGCACTGCCGCAGAGAATGAGGCTATGGGAATAGACTCACTGTCTGGCCGAGGGGGTGAGAGCATGGGCTGTGGAGTCAGATTGCCGAGGCTGGGAACCTAGTTCTATCACGATCAGAGAAAGCCAGGGCATGCCATTGCCTTCTCCCTATCGGGAGCTCTTCATCTGTAAATTCAGGGGTGCAATAGGACTTGCCCCATAGGGCTCTTGCGAGGATTAAATGAGTTAAACGTAAAGTGTGTAATGCGTTCCTTGGCACAGGGCAGTGCTCTATCGCTGCCAGCTGTTATGATGGGCCAGGACCTCTAGTGCATTATCTGATTTAATTAATCCTCATGACACCCTTGTAAGGAAACCAAGGCTAGGAGACAGTCACTCACTTGCTGCAAATCACGCAAATAATATTTAGTGGGAAAGATATTCGATGTGTAGCATTTGAAGGTTTCTGGCTGGGAGAATAGGACACCCACTGCTGAAACAAGACTGAAATCTGTGAACCAGCTTCTTTGGGGAGGTGGGAGGAGGTCAGTTAGGATAGTGTTTTTCTGCAAGTAACCAAAAGCATGACTATAAGTGACTTAAACAAAGGATGGAGTTGTTCTTGCTAAATTAAAAATCTGGGGATAGGCAAGTTAGGCTGATTTAGAGATGATGGTGGTGTCTCCAAGGACTCTGGATACATCTGGTTTCCTGAACAATGTTTATGACACTGTCTCCATTGGTCACAAAGAGGCACCTGTCCTATAAGCATCACTTCTGATTCCAGAAAGAAGATGCAGGGAAGGGTGAGATTTGAAGGGCAAGGAACTTTCCATACCATTCAGTTAGCTTGTTTGACTTTACACACTTCCGTCAACTTCCAATCAGTGACTTCTGCTGCCTTCTCATTAGTTACATGGCACTCTGGTAAAATGAGAACATTAGCTTTCCAATGCATATATAGTGATGCCTTAATGGCTTTCTTGTGGATTGGTTGACAGTCTTTATTTAGAAATCATCCTAAAATGGAGCAATTGGCTTCACACTTGGGCAACTTAAAACCTCGAGGCAGGGGTACTGCTGTTCTAAATGATAACTGCATGCCTGTGATTGTCCATATTTTATGCTTGAAAGAAAACTACAAGTAGAACAAGCACTGCTTTTTCTTATTCCTAAAATGGGAGGAGCTGCATTCCCATGGTATAAATCCAATATCAGTTACATAACAAACCAAACCGGAAGATTAACTTCTCTCTATGAATGTGAAGGGTTAAAGCTCCGAGGAATTCACTAGATACCTTTGACAAACTCTAGAGCTCCACAGTGGTCATTATCTCTAACTCCGTGGAGCCACTGGTGTTCTCTCTCCTTCATCTTTTTCTCTAAGCTTGAAAAGGAAATCTATCGCACAGTAAGAGTTATCACTCTGGAAAGGAATCTTCACCTGAACTGGCCACTGCTGCGAATCCTCCTTTGATAATTAAAGTGTGATGGTGGATATTGTATTACTTAGGTTAGGCCAAGTTATGCTGCAGTAAAGTAAAAGCTACAAATCTCAGTAGCTGAAAGAAATCAATGGATGGTTTCTTCTTTGTGGTAGGTGTCCAGTGATGATTAATGATAAGGGCTCTTCTCATCAAAACCCCTCAGAGAGACAGATGGACAAAAGGACCAACAACTCATGATGTCATTTTCTCAATTCAAGGCTCGGGATTCATCACCCAGCAAGGACAGGGAAGGGTGAAAAGCCAAGCACAGACAATTAAATGCTTCCAGACATGTATTATTTTTCCTTCTATGTCATTGGCCAGAACTATTGAAAAGGCCATGTATTCAGAAGTGAAGAAGAAATGGATATTGGTGAACGGCGGTTCTATTTATCCCCATTACTATCCTGCTTCAGTTTTCCAAACTTTTAGCAGAAAAGGAGTTTGTATTTAATATTTGATCTCTACACTTCCTCACTCCCACTCTGGCTTCAAACCTCTGCAAACTTACTTCAAACCTCACTTATGAGAGAAAAATCTATTAAAGAAGTCAACACAAACTGACATATTCCAACTACTTTGGCCTTAACCTAAAGCACGTTCCTGAAACAAACAACCCTGCTAAACACTCACACCTTTGAAAATTCCATTTACAAAGCCCCTTACAGGACATGCCTTCTGAATAACTCTACCCTTTTTCATTGCTGTCTTAGGATGTTTTATTCTATTTCATTTGGTTTGGCTTTGCTTTCCTGCCCTCCAAGGGCCTTCCTACCTGTCTGCCTCCTTGTCTGCCTTCCTTCCTCCCTTCTTTTGTTCCCCTTTATTTTTACAAATGGTGTGGGCATGTCCTTTGTCAATTTTTGTTGTTCTTCTTGTTGGAGAGGTTTTATTTTTCTCATTTATTTAGAATTGTTAGTGGTAAACATAATAATGATAAATGCTCCACAGAGCCCTTTTTATGAAACAGATGTTTTCTAAGCATTTGCTGATATTAATTAATTTAATTCTGTGTATTATATACAATTCCCATTTTTTTATAGACAGGGAAACAATGACACAGAGAAGCTCAGTCACTTCATCAAGGCTGCACAGGTAGCAACCAGCAGACATGGGTTTTGAAACATGTTCAGTGATTCCAGAATTTATTGGGCTAGTCTCTTCTGGAAATATGGGAGGTTTCTAGATGTCCCCATTCTGTTTTTGAATCTTTTGTTTTGATCCTAAATTTATAAACCATATAGGGAGGTATAGGTTGATATGTAAATTCCTTGCATATGCCTTAGCTAAACAGGAGAAATCCAAGTAGATCTGGTTTACATAAAGAAAGAAATTCAGGGGAAAAAATGGTGCATCATAAATAATGCACAAAAGGAAAACTAAACTTACCCTTTTGTGAAAAATGACTTTTTACTTTAATTATTCTTTTGCTAAGTGTTTTGAAATCCACTGAATAGGCAGGTCACCAGAAGCATGATTTAGTGGAAAGTAGAAAACAATAGTTTTAGAAGAGTGTTTGATTTTAATATACACCTCATGCTCTCCGGGAATCTCGCCCTTCTTAGCATTGAGCCCACATCTGGCAAGCAGTTGGCAGGCGGCAAAGGTCTGCAGCAAAAGACTACACACGAGACAATTACTGAATTCAGAAAAGCAAAAAGGCTTTCCCCGCACAGAGGATTGAATATCAAACAGTAGTTTTATCTTATGTTCCAAATAAAATACATCTGTCTATTCCACTACAGCTTGTGTCTAAAGGCCTGTGATGGGGAGGGGGTCTCTAATCACATAATCAAATAAGAATTTTTTCTTTAATATTCATTTTAAAAGCTAAGGGTTGCCTGTAATGTAGCTGGATGTTTAATGATGGTCTGGAGGTTTCAGTCAACAATCGATTGATGATCAACTGATAATTATTCTAATTTATGAATCATTCTCACACATTGACAAAAACAATAAAATTGAATTCAAGAAATGTTTAGTAAGTATCTACAATGGGCCTGACTCTTCCAGTTCGTTGGGAAAATGTGATGAATAAGATGCCTTCAGTATCAAAGAGCTTAATAAGCAAGACTGATGGGAAAACAAATAAATCAGGTATGATTTGGTAAATATATTCAGCATACATTTGCTGAGGGTTTGCTTGGTGCCTAACACTGAGATAGATGCTGGCATTAAAAACAAAGGTTGAATAATGCATTGCCCTTGTTCTTAAGAATCAACAGAAAGATTCAGAAGACCAGACATGAGTAAATTAATAATCGAGGTGTATTATGGACATTTTCATCTAATAGTACATACCAAAGACTGGGGGAGAAGAAAGGCAGGGCTCTATTTGCAGGAGGCTCAGAGTGCCTCTTAGAAAATTCAAACCTTATTTACTGTTGCAATTCAGCTATGGGCATATCTCAGGAACTAGTGAGGGAGCCAGACAAAAACTTATAGGCTAGCTGAAAGTAAAGAAATCAAATTTTAAAAATGAAGCAGGCACAAGATAAGTCCTAAAACCCAGAGGCAACAGCCTCTTTAAGAACAACAACCAGATGCAACCCCCTTCCCCATAATGTTGACATCCCCTTCCATATGAACAAATTAGAGTGGTCACTGCCTAGACACCCCTGAAGATCAAGAAAGTAATTAAATAAGAGGAAGGGGTAGCAACAGACAAAATAGGATTTAACAAAGGATTACAAATAGTGAATCTCCTTATTAATATATTTTTTTAGATGCTGGGGTAATAGAATTGCTAGAAGGAAACAACAGAAATTGTGGAAGTGTAAGCCATAACATTCTTTGAAATTACCTATATGACTACTTGTTAAATTGTACTTTGTAGTTATCACCTTTTTGTATATATATTTCACAATAAGGAAATAACTGAAATTGTGAAACTCTGACCCATAACATTATTTGAAATTTGCTCTCCAATGACTTGTTAAATCATACTTTGAAAGTTATCACTGTTATGCATATATGATAAATTTCACAATAAAAAATGTATTAAAAAAAATAGCTGCCTGTTCCGGTTTGCTAATGTTGCCCTTAAGCAAAACACCAGAAATGGATTGGCTTTTATACTGGTGGGTTATTTAGTAACAAAGTTATAGTCTTAAGGCCATAAAGTGTCCAAGGTAAGGGGGTACCTTCACTGGAGGATGGCCAATGGCATCCAGAAAACCTCTGTTAGCCAGGAAGGCATGTGGCTGGCATCTGCTCCAGAGTTCTGGTTTCAAAATGGCTTTCTAGGCTGCAGCTCCTCAAAAATGTCACTCTCAGTTGCTCTTGGGGCATTTGTCCTCTCTTAGCTTCTCCAGAGCAAAAGTCTGCTTCCAAAGGCCATCTCCAAAATGTCTTTGTAAGCTGCAGCTCCTCTCTCAGCTCCTGTGCATTCTTCGAAGTGTCCCTCTTGGCTGTAGCAAGCTCGCTCCTTCTGTCTGAGCTTATATAGTTCCCTAGTAAACTAATCAAGCCCCATGCTGAATGGGCGGGGCCACACCTTCATGGAAATTATCTAATCAGAATAATCACCGACAGGTGGGTGGGTCACATCTCCATGGAAACACTCAATCAAGGAATTACAATCTAATCAAAACCAATATGTCTGCCCACACAAGACTGCATCAACGATAACGGCATTTTTGGGGACATAATACATTCAAACTGGCACACTGCCCAACCAAAACCAAAACCCTAACATCAGACACAGACTGCCAAATAAATTTTAGTGATGAGAGAGAGAGAAAAAAAAAGTAGGCACAAAAAGACTAGTCAGTAGCAAAGCAAAGGACAAAAGGCTGGTCTTTGGAATATGCATGTGCAAGATCTTTGGAGGCCTGCGCTGTGAGTTCTGCTGGGTGGTGGCCATTCCTGGCTCCGCCCAGCTGTCAGGATCCATGTCCAGGAAGAGACATGGCTATTAAAACTGAGAGAGCTCTTGTACTGAATGGTGCAGTACCAGTGAAAGGCCATTGAGCAGCACCCTAATGGAATACAAGTTGAAGGGGAGGGTGCTGTTCTCTAGTCTGTGTACCTCCACTGCAATGCTCCCTGGGCAGCACAAAAAAATAATGATATTGTTTTATATCATTACTTTCAAAATCAGTTAAGAGAAGAAATGAAAAGAAATAAGCAACTATACTTTCTTTTGTATTCACCCACAAAATTACCTTTAAGAGTATTCTTTGTTTTTTGGCATGGATTTGAGTCATCATTCCATTTTTATTTGTCTGGAAATATCTTTATTTGCCTTCATTCTTAAAAGATAAGTTTGTTGGATAAATGATTATTGGTTTTTATAACCAATAAAATAAATGATTACCTGTTTTTATTGCTTTTTTTCCCCCCCTTTCAGCATTTTGAATACAACATCCTCCATGATTTCTGATGAAAGGCCACTTGTTTTTGGTGTTCCTTTGCATGTGATGAGTAATTTTTCTCTTTCTGTTTTCAAGATTTTCTCTTTACCCTTAGTTTTCAAACTTTCTACTATGATGTTTCTGAGTGTGGGATCTCTGGGTATGTATATCTTTGTGTTTATCCTAACTGGAGTTCATTGAGCATCCTGTATTAGTAGAAAAAATATTTTCATCAAATTTAGGGGAAAAAGGCCATCATTCCTTTGAACAGATTTCTGTTCTGTTCTCTCCCTTCTCTCATTCTGATACTCCCATTACTCCTATGTTGGTGAATGTAATGAGGCTCTGCCCATTTTCCTTCATTCTTTTTCTTTTCTTATCATCAGATTGCATAATTTCTATTGATTTTGAACCTTCAAATGTTCAGTTTCTTTCTTCATCAGTTCAAATAGATTGAGCCCCTCTAGTGAATTTTTCATTTTGTTTGTATTTTCAAATATTTTTTTCTTGTTTATGAGTCACACTTGACTGCAATTTGTCATTCCTCAAAGTATTTTGTTGAAAATTTAACATTTAATATAATATATTCTAGAAACCCTAGTTATTCACATCCACCCCCTACCCCCAAGACTTCATGTAATTTGTTCATTTTCCTGGTTGTTCAATGACTTGTCTGGACTAATTCAACAACAGCTATTTGCTCTGCAATGCACAGCACTGATGTTCCTCTGAAGAAGGTGCATTTTGGGCATGCTCAGTCTTAGGAGCTACTGCGATGACTGTGGTTTTACCCAGTTTGTCTTCATCTCTTTCTCTGATCTCCTAGATAAGCTCTGGCTGTTCTGCCTTGATTGGTTTTTCACACCCAGGTATTAGCTTCCACTAACTACTAGATTTTGGTTGCTTTTCTATTTTATATAATGCTCTGAGGTATAAGTTGCTTCATAGAATGGACCTATTAAAGCCAGACCCTTTTGTCAGGACAGAGCATTGCTAGGCTTTGAAAATCTCCATTATTTGGAGCAAGGCCCTGAGGCATGGATTTCTCCTGGATCTGTTCCAAAGAAAGTCCATACCCTCAGGCAGAGCTGTAGAGCTCCTGGCCTGTCACTCCCCTGGGCAAAGCCTCTGTACCACTATGCAGGGAGCTGGAACAGGCTCAGGATTCAGCTAGTCCAGGAGTGACTGTCGTCCTCTATAGTCAGGGCAATGGGGAAGGGGTAGGAGTCATAGCCCCTTGTCTCCTATGCTTGCCCCTTTCAGCATGGAACCTCTGCCCTATAAGGTATAATAAGGCCAGGGAGAAGTCGAGGTCTAGAATTCTAGGCCTGCCATGCATAGGCTGCTACCCTATGAGTGAGGATTGATTTGGGGAAGGAAACCCCAGACCTCTCAGCTGCTCCTGCATGGAATAATAGAGCTTCTCTAAGACAGAGCTTGGGGGATGTGAAAGATGCTGGTGACCTGACACTCCCAGAGCAAAACCACAACTCTAGACTTGGAGATGTGTGAGCTGGAGTCCTATATTTTTGGCCACACTTACTTGCCATAAGGCCTGTGTTCCGGTTTACTACTGCTGCCATTTTGCAAAATAGCAGAAATGAATTGGCTTTTATAAAAGGGGCTTATTTGGTAACAAAGATACAGTCTTAAGGCCATAAAGCGTCCAAGGTAAGGCATCAACAATAGGGTACTGAAGGATGGCAGATGGCGTACAGGAAACCTCTGTTAGCTAGAAAGTCACGTGGCTGGTGTCTCATTTCAAAATGGCTTTCTCCAAGGACATTTCTCTCCAGGCATCTGGGGGTGTTCTCTTGGTTTCTCCCAGGCAAACTCTAGACTAGCAAAAGTCTACTTTCAATGGCAGTCTTCAAAATGTCTCTCTTGGCTACAGCACCTCCTTCCTTCTGTCTATGAAGTCTTTTATAGGACTCCAGTGATTCAAAGAGACCCACCCTGAATGGGTGGGGTAACACCTCCATGGAAATTATCCAATCAAAGTTCTCGCCCCCAGTTGATGGAGTCACATCTCCATGGAAACACTCAAACAAAGGATTTCAACCTAATCAACACTAATACGTCTGCCCTCACAAGATTGCAGAAGAGGATAAAGGACAGAAAAAAGCCAGAAAGCTCAGAGAGAGAAGCAGCCAGAGAGCTTGGAGAGAAAAACCCTGAGGAATGCAAGCAAGGACCCACAGAAACTGAAAGAGGCAGAAGCTGAAAACAATGAAATCTGGGAGAGAAGGATCAGCAGATGCCAGCCAAGTGCCTTCCCATGTGACAAAGGAACCCAGATGCCATTGGCCTTTCTTCAGAGAAGATATCATCTTTCTGATGCCTTGATTGGGACATTTTCATGGTAAATTTGCAAACTAATAAATCCCTATTGGTAAAAGCCAACACATTTCTGATATATTGCATTCCAGAAGCTTTAGCTAGTTCTTGACTTCTTTCCTGAGAAGTCATTATGATCCTTTTCTACTGCTTGTAAATCTGCAAATAAAATATGGGTTTCCTCCTCTCCCAAACAGAGATGTGATTTCTTGTGTGCCCCCAGCATTCTTGGAAAAATATTATTGTGCTTAAACGACTTACACTGCAATCATTTTCATGGAGCCTCAAAGCCAGGTTGGGCCATATTCTTCTGTATGAATCTCATGCTGGGCACAGGGCCGACACAGAGATGCTGTGTGATAAGTATTTATTGAGTAAATGAATGAATCCATGCAGACAGGAATATGGCCAGTCTGTTGAGACTGAGAAGCAATTAGGATCTTATCTCAATAGCTGATTATGTGAATAATGAGAATAATATAAGACAGCATGTTATTTATCTAAATACTCCTCCTCTATTAAACACAAATACAAATTCTCTGTCTCAAGTATGATTCCTGAATGCAATTCTTTCTCCCAGGGAATCTTGAAGTTATCCCAGGTTGCTGACTAAAGACTATTTAATGGTAAAGTGTTTTATAATAAAAGGAATGAAGCCAGGGAGCCGTTTTCAATAAAGGGACAAATTGCTGTGAGAGGAAAATTAGAATCAGCAAATTTTTTGACCTGACAAATTAGAAAATATTATTACTATTTTTCATCTGGTGTATTTAATAATTGCCAAGTACTTGCTCTAATGTGTATTCTAGTCTATTAAATCATCTCTGTGCTACCATTGTCTGTATGCCAGTTACTGTACTTCTCACACAGGACTGTAATTACTAGACTTATTTATGCATCCTTTTCCATCATTAATGGGGGGCTCTTTGAGAGTCATCACAAAGTATTGAATATCTGCATTCTCCAGATACAAAAGACAAAATTGGTACTCAAAATATGCATTTTGAATATATTGTTGTCTCTCCCACCTTGTGCTGTAATGAATAGCCTTCCATGTTGCCTCCTTCAAGCTCCTCAAAGACAGATTTTTTTCTTCATGGCAATGTTCCCAGATTGGATAATTTAATAAATAAGTGAGGGAATTAGTAATTGGATATACTGAAACTGTATTTTACAGTGCACAGCCTTGGATTTAGGGAGAGTTCCCTTAAGATGTACCTCCAAGCCTCAAAGGCTCTCAACTACCTCCTGCTTGACAGCATAGTCTAATTTCTCTTGCAACTGCCACCTTGCATATTCTCAAGAGAATTCACCAAGTTCATGAACAGTTGCAACATTTAGCTCATTGGATAAAATTTCCTCCCTCAAGGAGAGGTTTGTCTGGTGGCTTTCATTGCCCTCCTTATGCAAAGGAGGGTTGTGGCATAGCCACCTAAATCTTTGACCATGGTTGCAGAAATCCACATGGGGCATCTGCCTCCTTTTTTTGTTGCTATCTGGCATCCAAGCCCTCAAACAGAAGTGTGTGAGGAAATCCATCATGGTATGTAGTCTCAATGGGAAGCAGTTTTCTCTCCACCATCACTAATCTCTGGTTGTCAGGGCATCTTGGTTTTCAGTTTTTCCAGCCAAGTACAAGGCCAGATAATGTAGGCTTCACCAGTTGAAACATCCTCCATCAGATGCAGAATCAGTAGCACGTAGGGCAGGGGCTGGCTAGAATCCATTAAGTTAACTCATAGTGCCATCAGTGTCCAATGGCAATGCTGTCCATTGACGACAGCATCCTGGCCAGGCTATTTCTTTTTTTTTTTTTCTGTTTTATTATTTATTTTTTATTTTTTAACTTTATTTATTGAAAAATTAAAAACAAATAAGCAACAAAAAAACACATTCCAAACAAAACAAAGGATTAAGAAAAATAAATAACCTAAAATAACTACTTTGCTTCCAACATGTTCCTACCATACCCCAAGAAAATTAACAAACCATAATCAAACAAAGGCATAAGGAAAACCAAATAACCTAAAATAACTACATTAAGCTATTTTTAATGCTTTTTTACTTTATCAAAAAATTAAAAAAAGCAATTCAAACAAAATAAAACAAAACAAAGGAATAAGAAAAACAAATAACTTAAAGTAACTACATTGCTTCCAACATGTCCCTACCATACCCCAAGAAAATTAACAAACCAAAATCATTCCTGAGCATTCCCACAACATTGAGATTACCCTCAATAGCTTATCTGTTCTTATCAGATTATCTTTCCTCCTTCACTAATTGCTGTCTATCTCTAGGCATCCTACATTCTACAATATAAAATATTTATTTTACATTTTCCACAGAGTTCACATTACTGGTAACATACAAAATGTCTCCTTTTGTGTCTGGTTTATTTCACTCAGCATTATGTCTTCAAGGTTAGTTCGTGTTGTCATATGTTTCACAACCTCATTCCTTCTTACTGCCATGTATTATTCCATGGCATGGATATACCACATTTTGTTTATCCACTCATCTGTAGAAGGGCACTTGGATTGTTTCCATTTCTTGACAATTGTGAATAATGCTGCTATGAACATTGGTGTGCAGATATCTATTCATGTCACTGCTCTCAGGTCTTCTGGGTATATACCAAGAAGTGAAATTGCTGATCAAAGGGTAGCTCCATATATAGTTTTCTAAGGAACCACCAGACTGTCCTCCAGAATGGTTGTACCATTACACAGTCTCACCAGCAATGAATAAGGGCTCCAATTTCCATTTCCCTGGCTGCTCCCCAGGTCTCACTCTGATCTGCCTCCAAACAAACTGTGAGTCTGGCTGCCATTTTCCCAGTGGCTCTCTGGATCAAAGAATTACATGATTCCAACACAGACTCTTGGCTTCTCCAAGTGCTAAATCACTATGGATATATAAGTCCCTGCACAGCTGGTGGAGCCATGGAACTGGTATTCTGGAGCACTTTCTGTCTTTTATCTAGTGTTTTTTCAAAGAGGAGAATTTTCCCCTGTCTCTCCTAATCCATCATCCTTGATCTCTTCCCAGGCTATTTCTAATAGAAGTTGAATGGTGTGATACTTGCCCATTGTGCTAGTTTGGATCTATTATGTCCCATCAGAATCCATATTCTTTAATGCAATCTTGCGGGAGCAGAGTTATTAGTGATGATTAAGTTGGAATCTTTGGATTGGTTTGTTTCCATGGAAATGTGACCCATCCAATTGTGGGTAATGCCTTTGATTAGATTATTTCCATGGACACATGGGCCCTACCCAGTCAGCATGGATCTTGATTTAATCACTGCAGTCCTATTTAAAAAGCTCACAAACAGAAGGATTTCAGAGCAGCTGCAGATTAGAGTCATTCCAGAGAATACCATTTTGAAATGCAACTTAGGAGCAAGCAGACACCAGCCACATGTCCTCCTAGCTAACAGAGGTTTTCCAGACACCATTGGGTTCTTCAGTGAAGGTATCCTACTGTTGATGTCTTTGTTTGGACATTTGCATGGCCATAATAACCCCCCTCTATAAAACCCAATCCATTTCTGGTATTTTGCATAATGACAGCATTAGCAAACTGGTAAACTCCTTAACCACCTACATCTGCCTTGGTTTCTGCCTGCAAACCAACCTTGATTTCCAGACTCTCATCAGTATTGCATTTTCAATAAATTCCTTGTTTTATTTAACATAACCAGGGTCACTTTCCCCTGCCTGGAAACCAAGATTTTGACTGATATAATATTTACATTTTAAAGGTAAATAAGGCTTAAGTATTTTGCTTTCCCCCAATGTAAATCAACGGATATAAATGAATATTTCAGGTAGGACCGTTGTTTAACTCCCCTAGGTAGAATGTCTGAGTCCTGTTCTTTCTCAGCTGGGGTACAGAATAAGTGACCTGATCATTGTCACACCTTACATCTCTTGATGGAGGCCAGCATTTTAAAAACTATGTCCACAACAGTTCATAGTAATAGCAATAGTTCAAGGATAGCTTAGTGAGTACTCTGAAAAGACAAGGTTTCAGTCACACATCTTTGTAGTACACTGGATGTGAAACCTTTCTCTTGGAGGCTCACTATTCACTTTTTTTTTCTCATTGCAATATTAATTATAAAAGTAATACACAAAAATTAACTCAAAGTGGATTAAAGACCTCAATATAAGAGACAGCACCATAAAACTCCTAGAAGATAATGTAGGAAATCATCCTCAAGACCTGTATTAGGAGGTCACTTCTTAGATTTTACACCCAACACACAAACAATGGAAGAAAAAATGGATAAATGGAAACTCCTCAACATTAAAAGCTTCTGTATCTCAAAGGAATTTGTCAAAAAAAGTGAAGAGGCAGCCAACTCAACAATATATTTGGAAACCATGTACCTGACAAAAGACTGCTGTCTTGCATGTATAAAGAAATCCTACAACTCAACAACAATAGTACAAACAGCCCAATTATAAAATGGGCAAAAGATGTGAAAAGACAGTTCTCTGAAGAGGAAATACAAATGGCTGAAAAAGACATGAAAAAGTATTCATCTTCACTAGCTATTAAGGAGATGCAAATTAAGACCACAACGAGATACCATCGCACAACCAATTTGAATGGCTGCCATTAAACAAGCAGGAAACTGCAAATTCCGGAGAGGATGTGGAGAAATTGGAAGTTTTATTCATTGTTGGTGGGACTGTATAATGGTTTAGCCACTCTGGAGGACAGTCTGGCAGTTCCTTAGAAAACTAGATATCAAGTTACCCTTCTATCCAGCAATTCCACTTCTTGGTATATACCCAGAAGATCTGGAAGCAGTGAAATGAACAGATATGTGCACACCAATGATCATAGCAGCATTGTTCAGAACTACCAAGAAATTGAAACAGTCCAAATGTCCTTCAACAGATGAGTGGATAAACAAAATGTTTAGAATACTGTGCAGCAGTAAGAAGGAACAAAGTCGTAAAACATATGACATCATGGATGAAACTTGAAGACATAATACTGAGTGAAATAAGGACAAAAGGGCAAAGAATAAATGCTGAGTGAAATAAGGACAAAAGGACAAAGAATAAACAATGTAGATTATAGTGAAAGAATGTGTGTATATCACGTGTGTCTCTGTGTGTCTGTATTTAATTGTAGATACACAAGTCTTTATTTGAACACTATAATATAAAACAGTATTCAAAATCTAGAAGCAACTATATCAATCACATCAATAACTATAAATGGCCCAAATTCACCAACTGAGAGAAAAAAAGGGGTCCAGATTTCTTAGAAAGTAAAAACAAACACTACCCAAGCAATACATATAAAGCAAAAAGATTGATAAAAATTAAAAAATAGAAGTAATATAAACAGAATTATCTGACTCCAAGACAATAAATTAGAACATAACACCAATTTTAAAGTGCATATAACTGAAAATAATATAATATTTTATTATAAATACCTGGATGAAAATAAAATACAGACTCACAGTTTTTGAAAACTGCAAAATCAAAACAGAGCATATAGGAATTTATGTAATAAAGCTAAAACTATCACCAACAGAAATATGTCAGCACTATATATCTATGTCAATGAGTGAAAATAAATTTATGAAACTAAAAGCATTAGAAAATAAAACAGCAAAGCATATGAAATTAGAAGGAAGGAATCTTTAATTACAGAAGCAAATATTAAGGTGGAAGAATACAAAAATCCATAGCACTAATAAATAAATTCAAACAAGATTTTTTAAATGTTTCTTAAAAAAAAAAATAAAACTCAAATCCCCAGGTACACTATTCAAGAAAAAAGGGAGAAAGCATCAATAAAAATATTAGAAATAATAAAGTGGAAATAACAGAACAGAAGGAATTTAAATATACACTAATAAATATACAGTAATTCAGGCAAGTCTTCATAAATAAATTTGAAATGGAAAAAAGTTCTGAGAAGAATTTTTTACAAAAATTGGCTCTATGAAACAGAAAATAAAAGGACTAATTACCACAGAAAAATAGAATGAAAAGTTGTTACATATGTACTCCCCATCAAAAAAAATAAAACATAATCCCAAGGACCAAATGGTTTCACGGGGAAATTTAACAAAATATTAAGGATCCACAAAATAACAGTTATTGATTATCATTATTTCTCATTGTGCTGAAGGTTGACTTAATCTTGCTCAGGGTATCTTCAATGGTTCCAATAATAAGATGACTGGATTTTGGGTCAACTCAAAGTCTTCCTCAAATATCTCAGCCTGAACTTGGAAGACTCAAACAGCTGAGGCCTAAAATAGCAGGACTCAGGTATCTAATTTCTAGTGGTCATTGCACGTGGTCTCTAGAGCATGGTGGTTTCAGAGTCATTGGACTTCTTACAAGGCTGTCCTGGGCTTCAAAAAATACATGTCTCCAGAGAGAGCCAGACAGAATTTGCACCACCTTTTATGAATTAGCCTCAGAAGTGGTGCACTGTCCATTGTGCCACATTCTATTCATTGGAAGAAAACCACTAAACTAAAAGAATATGTTTTTAGTAGCATATTCAACTTCAACTGCTAATGGGAGTATTGTCAAAGAATTTGCAGACATGTTTTAAAACTACAGCATTCTTCATGTTATCAGAGTAAGGAAATATATATCTGACAAAATTCAATACTCACTTATTTTGAAAATGTTGAACAAAATAGGAATTAATGCATAATTGCATATGTAAGCTGTCTTATGAGATAAATGCTTCCAAAATGCTTAAGGGTAAGAGACAGAGAGAGAGGGAGATTTATGAAGCAATTGTTACAAAATGTTAATAATTAGCAAATCTAGATTAAGAGCATAGACTGCTACATAAGACTACCTCTTTTTTTTAGCTTTCCTCCTAAAGGTTCAAAATGTTTCAAAAAACATGGGAAAATTTACCTAGATGAAAATGTAACAATAAATATAAAACTTAAATAAGGTATTTCTTGAAATACCTAAATATAGATTTAAACAAATAGGGTTCTGCTATGTTCTAAGACAGTGAGATTTAAAGAGGTCATTAATTGTTATTTTAAATTATAACTTCGGTGCAATCTTAATAAAAATTAATTAATGTTTTTTTGTTTTTTCCTGTAACTAGCCAAGTTGGTTATAAAGTTCATTTGGAAGCACAAGGAAGCAAAAATATCCAAGACAACCATTAAAAAAAAAAAAAAAAAAAAAAAAAAAAGAGCATGATGTTGAGGAAGTTATCCCTTTCACAGTTTAAAATATATTATAAAACTTCCATAATGAAAATAATGCGATATTGCTACATGATTACAGATGACTACAAAAAAATATAAGGTATAAAAATAGTTCTGGGTTTTTCAACCTTGTGACTACTGACAATTTGAACTGGATAAGTCTTTGTTATGGGGAAACAGACACTCACCTTCGGTACTGAAGGCAATATAAAATGGTGCCCACACCATTGGAGGGAAATTTGGCAATATCAGAAAAATGCTCTGGTATCCCACATTTAAAAATGTATTCCAAAGAAACAACCCCTCCCCATAAAAATCTTTTATTGGTGTTAGTAAAAGACTGAAAAAAGTACAAATGTCCATCAATAGAAAAATAGTTGCATGAATTATGGCACATCCATATATTTATGCAATGGATTATTATAAAGCTGTAAAAAATAAAAAGAAGTAACATGCATATAAAATATACTGTTAAGTGAAAAAATAAAGCAAAATGACAAATTGTACATATAATGTAGTAGTTTCTAATAAGGAGAGCTCTATATTTGACCATCTATATTTGACATCTTAAAATAATGAAAGGATCACATAAAGTAAGGAGAAGACAGGGTAAAAGATCTGGGATAGAAGGTAGATGTCTTTAAATATAACTCTTTTATAGATTTAAAAAATTAAATCAAAATGGGAACCAAGCTATACCTAAAAATAAAAAAAGAAAATAAATCACTCATGTTTCAAATTGGTAGTTTAACCTTGCAGAAAGGAAATATTTAAAGTAACATCCAATACAGTATTTTGACTAACCATTCTTATTAAGTTACACACTTAGAAAAAGGAGAAAAGAAACCTGAACACATCTTACCTGTTGAAACTTTTCTTAAATGGAGTTCCATGAGAGAACTGAGTCCTACAGAAATAGATTGACTCTTTTCTCAGGTTTCCCAAACATGGACTACAGTTAGAACAATACAATGGGTTCAGTTGAAAAGGTTATCAGTAATCACCAGATATAATTACATTAATGGCATTAAGAACCAAGATTTTCAAGTGTGGAGAAAAGAGATAAACATGTGAAGTCAATGAAGTTATGTTGAATTAACTTGGAAAATTCAGATTTGTATTGCAAAATGTCATTTCCACTTCCAAAATGTCATCCACAAGAAAGGCAGACAAAGCACGTATTAACATAGTAGCATTGAACATTCTCATTTATCAGGTTGAATTGGTTAAATATTATTTCCCATACAATGCAAATGAACTCTTGGAGAAATGACCTGGTCATCCCAATTATGGATTGGGATATGCTTAAGATGAGCCTGAAACATCTTATATATTTGTGATATCAGAAAGAAAGAAATTATCGTAAGTTCTCAAATGACAACTTTAAGGGGTGACAAAATGAGGATCAGTTTATCAATCTGAAAGATCACTGACCAGAATAGATTGGAACACATCAAATATGCTTCATTTCTGCTGAGTCATACCTGCCAGCGTACGTTGATATAAACATTAATAACAATAATAATAATAGCAAATGCTCATACACCAGATACTATGTTCCAGGCAATATTCTAAGTACAGTTCTCTTCTAAGTGCAACACATTTAATCAGAACAATTATCCTTCAAGAAGTCCCTATTATTATCCTCATTTTACAAATGGGGAAACTGAGGCACAGAGGAATTTCTTTTTTTTTTTTTTTTTTTTTGAATTGTGTTACCCATGGTCACATAGCCTGTAAGTGTAAATCTGGGATCTGAATCCAGGTAGATGAGCTTCAGAGTCTGCCCTTAAACATGACGGTTGACTTCCTTTCATCATAGCTATAGAAATACTATAGGGAGCAAGTTAGGTAGACATATAATGGATGTAGATATACAGAGTTATAAAGGCACATACCCAATTATTATATAGATATGTATGATAGAAATGTGATATTTGTGCAGGGATTCACTAACTTATACACCTGGATTTTAGCTTGATAAATAAAAACCCTCTCTGCCCTCCTCACCCTCCACCCTAGCCAAAAATATCAGCATGGAAAGGAAGTCAAAATTTACTTATTTTGTAAAAAGTCCCATTGATAACTTCAAGACTGGCAAATGCTCTTGATCAACATCAGTGCATGTCGCTCCCACCACAGGGATAATGTGGGGCAGGAGAGGCCTAAACATATTTTAACAACACATTGAGCATGTGATGTACACAGCTGACCCTGGAGAGCGTGAGGGGGAAAGGATCCACTGTGCAGTGTCCAGAGCTACGCAGGTGAGATGCAGCCAACACTTAGAACCTTGCAGGACAGCAACTCTCCTTGGAATAGTTGGTTTGATCTACTTTCCTGGGGGTTAAATACCAGGAAATGGGAACAAGACATTTGCACATTTTCCAAATTCTTGATGTCTCAATCACTGCAATGGTCCATAGGAATAATAATAATTCTCATCATCATCGTCATCATTGTCAATCAGCAGCAATATCTTTGCTGCCACATAGGCTTATGATGATGCACTAATTTTAAATAATTATCCTAGCTATCCTACCATTAGTAAATCTTATTTCCATCTCCAGCCCCAAGGGGACAGAAATTTTGTTCAGTTGGCCCTAGTGCCCCAACTGGCCCAGGTCCAACAATAATTCAAGCCAGTTTCGCTCTGCCTGTACCTCATTTGTGCTCAAGTGGGACTGAATTACAATCAGCTCCTGAGATGAACTTTCAAGGAGTAATTACATTTTAGCAGGAGGCAATGACTAGAATCAAAGAAAGGTCTCTCTTGGTGGTAATTTGGAATCTCTTTAGTCCAGTGTGAGAGATATCCTGAGGAAAAAGGCATCTTTTTTAAACCGTGCAAAGGCTACTACCCAAAAGAGTATACACTGAATCCCAAGTAAAGGGAATGGAAGGGTCAAACTCTTTTCCTCGGCTGACTGTGAACTCATCCTGGATGTCAAGGAATTAATGAGAAACTGCTAGATTTTTCCATTAATGAAAAATGAAAAAGATTCTTTCCTCTTCTAGATTCCCTCCAGGGTTATTTGAATTATCACAGGATTCCTCATAATTAAAGGGCTTCAAGACTCAAATGGGAAAATTCCTAATGGTGAAATGTCAAGAAATATAAAAGGTTACGGAAGAGATATTTTGAGGGAAGAAACAATTCTGATTGCCAGAGGAAAGGGACATTCTTGAAGCCCTAACATTCAACAAACACTGTGCTATTACTGGTACTTACACTTGTGAAATTGTACTTAATTCTCGCAACATAACTAAGGGAAGGCATTGGTACTTTGCATACCATTTATTGCTATACACTCATTGCTGGAATTATGAGAAACCAAATAAAAAGTATAAATATATTTAAAAAAACATGATTTTATCACTAATACCTAGCAGCTATTAATTAGTTGGCTGTGTTAACTTGTAATATTTTTTCAGCATATGTATTAAACAGTTTATATAGATGACCTTACATATACATAAGTTATGAATCCTTTTCGCTTCTTGTGTGCAGTTTAATGTCGACATATTACATCACATGTGTTTTCTGTATTCATAAATTCATGCATTAATGTATTTCAAAAAATGTACTTGAATAATACAAAACAGACATCAAAAACATATACTTCATGTAAATAACTCACTTGTAAAAGTGTAACAAATCAATAGAATTGACACTAATTCAAATGAACATTAAAGCACTACTTAGTTGCTGTCAATGAAACTTATTTGTCCAGAATGTTTGAGGTTTATTTACAGCTGTCATAAAGCTGAATTTCTGCAACTTGTTTGTGAAATCTGACTTCTTTAATGCTTTATATGACCATGCCCACGTTTGCACTTAAAATTCTCATGTGAATGAAAATGCCGAGGAAGTAAACCAACTACCAAAATAACTCCCCTCTTTCTTTCTACATGTAACCTTATATTTAGGTACAGTTAGACTTAATGAAAGACATATCTACTGTTCACAACAAGAAGAAGAGATTTTGTTTAACTGAATACTTTAGGATTCTCATTTGAGTGGAGCTGAAGCAAATTTCCTATGCATATCACTAGAGAACAACAGCTTCTGGAACAAATAATCACACATCTGGAGTCAACAGTGTATGGCCTGATGTCTTCAGAGAAGCCTCCCTGGTAAGTCTTCTTAGCTATCTTGCAAAGCATCTATAAGTAATATCTCATTACACAAATACATTTTAATTTCCAGAGGATTTTCCCCTTAGAGACACTGAAAGGAGGTTCACAAGTAAAGTTTCATAATATTTTCATAATCAAAAATTTCATGGAATATTATATGTATATATCACTATTTCTGAATCTCTGTAGTAGAGAGGGTATTCTTGGGATTAACTATCATAAAAATTTTCTTCCTGAGTGCTTAACAACTTGTTGGTTTGTGGTCAATTGTTGGATCCAATCAAGTCCAGTTGTCTCCTAACGTAAATCCTCTCTTCTGGCTTTGACTCGGAGTGCACAGTGGCAGGGAACTACGGAGCATCATGGTTGCTAAATTATTGTGCTGGTTTGGATCTGTTATGTACCCCAGAAAAGCCATGTCCTTTTAATCCAATCTTGTGGAAGCAGACCTATTGTTGGTTGGGACCTTTTGATTAGGTTGTTTCTGTGGAGATGTGAACCAGCCCATTCGAGGTGGGTCTTAATCCCCTTGCTGGAGTCCTCTATGAGAGGATAAGAGAAAGATGAAACTGCGAGAGCTCAGAGACGCTTAGAGAAAACACCCAGAGACACTTTGGAGAGGGAGGGCCATTTTGAAACCAGGACCCAGGAGAGAAGGACCAGCAGACATCACCATGTGCCTTCCCACGTGACAGAGGAGCCCTGGGTGCCAGCAGCCTTTCCTCAGAGAAGGTATCTTATGTTTGGTGCCTTAATCTGGACATTTTCATGGCCTTAGAACTGTGAATTTATAACCTAATAAATCCCCAATGCAAAAACCAATCCATTTCTGGTATATTGCATTCTAGCATCTTTAGCAAACCAAAACAATGACCTATCAGAATTTTTTCATTCCCCTGTAGTTGGATATTCAGACATTTCCACTCTTTCATAATACATATAGTCCCGTAGTTAACCTATTTATGTCTAAATCTTTTTACAAATGTCTAATTACATCCTAGGATAGATACTTTAATGTGAACTAATTGGTTAAAGATCTGAACATATTCATGTCTAAATTACTTTCCAGAATAGATATTGCAATTAACCCAATCACCAGCAGTGCACTAGTGTGTGTGCAACCCCACATTTTAGGGTACTCTTGAAGACAACATGACTTCAAGGCTCAAAGGAGCTAGGATTTATTGGTGGAATTTCAAGAACAGGATCAGATGTGTAAGAAACCGTCCATGTACAGGGAACTCCCCTGGGGGCATCCTTCCAGTGAAATTTATACTGACCTTATTTCAAAACCTGCTATGCACCAAACCCTGTAGTAGGTGCCTTGGAAATATTATTTTACACAATCTTCATGACTATCCGAGAAGATTAGTGCCTTATCATTACCATGGCGTATTTGGAAATTGTATCTCAGAGAGGTTAATTAACTTGCCCTTGGTCAAACATATTGAGTATTGTCGACCTTCATGCTGACATCTGCCAGCAATAAAACGAAAGTAAGTAGTCCATGCTGTCTCCCAAATCACACCCCATAGAGGGTCAGTAATTCAAATGACGGGATCCCTATTGGATAGCCCCCTGTCTGTGGTCCTTCATCTTATGTTTAATTAAAATGTGGAATAAGAAGTCCCATTTCACTGTACTCATTATTCACACCAAATCACATGAGCCACATACAACTGACAGAACAATAGTGAGAATTTCTATCTGACTATTTATCACCATCACTTCATACTTTCATGTACTGTTGTTTAATAAACAGCAGATTGCCATCTCTTGGCACTGTGAGACAACTATACATACACAATGAAAGCAAAAGAATTTAGCAACATTTAATTAATGGCACAGCCTAATGATTAATTATGGGAGCTCATTAAAAGCTGCTGGTTTCTACAATCATTCTATAATTTTGAAATAATGGTAAATGCTATTATTGTAACCAAAGGGTAAATTAGGTTAAAGGAGAGCATTCACAAGTGGAAATGGATGAAACTACCTGTCCCTAACAAATCACTTAACTGTTCATTCAGCTGTTAGAAAAGGCCACTTCTGTTAAATGCAATCACTTCTTTTCACCGGTTTCCAATCTTGGGTGACTTGTAGATGAGGGAAATTTCTACTACATGTAATTACCTTCCACAGCAAAGAACTACCAGCCAAATGAACTCAGTTACTAATTGGAGGCAGCTTCTCAGTTGAGATACGGTATATACTAATTAATAGTTACAGAAAATTACTATATTGCAAAACATTGCTGGAGATTATCAGAAACATGAACAGTACTTGCTTCCTTCTAGTGCCTTTGGGCTCTGGGAACATGGACTTGAAGATGCAGATTTTAGAAAATAGTAGCTTTATTGAGATATAATACACATGCCATCAAATTTACCCATTTAAAGTGTACAATTCACAGGTTTTCAGTATATTCACAGAGTTGTGCAACTGTTACCAAAATCAAATTTTAGAATGTTTTTATCATCCCCAAAAGAATCGCTATAACCACAAGTACTCCCATTTCTCCTCACCCTCTCCCCATGACATCGTTGCCTCACCCCATCTTTGTGGGGAGCTCCTTAGTGCTTGATTACCTCCAATGACATCCCTGTAAACAAAGAAGGATAGAGCCCTGATTAGCACATAATTTGGCAACAGTGCCACACTTCAAAAATCCTTAATTTGTGAATATTTTATAATTAGTATTTCATTTCCTAAACGCTGAGCTACAGACTTTATTTTCTTTTCCAGAAGATTCTAAGGAGTGAAGGTATCTTTGCTAAATAGAAATAACGTAGCTCAGTTAGCCAGGAGGAAAGGGTAAAAGAAAAATGCAATCAATTTCTCGGACTATTTAGAGAAAGTCTTTCAGAATATGCAGAGGGGAGGATGCAAATTCTCTTTTAATATTCGACCCACATATGAGTCTTAATATTGTAGCTCAGTGATGCAAGAATGATGAGAGAGACGCATGCAGGGGAAGCTGGGAGTCTAAGTAGGGCACAATCTGAGCAAGTCAAAGTCCACCTTCTTTGTCTATACCCCACTGACCATCCTTGAGCCACAGATTCTTCCTGAATTTAGTAACACTTATTGTCTTTACTCCCAGCATTGTCTGTCCATGCTCAAACTTAACTTTCTCATGTCCTTACTCAATAAGAGCGTCTTCCTGGACAAAGGTTATTTCTTATTCAGGCAGGAATGCAGCAGGCTGATGACATGGGATGATGTTACTTACTCCCACGAGATCATTAGCAACATGAACCTGATTCCACATATGTACTGAGTGCCCCACAGATTGATTTCAACTTGATTCCATAATGTTATAACCCTATGTTATCTTTACGGCTCAGTTTTTGTCCTCAGAGTAACCTGGAGAGAGCAGAGCAGAAAGCCCACAGCCATTGACCCCAGGACCCATGGCCATTGGGTCCTGGCAACCTACTAGCATCACAGAATCAGGCAAAGAAGAGGGATTTCTCACTGGAAGGCAAAGACAACACCAAGTCAGTGAAAAGCTGCCTTACATGGGCCCTCAAGCAGCACGCAGCCTTTGGAAAGGTCAATTGTCTGTTGAAAGTGTTTGTTTAGCCAGCGAAATCTGTGACTACCTTCACCTTAGAGTACAGAGCTGGAGAGCAATGTGCTCCCAAGGTGGGCGTTCCAGCTTCATTAATCAGAGTCCACGTCCCCATCGCACACACACAGACATATGCACACGTGCACACACATGACATGTGCAGCTCCTTCCCTGTGCTTTGGTATATGCCGTACTCTCCCCAGGGATCTTTTCAGGAACCAAAGTCAGACCAGGGTGCCCACTGTATCCCTGCAGAGGGAGGCTGCTAGAGCAGGGTGAAAGGGTGACAACTCGGCTGAGCCAAGAAGGCCAGTAGGGGATGGGGCCAGAAAGCGGTTCAAGCAAAGGGAGAAGCATGTGGTAAGATCTGAGACCCCAGAGAAAGTTGGTGGTCCTGCAAATAGTTCAGAGTTTGCATATGTGTGTGAGTGCACATATATGTGTGTGAGTGCACATATATGTGTGTGAAATGGTGATGGGCGAAGCTAGAGAGGCAAGCTGGCTTTGGGGGTCAGGTTTCATATTTACTGTATTCTAGGCATTCCTTACTTTCTAATCCTCACAAATATCAGAAGTTGTGACAAAGGAATGGACCTCAGGGTAATGGGGAGCCATGGAGGGCTTTAAGCAAGTCACCCTATCCTCACATGTAAATTTTAAAGCATCGCATTGGGGGAAAAAAAAGAAGAAGATCACCATGGCAACTTTAAAGAAAAAGGACTAGAGATAAGCGTTCTCAAAAAATTATGCATCGGAATCACTTGAAAGCTTGTTTATAATGCAGGTTTATTTATCTCTCTCCAGAGACTATGGTAGAGAAGATTAAACAAAATAATCCTTATGCAACGCATGAGAGTGCCTGGAGCATCATAGTCAAAGTAGAATAAAAATGGCCATTCAGATGATGATAGTGATTTCCATGATGATGATGATTAGCTGATCAGTTTCTAAGGGGCAGAGTCTCATCTGCAAAGTTAGGTCCCACCCAGTGTAAATCAGCTCCCTGGGAGTCTTAACCTCAAGGATCTGGTTTCCTGAGGGAGCGCTGCTCAAAAGAAATTGGAAGGCTTTCAGAAATCCTGGATCATAACCACAGTATTGTCAAGTGTGGGGTTCAGGTTTTGGAAGATCCAGAAGGAATTTTAGTATGCATGTAGACTTGAAAACTGATTGCCATGTGTCCTAGTTTGCTAATGCTGCAGAATGCAAAACACCAGAGATGGATTGGCTTTTATAAAAAGGGGGTTTATTTGGCTATACAGTTACAGTCTTAAGGCCATAAAGTGTCCAAGGTAACACATCAGTAATCAGGTACCTTCACTGGAGGATGGCAAATAGCATCCGGAAAACCTCTGTTAGCTGGGAAGGCACATGGCTGGCGTCTGCTCCAAAGTTCTGGTTTCAAAATGGCTTCTCCCAGGACATTCCTCTCTAGCAAGCTTGCTCCTCTTCAAATAACATCACTCACAGCTGCACTGTGTTCAGTCTCTTTGAGTCAGCATGTTTTATATGGCTCCACTGATCAAGGCCCACCCTGAATGGGTGGGATCACACCTCCATGGGAGTATCCCACCAAAGTCACCACCCACAGCTGGGTGGGGCACATTCCAAGCAAATCTAACCAGCACCAAAATGTCTGTCCCACAAGACCACAAAGATAATGGCATTTGGGGGACACAATACATTCAAACCAGCACACCATGTTACAAAACTCTTGTTGTACGTTCATATGGGGCCTCTGAGAAAATGGAAACTCCTGAATCTACCCCAGATATGCTGGAGCCAGATTACCTGGAGTGTGGTGGTTAATTCACTCTGCACCCATCATACAGCTTCTGGTTCTGTTTCCCAGCTCAGCAGGGGATTTCTATGCACATTAAGTAGAAACCACTACCTTGGAGGTATGAGTTTTGTATAAACAATATTTCATATCATCATCTTATCTTACCTCAAAGGTCTGATCTCTGCCTTATTCAAATTTGAATGATCTATAGCTTTTACCATAATTCGTAATATGTTGGGTCACCAAATATTTGTAGATTGATCAATGATCTTACGATGTTTATCAGGGTTCTCCAGACCAAACCCATAGGAGCACATCTATACACACACATGTATTTTTAAGGAATTGGCTCAAAATTTGTAGGGCAGCCCAGCAGGCTGGAAGTTCAGACAGGATCTCTATGCTGCAGTCTTCAGAAATAATTTCTTCTTCCTCAGGGATTGTCAGTTTTTGGTCTTAGGGCTCTTAACTGATCGGATGAAGCCCACCCACACCATCCAGGGAAATCTCCTTTACTTAAATTCAAATGATTGTAGATGTGAATTCCATCTGCAACATACCTTCAAGCAACATCTAGGGTAATGGTTGCCAATAACTGGACACCATCACCCAGACATGTTGACACAAAATTAACCACCGCATGATGTATTTGTTTTATAAAATTTAGCATGATACACACATATAGGGGTTTTCTTAAACTTTGTATTGTAGTAACATATATGCAACTACTTTTTGCTGTTATTAACATTCAAAATTTTGTGCTCCCATCAACGATGTCCATTGCCCCAATTTTCATCATCTCAAATAGAAACCTTGCACCCATCATACAGCCCCTGGTCCCTGGCAACCTATTTTCTGTCTCTATAAATTTGCATACATTAGGTATTTCACATAAGTGAGATCATATAATATCAGCTTTTTGTGACTGGCTTTAAGGTTTATACATGTTGTAGCATGTATCAGAATGTCAGTCTTTTAATGGCTGAATAATATTCCTCGTGTGTATATCCCACATTTTGCTTATTCATTCATCTGCTGATGGATACTTGGGCTGCTTCTAGCTTCTGGCTATTGTGAAAAACACTGCTATGAACACTGGTGTATAAATACCTTTTCGAATCCCTGCTTTCAATTCTACAAGCCAGCAATCCCACTTCTAGGTGTAAATGCAAAATAATTGAAAGCAGGGACTCAAGTTGATATTTATAAACCAATACGTACATTTTTAAAACCAAGCATTATCACTTTGATCTTTCATCAAAAAGCAACAGCTGTGCAGTTAACTTTAGTGGATTATTCTTTATTCTGCTTTTTCTTTCATCAATGGAAGTGGAGAGGGGAGGGGATTTCGTAAATACTTACTGGGTGCCCACTATTTCTTAAGTACATATACTATATCCTCCATGCCGGCACATGCCCACAAACAAAATCACCTTAAATCCAGAACAAATCTGAAATTCAGAATTTTCTATGGATTAGTTTAAGTACACCCCCAACAATACATTTGTTATTTATGTTCCCTACACTACACTTGCTTTCTTTATCTTCTCCAGTTTGAAGTAGAAACTCTCTACAGCCAAAGAAGCAGAAGCTAAGTGCTTGGATAAATGCTAACACCTTTGCAATCATTCTCCTTGTGTTTCTTTTCCGTGGTGGTGCTTGTGCAAGGATCTTGTCATTTCTCTGCAGGAACGTTTGTGCAGATCATTAGCCACCCTCTACCCCTCAACTGGGAGGCAAAGCCATAAAAATTGCCATCAGTTCTAAACCTTTTTAATTTTTCCTTTTTTGGTGGTTCATCAGAAAGTAGTGGGCTCTTCAGTCAAGTTTAATGATTCTCAATAGTCCTGTTAGTGATATAAAAGGAAATAAACAATTTACCCAGTGGGATGAGGAGCCAGTCACAAAATTTAGAAATGCAATCCTTTTGATATCCTCAGGATAAATTATTTTAGGGCTGGGAATATGTATTTATATAACTATATATTTTCAGTTCTCATTCTGATAAACTTTGTCTTTTATGTTTTACTTAATGATGCTTTTGAAAGTTTGATGATCCATTCTGTCATATTTTGCACAAAAATCAGTGCCACATTAAAAAAAATGTTTGGGACATAAAACAAATGTTTTAAATAGCTTGATATATAACTCTTCTTGAAATGCAATCACTTTAAAAAGCATAGAGTTTATGATCTGATTTTTGTAAAGCTGTTGCTCATATTTCATCAGCATATTTAATGCCTGTGAAGGTCAAATATTTTCCATTTTGATCAGAGGCTTTATGAAATAATTTAAAACTCTATTCATACCTACAGTGGATAGACAAACCAGAGGAAGGACTCAAATATCCTGCCTCTACTTGAAGAATACTAACCAAAACACATGAGGACATAGTCACCCTGAGCCCTCAGTCAAGAGTCTCAGGCAGGACAGAAAAGAGAACTGGGAAGAGGGGCTCCACTTAGAAAAATATGCAATGAGTCATTCCGATGGCATTCTCATTTTGTTCCATGTTGGGAAAAATTTTGTTCTATGTTGGGAAAAATCCCTTACCTGAGCCTGGTCATAGAACTTCAGATTATTCAAATCCCAGAGAAGTGTCAGGATGTAGAAGTTGAATGAGAACTTTCTCTTGGAGTCTGGGGTCGTCTGAGCTCTTTGCCTGTCTTTATTCTTTAATATATTCCTCTCATTCTCTGCCCTATAGAAGTGTTCCCTTCATCCTTGTTTTCTACATATGTTATTCCAGGTGCTACACAATTACCTTTCTGCCTTTCTCCAATTTCTAATAGTCATTTTGCTTCTTTTGCTCACTTAACCTCATCTGGGTTTTGGACTCTTTGTCTACTTGCCTATTCCCCTGCTGTCCATTATATCACGAGCAAAACTTCCTGTAAATGAGATTGCTTCCTCAAGCAGTCTATGAACCATTGGCATCCTATCCATTCTTCTGAGAAATTTCTGAACAGTGTCTCTGTGTCAGGACCTGGACCAGGTATGAGTAATCCTGAAATGAATAGAGACACCTAAACTCAAGGAGCTCAAAAGGAAACAGGAGCAAATGGGGCCAGAATAGTGGGCGTCACAGAAGAGAAGACCAAGGAAGAAGAGGGTCCTGGGGAAAATCACTCTGGAATGCTTGGTCATGCTGTCCTAGACCGGCCTTTGCCTCCCTTGTCAGGTTTATCATCTGTGGGACCATTAGAAGTAAGAGCGAAAATGTCATGTTGGCCTCTGTGTGCAAATGAAAGATCATCCCTTCTTTCTCCTGCTGATATCTACTATTGATGTCCCTTTTTCTTCCCTCATCTTCTCAACTCTTCTTCTGCAAGCTTACCTCTTTCTCAAGGAAGATTCCATCAATCTGAGTGGCTGCACAGAAGGATGCTTCTCACCCTGAACCCAGAAAAGGCAAAAGTTAGCGCTTTGCCTTCCATTAATCACTGAGCTCCCCTGACTTATCTCCTACCTCTCCCCTGTGCAGTCAGGGTACCTCTACTTTTTCAAACTAACCTGTTTCCCAAATAAGTAAAGCCCATTTTCAAGCCTTTGCACATTCTATATTCCCTGCCTGGATTGCCTTTCTCTCCTGTCCGCTTGATTCAGTGTGTTCTAACTTGAGACTCAGTTAAGACATTGTATCCTCAAATAACGATCCTTTGACTCCTTCTTCTCTCCTCCCAAACTTTTCAAACCAGTTGTACACCCCAATCTGGAGAGCAGGTTTTTGCAGCTCTCTGCATCCATGCTTCTCTGCACAGTTCTGCACAGCTCTCCAGGGCATTTCCTCCTGCACTGTTATTGACCATTTACTTGTGCATCTCCTGCCCCAGCCTGCCCCTTCTCAAGGGTGGACTCTGTGTCTCCCATCTCCACAGCTCATTATCACATCTGGCATCCGGAACATGAGAGCAGAAGAGGATCTGCTAACATTAAGATTGTATTATGTGCTAGAATGAGTAGTTCAACAGAGGCAAGAAAAAAAAAAAATACCCAGGGAGGAAGTGGCATTCCCTATGATATAAAAACACAAGAAAGCTAATAGTTAATTGGGTCTAAGACAAAGGAGGAAGCCCCGTGTCAACAACAAAATTGAGAAAGCAACAGAAGCTACATAAAAGCGGTTAGTGTCTTGAAAATAATCTAGGACTTTGTGTGGAGGTAAAACAAATGAACTAAAAACAAAAACAAAAAATCTGTTCTTTCTGTTCATGCTCAAAATAATTGACTGTTGGGCATGGATTTCCAGAGAAATATTCATCACAACTGAAGATTTCTCCCTAAAATCAATCTATAGCATTTCTTTAGTGTTCAAATTAGAGAATTTAAAATACAATCTCTTTCCTTGATAAGGCCCAATATTTTCTGAGAATTCTATAGAACAAATAGAAATTTCACTCCTTCAGAAGGATATTTGGTGCTTTTACACCAAGACCTTCACATTAAAAATGAAGTAAAATAAAACAAAATAAAAAAAATTAGAGAAAATGGCCCAGCTTCTTATGCGAAAATAGCAATGTGTCAATCACAGATAAAACTGTTATGCATAGCCTCCTGCTAGACCCAAGTAATTCTTAATTATTTTTCCTCAGTCGATTGGTATAGAAGTGAGATAAAATTATGTCCAGGAGTAAATTTATTCACCGAGAAATGAGCCAGAGGAAATAGAAATATCACAGGATAATACAAAGGAAAGGAAGTGTGAAACTTTTATTTCATTGAGCACACATGTTGCTAATGAGTTTCTAAACAGCATTTGCCAAGAAATAACCAGTGAAAAGGGCACAATTGAGGACTTTTGTTCAGTGCTGTTGGTTGATTTCTTGATTGTGCCTGAAAGTGGAGAGGATTAGAACACTACCACCGAATCATTAAAAACTCACCAGGACTCCAGGGTTGCTGGGATGGGAAGGGACATTTGGTAATGGATTTCTAACTTTCATTCACTTATTCCTCCTCCTCCAGTGTCATGAAGCTCACATCAGCTGGGACAGGCAGTGTCCTGAGTCCTAGGGACACAGCAGTGAAAACATATGTCACCTTCTCACACCAAGAAGCCCATTTAGATATGTTTGGTGCTTTAAGAGAGACTTGCCTCTCCAAGAACATCAACCAGTTTCATGGCTCTACCCCAGAAGGTCAACACCCCTTCCCAGCAAGAAGTTGTTGAAATGGTCATTGCCCAGATATCCCTGAAGACTGAAAGATAAATGAGAGGGAGGAGGTGTAACTGAGGAATTAGGATTTAACAAATGACTGTGATTACTGACTCATTGTATAGATATTTCTTTTTAGTGTCTAGGGTTTAAGAATAACCAGAAGGAAATACTTGAAATAGTTGAACTGTAATCCAGTAGTCTTGATCTTTGAAAATGATTGTATAACTATATAGCAAAAAAAAAAAAAAAAAAAAAAAAAAAAATAAGTTGCCCATATTTGTATGGATCTACTTCTGGATGTTTTGTTCTGTTCTTTTGAGCTATACTTCTATCTCTTACAATACCACACTGTCTTAGTTAACCTACCTCTATTATAAGTCTTAAAATTGCATAGAGTGCAATACTAGTGGTCAATAAGAGGGAGGGGTAAGGGGTATGGGATGTTTGGGGTCTTCTTTTTTCTTTTTATTTCTTTTTCTGGAGTACTGCAAATGGCCTAAAAATGATCATGATGATGAATACACAAATATGTGGTAATACTGTGAACCACTGATTGTATACTTTGGAAGGATTGTATGGTGTGAGAATAAATCTCAATAATATTATGTTAAAAGAGAGAGGGAGAGAGAGAGAGAGAGAGAGGGAGAGAGAGAGAGAGAGAGAGGGAGAGAGACTTACTAGAGGAATAAAAGATGTGGGATCACCATAAAGGAAACCAGAAAAGGAAAGAAATAACATCTGAGTATATTTAATTACTTAAAAAAAATGATATATGTAATAAATTCAATGTAAAAGTTTGCCATCTGGATTTGGAAAAAGAAGTGGGCATAGCCATTATGTGTAACTAATGTTTATGATTTAAAAAGAAGTAGCAACATATTCTTTCCCCAAGGTCACTATCATCATTGAATACTGATTGAATATTATTCATTGGACCTACGTGACCTCGTGTAAAACACTCACCTTCCTAGGCTCAGTTGCGTGGGCAGCAATAATTGTTCCATCTACCCCCTCAAAGCACTAGGGTCAAGATCAAAGGACTCGATGTTTCTGTGGTTTCTATATGACTGCCAGAGTTTAATAAATATTTCCCCTTGTGGAGTGGGCCAGGTTCAGTTCAGATGCAATCAGTCTCTGCTACTCCCATAGATGTTTTCCAACTAGTCACAGATATCAGCATGGAGCTTTCACTGGTCCTTAGGGGAGGAAGATAGTGTAAGAAAATTATAGAATTGTCAGAAGAATCTGATTGGCACATCTGTATAGAGCCTCAGGTCAAAAGCCAGGCTTGCTGATGCAGCCCCAGCCTGGGTTCTCTCAACCTCACCCTACTTTGGCATTTTCTGCTTCTTTGCCTGCCTGTCTCCCGAGCCCATCACTTCCTGGACATACTCTGCCTCTGTTCTCCTGGTGCCCCGACTCCCTAGCCAGGAGCCCTCCCCTGCCTCCCGAGCTGCCCGCCTGCTCCCTACTAGCCCTCAAGATGGAGCTCCAGCCTCCACTCGGAGGTTCTTGCAGCCTCTCTGCCTCCAGTGGCCTCTCTCTGAATGCTTAGGACACTTAACTTCCTGCGGTTTCAGAAACTTACTGCACACCAAGATCCATCCCTTGCTCTCTCTCAAATGCACACTCTATTCCCCAATCAGAATTCATCTCCTCAAGGGGAGGAACTGTGCCTGAAAGTGGTTGATTCACCCACAGTGCCTAGCACCCAGCCCTGCTGAGGGAAGGCGGTGGGAAGCAGATATTGTGGAGCGAGGCAGAGCTGGTTAGAAATGTCAGAAGCTTTTTCCTTTCGTGTGCAGCTGATGGTCATCATTGTCACCTCCACTTACATACAGATGAAACTGTTTTTAACCATAGTTCAGAAAGTAAAATACTTACAGCACGAAATTTGTTGAAATAATTCCTCTGTTGTTGAAATGAGGATTCTGTAAAATGGGTATATTGCTTTTCCTTTTATGAAAAATATTGCCTTCCAAAACCTCTGCTGCTGAAAATATCATTTTGTCTTCCTTTTAATTAAGAGATTATATGGAAAAACCTCATTGCTTTCCCCTAATACTACTGTTTAAGTTGGACATGAAACCAGCTTGTGGATTCAGAGAGGGTCGTGAAAGTTTTTAAAGCATAAAGCCACTTAGGAAAAAGGTTTGACAAGGAAAAACTTTCAGAATTGATGCCTCATACAAAACTCTTAAGACTGGAGTGCATCTTTTCCATTTCTGAATGTAAGAAGCAACTGAATTATTTGAAAGTAAGAAAAAATGTTCTTCCTTTTATTAAGTTTCAATAAGTGCATAAATTACTGATCATCATTTTAATGCAATCATCTTTTTGGTGGTGGTAGAAGAATACTGCATTGTTTCTCTTATGTGAGTAAAAGAATTAGGCTCTATAAATAAGTAGTGATTGTCCTTGTCAGAAACAAATCCCTAAGTAGTCTTTTAAAGACACTATTAATAATTCAGTTTGAGCATTTTAGATGAAATTAATTGAATGAGAATGTATGTAAAGCATCTAGCTCAGAAGCTCATCATTATCATTATTATTATTACCACTACTAACACAATTAACATTAAAAAAAATCCCCAATGAAAGAATCCAAATCAGAAAGGGAGAAAGAGAGAGAGAGCATACTGTACAATTCCATCTATGTAAAATTCTAGAAAATGCAAAGTAATCTATATGGAGAGAAGGTAGATCAGCGTTTCCCTGGGGATGGGGGTAGAGAAAGGAGTGAGCCATTGCTAAGGGACAAGGAAAACTTTCAGGATGAAGGATATGGTCTCTGTACTGATTATAGTGAGGGTTTCAAAGATGTAGGCATTTATCAAAACATATCAAAGTTTACACTTTATGTGCACAAATATATTGTATTCAATTATACTTCAATAAAGCTGTTAAAATAATATTCTTAAAGCGTCTCCATCAATACTGAGGGACAATAATGTGTGACCCCCTCCTTCACTGCCCCTAACCCAGCTGCCCCAGCAGGGCTCACTATCTAGTAGGAAATCCAGCTGTCTCTCTGTGCCCAAAGGACAGGGCTGTCTGCTAGAGGCAACATCCCCACTTCCCCTTTTCAAACTTCAGTACCCTCAGACCCTATTGCTATTCAAACCTGTGCTAAAGAAAGTGCCAAAATTATATTCAACAGAAACTACTCAGACCCCAAAATACAATCATATTCATACGCACACACTCATGCATACACTCACACATCCACACATTCGCACAAGCACACACACACTCACATTCACACTCATACACATTCACATGCTCATCTGCTTCAACAGATAAACTGCTCAACCTAAGGAATAAAATGATCTCATTGAAACTGAAGGTGTCAGGATGGAAAGAAAGGAGGTTGCAGTGTGGTATCACACAAGGTTTATGCATATCCAGAATTCCAGCCCTGCTAGGACCGTTGGCATATGTTTATTCATTCATTCACTCATCCATTCACTCATTCATGCAGTGGGCAGTTTTGAATACCTGCTACGGATGAGGCACAGAGCTCAATCCTGAAGATCCATAGAGCTTGTAATCCTCTTGCCCCTTTGCTCTCATAGGAAAGTGGGAGTGACAAACAGATAAGCACATAGTACATGATCTGAGCTATTAAGAGCGAACTCTGGCAAAAGTCATCTCCTCACCCAGTGTGCCACCACCCTGGTCTTTAAGGCACATCCTTATACATTAACGTGTTTGAATCACTAAACAGGTTGTAGAGCTATTTTATATTTCTAAGATTTTTATTAAAATTTATACTATAAAATTATCTCTGGCAAAAAGAGGATGAAGGACTCAGTTCTTCCGGTGAAGTTATGGAAGGCAATCTGGAAGAGGTGGTATTGGGTCCTACTCTGGAATCATGAATGTATCAGCTTTTCTATCATTAAGCTGCATTTTTTGATGATATTCACACTTCTTTCTTTCCTCAGAAGCGTAAAGCTTCTAAATAAAGATCATGGGTGTCCATGTCAAGACATTATTTTGCACTGATTTATATTTCTTTACTTATAAAAACCCAAGAACTTTATGTGTACCACAGAACTATGTTGATTTTAGGGAAATAAAAACAAGGAAAAAGAAAAAAAAGAAAAAATCTCAGTCTCAAACTGCCTAGGGCTTCCTGACACTGGGCAAGAAACTTTCTCTCAGTAAAGGCAGAGAAGGGGCTGCAATAACATCAAGAAACAAAAATCAGAAATGGCAAGCACCTTCCTTTAACTTTTCTCATATAGCTAGAAAATATTAAAATGACTTTCCCATGACACTTGCCTCACCGGGTTGCAAGGAGCTCTTTCCTTGGGTTCACCTGAAGAAATATGATGGAAATTGAAGCTTCCCTAAGACTCCAATTAGATGGAATCTACTGTAAAGAAGAGAAACTCAAAACTCCAACTGTATCCTAGGTGCTTCAGAATATCTGAAGTTTCAAACTGAAGTACATTTTAATTTGGATATTTAGGCTTTTATCCCCATTTTTAGAGAGGGGAAAAGTTTCTTCTCCTATTGGCATTTCTGAAAGGTTTTTAAAGGCACAATGTGAGACCCTTTCCTTTTTCCTTCCCCATGTTTCTGACTTTTATATTTTTCTTCTAATAAACAATGTTGGGAGGAATTTTTTTATTTTGTTCTTTCCCTCCTCCTCTGGCTGCCGAGGGCAAAAGAACCCTGACATTGACCTCATTCCGGAGATGCCCTGTCCTGAGGCCTCTAATCAGCTTGGAGCTGTCAGTTAAAATTCCCTGGAAACTCTCCTGTGATAGGAGCTCATGTAAGAAATGTCAGCAGAAAGTGGAGCGCTCAGTAAAAGAGACGTACTGTATTTCAGACTCATCAAAGAGCCATTTTCCACTCCAAATCTCTTATCAAATCTCTTGGTGAAAATTTCTCAGGAGGGTTTATAGTGCCCTTCATTAAGTGACCCTTTATTTAGATTTCAGCTTTGATTTGCTTTTCCGAATAAAACAACAAAGAAAGGCATAGTACTTTCTAGAAAGAGTATAATTATACTAATGAAAGGGGGGGCAAAGCTTCATTTGTAACTTCTTTTCATTTCACTTCAGTATATCTTTTATTATCAGTCTCCTTGAAATAATTTTTATTTCAATAAACATTTTTTTTGAGAATTGAATGCAGAGTCTTACTCTAGACACTGGGTGAAATTCAAATAGTCCCTGTTTTTCTTCTCTTCATGAGCTTAAGATCTACTAATGGAGACACACAGATAAGAGAACAATGAAATGAATTGTGACACCTACCAAGTACTCTATTTAATACAAAAATTTCTTATCAAGTCTGTGGACTGAGCTGATGCAGAATATCCCTTTATCTACATCATATAATAGGCATTCTGGAGACTTTCAACTGAACTATTTTAAACAGAGAGTCAATTTAATGCTCAGAATGGGTTTAGTGGTGTGGCTTTGGGTAAGGAGATAACTCTTATTCAAGTCCTATGGTTGGAATGCAAATTGGTATAATCATTATAACAAAATTAAAAACAAATTTGCCTTTTGTTCCAGTATTCTCATTTCTGGGAAGTTATGATGAAGACACATCCCTGGCAATACAAATATACATTTGTGTAAGGATATGCATTGCAACATTGTCTTTAATTACACAATACTGGAAACATCATATAGCGTTACATAAAAAGTTTGGATGAATATGCTATGGTACGTCCATCTGTTATGAAGTGATTCATAGGATACATTGCTATATAAAAAAGAATTAAAGAGTATGCTAATTTGAGTAAGACAAAAATGGGGAAGAAAATATACATATGTTCAATTTATTTTCACAGAAACAAACAAACAAACAACACTGAAAAGATAAAACATCCACTGATGAGTTTAACTGTCTATAAAGGGTTAATGAATGGAGTAGAATCCTTGAGTGTGGGGAAAGGACATTTCTTTGATTATATACTTTTGTGTAGCTCTGACTTAAGGAATGATGTTAATATTTTACATATTCTAAAATATAAAATAAAAGAAATAAGAATTGCTCAGGAAAAATAAAATGAAATTCCAACAAAAGCAAATTATGTAACTGCATTTTAAACAAATGTCACTAATGACCCTGAAAGAAAAGAGGTGGAAACCAAGTAGCTTTTGAACACACTGTTTTAACTATATAATCTCAGTTTTAAAACAAAAATAGCCATGAGGGGATAGTGGAATCTAGTGAGTAGTTTTCTTTTCAGTGATATGAGTTATCTGTTCTGAAACCATCTTTGAGCAAAAAGGTAAATATAATGAATGCAATGGGAACCAGATTTCTCACTGTTAAAAGGTTTACAAATATGGAAAGGGGGAAGATTAAACTGAACTGTGTAAAGTTGGATTGGATTGGAGATACTAGTGTGAAATCAAGGTTTTAGATAGATGGAGATTAAGGCATAGAGATGAAAATATTTATAACTATCCATCTTTCTGCCTGTTCTATCTCTGACGAGACCTAAAAGCACTGACACCCCACTATCAATGAGCACACCCTAAGCTCTCATCTTGCTTTCTAAATACTCTTCTCCATCCAAAGGAACCAGGGCTCTTTAGAAAAACAGTTCATTTCAGGTTTAAGGCAGGGAAAGTCCAAGAGGTACTTTGAACAATTGTTAGGCCAGAAATAAGAAACACTGCCGAGTGTTGGGGATATGACTAAAGGATACAGGAGCCCTCTAACCTGTCTCTATTTTGGTCTATAAGAGGAACAGTGAATTGCTTTCCTAAGATGAACAGCCAATGAGTTATTTAGTCTCTAAAATGCAAAATTCAATAAAATTGATGATATTAGTCAGTTTCTCTGTTATGCTACAGTAACAAACCATCCCCAAGTCCTATTGGCTTATTGCAAAAGAGGCAGGATTCTTATTTTTGCTCTGTGTCTACTTCTGTGGGTCCCCTGGAGCTCTGCTCCATGTGTCTTCATTCTGAGGTCCAGGCTTAAGGAGAAACTCATGTTTAGGACATTTCTGTCTCATGTGTGCATCAATTAAGGAATGATGGAAGCAAGAGGGGCTCCTAGAGGGTCTTCTCCAAGATGGCACATGCCACTTCTGCTCTCATTCCATCCACAGAGCCAACGGAAGTCGTCTGCTCAAGCCTGCTGTCCATGAGGCAGGGAAGTAAAATTCTCTCTTAGGAAGGAGCAGTGCATAGTTGGGGGTATGCATTGTGAAACATTGATCTTTTAAAACTCTAACAATATAAAATACTTTCAGTGGATGATTTACAAATTATGAAACAAAAGATAAAAGAGGAAAAAAAGTACAAACATTTTAAGCAGTTATGGAATACTGTCATTAATGTTACGTCGATGCATTCCTTTTCATTTTATCTCCACATACACATATGCATTCACACACACATATTTACAAAGGTTGAGTAGTACACATGCGATAATGTCGATCTCTTTTCTAGCAAAATTACATGTAAAGAATTTTCCCAGGTCATCAAAAAATGTATAACCATTATTGTAAATGGATGAACACCAGTCTACTAAAAGAATGTGGAATATTTTAAAAATATTATTGGATATCAAGGCCATTTCCAATTTTCCTCTTTAAAATAATGTCAAGATGAACAACTTTTGTGTTTAAATTTTTATTTCCATATATGATTGATTCTTTAGGATGGATTTCTGAAAGTGGACTTACTGAATGAAAACCTCAAAATCATTTGAATGTTTCTGTTGCATATTACCAAATTGTTTTTTTTCATTTTTTTTATTTTTTAATTTTGTCTTTGTTTCCCAGACATACCACCACACCCACTCTCCTGAGGCAAAGCAAACTCAAATTTGGGGCCATTTTTTGTTGAGCTACCCATGATTTCTGAGATGAGGATCCCATTGGAATAGCCATAGCAACACAAACACCATTTCTCCCCTTAAGTGGGGTTCAGCCTTTATTGTTTACTTTCCAGTAAGCTTTTGCTCATGCTTGCTTTAAAATATCAGTGCTAGATTTGAAAGATTGGAATCCTTCATGCCTCATGTCCTTCAATAACAGGAGAACTGTATAAGATACTTCACATATTTAAAATTCCATTAGCATATTTAACGAGTACAGTGATGGAGTGGCATGAAGAGCATGCTTTATAATATGTGACTATCCAAGAGAGACCCAGAGGTGATGGGGACTCAGCATCTCCCCCCAACACCTACCTGCCAAGTCAGCCACAGAGAAGGAGAAAAGAAAACAAGAGTTTCTGATCCTCCGTCTCTCACCTCTTCCTTCATACCCCTAAACCAGCTGCCTGGCACTACACTTACCACTGTGATTACTGATCTTGTTCCTATAAAAGTAACATTTGAATGATGGCAGGCACTGCATGCTGCTATCCACTGCTAAGAGGGATTTCCTTCGGGAAACTAATTGGTGACGACAGGAGGAAGGAGATCTTGTCAGATGCAAAGGGCAATATACTAGCTTTCAAATTACGGACTTGAAGGATGCAAATTCTGTTCAAGTTATCTGCTTATGATGGTCTTTGGGACCATCATTTTCCAAAAAAAAAAAAAACCTACACAACAAAGTTCAAATATGATAAGGCTATACCCAGTGGATCTCATCAAAAAGTACAAGTTTTGCCCTTTTCAATGCCCTTGGTAACAGCTCTCATTGGAACTTGAGGATACATAGAGAAGCTCTCTTATCTGGGGGGATGTGAGTTTGGTGGTTGCTTTCACAGAAGATTCTTCTGAATAGTTGCTTTTCTTTTTATCTGATCTTTGTCAGCCACTGGAGAATGATGCATTATAGGCTGCCAATCTCCTGCCCAATGAAGGAAACATATAATTCCTATTTCTTTCCATAATCACCTCAGAGGAAAGGAGACTGAGTTTCAGTGTCAGTAGCATAATCTATTGATGTCAAACTCCTCCCTTCTCTTCCTCCTGTTTTCACACTTGCTTTTACTTCTGTGAAATCCATTTCTCTTTCCTTTTGACTTGGCTAACCCCTTCTTCCCTCTCATAATCAGGGTAAACATCACCCCCCATCATTCAGCTCATTTAGTGGTCTTTCTCTGGCTCCCACACTATGCTGTTTGTCATTCTATTAACACATGTCAGGCTGCTTTGGTAGGAATTGTGTCCTGTTCATCTACATATCTTAACCTATTGGTATGGATCCTACTAGCAGCTCAATGTGCATCTAATCTCTGGTTTAAAGAGAAAAAATGAACATATGCCAGCACTCTTCCCATGGAAAGTCAGATGCGTATATATTGAATAGGGTCCAAATATTCAAGGGATTCTGTTTTGAAGCAATGCATGAAATATGTCTATGGTCAGGGTGGAATAACTGCAGTAAGTACATAACAGGTGTATGTTTCATGTATGATAATGGGTGGGTCAGGTATGAAATTTTCCCAAGCCTATTTGCCAAAAACCCAGTAGGCAAATGACTGACACACAGGCAGGCATCTGTCAAATGGTTGTTTGATGGAAAAATTCATGTTTGTAAAACATGGAGCTGACCTAGGTTGAAATATAGCCTACACTCTTGGTTATTTTCCTTTTTCCCTAATCTAGAGAATTTATGAGAAAAAAAAGATAATCCAGGCAGAGCAAGCAATGCAAAAACAGAAAATGGGAAAAAAAAAAAAAACAAAAAAAACAGAATTCAGTGTATTCTGTTTTGCATATCTGATAATCCACTTTTACATATGTGGGCATTCAAGTGATATCTCTTTCAACTGGCAGTAGTTAAATGCCAGAAAATGTTTTACATTTGCATATAATTTTTTTTCCTCTTTAGTTCAAAGGAGTTGGAATTAGAAATGCTTCCACTGTGGTACAACAGCCACTGTTATAGTGAATGAATCTGCAGATACTGAAAAATTTAGTTCCCAACCTGGTGCCTAGAAAATATAAAGCAATACATCTTCACTCGAGTCTGATGGGCAGAAGTGATACGCAGTGATTCTTCAGCAGCAAATGGGTAAGGGGAGCACAATTAATGGAAATCATTGGAAAAATAAAACCATTTCATCATTATCCATCACACTCTTTGATGCCTCAGTTGTTGGGGATTGAATCATGACCCCTACAGAAAGCACTCCCAGGTCTCATCGCCTGGTACTATGTGTGAACCAATTTGTAAATAGGACCTTTGAAGATGTTGTGAGTTCAGGTGTACCCAGACTGCATGAGGGTGGGCCTTCATCCAGTATGGCTGAAGTCCTCATAAGCAAAGGAAATCAAACACAGAAAGGGAAAGCCATGGGGAGAAGCAAGAAGCCAGAAGTCGGGGGAACCCTTAAGAGAAAGGATAGGACATCAGCATGTGACAAAAAAGCCAAGGACCAAAGATTGCCAGCAGCCAGTCGCAGAACACCACCATTTTCAAAAAGGAAGCATCTCTTGGCTGAAGCCTTGATTTTGGATTTCTCCTAACCACAAAACCATGACCCAATAATTTTCCATTGTTCAAGCCGACTCCTTGTATGGTATTTGTTTTAGCAGCTGGGAAACTAAAACATCAGACATAACAACTATACATCTTCCCCCTCCCCAGAGTTTTAAATAAAGGGGATATGTATTATCATAATTTCAGCACCCAGACATGAGCTCTACCACACAGAACACATGCAATGCTTCTTTACTTGAAAGTGATAGACATCTGTCATAGATTGAAGCATGTACCCCAAAGACGTGTTGTTAATCTTAATCTATGTTCCTGCTGATGTGAATATGTTGAAGATGTTATTATTAGTTAAGGTACAATGAAATGGAATCAGAGAGAGTCCTAACTCTTATTATGGGAAGACTTATAAAGAGAGGAAGTTCAAAACAAGTCAGAAAAAGAGAAACAGGATGAACCTGGAGGTCATCAGGACCCAGGATAGCAGACACAAGGAGAGAGATGGCCAGGTGACAGGAGGCAGAGATGGAAGTCAAGGAACCCCAAGGATCGTGTCAAGCCAGTGCCAGAATGCTACGGACTTTGGGGAGAAAGCACGGCCTTGCTGACACCTTGATTTTGACATCCAGTTGCCAACACTGAGAGGCAATTTCTTTTAAGCCAACCTGTTATGTGGTATTTATCATTGCATGCCTTGGCAAACTAAGACAATATCATTTTCTAACAAGTGGCATCCAAGGAAGGCCCTTTTGAATGACTTCATGTGTAAAGAATGTCATGCTGCATGGGATAGTCTTGTTAACCATAAGTTGCCTATAAGAAAATAGATGAAGAATGGCAGAATAAAGAAGCAGTAAGTAAAAAAAAAGAACCTAAGATAGTAGAAAGAGGTCAGTAGAAGGTGAGAGAAGTACTTAGAGTAGGAGTGAGAGAAGTTGAGAGAGGGAAGGAGATGGGGAGAAAAAAAAATGATGGAAGGCATATGTGAAGGGGTAAAAGAAGGGAGTGGACCACTATGGGGAGAGGAAGAGAGGTACCTTCAGTAACAAATGCTTCCCTGGATTCTGCTGAACACGTGGGTCATGGTGTCTTTCCTCAGTACCCAGAGCAAAATCTGGAAACACTTGAAAGAAAGTAAAACCAGTGTAACTGCAAAGTTAAGGAAGACCCATAATTATGTGGGCATAATCGTCTCTATTTGCCAGCATGTTAGGGTTTTTGTTTGTTTCTTTGTTTTGTTTTGTTTTTTCTTTTTTTCTAACCACTTGGATATCTTCCAACTCAACTTGGAAAACAAAGTCTGAGAAATTGTTTTTAATGACTTGCAAGCATATCATATTTTGCTAATTTAACAAAATAGCACATTCATAACTAAGATGAGAGAAAATGGTTAGAGGCAAAAAAGGGAGATGTGTTTCCATGGTCTTCAGCATTGTAGCACAGTATTTAATCAGCCCACGTTCAAGAAGAAACAGTGTGTAGCTATTTAGTTGGTTCTCTGCTGCCTAAAAATGTTGGTTCTTCTGTATTTTATTATTAACATTTATTTCAGGCTGTTCTAATTAAGCAAGAAAAGTTTTGTTATTTTCAAAGATATGACTAGACTTGAGGTTGCTTTGGATGCCAGAGTTATTATACTTGGTTTGGGAAAAATAAGAGGAAGCCTAGAAGAAAGAAGAGATTAGATATTTGTTTTAGTTTGCTAATGCTGCAGAATGCAAAACACCAGAGATGGATAGGCTTTTATAAAATGGGGGTTTATATCACTACACAGTTACAGTCTTAAGGCCACAAAGCATCCAAGGCAACACCTCAGCAATCGGGTACCTTCACCGGAGGATGGCCAGTGGCGTCCGGAAAACCTCTGCTAGCTAGGAAGGCAGCTGGTGTCTGCTCCAAAGCTCCGGCCTCAAAACGGCTTTCTCCCAGGACGTTCCTCTCTAGCAAGCTTACTCCTCTGCAAAACGCCACTCCCAGCTGCACTCACTTTCCTCTCTCTGAGTCAGCTCATTTATATAGCTTCACCAATCAAGGCCCACACTGAATGGGCGGGGCCACACCTCCATGGGAACATCTCATCAGAATCATCTCCCACAGCTGGGTGGGGCACATTCCAAGCAAATCCAACCAGCACCAAAAACGTCTGCCCCACAAAACTACAAAGACAATGGCATTTGGGGGACACAATACATTCAAACTGGCACAATATTTTTCTAAAAGATATCTAAAGAGGTTTGTAAAATATTGTGATAGGGACCTGGGCTCTTGGAGAACAGACGTAAGTGGTTGATGTCTGTCTTTTTTGGCCAATCTCCTGATTTCTAGAGTGTTCTAAATACACTTAACTTTAGGACATTTGCCCATCAACCACATTGAAATCAATGGTTGTCATGGTGAAGACAATCTTGGAGATATGGACTTTTATAGGTCAGGCAATGAAAATGCTCGTGGACAATAGCCAAAGACTTCTGGGTGGATGGCCTTGTAGATACTTTGCATCACACAATCTTAGATTTGAAGGGAAACTTCGAGATTATATTATTAATGCCCTCCCCATGGTAGCCCATTAAAGACGGGAAAACAGAGCAAGGAAAAGACTTATCTAAGGTCCCAAGAAGCTGGTGATAGGGCTGGGACTGTTTCCATCCCCACTCTGAAGCCTCAGTGCCTCTGATAGTGGCTGGAAAGAAGAAACACAAGGAAGACGTAAAGGAGACGCTTTCTCAAAATATTGAGGATATTTTCCTTGGAGGTAGACCAGGAGAGCATCTAAAAGAGGATTCTTTTCCTTTTATATCTCATGAGGCCTCAGCAGATCAGTAGTTCAGATCTGCATGGAACACCCTTATGTCTTTAGCAATACCCCAATGGGCAGTTATCACCATCCTTGGGGGTCTGAGTAAGAGCTACTGAGTGCTGGTCACAATATTTGGCATGGCTAATGCACTGCGTTTTAGCCTTTGTAGAGTTCTATTTTGAAGTGGAATGCCAGATAGTACAAGGCAATATAACATAAAGAGTATCTGAGAAGCAGTGTATAGTCTCTCTTTCTCTGTTTTAACTTTCTGTTTATTTTCCTCTTTTATTACAAACAACAGGTAGCATATTTATTTATACTTTGTTTATCCCCTATTTCATCTCTGATTCTGTCAAATTTCATCTTAAAATTGGTCAGATTAGAGTGACAAATGGAGACTGGGAATTACTTTATGAAAATCATCTTTTGGGAAAATACACTCCACAAACTGCTGCAAAGCAGAAGAGAAGTTAAAGGAAACTGTGCTGCATCTCTGGCTTTCTGTCTGCATCAATCAATATTAATTTGCATCAATCAATATTAATGAGGGTCCAGGAATTTCCAAAAGCCAACAGCACAAATACCGGTTCCACTTATTACCCACTGTATAAATTTGGCGGGGGGCTATAAAAAACCTGGATCTGTACAAACAGTTACACCGTTTCACTCATGGAGAGATTGTGAGGATTAAATATGGTAACTGATGTAAAGTCCTTGGAATAATGTCTGCCAGATAGTAAATGTTCAATCGATGTCAGCTGTTGATATTCAGATCAGTTTTCTCTAAGGGCATTTGTTACACTTTCTCGCCATCTGCTTGGTTTCAGTGGGTCATGTTCCAATGGCCGTGTGCGAGAGTCTTCACCAACCTCACTGTCTGTGTGGAAAGCTGGTCCTGAGTCAGTTACAGTGTTTGGTAACATTTACAAATGCTCCTTGGAGGGTAACGAGTGTGATTAATTCCATGTAGGGTTGGGGTGTGGCGTGCACTTGCACAGTTGTTGTATAAGAGGCAACAGTTAACTCAAACTTGAATATAGTGTCAGAAATAAGATGACCCAATGCCTAAGTAGTGAAGAAGCTAAAGGATGTGCTTCATCAGGATAGATTCCAAGTCTAGAAGAAGTTAGAGACAAAGTCTAATGTCTCATAATTCCCCTAGCTTCCAAGATGATAGATTGCAGAAAGCAGAGGATTGGCTTCAATATCAGTCAGTGGTGTGCTTGTAAATGTTTAACAACCTGCTTTCTGAAAATAGAAACAAAACAAAACAACGCTGATTTGTAAAATTTGCTGATTTCCATGGTATAAATACTTCTGTCACAGTCAATTCTGAGTTACCATTGTGATGTCACTCAATGTGGATTTGTGAAAAGCAGCACATGACAGGTTTTGGAGGACCTGTTGAAGCCAGTGCCAGCACATCACCGCATCAACTTCATAATGAGTGTCTTTCTGTACTTGGCTAAGGTAAGGTTTCTCATCTTCAGGTTTTGTTCCTTGTAAAGTGGAGACTATGGAATTTACCTGAAATATTGATAGAAAATTTGAATAAGAGTATCTGAAGGCTCTCAACCTAGTATTTCACATATGATAGAGGTTCAAAACTGCTACTTTCTTCCTGTTCTCATTTTTTAATCTTAAAAATTTTAAGATTTGAAAATTTTAAAATCTAGATTTCATGAGTACGCAAGTACCAAGAGGAGGAAATGTTGGCACCAAGGCCAGGCAACAGCAGGAAGGGTCACAAACTTCCAAGGATTTACAGTGACCTCCATGCATCTATGGCAACCAAGCTTGGCATATCCATCTCTGTCATGCTCATATCTAATGCACCCTCAAGCCTTGTTCATTATTTTCCACTTAATATCAACTGAAGTCATCCACTTCTCTCATTTCCAACAACTTAGTCTAAGATAAAATTGTTTGTCCTAAGGACTATTAGAATAACTTCCTTACTAGTCTTCCTGAGTCCAATGTTCCTTTTTCCAGTCCATTCTCTTTGCTGCCACTAACCTGCTAGATCAACCACCTTCAAGGGCTGCCCTTTGATTTCATCATAAAGACAATGCTTTAACATGGTGTACAAGGCAGCTCTAGGTTAATCAGCAGGAAAATCAGTTCACCAAAAAGGCATTTGCAGAATTTTGAAGATTATTCTCCTAGTTTTTTATTTTTCCTTTGCTCCTCCTTTTGCATCTGCTCTTGAATCTGTTCCTGCTCTCTTGGAAGCACTTATTTACAGTCACAAAACAGCTGCTCCAGGAGCAGATCCAGATCCAGAGGAGGAGTAACAGCAGAGAAAAAGACAGATGCAAAATCAGGGCAAGACTAATACTCAATAAAATCCTCATTGATCAGGTCACTCGGGCAGGAGATGAATAGTCATTCAGCCTATTGGTTTAGGAGAATAGACTCTAGAAATTAATTTCTGCACAATTGGCCTACCTCTAGCCCCAACATACTGAAAGACCTAGGTATTATCATTCTTTCCAAGTTCATTTTATACCAACGCCTCCCCACCACCCTATCCATCACCTTCAGCCACAAGTGCCACTCTATGTAGTGGTTCTTAACTAGAGGTGTTAAGCTGCCATGGAGAAGTTTCAAATGGGGGGGAGCATTTGCTTGTCATAAGAAGCAGGGTGGGCTTTGGGTCTTGGAATTCCTGGCCTTTAGTGAGTGAAGGTCTGAAATGCAAAGGCTCTGCCATGCAGAAGTCATTTTTGGTCCTTGGCAGCAATGTTGAGATAGATCTGGTGTGTCTGAACTGCCCCACCACAGGTCTTCACGCTTACTGCTCTCTCTCCCTTGAATGGTATCCTCCCTTCTCTCTTTAGCAAATTAATTCCTGCTTTACGTACAGAGCTTGGATGGGTTGCTATTTCACAGAGAAGTCTTGACCTCCCTCAGTGCATCAAATTGTACTCTCAAAGTGACATGCCATTGCTGAGAGTGCTTCTCAGTTTTACATTTGGACATTTATTCATGTGTTCTTTGATTCATGTATGTTTTCCCCCAGAAGTCTTGCCATATGGGAAAGAACCATGCCTGTTTTGGGTAACAACTGTTTCCCTAGCACCTGACACAGTATTGGGCACCTCTACTGGGCACTAGAGTAGTGGTGATTGAGTGTGTGAATGAATGAATAAATGTATGCATCAATGATAAGGCCCCAATCTCAAGGGACTTGCTATATCACTGAAAGTAAGGAACAGAGTTGATGATGGGTACACCCTGGGCACTTCCTCCGGTCGGGCCCAGCCTGGGATGATGTGGGGCAGAAGAGGTGGCCCCGAGTCATCTTGGCATGGTGAGGCCACACTGCAGAGAGAGGGTTGGGTTGGAAGGTTTCCCACAGACGTATGCTTTGGGATCCTTCAGTGATGAATTTAGCGTTGCAAAGTCGACGCTTGAGGGGAACCACTTCAAAAAGGATGGTGGCTTCAAGCATCTCTGTTGGAGGCTCTCTTTGGGAGGTCTGCTGTCTCTCAAGGAATTCTAACCCAAAACATGTACCTTCTTTGCTGACGGAAATGCTATGGAATGCTGCTTTTCATTTGCACCCACAGCAAGAGTCTGTGGTCTCATAGAGAACAAAAAAGAGGGAAGCAAGGGGTCAGTTGCTGATCAGGGCAGACTTCAGAGCTGGAGGGCAAAAGGCAGAGAGTGGCTGATGGAGGAGGGAAATAAGCGAGTGGATGAAGAGGAGGAGGAAATAAAAGAGGAGCCGGCTTTAAAATAATTCCCCATGGTTGACAAGAAAAGTCTATTTCCCTCATCTGCAAGGAAACCTGGGGCACACAGTCACCTTGGGATATTCATTATTCCTTTAAATCTTTAATTGGACACTTCAAAAGATCACAATTAAGCTTTTTTAAGAAATATAAAGTTTAAGTTGAAAGAAATCCATGGGGGTGTACACTATTGGCTCTCCTAGTCCCAGCCAATGGCCTTATTAAAAACAGGAGGAGGTGATGGTACAAAGTCATAATTCCTGAGTCCCTGCCTAAAGGAAGTATTTAGACTTTACTTCTGCTGTTAATGGGCTAAGAATGAAGAGGAAAGGCAAGGAGAGACAGGAAAATATGCTCTATTCAGCACTAACTCCGCAATGGAGATGTGCACCCAAGAGGCAAGTTCATTCCAAAAACCTGCAGAAAGAAAAGTCAAGGGAACGATGTTCTGGAGCTTTGATCTGCTCTTAGCTCTCCTCTGTACTTGCTTGTGTAAGTCCTGTTAACACACTCTCCCATCCAGGTCCTGACAGTGGACATCAGTGGCCTCCGCATCCAGATATCCCAATTAGGTCTGGCCTGGGCTGCTCAGTTGCCTTATTACTGACCTGTCATTCATTCTTTCTCTTGCCCTTGAGTCCCACTAATTCTTGCAACCAGGGATACACCTTGTCCTGTGATATATGGCGCTCTGCCCAGGTTCTGGAAGGAATCTCAGTCCAGCCACTTGGCATTTCATTCTCCTCCTCCTTGTTGCCCACTCTGCCAGTCCTAACCTTTAACCCCAGATCTTGTGTGCTTTTGTCATTTCCACCATAGCCAAGCCAACAGGGGTATTCTAGAGCTCTCTGTTGCATTTCTCTTCCTGCTGAATGCTCTAGATCAGCGACAATGGAGGCTCTCTGTTATTCTTACAAGGTTTCTTTGGCCTGAAGTTCTAATCCTGTACTGTAGATGCCAGAGCTGGATAATCATGGCTCTCCTAGAGCCTTCAGGAATCGTTGCTGGGAAGCTCTCCATCTGCTGCAGCCAGAATGCTCTGGCAACATGCCCTACATGAGCGGCCAGTGCAGCCTGATGACGAAAACCCGTTACACGGAATTACAGTTTCCATTGCCTATAATATACTTTGAAAAGGCTCCATCAGTCTCTTTTGACCTCTACCTACTGCTTCCATTAAATGGCAACTTTCCAAATTGCCAGCTGCTACTGTAAGTCTCTTTCTGATTTCCAGGAGGCTGCCCTTTTGATGAAGCTTCTGGCAGCTAATGGGTTTCTGATGGAGATGTCTTGGCTCCATCCTGGCATGGGGTGTACATGGGTGTAGCTTCTAGCATGTTTCTCCAGTCTTGCTATGTCTCATACGAACTGTTTTGCTGCACTCTCTCTCACGACCCTGGGCATGACTTCAGAAAGGAGCAGGGAGCTCTGCAGGAAAGCACATTTGCTATTCATTTGCCTTAAGCCATTCCTGGCTTCTTTAGAAACACCACATCATCATCATCAGGAACAAAGCATCTAGGTGTCCAATGAATGCTCTCTCACACTCTGTGGGGACGGTTCTATGTTTCATTAGATTTGTCTAGTTGTATCACAAAGAAATGATGCTTCATTTTCCTGACAGAGTACACCATAGTGAACAGAGTGTTAAGAAAGCCAGTGAAATATGCATATTAGAAACAACCTGGTTTGACAAACTGCAGCTCATTAACACAAAGTAGTACTTTTCAGTTATTAAAATATAAGATAGACTTCTATTAGTTGTTTGGTGTGATTAACTGGATATATTGTTAAGTGAAAAAATTAAGATGCAAAAGAGTATTCTATCTTTTGTGTAGAAAGAAGGGGTGCTGAGAATATACATATATTGTGGGTTGTAAATATGTATATGTGCAAAAAGAGATATAAGAAGAAGACAGGAAGCAGTTATTTGTGGGTGAGAAAATGGTTGGGAGGATAGGAATGGAATCCTGAATTTTCTGAGTATAACTTTGTATGTAGTCTTGACTTTAGAATCAAGTATATGCTTTACATTTTCAAAAGCTAAAGTTAAAGCTAAAGAGTTGCTAAAGCAAACTCTTAGATATTTTTTTTAAACGAGAAGCAAATAAACCTAACTATAAATTGAAACTGATCAACTAGAAACTGATCAGACTCTTCTGACTATACACTCGCAGTCAGATACATTCTAAGAACAAAATAATTGCAAAAAATCTTGACCTTTTTAGTAAGCTTGTTGATAGCATTGGTTTTGTGTAGTGTTTCCAAAACTCTTTTGTATGAATTGTGAGTTTGGACAAATGAGTATATATTCATAATTTGAGAAGAAATCAATCAACAAAATTTGTTAATTGTGTCTTTCAAATCTTTATTTCATCTGCTTGTTCTATCGGTTACTGAGAGATTCGTTCAAATCTTTCATTAAGAGTATGGATTCGTTGATTTAAAATAGAAGTTTTATCATTTTTGCTACGTTTAATTTAAGGCTATATGTTTATACATATATTCTATTTGGAGGCATGTAAGATTAAAGCTGTTTTCCTGGCCTGGTGAATTGTGCCTTTTCTCATCAAGAAATGTTATTTATTTTTATTCTCTATGTTTTAAGCTTTGTTGTTGTTGTTGATGCTTTTTACCTTATTGCTAAATATCCTCCAATAACCTTCCCATGTCCACTTTATGGATCTGGGGCTCAAAAGGTTGACTCTTTGGACTTCATCTGTCAGAGGTTCAGTTGGATTTGGCCAAAGGGATGCACTGGCAGGATATAGAAGGAAGGCAGGGAGACAGTTTGGTGAATTACTTCCCTGCTCCTTTCCTACTGGGCAATGGGGTGGCAATAGCTGGAACCCTCTACCTAAAGCCACAACGACTGCAAAGGGGCCCTCTCCATAGCTGCTGCTGTGACTCTCTTCAAGTTCTCATTACCTTGCTCTCACCTGTTCCTTTTGTGTTTTAAATTAAATCTACTTTTTCTAGTTCCTTCAGCTGAAAAATTCATCTGAACTAGAACCCCAGTTTCTGAAAGCAGAATTCTTCACCCATTTTTCAGAACTTCAAACGTAATCCCCCAATAATTTATATCTAGAATCAGATACAAGAACAAACAGAGCCAATCAGAGTTCTCCATTGGGTTTCATAGATGGATGTTGAGCAGAAGATTTCATTCCACTGGAATTGCTTAGGTGGAATGTGTTGGCAACCATGTTTTTCTCTCAGAGGCATAGACTTCCTCTGCAAAATGACGGCAACCATAGATAAGTGAGGTGAAGGAAGATTGTAAACAGAGGAAACCATAGCCGTGTTGAATTCCTCTTCCAGTACTTCAGATCCTGGTAACTGTCTGTTTCTTGATTCCTGTGAGCTTCCTCAATATCCTTTAGTGTTATCTGAACCAATGAAGTCCCTGTATTTCAATTGTTTGAGTGTCTGTTACTTGAAACCAAAATGTTCTAACTAACATAGTGATAAAACTTGCATATGGAGGAGCAACAAATCAGTTTTTCTCATTCCCAAATCTTCCAGTCATACTTCTCAGTCAGTACTTCTATCTAATCCTTACTTTATTGTTGTCAGTATTGATTATTCTTTTTTTGACAAAATGATTCACATATTTTCTATTTGTTTGTTTATTTGATTTTATGGCATTTTATGAATTGAGAACATTGACAGCTGCAATTAACCTCCAGTTCTCACTTTCTTCAGCCTAATTCAGGAACCAATATTCTAAAAGAAAAATCAAAACCATCAAAAAGTCCTCACCTCGATCACAGATCTTTCTTTTTTAAATGAAAGAAAATATTCCCTTTCTAACGTATCCAATTGTTCAAGTCGTCAAAGCTGAGGGAAACAAAGTGCTTCTGAAATGTAATTTTAAATATTTATATGTTAGTGTGTACATAAGTAAAACTCCTGGGGTGAAAATTTAGCATAGGAAGGAGAGCTGCAAAGTTAGTTGGTTTACTTTTTGATGAGAAGCTGGTGATGATACATCACTACTCATGTTTTTGACAAATATGCATCAGATTTACAAATGCGCCCAGAATGAATTCCCACAAAGCTTTCCCAGTGGTGGGAGCCATATTTTACCTTTAAAATCCATTCTGTTCAAATGAATTCCACTATTTTTTCATCATTATACTGGGTACATTCCAAGTACAGGATAAGAAAAGAGATACTCAGGGAGTCCCATGTGACAGTGGCCACAGAATGCTAATACAGACAATGGTTCTCCACTGCTGTTATCACTGGGTATTGCTGCAAAAGAAAAGGTTTTCTATTCCAGATTCTGCCTAGTGGCAGAAACCATTCTCAGAACAAATCCCAGTTACTCTTTCCTCTTAATGGATCAGAATATAACACCCCTCCAATTGTAGGAACAGGGAGCTGGCAAGAAAAATAGAAAGCTAATGTTAGAAAGGCAATTTCTGATAAGACCACACAAAGAAAGCATAGCTATACCTTCAGAACCTGCAATTGTGGCTGACATTTTGTACATCATGTCGGAAACAACAAAAATGTTTCTTTAAATACCATTCCAAAGACACTCCACTTAAAGTGCACACCAAAAAATATAAAAAATAAAAATAATCAGAGAGGTTTGAGCTCATGTTACAGGAAAGAATAGGAGATGGGCATTATCTATCTAAAGAAGGTAAGAATAAGATGAGGATGTTATTGGAAACTTAGAAAAGAATGCATAAAATTTAAGAATTGAAAGTACAGATTATTTTACTTATTAGTCATTAAATTAATTTAAATAATCAATTATTAGTTAATTATTAAATTAAAATAATTTGTTCCACATTTTTGTTGAGAGACTTCTACATGTTTGCTACTGGTCTAGGTTATGAGGCTTATGTGCATGAATATAATTTAGTCCCCACTCATTTGGAGGTACTAAACTATTTTACTTACCAAGAGTAGTTACTGGATACCTTATAAGGAAAGGGAAAATACCAATCCATACTTTTGTATATATGGAAGCAGTGCCAGAGCTGTCAAATATCTTGCTTCACATTATTCCATTCATAGCTGTTTTATATAATTATATTAGAAGCAACTATAGAGTAATGTGCCCATGCTGTCATTTCCAGAACTAATAATTCAGTTGTCAAATACATAAAGCAATGAGTTGAAGAAACCCCCAAGTTGGGTTTGGATGGCGTGGTCGCCACCTAACTTCTGTAGTCAAGACTGGTGTCCAAAAGAACCTTCCTTAAAAAGAAAAATTATCTGGATTTCCTCTCCAATCCCTCCTGATTCCAGATCAAAGGAGAAGGAGCAGCATATCTGAGTCTTGAGGTTTCCCTACTCATTGGTGTCAAGGAGCTCCCTGCTCAAGCCTGAAGAAACTGCCTTCAAAAACAGCGAACCCTTTTCTCTCTCTATGTAGGAAAGAGCAAGTTTTCTCTCTATGGGAGGAGGCTGTCTTTCTCCACTTCTTCTGCTCATGACTGCATGGGACAGTGAGAATCTGGTTAGTTCATCATCTGTCCCTCATGGATAACCAACCATACTGGTTTCCCAGGATCCAGGGGTTTCCCAGGGACAGTCACTGGGATGCTGGGACTAAACCAAGGTCTACTTTCAAGAAGGAAGTAGATGATCTTGGCACAATTTCTACTCTTCTTTTTCAGTTTTCCTTAAATGTGGGAAGTGGGGATGTTGGGTGCCTATCCAGTCAACTATGATCAAGATGGTGATGACAATAGTGATAGTAATAAGAAACAATATTCATTGAGAGCTCTCCATTTTGCAGTAGTTACTGTAAGGGTTTTAGATATATTTTTCTAAGTGTCATCCTTATTTGGCACAGGAAGAATCAGATGTACAAGGAAGTTGAGGAACTTGGTTCAAGTCTCCAGTGGTGAGGTAGGGGAGCAAGGTGTGGGCACAGGCAGTCTAATGTCTGAGCTCACACATGTAAACACTCTTGGATGTGGATGCTCTTTTGAGTGTTGACTCCAGCGCCCACTGGCTCTGTCATCTACCCCTGCATGGGGTAGGAATGGGTCCTGGTCCACCTGACCCCAGCCTTCTCCCTGATCAACCCAAGGGCCCTATCTAGTTCCCATTTTTATTCCACAGGATTTTCAAATAATATGGCAATAAGTTGAATCATATGGCACTCCCAGATTGTGGCCAGATCTGTGACCTTTCATTTTCTCCACCGTACTAGGGCTTAATAAAAGTCTAATAATCCACCTAGCATTTTCCATTTTTCAATTATGATGAGATTGTTAATTTTAAAAATGAGAAAACCAAAACACTAGAGAGAAAATTTTAGTGGATGGAAATGATCTTCAGGCAATTATTCAGAATTAAATTATTTAGACTAATGGCACAATTTTCCTACAAATAAATGCAATTACGTTTAGAGATTTTAAAAGATGCACCCAAAGCTGGGTCCATCTGAGTCCAATTTCTTTCTTCACAGATACCTTTGAGGTCCTGTTTCATTAACTTGTATTATTAGGATTACAGAAAAGTGATATAATCCTACAGTTTCTCTTGCGTGATTTTTTTTGGGCAATGTTTGGAATTGGGAATTTTTTTCCTAATAAAGAGATATTCCATCTCCAAAAGCCCCTCAATTTATAAGGTGCTGGAAAAAGATCTGATTCTTAATCCAAGAAAGACTCCACTATCCTTGATAGAACCCTCTGCAACAGATGCAGCCAGCAGCAGGTGGAAAGTTGCTTGAATAAAGATGCCACTTACATTACCCTGCAGGCATTTGCTCCATCCTCTGATTAGCTTGGAACAGAGCCCATCATTCAACAGTGGATCATCTAAATGTGAACAAAAGAAGTGAGATAAATGCACATGTACTGGTTTAGGATCGCTTGGCTGTGTGATGTTTATCTCACGCTTTTGCTCAGAAGACAGGACAAAAACTACCCAAAGATAAAACACATTTCTGATTAAAGCAATCTTACTTTTCAAACCTTGGGGAAAAATGGCTCACAACAACTTCCTATTCCTATGTTCCTATCTCATGCTTGCCAATCTGGAGGGAAGAGGTGTTTGTACCTCAAACAGTGCACCTCCCACCCTCCCCTGCAGGAAAGAAGCTGATTCTTGTAACAAAGAACACCAGAACAGTCCATTCAGTGTGGTTTTCTGATAAGAGTCCAGTCCAGTTGAATACAGATTTGGGAAGAATCAGTTTTCTTCTCCCTCTTAACCCTTGATATCAACATTGTCTTCTTTGTTACTTGCAATATTAAATTATGGTTCTCTAGTGGTGTCCTTCCATCTCTTGTAATTGACAGCATATATTCAAATAATGATTTGATGGCCATAAACAGAAATTGGGCAACTGATTCAAGTCAACTCCCTAGTCTGAGTTTTCATATTGCATATTAGCTAAACACCCAGGCTTAGACTTATCCACTCCTGATTGCCTCAGAAAATCTCTGCCAGGAATGCATTCTGAAGCACATCTTTGCATTTACTGTGACCGCCAAAGCCAACTCATGGGTTTTATTGTAGTGTTTGCCCATGGTTCTTGACTTGATGTTTCAGTTGGTTCTTGATACCCGGGGGACTGGAGATTCAGTTCATCTTTTCTCCTCCCACTCAGTCCTAAGCCAATTTATAAATCTTAAATCTCAGGACACTTGATACTTTGAAATTCACTTTTGGTGTTGATTGCATTGTGCCATTCATTGCATTTATCTTTCAATTAAATTTTAAAATGCTCTTGGTGAGCTCTCCTCATGAGCCAGGTGCTGGATTCAACATATGGGGATTGATGGAGAGATGGATAACACTCAGCCCCAGGCCATTAAATATCAGGTGTGCAGCTCTCACGGCTCCCATTAAGACTCTGGATTACTCATGCACAGTAACCATGTACTTAAGTAAAACCATAGGAATCCAATTTTCAAACTGCAGGTCTGTAGAAGTCTACAGCCAAGTGGCCTAGGGAGCAAAGGAGGAAAAGGCCAGTGAATCTCCTTTTGCTAGCGCTGCCTTTGTACCACTGGGCAGTGGGACTGTACGTTTTCTTGTCCATTTATCTGGATGCTCAGAAAGAAGAGACATATTTTTTTTTCAAAATTTTGCAAACCACAGCGTTTGGAGATTTTTCTGTAGTCGTGGCTTTGCGCCCTATTTAGGATGTTTTTGAGGCCCTGAATCAAAAACCTCCTATCGAGGCCTGGAAGACCCTCCAGGCTGAATCTGACCATCTTTCCAGGCTTCCTCCTGCTGTCCAGGCAATGCCAAACACTGTCTGTGCTGGTATGAATGTATTATGTCCCCCAGAAAAAGCCATATTCTTTGATGCAATCTTGTGGGACAGACATATTAGTGGGGATTAAGTTGGAACCTTTGGATTAGGTTGTATGCATAGAAATGCGCCCCACACAACTGTAGGTGATAACTCTGATGAGATATTTCCATGGAGGCATGGCCCCATCCATTCAGGGTGGGCCTTGATCAGTGGAGCCATATAAATGAGCTGACGGGCAGAGGGAACTCAGTGCAGCTGCAGCTGTGAGGGAAGTTTTGAAGAGGAGCTACAGCCAAGAGGGACACTTTGAAGAAAGCACAGGAGTTGCAGATGAGAGACAGTTTGAAAATGGCTGTTGAAAGCAGACTCTTGCTCTGGAGAAGCTGAGAGAGGACAAATACCCCAAGTGCAACTAAGAGTGACATTTTTTGAGGAAGTGCAGCCTAGAGAGGAACATCCTGGGAGAAAGTCATTTTGAAACCAGAACTTTGGAGCAGATGCCAGCCACATGCCTTCCCAGCTAACAGAGGTTTTCCAGACACCATTGGCCATCCTCCAGTGAAGGTACCCTTTGTTGATAGACACTTTATGGCCTTAAGACTGTAACTGTATAACCAAATAAATGCCCTTTCATAAAAACCAATCCATCTCTGGTGTTTTGCTTTCTGGCAGCATTAGCAAACTAGAACAAATTTTGGTACCAGAGAAGTGGGGTGCTTTTGCTGCTGAGTTTGCAAATACCAAACATGTTGGAACAGTTTTTTAAATGAATAAGGGGAAGATTCTGGAAGGATTGTGAGGAGCTTGATAGAAAAGGCCTAAACTGCTCTAAAGAGACTGTTTGTGGAAATATGGACCCTAAAGATACTTCTGATGAGGACTTGAACAGAAATGATGAATGTGTTGTTGCAAACTGGAAGAAAGGCAATCCTTATTTTAAAGTGGCAGAGAATTTGGCAAAATTGAGTCCTGGTGTCAGATAGAAGGAAGAATTTGGAAGTGACAACCTGGAATACTTAGCTGAGGAGATCTCCAGACTATGTGTGGAGGATGTACCCTGGCTTCTCCTTGCAGGCTATACTAAAATGCAAGCGGAGAGACAGAAGGTGAGAAATGAACTCTGGGGTTCAAAGAAACCAGAAGCTGTGGCTTGGAAAATTACAGGCTTCCAGGGGGTGGAATCCCAGAAGCTACAGCCCAACATGAGGATGTAACCAAACATGGAACCCAGCTGCCATTTCAGTACAAGCCAAGAATGGAAAAGGAGTTAAGCCGAAAGCATTTGTGGAAAGTCCTATTGTCTGACGGCTTTGAACCCTGTGTGCTTCATGCGAAGCCAACAGAATTTTTGTGAAGCCAACAGAATTTTTGCCTTTGCCAGTCTGGACTGGAGGAGACAGACAGGGAACAAATTGAAGGAAAAATTTCTTCAAAGACAGAGCCATAGAGGTTGAAGTCTGGAGTCAAGAGGTCTCAGGCTGGGAGAGCAGAGCAGCCCACACACATGGGAAGGGTGAGTTTGGCCTGGAGGTCTAGGGTGGGCCTTCTACCTTGATGCTCCAGAAGAGTTTTGCCACCTCAGACCCCAAAGATGATAGAGCACATTCCCAGGGAATTGGGGAGAGCCTGGCTGCCACCACACTGTTCTGAAGGGGTTGAGCGTGTGCCCCAGAGATGGAAGGGAATCCGGGTGCTGCCCCAATGTTTGAGGAGGGTGGGGCTGAGTAGGTGGTCTCCCCAATGTGTGGATATGTTGGAGAACTCACCTCAGCGTTTGGAGAGGAAAGGGCTGCTGAAAAGGCCCTTAGGAAGGGTTAGACTCCCACTCTCTCAAGTCTCAAGGATGCAACACCATTCTGTTAATGACTCTCAGACTTTGAAATCTAATGAAGTTTGTCCTGCAGGTTTTAGGAACTGTTTTGGTCCTCTTAACCCTGTTTTCCTTACTGTTTCTCCTTATGGCAGTGGGAATGTTTATCCTATGAATGTCCTTCCTTTGTATATTGGAAGCACATAACTTGTTCTAAGTTCACAGATCCAGAGCTAAAGGAGAATTATGCTTTGGGACTGATCATGCCTATAATTGATTTTGATGGAATTTTGTACTTAACTATTGTTACTGAAATGATTTAAGTTTCTGTGATATTTTGGGTGAATGTATTTTGTATTTGGAAAGAATATGATTTTCTGGGGTCCAGGGGGTGGAATCTGCTGGTTTGAATGTATTATGTCCCCCAGAAAAAGCCATATTCTTTGATGCAATCTTGTGGGGCAGACATGTTAGTGGGGATTAAGTTGGAACATTTGGATTAGGTTGTTTGCATGGAAATGTGCCCAACCCAAATGTAGGTGATAACTCTGATGAGATATTTCCATGGAGGTGTGGCCCCACCCATTCAGGATGGGCCTTGATCAGTGGAGCCATATAAATGAGCTGACAGGCAGAGGGAACTCAGAGCAGCTGCAACTGTGAGTGATGTTTTGAAGAGGAGCTACAGCCAAGAGGGACACTTTGAAGAAAGCACAGGAGCTGCAGATGAGAGACAGTTTGAAAATGGCTGTTGAAAGCAGACTCTTGCTCTGGAGAAGCTGAGAGAGGACAAATATCCCAAGTGCAACTAAGAGCAACATTTTTTGAGGAACTGCAGCCTAGAGAGGAACGCCCTGGGAGAAAGCCATTTTGAAACCAGAACTTTGGAGCAGACGCCAGACACGTGCCTTTCCAGCTAACAGAGGTTTTCTGGACACCACTGGCCAACCTCCAGTGAAGGTACCCTTTGTTGATGGACACTTTGTGGCCTTAAGACTGTAACTGTGTAACCAAATAAACCCCCTTTTATAAAAGCCAGTCCATCTCTGGTGTTTTGCATTCTGGCAGCATTGGCAAACTAGAACACTGTATATTTGCCCAGGCAGCCACGCTGTTTCGACATCTTTGATTCTGTTTTTTCTTCAAGTGAGTAGCCTTCTTTTTGCCTGTGTAGTGTAATCCTAGGCATTGTTTCAAGACCAACTCAATTTTAATTTCTTCAGCCAATATCTCCTGCTCCCTCACTGCAGTTGGTCCCTCTCTTATTCCTACAACTTCTGTACCTTTATCATACTTATAAATGGTACCGACTGTATATATTTACATATCTGTCTCCTCTTCTGGATTGTGAACTCATTAGAACATGAGCTGTGTTAAGATATAGCGTCGTATCTGGACTAGAAAAGCAACCTGCAGCTCTAAAGAGCCCTTGAGCCCGGAAGCCACTTTTAAGTCACTATACGTGTCTATCACTACACATGAGCCTGCACACTGGGAGCAGAGAGCCAGACAAGCTTACCCATCAGGGCCCTGGAGCAAGAAATCAGGTTCTCTGGGGCAAGGTGTCGGTCTGAAACAGGAAGGGCTGGTGTTGTGACTCTGAGCCAAGTCCTCAGAGAGCAGTGAGGAGCCTGACAGGCAGAAGCTGGGGGACCCAGCTGTGAAGACAGACGTAGGTCTCTAACTAGGACAGAAAACCAGGGATGAGGGCCAGATGGGAGCAAGTACACAGAAGGAGCAGATCAGGAAGAAGGGCCTGGGGCCAGGGATGGTTGGAGCAGATGTCAGTAGTTGGTGGGAATAGGATTCAGTCCCAAAATCTTGCTCTTTATGGGAGGGGGCCTTTTTCCACCTGTTCAAAAGGCATCTTGAAAATCTATGGTCACCAATGCATAATGGTGTTACAGAGAATTTAAGAGCCTATCCTGGGGTGGTCATTGTTATCACTTGGAGGCTGTGTGACAGCAGCAATATAACCAGGGCTGAATTATTATTTTTCTCTCTCTGTGAAGTGCAGCATAACATGCCTTGAATGAAAATGGAGGAATGGAATAAATTTTCTGAAGACTTTATGTGCTGTCATAAGTGAATGACAGTACCATATTTTTCTGCATATTTAAAAAATACATTTTATCCTAATTAACTAACAGAATCATATGAATAGGTCCCTAAGAAGAATATACAAAATGAAAACAGTCTGTGGGTCTTCGGGATTTGGGAAAAAAAAAAAAAAAGAAAAAATTTGGCTTCTGGGAATGTTAAAGGCTGTATCTATGTTTATATATTGCAGTACAAACCTGATGAGTCCTTGTTTATGTACTTCAAGGGATTGTGCTAATTTTCCCTGAATGGAGGAGATAGCAGTGGTGAATGCTTGATTCCTTTCAGTGTGGGGAATTACATACAATAATGCCAATCACATGCACTTTCTGTATAGAGACAGAGATTCAGTCCTGCAGAACGGAAGTACATTTTCTTACCTACATTTTTACCACCAAACATGATATACCTTTTAAAATCATAGGATGATCTTAAGCTGCAATGGATCTTGGAAGATGTATAATTCATGGTGCTACTCTTTCAGAGGAGGAAACCGGGGTCTAGAGAGTTCACGTCTGATGAACACTGGACTGGGAATCAGAAGATCGAGGGCTCCACAAGCTACTTATAAGTGCTTTGACCGTGGACAAGATATTTAACATCTTTGAGCTTTGACTTCCTCTCTTTTAAGGAGAGGGAAAAGTATGCTAAGACTCAGAGGCTTCTTGTAAGAAAGAAAGAAATTTACAATAACGGGGAGGTCGCTGGGATGATTTTCACCACATACTATGTGTCTTTGTGTCTACTTCACCCCATGACTTAGAAACTTAACATTGGGGCTCTTTAGGAAAAGGTCCTGATTTGTCAGATCCTTTATACAAGCATATCTCTAACTGCTTGCCCACTGCAAAGTCATTAATATTCTAAATCAGATCCATCCTTTCCCATATTTTCTCATTCTGATTTCTAAACCAGTGGTTTCTGAATTTCTTTGTGGTGTCCAAGGGACTACGTAAGATTATCTGTTGAGATACTAGAAGAGAATATTAGAATATGTCTTCATATTTATCTTTAAGCCAAATCATAAGAAAACAGTCTTAGCCAACAGTTAAAATACTAGGCTGACAATGGCACTCTTGCTCGGTTCTTCTACCTTTTGTTCTGGGTCCCAAGAGGATGAGTGAGATATTCCAAAAAGGGAGGACACATCCAAGTGCAGCCTGAGAGCTTGATCACAGTTCCCTCCTTTTGGAGCTATCCACATCCTGTCAAGTGTGTTTGCAGAATATATTACTGAGTTTCATTGCATACACATTCTCCCAAAATGGATATAAATGGATCTCTGCTAAAAGACTGTGGATTAAAGACAATACTCATCTGTAAGTACATGCAAATGGCAAGAAAATGGCCGACATGGTGCCACCCCAGTTCCTGATAAAATCTCATCGATGGCCCTGGACTGCAATTGCGAAAATTATCTGGAAGACATTTTCAAATGTAATTTACATTCCTTTTTAAGAAGGAGAAACATTTCACTCAGTATATGTTGTGCCTTAAGATATTAGCTAACAACCATATGAAGTAAAAATGGCATTGTCTACTCTTTCTCAACTTTAAGCCTTGTCAATTTTATTCATGTTTTATAATGTACAGAATATAACTGGCCATTAGTACATGGATGGTGGAGATGTGGCATTTTTTTCTGATGAGATGTGCAATCATAAAAAGTTTGGTGAACATAATGCTCTACTTCCCCTAGCTAAGCTTGTTTTTTCTTACTCTACCTCTGTGTTCTCATCTTCTGTTTTAGGTCAACTTGCTCTTCAGTTTCCAACTTTGATGGTTTGGCTACATTTGTGTCTTTCTTTTTTGACTTGAAATTCTCTGAGGTGACCAAAAAATCTCCTCTAAGACAGGTTCGAACTTGTTATTAGAAGGGATCCCAACAAAATACAATTATAACAAGAATGAATGATTTGAATATCAAATCACGTAGGTCTCATATCAAAGGACAGTTTCTTTACCTCTAAGTATAGAATACAAGTTCTCTAACAATGTTTAATAGGTGTTCCTCCTACAAAAAAAAATGAGAATTGATATATAATTGTGCATATTTATCTATTAAAGATGCTAAAGAATCTCATTGCAAAGAAAGATCTTTTGCTTTGTTTGGCTGAGCATCTTCCATTTACACATAAAGTGAGTGTCTCGCAGGATACAATATGGTATAGGCTGATGTAGATAAATAAGCAACTGAGAGGTGAGAGAATTTCACATGGGTTGCTACAGTAACATTTTTACCTTTCAGCCTAATGATCTCTAATCCTGAAGGCTTTTTCAGGGTGGACTTTTGATTGCTCCATTTAAATGTTCTTTGTTTGAAAATTGTGGCTATTGTATCCAACTACAAATCTGTATTAGAGTAGGATTCCCACCGTTGGTGGTTTGTACCCACTCATCTGTTGGATGCCGCTATGGATTAAACAAAGTCTTCCCAACCACCAACTAGAAGCAGGAAAGAATGAAAATGTAGTATTCTGAGTTCGTCTGAAGAAGCTGATGGCACAGCTTTGAAACTCAGTCCTGCCAAATGTGGGCTCTGACAATGGGGCCAAATGAAATTTTGGATTTGGGTGTAAGACAGATACGTTTGGGCTTCGTTCAATTTCTCACTGGCGGTGTGATCCCCTGTTCTCTCTGAGATTCGGATTTAGCATTTGTAAAAATAGGAAAAATTGCTTCTATTTCGATGACTCCGTGAAGAAAATATGAGGAATCCCCCAGAACAAGCCTGTCCATTCTACAGTTTTCTACATGTTTCCATCTCTGCTTTCTTCCTACTTGAACTTCAGGTGTAGACTATGAACTATTATTTTAAGTATGAAATTTTCTAATTTGATACTTAAAATATTAATACTTAAAAAATTGATACAAATGTTGATACAATCAATATTTACAATTATTTTTTCCCATATTTGAAGTTCTCCATAATGGGCTTGCCCCCTAAACTTCTTCACCCATTCTGTGCAATAGATACTAAGATTCTCAAGTTTGCTATCTAGAACATTTCCATTTAATGGTATTAAAGAGGAAATAATGATAACAGCATTAAAGTGCTGTCTACTATTTATTGAGTGCTTAACATGTGCCAAACATTGTAATGCCTTATATAATAACCTCATTTAATTTTAATTTTAATAGTCTTGAAGATTGTGATCTAAATGGTTTCGAGTAAAATTTACAATGTTAACATCTATAATGTGAAAAGTAACAATGTAACATATATACTTCTTTCTGAGAAATGGAATATACATGAAATACAAAAAAATGAATAAATATAACTATTGTCTTAGATTATTTTATTGCCATTTGTTAAGACACCACTTTGATTAGCTATTTCAAGGCACATTAAGATTTTTTGTTTTAATATCAGTTAAAATTATTGGAACTGGAAGAAATATTGAACTATTTAAAAATAGTTCTCAGAATAAACAACTTTTAAAATCTGGACTCTGGAGTTTATCAGAGGCAAGTTGCAAATTTTGTTGGTTGATAAAATAACCACTTACATGCCAATTTTTATTTTACTGTTGAATAAAGACTGGAGTGGCCAAAGCATTTTTTATTTTTTTAAAGAGAAACACTGAAATGCTAGAAAGAAGGGACCTGCTTGAAGGAATCAGGGCCTATAAATTCCCAGAAGGATGGAAATGAGGGTCGAGAGGGATCAATTACTATCTGTGTTAGTCTATCAGGGCTGCTATGACAACTACCACTCACTGGCTGGCTTAAGCAGCAGGGATCTATTGTCTCCCAAGTCTGGAGGCAGAAGTCCAATATCAAGGTGCCGACTGGCCTGTGGTGTTCTGCTACTGGCTTATCATCATGCTTGGGACTCCTTGGCTTGGCTCCATCACAGGGCTTCTCCTGGTTTCTCCTTCTGTTCAGTCATCTGTGTCTCTGTACTTCCTCTCCTTGTAAGGACTTCAGCTATAAGGATTAAGTCTTACCCTGATTTGATGTGGCCTCTCTAAACAGGATCTTCAAAGATCGTTGTCCACAAATGAGTCCACCCCTTCACTAATAATCACATCAAAGGTCCTATTTAAAAATGAGCTCAGATCCACAGGAAGGCAGATTAGGACTGGAACATGATTTGTGGGAGACATAATTCAATTCCCATCACCATCCTAATAGTCAGGACCTTGGCCTACTGGTCTACCATTAGGAGGTATTTTTACTCAAAATGCAATGGTCGAACCGATAGCAGGTGAAGTAGCAGGACATTTGTTTATTTCAAAACTAAAAACTGCTAAGGAGTTAATGACTTTCCAAAGGAAAAAAGTAAAATTTATGGGGTCCAACCAAACTCTACAAATCCTTGTTGACCATTAAAGTAGAACAAGCATCTTGGATTTTGTAAGAAAGAGCTCTGAGATTGGGACATTTTGGATGCTTCCATCAGAAACCCCACTCAAAATGAAGCTAGCACACTCAGGCTTAGGGACCAGCCCTCTGTACTGATCAGTTGGTTATGAATCCCCGGTGCAAAAGGTAAAGAGGGAGAGTCTGTATACCTAGGAATTAATGTGCTGTCACTAATACATTTTCTAGAATTTTGAATTACTAAACTCTTCACCAAAAAGTCAATCTTTCATAGGAATCAAATTAATCAATTTTACATCATTTTGCATACATATTAAAAAATACCTAAGGAAAGTATTATATATATACACACATATATACATACTCATACATACATAATTTTTTATGCACTTCTATTTTCAAAACCAGATTATAAACTCCTTTGAGCCAGACATTGCCCTCCACATTACATTTAAAATGAGGCAGGGTCAGGGAGATGGTAGAAGATGCATCAATTCTGGCTCATTTCACTTTTTTTGTATTGTCTCAGGGGACCTAGAACTTGGCATATGACGGTACCTCTTAATACACATTTGGAGTAACTTTTTAAATGCCTTATCAAGGAACATGCCATCCCATGCCTCACTCTTGTAGAGGAAGGTAATAACAGGAATTATTATAAGTCACTGGTTCTTCAACACACTAAGCACAAGGTTAAGTTGGAAGAATCTTTCCTTGATTGCTGCTTTAGATAATCAGTAAAAGATAAAAGTCATGGAAGAGTGAAATCATTTATGATCCATACTGCCCTTCTTATACACAAGTAATATTTCTTGAAACTCAGAAACAAAATATTTCCAAATGGGCTCAGAGAGTTGTTTCTGCCATTCTGAGCTGGAGGGTGCCTTGCAGGGGCCAAAATAGCTTGGATCAACCTTGGTGGGAGTTGATTACAAGAAGCTTTTCCTCCCCATGCCTGCGTGCTCTTCTGGGTCAGACATCCAGCTTATGTATGGTCCTCTGGTGCCAGCTCACTTTACCAAGTGATGCTTTTCCACTTGTACTTTCCATTCCAGTCACACAAGCCTTCAGAGAGCCCCTAGAATTTGCCAAGCTCTTTCCTAATTCAGAGATTTGCATATGTTTTAACCTTTGCTTAAAACTTAATACAATTACAATAATATCATGTCATCAATTGTAACAAATGAAACACACTAATCTAAATTGTTCATAAAAGGAGCTGGGGTGTATAGGAACTCTATTTTCTGTGCAATTTTTCTCTAAATCTACAACTTCTCTAATAATTGAAAAAAACTAGCAAAATATCACTACTTCTTCCCCCAGCTGTCCATTATTCCCATGGCTGGTGCAATTGTATCATTCAAATCTCAGCACAAATGTACATCTCTCCTTGCCATGATTAGTTTCTTTTTTTTTTTTTTTGAAATAAATTCAAAGTTACATGAATAGTTGCAAAAACAATACTAGCCCCATACACAGAATTTCATCATACCCTGACCCTCCTCCCCCAATAGCTCAATCCACCAACTTTAACATGCTGTCACATCACTATTTCTTTCCCTCCCCATCTATCATCCATCCTATATTTCTCTGTCTTCTGAACATATGAGAGTTAGCTGCACACATCCTTGAACATACACTATAATTCACATATGTACTTCCCATGAACAAGAACATTGTTTTATGTAATTCCATTAAGCACAGCTAAGAAGTATAAGAGATTCAACAATAATACAATGCTTATGTTCTATATTTCCTTTTCCTTATGTCTCAACTGTGTCCCTTCGAGCCACCTGTCCTCCACCCTCCAATCCCATCCTAGTTCATCCTTAGCATTCAATTGTCGTCTAGTTAGACTGTCTTTTTTTTTTTTTTTCCTTTTATCAATTGTGGAAACATATATACAGCCCAAATCTTCCCATTCCACCCCCTCCCTAGACTTCCATTAGTGGGATTAATCACATTTAGAATGATGTCATGCTCTTTCCCACCATCCATTGCTAGAAATTTCCCTTCACCTCAAACAGCAACCCTACACTCCTTTCTTAACTCCCCATTGCCCCTTCCCCCATTTCTCTTAACCCAAACTCTAATTTCATCTCTATGGTTATATTCTCTGATAATTTATTTGTGTTTACTGTGGGGCTTAAAATTAACCTCTTAAATCCCTATCAATCTTGTTTTTTTTTGATACCACCTTCACTTCAATAGGGCACATAAACTATGTTCCTATACTCCTTCATTCCCCCACCTTTATATAGTTGTCTAAAATTACATATTTTACATTGAGTTCAAAACCACTGATTTATCCTTAGGGTTTGTGTATTTTTTTATCATGTAGGAAGTAAATAGTGGAGTTATAGTTCAAAAATTATTGACTTCTATTTGTATTCCATTGTAGTTGGAGAATGTGCTTTGAGTATATGCAATTTTTTTTTTTTAATTTCTTGAGGCTTGTTTTATGTCCCAGCTTATGGTCCCTTCTGGGGAAAGATCTGTGATCACTAGAGAAAAATGAGTGTCCTGGTGATTTGGGATGTAAGGTACTATATATGTCTGTTAAAATTCTCTATATCTCTTTCTCCTTTCTTTGTCTCTCTGTTGGTAGGGCTTCCTTTAGAATCTGAAGTAGGGCAGGTCTTTTATTGGCAAAGTCTCTCAGCATTTGTTTGTCTGTGAAAAATTTTAAGCTCTCCCCCAAATTTGAAGGAGAGTTTTGCTGGATAAAGTATTCTTGGTCGGAAATTTTTCTCTCTCAGAATTTTAAATATGTCATGCCACTGCCTTCTCGCCTCCATAGTGGCCACTGAGTAGTCACTACTTAGTCTTATATTGTTTCCTTTGTATGTGATGAATTGCTTTTCTCTTGCTGCTTTCAGAACTTGCTCCTTCTCTTCAGTATTTGAGAGTCTGATCAGAATATGTCTTGGGGTGGGTTTATTTGGATTTATTCTCTTTGGAGTTCGCTGGGCATTTATGCTTTGTGTGTTTGTATTGTGTAGAAGGTTGGGGAAGTTTTCCCCAACAATTTCTTTTAATATTCTTTCTAGACCTTTACCCTTCTCTTCCCCTTCAGGGACACCAATGAGTCTTAAGTGTGGACGTTTTATTTTATCTATTGTATCCCTGAGATCCATTGCGATTTTTTCAATTTTTTTCTTCATTCTTTTTTTTGTTCTTTCATTTCCTGTTCTGTGGATTTCCAGGACACTGAGATGTTGTTCAGCTTCCTCTAGGCATGTATTGTGAATATCCAGAGTCTTTTTAATTTGTCCAACAGTTTCTTTTATTTCCATAAGATCTTCTGTTTTTTTATTTACTCTTGCAATGTCTTCTTTATGCTCTTCTAGTGTCTTTTTTTATGGTGCTTATATCCTGGGCCATGGTCCTCTTGATGTCCTTTAAATCCTTTGCCATGTTTTCATTCTTTGATTGTAGTTCTTTAATTAAATTTGCAAGGAATAATGTTTCTTCCGAAATCTTGATTTGTGTGTTTGGAGCTGGATTCTCCATATCATCTGGTTTTATCATATGCATTAAGATTTTCTGTTGTTTTTGGCCTCTTGGCATTTGTTTTGCTTGATAAGGTTCTTTCAAGTTGTATCAAAAAAAAAGGGATATCGATCTAATTTTTCAGACATACAGTTTGGTGACGTCCACTTTCTCTAAGTAACCAGCAGATGGTGTCTGTGAGCCACCTATATCCCTCCAGTGAGTGCTCGCTTAGTGAGGGGAAATGATTCTTGTGTGTTCAGTTGGAGAGCTCAGCCTGGGCGCGCCGCTGGAGTCGCCTGCCCTGAATGTGGGGCGTGCGCACGGGTGGCCAGGGAGGAAGGGCAGCTCTCTCTCGGTGTCCCGTAAACCACCGGACTTGGCGTAGTGCCCCTGGGTTCTCTAAGCGGATCCCCCCTCCCAGCCACGTTCCTCCCTCAGCTGAGGGGGCTGCCGTGCTACGTCATCAGTGTGCGCCATCCCTCTAGGGAAGCCCTGGGCCACTTGGCTGTGCCGCGGGGCTCTCAGCTTGTTTCAGAATGCAGAATGTGTGAGGCCGTCTCCACTGCAACTCCCTGTGGGCTGAGAGCAGCCGAGGTTTTCTCCACAGAGAGAGAGCGAGAGACAGAATATTTCCCCCGATTCTCCCAAGGTCAGTTGTCACCAAAAGCCTCTGTCTGCTTGTTGAGGATTCGCTGCTGTATTGAGCAGTTATTATTAAAACCTCACTTTGAGCTTGTCTGAGAAAGTGCACGGCGCGGCTTCCGTGAGGGAGGGGCTCCCGGCTCTAGGTTCTCGGCTCTCAGCGCGGGTCCGCAGTTTTACTTACAGATTTTATGCTGTGATCTCGGGCATCCCTCCCAATTCAGGTCGGTGGATGTTGAGTGTACAGTCACGTTTGTCTCCCTGCTGTTACTCCAGGTTATTTACTGGTTTTTTGTTCATTTATGAATTGTTCTGGGGGAGACTAAGTCTTCCACTTCTTTCTATGCCGCCATCTTCCCAGAATCCCCCCTCCATGATTAGTTTCTTAATAATTTTTCTCTTGGCATTTATCTCAATGTGTAAGAATTTGTTCAACATTTTTTTTTTTAATCTTTCTCCCATTAGACTGTGGGGTCAGGGACACTCCTAGCTCCATCGTTTATCTATCTGCAGCCATTAGCACAATAACTGGCAGGCTGCTAAATAGTGTTTGTTGAGTGAACATATAATGGATAACAGGAGAATACAAACAGTAGGGTCTCATGTAGATGGAGACCTTTGCTGATCAGAGTCACCTTGGTGTTTGTTAAGAATAGGTAATCCCCAGGCCACATCTGCAGAGATTCTGATTCAGGTTGTGAAGAGCCTCCCTGCTTGCCAGAAATACAACACCCCAGGCCCTTCCCCACCTACCGAATCAGAATCTGTATTTTAAGACGATTCCTGGGTGACTCCTATGCTCATCAACATTTGAGAAGTGCTGGTCTAGGGTGCTTATAAAATTATCTCCAGGTGTTTCTAAGGCACAGCCAAGAATACAACTGAGCCAATGGAAATAAAGACAAAAGTAACCCCCAGCCCCATCCCTGCCAAGCAGAACAGATATTACAATGTGCATTTACTCATTTATTACAACATTCATCAAGAGCACCTTCTCTAAATTAGGCAGTGTGCTGGGCTCAGAGGCTATGAAGAAAAATCAAGCGCATTTCATCCACTTAAGAGGATTTCTGCCTAGAAGTGGGAAATACACTTGCAAACAATTGACAGCAACCAAGTGTTAAAGCTGCAATGATGGACATTATATGGTATGAAATCCGGAGTTAAAAGCTAAGGAAGGCATTGCTACTTGCAGAGTTATGAAACCCATTAGGAAAAGTGACCTGGTAGCAAATCTGGACCCACCAGTACATGTTTACGGGTCAGACAGAGGTGTGGAGATCCAGAGCAGCCTGTGTGATTGAGAATCTATACACATCAGTAGGTCTTGGTGGGAGGCAGATAATGAGGCCAGAAAGACCCCCAGGGCTAACATTCAACCATGCACAGCCTTTGCCTGCATAAGGCTATGGGGAAGACAGGTGAATGAAAGAGCAATTAAATGATAAAACAACAAACACTCTTCGGGGTGTTCTGGGAGCCTTGAGGAGGGTCACGTAACCGGCCTTCAGACCCCCAGCTGTGTTCTCGAGGATAAATAGATGTTATGAAGGTGGTATAAGAAAGGGGAATATTCCAAGCAGAGATTGCAGCACATTTGAGGATTTAGAGATTAGGCAATGCTTCATTTGTTTCAGGAAAAACACGTACTTCCCAGGGTTTGGAGCGTAGGGGATAAAGCAGGTGAGACAGGTGAGGGTCTGCAAGGTAGGAAGGGGCCATGTGTGGGGGCTGGGATTTTATCACTTGCAGTGGAAAACCTCTAAGTGATCTTAAGTAGGAAAGTGACACACTCATACTTGCATTTTTATCCCTGGGAAGAGGGAATTAATGAGGAGCTGGGAGCTGTCAAGGCCAGCTGGGAGGTGATTTTCAAATCAGTACAGGTGGGAGATGATGAGACAAATACAAGTGGAAAGTGTGCATTGTTCAAAATGAAACTCCCAAAGCAGTCTGTTTTTTTTTCCTGATATAATTCTGAGGAGCTTAGTTACTGGATTTCCTAGCCCACAGAATAATTTATTAGAAGCAGAAGTTAAAATGTGTTGGAGGTGAGTGTAGGGTAAATAGAACTGCTTCTTGCTAAAAGCAAGAAGGGAAAAGCTGAGGGGATAATCTAAGAAGGAAAGAGAGAACAGAATAAAAACAACAGACCTAATGTCTCCAAAATTAAATCAATATTGTACCATTGAAGTCTGAGGTAAATATCCCTGGACATCTCAAAACATCAATATACACCCACAGAAAATGAATAACATATTCCTTTTCTGGAAAAGAGCAAAACGTGCTCATGAAGGCAGGGAAATGTCTTATATTATTCATTTCAGACACACTTCCATTCAAAAGATCTCAAGTTAAAGTTGTTTTGGCACTTCTAGGTATGCATGGAGAAGTACACGGCTATGCCAGCTACAGCTGCTTACCTGCTTCATTTCCTTCCACCCCAATGGTGCAACAGAACATGCAATTTGGGGCCCCATTACCCAGGGAATTTTGCCGGCTGCAGGATACTTTGAGTGGAGGTGGGAGTGAAGCCCGTGCAGGTTGATGCCACAAAGAACAACGTTCCCCCCAAAGGGATCTGATGTGATTTTCTGATTACAGTCATCATGAATGACAGTGGCAACAGTAGCAAAGAGGATAGTTGCAAATACCGTGTCTTGGATAAAAGAAAATAGTCAAATTACAGCTTTTTCCTATAAAGGTCAGAACACGAAGACCAGTACTGTAGTTTTTGTGCTTTCTCAGGACACACGGGGTGATTACTGCTGTGTTAATTTCCTAGATCAACACATCCGCGGAGCGGAGAGGCGCAGGTGATGTGGGAGGGTGTTATTTGCCAAAGGAAAGGGAGGCATAGTGAGAAAAAGATCACATCGCTATGAATTATTTAAATTCTAATAAAATATTTTAAAGCTTAGGACTTCTCCCGTTTCTGGGATGTTGCTCTTTTCAAGACACTAATTAGGAGAGTAAAGGCATTGAGATAAATTTCAAAATCAAGGGACGATTTGGAAGGGAAGTCTCCATGAGGGAATCTTGTGAAAACCCAGATGGATGATGAGGAAAAGTCCAGGATTACAATATTAATAATACAAATATAAGTACTTTGTGCCATGCACTGTCATAAGATGTGTTAGCTAATTTATTGTTCCCTTATACGGGAAAGTCTGTTGATATTTCCATGTCACAGATGAGAAAACTTTCTTGAAAAGGGTTAAGTAACTTACCGTAGATCACACAGCTGGTAGCCTAGCTCCAGAGACCCTGCTCTGAATAACTGATTATAGTTAGTTTCCAATATGTATCACAAAATATGACAAATCTGAGAGGAAGGAAAGTCCCTGAACTTGAGGGTGTGATTTCAATGTGAAGCTGGAAAAGGTACCCAGTTAATCTGATCAAATTACTGCCATCACGCAACCCTTTTCAGATAGAGTTTTCTAAAGAAAATTGCTCCCATTTTGTGCTTCTCCAGTTCCAAATTCTTTAATAGCTGTGCCTTCCTTAGAGGACCGAGTGTCCCTGGTATTGTATTCCCTCCACCATCTGGTTCCAATCCATCCAGATTCAATAATCTGTGATCTTTTCCATTCTAATCTCTTCCAACCCTGTCCCTTGGAAATCTCTGCCCCAGCCAGAATAGATTCGTATTTCCTCAAATGCACTTTGCATCGCTGCTTCTCGTTCCCTGCCATTAATTGGGGGTGTTCTTCGCACAAAGGACAAATATGCATTTCTTTTTCCAAAACCATCATCACCTCCGTGTGTGCTGGAACCGTGTTGGAAACAAATGCTCTCTAATGCAGAGGACTGTTCTCAAGACCGGCTGAGAAGGGACATTTAGGATGCTGCCTAGCACGTGGTTGGCAGTTGAAAGTGACAGCACTTATGATTTATAAAAGGTAAATGATTTTGTACACAAGTACTGGTCCACTGAAAATGGCCAGAGAATTCAGGAAAAAAAAAAAAATTCTCCTTCTGAGTCTGTACTGTTTGGCTTTGTTTTCTGCATAAAAAGCATTCAGCATTTTGGCACCCTGCTTAGAGGATATATACAACGTTGGCCTTTCATTCGGGCTATAACTGGCTCTAGAGTTTCACTCATCTCCTCCAAAGTGTCTGTCATTCATTTATCTAAGGGCTATTTTGACCCAGGCACAGGTAACTTTAGGTGCCAGGGTGCCATACCATGGAGACACTATTATTTCCCATTTTCACAGATGGGAAAACTAAAGTTCAAATGGAATAAGTAGCTGCCCTATTATCACACAATTAGTAAGTAGGAAAGCTGCCATTTGGATACAGCCTTGCTAACTCTAAAACCATGTTTTCTTTCAAATTAAATGGACTCTCTTTGCTACCCTACTTGTCATTCATTGTCTATAGCAGTGATAAATTTCAGCTTACCCATGTTGGACAAGAAGCCTATTTGCTATAGTGACTTTTTTAAAGACAAATCAGCTTAAATTCTAGATTAATTAGGACAGTACCTGGGAAGATTATTCCATCCCTGGATTAGCACCTCAAGTTCCTCCCTTATGAGCCTATCTTTCCAAATGTGGGTTGCTGAACAATCAGACCTGAAAAGCAACAATTCAGGAATAAAGCAGTGTAGAGAACTAGGCCGATTTGAGTTCCCTATCCTGTTCTGCAGGCCTTTCTTTGAACATCTGTTCAATAAATATTTCCAGAAGACTCACTTGTGCCAAACTCTGCTATGAGGTTGTGAAGGTTAACAACACAGAGTGTATTTCCTATAGGAGCTAACACTACAGAATTGCTGCAATGCTATTGCAAAAAACCACAGGTTGAAAAATATGTTCTGTCAACTATGATTCTGCAAGATGTTTCTTTAAAAGGGGTGCCAAGGTCAAACAAGTCTGGGACATGCTATGTGCTCTTAGTGTTTTCTTGATATTCATTGTGTATCAGTTTATTAAATATACTGCAGCAATGCAACCTGTTTCACTTTACCTAGCTAAGGTTTTACAAAAATTCTATGTCTATATAACCTTCTTTGTTCCCCCACCTGCCACACTTAGTAAAACTCTGTGAAATTAGAGCTTTTGAAATACATTCTAGGAAACATTAGCCTACAGTATTATAGCAGCCTCATAACTAATATCTGTCTCCCATATTCCCCAAATATTCCTTTACACTATTGCCAAAATAGTCGTACGCAAAGAATGATCAGACTAGGCCGATTATGCTATTTCTTCATTTCAAATCAAGTACAAGCAAACAAACTATCTAGGGTCTCTTACTGAAGAGTAAATTCTGAAGCATTATCAGAGCTGTTCAGGGTTTATTTCTGCCAAAGTACTTCTGTGACTTTGTCTCCTACTGTTCTGTGCAATCATTAGATGCACGGAAGTGGTACTATTTGCCATTCGCACAAGGCTGCCAGAATACCTTCACGTCCTCAATGTTGGTCCCTGGCATACCCCTTTCTCTCCCCTCCACCTCTAGAGACTCTCCCCTGCTGGAATGCAGCCTGGAAGCCTCCACGAAGCCCTTCTTGATCTTTAAAACTTACATAAATGCCTCCTGTCCTGTGTGTCCACAGCATCTGTTCTGCTTTGCTATTGCTGGTGTTATACAAAATACCAGAAATGGGTTGGCTTTTATAAAGGGGGTTTATTAGGTTACAAATTTACAGTCCAAAGACCATGAAAATGTCCCAATTAAGGCATCAACAAGAGGATAACTTCACTGAAAAACAGCCCATGGCATCCGAAAAGTCGCTGTTAACTGAGAAGGCACGTGGCTGGCATCTGCTGATCCTTTGCTATGGGGTTCTTGTTTCAAAATGGCTTTCTCCACAATGTCTCTGGGCTAGCATCTCCAATCATCTCCAAGCACCTCTAAGTGTCAGCAAACATCTCTCCAAAAGTCTCTCTCAGCTGCTCTGAGCTCCTTTTCTCTGTGAGCTGTCTTAAGGGACTCTAGTGTTTTAATTAAGACCCACACTGAATGGGTGGGTCCCACATCTCCATGGAAATAATTTAATCAAACATTTCCCCAAATCAACAGACTAATCAGCCTACCCCCACAAGAATGCATTGACGAACATGGCTTTTTCTGGGGGACATAACATATATAAACCACCACAGCATCCTTCTTTGACCTGTCTTCAAGAATCCAGCTCTTTCTGCCTCCTTCACTGGAGCACTCCTTCTCCCAGTCTGTTGACCTATGAAGGTGGAAGGTGAAAGGACCTCAGCTCCATGGCCTGTCTTGCTAACATGGTCTCTATCCAGGAATCACACTCTCCTTTGCCTACCAATGCTTGTCAGGAGTGAGTCCTGCCTTTCGGGTTATCTGCATTATCATCGGCCCTCAGAAGTTTGTGTTGGCTCCCTGTCACTTTCCAAATAACAAAAGTTGCAGCCCTTGAATCTATAAATAAAGGTGAGTTATATGAGATTTAATAAATAAGGTATAATAATGTAGGACTGTGATAGATACTGGCTTTGGTGGAGGCAAGTTCCCAGACAGCCTATCCATTCTCTTGCTCCCAACTCTGAATGCTTCCTTTCTCCCATTTCTGTGATGAGCCATCCAGGCCATCCTCTGTCCTCCATACAGGGCTGGACAACAGCCAGAAAGGACACCTAAGGTCAGGTGTCTGCTGGAGGACAACAGGTCAAAGACTATTGTCCACAGAATATAAAACAGAGACGTGCGTGGTGAGATTTCTATCGCTTAGCTTGTAGGCCAGTCCTTTTCATAAAGTAGACCATGTAGAAAATAGTTTGTTAGTAGTAAGAAAAGTATAAGCTAGAGTTTATAGAGGGCTTAGACAAATCAGTGCTGTGGGGCAGGAGAATAAACTGAGCTCCAAGAGTTTCCCCATGATCACCACTAGAAAGTGTCACCTTGGAGTTTGGAGCCAGGTGTGTGTTGCTAAAGTCTGTGCTTGTAACCACTGCCTTCTCCACTGTCCCTGCAAGTTAAGGAGAGAAGAAAGAAATGCTCCAAAGGATGCTGGTGGACTGACTTAACCTAAGGAGGACTTTTGCAGCAAGTGAAAAAAGATAGTATTTATTTGAAAGTTGGCTAAGTGAAGTTTTTACTAAGTGATTTTAGGCACAATGATTTTGCCTGAGTTGCTGTACATCATGCTACATACATTCATACAAAATAAATAACTTGCAATGAAAATGCTGGTGGCCTGTTGTAGTGTAAATTTTCCATATGTTTGTTAAAGTATATTGACTTCCAAGAAATAGTGTAATTTTGACTTGATATATATTGACTTATACCTACTAGGAACTTATTGATTGTTTTCAGTAAATATTCTGTGAAATGTTTTCCCATTTAGGTAAAAATAAAGTTCAGTCTTTGGAAGGATTTTTTGTTCCCTTTTCAAGTAGAAACCTTTGTTTTTCACAGCGCTCATTCTCTAAAGTTGATCTGAGACCATTAGTTGTAACTGAACAATCTGAAAATCTGAGAAAAAAAAACATTTTAAAAAAACTAGTAATGATAATGGAGAAAAGAACATACCATTTCCTACCATAATAACATAAATATAAAAGTATGCTTAGTGTAGTCCAACTGTATAAAATTAACAAATAAAATCAATGTAATAAATGGAAACAAAATAGATCTGACCCTGCATTCATCAGAATTATTCTCTGAGTGGTTCCCAAATTCACAAAGAAACATTTAAACAGGATTTTGGGTTTCTCCCAAGATGTGTTTACTCTGAGAGCTTTGGTTTCTTTTGTTTGTCATCAAACAATACGAACCACTTTTTAAGTTTAACTCACATTTTATCCTTTGCTAAATGACCATAATTTCTACAAAGAAATAAGGCTTTAATTTTTTTTCCTAAATATATGTAACTACAATTATTCTGTTTCTGACACTGAAGGGACCAAAATCACATGATTATATTGTTATAATATGTTGGGGAATTGGCCCACTGTCCTTTTTCCAAAAAAAATTAAAAACTTTCCATATGCCATCGTAATTCAAACTCATGTCCAAGGTAAATCACAAGTGTTAATTAGGATAATTTTTTTTATTATGTCCAGGGAGTTAAATTATGTAAATTTGTGAATTTTAAGGATCTTCTCTGTATCAATACATTAATAGCAATTATCTCTGAATAGTGGAAATATGGACAATATATTTTTCTTTTTTCTACAGTTCTGAGCCTTCCAAATTTTCTGTAATGATCCATTGATTACAGTAGAATCTTTTTAAAATGAAAATTTAAATAAATCTATGACTTTACATTTTAATTAGGAGATAGCTAAGCGCTTCTTCAGTATGTTTCACTAACGTCTATATCTTTGCTTTGTAGATACCATTTATACAGCATTACATTAGAAATAGACATTTTATCTGTGCTATAGAACATGGGTCAACATGACTGTCACAGACTTAAAGCACAGCCTGAAAAGTCCCTAATGAGCAGAAAGCTAGAGTTCACAACCCTTTTCTTATCAAACAGGATTTTGAAGGAGAGATTTGCCATATTGCTCTTAGCCCCAGTCCCTGCCATTCCCCTTGTCTGTTCTCTGTCACAGAAACTACATTTCCCAGGATCCCCTGTCACCTGGCTTCCAGTTAGGCTCAGCCAGTAGGAGGTGCTGGCAGGAGGTCTAAGGGCACTTTTCATCCTTCCCTGCCCCTAACTGGGTCCTCTGTAGAAGAGACTAATATATAACATTCCCTGTGTTTGCTCCAGGAACGGCTAGATGGCCACACAGTTCTTCCATCGAGTGATTCTGGCTCCTGGGTTTCAGTAACACTATCACCTCCCTTGCCTCCTCCTTTTTTTTTTCCCCAGTGGTTTATGGTGTTGGCAGTTGCCCAGTCCTTCTTTGCTATCCTGCATTGCATTCCTTCTGTTTGGTGTGCTAGGTTGGATACAATTTTCCTGACCAGATCCTGACAGACAGATGCAGGGGCCATTTGGGTCTCATTCCACAGCCTTCTGGAATTCCCTAGAATTCCAGCCGTCATCACTGCCTTCTGACTTTATGAAACTGGACTGCCTTGGGTGTTTGTATTGATCGTTTTAAAACTAAAATTTCCTGAGAAGCCATTCTGCACGAGGCATTGTGGTTGGCTCCCTCCAGCCTCCCTGCCTCTGCAGCCTCATCTCAAGAGACAGTTGTCCCCACCCTCTGGCTTCCATCCAGGTCTCCAAATAAATGCATGTCCCTCTACCTCAGTGCCTTTACACATGCTATCCCCTGTGTAAAATGGCTTCTCCCCTTGACCCCTGAAAACTCACTTATCCTTCAGGTCTCAGCTTAAACACTAATTCTCTGCAAAATCTTCCCTGACCCCAAACTGTTCACAGAGTTCTGCTGTATGTTTGCATTCCACACTTACTTCCCCTTGCGAGTATTTGCCTTAAAAATTATTAAGCAATTTACATATCATTTATATGTTAAGGTCTCAATACACTTGCTAAAATGCAAAGTTAATGAAGGCTGGGGCCAAATCTGCCTAAATCATCCATGTCCCCAGTATCTACGTGGATTCTTATTTTATTATTATTAGAGAAGTTGTAGTTTTACAGAAAATCTTGCAGAAAATACAGAGTTCCCGTATTATCCCCCATCCCCGTTATTAACACCTTGGATTAATGTGGCACATTTGTTACAATTGAGAAAATATTATTATTATAATTGTACTATTAACTATAGTCCATAATTTACATTAGGGATGACTGTGTTTTACAGTCTTTATGTGTTTTTTTTTTTTTAATTTATATTCGTGTAACATATACAAAACCTAAAACTTCCCCTTGTAACCACACTCAGGTATATAATTCAGTGCTGTTAATTATGTTCACAATATTGTGCTATCACCTCTATTGATTCTTACACATGCAAAATTGGTGCTCAATAATACTTGTGGAATACGTATTATTTCATTTAGTCTTCTCAACATCCTTTTTTTTAATATTCATTTTATTGAGATATATTCACATACCATGCAGTCAAACAAAACAAATTGTACTTTCGATTGTTCACAGTACCATTACATAGTTGTACATTCATCACCTAAATCAATCCCTGACACCTTCATTAGCACACACACAAAAATAACAAGAATAATAATTAGAGTGAAAAAGAGCAATTGAAGTAAAAAAGAACACTGGGTACCTTTGTCTGTTTGTTTCCTTCCCCTATTTTTCTACTCATCCATCCATAAACTAGACAAAGTGGAGTGTGGTCCTTATGGCTTTCCCAATCCCCTTGTCACTCCTCATAAGCTACATTTTTATACAACTGTCTTCGAGATTCATGGGTTCTGGGTTGTAGTTTGATAGTTTCAGGTATCTACTGCCAGCTACCGCAATTCATTAGAACCTAAAAAGGGTTTTCTATATTGTGCTTATGAGTGCCCACCAGAGTGACCTCTCGGCTCCTTTTGGAATCTCTCTGCCACTGAAGCTTATTTCATTTCCTTTCATCTCCCCGTTTTGGTCAAGAAGATGTTCTCCATTCCACGATGCTGGGTCTAGATTCCTCCCCGGGAGTCATATTCCACGTTGTCAGGGAGATTCACTCCCCTGGATGTCAGATCCCACGTAGAGGGGAGGGCAATGATTTCACCTGCCAAGTTCTCAACATCTTTTTAATTATCGGATATTATTTTTCCTATTTTACAATAATTTACTCCATTTCTTCTACAATATATTGCAGGAGCAGCTACATAGCATGAATCATTTTAAGTGCTGAAGATAAAGCAATGGACAAACCAGACGAACTCCTTTCCTTCAAACAACCTATGTTCTAGTAGGGGAGATATACACTAAACAAATGAAATATACAGTATATTGGCTGATAATACGTGATATTGAAAATAAAGCCCGGAAGGGGAATAGAGAATGCCATGCAATGACAAGGTGATGTTTTCAATAGAGACGTTGCAAAGATTGTCTTGATATCATGACATATGAGAGGAGAAGTGAGGAGGTGAGGCAGAAAGCCAAGTAGATACAAGTGGGGAATAGTTCCAGGAAAAGGAAAACCCCTGATCGTAGAGGTGAGAAAAATGAAGTTCTAAGAGGTGAAGCCAATTTCCTTAGGTCACGGTGAGCCTTGATTTGTAACCAGATCCTGCGGCCCCAAGCTCCCTGCTCTATTCACTCCATTAAAATTTCACATTCCAGGATCTGGGGGATAATACCTTTTGCAAAATGTTCACCATAACCGACATCAAAATTGAACCATTTGACCACGATCAATGCATTCCTCCTCACTGTGGTAACCATATTTTACAAGGGAAACAGCAGTTGCAAGCAATGTTAATGATAAATTCAGCCTGTGATTTTAGGGCATTTCAGCTAAGGAGTTGCTTTGTGGATGTATGTTAGCAGTGGGGTAGATTTCCCGTTAATAATAAACAAAGCTGCGGCCCTTGCGTTCCAGAAAAATCCTGAGCTCTGTGCTATGTCAGAGCTGTGGTCAGACCCTCACGATTTATCATAAAGCAGACAATGGAGTGTGCAGGGCTGGAGCTGGGAACAATGCTGTGGAAACATTTAAAAATCATTTGCCATTTTCACACATAGAGGCATTTTTAGGCCATGAAAATTATGCTTTGGAAGTCATGTCTAGTGGAAATCTCGTGTTCAGTTCTCTGCCTTTTAACTCAACTGTGGCATTAAAAAAAAAAAAAATCCTTTTGGTGTGTGAAGAACCACTAATGAAGACAAATGGATAAGAAGTCCTCTGTAGGCACAGCGTATGACAGCTTACATCGGGTTGCCCCATTGTAGAGTTCCTGTGGGTCAATGATTTCCTAAGATTGTCATGGTGATTACTTTTGAGCATTTCTTTGGCTTGGCTTTTCTTCAAGTTCCAAGATTAAAAGAAAAATTTCAAGTTAATTATGATTATGAGGCAGCAGCTAATGTGCAGCACTGGGGGTTGGCCAGGGTTGGGTTTTAAATTCTAGCTCCAATATGTAATAGTTATCCATGTTTTACCCGTCTTGGTCCCATCCACAAAATTCAGGAGCTGGAATTACCTTAGAGGGTTAATAGAAACAGTTGGTGGTATATATTAAATATACTAATTAATAGTAGCTGGCATGTATTAGACCTATAACAAAAGATGACCCTTATGTGTATATTTTTCTATCGTAATTGGGCAACATTGAGGTGGATATTAATAGAGGGGAAAATCATAACATACTGGAATTGAGAAAGCTAAATTATGTCTTTGCTATTCCAATAAATCCCACTAGGTTGAGGAACACATAGTGTAACCCACTGGACTCTACTTATTAATTTATTTATTCCTTCATTTTTAATTTGGCAATTAGGGAGTTGGAGCAGGAGACTGAAAGTTATTTGTCTAGACTTTCAAAAAGGAAAAATCCCAAGATTCTCTAACTTATATACTCTATGAATTTATATGATACCATCCAACCTTCAGTGGCAAATGCAATCTGAAGCACTTGGGAAGGTCTGACATTCTATCCATCAGACAGTGGAATAAACTTCCATTAAAAAGCACATTACATTTGGGAAAATCATCCATTTTCAATCACAAATAGCATTTTGATTCAATCTCTTATATTACCCAGGCTAACAAAAAACGTTAGTGATATTTCCTTAGGTAACCCAGATTGTTTTTTCCTCTAATTTTGATAAAGCAAGAGACACATTTTTATTAAATATTAAATTCAATGAAATAAGAGCAGCTCCATTCAGAATCAAGATTAAAAAATCTAATGGGGCTTTGTCTTTCCAGTTTCCACTCAAAATTTCTATCTAACTTTTTAAAAACCTGTCTGTATTAATGAGGTTGGAAACTTGAGCGACATTTATGACTACTTGCTTGAGGATAAATAGCATTTTTACCTGAGAGTTCTGATTTTTGCATTGCAGTTACATAAGTCATTTGACAGACCTATAGATGCTTTTCAATTATTCTCTCTTTGCACAAGTACTTTATTGCCTCCCTACTATTTCCCCCCATAGTTACATCTTTCACTGGAAAGAGAAGAAATGAAGCCATACAAAATCATTTCCTCTCCTTCAAGATCTCCATAAAAATCTAAACTGCAGAAATTTGGACTCTTCCTTTGGAGAAGGAGGGGAGGAGAATTGGGCCGAGGAACATCTATTCCTCTATCTGTCAGGCTCTATGGGTTTGGTTTCATGCATTTAAATAACTGTAAACTCTAAGGCTTCATATTTACACTTTTTCACTTTTGAAAACTAGTTTAGCTTTTATCCTAGAAAACGAGTGTTCATTAATATTTTCCATTCTCCTCTTCTCATAGCATTGATAATGAAGACTTTAATGTGGCAATAAGACTTTAATGTTAATTATAATTTATACCCCTTATGAAAGTTGATATGCCTAATATGGGAAAATAATCTTCCCCAAAGAGATAAGAATATGGTGACGAATACTGACAGCTCTGTAGCAAAATGTGCTAGAAATATGAACATGTATTTTTTCAGAAAAAGTAATGTCAATTGCCCTCAACCATATAAAAATGATTCTGAAACTGGATCATAATAAGATAAATGAGAATTTAAAATACTGTCATATATCATTTCTTATCTAACACATTGGCAAATTCCAAAGTTGACAACACACTTTATTGTCAAAACTATGGGGAAATATCACCAGTGGAAATGTAAAACTATACATTACCCAAGGGGGTGTGTGGCAATATTTTCCAAATTTATATCCACAATTATCCTTTGATCCAGTTCTAGGAATCTATTGCAAGTCATATGAGCAAGGTGATTTACTGCGAACTTACTGGGAACAGCGGAAGATGGAAGCAACCCAAATGTCCTTAATTAGGAGAATGATGGAATAAACTCTGGTAGATCTTCACAAAGGCTTATAGGCAGAGTTGAAAAAGAATAAGGGATTTATCCTGAATACCAGGGGAGATAGCAGCAAGGTGGACAAAAATGCATAGTTAATTACTGTTTATCTAAGAAAGTGTGCATGTGAGTGTGTGCACAATATATATGCACACTCAACATGTTTGCTTACATTTTGCAAGAAAAACAATTAAAAGGTAAACCCATAAAATTAAACAGAATTTTCCTTTTTGTATAAATGAAGGACAACAAATGGAGGGGACAAGAAAAGAAGCTAGACTTCTCCAAATATATGAGATTTTATAGATTTGACTTTGTAAGTGTGTGGATATTTTACATAATTACCAAATTAAATACCATATACCAAGGATTAGCAAAATGAATTAAATATGCATAACTGTATCTCAAGTTGGTGGCAAAACTGAATCAAGCAGAAATATTTTAAACTATGTAAAACGGCTATTTTGCTGTTATCCTGCTGGACTATACCAGAAGGAAAAAAAATGGAAAACAAAACACAACAACTTTAAGTTTCTTTAATAGTCCTATTGTTGAAGGTGATGTTGATGTTATTGTTCTGAGGTTGTTGAGTATGTCTTATGGGATAAAGCAATGAGTCATTTTCTTGGTGTCACTGATAATCAGGAAAAAGGAGTTATTTGTAAGGTCATGGAGATTTGCACTGATAATAAGGCAAAAGGAGTTATTTGTAAGGTCATCCATGCAGACCTGAATTTCAACTGAAAATGCCAGTATGAATTTGTGATGTATTTTAACTCTAGAAAGAAATAGATTATTTCCTAGTTGTTGCACTGAACACTATTAAGAAGAAAAACAAAGCCAGTGAAAATGAGCACCTCTAGCAGGTAATGTGTGCGCCTAAAGGTCATTTCCTGGTAATAGGTACAGGACTCCTGGGAGAAATGGCTGAAGTGGGAAAAGGAAAAGTTGAACCCAGAACAGTTTGTCAAATCAGATAACAAGGAGGTTGTCAGAGACAAGCATAATTTTATTAAAGTGACTCAACAATCACCTTAAAAAGCACCTCCCTGACGAGGCAAATTGAACAGCAACAATAGAAAATGCTGCAGAAAATTGATGTCCATTAAATATGACTAAATCCATGAATTCATTTAGAGGATACTAGAACAATAACTCATAATTTTGAAAATTTATATATAAAAGAAAGTAATCAAGAATTTATTTTCCTCTTCCTAAATGTACTATACTTGAAGGTATCCAAAAAATGGATGAGGCATTTTTCATGTAGAAGTGTTCAAGTTAATGAACAAAGATGCGGCAAAATTAGAATAGTTCATTTGCAATCTCTAATAAATTAATGGATTTACATAGTGATCATCAATAGCTACTAACATCATCACAATTAGAATTAACTAGATATCCTCATTTCCTGATAGAAACATACAAACCGCCTATGAAGGATTCTTGCCAAAAGAACCAAATCTGAGTATGATCAGCACTATAAGATATAAACCAATTGAAAGGAAATATTGGGAACAGAGAACATGTTAAATGAGACAAGGGAGAAACAATCAGCTAAACACTGACAGTGGGAAACTCCACAGGACAAATAGTTTCTTCAACAAATTATTGCAGGGGGAAAAATAAAAAGTGGTAGAAGAGGTATTAAAAATTCAAATGGAATTTAAGAGACATATCAGCCAATTGCCATACATTTGAAATCCAAATTCAAACAAGCAGATATTAAACAAAAAGGGAGTCAGGGAGTCTTTGATGGTATATAAAAAATTATTGCTAATTAATTTATAGATTTGATCATGGAAATGTGGTTTTTTTAATCCTGATCTTTCAGAAATACATGTTGGCATGTTTACAGCATGATCTGAGGCTTTCTTGAAAATAATCAAGTTTGGGATAAGTGAGTGTTGGTATACGTGAAGCTAGCCTGGCCATGACTTGATCATTTTTGAATGTTATTTATGTGTATTTGGGGGCTTATTAAACTATTCAAACTATTACTTTCATTTGAAATATTCCATAGTTTAAAGTGCAATAAAAATAGGCACCATACCCCTGCCTAACATGTTAAACTATCTGAAATATTAACTTTATAAGTTAATAATAAAGAAAACACAAATAATGATTCCCAGACCAAAATCCTTTCCCTCATAATATTTATATTTCTTTTTCTTTTGTGGTTACAGCTTTTGTCCCCTGGGGAGTCCATTGTTAAAGTGCAAATTCTCCCACAAGAGAAACAAAAGAATTTAACATCCACCATTGTAATTTCAGCTATAATTATACTATAAGAGAGGTTGCCATTGCAATAGCTAACAAAGAAATAATGTATAAAAATATAAAGTTTGGATAAGAGTATGGATTTAAGATTCACTTTGTATCAGCTCAGTTACAGAGAACAGATTTTATTCTAACTAGCTTAAGTTGAAGAGATTTATTATAGGATGCGACATTTCTTAGCGATGGCTAGGATGGTTAAAAATATACCCTAGGTTGAGTTTCTCAGAAGTACCCTCAAAGCCACACCAGGCACCAGGGCTGCTATGGGAGCTGCTGCCTCTTCTGTGATCAGAAAACTTTGGCAATCAGGACATCATCCAGTTTGGGGAATTGCCCTAATCAGGAAGCCCATTCTACTATTGTCAGTTCCAGGACCAGAAGCCACACCCCTTATAATCTGACTCAGCAAAAAATAGATGCAAGCACAACTGATTGGCCAAATCTAAACCAAATTTGGAACTCGAGCTGCAAAGTCAGCAAAAAATAGTTTTAACTTCCTAGTCACATTAATCCTATATGTCACATTCTATAGAGTATGAAATTCAAGTTAAATAATTTAATACTGATCAGCATCGTACATCACAGGGACCAGCTATATGCATAGAAAAATATGTTTTTCTATACACATTTCATAAATTACACACATTTCATAAACTATCTCTCTTTGCTCTCTTCTGCTTCTGCCCTCGCTTCTGTGAAGGCTGCACTGCTTTAATCATGTTCCAACTACTTGTACAAACTATACAGGAGAGAAGACAGCTTTTCTTGTCCATTTAATAAGAGAGTTATGTCATACACACCCAAATCAGCAAGATGTTATTTCCAGGCCTCGCCTTTTGAGTGCATAATCATGCATGCCTGGGTAGGGCCTTAGCCTCAGCTTCCAGCTCTACCTACTCTTTGGGCATGTTTTTCTTGCACATAACAGTGATTTTGGAAAGGTAGACAGGAATTTTTACATTTGTTATTCTAAAACTGTAGGTTATGATGGTTCATTTATTGCATAATGTAGGCTTTTGCCATCCACCATTCAGGTTCTGCATTTTATCCCTTTCTACATCCTCACTGTGAATCCAGAATCTGATGTACGTTCAGTAAATATCTAACGACAGAGTGACTATTTGGGACACGTGTGTGTGTGTATGTGTGTGTGTGTGTGTGTGAAAACAACAGGGGTTCTGGGCAGCTCATGTACAGGCTCCTAGGCTGGGGGTTCTCGAGAAAGAGCATGGCATCTAGCAAAGAGAGACAGTGCTGGAGGCAGTTGCAAAATTCACAGTCCAGAAAATGTGCTGGTAAGTGGCACTGTTTAGCTGCAGAGAAGCCTTTACTAAACAGGAAAAAGATACCAGATACTTGTTTTTTTGAGAAAAAAATAATAGAACAAAGAGCACACATCAATAGAGTAATCAACATTTGGTTTCAAATAATGTATCAGTGCCAGGAGTAGATAATAGCATCTAATTAAGATGTTAATTAAAACTCATAATACTTACCTAATGAGAAAATGTAAAAGTACTATTAGAATTTTTCCTTTTAAATTAGCTGAAGCAGATGATTAGCAGGTGCCCATAATGTAATTTTTTTTTATCAAATAGAATACTGCATAGGTAAAAATTAGACCTGTATATAATGGTTTTACAATCAATTATTATTAAATGTTTGTAGCAGCTGCTGGAGAGGTGGTGTGGAGGTGCTGCCCCCCTGCCCTGGTGCCGTGCCAACTATATAATTGCTTTCTGCTTACTCCCAAATTCCACTATAGCTTAAATTGGACAAGCTCCAGTCTTCACCCTTTATCCTGAACTTTCTAGGAGTCCTTACGCTCTTCGAGACTCTGAGAACTCAGGTTCTGAAAAGAAGAACCCAAGAGGATGATTTAAATTGGAACAGAAGGAACATAGGTTAAAGACAGCAAATGCCAGAGCAGGTGCTGTAGAAGTTAGCGAGCCCCATTAGAGGCGACCCTGGAGGGCAGGTTTGCTGGAGATAGCATGTGGTCTGTACAATCTCTAGTAGCTACCCAGGTGTATGCCTTATCATTCCCAGACACCATCCTTTATATTTATTTTATCATGTGGTGAAAATACATTTGTCTGCTAATTCCCAAGTGCAAATGATTCTGTCGTGTTGTATTGACATTGGTTTCCATGGGACTCAGACAGGAGTACAAAGTAAGTGCTCAACAAACACATGATGAACGAAAGAGACTACTGAGCATGTGTGTGTGCATGTGCATGGGTGTGTGTGTATATCTGTGTGTGTGCACTTCCTCTGACATTATGAGAGGTTTGGGGGACAGTCACTGTTTTTAACTTTCCATGGGATCAAAACTGTCAACTGGAGTTAAAATCCCCAGTGTAGTGGTTAATTGTCACACATTCCTATCATGCCTGGATTAAAACGCTGTGCCCCAGAGAGGGCTAAATAAATATTATTAGCTTGAGACAGACAAAAAGATGGCTTGGTTTGTCCTTTCGATCTCTACTGTGAAATCTATTAGTCCCTACCATCAACCCCACCAATGAAGACCACTAATTCTAAGGGTAGGCATGTAAGGGAAAGTACATGGAGGACAGAGATATGGATGAAGCAATTCAGAAAAATATTCTTGTTTGTTAGGGCTTATAATTCAGAATGGGAAGGAGGGGGTGCTGATAAAGAGCAAAGGCATGGAAAATGGCTGGACAAGATGACAGGGTCCAGGAGGAAAAGAACCTTCAATGTCACACTAAGGGTTGTGTATTTATTTTCCTGGGCCTCAAAGCCAAAGGCTGATGGATGTTAACAAGAGAAATGACTTGTGAATCTTGTGTTTTGGAAGTCTTATCCAGAAATCCATACAGACAGTGGATTAGAGTGGAAAACCAGGGGGATGAAAACCACTGATGTTGGGATGGTGAACAGTGCTTCCATTTTTCGTTTTTTAGTTGTCACTCAAGTGTCTAATGAAATCAAGAAAACCGACTCCCTTGTCCTTTTAGAATACTACTCTGGGATTTCCATACTCCCAGCAGAAGCTCTAAGCCCATTGAGATTTTTTTAATAGTTAGTAGGAACTGAGGAAGGAGGAAAGAACCTGAATCTATCAAAATCAGTGATTTCCCTGACGGTTGCTGTAAAAGGCACTGCCTGCCTTCCCGAGCCTTGGTATATGCTGAATATAAGCACTGATGTCTTCACAAGAGAGAAGATATAAAAGTGTTACTTAAAATTGCCGGGCAGCCATAAAGGAAATAAATGACTCTATTACTTTGAAATGCAAGCAAACATCGACATGAAAGCCCTGGGCAACACATGAAGCCATCCTATATTAATAAATGGGGATTTGAGGACCTCTCCTCATATGATATTTAAAGGGACAATATTGTCTTTGTCTGAGAAAGCCTATTATTGGGATGCTGTGAATGGAGGTGCAGTCACAGGGATATGGTTGTGGGCCCCTGTTATTCCTCTGTGTGACAGTTTGGCTCCACCATGGGCATGGCACAGGGGTCTGAGATGGACTGCAGCATCTGCCCTTGGCCAGTGGTAAAAGCTCTGACAAAACAGAAACTATGATATTCCAAGTGAAGGTCAAATGTCTTTCAACAACTCTACACCACCCATATGGGGAGTTCCTTTAGTTTTGGGGTTTGCTCACTTCACCCCCAGGAATGGGATGGAGTATAGGAGGCTCTTTCAAGGTGACAAAGAGACAAGATTAGAGCTTCTACCCTTTTTATTCCTCTTTTTTTCTGCTATATGATTGGCTGACAAGAAAGACGTGAGATCTCCTTCCCTTGGGAACTGAAGTAGGTTTGGAATAAAGGAGAAGCAAACCGCTCTACAGTACACAGAGAAGGGCTCTAGTCTCCCTGTATGAATGTGTTTGCCTCATTCTGCCATTTGGAAGGACAAGATGAGGGAGTTAACCTTGGAGAAAAGGGGCAAAGAGGGCATTCTTGCTAGGAGGCAGAAAATTAAATATTGTTTTCTTGAGTCAGACCTGGATTATAATTTAGCACTAACTTGATTGACCTTGGGTAACCTCTTATAACCTCTCCAACTCAACTTCTTTGTCTATAAAATGCAAAACAAAACAAAACAAACAAAAACCCCGAAGGTATCAAATTCTCAGAGTTCGCAGGCATAAGGAAGTCTGATATACCCAAGTACTGAGAAAATGTTGACTGCCTATCATTATCAGTTCTATCACTACTACTCTCAGGTTTCATATTCTTATATTATGAGGGCTCCTGATGAAGGCAAGAATAATTGACCAGAAAGGGAGCCCTGTAGGATTTTGTGTTACAATCACCAAAGGAATATTAACTGAGGGGATATGTTGAGATATACATCTATATTCTGACACATGCACACACATCCTTATGTACCCATTGGAGCTTGCATCCAAAACAAGCTGAAGTTCAGGCATTTGGGATTGGTTTTCTAACCATACTCCATCCCAATATCCACCTAGCATTAAACACAGAAGTAGGGTACAGAGCAGGCTCTCAAAAAGAAGCATCCACCCTGCTAGTCAGGGAGCCTTTAGATCATTGCAGTATTGATATGAATCAAAAAAGTGGGTTCTCTTCCCAAGTCACTCAAGTGACCAATTCCTGAGACACTGAGGTTTCAAAGAGAAAAAGATTTTATTGCTAGGCTCGAAGCAGAAGATCAGAGGGTCTATAGGCCTAAAAATCTGTCTCCCTGAATTGCAGTAACTCTGATGGTTTTATAGTTATCAAAAGTTGGGCAGGTTTTAGGGAAATGAGTACAACGGCTTGAGATGACAAGGTTAGAGATGATCTAACTGTTGGGCACGCGCAGATTGATTACATACTTAGTCACAGAACTTGTGTAAGAAATGGCGGCTTTAATATAATGTTGGGTATGATGGTTAGCATTATGATGAGGTATAGGTCACTTGTAAGTTAAAGTTTAAGCTACTGCACATGTCAGGTGGGCCCATTTTGGTTAGATCCAGCTCTGTCTATCAAGATAGCTTTGGAATTGGGGTGGGTTAGTTCTGGGCCCTTCATTAACAAACATTAGGGGCTATCTTTAGTGATCATAAGACTCTATAAAGTTGAAAAACAAGATAAGGGGGTACAAGTGGAGGCCAGTCACAAGGTTTGTGCACTTCCAGGATAAAAGCTGTATAGTTATACAATCATTATCAGATCAAGACATCTGGATTACAGTAATTTCAGGTATTTCCCTCTGGACACTCCAATACACCAGAAATTAAAAAGACATATCTATATGATGATTCAGTGATCATCATCACTCGTTCAATCCCACCTTCTCCATTACAGTATCACACTGGCGCAGTTGGCTAGACCTGGCCCATTTATAACTTACCATCACCTCTCTCTGGACTTCAGCTGGCCTAGGTTTAGCTAAGGTTAAAGGACAGGCATTTTCTTGATGCCTTTTCACTTCCCTTTCTAGTGGCCTTCTCCATCCTCATAAGCATAGAAACCACTCAGGATTTTACATAATGATATTATTTCCTAAATTAATTTAAGCCAATAGGCCAAGTCTGAAAACACCTGATTATAATTCAATGGCTTTAAGGTAGATGAAAATGCTTTGTGGAGAATATGAATGCATGATTGGTGTTTAGCAATATATTCTTAGAAGAATGTTGGATGACTGCTGCAGAGGCAGCCAATCCCTTGGCATGACTGCTTGCTTGATCTAAAGAAACATCTGCATTCCACCTCCATGGGTTTCCAGCTAAGAGGTTCTGGAGGCCGCATCTTCTTGCCCATTGGTGCACTGGTTGCGACCTCCTGCCTCAAGTACTGCTAGCTTTTGCCCTCCATCTAGATGGGCCTGTGGCTTCAGGAAGAGACTCACCCCTTCTTCTCCCCTCCCCTTCTGCACAGGGGTCTGGAGCAACCAGGAACTTACTCCTTTCTGCTGTCCTTGACACTTTACTTCCAAGTTTAGGGAGGACCAGAAAAACATTAACGCTTGTTTTTGTTTACTTTTGGTGACCCTGTTTCTATGGAAATGCCCACGGATTTGTAGAGGAAGGGAGGTGATTCTGGTTTAACTCTTGGGGCTACAAAGTCACAAAGCACTATAGGAAAATGCACCCAGAGTGCTTGATGAGACCTGGACATTGCTGTCCGTTTAATGCCCAACTACGAGCTGTGGGTACTAAAATTTAGTTGTGGCTGCAGAAGGTGAGGTGGCCTGTTGGAAGGGGAAACTTCCAGCACCTGGCTCAGAACCTGGGCTCCAGTTCACATTTTACCTGGACTCCGGAAACTAAGAGCAAGATGGCGCTGAACAATTTAGTCCGCTATTGGTCCTGAAGAACGTCACAGGAGGTAGGGTGATTGGTAAGGTAGAATCCAGGCCTTCTTGCCTCCATTCCTGTGGGTTCAAAAGATGTTATCAGTCTAACCTCTAGTCTTCACAGTCATGCACAGCTTGCCCCTGGTTAGCCCCAGTTCTGATCCTGAGGCTTACTACACCCACCTCCAGGAATGTACTGGAGAGGACCCTCCTCCTGAAAGAGCCCAGGCTGACACATTCATCAAAGTTGAGAAAAAGCAGGGGATACTCCAATGCAGGGAGATGTTTAGTTTGCCAGTTGCCGTGTGCCTCTATAGAGAAAAAGGAGGTAGAAAAAGGAAGGGGAATAGGATACAATGTGTGCCAGTTTGTATGTATTATGTCCCCCAGAAAAAGCCATGTTCTTTGATGCAATCTTGTGGGGGCAGACATATTAGTGTTGATTAAGTTGGAATGTTTGGATTAGTTTGTTTCCATGGAGATCTGCCCCACACAACTGTGGGTGTTAACTGGAAAATTTCCATGGAGGCGTGTCCCCATCCACTCAGATGGGCCTTGATTAGTTTACAGAGCACTATATAAGCTCAGACAGAAGGAGCGAGCTTGCTACAGCCAAGAGGGACACTTTGAAGAATGCACAGGAGCTGAGAAAGGAGCTGCAGATAAGAGACAGTTTGAAGATGGCCGTTGAAAGCAGACTCTTGCTCCAGAGAAGCTAAGAGAAGAAAGATGCCCCAAGAGCAACTGACAGTGACATTTTGAAGAGCATCTGCAGCCTAGAGAGGAACGTCCTGGGAGAAAGCCATTTTGAAACCAGAACTCTGGAACAGATGCCAGCCATGTGCCTTCCCAGCGAATAGAAGTTTTCTGGACACCATTGGCCATCGTCCAGTGAAGGTACCCGATTGTTGATGCATTACCTTGGACACTTCATGGCCTTCAGACTGTAACTGTGTAACCAAATAAACCCCCTTTTATAAAAGCCAATCCATTTCTGGTGTTTTGCAAAAAGGCAGCATTAGCAAACCAGAACACAATGAGTGTTTGCTAAATACCCCAAACCAGGTATTTTCAAATATAATATATAATCATTATGAAAAATAAATCCAAAGAGAAAGAGTTATTATATTCTTTTGGGAAAAAAAAAACGTAACTTTTAATTTTGATTTAAATATAGATTAATTATACAGAGAGATCCATGTACTCTTTCCCCAGTTCCCCCAATAGTAGCAATTTACAAACCTATGCTATGAAATCACAGGCAGGATATGGACACTGATCAGTCAAGATGCTGAACAGGTCCATCATTTCAAAGAAACTTGCAATAGCCATGCCACTTGCCTTCCACTCCCATCCCTCCTTAACTTCTGGGGACAAACTATCCTACATTCCCATAATTTTGTCATTTCAAAAATGATCCATAAATGGAACCATACAGTTTGCAACCTTTTGGAATTTTTTTTTTTCACTCAGCCTAATTCCCTAGAAATTCATTCAAGTTGTTTCATGTATCAATACTGCTTTCCTTGTTGTTGCTGAGTAGTGTTCCATGGTATAGATGAGTCACACTTCATTTAATCATTCACTCACTGGAAGATGTCTAGGTTGTTTCAAGTTCCAGGCTACTCTGAATAAAGCTGCTCTGAATAGTCGATAGAGAAGTTTCTGTCTAATCATCAGTTTGTATTTCTAAAAGATAAATGCTCAGGAGTGCAATTGCTTGGTGATATGGTAGTTGCATGTTTCGACTTTTAAGAAAATACCAAGCTCTTTTCCACTACAGCTTTTCATTTTACATGCCTATCAAAAATGTATGTGATCCGGTTTCTTTGTATTTTTGATGTCATTTTTTTAACCATTCCTTTAGGTATTAGTGTTATCTCTTTGTGGTTTTAATTTGTATTTCCCTAAAGGTTAAGAATGCTGACTATCATTTTTAATGTGTTTATTTGTGATATATGTATATCCTATTTGGTGAAAGGTCTGTTGATACATTTTGCACATTTTTTTTTATTGGATTGTGTGTGTGTTTATGTGTGTGTATTTACTATTGTTTTGAGAGTTCTTTATAAATCTAGATACTAATCCTTTGTCACATATACTGTTTTAAAATATTTTTATCCAGGGTGTATCTTGTCTTTTCATCCTCTTACCCAGTGTTTCACAGAGCAAATTTTCTAATTTTGAAGAAATCCAATTTAACAAATTTTCCTTTTATAGATAGTGCTTTTGAGGACAAGACTAAAATATATTTGCTTTGCCCTAGATTCTGAGGATTTTCTCCTTTGTTTTTTTGTTTGTTTGTTTGTTTGTTTGTTTTCCCCTAAATGTTACATAGTTTTATACTCTACCTTTTGGACCACAATCCATTTCTTGTTAATTTTTGTATAAGGTGTGAGGTTGAGGTGGAAGTTTTTTTGTTTGGTTTGGTTTGGCTTGGTTTGGTGGTTTTGGTGTTGGTTTTTGGTTTTTGGTCTATGGATAACTAATTTCCCCAGCATCATTTGCTGAATAGGCTCCCCTTTCTCAGTGGAATTGCTTTTGTACCTTTGTAAAAATCAGCTGGACATATTTGTAAAGATCTATTTCTGGGCTCCCTTTTTGTTCAATTGAACTAGGTGTATATCTTTTTGCCAGTATCACAAATTCATTATTACTCTAAACATTATGACAAATCTTTCCACTTTATTCTCCTTTTTCAAAATTATTTTGACTGCTATAGTTCTTTTACCTTTATATATAAATTTTAGAATAATCTTTTCTATGTCTTCAAAAAATTTACTGTTCTTTGATAAGAAATATATGCTGGTTTGGGTATATTATGTCCCCCAAAACACCTGTTCTTTAATGCAATCTTGTGGGGCAGATATATTAGTGTTGATTAGGTTGGAATCCTTTGAGTGTTTCCATGGAGATGTGACTCAATTAACTGTGAGTGAAACATTTGGTTGGAAAATTTCCATGGAGATATGGACCCTGCCCATTCAGGTGGGTCTTAATTAAATCACTGGAGCCCTATAAGTGCTCAGACAGAAGGAGCTCAATGCTATAGCTAAGAGAGACATTTTGGAGACGGCCATTGAAAGCAGACTTTGCTGACACTTTGCTCCAGAGAAACTAAGAGAGGGCAAAACACCCCAAGAACAACATTTTGAAGAATGTACAGGAGCTGAGAGAGGATCTGGAACACTACCTGGGATCAGCAAATGCCAACCACGTGACTTCCCAGCTAACAGAGGTTTTCAGACACCATTGGCCTTCCTTTGGTGAAGGTATACTTGTGTTGATGCCTTAATCTGGACATTTTCATGGACTTCAGACTGTAAATTTGTAACCAAATAAACCCCCTTTATAAAAGCCAAGCCATTTCTGGTATTTTGCATAATGGCAGCATTAGCAAACAAGAACAAATTATAATAAAGTTGAATATCAGTTCTAAAAGACTTGGCATCTTTGCTATGTTGAGTTACCCAATCAAATAACACAGAATATCTCTCCATTTATTTAGATCTTTTCCTAAAAATTTCTTAATTTTGGTGTTGTTTTCAGTATACAAGTCCTGTACATCTTTTTGTACATTTGCAAAATGTGTTGTCCTTTAAATGTCAATGTTCACAGCTTATTTCTAGTATATAACTGCAGTTGATTTTTGAATGTTTATCTTGTGTCCTGCTACCTTGCTGAAATCACTTTTTAGTTTGATAAGGGTTCTTTTTTTCTCATTTCTTAGGATTTGCTATATAAACCATCATGTTTTCTGCAAATAGGGATGGTTTCATTTCTTCCTTTCCAAACTGTATGCCTTTCATTTCCTTTTATTGACTTTTTGTGTGAGTTAGAACTCCCAGCAACTTGTGGAATAAAGGTTAATTGGTGTTAATCTTTCTTTAATATTTTTGTAGAACTCAGCAGTAAAATCATCTGTTCCTGGATATCACTTTTTTTGCAAGTTTTTCAATTACAAAGTCAATTTCCTTAATAGTTAATGCTATTCAAAATATCTGTTTCATATTTGATGAGTGGTGGTAGTTGAGCTTTTTGAGAGATTGATCTATTTCATCTAAGTTGTCAAATTTATGGGTGTAGAGTTGTTTGTACTATTCTTGTATTATTCTTTTGGGGACTACATGTTCTGTAATTATGTCCCTGTTTCATTCCTGATAGTGATAATTTGTGTTTTATCTCTTTTTTCATCTTTCAGCCCTAGAAACTGGAAAGGCAAGGGGACAGATTTTCTTTTAGAGCCTCCAGAAGGGATGTAGCCCAATGCACATCCTGATTTTAGTCTAGTGAAAGCCATTTTGAACTTATGGTCTGCAGAGGTGTAAGATAATAAATCTGCATTGTTTTAAGCCATTAAGTTTATAATTTGTTAGAGCAATAATAGGAAATTAATGCATTTATCAACTATCCCTTTTATTCAAGTTGAAATTTTCCTGGTTCTTGTTATGATGCATGATTTTCAATTGAAATCCAGAAAGCCTGGATATTAGGTTATGAGATTCTGAATGTTATTTAATTCGTATGTTTTAGCTGGCTTCTTCTGATCTCGCTCTGGCAGGGGAAGGGTGGGTTCTGCCTTGGTGCTGCCAGGTGGGGGTACATGTCCGGGTCTTCCATTAAGTCTTCACTGATATCTGAGGAAGGGGATGGGCTCTGTGGTGGTTTGCAGCTATATGTACCCCAGAAAACCATGTTCTTAAATCTAATCCATTTCTGTGGGTGTGAACCCACTGTAAGTAGGACCCTTTGATGAGGTTACTTCAGTTAAGGTGTGGCCCATCTCGTTCAGGATGGGACCTAATGCTATTACTGGAGTCCTTTATGAGAGAGTAGATACAGGGAGAGAGAGGAAAGTACGAAGCTGAAAGCAATGAAACCCAAAAGAGAAGGGAGAGACCAGCAGAAGCTTCTGTGTGCCTTGCCATGTGGCAGAGGAGCCAAGGATCGCCAGCAGCCAGCCATGATTTGGACATTTTCCCAGACTTTAACCAAAAGTGAATAAATTCCCATTGTTCAAGCTGAACCACTTCATGGTATTGCTTTTCTAATTGCTGCTGGGGGCAGTGGAACTTCCACCTCCCACTTAAGCCTTCCAGAGACCACCGTGGCTAGGTGGAGAAGCAAGAGCTGCTCACCACTGCTTCCCGTGACCTACACCAAAGTTTTGAGGGTTGGCTTCTATTCCACTGAGTGGTACTAAAACTCCTGGCTCTCCTCTACAGCTCTTGTTATGTCCTTCCCCCAGCATGGAGGAGAAATTTGCCCCATTTCTGCCCACGGCAGGTGAAAGCCCAGGATCCTCCCATAATCCCCAGTGGTGCCACCAAGGGAGTGTCTCCTCCCCACCCAGCGGGGATGAAAATCCTGGCTTCCTACTTAATCTTCTCTGACACCTCCCTGGTTGGGTTTCAGACAACTCATACCAGCCTGGAGAAAGTGGAAGACTTATCTCCCCACTCAGCTTTTGTTGATGTGGCTGGTGATGGGTCCAGAACTTTTTTGTGGTATTTGGCTGGGCAGAACAATTATTTTCTAAAAGTTTTCTCTCTTGCTAGACTCTCCTTTTCCTGGTTCTTTGGTATAGAGATCAAAATTTTGTTGGGGCCTTTTTTTTTTTTTTTTGTTCCTTTCCTGTGCCCTTTGCCATTTCTCAGTTACCAGCTTCTTCCACTCTATGCTTGGGATATAGGAAGCAAAAAGAAAACCAAGATAGGTCACCAGTACACTTTTCCTTGGGTTCTGAGCCTGCCAGCCAGTATGCCTTCTCTCCATCTTTTATAGCTTTCTTATTTTTGTTTAAATTTACTGCCTAAGGTTTTTAGTTGTTCTTTGTGAGAGGAGTAGGAAAAAATGTGTCTTGTCCATCTTCTTGGAAGCAGAAATCCTATTATCTTCTTTTAAATTATAAATCAGGTAAGGCTCAGCGATGTTACATACCTATTACTCCAGTAGAGATTGTTTTGAATTCAATGTCCATTTCACCCCCAAACTCCAGTAGTTGGAATGCTAGGTTGGGGAAAAATAGTTGAAGGTTTTAAATGCTCATTTAAAGAATATGGTCTTCATGTTCTAAAGGCAATACAAGGCATTAAAGCATTATAGAAGAGGAGGAAGGGCATAAGATCAAACCATTTGACTGAGTTTCAATTAAAATGTGACTTAATCCTACTTCTAAGTCTAACACACAAGTTTTGTTTTTTTTTTTTTCCTTCAGCTTCCCTGCATAACCTCTTTTAAACACTGGCTAACTTTTGAGCTGAATGCCTATTTTTGGTTTCTGCTTCTAATTCTGATCGGCATTTCTCAAACCTCAAAATAGACCCACCGGAGTAGGAAAGCTGCCTCAGGTCAGGCTATCGACAGCTGCAGCCAGAAGCTGGGTGAGGAGAATGACAAAGGGTATTTTGACATAAGTGCCAAATTAAAACAATGTTAAAAATATTCATTCATGCAGCACACCTTAGTTCAGCAGCTGAAGGTAGCTCTTAACAGCACCAGCATTGTTTCCACCTCGTGGAATCCAGTTTCTTTGTGGTTATGGATTTGGACAGAAAATGTGTGTATGTGTGTGTGTGTGTACACAAAATACATATTTCAAACGGAGCTACAACTACTATGTCTAAGACATAATGTGGAAAGCCCCCAAATCAAAGGTTTTCTCTCCCTCTTTTGCTTTTTTTTTCCAAATGATCCAATGAACTAGGTTTGAGGGTTCATTACCCCAAAATAAAAAATTATTAATATTAGATTAAAACCATAAATAATTATTTATTGATTACTACTATGTTTTTAGCAGTATATCAGATGTTGAGGGAAAAGGGTAGCAATCCTTTACACCTTTAAAGTCTAAAATCTGTTCTGTTATGATCAGTCTCTCAAACCAATCCTACCTCATTATTTTTAGCCCATAACCTTAGTTCCTACTTCACTGAGTTGATCTTGGCCAAATGAATAAAATTATAATTTCTCTTTTCTTCACTTCAAAATGCCAAGGTACATGTTCCACTCCTAATTACTTCTCTCCCAGAATAGGTTAATTCCTTCTCCTTTCTAAGGTCATCCTCTCCATGGGGGCATTTGGTCTCCTCTCCTAGTCTCAGCATAGGGCTGATGTTTCCAAACTTTCTAGGTCCATGGTGCCTGTTGGGTCTCAGTAGATTTTTCACTGTGCTTCTGAGTCAAAATAATTACTTAATGGTTCCATTTATTAATTCATTAATCCAAACAAATTAAAAATTATTTCTGTTCCAATAACTATGTATCTGTTAGGAAACCACAATATACTTAAATTGAAAGAAAAAATCATATATTAATTTTATTCTTAAAACTCAATTACTTACTGGTAGGATAAGTTGGCTTGTTGAGTGCTGCACAAGTTCTCAAGCCTTGGAATCTTTTTAGACACCATCGTCTTTGAATCCTATCTCACCATGAGTTTTTTACACAGCCAGCCCTGAGAAACCAGTTTCATATCAAATGGGGTATAGTGCAGTATAATGTTGAAGATACGAACTACCTCGAGCAAATAATTCATGAAGGTGCTTTGTAGATGTCAATATCATTGTGCTTCTCTCAAAAACTTAAAGTATCCCAGGTGCTCCTGTGGGTTCACTGAGGTTCCCTGGATCACTCAGGCGGTCAGTTTGGGAACTATGGGCATTGTAGCTACAAGCGTCAACTACAGAGACAGAATGTGCAGGTTCAAATCCCAGCTCTGCCATATCCTAGATATGTGACTTTGGAGTTACTTAATTTCCCTTTAGAGTGTCTGTTTAGAGAGTTCTGTTTTGGTGACTGTGCATCAGAATAATCTGTGCAGTTTGTTTATTTCTTTGCTTTGAAATTAGAATGACTGGTCTCCATTCCTACAGAATCAGATCAATTGAATCTAATACAAGAATGCTATACCATAAAAGTGGGAGTGAAAGAAATATCGCCATCTTAATTTGTCAATAATCCAATATGGAGTCAGTGTTAACCCCCTTTTCCAATGGAGAAGATTGACTTAATCATAGGTAGTTTGGGGTTTCCTCTTTTTGCTCTGAAACTTTATGCAGGCTCGAAGGGTTTACCTAGCACCAAGCTGGCAGATACTGGAGGCTTTTACTAGCCCACCAGGCTTGATCATCGGTCCTTCAAACCTCTGCTGAGTCCCCTCAATCCTGATGGCTCTCTAGGAAACCCCTGCATCACTCCTGCATGAGTGGAATTGGGACTCTACTTCTCCATTGCAATGGGGTCTTGCAAACATATCCTCAGGTCCCTTCTGTGCATATAGCCATTGCTAGTTGAGGCTGTTTCAGTCTGTGGTTCCTTCTGAAGCCTGCAGAACCTTGATCTAGTGGTGGCACTCCCATTCATCAATGTCCTGGGGAAGTTCTTTTCTCCTTGGGGACCACATGGTCTGGGGCCTCCAATGCCAGTGATGGCAGGCTTCCCTTTTCTGATTTCTCTTGACCCATCCCTTTTCTGAGATCTTGATCTTAGAATGGCCAACTAAATTAAATGGGGGAGATTTCCGGGGCATAAGAGAAAATATTGAATAGGAAACAAATTAATTTCCTGAGGTTTCTGAGTCTTTAATAGCAGCCAGGTGGAGCGATAATGAGCTATATTTTTCTCCCTTATTCATTTCATAAATTGCCAATACTCTCACCATCACTTTGAAAATCATAACTCCCATATTTTTGTCTCTGGCATGACATACCCTATAAACATCAGATTCTGACTTCCACTTACCAGCTAAGTATTTCCACTTGGAAGTCTCTAGTATCTCCCACTATATATAGCTAATATTGCAACAACATCTTAACTTTAACCAAAATATCTATTCCTCTTCCATTTGCAATCTTGAAAAACGGCACCACTAACTTAACTATCTATCATTTGGTTTAGGATACTTCAGACTTCTTGGTTCCCACAAATCTACGGTTCCTCTCAGTTGTTGAATGCCACAGATTGTATAATCCCATTTTTAATATTGCCACTGCTTCTTCTCTATATAAACTGAAAATTGGCATCTTGCAGAGTGGCTAGTATACCAAGTGATTAAAGAAATATAATCCCAACTGATGAGTACCAGAACTCTGTGAAGTGGAAAAGGGACATGTTTTTATCTCCATTTAACAGATCTAGAAACTGAAACTCAGAGAACTGGCATGCCAAAGTTCATACACATATCCACAAAGAATTTCAATTCTATATACTTCTCTTTTTGGCTTTTCAACTCTTTATCTGGCCCTTAGATTAGCTCAAAGGTTTTTGCCTTGAAAAATGTCTGATGATATTTTGATTATATTGGATTATAAATCCTTTAGCTTGACCAAGTTTCTCTAGTAAGTGTCAGAGTAGCTATGGATACAATATTTGTGTAAGAACTTTAATGTTTTCACCATCTCTGAAGTATCCTATACTTTTAGCTCTAGAATGATAATAGAGTATAAGAAATTTTTATGGTGTTCATTTGTTTGTTTTTTCCCAATTAAAACATTTGAGCCATAATTCTCCTCTGATATTGTTATTAAGCATATAGATGTTTCTCTAAGAATTTGAATTTGGGAGAGGGAGAGTGTGTGTGTGAGAGAGAGAGAGAAAGAGAGAGAGAGAGAGGAAGGATGGGGAGGAGGGAGGGAAGAAAAGAACCTGGAGAAGTCATTAATATAAAAATCACAAGTCTTCCTTCTCTTTTAATCTAAGGCATTGTGTACTTGACCAGTGTCTTGCTTCTGCAACGATTGGTTACCTAACTCCTGAACTGAGTGATTTCAACCACTGGAAAAGCGTAGTATCCAGGCAATGATCAGCAGGTGAGTCACCTTCATTTTATGCCACCTGCCCCTACTGATAACTAAAAACCAGGCTGAGTTTTTGTCCTGAGCAAATGAGCCAGCCCACAACAGCCTACCCAAGGAGCAAACAGGCAACAGCAACAGAACCCTATTCTCATTTTGTCCTTCTTTTCTTTCCCCCTCCTACATGCCTAGTGACAAATCTTCATGTGCTTCTAAACTTGATCCAATTTGGGAATAAACTATGCCCTTGAGCAAAAGATCTTAGGAAGTCTATCAGTTCAAGCCTGGTCCTGAAAACTGGAAGGAATTTATCGTTAAAGGAATTTGCAGTTTGACGAGGAGGCTGGGGAACAGTTGGCTTATAAAGTGTTGGCTTGTGAGAGAAGGAGTGACATGGCACCTTTGTGCTTTTAGAAAATGCATGATAGTGAAGAGCATTAAGGGTTAATTCAAACTGAATTAAACATTAAAGACTGAGAGGCCAAATGGAGCCCTGTTTAAATACTCTGCATTCTCAGCTGGGTGAGATAATGTTGTATGCCTTTTCTTGACATTAATTTATCACCCAGAGGAATCTTTATTGCTCTTTGTCATTGAGATTACTTCATAAATCCAAAATATAATGGTAGGAACAATGTTAAAATATAAGCCCCCAAGAATGGTCCATTTCATACAGTCTCAGTGGAAATGTTCTCTAAAAAGATATGCTGTTATTTCAGTCAGAAAACCCATCTTATTTACAAAGGAAGGAAAACACTCAAGTAACAGATTCAGTCTAAAGGTATCCAATAAGAGGACTTTGGGATAAGTCTCAATTAGTCAGCAGAACAGAGACCAAAATAAATGAATGGTGGGACTGTATACAAAACCAAACCAAAATGGACTTGGGGCCTGAAAAATCTGAGCTCCTAAAATGAACAAGTTTCTATGATATGTAAGTTTCTTCATTTTTATGAAAGCATAAGATTTTCTTTTTTTAAAAAAATGTTAATAGTAAGTGAAAACAAGAAGGGATGCTCAATGATAACATGATATCAATTGTAATCTATTTTAAAAGGTATCAAACATATATGATTTATGAAAAGCAATAATATCTGAGACAAAAAAAAATTGTGTTGCTTAAAAGACATCCTATCACCAAAACATTGCTTTTTCCTCTTCCCTTAAAAGTTCTGTTTCTTCTTGTATATTAATCAATCTTCTACATTGCCTTAAAGACTCAGATCAAGTCTCAACTCCTTCTCAACCTGCCTCAATGTCCCTGGTTTCCTTTTGACTTATTTGAGATTGGGGGCTTAATCCCCTGCTTCTATTGTAGATTGAAGTCAATCAAATATTAGTAGGAACATAAAGTTGATTACTAAGAATAAACCATGTATAGCAGGGCATCCTGTTCATTTAGAGCCAAGTAAAAATCATTCATTACCAGATAGTTACTTGCTGATCTTACTATGTGCTAGGCAGAGTTCTAGACATTGGGGTTGGAGACAGACATTTTTGTTTTTTTTTTAACTTACAAGGCTTAGATTTAGTGAGGGGAGCAGAAAATAAGACATATATAATTAAGATAATTTGGGGGAAGCATGAGAATGATATGGAATTTAAATAGTGTTATTTAAAAGATAGTGAGGGAGATTTTATTAGATGGAGATTAAAAAAGGCTTTGCAGAGGAACAGAGCTGACACCTAAATGATGAAAGGGAAACACAAGTAGATGAAGACTGAAAAGGCCAGGTCTGTAGGGATTTAAGACCTAATCAAACGTGTGGCTTTCATTTTAAGTCCAAAAGGAAGTCTTTATAGAGTTTAAACAATAGAATGCGATGACCTGATTATTATCTTTAAGCATTGCATTTATTTTCCGCTTCACCATAGATGGAAATCCATTGTTCCATCCTATAATGGGATTCTTAAGATTCTTAGAATCTTAAGATGGCTCACTTGGTTAACTTCACCTAATGCACCCATGTCCCAAGAGTAGCTTTCTGGTCCTGAATGCCTGGCTGTGCACCTGGTTACCTCAAGGATTTTTCTTGGGTTCAGATTCCTGAATTCAAAGCATCAGAATACACAAATACCACAAGTTGGCTGCATAGATCATTTACATATAGGCAATTTTAGTGGGCAAAATTTTCATTATCATGGTTGGGTACAGGTGTGACATTTTGTTCCAGTGTTCTCTATCATCTTGAACCAGAAGAGATACACTATAATTAACTAATGCATTATTTCCCTCCCCAAGCCTTTTGTTGTTATCTTTTATCCTTAGGTACGTGAGATCACATTTCTGAGTTAACAATCATTTCCATAATCCATTTATTAGACCAAATAATTTCTCATGTAATCATTGGTCTTAAAATACAATATTATAATATAATGTAATAATAATTCCCCTTATAATAAGTGGTTGCTTCTACTGTTTCCAAAACTGGACTTTTGTGCCTTTGGAAAAAAATCAAAGTTTCTCTACTGAAGGGCTTTCTTTTCCTACCGCACTATGGCTCAAATATTCCTACTGAGTTCTGTGCCAATCTGCTCCTTCATCTGGGCTTGCAGGAAGGGATTTAGGGTTCTATCCTCTATGGTATTACAGGAACAGTGACTGGCTCCATTCTGACATTCCCCATGTCCCCTTGCACTTACTAGATGTGGTATCATGATCTGAGATGGGGCCTGTAAGACAAAGCACTGCATTTTATTGCAAAATCTGAGCCAGTAATCAACACCATTTCAGTTCTCTTCATTTCTGATCCCCTTCAACCTGGCTCATGAGTGTTGGCTCTGTCTCTTCCTGCCCTTTGAACTTGTCAGCTGCTCCTGGAAACTCTCCCTCTGCATTGATGACCTTTGGCAGCTTAATTCTGTCCTTCATTCTGTTTCATTCTCTGTTTAACTTTACTGGATGCCTATAACCCTCAGTCTCTTCTTTTACCTGCACCTGGTGCTGTTTTAGAACAAGCAAAACTCAGAGGAAGCTGACTATTTGAGGTTAGGGATCTCTCATTAACCATGGAGCTGTTCATAGACCCAACACTAACACCTCACCTTAAATAACTATACCTCTCATATTCAGAACATTTAACATTTACAGCAAATATACATGCAGATTTTCTGACTCACTTGCTTTGATTTTTCTGATGCAAAACTGTCTGGAGAGAAACTGAGAGTTTAATATAGCACAGTTCTAAATTATGCGTGTGTGCATGTGTGTGTATGCAGTTTGATTGAAATATTATACTAGTAACCTACAATTTATTAAAAGGGGAAATATGTTGAATTGCAGACATAATGTTACTGTCTTGTTGCGTGACCATATGTTAATGTCATATTTCACAGACATTAAGTATGGCAATAAGACACCATTTAAATCTTTTTCTCTGACTGATTTTAGTACACGTTCTGGAATTATGAACTCTGTTAACAGGATTAACTAATTTAGTACGTTGACTTCCAATTCTTCATCATTTGAGAACTAAATCCTAGTGGTTAAAATTCTCGAGTAAAAATTGTGTGCTTAAATTAGATGGGCAAATAATTCACAAAATATTTTTGGGTCTAGAGCAGGATGTTTTCTTGAATACCACACATGTATGTGCATGCTTGTGTGTGTGTATGTGTGTGTGTGTGTGTGTATTTCTCTTCCTGAGTTTCTAGTTAAACAGTAATAAGGAAAACAGGAAAAACATGTAATAGAAAAGAGAATGAGAATGTAGCTCTCAACGAAAGAGGAATTTCAGGCAGTGGACAGACAAACTACTTGGGCAGATGGATCCTTGCCTAGTATAAGTGCCAAAGCAGTTTACAGCCAAGGAGACAGTATCTATGAGGCACCCATGAGTGGAATCTGGAGAGTCTGATGGCAGGGGTGAGAGGTGGACCTGAAAATAAAGGATGAATGGAGAAACGGCCCCCACTGAATCTCAGAGAGTCTAGGAATCCTCCTCTTCATCCTTTCTTCTACACCAAGAACCAAGGTACCTTAATGTCCAGTGGGAGCAAAATGAAACAAGTAAAACCAAACAAACAAAAAATGAAGGTGTATTCTCTAACATCAGAGTGTGCTCCATCTAGGAAAACCTAGTCCTAGTGGATGGGTGTCTTCATGTAAATCTTTCTTTGATGTGGCATTTAAGGGCCATGCTTCTGACTTAGATGTAAGCTGGAAAGAGCATCATTCACACCCAGATATAGAGAAAAAGCCAGATAAACCACAAAACTTGACTTTTCTCAGTCTGGAAATCCCTCCACTTTCACTCTTCTCATTGAAAATCACCCCAAATAAGAACTCTTCCATAACTGTATTTCCCTCCAGTCTTTCCATGGCCAGAAGCAAATTTTCCTCATCCTTTTCCTATGTGTTGAGGGCTTGTGGTCCCTCTTCTTTGGTCCAGGTGTCTAGAGTTTTCTATGTAGGTGTCTCATGTTCTCTAGGAAATTAACTTCTTAAATCAGAGAACATATCTTAATTAACAATATATCATCCAAAGATACAGGGACTCTCTTACATGAAGCACATTTTTTTGTTGTTTATTTGTCTGATATTATATGCCTTGCATTATCCCTGTTGTTTGTGTTATAGCAATGAGCCTATGGAGAACAAACCCCAGCCTGGCGGAATCAACAGTCTGATGGGGAAACAGACACATAACAAGCAAACTACATTTGTTGAAATGCTGCTAAGATGTAAACCTCAAAACCATCTTCTTGATCTCCATGCTTTCTCTCTATGTAAAGGCCACATTTTAAACTCTCCAAAAGTTATTTTATTTGGATGTTTTGTCATCACCTTAAACACAGTATGTCTATTCTGAACTCAGTAACTTCTCCCTATGTTGACTTCTATTTCAATTTTCCTATTTTTATGAATAACGGAGTCTGACTAATGATATATTTCTTTTACTCTCCATATCTAACAGTACACAAGGGCAGCAATGTCATTCGCAGCAAAAACTTTCTTTTTTCCCTTCATTTCCATTTCTACTGCTCTTTTTTGGGAAAAAGTTCTAATCACTTTAGTTCTACCTTTCTCCCCCTCCAACCATGTCATTTGTACACACTTACCTTGTCTATCCTCATTCTAAACTAGTGATTCCCTTAAATAGCTTTAACACTTACAGCATAAATACTCACTCTTTAATAAGTTGTTCTTGAGTCAGAGAAGGTTGCAAAAGAAAGAAATAGCTCAGCAGAATCTAAGTCTAATAGGTACTAGGAACTAGTCAAGTACAGAATTGTTGTGGGGAGCTGGGGGGATGGTGTGCTTATGGTAAGGCTTCCATGACAAAGAATGGTATATTTAAATATTCACAGGCAAATGATATTGGAGTTATGGGATGTATTGAGAGGAATGAAACTAGTTAATATTGGGAAGCAGCAGTAGTCAGATAAAGTTGATTGGGACATTTCCTGCTAAGGAGTTGAGCTTTCATTTTGTAAGCTCTAGAAAGCCAAAGACAGGGTTTTAACTAGGTAATTATACATTGGGATTGGGAACCTTAAATCATCACACTAGCAGCCTTCTCTAAGTAATTCAGTTCAAATTGCTTACATTTTTCTATTAGGTTAGTATCTACTCAAGGGTAAGAACCAGGCCTTATTCAGTTCTGAAATTCTAATGAGGAGCAAAGTGCTTGCCATATAACAAGAACACATTCAGTGTTTCTTGGCAGTGGGCATAACTCCAATATCTCCATAACTCCAATATCAGATAGTCTCTTCTAGGCATTTGCCATTTAATTATGTTTTAAAGTCATCAGCAAACTATGTACAGCATGGGTCTTCTCTCCCCAGCTAGATAGACTGCTAATTTTTAAAAAGATAACTATCATCCTATGCTTAATTATTAAATAAAAAATATATACTTATCGAAAGCTTCTCTGTACCAGAAACTGTTATAGGAGATGGGATACTGGGGATGAAGGAGATAAGAGAGCAACCCCTACCCTTACAACTCATACCATCTCATAAACCCAGAGCATGGTAAATTAGAGCCCATGATAGAGACCATAGTCTTTTTTACAAGTTAATTGAACATTTTTCATCATGCAAAACAAGTCAGATTTCCTACATGAAAACTTTCCAGTGTTTCTAGAGTTCTGTGCAAATGATCTTCGCCTGTCATGTTTATTCTCCTAAAGGCCTGAAATGCCTTTTTCCCCCCAGCTCGAGCAAATCCTTTAAATGAGTTTGTCACTGAAAGTGCTAATTTTGATCTATTTTGAAATAACATGATGGATTCTGAAAAGTAATGCTCTGACTTGTTTACATAATTAAATTTGTGGCATCTGTTTCTTCCACAAATATTGTGTTAATCAAAAACTTGAGCAAGGAAGGAAAAATAAAGCAACTTCTGTTTGGAACTATTTTCCTTAAGAGCATCAATTAATAATTCATTATAATATCAGAGTGAAGCTTGTTCTAATCAATTAATAATGAATAACTGTATTTTGTGTTGATATGCAAAACCTGTCTCCAGCAATCATAAAATGTCACAGCCCTATTGTAAGTTATAGTGAAAGGCCACATGGGGGTAAAGCTCCACCATCATTGGGGAACTTTTATTAAGCAGTTAATTCTGTATGACAATGTGCAATTGTTTTAGTTTCCCAGCTTCCAAATACCATATAACATACAATGGGTTGACTTAACAACAGGAATTTTTTGGCTTATGCATTGAGAGGCTAGAAGGCCTGCTTCCTTGTGGGGTGGATATCTTATGGCTGACCTGCGAACTTTGGGGTTCTTTGGCTTTTACATCACATGGCAATGCACATGGTGGTATCTTCTCCTTTCTCTTCTGATTTCCATTGACTTGCAGCTTCTGGCTCCTCCCCATGGTTTCTCTTTTTCGTGTCCAATAACCTTTACTTATAAAGACTTCAGTCATATTGGATTAAGGCCCACCCTCATTCAGTTTGGACAGAGTTTAATGAATAACAACTTCAAAGGTCATATTTAAAAATTCATTCACCCACACAGGACCAGGGGTTGGGTCCTGAGCATACCTTTTGTGGGATACATGATTCAATCCCCAATAAAAAGGAAAAACACATAAGCCTCGTGTCTGCACTCTCAAGCTCTCAAGTGTTGCAACCTAAAATGGTCACTAGGATTATTACAGCTCAACAAATACCTTCTGAATACCATGGAAAATCCAATTTTAGAACTTCAATAGAACTGAAAATCTGTCTTTGAGTTGTCCTCAATCCGTTTTAGAGACAGGAAGAGTGTTTAGTGGACTACAGAACAGCATGGCCATTGTCGTTCCTACTGTCTTCTTGACCTGACCCGTTTTGGTGACAGGGACCTTCCCTTGGAGTATGAAACGCCTGGAGGAACTATCAGTGCACAGGCTGCCCTATAAGCCACACCTGAGACCATCTCATAAGGCTCATCCTCTTAGCAGTGATTTTCTTTGATGCAGCAATAATCATTAGGTAGGAACACATCAGGCAGTAGAGTCATTCAGTTTATTTACAGAAATCCACCAGGTCATAAGTAGGCACAGCAAGAAGCTCACAAATGTGCAGGGCCAGCAAAATCTACTGAACTAACCCCACAAATCTGTACCTTTGACTGGAACTTCTTCACTATACACATCCACCATTTACTCAACCATTCTACATGGTTTTGTTGTTGCTGTTTTGGTTGTGGTGGCGGTTGTGTTGAGAAGAGAAATATATAAATAAATGTGCATGGGAGGGGGTGGTTAAAATGTGATGGATTCTAATCCTTTAAGAAAAGTTTAAGACTTCCATGTTTCTATGAGATGGTGTCCGAGAAGAAGCCTGGGTAGGATTATGAGAGGCAGGATTTGCTGTAGAGGGGAGAGTGTATGGTTGCAAGGCGCAAGGCATGATGGTCAGTTAGGATAGGGTGTGTCTAACAGGTAGATTGGGTTTGATTGACAGGGTCAGAAAGAAGGTACAGGAGAGTGGTGGAAAGAAAGACTGAAAGTTCACTTGAGACCAGAGGAGGGTATACATGTTGTGTGTGAGAGAGAGAGAGAGTGTGTGTGTGTGTATAGTAATTTTTGTTGACATTAGAAAGCAGTGGAGAGCTATGGGAGGTATTAACAGAAAGTCCTAGTAGAATATACACTTGGTAACTGGAGATGTGTTCTGGAACCCAGCTTGGAAATATGGGCTAGAGATGTAGATTGATGAGCCAGCTGCAAAAATTAACAAATTAATTAATTAATTAAAGGTTGATGCTTGGGAAGGAGTTTCATCATTGAGGGAAAGATTGTCAATACGACTTGGCAGAGAAGAGAAGGAGCAAAGAACCATCACGAAAAAAGTGTCAATGAGGAGTCAGAGAGAGGTTAAATAGAAGCATCTGGAGTGTCAGAGGAGAATGGTGAGAGTTTGTGGGCCAGAACATGTGTGGAGGGTGTGGGTACAGCCTGGGTTGTTGTCTACTCTGTTGGGGGACGGAGAGAAGTGAGGCATAAAAAATGCCCCCAATTACTACCTATTTAGTAGGCCAAGCCCTCAATCTTGGGACTTGCCCTTATGAATCTTGTTACTGCAAAGGAGAGGCTAAGCCTACTTATAATTGCGCCTAAGAGTCTCCCCCAGAAAACCTCTTTTGTTTCTTAGTCATGTCCTCTCTCTCTAAGCCAACTCTGCAAATAAACTCACTGTCCTCCCCTCTATGTGGGGCATGACTCCCATGGATGAGCCTGGACATGGTATTGTGGGATTGAGAAAGTCTTCTGGATCAAGAGGGGGAAGAGAAATGAAACAAAATAGATTTTCAGTGGCTGAGAGATTTCAAATGGACTCAAAAGGTTATTCTGGAGGTTATTGTTATGCATTGTAGAGATATCCCTTTTTAGTTTTTAATGTATCGGAATAGCTAGAAGGCAATACCTGAAACTGTTGAACTGCAATTCTTGTATCTTTGATTCTTGAAGATGATCATATAACTATATAGCTTACACGGTGTGACTTTTATTGTGAAAACCTCATGGCTCACACTCCCTTTATCCACTGTATGGATGGGTGAGTAGAAAAATGAGGGCAAAAAGTAAATGAATAATAGGAGGGGAGGAGGGGTATGGGATGTTTTGGGTGTTCTTTTTTAGTTTTATGTTTACTTTTATTCTTATTTTTTTATTTTTTGGAGTAATGAAAATGTTCAAAAATTGAATATGGTGATGAATGTACAACTATATGATGACAACCATGAACGGGTGATTATACACTTTGGATGATTGTATGGTATGTGACTATATCTCAATAAAATTGCAAGAAAAAAAATTTCCTAACAGTTTTAGTTTATTGTAGATGAGAAGAAGTCATTGGTAATGTTGGCTTCCAAACTCCCCAAAGCAGAGTGAATATAATTAGGCTCGCAAATGTGATGGTAAACACTGTCTTGTTAGACACAGCTAGTGTCTTGTAGAAACAGCTAGTATCTACAAGAATGAAGTCAGAGGAGGTTCACAAATAGGTATTTAGGGCCTGGACTGGGTGCTTTTAAGATGGGTCTTGTACAGAGGGTTGCTGTTTAGGATTGGGCAGAATTGGATCTTTGGCTTGGTAGGCACAAAGAGGGGGTGTTGTGCTTATTGAAGATCAAGCTGTTAGTCTTAATATATAAACTATGTTAGTTGCAGCAAAGTTTTATCTTCCAGGAGCAAGTATTTCCTGGATCAAGTAGCTAAGCTCTTTTTTCTTTATCTGAGTATTGTTAGCACAGAAACAGGAAAATATTTTTCTTTGTCCCGGAATTGTTTAGTACATTGAGAGAAAGTATCTTGGTTCCACTTCTTACTGACCTTTCAAAGACTTTTGATCAAGAAGTTAGGAGTAGACTGAAGAAGGAAGGAAGTGAGTTGAACTTACATATGTTGAAAAGACTCTAAGCAAATGACCCTGGAATGTGAGTCCTACTCTGCGGATTTTATTTCTAGCAACTCTGGCTCCCATCTGTTAGTTCTCGGAGCTCCCCAGTGTTTCTCTTTTCCTCTGAAGTGATGCAAAGATGGCTTCCACTGTGTTGGTGGAGGAAGTAGTTTTACTCCCGTCAGGACCCAGTCTGCCTTCCCGGTAGTGGAGAAGAGCCCCAAGAAGCCAACTGCCAAAGCTGCTGCCTCATCAATATCAGCCTCAGGGCTCCCCAAAGCCCCAGCCTTTACACATTTATCTTTCTCCATTCTGTGTCAACTTCAACAGTGGGGAATGCCTTGGGGCTGAAATAGACACAAGATCCAAATGAATCAATGTCCTGTAAGTCAAATGCTATGCCTTCAAGCAAGGCAGGGTAATTATTATCCAACATGGATGCCCCTGCTGGTTTTCAAGGACAAGCAGGGGAAGGGAATCTATCACAGCCCTGCCACTTAGATGCATTTTAAACTGCAGTGGCTCTTCTGTATAGGCATCGTCCATTTGTGCAAAATATCACTCTTCAGCATTCCTTCAAGCCTGACAATCTGCACACAGTAAATGAAAAAGACAAGATCCTGGGCCAAGTGGATTTAAAATTTAAACGGAGTTAAGGATGAAACAGCTCTTCAGGGGGGATCCAAAAGTTCTGCCACAAGAGGCTCACATGGGCATTTTTAGGTAACTGCAAATTCTTCACCCCAGTCTGGCACTAAAAAGTAATATATGTGTATATCTGTGTGTGTGTGTGTGTGTATGATTGCAACTTATCACAATACATTTAAAGAAGTCTTTTTAGTATATTATCAGACATTTGATTAACCTCTGTCAAAGGATATAAACGGGAAAACTAAGTCTGCCCTCAGTGAGCTCACATTTCAGTGAAACAGAGAAATAAGCCACAATTATGATATGGGATGGTTAATTAGCAGCAGAGACGAGCAAAGAAAGTACCCAGATGGTTAACACATATAGAGGTCACCAGGGAAGGCTTTCTGTCTGCCAGACATTCCTGAGCTGAGTGTTGAAGAACAGGGGAGCAAAGAAAGACCAGTAAATAGAATTCTGGGCAAAGAGAATCATGCGTTTAGGGTCATGGAGGCAAGAAAGAGAAAGTTGCATTTGACCAAGTGCAAATGGTTCCTTGTACTTTGGGTATAGGAACTAAGGAGGGCAAGAGAGGAGAGATGAGGGTGGAGAGAAGGTAAGGCCAGATGGTAGAAGGCCTTGTGAGCAGAAACAAGGAGCTGGGCACCTTTCCAAGTCCTGGAGAGCCTGGAGGGACTCTGTGCAGCAGTGACCTCCATCACCTAACAGCTCCATCTGAGTGAAAGTCGCAACCACAGTTTGTTCTTTTAAGTACTGGAACACATTTTATGGGGCAATTTCTACAGTGTATTATATGTACTTCATTTCTTAAATAAAATATGTCCAGCCTAAAGATATCTTTAATCTGAACTCTAACCATTCTCAGTTGATACTGGTTTTATGTTATCTATTTACTGTCTTAGATTCATGCGATTTTTGCACATGCCCATGTCCTCTATTAAAATATAAGCTTTTTGTTTGGTTTGGTTTTTGAATATTTTACTCATAGGATACAATGATGAAGATTATATGTACTGATCAAGACATTGCTCAAAATCATATGTCCCGGAAATGGCAACCTGTGGAAATCAAAAAAGACAGTCAGAATACCCTAGCCAGTTGACTGATGATCTTCCAGGATTCTGATTCGTGGAGCCTGGCTCAGCACAGAGGAGGGTATGACAAGTTCTTATACAGTGGAGCAGAAAGGCAAGGAAGATCTGAAGAAGAATATTCAGGGGTGTATTTGGGATTGAGCTCTGAGCAATGGTTTGCAGAGATTGGGGAAATTTGAACCATGTGAATTCTAGAGGTTCCTCAAGCTCTCAAATTTTATGCTTCCAAAAGCCTGGAAACCTTCCATGATAACAACTTAAAGCATTAGTAACTAACACGGTGATCAGTACCTAGTAGGCTCCTGATATATATACCTTGATTAAATGAATGAATAAATTCTTTCTAAAGATGAATCCACAAATACTTCTACATTATCCCTACAAATGAATTGTCATAGACTGTAATTAAACACCTTTGAATGTCTTCATATTTTCAGTCTAGACTAACACTTGATTTTATTGATTTGGTATGGATTTGATGTTTCACAACTCTTGGCCCCATATTCTTTAATGATACCCAGAATAGATAGACCTATATATAAATTGTTTCATGTTGTTAAATAAAAACAATATTTGGAAAATGCTGCTTCATAAGCAGCCAAAACCCTTTTGATCAGGAGCATTCTGCCAAGCCCTCATGGAAGTCATTATCATTAGCATCATCACTGCCTTATTATCTTGCTTCTTAAATTATTTCTCAGTAGCCTAAAAGTATGCTCCAGTGCCCACCATTTCTATATGGGCTATATGAACTCCATATAGTCTAATCCCTAATATACATTCTATCCTGCTTCTCTAATCATCTTGGTATTTTAAGAAAGTCTGCATTTATTGTAGGAAAAAAAAACTCTAGGAATTTTTGTAGGTAGATTGGTAGACTGTCTGGGTTGCACCAATCCAATATGGGAATGGCAGCTATAGTTTTGGAGCAGATTATGGAAGTTACCTCACTTTATATGAAGTGACTTTTGTTTCTCAGGGATACACCAGGCAGAAGTCCAAATTTGGACCACACATTCTGCTAAATATGACCCTGTAAATATCGTGCAATAAATAGCATGTGATACATGCACAACATAAAATATGTATACTCAATACCTCATAATCCGTCACTCATTTTAATTACCTTGGGTCTTGAAACTTTTCAGGATGCTTGATGAAAATGCAAATATTTGTCTGTCTGATTTGTCAGCTCAAGCTTTAAAGGAGATAAGCACTGATCCTCAGGGACAAGACCTGGAGGGTGGGGAAACCAAGGGGCTCCTAGAAGGAATAGGTGGGCTGTGTGAGATGGGGAACCACAAGAATGAATGCTGCAGCCATCTTCCTCAACAGAGTGACAGCAGCCCCAAGAGGGGTTCCCCTAGCCATAATTTAGGAAATATCCTCCATTCCATTATATATAAAGCATATATATATAAAGCATATATATCTCCAAATCTCACAAACTGTAAAATCCAGGACTAGCAGATAAATATTATGTAAAAATTCAGACAATCTTAAAATATGTATGGAAAGAAAACATTCTTTTCTAACTAGACTTATTCTATTTTCAAGTCTAAAATAGGTACATTGAAAATGTTGAATTTTACCTGTACCCCGTGATCCTGGAAAACAGTATAGGTTAAGAAACCCCCAGCCTTTGTTTTACTAACCAAGATCGCCTTAATTTAGTCCTAACTTTTCTGAGTTTAGACAGCTTCTCCTTGACTCCAGGCCCTTGGTTCCCTCCCCTTGGCTCTGACATAATCCAGAAAGAATGTGCTGCACCTGCTCCACCTCCACAGAAAGCTCAGAAGACACCTCCATGTGACATACCCATCCTGCCACCTGACCTCCCCTTCTGGAACTCTTCCATCAGCTCATCGCAGTCCTTAAAAACTCTCCTGCCATTTGCAGGAGGGATGTTGAACACCCTCTCCCCGCCATTGTGATAGCCTTCTGGGCTCTGTCTATATATATCACAACAGATTTCTTGTCTCTATCCCTCTATTACATAAACCTTCTGTTCTCACACACACACAGTAGATTCTGGTCTCTCTCTACTCTCTGTTGCATAAATCTTTATAGAATAAAGTCATATAGGATGAAGTCAACCCTGCTTGATTATCTACGTCTGGTGCAATTTTTGCTCTGTCAGTTAGCAGTTACATGACTCAGCTCCCCAAACCTGGTGATGTGCAAGGATTTCCTTCCCCAGCTCTCCAACAGAGAGACGGGACATGGTGCTTTTTCCCTCAAGCTTTCTAGATCCAGAGATTAAGTGAGATGTCCCCTCTCTTGGCTCTCTGGACCCTAGGTTTGCACGAAGAAATTACTCTACTGGAATTCTTTCCTGGTCCCTTTAAAGTTACTTTTTTTTTTTTTTTTTTTTTTGCTTAAGTATATGTAAATCCCATGGATAACTTAATCTGTCAGAGGACTTTCTCTCCTTTTCTTCCTTTCTTCCCTGCTGCCTACATCATTAGTAATTATGATAGTAACTCACTTCAAAATCTTCAGAAATGGAAAAATTTTACTAAAGGCAGCTTAGAACTTTGAGAAACTGTCTCATCTAAGAATTCTCCCATCCCATCACACTCTGCTCCTTCTTTCTCCTTTTAATCATTTCATATGTCCCCCTTCAACCCCTTTTTCCCTTCCACCCCTCTATTCATCTCTGCCAGATCATTCCCTTCCCACTCCACTCCCCCATCGCCCTATTGTTACTTGAGCTTTAGGCCCACTCTCCCCTTTGGAGGCTCGTGAGGGGCTTGGAAACCCCAACAACAACCACCTTGAGCTAAAACACTAATTGCAGACAGGTTGTATGCTTTATCTACTCAGATGGGCTTTGGAAACACCCAGAGGGCCACTTGGTTTCTCCTCAGTCCTTTACCCAAAATTTTGCCCACAGTGACCATAAAATTCTACATCATGGCAAAGGTTATCTTCACATTATCCTCTACAGTTATTGGTGAAGGTGCTTCATCCTTTACCCTGAACAGGTAACCTTCAATTGTCCCATCCACAGAAACATAGTCCTGGTAAAAATGTGAAGGTGGGCGAGATCAAGGGCCAGGTCTCTTACATAAACTAGTAAATTCTGAATTCATGTGTTTATGTTAGATTAATTTTAGAATTGAAGTTCAATTCCCTATTTGTGTCTGTCTATATGTTTATGTGTACACATGTTATGTATGTATAACATTTTTCTACTTCCAGATGATGTTAACAAATTAATGTTTAAATTCCCTTAAAGGAGTCTTATTCTAATTGGCTTAGAAATGAATACTTTTTCAATTAAATATTAAAATCCCAGAAATTAACGTCTAATTAGAACTTCTATTTCTTCCTATGTATATATATATAAAGTATCCTTATAAAAACCAACCCAAATGCTTTTTTTAAAAAAAATTCAAGTCACATAATTTAGGTAAATCTTTGGCAAAAGGGTCTAGTTTAATATTGTGTTTTTTATAAAAAGTGATGTCTTCTAAGTTATCATTGTTAAGTACAATAGAAGAATATAAGTTTATTCTACTCATGTATGTTCTTCCTAAACTTATACAGGTTTCCTGACAAGATAAGTTAGCATTACATCTGCTAGATCCCCAAGATGATAAAATATTTAAATTTGTGTTTACCCAAATGGAATCATTATAGTGATAAACTTTATTTACACACTAGTTATGTTTTATGCCAACTTAATGAGTTTCCACTATCTTTTTTGGTAGCTCAAAACCTTAGGCTTATCCTTAGTTAAGTATATAAGGTATAAAGGATGTGTTTTTGACAAGATGAAAGAGTAATCTTGTCCTAAAGTGAAATGACTGGTTATTCCAGAATGAGAAGAAGAAAAATGTAGGACAAAACTTGAATGGATATGGAAAGTTGTGAAAGTTTAGGGAGAGGAATTTTATATGTCATGGTCAGGGCTAACTAAGATGTGCTAAGTTAATTTACAAAATTTTTAAAGAGCTCTTGTATCAAACAATATACTCATGCAAAATTATAATTTGGTTTTCTGTTTGTTAAATGACAAAGTTTCTTGGATTATTGGTCTGTTTTTAATAAGATAGCATAAAAGCCTTCTCCTTTATGATTAATCTGTCTAGAAAGCAATGATACTATATCTTATCAGAATAATTCCCTGTGCTTTATGTTGACTTTGTCATGTCCTTTATTATTTAAGAGAAATGTCTTCTTATAAAATAACTAAGGTTTATTTTTTTTTAAAGAAAGGCAAATCCTCTTTTATAATCAATATGGCTAAATAGGAAGCCAAGTATTATTTAACAGTGACCCATGATACTATTTAACCACATATCCAAACCTTCTAACAAGTTTTGATATTTTGCTTTCCAGACATTAAATCTTCCTGAAATCAGCCTTAATCTCTCATTTGCTTGACTAAACTTTAGACAGACTTCTCCTTGACTTTAAGCCCATTACCTCCCCCACTTTGATCCTTGCAAAATACAAATAGAATATTTCCCATCTGACTTGAACAATAAACTCAGAAAGTTGCATAATGCTATCAACACATACCATTGCTTGAAATGATATCTCCTTGATTTCAAACTATCTTTGGGACTTTCCAGAGGACCCCTGGAAAACAGCAAAGGATATTTCACCTTGAAAAACAGAGGTGCTAGAAATAGTTAGATGTGTTTGATATGTTATGAGTTCCATGGGAAGCACTGTCAAATCAGAGATGTTTATCTTTCCTTGGTGAAACATTTATATGTTTCAGAAACTCTGTGAAATTCCTACAGATTTGCCAATATCCTCACCATCACCTGGTACTGCTCTGATATTAGGAAACAAAAATATAGTGTTACTCAAAATGTCAGTTATTCTTAAGTAAAATATTGCATTCCACAGAAAAAACAAAAACAAAAAGAAAAATGTCCTTCTCAAATGCGTTTTTTTTGTAATGAACACTGTTCTGGCTTGCTAATGCTGCCATTATGCAAAATACAAGGAATGGATTGGCTTTTATAAAGGGGATTTATTAAGTTACAAATTTACAGTCTGAAGGCCATGAAAATGTCCAAATTAAGGCATAAACATGAGTATACCTTCACTGGAGAAAGGCCATTGGCATCCAGAAAACCTCTGTTAGCTGGGAAGGCACGTGGCTGGTGTCTGCCCACTCCCAGGTTGCATTTCAAAATGACATTCTCCAAAATATCTAAGCATCAGCATCAGCAAAATTCTGCTTTCAAGGGTCATCTCCAAAGTCTCTCTTAGCTGCAGCACCAAGCTCATTCTATCTGAGCTCATATAGTGCTCCAGTAAACTAATGAGGACCCATGCTGAATGGGCAGGGCCACAGTTCCATGGAAATTATCTAATCAAAGTTATTACCCCCAGTTGGGTGGGTCACATCTTCATGGAAATAACCTCATCCAAAGATTCTAACCTAATAAACACTAATATGTCTCTTCCCACAAAATTGTATTAAAGAACGTAGCATTTTGGGGGACATAATAACCCAAACCAGGCAAACCCTGACAAAATCTATCACTTTTGTAAAAGAGTACATTAACCCCAGTCATTTTAAGTTCTTTTGTCATCCACAGGTATCTTGTTTTACTCTAAGGTGTCACTGAAACACTTGCAATCAGCTACAGGGTAGAGTGCTTCCCTTCAACCAAAAGGACTGTCTAAGATCCAAGGAAAGGACTGTGCCAGGTACTTTGGGACATTGACTTCTAAGGACATTGCTTAGGTAACTTTGAGACCATACTAAGGGACTCAGTTAGGATTTCCAGAACTCTAGTGGAGAGTGTGATGGGTTCCTGAGAGTGCTAGTACAAGACTGAGAGAAATAGGGATTAATTTCCTAGGACTGAACAAACTGATGGAGAATGATTATTACTGATTGTGCCAGTTTGAATGTATTATGTCCCCTAAAACGTCATTATCTTTGATGCAATCTTGTGTGGGTGGACATATTAGAGTTGAGTGGATTGTAATTCTTTGATTGAGTGTTTCCATGGAGATGCGACCCACCCAACTGCGGTTGATAACTCTGACTGATGATTTCCATGGAGGTGTGGCCCCACCCACTCAGTGGGCCTTGATTAGTTTACTGGAGCACTATATAAGTTCAGACAGAAAGAGCAAGCTTGCTATTGCCAAGAGGAACACTTTGAAGAATGCACTGGAACTGAGAGAGGAGCTTCAGCTTACAGAGACATTTTGGAGATGGCCTTTGAAGGCAGACTTTTGCTCTGGAGAAGCCAGGAGAGGACAAGTGCCCCAAGGGCAACTAAGAGTGACATTTTTGAGGAGCTGAAGCTTAGAGAGGAATGTCCTAGGAGAAAGCCATTTTGAAACCAGAACTTGGAGCAGACACCAGCCACATGCCTTCCCAACTAACAGAGGTTTGATGGACAACACTGGCCATCCTCCAGTGAAGGTATCCGATTGTTGATGACTTACCTTGGACACTTTATGGCCTTGGGACTGTGGCTTTGTAACCAAATAAACCCCCTTTGTGGAAGCTGGTCCATTTCTGGTATTTTGCATCCCAGTGGCATTAGCAAACTGGAACACTAAGGAAGTCTGTCTTCCCTCTGTTAAGAATCCTGACACCAAAACAGCTGACCTTTGCCACCACCTGCCAGTAGATGAGTCAATTGTTTTGTAGGAAAAACATCAACTAGAATCTTCAAGAAACATATTTCTTAGGACTTGCTTCACCCCAATCATATCTGTGATCCCCCTGAGTTGTTCTGTGATGAATGAATATCATTCATCTGAACAAAAAGGGGGACTGACAATGTTGGATTTTACATGAAACTTCTGATCCTGGAAACTTGCAGGTAAAGAAATCTGTCACACAGTGTGTTACTGTCCAAGACAGCCTTAACTTCCTCTTAACTTTTCTAAAGCTTGAGCAGTCTTCTCCTTGACTCTGGGCCCCCAGCCTCCCTCCCTTTGGCCCTACAGAATCCAGATAGAACCTGTTCCCCCTGCCTCCACAGTAAACTCAGGGGATAACTCCATGTGATGGACCCAGCCCACTGCCTGACCGCTCCCTCCAGAGCTCTTCCACGAGCTCATGCCAGGCCTTAAAAGCTCCCCACCCTCTGCTTCAGGGGACTTGAGCCCCCTCTCTCTCCCTATTGTGATAGCTTTCTGGTCTCTTTCTCCCTATTGCCATATCCTCTGTTCTCTTTCTATATATACCACAATAGATTTCTTATCTCTCTCTCCCCTCTTTGAAAGGGTAAGCTTTGATGGAAGTAATCTTTTTTCTGTTTATCATTGTCTGGTACAATTTTTTCTTTGACATTATATTTTAGATATTAATCCTTCCACAGGGAAGAGTGAGTTGTGAATACCCCTTTAATCCTGTGCCTTTTACTCATCCTTCCAAGACCTGTTGCACTCAGCTCTTGGACAAGTTTTGGTTTAGACTCTTAGTGTTAGTCAGTGTTTTCCCAAGTGCCCATTTGACATTTTTCACTATGAGGTTTTTCTATTTTTTTATTTTTTGCTGTTTCAGCCATGAAAATTAAGTTCAGGAGTAAATAAAAATTGTTTTTGACAATATGGCCTGGCATGTTTGAAGCATGGAATGAATATTCATTAATTATTATCCACTTGGTATCAATAGGTGAGAATGGCTTTGTTGGAGATCAACCCAAGTTTGAATAGATAACAGTGCTAAAAAGAAGTTTGAAAACAGCTCAGAAAATATTAACTTTTGGGGCTTTCTTAATAAGTGTCTGACCTTTATAGATGTAACAGACTGATTACTGAAGAGCAAATAGGCTTTTCTATATCCCAGAGATCTTTGGTATTAACTTTTCTATCACAATTTCTATCATCAGAGAGTTAGTATTTTGTTTTAATTGATCCAGGAGATTTCTCAATTGCTGTGAAGTTAGGGATTAATAATTGAGGAGGTAGGGATAAGCTATTTGCCCTTTATTTTCCCAGGTGAATTTTTAAAAAATTGCTTTTAAAAGTAACAAGGTCTGAAAAGTCAGAGGAAGGTATAAGAAATGTCACAGAGAAGTCAGTAGAAAGATTGATATAAAAATATTCCTTTTGCTCTTTCCATTAAACTCCCCAATGAATATGTGCCTGTGCCTTCTATAAATTAGTGATAAATTATATCTATTGGGGTTTAGGTAGTAGAAGCAAAAACTTTGAATCAGCTGCAAAGATATCAGATACATTACCTTTTCTCTGTGTCACAAAATGGGTCAAATATAGCAGAGTAAAATCTCCTTATATTTTTTCATGGATGATTCTCTCTCTCTCTCTCTCTCTCTCTCTCTCTCTCCCTCCCTCCCTCTTTCTCTCTCCTAGTTATAAGAACTGTCATTTTACTGGACAGTTATACCAGACATTTGCACTATATTCAAGTTAATGGAAGGAATCTGAAATGACTTTTGAGCAAGAAAAGGCATCAGTTATGTTACAGATGGATTGGGAAGATAGACTGTTGAGCTGGTCAACAGTGGATTGATCTGTCAATCATGTTTAATTTTCATGGAAGGGAAATTAGTAACCAGAAATCTAAATCATCTTCAAGTGAGGATAACAGAGATTATCACCTTTGTCCGAGGGCAGATGTAACTCTGGTACCATGTGTGTGTGAGTGTATGTTTGTCTGTGAGTGTGTGTGTGTGTGTAGCATATATGCTATATGGTACCTTGTGTTTTTTGTTGGCTTGTTTTACTGTTGTTTGTATGTTTGTTTTAGAATGTTTGGAGTGAATATTGGTAAAAGAAATCAGTTGCATTTCCAAGTGAAAATTACATGGTTTTAAGGAAGAGCAATGCATATGACATTCACCCATTCAATAATAATTTATTAGGCACTTAATATTTTTAGCCAGTGACTTCTGCAATCTCCATTACAATACAGGAGAAGATTTTGATCCAAAATTGTCATAACACAGTCAAGAGATTTTGTTTGTTAATAAATGTTTAACGAATTCACATGTGCCACCCAGATCTCATAAATGGCAGGATATTTGGTGAGCTCCATGAAAGTCAGTAGCAGTTCCCTCCAAGAAATCGTTCCAAGACCAGCACTGCTCCAGGAACAGTTTGATATGGGTCTGCAGTGCAAGAAGTATGGCATTGTGAGTAAGGGTTTAGTAACCACTATAGCAAAGGGATTTTGCCACAACACCCAAGCATTGGATAACTTTTCTTGTAAATCACTTTTACTGTATTTTACAAATGATCGACTAAAATTAAAACAAAAACAAAACAGCAAAACAAACAAAACTTGTCCTCCAAAAGAAAGTCTGAGAAGTTTCAGACCCCAGGATCTTGACTTAATCTCTTTCTTAGTATCCTAAAAAGATGTTTTGCTTGCTAAGTAGACCTTTACTTAAACCTCACAGCTTTCCTAAGGTGATTCCTTTCTCATTTTTTTGGTTTAGTTATATTGCCACTTTTATCCTTAAATACTGAAGGGAGATGTTTACAGTTTGTTTGCTCAATTAAAAAAAGGATCTTTTTCATCTCTATATTAATATAAAACTAAATAATATACAGCATTTGGTATTGAGGAAACGGTCTGTATAGATTGTGAGCTTTATATTAAGCCCAATGAATTTGAAACATGTTAAATTGCACTTGGAAAGTTATCATTCTATGTATATGTGCTATATTCCACAAATAAATAAATAAATAAATAAATAAATAAATAAATAAATAAAATGTTATGGGTATTCCTGAATAACTGAAGGGAAAATTGGGACTAAAGCATGACATTTGGTGCTACATGAAAGATAAACTTGCATGCCTTTTTAAAGCCTCTTTCGTGATGGGTCTTAAGTGTAGAACCTAGGCATGGGGGTAGGGGGAGGAGGAGGGCAATTCCAGGCATCATATTTCTTATTGGATTGAATGTTAACCTTACCAGTATCAGGACTAGAGACGATTAAGCCCCCAGTAGCCCAGAGGGCAGAGGCTGGGACTAGGCTAAATCCCTGATTACCAGTCACCCAGAAACAGCACATACAGTGCAGCAAAGAAGGCATCACAGTAATACTTAAATATATTTAAAATAATATTTAAAATCAAATCTGTGGAATAAGGTGAGCACAGAAAGGAGAGGAGAAAATGCAGAACAGGTCAGTACTTATGGAGGAAAGAGGAAAGCTGGGAACTGGACATTTTGGGGGAATGAATGAAAGGTGGAGAAAATACTTAGGAACAAGGCTAAGAACCTTGAACAGACAGAGTTGTCCTTCCAATCTCAGAGTAAGGTGTGGGCTTGGACACATTAAGAAAGCCAAGAAGCCAGACTGAGTCTGTGCCCTGTCTAATGACTTTATGGTCTATAGTTTTTTATGATATTTTCCTTATTTCTAAACACTGGTTCCTGGGCACACCAAGCGAACATGTTTATTATCTTCCTGCTCTTTGCTCTATTCCTGTACCTCACCCTTAACCCAACTCTGCATGGAGACACTCTGCGATGCTCCCTGGCTCTGCTTCTCCCAGTCTTAGACTGAAACTTCTATTCACTGCACCTGACAGCTGTATGAATGGCACCAAGTAGTTCAGGGAAGGAGAAGGAAAGAAAATCAACTCTACTTAAATAAAACTCAAGTTTATCATAGGATGAGAAATAGCTGAAGTTATCACATGCAATATCACTTTATTCTCTAAGCAGAGAAATTAAGGTTTGATTTTTTAAAAATACTTAAACAGGAGGTGAAACAGTTCTAATAAGAAGCAAGTTGTGCATTGACCACTCTTTAGTGGTTCTGTTATGTATAGATTCCCTATCAGCCTGCTCACACTGTCCTGTACACCTGGGCTCTTCGTACAATGCAGATTATTTTATAGTAGCCCTGAGGTATATCCTGTGATTCTGCTTTTCCAGCACATTCCCAGGAGATGTCAATCCACTGGTCTCCACACCACACCATCAGGGTTGGGGGTGTTAAACCAACATGCCTGTCTCAACCTTTGCAGGGAAGCCCCTGCAGAAAAAAAGTAATTCACAGCCTCCATTCTAGGCTCTCTGTGCAAGCTGTTTCTCACCTCTGCTTTTATTCTTTGTCTGCTACCAGCTGGCTCCTTCTCTAATCTACCACTTTGCCAGTTGTTTCAAACTTGTCAGCATTCTGGTCTTCAGCATTACCAACCATAGCAACTGCTACTGTTACCAAGCAAAGGCTTGCTGATCCACATGCACAGAAGTCAGTGACATGAAATTGGGATTTTGAGAGAAGAGCTTTAATGTGAAGTTGACTGGCAGGGAGACAGGAGGCCAGGCTCAAATCTCTCCTTGAGTTGGAAATGCTTAGGGTTTTTTATGAGATTAAACAAAGGGAGGTGGGGTTGGTGATGAAATCTAAATGGATATACTGTGACCTGTTATGTACATATTCAAATCAGGGAAGTAAGTGGGCTACTATGATTGGTTGTTTCTTTCAGTTACTGTTTGTAGGGAATAAATACAAATCTGAGAAACTCTTAAGATAACTGGGATAGACATTATCTAGCTATAAATGAGGGGAATGGGAAATACCTAGTTATAGCACAGTTAAAAATCATTCAACTACAATAACAAGGAAAAAGTTTGATAAATCATAGGCAGTAGTTTCAGGTTTTTTGCTTCAACACCCAGCAGCAACTGTTCAATGATTTCAATGCCCCCTCCCCCTCTGTTATTCTTGTTCTTTCCTCAGTCTTGAAAGATTCAGGGAAATAACTGCTCTGGTTACGTAAGGCTGGAGAAGGATGCTGATATCATGGGGTAGAGGAATAGAATTGGTTTGCTTGCAGTTGAAGGTGTTCATGAGTTCCTGGTTGTCATTCTTGGAAGGATGGTACCCCCGGGTTTCGGTGTTTAACCAACATAAGAATAATAAGGATGCTTTAAGTCCCTAAAAAATAACTTAGCAAGCAAACTGAAAATTATAAGTCCAAATAAAAGAAGTAGACGGATCATGATTAGTGGATTTACAAGAGAATATAACCATGTCATGTTGGGGAAATAACTTTTCTCAGATTCCAGATAGATTGCAGGGTGTTGATTCTATGTAGCCATGTTGGCTGGTTCATGGTTTCTGGATGTCCCTAGGGTTTTCACCAATATTGTTGCTTGGTGGTGGTTTGTGATATCTGGCTGAAACCTCCATAAGAATAACCTCCAGAATGACTTTCTGACTCCATTTGAAATCTTGTAGCCATAAAAACTTTATCTTGTTTTATTTCTTTTAACATTTCCCCCTTTTGATATAGATCTTTCTCTGAAAGCATCACAGATAAACATTTGATATTAATAACTCAGTGTTGGAGGCTCATTCCTGGGAGTCATGTCCCATGTGGTGGTGGTGGTGGGGGTGGGTAGTGAGTTTCTTTGCAGCATTTGGCTTAAAGAGAGAGACAGACAGAGAGAGAGAGAGAGAGAGAGAGAGAGAGAGAGAGAGAGAGAGAGACTACATTTGAACAATAAGAAAGTTTTCAGGGGGTGACTATTATGGATTAATTATAACTAGACTTAGTTTTGACTCATGCATTAATTATAATTAGGCATAGTTTCATCATTACAGAAGTAATTTTTGTAAGTACAAGCCTCAAGATTGAGTGCTTGACTCATTAGTATATTTCTTTTTATGAGGCAAGGCTCATGTTCTAGAGTTTATTTTTATGAGTTCCCCTGTTATAAGTTTAGATGTGGATGATTTATGTTTCCCCTAAGTGTGGATTTTAGAGTTGGACCTTGCAAAGTTCTTTGATAACAGTTTCAGTGAACTGGGAGTTCCTATTCCTTGAGAGAACAGAAGGACATTCCCAGGTGGGGACATTTAATAGTTCCATGCCTGCCTTCCCTAGTGCCTGAAGGGACTTCACAAATACTTTTTCACATTTTATGCCCAAATCCTTCTGAAAAGCATCAGAGTATTATATCAAACTGTTCAGAATACCAAGATCTCATCCTGTAGTCTAGGTTTCTTGTCAAATAAAGCTGAATTAAGTTGTTCAAATAAATTCATCAGACAGATTAAATCGGATAGTGTGCCACAAAATTTAAATTTTGGACAAAATAAATCTCTTTTCCTTTGGTCTCACACAGAAATTAAAGTCCCAAAATAGTGACACCCTCCACCTTGTATTTTGATTCATTTTTAGTCCTAACCAGATCAGCCCCATTCACATATCCAATTGAAGCCTGATGTTTTTTTCAGCTTTTTAAATAGCTGCTGTATAGAGTCATTTTTTAGAACTAATGTAGCTCCTTCCAGACCTCCAGACCTAGAGAACTCCAAGTCCGAGTCTCAAGTGTCACCATGGCACCCAAAGTTCCAGGGAGCTATCAGGTCACACACAAATTGCAAAATTTGGAAATAATAACCAAAGCCCAGGAACAAATTTGACTGCTGCAAGAGTTTACAATCCAGGCCCTAATTCCCTTATGAGCATTTTCCAAATGAAACTATTTCCAGAAACAAAAACATTTGATAATTAATTTATGTTCATCAACCATAGAGCATAGCTGAAGATTTTTCCAGTCTCACCTTTACACTTTTACCAGGGTTGGATTAATTAAAAAGTAGAACATAATTTGTGTACTTGCCTTGCTTCTTTTGAAGATGAAGTTCTGAACTGTACCTGACTACATGTACTTTCAGAGAAGAATCAGAATAAAACAATGTAACTGATAAGGAAATTTGATTGTTTCTGTGATGTGTAATTTTTTTAATAACTAAAAATACGACCATCAATATTATATTATCTTCTGATATCATGCAAATCCGTACAAGGACATTAACATGAACAGTGAGAACATTGTCAAGTCTCTAGGAATTTTATATAAGCCTTAAATATTTATATGAACATTTCACTCATGCAAATTCAACCAAAAAAGTTTAGAAAATCCCTTTTAATTTTAATAACACTTCCCATACAACTCATAATATATAAAATTAACCCAACTATTTTTATCACCTCATTCTCACAAGGTGAAAGAACAAATCTTTTGAAACCATTTGAAACAAAAACTGTTAGGTTTGAACATTATGTTAAAGAGAAAAATGGTTCACTGTGAAAAAATATTTGGTTCCCTATTTAACTAAAGTGACAATAAAAGAGTAAAATAGGGGTTACGATGATTGTTAGAAAAAGATTTAGTTCCTTTTAAAATGATGAGACTTGTGTTCCAAAACAATAAAGGATGATAAGGTTAAGATAAACATCAATGCGAGTATTCTTTTGATATGACATAGAATCTTTGTCTTCTAGGCAGAATACTCAGATGGTTAAGAAAAACTTTTTATAACCTCTCACCAAGATCATACCAATAAATCAAGAAAAAATCATTATCTTAACAGAGTGAAAGCCAAATTTTAATTTTGTATAAATACACAGTTTGATAGGAAATCTCTAAAAAATATAAATTATCTCATCAAATCTATTCAGCATTGACAAGGGAAAATAAAATTCATTTCCACAAACCCTTCACTACTTTCCATATCCACCCAGGCTTTGTCTTATACATTCTTGCTTCTCATTCTGGGAAAGCCAGTCATTTTACTTTAGGACAAAAACACACTCTTTTCCTTAACAAAGCACATCTGCATAGTTTACATGCTACACACCTTATACTTTACATGCCTACATCCCTTAAGTTATTAAAAAGTTATTTGAAACTGTTTTCAAACATCCTACAAAACAGTTATTCTTAAAATAAAGTTTGTAAAAATAACTCAATTTTGTTAAACACGAATTTGCATTTTCATCACTTTAAGGATCTAAAAGATAGGATGCTAGCTTATTTTATCAGTATACCTGTAGAAACATACCCAGGTAGAATAAAATTGTATGGTTGCATTGCACTTAACATTGATAGCTCAGAGGCAATAGCTATATTAGGGGATAGTTTTCAGAAATATTGCTTTCTTCAGTTCATCATTTTATCAGTATTTCAGTGAGATATATTTTGAATAATTTTCTAGAGGTAAGCAGGGAGGACTGGTTTAAAACCATGATTGAATTGCAGGCTTATAAAATCAATCAGCATTTTTTCATTCTTTTTTAATATTTCCAATAGAGTTGTTTGATTCAAAAGTCATCCTAGAAACACTAATAGGATTAGAATTTTCCCTGCATTTTTGCAGTTATATTTGCCTCATGGTTATCAGATTTTTCCTCCACATTTGCCTAACAATGACAAGGAATTTTAATGACAGCCAAAACCTTTGATAACAGTATAGTATACAGTAATTTCCTACTGCAAGAATTTTTTTTTTAATTTTTTTTTCTATTGGAGGTTTAGAACCTCTTTGTTTCCATAATATCCTAAAATTATGAATAACCCCAAAAGCATACTGACTTTCAGACTCTGGAAAATATACGATTGTTTAATCTTATTCCACGTATAATCCAGGAAAATCTTTCTGGAGCTCTCAAGGACATTTACTTTTACTTACTGGACCTTTTGAAATCTGGCAGTTGGACTTTATTCAATCACCCCCATCCTTTTGTCTTCTGTGGCTACCTTTGAAAAGATATTAGAAAAGATAATTCCAAGCTGGGAAATTACAGGACAAATCATGCAAAACATGATCTATTCTGCAAAATCCCCTGTCCTTATCACTGCTAATCTCCAGGCCCAGTGGAAAGAATTTTTCAATCAAACCTACACCTCTGGGTTTTCTCCCACACTGAACCCTTCCCCCACAGCTGTCTTAACTGGTTCACTCTGAGTCCGGGGTTTAAGAGGCCATGGAGGCAGGGATAGGTGAGACAGAGAGAATTCAGCCTGGACTGTTGAATTTGGTTTTAAATGAGGGGGTGGAACTTAGGACAGATAAGGTGGCCCTAGTATTGATCAGACCCATTTTGCCTTCATTTTAATTGTTTCCAATTATTAGATTTATTTCACCTGAAGATGTGTGCAGAAAAGTCTGCTGTTTCCAGAGGCAGCCCTGGCAGTTAAACTGAAAAGCACTTTGCTTTCTCAGAGGGCAAGGAGTTTTGGGGGGCACGCTGCTGCCTTCAGGAAGGTCCAGGCAGTTTCTTTGCAATGTCCAGGTTGGTTACAGTAATTACAAGTAATAAGGCCCTGAGCCCTGGTGTCTAGGTGTCTCTTTTTAAGGGGGGTGTTGGGGTGGGGGGCGGTGTTGGCTATTTAGCTGCTATTTTAGCTCGGGAGGACTTTTTTCTCAGTTTTTTTTTTTTTTTTGTATTTTTTTGTTTTTATTTTTGTTTTTGCCTTACAAATAGTTCTGTCTACTCAGATTTCTGCATGACTGTCACCAGCAGTCCTATAAATTAATTGGTAAAGGTCTGAGTATCCAGGCTCATAAGTCTGCAATAAGATTGAAAATTTTGCAAAGCCCACTGAGACTTGAGAGGATTTGGGAACTCTTATTACTCTAGAAGGGGAGCTAGGCTAAGCCAGAGCAGAGGAGGAATGCAGAAGGAGATCAAAGGATGCTAGAAACTCATCTACCCCAATTTCTGAGACTCTAGGAGTACTCATTTATAAATATATATGAAAGTGCTTGTTTATCTGTCAGCAATTTGTATCAAGCTCTTCTAAGAATTTTTTATTTGCTAATTTAGTATTACTGTCCAGAGGTAGGAAAATAAACATCAAACAAACAAACAGACACAAATAGAAAAGCCTTTAGCTTCAATTTACTCATGAGTCAGACACAGAAGCACAGAAACATAAAACTTATTAAACTATAATTTTTACTTCTTCTGTAAATTCTTATTCTGATACTAAGACATAAAACATTGAAAACATGGGATTTAATTCTATTTTTCTACCCTGTTATAGTACAAGTCTAATTGCAATATGATATTACAATTAAAAGATCCATTTTCTGGCCATCGTTCCCCAGATTCCAATTTATACTGGGGCCTGGCTGTGTTACCAAGGAATATCATCTTTTTCTTTTTCATTGATTTGTAACTAAACTTAAATCAATTATCCAGAATACATGCCAAGGAACTGCAGACAGATGTTCTATTAACATTTCCCATTGTTGTAATTATCCAGTGCCAGTAGAAGATTTCCTGGGGTAGATCTGCCTAGCAGGACTTGAACCTGACTTCTAACCCGTGTCAGCTTACCCAGAACCAGAACCAGGTAATGACTATCCAGGTTAGTCCAAGAGCTTCTCAGGCCCACGTTTATTCCCTATTAGCAGTAACTGAGAAAAACAACCAATCATAATAGGCCACTTACATCCTGAATTTGAATGTATGCATAACCAATCACAATGTGCCAATTTCAATTCAATCATCAACCCCACCTCTCCTTTTTTAATTCCATAAAAACAATAAGCACTTACAGCTCCGGGAGACAGATATGAGCCTGTCCTTCTGTCTTCATGCCAGTCGACCTGGCAATAAAGCCTTCTCTCCTCAAAATCCTGATATCATGGCATTGACTTCTGTGTGTGGGGCAGTGAGTCCTTGCTTGGGAACAATTTGGTGACCACAAAGGGACACTGAAAGTCCCCAGGTCCTTTCTTGCCCGAGGTACTACAACCCCAGTGGGGTGTGGGCTTCCCTCACTATTCTTAAGTGGTCTAGACAGCCACTTAAAAACGGCCACAGTTTTTTCTAAACACTCGACAATTGAATCCCCTTCATTCCCACTGGTACTGCAGGCATTATCTGGCTTCAAATGAGGGGCACAGGAAGTATCTGGTTACAGCTACAATAACAAGGGAAAAGGTTGATAAATCATAGGCAGTAGTTTCAGACTTTTAGCTCCAGTGTCATTGGCAACCATTCAACGATTTCACTAATAACAGGTACCAGTGCTTGAACACTGTGCAAAATCACTGTGCTATATGCTGTCCATATTGATTCTCTCTCCCCTCCTTCCCTGCTTTTATTTTTTTCTTTTCCATACGGCACATATTGTTTCATTGTGTATTTCTCCCCCAGGAATATAAAGTTCAGGAGAGTAAATCTTGATGTTTCATTTTAGTGTAGAACACTTCCAGGCACCTTAGTAAGCCATCAATAAATATTCTCCAAATGAAATGAAGAAATAAAAATGAGCAGCTCTGTGAATGAGAAAACTAAGCTTTAAATAATGCAAGGCACTGCTTTTGCAATAATTCTATCTTATTCCAAAATATCAAGCCCTTTCTGCTGTGCTGTAACTCATGTAATCCCACTTCCCGTCAAGGAGTTTGGTCCATCTCAAAACTGCTGATTCCTCCAAACCTAACCTACTGGTCAATAAAAACTATGGTCCTTAGTCGACTTCATGCAAGACTTCAACCCCATATATCTGGTGGACCACCTTTGGCATGATGTATAGGAGATGAAACTCCAGGCAGTGGCCTTGGAAATGGATCAGTATTTCCACTAGAGATTGGAAAAGTTACAACTGCCACCTGGCAGACTCTTTTTACTTCCTTGAGTATGGGTTCATTAACTGGAGGGGGGAAAATGACAGCTACTGCAGAGTTCAGAAAGGTAAGATGATAGGACAGCAAAAAGGAAATTGCATGTCACAATGATCATGAGAGAAGAGATACTTACCAAGAAAAGCAATGAAGCCAGAGAGATGGTCTTGGATTCCAATTCCAAACCTGATTTGATCCAAGTCTTCCTCCTAATATGGACTACCCCCTGGTACCTCCAGCTCCACATCCTTCTCCAGCTGAGGATTCCATGAGCTCCTAAGCATGAGTAACTTCAGTCTTTTTGAAGTGACCTCTTACATGAAACTCCAGAAAACATTTTCATTGAAGTCCTCAGGAGTTCTTTGAAGATTGTGGTAGAATATCTTTCTTCACTTTCTTCTTTTTCTTCTCCTGCTTCTCCTAGAACCACTTTTGAACATTGTTCATCCTTACTAATGCACTTAGAGTATTTTTTGTGTGTTTTTTTTCCTCTGATACATGTGTATCTTCGATCTTTAATTTATGCTGTGCTATCAAACACTTACCTAGAACACTTACCATGGTCATTTTTTAATAAATTAAAAAAAAATTAAAAAAAGGAAAAATTGTGTGAAATTAGGCTTGCACAGCAATGGTTTATTGGCAACGGAGTTTCCAGGTACAACATTATACAGCTTCTGGCTTCCTCTCTTCAGAGCTCACTCATAGCTCCATGATTTTATTGCACATGTACATTATGAATAGTCATTTCTTTGCCTCTCAGTGAGCTCCTAAAGGGCAGGGACTCTGCTTGTGGGATTACTGTCTCCCCAGTGTCCAGCTCAGTGTCTGCCCCATTCTAAGTGCTCAGTGAATTGTCAGGTTGTGATATCTCCTAAGCTGAATATGATGGTCTGAAGCTACATGTACCCCAGAAAAAGATCATGTTCTTAAAGCTAATCCGTTCCTGTGGATGTGGACCCATTGTGAGCAGGATCTTAAATTGAAATGTTACCTACCACATCCACGGGGGGTCTTAATCTGTTTACAGGAGTCCTTTATATGAGGATAAAAGACAGAAAGAAGACACAGAAAAAAGGCCAGAGAAGCTGAGAGAAGACACAGGAAATAGAGAGGAGGCCACTGAAGACAGAAGCTGGAAGCAATGAAACTTGGAGAAAAGACAGAGGCCAGCAGGCATTGCCATGTGCCTGGCCATGTGACAGAGGAGCTGAGGATCGCTGGTAGCTGGTTTTCTGGGAGAAAGCATTGCCTGTTGATGCTGTGCTTGTAAGTTAATAAATCCCCATTGTAAAAACCAGTCCATTTCTGGTATATCCATCAGCTTTAACAAATTAAAACACCGACTTTAAAGATTTGTTGAACCTACTGCACATATAGGAAGAAGAAGAGTGTGCAGAGATAAAAGATTCAGAAAAAGATGAATAAGACATGAAGGAGGAAAGAGATCCCCCAGAAAAAGTAGGCTAAATCTGTACAAAATATGGAATGTCATCATGTTACTTAGAAAGGGGGAAACAATAAAAGGGTCAGAAGAGGAACTGAAGGGCATAACATGGAAATGCATCAATTTAGCAAGGGAACCAAGAGAAGAGCAGAGGGACATAACATGTACACTCACTAGGAATCTCCACCATCAACAGAGCCTTAAACATCATGCATAGCCTAGGTGCAAAGGGCAAACACAAGCACATGTGGATGATGAGTGAAACTTGTTTGCCTAAAGAGACATTAGAGTTCAATGTTGAAACATATAATGTCAAGTTTATGCATCATTACTTCCTATCAAAATAATAAGATGCTTCTGCTGAAATTATGTGCTTTTTGGGGTATCTCATTCATTTATTCAAAAGATATTGAGAGCCCACACTATTCCAGGCACTTTCTCCATAGTGGAAATAAAAGGGTGGACAAAGTGTCAGAGCTTGCAGTTTTTCCAGCTCTTTGCAGTAGGAACTGACTCCATCAATAGATGCTTAGTAAGCACCAGCCATCCCAGGTCCTCAGATGACAGGGCTGAAGGACTTGGTCTACGTCCTCAAATCACTCACACTCTAGAAGGAAGGACAAATAAATGGTAAGGTGATTGCAGAGCAGAGGGGTTTAACCCAGCTCAGCCTTAGGAAACTGAGGTCGCTGCAGCCTTCTTGGCAGAGGATACACCTGAGCTGACTCTGGAAGGTTGGCTCGGTGCTGGCCATTCAGCTGGGGAGAGGAAGGTCTGGCAGAACAAAGGTTTCCAAGTCAGAGAAGCTTATATGTCTGACCTTTACAAAAAGTACGAGTTGAATATGAAATGTGTAATTTGATGGAAGAGTAAAGGGGCAGCTTCCTTTTGCTTGGTTTCATCTGTCTCCCCACCCTCTCTTTACCCTGAAGCCTGGTAGCAGAAGGTAACTCTGAGGTGCAAGGCGGGGGGTGGGGGTGGGGTGGGGGGTGTTTCTGCATGATGAAGATGTGCAGAAATTGGGATAGAATGAGGCACAGGAAGAATAGGAAAGAGAACGTCTGAGTATATTAATAAGTACAAAGTCCAGAGAAATCCAGTACAGCTGTGGATTTAGGAGGCTGAGTAGGCCATAAAAAGCTTAGCCATCTGTTTAAAAATAATACCTGGGATTTATAGTGCACATTGACCTCCAAAGAACCTTCCCTTGTATTTCCCCCCACTTCTCCATTCTGGGCAAGGGACATGGTGCCTGCCTAGGGGAGACCCTCCAAGGCTTCTCTGACCTTAGGTGAGGACAGAGAAAGAGATCACAGTGCCCCTGTCCATTTTCTACAACCTGAGAGTTTCCTTTTTTACTGAAGCTATAAGAGGAAGCTATAATCCCTGATGCATGCTACACACTATGCTAGACGCTTATGAAACATCTCATCCACAAAATAACCCCCTGAAATGTGAATTTTAGCCCCATGTCCCTAAATAGGCTCCTGAGAATCAGAAGAGCTAAGCAGCATGCCAGAGGCAACACAGCAGATGAATTGCTGAGTGAGGTCCTATATCCAGAATATCCAGAGAAGTCTGTATATTTTCCAACATAACATGCTGCTTCAACAAAAGTGAGGCCCAGGAATCTGGTGAAGACCATGGAACGTGCCAAATGGCTAAGATATAAGCAAAGATTATATGGCGATAATTTTTCCCCAAACCCTAAGACTTATCCAACATCAGATTTTCTTTGGAGGTATCATTATATAATAATCACGTGTATGTTTATGTGTGTATATGTGTGTATGTGTTTGTATATGTATCAATTTCTGCTGCACTCCCAGTCCTCTGGCTGATCAATCAAAGCCTGCAGAAAAAAAGGGCTCAGTTTGGAGAGTGAGAGAATAGTAAACGGAAGGTGCTCACCTTTGTATGACCCTAACTAGACCCCTCTTTGTGCCCTGAGCATACACGGGGAGAATTAGAATAACCTCAAATTCCAAAGACCTCCAGTAGCACAGATGAAAATCCTTGGGTAGGTTTCCTAGGGAGTTTGCATGTTGGAATGCATTAAATTTAAAAGGTGGCTGTAGAAATAACACCACCAAACTTAACATTACCTGCAAATTACTCTGTGAGTTAAATCAGCACTTTTCTTGTATTCAGTATATTATTTGAAGAGAGCCCATGCCCATTTGGAGCAACCCAGTAAATTTAATCAGTAAAGGTACCTTTTTAGGAAGACATAATATTTAAAGGCAAAAACATCAGTTTATAAATCAATGCACATTGATTTAAATGAGTAAGACCATTGCCCTCTGGTCAACCTCACTCAGAGGTTGGGTGGAGCAGTAACCCTTGCTTGGAAAGCTGTTCGCTCCGTATTTCTAAGCAGTAACCCAAAGGGGGATTCCTTCCAAAACTTAAATTACCTGCACGATCTTACAGTTGCAGAATTTATCCAGCTGCACCGTCTGTCCAAAGCCAAGTCAGAGAGGGGCAACGGGTATCATATATTGAAATGATGCTAATGATCTTGAATTCCAAAAACATTGGAAACATGTTGACAACAATTAGAATGAAAACACATTGAGAGAAACATGCTTTTTTAATAAGCAATAACGAGACATCCCTGCGAGGTTATGATATGAACTGGCTTGGTGCCAGCCAAGAGAGGCACTCCATTGATAAAAATATTGACGACTGGAGGCATAAAATCCCAAGGCAGGCACTGCTTTGGTGAGCATCAGCCACAGACAGGCTGGCACCCTCCAAGGCTAGGGGTGTGTTGCAAGACTCACTGTTGCCCTTGAACCTGCATGGCAACTAGCAACTGCTGCTGAAAGCTGCAGACGCTCCACAGACACCACATCAGAGCAGCTCCGGAGACCTCTCCAGTTCCTCACTGGATGAGCTCCTGGGCCTGCCTTGTCTTGCGGCCAATGGACTTAGAGTCTCTGTTATCCTCCACCTTTAGATGCATTTTTTGCTCTTTACCTGGTTATCGTGCGTTGGTTGTGTTGGCAGATTGTGGTTAAGTCAGCAAATAAATTGACTTGAGTTTCTGAACAATTGTCATGTTGAATTTGCTTTGGTTACTGACCCTCCTTGAGTCAGTACCTGGAAATGAGTCTCCTGTCTAGTGTCGCTTGCATCAAAAGAACAAAACCAGATTTTGTGAAGCAAAGCAGAACTTTATTCTTTGGCCAAACAGTGGAGAAAAATGGGCTCACTTCCTGTTCCAGTTTGCTAATGCTGCTGTTATGCAAAACATCAGAAATACATTGGCTTTTATAAAGGGGGTTTATTTGGTTACAGATTTAAAGTTCTAAAGGCCCCGAAAATGTCCAAATGAAGGCATCAACACAAGCATGCCTTCACCAAAGGAAGGCCAGTGGTGTCCGGAAAAACTCTGTTAGCTGGAAAGGCACCTGGTTGGCATCTGCTGATCCCAGATTGTGTTCCAGCTCCTCTCTCAGCTTCTGTGTGTTCCTCAAAATGTTGCTCTTGGGACATTTTGTCCTTTCTTAGTTTCTCTGGAGCAAACTCTGGGCTAGCAAAGTCTGCTTTCAGTGGCTGTCTCCAAAATGTCTCTCTCAGCTATTCCTTCCATTTGTGAGCTCTTTTATAAGACTCTAGTGATTAAATCAAGACCCACCCTGAATGGGCAGGGTCTATACCTCCACAGAAATAATCTAATCAAAAGTATTACTCACAGTTGTGTAGGTCACATCTCCAGGGAAACATCCAATCAAGAGGTCACACACTAATCAAAAAGATTAATCAATCTGCCCCCACAAGATTGCATCAAAGAATATGGCTTTTTCCTAGGGGCATAATATATACAAACTGGCACATCTCCTAAAGGCAACTTCTCATGGAAGGGAGGTGAGCAGTGCTCCTCTGTAGGGGTCAGGGGATGCACGTACAGGTGGCTGATGCAGGCAGGCAGTGGGCTTTCATCACTGGTTCTGATCATGCACAGAATGTGGTCAGGTTAACTATGGTCAACCTACACTGCACGTTTAGGAAACGGTGTCTAAATCCGACCCAGAGGTGGACAATTTACTACTATAATGAGCACAGGTAAAGAAAGGTCAAGGTTAGGAGCTCAGTGTACAGACTTTGGGAAGGGGATGTTCCCAGCTGAGGCAAGGCAGGAACTTGTGGCAGCAATGAGATGGGTTCCTGCTATTTCACTGATGGGGGACTTGGCGGTTCACTACAGAGAGAGATGGGGCAATGGCTGCTGGAGCTGCAGTTCTCAACAGCTGCTTGTAAGTGTTTGCTTGTGTTAATTTTCTGGAAATAAGCACAACTCAAGCAGAGACAGAAGTTAGATGGAACAACTTTTTTGATCAGACTTCATCCTGGTGACACTTTCAAGTGTGAATTTACTTTTGATTTCATCTGCTTGTAATTTGTTATGACAACTATGTCAGCATGACTGTGGACTCTGCCTGAAAAGAGCTTTGCTGGGGTCAACATGTTTTCTGCAATGAGATGCCACCATGGAAGATTTGAGCCATCTGCCTCAGGAAAAACAACCAAGGGACACTTTTGTGCAGCTCTTCTGCTTGTCCCCAGTGGACTCCAGATTTGTTCCCAGTGTGGTCCCGGATACTGGAATAGGGGCTTTACGATATTAATTTTTTAAATTTAATCCTTAAAATAATAACCCAGTGAAGTGAGTAGTGCCAGCTTGACAATGCAGTTAAGCACAGCCTCTAAATGCTAAAAGGGAACCCATATAGCCTGGTCTTTGAAGGGAAAGTTCTAGTGAAAGCTCTGCAGCATTGCAAAAAGCACATATTTGAACAATGAGGAACTGATGACATTGTAAAAACCCACCCCATAAGCTCCACCAAAATGTCTCCCACGGATCCCCACTTGTTCCAGGAAAAGATCAGCCACAGAAAACCCTCTGCCCCTAGCACTCACTAATCCTTCCTTTTTTTGAAATGTTCCCAAACTTCTCAATATCCTCCTGCAGCCAACAAGCACTGCCAAATATACCAAAGACCAATCAGAAAGTCTCCTCATTTCCAAAAATCCTACCCCACTGGGACACCTGCCAGTCAGAGGATGGCTCGGTATTTCCCCTCTTCTCTAGAAACTCTATTCTCCTTTCAAATACCATTGACCCTCTGCAGAAACAAAAGTAATAGCAGAAGGGTCTCCTTGCCACAAGTTTATACAAAAACAGCTTTTGTCAATTTTGTCTCAGACTTGGTATTTGTGCTGGTTAAATTTTTTCTTTAATGAAATTTATTGAAATATATTCATACAACATACAAACCATCCAAAGTATACAATCAATGTGTGATGGTTAATTTTATATGTTATCTCAGCTAGGTAATGGTGTCCAGCTCCTTGGTCAAGCACTGGCCTAGGTGTGGTTGTGAACATGTTTGGGAGATGGGATTAGCATCTACAGCCAGCTGACTTTAAGTAAACGAAATTACCCTCCATAATGAGGCGGGCCTCAACCAATAATTGGAGGCCTTAAAAGCAATAATTAATGATTCCAGAAAGAAGAGAAAATTCTTCCTCAAGATCTCACCCTCTGCACCTTCCCGAGTTCCCAGACTAAGGAAATTCCTACTAGAATCTCCAGCTCTTGGCCTGCCTTATAGAATTTGGACCTACCAGCCCCCATAATCCTATGAGCCAATTCTTTATAATGAATCTCTAATATATATAATAGACATATATCCTGTTGTTTCTGTTTCTCTAAAGAACCTTGACTGATAATTTTGTCTTTAATAGCAATAAAGAGTTTGAGCAGAGAAAGAGTGCCTAAAACGTGGCCACTACCTTTCTTCAGTAGTCTAAATAAATAAACACATCTATAGATAATAAGCAAATCAGAAATCATCAATTCAGCCTTCTGTCTGTTGTAATTGATCAGTGATATTACTTGAATATGGGTTTGGTTGCTCCTTAGGCTGGCAGGGCAGTGGGACTGGTGGATAATTTGAACAGTGGCTCGGCTCTGAATGGTGGTGGTGGGACCACTTTTATGGATCCTTGGTGCTGTATGAGGTTCTGAACTAAGTGTAATCTGTGTCACAAAGCTCAGCCTCAGGATTCTTGCAGCAAATCAGTACTATTTCCTCCAATAGTCTGAGAAAGTGGGGACTCAGAGGCTGAAGCCCTTGTCTTTGTAGAAGGGGCACTTCCCTAATCTGGGTTCATCACTTGGCATGCCCAATAGAAGTCACACAGAACCAGGCTAAAGAAGAAAAGATGGTTTATTTACAGAGATGGGAGTTAGGGGAAGCTTTCCTAAATCTGCCTCCCTGAAGTGTTTCTTCAATTGGATTTTATACCCAGAGACAAAGAGAGCTAATCATTTAATTAACATGTAACAAGAGTGATATAAGAAAGGCTTAGCTGTATCTGGGAGGTTTGGGGCAATCTCCCCTAAATGATTCTTTAATTGGCTAAAGCCATTAGAGACAAAGGGAGTTAATCATTTTAGTTAACCTGTAACAGGTTTGGAGAATTTCGGTAATTTAGTTATTTCCTGTTTTCTTCAGGAACTAGGTGACACCAGTGAAAGGTGCAAACTTGACATTTACATATTGTTGCAGACTTTACATCTTGTTTTCTTTGTGAGACCAAGTCCTCACCCCCGCCCACTTCCCGTTCCAAAATTACATTCCAAAGCTGCTTCAGGTTACATTCCAAGGTTAATTTATAATTTCCTGCTTGCTTGACAGTTTTAAGATTATATTTAAAAAGTCACTGTTAGGAAAGGTGAACTCACTGCCCTCCCCCCTACGTGGGACCCGACTCCCAGGGGTGTAAATCTCCCTGGCAACGCAGAATATGACTCCCCGGGATGAATGTGGACCCGGCATCGTGGGACTGAGAGTATCTTCTTGACCAAAAGGGGGATGCAAAATGAGACGAAATAGTTTCAGTGGCTGAGAGATTCCAAATGGAGTCGAGAGGTCACTCTGGTGGACATTCTTATGCACTATATAGATAACACCTCTTAGGCTTTAATGTATTGGAATAGCTAGAAGTAAATACCTGAAACTACCAAACTCCAACCCAGCAGTCTGGACTCCTGAAGACAGTTATATAATAATGTAGATTACAAGGGGTGACAGTGTGATTGTGAAGACCTTGTGGATCACACCCCCTTTATCTAGTGTATGGATGAGTGGAGGAATGGGGATAAAAACTAAAGGACAAATGGGGTGGGATGGGGGGATGATTTGGGTGTTTTTTTTCACTTTTGTTTTTTGTTCTTGTTCTGGTTCTTTCTGATGTAAGGAAAATGTTCAGAGACAGATTGTGGTGATGAACACATAACTATGTTATCATACTGTGGACAGTGGATTATATATCATGGATGATTGTATGGTGTGGGAATGTATTTCAATAAAAATGAATTTAATAAAAAAAAAGAAATTAACAAAAAAAAATGGGCATGTGACTACCTTCTCACAAGAGGATCAAATAAGGTAATATATATGTATTTTATACATGTGTAATCATAAAGGACCAAGATGAGAGGGTTCTCTTTGGATTACCCTTGGGGCCAAGGTAGGTTCTGGGGAAAAAATACTATAGTAAAACCTCAGTTACCTTGAATATGAGGGAGATCTCATTCATTGAATCATCTGATGAAATTGGTTAACTAGAATATCCTCTACATTTCATTACTGGTTGCTGTTCAGTGTAAAGTGTCTGAATGTACTCTCTTAACCTTAGGAAGTCTTGTATACTGCACATATTTGAACTGATTTATTTTTTGATGACTGAGGACATTTGGATTTATCAGAGCTATCATTCCAAATGCCAGTTTTTTAAGTGTCTGAACTAAATGGGTATCAACTCCCCACAATATACCTAAGAAATTGTTTTGATGAAGTGGGCGCAGACAAATTCCATGTATTTGAGGGTCCCAGATAATCAGAATAAACTTAATTGAGATTTTACTGTCAAAAAAAAAAAAAAAAAAAAGTCACTGTTACACATAGAGTAACATGACTTATGAACATTGTTTTCTAGGGTACCCCATCTTCATCTAGTTTAGACCCAAGATCTTGCATCAGTTATAGAAATTGAGATGTCAGTCTGTGATGCTTCCAAGTTTTTTGAAGCTTTCTCAGTGCCTTTGTTTAGCAGAAAACTCACCATTCATGCAAATCCCATTCTGTAATGAATTCCACCCAACCATTCATTTTTATAGGCTTTTTCACACAAACATACTGCAAAGGTGTTTCACATTTGTGCCCTATAAATCATAATGGTAGGATGATGTTTTCTTTTTTCCTAGATACTTTGTTTTTTCTCATACCTTCCGAATTGTTATTAAATCAAACAAATGTTTACGGGGTTTGATGGAATAAGGCAAAAAAGACTAGATACCCTCCTGTATGCTAAGGGGATGGTTAAATGAATCATTAAGATCCAGCCTTGTAGACACATTCACACCTCATACAGATTCTAGGGAAAGATAAAGTGCAGAATATACATATGTAGATTATGCAAATAAACTTCCACTCTTGAAATTATATTGTTTGAAGTCATAAAAGGTTAAATGCTATTTGTTTAATTTTACTTTTTAAATGGAGATTTCATTGGTTTTGTGGAAAGCTTTTGCCTATTATGAAATCTGGGAGCTTTACAACTTCCATTCATCAAGGCTTCACATACTGATAAGAACAAGAAAGGCCTGCAAATCAGACCAGACATTTTGAAAAACACTAGGGTCAATTAAGTTGGCTCTTGAAACCTTACAACTTGATTTTCCTTGGTTCTTTTGCTTCCCCAGTATAGTGATCAAGAAATAGCTAATTTTTAGCACTGAGTTAAGTGGATTGGTGTTTTCACAAGCAGATGGATGCAGGCAGTTAGCTATCGAAAGTGAGAATAACAGTGCAGTCCCTGTGTAGAGAAAAGTAACAAGGAATGATTAACCTTGGCCGGTTGGAGAGCTAGAAAGAAGATTGTGGCAGTGAGAGGAAGAGTGTGATGAAAAGAGGAAGGTTAGGCAGGCGCAAGACCTGTAGGCTTTGCAGGTACAAAGTCAAGGTTATTTTTATTCTAAATACGATGATATGCCCTTGGGGGTTGGATCAGTCAAATTCTCAATAGGAAATATATAACACTCTCAGAAATGTTCAAGTTCAAATTAATGAATGAAGGAACTTTTTAGAGATGTGAGCCAGGAAATGGCAATGAATGCTGTGGCTTCAGGGATTAGCAGTGGTTGGAAGATTTACCACCCCTTGGCATGAAGGTGAAAATGGAGTGGCAGCTATTACCATCCTCAGTTAGGTCTAGAGTTATGGAAGAAAGCTGCCAAGCCAGAGAGACAGCTGTCCATGAATGAACAAAGGAGAAAAAAAAAGCCAAAGGAAGATATAAATACGAGAGGGTAAGAAAACAAATACCTTAGCCTGTCTTTTCTACCCCCCTACAAGGGTTTGTTAGTGTCAGAAAACAAGGTAGTCTCTGTGACGTCATCCATACAGCTCCCCTTCACAGGGGACAGTGCAAGAGAACTGTGTGAAGTCTGCGAAAGACAAATTGAAGTTGAGTTTGCAGGCCACAGAATTTTATTCGGGACACCAAAGTTTTGCTGCAGCAAAAGAAACCAGAATGGAGGTAGTTTCAGTGTTGTAGGGATGGCAAATGACTTCTACAGATACAGACAGGAAGTTAGCTTGACTCCTGCAGATTGAACCAGGGCCTGTCCATCTTATAGGTATGGGCTTAGGGCAAGTGGACTTTATTTTCTATTGGGTCAAAGGTAAAGAATGAGGGGCTTGATTGGATCTCTGGGTGAACTGCCTTGGCAGGGATTTCAAATTTCAAAAGATAAAGAGGAAACTCCAGAGGGAGTGTTTGTGTGTGTGTGTGTGTGTGTGTGTGTGTGTGTGTGTGTGTGTGTGTGTGCGCGCGCGCGCGCGCGCGCGTGTGTTTGCCTCTGACTGGGCCCAGTGCTATCTCTATTCAATTTTTTTCAGGCCAGTGTTGTATTCTCTGCTTCGGGGCATTTTTATCCAGGTCAAGAAGAATGATCTTGGGAGAAAAAGTCAGCAAAGACAGATGAAAAAGACATATAAATAGGCAGCTTGACTGGGGACCCTTAAACATACTGAGTATATATTTTTTTCATTTTCTCAGACTATTCCAATGCATAGTAATGTTTGGGAAATGCTAACATAGTGTAGACACTGCAAGTTGTGCAGACCCAAAAATAAAGTTTTGTTGTGGGCTCTGTTGACTCTGCAGTTTTTATATTACCTTACTGAAACTCATTTTCTTATCTGTTAAGTAGAGCGGAGGACATGTATTCTATGGCTGCTACAAGGAATTAAAATACTGAACTTAGAGTAATTAGTGATATTTAGCATATCTTAGGTCTCTATAAATGTCAGTTGCATTAAATGACAAGAAATAAAAAATAAAATAGGACATACAGTCTTCATAATTTTGTGATAGCACTTTGAAAAAAAATAGAGTGGAAGTTATTCACAATTCAACCCACTGTTGAGTGAGGATACCTGGAATATGCTAAATAGTATGGATGAGAATCAATAAAGTGCTCTCCAACAGCCTGCCCCCGTATAGGACAATGTAATCCATGTCCTGAAGAAACTTTTTATCGATAACTTGAATAATGTTAGAGAAAGCACCTTCAAATGATTTTCAGATGACGCTGAGCTGCAAAATGAGGACAACGAGCAGGAAAATAGGATACCCAGAGAGCCAAAATAGACAAACTAAAATTCAACTGGGATGCATGTAATTTTCAGTACTTGGGCCCAAATAATCAAATATACATTACTGATGAAATTCTGTAATGAAGGATAATTTAATTGAAAATTTAAAAAGGAAGAGATTTCTGGTTTCAACTCCAACATATAAACATCTTAGAAATTATCAATTTCATACATATAAGACAAAAAAAACTGAACAAATTGAAAATTAATGATTTTTCTTGGACCCACTGGAAAACTGTGGTCACAGTACAAGCTACCACCTCCAAATCTGGAAAGACGCCAAATCCAGAGTCACAGAAGAGATCTGCTTATTGGGAACAGGAAGGTGCTGAGGAGACATTTAAATGGTAACTTTGAGAAATAGCTGGAGGTTGAGTGAGCACTAGCATGATAATGAAAATTCCTGGGCCTCACATTCTTTTATGGGTTTTACCTCTAAGAACAAAAAGAACCAAAAGATATCCCCTCCTACTCTGGTAATGGGGAAGAAAGAGCAATCTTGTATGTTCTTCATAAGGAACTTGTACTCTCTGGGAGAAACACTTTACCAGAGCCTTATTCCACTGGGGAAAGAGCATTTTTCCCACTCCAGGACCCTCTAGCTTTCCTGTGTCACCCAAGGGGGAGATGGCAAAGAAACCCTTGTTGAAGTGGTAACCCAGAGACCTACATCCACTAAAAGACTGAGGTTGAAGTACAAGATTATAGAATTCATCCTTTTGCAGGCCCCTACCGCTGCACCAGCAGGGCCCGAGTATAACAGTAGATTACAGCTGAAAGATTTGCAAGAAATTGACTCTATCTTGCAAAGGTTTGTTAGGAAGGTGTTCCGGTTTGCTGCCATTTGCAAAATACCAGAAATGAATTGGCTTTTTTAAAGGGGGGTCATTTGGTTACAAAGTTACAGTCTTAAGGCCATAAAGTGTCCAAGGTAACACATCAGCAATCAGGTACCTTCACTGGAGGATGGCCATTGGCGTCCAGAAAACCTCTGTTAGCTGGGAAGGCTTGTGGCTAGTGTCCACTTGCTCCCAGGTTGCATTTCAAAAATGGCATCCTCCAAAATGTTGTTCTTGGGGCATTTTGTCTTCTCTTGGCTTCAGCTCCTCTTCAAAATGTCACTCTCAGTTGCTCTCCAAAATGTCACACTTAGCTGCTCTGTGTCCAGTGTTCCAATAAAGACCCACCCTGAATGGGTGAGGTAACACCTCCATAGAAATAATCCAATGGAAGATCTCCCCCACAGTTGATTAAGTCACATCTCCATGGAAACACTGAACCAATAGGTTTCAACCTAATCTACACTAATAAGCCTGCCCCCACAAGATTCCATCAAAGAATATGGTGTTTTGGGGGGCATAGTACATTCAACCCAGCACAGGAGGCTAAAAGACAACAGGGGAGAGAAAAACAAGAAAGAACCCAAGAGGAGTTAAAAGATACTGGAAGTAGAGCTACAGCAAAAGTCAAACACAGCTCAGCTCGTAACAAAATTAACAAAATCTCAAAGTTAAAGTCTATTTCCTTTGTTTCAAATGATATGTTATATTCCATGTAGCTTTCAAGAAAAATTAAAGTAAAAACCAAAAAGATAAGAAAAAACATCCCAACAAAACAAAACAAGCATCAGAACCAGATTCAGATATGAAACAGGGGTTGGAATTATTAGAGAGGAAATCTAAAATAACTACGAAAATTGTATTTTGAGCTCTAATGGAAAAAATTGACAGCATGTGAGAACATATGGATAATGTAAACACAGAGATACAAATTTTAAGAAAGAATCAAATGGAAATGCTAGAAATCAAAAATAGCATAAGGGAAATGAAGAATGACTTTGATATAGCCATCCATAGATTGGACATGGCTGATAAACAATAAGTGAGATCTAAGATAGGGCAATAGAAACTTATCAAACTGAATACAAAGAGTTAAAACAAAACAAAACAAAACAAACAGAATAGAATAACCAAGAACTGTGGGACAATTACAAAAATTTTACTTAAATATAATGAGAGTAACAGAAGGAGAAGACAGAGCAGAGAAGAAGAAATATTTTAAACAATCATAATGGAAAAATTTCCAAAATTTATGACAGATATAAAACCACAGATAGAGGAAGTTCAGAGGCATCAGGCAGGATGCATACTAAAATATCCGAACCCAGGCATTTCATATTAAAACTGCAGAAGAACAGAAGCAAACAGAAAATCTTGAAAGAAGTCAGAGGGAGCAAACAAACAAAAAAGACTTTGAGGACAAAGATTGTTGCCAAGCAATGTGCTCATTGCCCAGCATGCAAAAAAGTAAAGGCCCTGGAACCGGGATATCAGGAAAAGACAGATATTTTATTGTGAGGCAGCCAGGCATGGAGACAAGAGGTAAAAACTCATATCTGTCCTCTGACTGAAAGAGGAGTAGGTTTGTATGGAAGTAGGGTAAAGGTGATTCTGGAAGGTGGGGGTGATATGACATGGATTTAGGGCATAGGAGATGATGCCTGGTCATTCATTACATGTTCAGAAAATGGCAGCTTCAGCATGACAGGACAGTGGAGTTTTAGGGTTTATGTATCATTGGTAACTTTAGGTTACTTTAGGTTAGATGTTTGCTGTCTTGTGCATGTGTAGATAGTGGTAATAGGGACTTTTTAATTTTGTCCTGCTTAAACCAGTTGGGAAGGAAGAAGTTAAAAAATAGGAACAGGCTGTTACTAAGAGGTGGGATGATTTCTGTAGACTGTACTAGGGTGGAGTGGAATAAGGCAAGGAGAGTGGTTCAATAGAAAAAAAAAAAAGACAGACATGGGTGGGAGGGTTTGAAATAAGAATCGGGAAATTACCATGAGAAACCACACATGCAAAAAGAGTGCAGGTTGGGATATTTACAGTATTGAAATTATAAAAACTACCAACCTGGAATTCTGTATCCAGTGAAAATCCCCTTCAAAAGTGAAGGATAAAAACTTTTTCAGACAAACATTAGATCTGCCTTACAGGAAAGAATAAAAAAAAATGTTCCTCAGAGAAAAGAATAAAGCTATAGCTCCACAACTTGGATCTACATAAACAAAGAACTTTAGAGAAAGAATAACTGAAGGTAATTTTAATTTTTTTTTCTTAATTGACCCAATAAATAATTTTTGTTCAGAATAAACTCACCATAATACATTGGGTGATTATTGTTTATGGATAAGTGAAATGAATGATAGCAAAATATTATAATGAAGGAGAGGGAAGAATTAGAATAAATCTATTATAAGACATCTACCCTCCCATGCAATGGTATAATGTAATCTGAAAGTGGACTTAGACTATATTGCAAAATGTAGGGCAACCACTAAAAATATTTTAAAATGATGTCTAATTGATAAGCTGAGAAAGGAGAGAAAAGGAAATCTGTAAAATGCTGAAGTATAAACTGAGAAGTCACAGAAGGTGTGCTGATTTGAATCTGTTGTGTACACCATTGTGCCGGTTTGAGTGTATTGTGTCCCCCAAATGCCATTATCTTTGTGGTCTTGTGGGACAGACGTTTTGGTGCTGGTTAGATTTGCTTGGAATGTGCCCCACCCAGCTGTGGGTGGTGACTTTGGTGGGATACTCCCATGGAGGCGTGACCCCACCCATTCAGGGTGGGCCTTGATCAGTGGAGCCATATAAAGCATGCTGACTCAAAGAGACTGAACGGAGTGCAGCTGTGAGTGATGTTATTTGAAGAGGAGCAAGCTTGCTAGAGAGGAATGTCCTGGGAGAAAGTCATTTTGAAACCAGAACTTTGGAGCAGACGCCAGCCATGTGCCTTCCCAGCCAACAGAGGTGTTCCGGATGCCATTTGCCATCCTCCAGTGAAGGTACCTGATTACTGATGTGTTACCTTGGACACTTTATGGCCTTAAGACTGTAACTCTATAGCCAAATAAACCCCCTTTTTATAAAAGCCAATCCATCTCTGGTGTTTTGCATTCTGCAGCATTAGCAAACTAAAACATATTTTGGTACCAGAGAAGTGGGATGCTTTTGCTGCTGAGTTTGCAAATACCAAACATGTTAGAACAGCTTTTTAAATGGATAAGGGGAATATCTGGAAGAATTGTGAGGCGCTTGATAGAAAAGGCCAAAACTGCTTTACCGAGACTGTTTGTGGAAATATGGACTCTAAAGATACTTCTGATGAGGCCTTGAACAGAGATGATCAATGTGTTGCTGTGAACTGGAAGAAAGGCGAACCTTGTTTTAAAGTGGCAGAGAATTTGGCAAAATTGAATCCTGGTGTCAGATGGAAGGAAGAATTTAAAAGTGATAACCTGGAATACTTAGCTGAGGAGATCTCCAGACTATGTGTGGAGGATATACCCTGGCTTCTCCTTGCAGCTTATAGTAAAATGCGAGTGGAGAGAGATAAACTTAGGACTGAACTCTTGGGTTCAAAGAAACCAGAAGCTGATGGCTTGGAAAATTACGAGCTTCCAGGGGGTGGAATCCCAGAAGCTACAGCCCAACGTGAGGATGTAACCAAACATGGAACCCAGCCACCATTTCAGTACAAGCCAAGATTGGAGATGGAATTATACAGAAAGGATTTGTGGAAACTCCTATTGTCTGATGGCTTTGACCCCTGTGTGCTTCATGTGAAGCCAACAGAATTTTTGCGAGAACTTTATAGACAGAGCCGCTGCCAGTCTGGACTGGAGGAGACAGACAAGGAACAAATTGCAGGAAAAATTTCTTCAAAGACAGAGCCATGGAGGTTGAGGTCTGGAGTCAAGAGGCCTTGGGCTGGGAGAGTGGACCAGCTCACATGCATGGAAAGGGTGAGTTTGCCCCGGAGGTCGAGGGTGGGCATTCCACCTTGATGCTCTGGAAGAGTTTTGCCACCCGAGGTGCCAAAGAGGGTGGAGTACATTCCCAGGGAATTGGGGAGAGCCTGGCTGCCACCACACTGTCCTGAAGGGGTTGAGCGTGTGCCCCGGAGATGGAAGGGAATCCGGGAGCTGCCCTGATGTTTGAGGAAGGTGGGGCTGAGAAGGTGGTCTCCCCAATGTGTGGGTATGTTGGAGCACTCACCTAAGCATTTGGAGAGGAAACGGCTGCTGAAAAGGCCCTTAGGAAGGGTTAGGCTCCCGCTCTCTCAAGCCCCAAGGATGCAACGTCGTTCTGTAAATGACTCTCAGACTTTGAAATCTAATGGAGTTTGTCCTGCAGGTTTTAGGAACTGTTTTGGTCCTGTTAACCCTGTTTTCCTTACTCTTTCTCCTTATGGCAATGGAAATGTTTATCCTATGAATGTCCCTCCTTTGTATATTGGAAGCATATAACTTGTTCTAAGTCCAAAGATCCAAGCTAAAGGAAAAGTATGCCTTAGGACTGACCACGCCTATATTTGATTTTGATGGGATTTTGTACTTAACTTTTGTTACTGAAATGGTTTAAGTTTTTGTGATCTTGTGATGAAATGAATGTATTTTGTATTTGGAAAGATAATGTCATTTTGGGGTCCAGGTGGTGGAATGTGCCGGTTTGAATGTATTGTGTCCCCCAAATGCCATTATCTTTGTGGTCTTGTGGGACAGACGTTTTGGTGCTGGTTAGATTTGCTTGGAATGTGCCCCACCCAGCTGTGGGTGGTGACTTTGGTGGGATACTCCTATGGAGGTGTGACCCCACCCATTCAGGGTGGGCCTTGATCAGTGGAGCCATATAAAACATGCTGACTCAAAGAGACTGGACGGAGTGCAGCTGTGAGTGACGTTTTGAAGAGATGCAAGCTAGAGAGGAACGTCCTCGGAGAAAGCCATTTTGAAACCAGAACTTTGGAGCAGACTCCAGCCACGTGCCTTCCCAGCTAACAGAGGCTTTCCGGATGCCATCGGCCATCCTCCAGTGAAGGTACCCGATTACTGATGTGTTACCTTGGACACTTTATGGCCTTAAGACTGTAACTGTGTAGCCAAATAAACCCCCTTTTTATAAAAGCCTATCTGTCTCTGGTGTTTTGCATTCTGCAGCATTAGCAAACTAGAACAACCATAAAAGACTACATTCTTTTAATCCAATCTTGTGGGGGCAGACCTATTGTGGGTGGGATCTTTTGATTAGGTTGTTTCCGTGGAGATGTTACCCACCCAAATGAGGGTAGGACATTTTGATTAGATTATATCCCTGGAGATGTGACCCTGCCCATTCAAGGTGGGTCTTAATTAGTTTCCTGGAGTCCTTAAGAGAGCACAGAGAGAGAGAGAGGAAGCTCAAAGATGTGTAGAGAGATAATGCCCAGAGACATTTTAGATTCAGCCATTGAAACCAGAACCAAGAGAGAAGCTAAGAGATGAAATCTAGAGTTTGCCCTGAAGAAGCAAAGAGAGGACCCCCAGACACAGAGAGACAAGCAAGGATGCACAGGAGGTAAGAGTGAGAAGCTGAGACAGAATCCCAGGGACATTTTGGAGAAAGCAATGGGAACCAGCACTAACCCTGAGAGAGGTCCAGCTGACTTTGGCCATGTGCATTCCCATGTGACAGAGGAACCACAGATGCCAATGGCCTTCCTCAGAGAAGGTATTGTCCTATTGATGCCTTAATTGGGACATTTTCATGTCTTTAGAACTGTAAATTTGTGAACTAATAAACCCCCATTGTAAAAGCTAATCCATTTCAGCTTTAGCAAACCAGAACAGAAGGGACTGTTTAAAAAAAAAAAAGTGCAATGGAGAGCAAACAGTTAAGAACATGGTATATATTTGTCTAAATGTACCAATAATCACTTTACAGATGAATGGTCTAAACATTCAAAGTTAGAGATGTAGGTTGAGAGAGTAGATAAAAACACAAGACACAAATATATATTGTACTCAAGAAACTCACTTTAAGTAGAGAAGAAGATGGAGGCATAGAGAGGAGTGGAAGTTAGTTAGTCCCCCTGTAATAACTAATAAACAACCACGAACAACCAGTAAATAATCTGGAATAACTGCTGGGGGACAACTGTGACTGTCCACACATTGTATATCAACCTGGACTGGGAGGAATGCCTGAGATCATAGCATAAAATCTGTAAATAAAAGCTTCAAACACTTGCCAGGAACCCCTTACCCCCATGGCAGCCTGAACTGCAAAACCTCACTGTGGGAGAAAGCAGCATTATCTGAACAAGCAAATATACCTCAGTCCAGCTCCAACCAGGGTTTTAATTAACAAATGTGGACTGCTCAATATAAGCTACAAGTCACCAACAAGTAGACAGAAGCTTTTAGTCACAGTTGACCTTAAAGAGCCAGAAGACCTCTGTCCTGGAAGGGGGAGTCCAGAAGAAAGGTGCCTTCCCTGGCTGAGGAGTGAAACAGGGGGCATGTACTGGCTCTGAAAGGGGGCTTCTGTCCCTTTCTGTCTCTCAACCTAAGGGGCTCAGAGGAGAGAGCCACAGCCATTTCCAGTTTGCTGTGCTCTGACCCAGACAAGGGTGGACATAACAGAGTCAGAGAGACAAAGAAACTATTTAAACTCAGATGATAACTTCCTAGGGGGTGTATCTTCCCTAAGAGGAAGGAGGTGGTGCCCAGCTATACTATTGGTCTTCCATTCAGAACCAGACCCCAGAAACTGGGGAAAACAGCCACAGGACACACCTTCTTACACCAGTCAGGACTGACAGGCTGACAGGCACACCTGATGGGCAGGTTAGGAAAAGCGTAGCAACTAGAAGCTGCACAAGGTGTGTCAATCTTCTAAGACACACACTCAGGGAAGCCTGATACTGAATATTTCCCCATTCTGAGACCTGAGACCATTCTGGTCTGGGAAATCCTGATTGGGGTAACCAAGGAAACCAGATGCCTAGACAAAACTAAAACCTACACTAAGAAAAATGAAGATATGGCCCAGTCAAAGGAACAAACTTACACTTCAACTGAGATACAGGAATTGAAACAACTAATGTTAAATCAATTCAAAAAGTTTAGGGAAGATATGGCAAAGGAGATGAAGGGTATGATGACAACACTGGGCGAACATAAGGTAGAAATCAGAATTTTGAAAAAATAACTGGCAGAATCTAAGGGAAGGAGTACACATGAGATGAAAGACACAATGAAGACATACAGCAGATCTCAAGAGGCAAAAGAAAACACCCAGGAACTGGAGAACAAGACACCTGAAATTCTACACACAAAAGAACAGATAGGGAAAAGAATGGAAAAATATGAGCAACATCTCAGGGAACTGAATGATAAAATGAAGAGCATGAATGTATTTGTCATGGGTGTCCCAGAAGGAGAAAAGAAGGGAAAAGGAGCAGAAGCAATAATAAAGGAAATAGCCAATGAGAATTTTCCATCTCTTAGGAAAGACATAAAATTACAGATCCAAGAATCACAGCATACCCCAAACAGAATAGATCTGAATAGCCCTATGCCAAGACACTTAATAATCAGATTATCAAACATCAAAGACAAAGAGAATCCTGAAAGCAGCAAGAGAAAAGCTATCCACCACATACAAAGGAAGTTTGATAAGACTATGTGTGGATTTCTCAGTAGAAACCATGGAGGCAAGAAGGAAGTGGTGTGATATATTTAAGATACTGAAAGAGAAACACCACCAAGCAAGAATCCTATATCTTGCAAAACTGTCCTTCAAGAATGAGGGAGCGTTCAAAATATTCTCTGACAGATAATGACAGAGTTTGTGAACAAGATACCAGCTCTACAGGAAATACTAAAGGGAGCACTACAGACAGATAGAAAAAGATGGTAATGAGAGATTTGGAACACAATTTTGGGTGATGGTAGCACAGCAATGTAAGTACACTGAACAAAGATGACTGTGAGTATGGTTGAAAGAGGAAAGTTAGGAGCATTTGGGACACCAGAAGGAAAGAGCAAAGATAAAGACTGGGGCTGTATAACTCAGTGAAACCTAGAACAGTCAATGATTATTAAAAAATGTACAAATATGTTTTTACATGAGAGAGAACAAATGAATGTCAACCTTGAAAAGTGTTAAAAATAGGATGGTACTGGGGGAAAAATACAACCAATGCAAACTAGAGACTATAGCTAACAGAAACATTGTATTATGTTTCCTTTAATGTAACAAAGTTTATATACCAAGGCTAAATGCATAGAAGAGGGAGACATAAGGGAGGAATATGGGACTCTTGGCATTGGTGATGTTGTCTGACTCTATTCTAATTTAATGCTATCTTTCCTTTTGTTGCTTCCTAGCCGTCATTTTTTTTTCTCCTCTTTCTTTCTTTTTCTTTTTCTTTTGTCTCTCTGCCTTCTTTGACTCTTTCTCCTTCTTTGTGGACAAAGTGGATATGTCCTTATATAGATAGTGACGATGGTGGCTAATACATAACTACGTGACTATGCAGGGAACTATCAATTGTTTACTTAGGACAGAATGCATGGTGTGTGAACAAAACAGTCTTAAAAAATGGGTTGATGAAAAAAACTTCAGGGCACTATATTGAGTGAAATAAATCAGACACATAAGGACAAATGTTGCATTGTCTCACTGATATGAACTAACTATAATATGTAAACTCTTAGACACGAAATATAAGTTACCATGATATTGAACAAGAATGGGGAGCGGTTGCTTATTATGAGCAGAATGTTCAACTAGGTTGAACTTTAATGTTTGGGAAAGGACAGAGGTGACAGTAGCACATTGTGAGAAGAACAGTGCTGAATGGTGTGTGAAAGTGGTGGAAAGGGTAAGCTCAGAGTCATATATGTCACCAGAAGGAAAGTTGGAGGTTAAAAGATGGGAGTGCATAAAGCAGTGAATCCTGTGGTGGGCAATGTCCGTGATTAATTGTACAAATATTAGAAATCTCTCTCATGAACTACAACAATGTATGACACAATATGTAGAAGTTAATAACAGAAGGACATATAGGGAAAAATATACTTATTGCAAACTATATACTACAGTTAGTGGTATTTTAGCATTCTTTCATCAACAGTAACAAATGTACTATTCCTATACTATGAGTTAATAATGGAGAGGGTGGTTAGGTGTATGGGAGGATTTGAGTTTCCTTTTTTTTTGTCTTTATTTCTTTTCTGGAGTAATGAAAATGTTCTAAAAATTAAAAAAAAATAGTTGTGGTAATGGATGCACAGCTGTATGATGGTACCATGGGCAATTGATTGTACAACTTTGGATCTTTGAATAATTGTATGGTATGTGAATAATCTCAGTAAAAAATAAATAAAAAATGGAGAGGGATATAGAAACATATACCATGCTAACACTAATCAAAAGAAAGTTAGAATGGCTATATTAGTTTCAGATAAATGGATTTCAGAATAAGGGATAAAGTGTGGTAATACATGTTGATTTCATAGTGATTAAAGGGATCAATTCTCTAAGAAGCCATAACAATCATTAATACGTATGTGCTTAACGAGTGAGCATTTATACACAGAGGGAAAAAGTGTGAAACTGCAGGAAGAAATAGGCAAATACACTATTATTTTTGGCAAGTTCAAAACACCTCCATCAAACAAGAGCAGAATGCACATTATTCTCAAGCTCACATGGAAAATTCACTGAGACCAGAAAATGGGCCAAAACAAATTTAGAACATAAATCATACACAGTATGCTGTCAGACCAAAACAGAATTAATCCAGAAATTAACAACAGAGAGATATGTGACAAATCTGAAAATATTTGAAGATTAAATAACACATTTTTTAATAACACATGGACTAAGGAAGAAGTTTCAAGAGAAACTAAAAAAATATTTTGATGTAAATGAAAGTGAAAATATGACTTAACATTTATGGGATTCAGTGAAAAAAGTACAAGGTTAATATAAACACATATTTTCTCCCTCTCTCAGCTTAGAGGGAGTAGAAATAACAAAAATCCCATAGCAATGAATGCATCCATCTCACTGATACAGGTTTCTAATATTTCTCCACTGAAAGAAACAAGGGCTTCTTGAAAAATGACTGATTCTAGGACCAGTGTGAGGAATACACAAGAAAATCATTTGGTAGTGATATAAAGTAAAGAAGATCTCAAAAAATAAATACACACAATGATGAGGTGTGTCAAAGGGACATGCAAGCCAACTTGAAGAACTCCCAAATGGGACAAAACTGTAAAATACTCAGTAAAAAAAAAACTTGTATAATTATGACCCAAATTATGAAATAAATATCCATGTGATATTTATCCATTGTGATATAAATTAAGTATTGAATAAATGCATAGTTAGGAAGAAAAAGAAATGTTCAAGCAGCAATATTCCAAATAATTCCTGTAGGTAATCTGCACTCAAGGAGGTGGAACATAACACTTCACTCAATCAGAAGTCAGACTCAGTGACTTACTTTCAAAAAAGACAGTGTGGAAAGGGAGAAAGGGAAGGATAACCATACATGGGAGAAAGTTAACACACATCAATCAGCTGATCAGGGTTAGCATTAATATTGAAGACTTATATTGACTGTATGTGCCCTTGAGATTGGGACTTCCTTGAAAAGTCATAACCACGTTCTAATCATGAGAAAAACATCAGGAAAATCCCAACTGAGGAACAGTCTAAAAATATCTTAACAGTACATTTCAAAACTGTCAAGGTATTTAAATCAAGGAAAACCTGAGAAGATGTCACAGCCAAGAAGAGCCTAAAATACATGATGGATTAATGCAGTGTGGTTACCTGGATGGGATCCTGGAATAGAAAAATGACATCAGGTAAAATCCGAGGAAATCTTAATAACATTTGGACTTTAGTTAATAATTGTCAGCATTTATTCCTTAAGGATAACAAATATTCTTTACTAACATAAGATGTTAAAAATAAGGTAAATTGGATACAGCATTTATGAGAATTTTTGTATTACCTTCACAATATTTTTGTAAATCTAAAACTGTTCTAAAATTAAAAATTTATTTAAAACTAAAAAAGTAAAGCCATTTTGGAGAGCTTCTGCTTCAAGCTATATTAAATGAAACCTCTTTAAAAGAATTGGAGCACTAGGAAAACATTTGTTATTGAGGGGTCAAATTCCAAGCAGGGGAGAAGTCTAGAGAAGTGAGCCTAACTTACAGTCAAGGGGTTGAGAAACTGAGCAGAGATTTGTGGAAAATTTCAGGATTAATGGAACAAGGGTGTGGAGTTTTGAGCCCCAAAATATCTAGGGGCAATACTAAAAAGAAAAAAACAAGTGACCTAGGAAAAAAGGTGAATTTAAGATAAACCAGTCTACTTGAAGGTTGACACTCAGTTCTTAATCTGATACTCAGATTAAGAGTATCTGCCCCAGGGAAAGATGGATATGAGAGGTTGAGAAGTTCATCAGAACTTTTGGAAGTCTAATGGGCTTATAAGACAAGGATTGGATTTGGAGGCTTCAAGCAAACAAGGGTCCCATTTTCAGATTTCAGAGGAACATATACTTTAGAGTTAAGAGCAATTCAGAAATATACCAGCCCTTCCAAACACTGAAGTTAATCCTCAAATTAGTTTAAGATACAATTTGAGATGATTTTCCCATAGCATTAGTATCCAGCAGAAGGAGAAATAAATCTCAAAGAAAGTTGAAACCATCTAGATTATCCAATTATATCTACAATTATTCATATTCAATGCTGAATTCAATCAAAGAAGAGCAAAGAAAATGGTGTTATATAGACAATGATACATCTCAAAAGTGTAAATGAGTATTAAGATATTTTATGTAAATTAAAATTTATTTGTATAATTCAAGTATATAACAAAAAATTAAAAGTCAATTAAAGTTAAAATGTACTAAGAATCTTTGATAATCTAGAATGTCCTAAAAATAGATTAGACTTTGATAAATCAAGCAGAATTATTTTACTTTTTAGACCCTCCACTATAAAATGGCAAAATTATATTTATGTATGTAGACACATATATGAGCAAAGATATTTTTATTGTTCCATTTATTAGTATGAGCTTGAAAAATAAGGCAATAAAAGAGATAAAAATGATATATAACAAATGAGAGAAAAAATTTGTGGCAAGATGCTAGATTGAAAGCCAAATACATCAATAATAATATGAAATATAAACATACTAAATTCTCCAAACCATAGAAAAAATCAGAAGAGAATAAACAAAGAAGCAAGCAAGCAATAAGCAACTATACTAAACATAAGCATTTAAAATTTTCAAAGTGAAAGTATGGAAAAAGACATCTATGTAAACTATATTAAAATTTTTGATGGACAATTTTGTCAGAAAAAGTAAACATTGAGACAAGGAATATTTCTAAATATAAAAAAGAATATTTTTTAATAATAAAAGCATCAACCAAAAAGGAAGACAAAAATTCTAAAATGATTTTTTCCTATTAATTTTGTCTTTAAATGAATAAAGTGAAAAGTGACAGAAATACAAGGAGATAGTTACTAATCCATAATCAGAAGTAGAGATTTTAACACACTTAGCTCAATAACTGAGACAATGAATAGTCAAAAAATTAGTAAAGACCAAAAAGATTTTAAAAAAATGATTAATAGAGAATACATATTCTTTTCTAGTATTCATGGAACATTTAGCAAAATTAAGGTGATACTACAAGGCATGTCACATGATTCAAAGGCAATTCAATTATATAGAATGTATGCTCTAACCAGAGTTGAACTAAGCTACATATTATTTACAAAACCATAACTAGAACTCCACTTGCCTCATGTTTGGAATATAAACAAATAAAAATGTATACAAAATTAGGAATAAAAAAACAATTCCTTTATTTGATAATGAATTTCTATAAAAACAAACATACAGCAAGCATCACAATTAATGGTAAAATATTTTTAAAAAGTTGTGGCTTTGTACTATCAACATTTCTATTCCACAGCCTATGCAATAAGATAAGTAAATATAATCCATAACATTTGGAAATGAAGTAGTCAAACTGCTATTGATATGTGATGAAAAATTTCAGGATATCAAAAAAGAGCCAGTTGAAATATTGGTATATGCTAGATGTCCTTTAATCAAGGCACCATATTTTAAAATAGAGTTCTATCCACCAAGAGTTGTCAAAGAATTCATTACTCCTATAGAAGAGTCTTGAGTGAGCAAAGAGAAAGTTAATAAGGCATATTGAAGGTGACTATATTTATTTCTTTGAGACAGAAAACTTGTAGGAAGATTGCATCTTATCAACCTATGTGTATAGATTATTTGGATATCTAGATGCAAAATACTCAAAAATTGTAAAAAAAAAAAAAATCATGCTGAAAATTAACAATCTGATATAGAGGGTGCCCTCTCTGCATTTTCTCCATTATTGAGAGGTAGAAAGTGTTTGGTGCATCTATTTTTTTTTCCTATGTCTTGATTTCACCTTAGTTGCAAAGTTTACATGATTTCAAAGAGAAGGAAGTAAAAAGTTCCAGGTTTAATTTTTCTAATCAATTTAGATTATTAATTAACAGAAACATGCATTAGAAATGTTAGCATTTTATATTATCTCAAATACTTATTCAAATATGTAGGATAAATATTTCCATTAACTTTTTCCAAAATATTGTCATATTCTCTAAATTCATACTCATTTTTATTTGGTGCCAAGTTTCCAACACTCCTTCATTATCCAACATTTATCTCCTCATTTATTGATTACTGTGATGAACCAATTCAAATTGGAATAATTAATGAGAATATGCAGTTAATTTTGCTATAAATAATGCATTGTCAACAATTATTAATTCCCCTTTTGATGACTTAGAATTAATGTAATCTAAACTTTCTCTTTTTTTTCCTGTTAACTTTCACTGAACTCTGTCTTATTCTAGCAATTAGCAATACTTATTTATGAGAATATAAATTTTGAAAAAAAGGCCATCTCATTAAGAAATGCATTTCACTTAAAAGTTTACTTTTTATATTTAATGGCTATTTATTCACATTTGTAGTATAATGTTATTTTAGTCTAGTGCATAATACTACTAATTGCAAGGATGACTTAATCCAAAAAGAAAATGAAATACTTAAATCCTTAGGTTCACAAGAAATATAAAAATCTAAATTTAAATTAATAGATACATTTTGGCAGATAAGTACAAAAAGGCAACAATTAAAAGACTTCCAATAAAAATATATTACATAAACATTAAATCATGGGAAAAATGGAAAAGAAATACAAGGTAAAAGAGAAAATGAAACAAAAAAATTCTGACCTTTGAAAGAGCTTTCTCATGTATTTTAAGTGAATGGCTGTTAAGTGTCCAATTGTCACAAAATTAGTAATTATAATCTATATATTTAAAAGTAATGTAACACCCTTATTTTTAAATGTCAATATTTGAAAACACCAATATATATACCATTTATGATGATGGTATTAAACATGAGGAAAACTGTATAAATCAAGTTAAAATATAAAGGAAATGCATATTATTTTCACAATGTCTTCAGAGGTCATTATAGTAAAAAATAAAATTTTAAACCACTGTACTAGATCACTTAGCCAGTCTCTTGTAAAATGAAATTTTTGGCTATGCCAAAAAACTTTATCTAACTCTATTTCAAACAAGGTAATTTAATGACTCATGGTTTTGAGGTTCAGAAGAAATCTAAACCGCCAAAGACTGTGGTATTCTTGGACTGGCTGCTGGCTATCCTTGTCCTTAGCTTGTCACATGGCAAGGATATGGTGGCATCTCTTGGTCTCCGTCTTCTCTTCTGAGTTCTGTCAATGCACAGCTTCTAGCTCTTCCCTCTGTGACTTTCTCCCTGTGTCTGAATTTCATTCTCTTATAAAGGGCTCTGGTAATAGGACTGAGGTGGGCCACACCTTCACTGAAGTAACCACATCAGAAGGTACTAATTACAATGGGTTCATAACCACAGGAATGGATAGAGTTTAAGAATATTTTTTTTTCTGTATGTACGGTTCCAAACCCCTGCAGTGTGTGTATAAAACATGAGTGTATGTATCCTATTCATTCTGTTTCTCTGTTAGAACCCTGACTGATACAACTACCACATTCACTCAAGCTGTGAGGTACTTCTAGAGATGTTTTTAAGACTTTAGAGCACATTTTCACAATTATAATATTGATGTTTGATTATAAAGCCTCTGGAAGTAACGGTACTATGTATGGAAAAAAAACTATGATGCATTTAGATTATAGGAGCAATTTTACACTCACAAAGATGAAAATTTAAAAGTCATTTAGTTAAAAATATATTTATTGAGAGACAATTTTATGTCACCTACTCTAGGAGACCTTGGTATACTTCAGTAAAAAATAAAAATTTCCTGTATTCATGGGCCTTAAATTCTAATGGGGGTTTCCAGTGGTCAAAATACAATATTTTAAAACAAAATTTTTTTGATGCTTGTCATTACCATGTATTTTGTACATGGTATTAAATTTATTTCATCAACTTCCAGTATGTTGAAATATAAAGTAGTATTAGCTGACAACAATATTTTTGAAATAATTATTGGATACAATTTGTAAAGTTGCATTGCAAGAATTTCTTCCATTCATTGCTTTTTTTTTTTTTCCTGGTATATTAGAAAAAAACACATGTATTATGTTCCCCAAAATGCCATTATCTTTGATGCAATCTTGTGGGGCAGATTGATTAATCTCTTTGATTAGCATGTGACCTTTTGATTGGATGTTTCCATGGAAATGTGACCCACCCAACTGTAGGTGATAACTCTGATTAGATAATTTCCATGGAGACGTGGCCCTGCCCATTCAGCATGGGCCTTGATTAGTTCACTGGAGCCCTATAAAAGCTCAGACAGAAGGAGCAAACTTGCTACAGCCAAGAGGGACACTTTGAAGAATGCGCAAAAGCTGAGAGAGTAGCTGCAGATGAGAGACAGTTTGAAAATGGTCATTGAAAACAGACTCTTGCTCCACAGAGGCTAAGAGAGGAATGCCCCAAGAGCAACTGAGAGTGACATTTTGAAGAGGAGCCATGGCTAGAGAGGTATGTCCTGGGAGAAAGCCATTTTGAAACCAGGACTTGGAGCAGATGCCAGCCACTTGCCTTCCCAGCTAGCAGAGGTTTTCTGGATGGCATTGGCCATCTCCAGTGAAGGTATCTGATTGTCAGTGCACAACATTGGACACTTTATGGCCTTAAGACTGTAATTGTGCAACCAAATAAACCCCCTTTTATAAAAGCCAATCCATTTCTGGTGTTTTGCCTTCTGACAGCATTAGCAAACTGGATCACTTGCTATACATTGCATCATGAGAAACAGGCTTGGGGCAACAGAAACTTCTAGAATATCACTGCTTTATTACTTACACACACACAGAGTCCAAAAAAGCAGGGGAAGAGATTCCACCATGGCCTGTCCCCCTGGGAGGCCAACTGCTTAGATCACAGTCAGTGGATGGTGGCTCTGCGTGCTCCACTTTGTGTCTGAAAGGATGGAGGCATGTGTTGCCAAGAGCTGAGTATTTATACACCCCAGGGGGAAGAGGCCCTGCCACTGAGAGTTCCTGCCCTGATAAGCAACTGGGGATGCTTGTTCCTGGCTTCCGGTTCAAGATAGAGTCAGGCCATTCAATTAGACCTATAGTCTCTCCTGAGATGCAGAATGGAAAGATATTGCAACATTTACACACAAGCAAGGGGATGAAATGGTGGGGAGTAGGTGAGGGCTGAGAGAGGGCTGCTGACCATGTCCCATGACTTCCCCAGTAGACAATTATTATTGTATTTGAGTAATGGAAAATCCTAGTCCAGCGTGGACTACTGAGTTAGAAAAACTGCTCAGTCACCTGCTGCATGGTAAATGAGCAAGTACAGCCATGATTAGAAATGGTTAAATGTAGGAAGCAAGATCTGAACTTCCTGTAGGCAGGGGCAATAAATGAGGATTTCCTGAAGACGGCTTGAAACTCAGTCATTAAAATCCAAGTGCAGACATTCCTCATTTTGTTCCTCTTTGCTTTATTGTATTTCACAGATGTCACATGTTTTACAAATTGAAGGTTTTTGGCAACCTTGAATCAAGCACCATTTTTCCTACAGCATGTGCTCACTTCATATCTCTGTGTTGCATTTGGCAATTCTTGTGACATTTGAGACTGTTTTATTATTATATCTGTTATGGTGATAAAAGGTGGCAAACTTAATTGTTAAATGCTGCATGTGTTGACTGCTCTACCAACCGGCTGTTACCCCATTTCTCTCCCTTTCATCAGGCTTTCCTATTCCCTGACACACAATATTGAAATTAAGCCTATTAATAACCTTACAATGCTTCTAAGTGTTCAAGTGAAAGGAATGGGTGGATGTCTCTCATTTTAAAACAAAAGCTAGAAAAGTTCGGCTTAGTGAGGAATGCTTAGAACACTGAGATATGGCAAATGATAGATCTCTTGTACCAAACAGCTAACCACATTGTGAATGCAAAGGAAAATTTCTTGAAGGAAATTAAAAGTGCTATTCCAGCAAACACACAAATGATAAGGAAGAAAAACAGCCTCATTTCAGATATGGAGAAAGTTTTAGTAATCTGGGTATATCAAACCAGCCACAACATTCCTTTAAACCAAAGCATAATCCAGAGAAGGCCCTAACTCTGTTCAACTCTGTGAAGGCTGAGAGAGGTGAGGAAGTTGCAGAAGAGAAGTTTGAGGCTAGCAGAGGTTGGTTCATGAACTTTAAGGAAAGAAGCCATCTCTACAACTTAAAAATGCAAGGTGAAGCAGCAAAAGCTGAGGTAGAAGCTGCAGTAAGTTATAGAAATTATTCAGAAGATCTAGCTAAAAACATGAATGAAGGTGGCTACATTAAACAACAGATTTTCAGTGTAGATGAAAATATTGGAAGAAGATACCATCTAGGACCTTCATAGTTAGAGAGGAGAAGTAATGCCTACCTTCAAAGCTTCACATACAGACTACTCTCTTGGGGCTAATGCAGCTTGTGATTTTAAGTTGAAGCCAATGCTCCTTTATCATTCCAAAAATCCCAGAGCCCTTAAGAATTATGCTGAATCTACTCTGCCTGTGCTTTAGAAATGGAAAAGCAAAGCCTGAATGACAACACATTGTTTACAACATGGGTTACTGAATATTTTAAGTCTGCTTTTGGGACCTATTGCTCAGAAAAAAAGATTCCTTTCCAAATATTACTGCTCATTGTCAATGCTCCTGGTCACCCAAGAGTTCTTATGGAGGTTACTGTTGTTTTAATGCCTGGTAACACAACATCCATTCTGCAGCGCATAGATCAAGGAGTGATTTTGATTTTAAGTCTTATTATTTAAGAAATACATTTTGGAAGGCCATAGCTGCCATGGATAGTGATTCCTCTGATGGATCTGGGAAAAGTCAATTGGAAACCTTCTGGAAAGGATTCACTCTTCTAAATGCCATTAAGAATATTCATGAGTCATGACAGGAGGTCAAAATATCAACATAACCAGAAGTTTGCAAGAAGTTGATTCTAATCTTCAGGGATGAATTGGAGGGTCTCAAGACTTCAGTGGATTTAGTAACTGCAGATATGGTGGAAATAGCAAGAGAACTAGAAGTGGAGCCTGAAGACGTAATGAATTACTGCAATTTCATGATAAAACTTGAATGGGTGAGGAGTTGCTTTTTATGGATATGCAAAGAACATGGGTCCTTGAGATGGAATCTACTCCTGGTAAGATGCTGATTCTTTGAACATTGTTATAATCACAAAAATGATTTAGATTATGATGTAAACTTACGTGATATATCAGCAGCGTGATTTGAGAAGACTGACTCCAACTTTGAAAGAAGTTCTACTGTGGGCAAAATGCTATCAGATAGTGTCTCATGCTACAGGGAAATCTTTCATAAAAGGAAGAGTCAGTCAATGTGGTGGACTTCATTGTCTTATTTTATGACATTGCCACAGCCACCCCAACCTTCAGCAACCACAACCCTGATCAGTCATCAGCCATTAACACCAAAATTATTACAATCTACTGAAGGTTCAGATGTTGGTTAGCATATTTTTAGCAATGACATACATTTAATAAAGTTATATACTTTTTTTTTTTTAGACAATGCTATTGCACACTTAATAGACTACAATGCAGTGCAGGTATAAATTTATATGCACTGGAAAACCAAAGAATTCATGTGACTCACTTTATTGTGAGCTTTGCCTTATTGTAGTGGTCTGTTAATGAAATTGCAGGATCTCTGGGTTATGCCTGTAGAGCAGCAGTGCTAAGGCATTGCAGGAACACTGAGACCCAAGAATCCGGGTGAGAGAATCTGTTGTGTGTATTCCATATCAGAGGCACAGAGGCAGATATGGGGTACAAATAGGGCATTACGGAGCCAGGAAGGGAATAATAAGTTCATCGAGACCAAACTAGAAGATGAGCAGCTTTGTGTAGTTTTTGGCAAATGTGCTGTTTAGAATGGGAGCTACTTACTACATGTGATTATTGATCAATTAGAAGATGATTGGTCCAAACTGATATCTGTCATTAGTGTAAAATACAAATTGTTTTTCCAAGATATAGTACTCTGCCAGATTAATAATTAATTAATTTAAAATCATTAATCTAATATTATTTATATATTAAAATTGTTTCAGATACATTAGATATTTTATTTTACTTTTTTATTTTGGTTACTAAAAATTTAAATTATGCCTGTGATTTGTATTATGATTCTAATGGACAATGAAGATTTGAGTCCCAACTTTCTACAACATGCACCACAATTAGCAAGACAATTTAAGTAAATCTTTCATATTTATTGTCAAATTTAATGTCTGTCAAATTGTACAAAAGTTGGTGTATTTTATAAAATAAATAGAAAAATGCTTATTTTTAAATAGCATATTAAAAATTGGGATATAAACTCATACTTTCTTCCAGATTCCCAGAGGATCATCTGATGCACTCCTCTGGAAGCTAAGTAATTATATTTCCAAATTGGTTTATGATCTGACTGGGCAGGGTTATGTAGATGACACACCTGGGTTTAAAAGACTAAATACAGAGAATTCAAGAAATGTGTTTACTTGTAAGTACATTTTAAAATACATTTTTATTGCGAAATTCAACATATATATATAACAGTGATAACTTTCAAACTATGATTTAACAAGTAGGTAGAGAGTAAATTTCAAAGAATATTAAGAGTTACAGTTCCACAATTTCAGTTATTTCCTTATTGTGAAATATAACATATATACATAAAGGTGATGATAACTTTCAAAGTACAATTTAAAAAGTAATTATACAGGTAGATTCAAAGAATGTTATTGGTTACAGTGCCACAGTTTCAGTTATTTCTTCATTCTGAAATATAAGATACATAGAGAAAGTTGATAACTTTCAAAGTACAATCTAACAAGGAGCTATAGAGTAAGTTTCAGAGAATGTTACGGGTTTCAATTCCACCATGTCAGTTATTTCCTGCTAATACCTAGCGTTTAAAAATATTTATAAAAAGATTCAGTATTCACAATCCTTTGTTAAATCCTATCTTGTCTCTTGCTACCCCTTCCTCTCATTTAATCACTTTCTTGATCTTCAGGGGTGTCTAGGCAGTGACCACCCTAACTTTTTCATATTGAAAAGGGGTGTTGGCATTTTGAAGAAGATGGCTGCATCTGGTTGTTTTGCTTAAAGAAGCTATTGCCTTTGGGTTTTAGGACTTGTCTGGCATAGGAACACTCTGGTGGATTTAAGTTTCCGAGAGATAAATTTAATGAGTGAAACTTTTATAGAATCATAGATAAGGACCTAGGTATTTTGGGACTAGTGTTAGTGGAGGCTTGGCATACTGTGGCCATTTGGGTTCTCAGGCTGGAGATTGCATAAGAGGAATGCCAGAGATAGCCTCTTGACACTATTTGAAATCTCTGGGCCACTGTAACCTTATTTTGTTAATGTTGTTTTCCCATTTTTAGTCAAGAAGGCATTTACAGTCCCTTGATACCAGGGTCAGGTTTATTCCTGGGAGTCATGTCCCATATTGCCAGGGAGATTCACTACCCTAGGAGTCCAACATGGGGGGGAGGCTAATGAATTTTTTTTGCTGACTTTGGCTTAGACAGAGAAAACCCACATCTGAGCAACAAACGGGGTCTCTGGAGGTACCTGTTAGGCATATTTATAGGAAAGTTTAGCCTCCCATTTATAACCCTAAGTTTCACAAGATCAAGGGCTTGACTTACTAAGTAGGGGTTCCTAATTTCACATAGCATATATTCTGTCCAAGATAAACAATCATTGGCTCACATTATCTTCACTTAGTTTGACAATCATCTTCACTCTGAATTTTAAACAATTATCATAACACAAAGCACCCCAGAGCTCTCATCAGCCACTAATTATTTATCCCTAGTATTACTGTAGTACAGGTAAGGTATTTCTATTAAATATAGTCTATAATAAATAAATAAAGGGTAATTTTCCATATACAACTCTGTTGTTAACTCTTTGTACCAGTGTCAAACCTTAGAAGTGTATCACGAAAAATTTGTTTATATTTATAGTACTACTCTGTGGGTTACATGACTTTACACATACCACTTTTGGTCAAGTTTACCTTCAATGCAGCACTGATACTTACAGTCACATTAATGAATGATTATCCCCCCTGTCCATTCCCATACCTTTAAGTTCACCCCCGTTATCATGTCTGTACATATTAGGTTATCATTCCCCCTTCACTAGATTCTGTCTATCTCTAGGTCCCCTATATTCTACATCATAAAATCTACATTGATTTTACATTATTAAGGGAGTTCACATTAGTGGTAACATACAATATTTTTCCTTCTGTGTCTGGCCTACCCCACTCAGTACTGTATCATCAAGGTTCATCCATGCTATCTTATACCCCAGGACCTTGTTCCTTCCTACTGTTGCACAGTATTCCATCAGATATATACACCACACCTTGTCTATCCACTCACCTGTTGAAGGAAACCTGGATTTCCTCCATCTCCTGGCAACCACAAACAATGCCACCATGAACATTGGTGTGCAAATGTCCATTCATGTCACTGCCCCCAGATCTTCTGGGCCTATATCAAGAAGTGAAATAACTAAATTGCAGGTCAATTTGATATCTAGTTTTCTGAACCACCAGCAGTCCTCAACAGTGGCTTTACCATTAAACATTCCCATCAACAATGACTAAGATTTCCAATTTCTCCACATCCTCTCCAGCATTTATAGTTTCTTGTTTGTTTGTTTGTTTGTTTTTTAATGGCAGCCATTCTTACTGGTGTGAAATGGTATCTCATTGTGGTTTTGATCTGCATTTCCCTAATAGATAGTGAATGTGAACATTTTTTCATGTATTTTTTTAACCATTTGTATTTCCTCTTCAGAAACTTTTATAGAATCATAGATAAGGACCTAGGTATTATTTATTTATTATAGACCGTATTTAATAGAAATACCTTACCTGTACTAAAGTAATACTAGGGATGAATTTTTCCTCTTCAGAAAAATGCCTTTTCATATCTTTTTGCCCATTTTATAATTTGGCTGTTTGTAGTCTTATCATTGAATTGTAGTATTTCTTTATGCTGGATATCAGTCTCTTATCAGATATATGCTTTCCAAATATTTTGTCCCATTGTATTAGCTGCCTCTTCACCTTTTTGACAAAGTCCTTTGAGGTACAGAAGCTTTTGATTTTAAGGAGTTCCCATTTATCCATTTTTTCTTTCATTGCTTGTGCTTTGGGTGTAAAGTCTAAAAAGCTACCGCCTAATACTATATCTGGCAGATATTTCCCTACATTATCTTCTAGGAGTTTTATGGTACTGTGTCTTATATTGAGGTCTTTGATCCACTTTGAGTTAATTTTTTATAGGGTGTTAGGTGGGGGTACTCTTTCATTCTTTTGGATATGGATATCCAGTTCTCCCAGCTTCATTTGTTGATGAGACTGTTCTATCCCAGCCCAGTGGATTTGAGAGCCTTGACAAAAATCAGTCAACCATAGATTTTCAGGTCTATTTCCAAATTCTCAATTTGATTCCATTGATCAATATACCTACCTTTGTGTCAATACCATGCTGTTTTGATTATTGTGGCTTTATAGTAGGCTTCAAAGTCAGGAAGTGTAAGTTGTCCAACTTTGTTTTTCTTGTTAGAATGTTTTTAGTAATTTGAGGCCCTTTTCTCTTCCAAATAGATTTGATAACTAGCTTTTCCAAGTCTGCAAAGTAGGTTGTTGTAATTTTGATTGGAATTGCATTGAATCTATAGATCAATTTGGGTAGCATTGACATTTTAATAACATTCAGCATTCCTATTCATGAACATGTACTATCTTTCCATCTCTGTAGGTCCCCTTGTATTTCTTTTTGTAAAGTGATATAATTTTCTGTGTAGAGGTCTTTTGTATCCTTGGTTAAGTTTATTCCTAGGTACTTGATTTTATAAGCTCCTATTGAGAATGGAATCCTTTTCTTGAGTGTTTCTTCAGTTAGGTCATTTCTGTTGTACTCAGTGAACAGTACTGATTTATGTGCATTAATCTCACATCCTGCCACTTTGCTGAATTTGTTCATTAGCTCAAGTAGCTGTGTTGTCAATTTCTCAGGGTTTTCCACATATAAGATCATATCATTTGCAAATAATAACGGTTTTACTTCTTCCTTTCCAATTTGGATGCCTTTTATTTCTTTGGCTTACCAGATTGCTCTGGCTAGATTTTCTAGCACAGTGTTGAATAACAGTGATGACAGCAGGCATCTTTGTCTCATTCCTGATCTTAGAGGGAAGGCTTTCAGTCTCCCAACAGTGAGTACTATGCTGGTTGTGGGTTTTCATATATGTCCTTTATCATATTGAGGAAGATTCCTTAAATTCCTACCTTTTGAAGTGACTTTATCAAAAAAGGTTGCTGAATTTTGTTGAATGCATTTTCTGCATCTATTGAGATGATCATTTGATTTTTCCCTTTTGATTTGTTAATGTGTTTTATTATATTGACTGATTTTCTTATGTTGAACAACAGTTCCATACCTGGAATGAATCCCACTTGATCATGGTGTATGATTCTTTTAATGCGTCTTTGGATTCAATTTGCAGGTATTTTGTTGAGAAGTTTTGTATCAATATTCCTTAGGGAGATTGGCCTGTAGTTTTCCTTTCTTGTAACATCTTTATCTGGTTTTGGTATTAGAATGATGTTAGCTTCACAAAATGAGTTAGGTTGAGTTCTTCTTTCTTCAATTTTTTGAAAGATTTTAGGAAGGAAAGGTATCAGTTCTTTTTGGAAAGTTTGGTAAAATTCCCCTATGAGACCATCTGGCCCTGGACTTTTATTTGTAGGAAGCTCTTTGAGGACAGATTGGATCTCTTTCCTTGTGATTTGCTTGCTGAGGACTTCTATTTGTTATTTGGTCAGTCTACACTGTTCTTGTGTTTGCAGGAAATTATCTATTTGTTGGTGTACTGGTGTTTGTAGTATCCTCTAATGATTTTTTTTTTTTAATTTCTTTGGGTTCCACAGTATTGTCTCCCCACTTGTCATGATTTTGTTCATCTGAGTCTTCTCTCTTTTTGATTTTGTCAGTCTAGCTAAGGGTTTGTCAAACTTGTTGATCTTCTCAAAGAACAATTTTGTTTTTATTTATTCCTCTCTTTTGTTGTTGTTGTTCTCCATATCATTTATTTCTGCTTTAATACTTGTTATTTATTTTCTTCTAGTTGTTTTATGGTTATTTTGCTGATCATTCTCTAGCTTCTTCAGTTGTTCCATTAGTTCTTTGATTTTAGCTCTTTCTTCCTCTTTAATGTATATATTTAGAACTATAAATTTCCCCCTCAGCACTGTCTTCACTGTACCCCTAGGTTTTTTTATGTTGTATTCTTATTTTCATTTGTCTCTAGGCAATTTCTTCTTTGACTCCTGATTGTTTAGGAATGTATTGTTTAGCCTCCACATATTTATGAATGTTCTGGTTCTTTGATGGATATTGAATTCCAATTGCATTCCCTCATGGTCAGAGAATGTGCTTTGAATTATTTCAACCTTTTTAAATTTGTTGAGAGTTATTCTATGCCCCAGCATATAATCTACCCTGGAGAACATTCCATTAGCACTTGAGAAGAACATAAACAATGGCAATTTGGGATGCTACACTCTATACATGTCTATTAAGTCTAATTCATTTATCACATTGTTTAGGTTCTCAATTTTTTTAGTGGCCCTCTGTCTGGTTGTTCTGCATATGGAAGAGAGGGGTGTATTCAAGTCTCCCACTATAATTGCAGAGTTGTCTATTGCTTCCTTCAATTGTTTAATTCAATTTTATTGAGATATATTCACATACCATCAATCAACCAAAGTGTACAATCAGTTGTTCACTGTACCATCATAGAGTTGTGCATTCATCACTCCAATCTATTTTTTGAACATTTTCCTTGTACTAGAAAAAGTAAAAATAAGAATAAAAAATAAAAATAAAAAAGAACACCAAAATCATCCACCTCTCCCACCCTATTTTTCATTTAGTTTTTTGTCCCCATTTTTCTACTCATCCACCCATACACTGGGTAAAGGGAGTGCGATCCACAAGGCTTTCACAATCACACTGTCACCCCTTGTAAGATACATTGCTATACAGTCATCTTCAAGAGTTGAGACTACTGGGTTGCAGTTTGATAGTTTCAGGTATTTACTTCTAGTTTTTCCAATGCAATAAAACCTAAAAATGGTTTTCTATATAGTGTATAAGAATGCCCACTAGAGTGACCTCTTGACTCCATTTTGAATCTCTCTGCCACTGAAATTTTACTTCATTTCATTTTGCATCCCTCTTTTGGTCAAAAAGATATTCTCAATTCCACAATGTTGGGTCCAGATTTATCCCTGGGAGTCATATCCTGAATTGCCAGGGAGATTTAAAACCCTGGGAGTCAGATTCCATGTAGGGGGGACAGTAGTGAGTTCATTGGGATATGGAGGTTTATTTGAACATTTATTTATAATTTGACAGAGCCACAATTATTTATCTGTAATTTGGAGTGCACTTTCACTGTCCTACCAGCAGATGGTGCTCTTGAGCATTTTGTACTCTCAGGCGAGTTCTCCCCCATTTTCTCTATCTGCACTTGGGACTGTTAGCCCTGTGTGTGGGTTCAGGCTGTGCATAGTTTGGCAGGGAGTCCAATCCTGGTCACAGTGGTCCTGGCAGTTCCTGGGTCTGTGAGTGGACAACTCTGGGGCTATGGAGCTGCATGTCTCACCCTCTAGCTCAAATGCACTGCAGTCCCTTTTCATCATGTGCCTGCAAATCCCTGGTGTTGCGGTGGGGCTCCTGGCACTTCTGTGTAATGCCCTTGCCTCTTGGCATTGCTCACCATGGGTTTCCATGGAGGAAGAGCGAATATGGTCCCCACAAGTCCACCGAATCCCAAGCACCCTCACAGGAGCTCTTGGCCATGGGGCTGTGAAGGGTTATCTCCCAAGTCAACTACTGAGAAGGCTGCATAGAGCATGGAAAGCTGCTCCCTCCTGTGCTCATCAGCTGGCTCCAGCTGCCAGGCCCTAGCACAGGAGCTCTTGGCTGTAGGGCTGTGAATGGTTATCTCCCTAGCTAACTACTGAGATGGGTGCTTGGGGCATGGAAAGCTGCTCTCTTACATGCTCTGTGGTTGGCTCCAGTCACCGGTCCCTGGCTGCCCATCCCTGGCAGCAGCCCAGGCCGAACACACTCACCCAATCCTTTCAAAAGCAGTCTCTCTGCCTCTGAAGCTAAGTCCCCCCTATGTGATGTAGAAGTCCCTCCTTATCCTATGGCACACTGGAACTGATGTTCTGGAGCACTTTCTGCCCTTTATCTAGTATTTCTTCATAGATGAGAATTTTTTCTCTGCCTTTCCTAATCTGCCATCTTCCCAGAAGTCTGTAAGTACATTTTAAATCATATCTGAAATATTGTGCTGGGTTGAAATACAATGGTATATTAAATCTAGTTTTTATTTTTACATAATCACATTGTTAATATAAAATACAATATGATCTTTGTTTCCGCTGAACAAGTCTATGGCAAATCAGAGTGATAAGATGAAAAAGTCATGAACCTGAGCCTAATGTCCTCCTGCTGGATATGCCCTCTAATTGTTAAAAAGGAGAAAGAGGAGGAGGAGAAGACTGGGAAAAGACAAAATTAAAAAAAAAAATCACTTAGTTCAATGCTATAGAAACCTCGATTTAAAAAAATAGGAATAAATGCTGGCAGTTGCCTCAATTATATAATATTATAGCCTAAGCAAATATATTATTTAAACCATAAAAAGAGGATTACGGGCTCTAACATTTGTCAGAACAATTGCTGATAATGTCTTCTGCCTTTCTTTGCAAAGTTGAGGAAGTGAAAGTTAAGGACTCAAATAACTCCCAGAGCCACACCAGAAGGTTGCATGAGCTAAGACCAAGCCCTGGTGTCCCACCTCCCAGCCCTCAGCCCTCTCCCCAGACAACAGTGATTCCTGGATTCAGGACTCACCCTTTATAGAACCAATTTTCTGAGTTTTGCTTTGGTTATTCCACATTTGCTTTTCTCATGAGCAATATTTTTATACCTCATAAATAAATAAATTATTTCCAAATTTTTACCAACCCAGAATCACAGGTATCATGTGTGAATAATCTTAAATTATGAATTGTACAGGGTCTGAGGTAATAGAGTTTTACTGAATTTCACAGCAAGGGAAAGAGCTCCCAGTTCAACAAGCCCATTCTCTACATGCTGCATGCCTTTACTTTTTGTTGTGATTAAATGAAACATTATGAATTCCCCAAATAATCTCAATATGTTATTTTGATAAAGTATGCCATTATGTTCAAATATTTATCTTATTCATTGTAACACTAATGATGTGGCAGCACTTAATATACTATCACATTTTCCCTGTTGATATACTGAATAGAGTGGAACAGATGTTCATATATTATAAACCATTTTTTAAAGTGCATATGTGTGATCATCAACTTCCCTGCATTTTAAAGTGCAATGTGACATTTTTAATACAATGATATTAAATAAAAGTGAAGCAAATCATTTGATGATTATGGCTTTTCCCAATTATAGGCACAATTGTATAAACTTACCTTTGTTATGAAAAAAGATACTAAAATTTAAAAAATTAAGGAATTATTAAAATACTTTTTTATATTTAATCAAGCCAATTATGATTGCTTCTGTGTACTAGTTAGAATGAGCAAAGTATATCAAAGTGTTAGATTGCTGGTATGTGATACGTCTTATGAAATTTTATGAGTAGAACGTGCTACCGTGGCCCTCAAGTTACGTTTTTTATTTAGCCCATGAGTAGAAAGAGAGTCAATTTTGCAGAAATATTTTTTGGATTTTCAAGTCTCCCAAAATCTCTCTTAATCCCTTGATAATGGAATAATTGTCCTTTGAACCATCTATGTTATCTTTCTTTTCCTTTTTCGTTTTTCAAAAGTGCTGTACATTTCAACATTTCTCTTACATCTTTAAACTTTGATATTATTTGTTCTGTACATATTTTGTACTATATGATTTTCTCAGAATTTAACTCTCAGTAGATTCTGGGAAGTTACTGGACTGATAAGAGAGACATTATTGGTGTGAGATTGAATGGGGCTATTTTATAAGGGCTATTTTTCCTCAATGACTATTTTTCTGTTATAAAAATACGTTTCTTTTTATAACCTCCCAAATGCCCGATTCCAACAGGGCAGTCCTACTCAAAGTATGGTCCTTGGCAAACAGGTCCTGGAGTTGCTTTTACAGAAAAGTTAGGAGATAAATGCAGCAATTGAGAGTTCACATTTAGAAAGAAATATTTTTAGCAATTTGAAATCAAGACATCATCCAAGTTCTCTCTTTTGTTGAATAGGGGGAGACCAGTTCAAGAGTGGCTGAACTTGTGTGATGAGTCATATGGCCAAAGCTGTGCGTTACCCATGCAGAGTAATCCCATGCAATAGAGTCTGCAATGAACAGGAGGGGAAAAGAAAACTCAAGAAAAGAAGTTGCTTGTACTTGCACCTTAGCAAGACCATTAATTCCCATAAGTTCTCCTGAAGAGGAACAATATATATTCTCTAGAATTGTGTCATCCAATATGGTAGCCACTAACCATGTGTAGCTATGAAGCACTTGAAGTGTGGCCATTCCAAATTGTGATGTGCTATAAGTGTAAATTACACACCAGGTTTCTAATAATTTGTATGAAAATTAATGTAAAATATCCAAATTATTCTTTTATATAGGATTAAGGTTAAAATGTTAATATTTTTGATATGTGGGACTAAAAAAATATTTTATTAACTTATATTCTGCCTGCATAATTTTATCATTTCTAACATGGCTATTAGAAAATTTTCAATGAACATGTAGTTTACATTATATTTCTAATGGATAGTGGTTCTGGTTGAGATTATCTTCAGTGGACATGCACGTAATGACATCTAAGCTTTTTGGTAAACTGTAGATTAAAAATTACTCTAACCCATTATAATATTTGGCTCTCTGAGGCTTCTTTCAATTAAAAAAGTTACCAGAATGCAGTGAAGCAGTTTAATTAATTACATGCAAGCAGATGTGGTTTGGATTGATAAGTATAGAAATTGACTGAGTGAAGTTTGGAGGTATTATTAATAAAGATTATTTTTAGAGCAGTTTTAGGTGTATGAAAATGGAGCAGATTGTATAGAATTCCTGTTTTTGCATTTATTTAACATGATGCTGTGCACGTTTTCGTATGCGTATTTGCCATCTGTATATTTCTTTGGTAATGTGTCTATTCAGATCATTGGCCCCTTTTAAATTGTTTTTGTTTCCTTATTGTTGAGTTTTAAATGTTCTTTATATATTTTGGATACAAGCCATTTATCATATATGTGTTTTGCAGATATTTTCTCACAGTCTATGTCTTGTCTTTTCATTATCCTGATGTTTTTCACAGAGAAGAAATTTATAATTTTAATGAAACTGAACTTATTTTTTTTCTTTCATGAATTGTGCTATTGATAATGTATCTAAAAACTTCAAACCCAAAATCATCTCTATTATTTTCCTTTGTTATCATTTAGAACTTTTATAGTTTTGCACTTTGCATTTACTTCTATCATCCATTTTGAGTTAAATATTTTTTAATATTTAAAAAGATTATCTCTATTGAATAGGCTTTGCTCTTTTGTCAAAATCAGTTGATTTTAATTGTGTGGACCTATTTATGGCTCTCTATTCTATTACATTGAAAGATTTGTCTAATCTTTCACCAATATCAACCTTTCTTGATTATTGTAGCTTTTATGGTAAGTCTTCATGTTGAGGTAGTGTTATTCCGCTAACTTTTTTCTTCTTCTTCAGTATTTTCTTGACTATTCTGGGTACCTTGCTGTTCTAGTTTGCTAATGCTGCCGGAATGCAAAACATCAGAGATGGGTTGGCTTTTATAAAAGCGGTTTATTTGGTTACACAGTTACAGTTTTACAGCCATAAAGTGTCCAAGGTAACACATCAGCAATTGGGTACCTTCACTGGAGGATGGCCAGTGGTGTCCAGAAAACCCTCTGTTAGCTGGGAAGCCACGTGGCTGGTGTCTTCTCCAAAATTCTGGTTTCGAAATGGCTTTTTCCCAGGACGTTCCTCTCTAGGCTGCAGGTCCTCAAAAATGTCACTAACAGTTGCTCTTGGGGTATTTGTCCTTTCTTAACTTCTCCAGAGCAAAAGTCTGCTTTCAACAGCCTTCCTCAAAATGTCTCTCATCTGCAGCTCCTGTGCTTTCTTCAAAGTGTCCCTCTTGGTGGTAGCTTCTCTTCAAAATGTCACTCTCAGCTGCACTGAGTTCCTTCTGTTTGTCAGCCCATTTACATGACTCCACTGATCAAGGCCCACCCTGAATGGGTGGGGCCACACCTCCATGGAAATTATCTCATCAGAGTTATCACCCACAGTTGGGTGGGGCACATTCCATGGAAACACTCAAATAATTACAATCTAATTAACACTGATAGGTCTGCCCACACAAGATTACATCAAAGATAATGGCATTTGGGGGGATATAACACATTCAAACTGGCACACTCCACCCCCTGGACCTCAAAATGACATTCTCTTTCTATATACAAAATACATTCATCCCACAATATCAATATACTGAAACTTAAATCATTTCAGTAACAATAGTTAAGTATAAGATCTCATCAAAATCAATCATAGGCATGGTCAGTCCTCAGGCATAACTTTGCTTTAGCTGTGGATCTGTGAACTTAGAACAAGTTATGTGTTCCTAATATACAAAGGAGGAACACTGATAGAATAAACATTCCCATTGCCATAAGGAGAAACAGTAAGGAAAACAGGGTTAAGAGGACCAAAACAATTACTAAAAGCCACAGGACAAATTCCATTAGATTTCAAAGTCTAAGAGTCATTTACAGAACAACGTTGCATCCTTGGGGCTTGAGAGAGTGGGAGTCTAACCCTTCCTAAGGGCCTTTGTGGCAGCCCTTTCCTCTCCAAATGCTTAGGTGAGTGCTCCAACATATCCACACATTGGGGAGACCACTTTCTCAGCCCCACCCTCTTCAAACATCGGGGCACCACACGGATTCCCTTCCATCTCCAGGGCATATGCTCAACCCCTTCAGAACAGTGTGGTGGCAGCCAGGCTCTCCCCAATTCCCTGGGAATGTACTCCACCCTCTTTGAGACCTGGGGTGGCAAAACTCTTCCAGAGCATCAAGGCAGAATGCCCACCCTCGACCTCTGGGGCAAACTCACCCTTTCCCATGTGTGTGGGCCACTCCACTCTCCCAGCCCATGGCCTCTTGACTCCAGACCTCAACCTCCATGGCTCTGTCTTTGAAGAAATTTTTCCTTCAACTTGTTTCTTGTCTGTCTCCTCCAGTCCAGACCGGCAGCATCTCTGTCTATAAAGATCTTGCAAAAATTCTGTTGGCGTCACATAAAGCACACAGGGGTCAAAGCCGTCAGACAATAGGACTTTCCACAAATCCTTTCTGGATAACTCCATCTCCAATCTTGGCTTGTACTGAAATGGCAGCTGGGTTCCATGTTTAGTTAAATCCTCATGTTGGGCTGTAGCTTCTGGGGATCCACCCCCTGGAAGCCTGGAATTTTCCAAACCATCAGCTTCTGGTTTCTTTGAATCCAAGAGTTCAATTCTAAGTTTATGTCTCTCTGCTCACATTTTACTATAAGCTGCAAGGAGAAGCCAGGGTACATCCTCCACATGTAGTCTGGAGATTGCCTCAGCTAAGTACTCCAGGTTGTCACTTTCAAATTCTTCCTTCCATCTGACACCAGGACTCAATTTTGCCAAACTCTCTGCCACTTTAAAACAAGGATCACCTTCCTTCCAGTTTGCAAGAATACATTCATCATTTCTACTCAAGGCCTCATCAGAAGTATCTTTACAGACCATATTTCCACCATCTCTTCAAAGCAGTTTAGGCCTTTTCTATCAAGCTCCTCACAATTCTTCCAGAATCTTCCCCTCATCCATTTAAAAAGCTGTTCCAACATGTTTGGTGTTTGCAAACTCAACAGCAAAGCACCCCACTCCTGGTACCAAAATCTGTTCTAGTTTGCTAATGCTGCCGGAATGCAAAACACCAAAGATGGATTGGCTTTTATAAAAGGGGTTTATTTGGTTACACAGTTACAGTCTTAAGGCCATAAATTGTCCAAGGTAACATATCAGCAATCAGGTACCTTCACTGGAGGATGGCCAATGGTGTCCAGAAAACCTCTGTTAGCTGGTAAGGCACGTGGCTGGCATCTGCTCCAAAGTTCTGGTTTCAGAATGGCTTTCTCCCAGGATGTTCCTCTCTAGGCTGCAGTTCCTCAAAAATGTCACTCTTAGTTGCACTTGGGATATTTGTCCTCTCTCAGCTTCTCCAGAGCAAGAGTCTGCTTTCAACAGCCATCTTCAAACTCTCATCTGCAGCTCCTATGCTTTCTTCAATGTGTTGCTCTTGGTAGTAGCTCCTCTTCAAAATGTCACTCTCAGTTGCACTGAATTCCTTCTGTTTGTCAGCTCATTTATATGGCTCCACTGATCAAGGCCCACCCTTAATAGATGGGGCCATACCTCCATGGAAATTATCTCAGCAGAGTTATCACCCACAGTTGGGTGGGGCACTTTCCAGGGAAACACTTGAATTACAATCTAATTAACACTGATAGGTCTGCCCACAGAAGGTTACATCAATGGCATTTGGGGGACATAGTAACATTCAAACCGGCACACTTGCCTTTCTATACAAACTTTAAAATCAGTTTGTTGATATCCACAAATAACAAGTCAAAATTTTAATTGGGATTGTATTGTATCTATTGCTCAATGTAGGACAAACTGATATCTTAAGAATATTAGATATTCCTATGCATGAATATGGAATATCTCTCTACTTGTTTAGATCTTCTTTGATTTCTTTTGCATAAGTTTTGTATTATTCTTCATGTTGATCTTGTACATGTTTCACCAGATATATAGATAAATATTTCATTTCCTTTGGTGTGGATGCAAGTGGTATTGTGTTTTTAATTTCAAAACCCAATTGTTCATTACTGGAATACAGAAAAGCAATTGACTTTTGGATATATGCTTTGAATCCTGGAAACTTGCTATAATTGCTTATTAATTCCCGAAGTTTTATGGTCAATTCTTTGCAGTTTCCTATATAAACAATCATACCACCTCCAAATAGTTTTATTTTTTCTCCCCAATCTATGTATCACTTACTTCCTTTTCTTGTTTTACTGTATTAACTAGGACTTCCATTAAAATATTGAAAAAGTGTGGTGAGATGGGTAATCCTTGCCCTGTTCCCAATCTTAGGAAGGAAGTATCTAGTTTCTCTACTATTAAATATGATGCTGGTTGTAAGTTTTATGTAAATATTCTGTATGAAGTTACAGATCTCCCCCTTTATTCTTAGTTTGCTGAAAGTTTTTATTATGAATGAGTATTGGATTTTGTCAATTGCTTTTTCTGCATGTATTAATAAAATCATAGGCTTTTTCTTCTTCATCCTGTTGATGTCATAATAATATTATTTGATTTTCAAATTTTGAATCAAACATGTATATCTGGAATAAATATCACTTGGTCATGGTGTATAAATTTTTATATTTTTTGGGATTTGATTTGCTAAAATTTTCTGCAAGATTTTTGCATGTTTGATCATGACAGTTATTGATCTGCAGTTTTCCTTTCTTGTAATGTCCTCATCTGCTTTTGGTATTCTGGTAATTCTAGACTTGTAGTTAGGTAACTACAATTAACTTGTAGTTAGGTAATGTCCCCTCTTCTATTTTGTGGAAGGGATCATAGAGGATTGGTCTCATTTCTTCCTTATAGGTTTGGTATCATTCACCAGTAAAACCGTCTTGGCTTGATGCTGTCTCTTTTGTAAGGTTGTTGATTAAGGTTTCAATTTATTTAATAGATATAGGCCTATTCTGATTACATGTATTTCATTGGGTGGAGTTTAGTAGATTGTGTCTTTCAAGAATTGGTCCATTTCATCTAAATTATCAAATTTGGGGACAGAGGTATTCATAATATTCATTTTTCATCCTTTTATGTCCATAGAATCAGTAGTAAAGGCAGATCTTACATTTCTGATATTAGTAATTTGCATTTTTATTGGTTAACATGGCTAGAGGTTTATTCATTTTATTGATCTTTAAAAAAGCCAGCATTTGTTGATTTTCTCTATTGTTTCCCATTCTCTATTTCATTGATTTTACCTCTGATTTCTATTACTTCTTTTCTTCTTTTTGCTTTAGGTTTATACTGTTCTTCTTTCTTTAGTCTCCTAAGGTTATAACTTAGATGATTGATTTTAGATCTTTCATTTTTCCCAATATATGCATTTAATTTTACAACCTGCCCTCTAAACATGGCTTTTACTGCATCCCACAGATTTTGATAAGTTGTGTTTCATTTTTATTTAGCTCAAAATATTTTTTTAATTTCTCTTGAGGCTTATTTAATTCATGTTATTTAAAACTGCTGTTTATTCACCAAATATTTTTAGATTGTATAGCTATTGTTCTGTTGCTGGAATCTAGTTTAATGCCATTTTGGTCTGAGAGCATACTGTTTATGATTTCCATTCTTTCCAATCTGTTGAGATGTGTTTTATGGTCCAGAAATGTATTCTATCTTGGTGAATGTTCCATGTGAACTTGAAAGAATGTGTATTCCAGTGGTGTTGGATGAGATAGTCTATAAATGTCAGTTAGACTCAATTGATTGATGGTTCTGTTTAGCTCAACTGTGTATTTACTGTTAATCTTCTTGCTGAATCTGTCAATTACTGATAAAGGGTGGTTGAACTCTGCAACTATGATAGTGGAATATTTCTACTTGCATTTTTATCAGTTTTTGCCTCACATATTTGACACTCTTGTTAATTGCATATACATTAGGTTTTATTATGTCTTCTTGGAACATTCACTCCTTTACTGTTATGTAATGCTTCTCTTTAACCTTGCAAATTTTCCTCTTTCTGAAAAATGCATTGTTCTAAATCAGTATACCTTTTCCAGCTTACTTATTTTTAACTTCTTTTTGCTTGCTATTTTATTGAGATATTGACACATACCATACAATCATCCAAAGTGTGCAATCATTGTTTACAATATCATAATATAGTTGTGCATTCATCACAACAACCATTTTTTCCAGCTTTATTTTGATAAGAGTTATCATAGCATGTCTTGTCCAATCACTTTTCTTTTAGACTGTCTTTATATTTAAAATAGGTTCTTTTAGAAAACTTATGCTTATTTTTTTAAATCTGTTTTTTCAGTATCTCTCTTTTAGTTGGTGTATTAGACCATTCACATTACAGTGATTAATTATTTATTTGGGTTAGTAGCTACCTTATTTCTGTTTTTTTTTTTTGATTGTTGTTGCATCTGTTCTTTATTTCTATTATCTTCCAGTTTTTCTTCTTCACTGGTTTCAATTGAGCATTCTTAATAATTTCATTTTCTCTTTTGTTTGAGCATGTCAATTATACTTCTTTTGAAATGTTTTATTTTTAAGTGGCCACCCTAGAGTCTCATTATATATTTACAACTAATCTAAATCCACATTCAAATAACATTGTATTGTTGCATCTGTCTTATAGTGCTCTTCCCAATTCCACCCTTCTGTACATTGTAACATTGTTATCATTCATTTCACTTGTCCATAAGCTATAATCATTCAAGACATTGGTGTTATTTGGCACCAATAATTTAATATTATATACTTTAAGATTAAAAAAAACATAAACAGTTTTCTATTACCCTCCTTCCTCTCTCATGCTTCCTTTCATTATGTAGCTCTGAGCTTCAGAAGAACTACTTCTAACATTTCCCGCCAAGGTAGATCTATTCACAACAAATTCCTTCAGTTTTATTTGTCTGAGCAAGTTTTTGCAAATCCTTTCATTTTCAAAGGTAATTTCACTGGATAGAGAGCTCTCATTTGCTTTTTCCTTTTCTTATCTTTCAAAATTTTAAATATTTCACTCCACTGTCTTCTTGCTTACATGGCTTTTGAAGATAACTTGACGTAATTCTTTTCTTCCTCTGCAGGTAGTTTTTGCACTTCCTCTGGCTTCTTTCAATATTGTTCTCTTTTTCTTCGAATTTCTGTGGTTTGTATATGATACGCCTCGGTTTAAACATTGTTTTTATATTTAGCATGCTTGGCATTCTCTGAGCTTCCTGGGCTGAGGTTTGGTATTTGCCATTAATTATGGAAAATTCTACATCATTATAACTAAATATTTCCTCTTTTCCTTTATCTCCTCCTTCTCTTTCCTTCATTCCCATTACACTTAAGTTTTATGATTTTAACACAGTCTTCAATAGTCTGTTATTATTTTTCATTCATTTTTATCTTTACATTTGAGTTTGGGCAGTTTCTATTGACATTTCTTCCTGATCATTGATTGCTTCTTCATCCACGTCCAGTCTATGGTGAGATTATCAAAGACATTTTTAATTTCTATTACAGTGATTTTGATTTTTAGCATTTCCTTTTGATTATTGCTTAGAATTTCTGTCTCTTTGTTTACATTACCCATCTACTCTTGAATTAGATACATTTTCCTTTATATCTCTTAACATACTAACCTCAGCTTTTTTTTTTTATTTATTAGAAAACTTATAGGTTTACAGAAAAATCCTGGAGAAAGTACAGGATTCTCATATACCCCCTTCATATGCAGTTTTCTCTATTTTTGACATTTTGTATTAGTGTGGAACTTTTGTTACTGTTGATAAAACAGTATTATTATAATTATACCATTAACTCTCTAGTCTATAGTTTACGTTAGGGTTCACTGTGTTGTTTAGATACATAGATTTTTTAAAAAATATTCTGGCAATATTCATAGAACCTAAAATTCCTCATTTTAGCTACTTTCAAATGTATAATTCATTAGTATTAATTAAACTCACACTGTTGTAATACCATCACCACCATCCATTACCAAAACTTTTCCGTCAATCTCAACAGAAACTCTGTACCAATCAAGCATTAACTCCCCATTCCTTACCCCCAGATGAGCATCTGTATTCTGGTAACCTATATTCTAGTTTCTGACTCTATGAATTTGCATATTCTATTTATTTCATATATGTGAGATCATACTCTTGTTTATGGTTATTTCACTCAATATGAAGTCTTAAAGGTTCATTTATGTTGTAACATGTATCACAACTTCATTCTTTTTATGGCAAAATAATACTCTGCTGTATTGATATACTACATTTTGTTTATCCATTCATCTGATGATGGGTACTTGGGTTGCTTCCAACTCCTGGCAATTGTGAATAATATCACTATGAATGTTAGTATACAAATATCTGTTCATGTACCTGCTTTCAATACACTTGGGTATATATGCAGACATGGGATTGCTTGGTCATATGGCAATTATATATTTAACTTTTTGAGGAACTACCAAACTTTTCTGCAATGGCTGCACCATTTTGCATTCTCACCAGCAAGGACTGATTGTTCCTATTTCTCCACATCCTCACCAACACTTATTTTCAAATTTTCTTTTTAGGAATAGCCACTTAAATGAGTGTGAAATGCTATCTTCTTGTGGTTTTGATTTGCATTTCCCTATTGGCATCTTTTCATTTGCTTGTTCGCCATCTGAAAATATTCTTTGGAGAATTGTCTATTCAAATTACTTGTCCATTTTTAATAGGGATATTTCTCTTTTTGTTATTGAGCTGTAGGATTTATTCATAAATTCTGGTTATTAAAACCCTATTGAGTATGTGATTTCAAAATATTTTCTCCCATTCAACACATTGTGTTTTACTTTCATGGTAAAGAAGTCCTTTGATGCACAATTTTCTTTTAAATTTTGATGAAGTCCCATTTATCTAATTTGTCTTTCATTGCTTGTGCTTTTTTGCCTAACACAAGGTCCTAAGGATGTTTCCTGAGATTTTCTTCAAGGGGTTTTATAGTTTTGTTTCTTATATTTAGGTCTTTGATCAATATTGAGTTAATTTTTGTATGTGGTGTGATGTAGGGGTCCACCTTCATTTTTTGCATACAAATATCCAGTTTTCTGAACACCATTTGTTGAAGAGACTATTCTTTCCCCATTCATTGGTCTTGGCACCCTTATCAAAACTCAGGTGTACATACCAAAATATATTAAAAATAGAGGTAGAAAGATAAATCCTATACGAAGGAAGGACTGTCTTCTGGGAGTGACCTTTGCTAATCCACCTGGATGCATTTCTGTACTTAGTCATTGAAATGGTGAAAGAGGAAGAAGAGGAAGGGCAAAGCAAAGGGCTCTTTGCTCATATCTCTATATCTAGAAAATAGTTTTAGATTATAACCATAGTTCTATGTGCATGTTTTGTAAAATACCTGTGTTTGAGGTGGATAAGAGTCATTATTTCACAACAGCTAAGCTTTATAGATATCTTGAGATGACAATGTAGGATAAAAAATAGAGCTAGTGAATTAATGAGTTTATAAATATCTTTTCCTTAATAGAAAAGAAGCGTCTTCAACATGGAATTGTTAAATCACCTCTGAGCAGTATGCATTAGGACTTGTTCATTAGGTTGGCTACAGAGGGACAGAAGGACATGCCTGGGGAAGGATGTAGGCAAATGTTTTCATATTTCCAATTTGATATACCCATTGCATGTGTGCATCTCTTGGCTGTAGCATAGGAAAACATTCTTAAATAATTCAGTGGAAACATACCTTGCTATTATTTCAATACAGATCTGACAATGAATTATCTTAGATTCATAATACTGATTGTATTCTTGTTTTATGTCTCATTTTAAATTGAGGATTAAGGGAATGTGATATTTGTAACTGCCAATATCTATAAAGGCCTTTTGTACTTTTGTCTTCTACAAAACTTTTGTTACCAAGAAAGCAAGAATACATTTTTTTTTCCCCTGATTGAGTTGGTGTTATGTATTCTTGGTTATCCCAATACTCATGTATTTAGATTTTGAATTGGTTAATATTTATGAAAAAGCATGATACATTCTGTATGATCTCAACCACATAAAAATGTATGCATTGTTGTGTGCATACACATAAAGGACCTAGAAGGTATGTCAAACTGTAAACTGCTTGTGATTCTGGATGCTTTTTGTTTTCTTTGCTTCTTGCTATTTTCTGTTTTCTATATAGCACAATTAGCATAAAAGTTTGGAAAAAAATAAATGGTATTTTAAAAACCAAACCCCCCCCAAAAAAAATCAATTGTACCTAGATGCAAAGGGTTATTTCGCACCTCTCAACTAGATTCCATTGTCTTTATGTCTGTCCTTGTGTTGTACTACACTCTTTTGATTACTATAGCATTGTTATAAGTTTTAAAGTTGGGAAGCATGAGTCCTTCTGGTTTTATTGAGTCTCTCTATTGTTTTTTATTCTCTAATTTAATGATATGTCATCCCTTCTGCTCTGATAATGCATATGTTAGTATGACTGACAATGTCCCACAGGTCCCTTTGACTCTATTCATATGTGTTTCATTCTTCTTGATTCATGCTCCTCAGCCTGAATTATTCTCATTGCCTTATGCTCAAGTTCAGTGATTCTTCTGACACCTCTAATCTACTATTGAAACTCTCTAAGATTTTTTTTTTCAAGTTATTGTGGACTTCAACTCCAGTATTTCTGCTTGGGTCCTTCTGAAAATTTATATCTCATTATTTAGATTCTCATATTGTTCATTCATATTTTTCCTGATATCCATTAGTTCTTTGTCTAAAGACCTTTATTTAAGACTTTGTCTATTATATCCAAAGTCTTGTCTTCTTTATTGATAGTTTCTGAAGTTCATCTTGCTCCTTTATATGGGATATCATTTCCTGTCTCTTTGTCTTATCTTTTGTTCCATGTAGTATATTATTGTGTTAACTCTGGGATTCAGTCACTGAGCTGTGTGTTTCTTCAGTTTATAACCAGTTAGTGATATGACAGAGATTTCCTTGAATGTCAGGAGCTGACAAAAGCAAAAAAGCAGCCAATGCATAAAACAGCTTTCACAGTCTTTTCAAATTGGCTCTTTTGATTTGTGTTCTTCAGAGTTTAACCCTCCAATCAAGAAGATCAGTCCGAGGTGAGAGTATGGGCTTCTCTCCATCTTTTCTGAGCCTGTGTCTTGTCCTGGGCTTGTACTCATGGCCTTAGTGATTCCTGTTTACAGGGATGTGAATGCCCTTTCTATTCTCTATAAATATACTTACCCCCTCTCCCTGGTGTGTGTGTATGTGTGTGTGTGTGTGTTTTTTTTTTTTTTTTTTTGGTAAGTCTTCAAGCTCATAATCATTTGTCCCAGGCTGCTCTGATTTAATTATTTCTTACACTGATTTAGCTATAGACAAGTTGCTTCTTCCTTCAGAACAAGTTCTGGGAGGACAGGCCAGAGATGAGTGTTTTAGTTCAGTCTTTCTGGCTGTCACCCAATAGATGAGCACTGACATACAGTCAGCACAGTATACCCTTAGGAGTTACTCTGCTCACTCCAGATCAAGGCTAGAAATCCACAAAGAGAACACAGGCAGACATAACTCTGTGTTAATGGGAGGTAAGGGGAGGTTTCAGCAAGGGTATGATGAATTTCTCCTACAAGTTTTAAGTGATTTTCCCTTAATTCAGCATTCACCCAGCTACTGTAACACTTTGACAGTTTTTCAGAGTTTTGAGGAAGATGGCGCTGCCATTTTTTTATTAGTTTCTCAAGATTCATTAAGAACTGAACCTTGGTACATCTTATTTCACCATCTTGGTCAACTGGAAGTTCCTCAAAGTTATTTCAATTCTAAGTCTGTTAATTCCAACATTTCTATTATTCTTAATCTTGCTCTTTTGCATGCTTTGCCTCTGAAGACTGTGATACTTCTTGCCATTTAGCATACATTATAATTTGTTGTTGAAAATGGGAAATAACATATAGGGTGATATGAAATTCAGTAAATAAGCCTTTAGTGTGTGAGAGTTTACATTTATCTGGTTAGGAGGTATGCTGAGATACACATATGTATCTGAGGTGTCAATTTCCTCTAACATCCTTGCTTTTCTCATCCTTGTTGCTTTAGTGTTTCCCTAGAAACTCCTCCTTGAGTAGAGTCTGAGCCTTGAAGTTCTTTCAGCTGTAATTCAATGTGGCTATTCAGGAGCCCTGCTGTTGTGCTGGTGAAGGGTGGGAAAGGGGAAGCCATCTATCATGTTATAATTAGGTCTCAGTCTTTAAGGGAGCTTTTGCTTCTGAGCTATGACATTCTCAAGTGCTTCTTAGTTGTTGTTTGTTGTTGTTTGTTTTGTTTTGTTTTGTTATTCCTCTTTAGGTGAATCAGGAAGACCAGAGGGATCTGGAGTCAGTCATTTCCCCTTCCCCTAAGTTGGCTAGATTCTGGCAAAGTCATTTCATTGAGGGCAAATGGAAAACAGAATACTCTGGGAATATTTAAAAATGATTACTTTTATCCTGAGTATCTTTCAAACCTTTCTTCTGCCTCTGCTGAGAGCATGATTGGACATTTCTCGGATCTTCATTGTGAGAAGATTGTGAGGATTCTTGAGGTAAAACTCACAAAAAGGTGAGATGAGCATTCTGGAGATTTTAACTTTTAAGCTAATCCACCCTCAGCTTCTGGCAGTTTAACTTTTTCCTACCAGTTACTGGTTCCTGTGGCTTCCATATATGGTTAGCTGTCCAGATAACCTGTGATTCTCTGTAGCAACTTCTCTCTCCAGTTTTCATCATGTTGATGGTCCCTGAGACCTCAGTTCTCTGGTGGATCTAAGGATAGATATTGATTTTCAGTTTGTTCAGCTTTTGTTCTTGAGAGAATAGGCATGACGATTTCCAAGCTCTTTATGTCAGACCAGAAAAAAGGAAAGATTATTTTTAATTTGGAAAAAATAGCCATAGCCCACTTCTATTTATTGCTGGGTAGAAGCTGTTGTGGAACTTTTCCAGTATATCAGGCAAATGTCCATTAAGTTTCTTGGATCTTACTCTCAGGGACAGTGAATTGATTTGATAGCAATAGCCCTGTAAATTTGAAAGCCACTCCATATCTCTTTGTTTTCATGGCTGGGAAGTTTGGAGTCATTTTTATGGCCCATTTTGAGCAACTCTGAGAACCCAGGCCTTGAATTTTGTATCATACTCTTAAAATAGATTTAACAAATTCTTCTCTGATCATATTTCTCTTCATCCTAATCCTCAAACTAAAAAAAGGGGGGGTGGGGTTGAAAAATCTTAGTATATTTCATTATCTCAAATTACTTGTTAAATAACCAATTGCCTTATAGCAGATCTTCCATGCTTTTCCCAGGCACAAAAAGCCATGACTCTAGAAGCCCTTTCAGCCCTATTGCATAACTGAGGCATTGCCAAGTACATACACAAAAGACAGACTTGATGCCATGTGCGGATTGCAGAAAAAATACAAGTCTACAATCTCTTGTTTGTGTAGGAACACAAGGAAGAGCTCCATTTAGTTGTAACACCTAAAAAATTTCAAGATGTAAGTGAAGCCTTTTGTTGTACACTCAAATAGTAAGACTTAAAAATCCATTCCCTCTGGGAATCACCATAAGGCAGTCAGGTGGGTCCTTAGAACCAGATCTTGGCTGGACTAACAGCAGTTGTGTAGCCTAGGGCTACCCCATTATCTATTTTCTGTCTGCTTTCCTTATAAGTGAAAATGGAGTTAATGACACTTACCTTTCAGGATTCCTGTAATTAATGCTTGGGCAGTAAATAAGCCATATTTATTATTTTCAAAATAATAACTAAGTGTTGATATATTTACAAGTTTAGAAATGATCGCTGGGCATCAGGAGGCAATCACAGAGTAGGGGAGGGAGGAGGAGTCAAATAGATAAGCTTGACTATGCTTGACTATGTTTTCTTCCAACATTTCTGCATCTTCTAAAACTTCCTTGTTCATGAACCTGTCTCTGATTTCCATGAGGGGCAACTCCTGGAAGTGAACATCTCACTAAATGATTACTTCTTAGAATACAGAGTTGGCTGTTTTAAATATCTAAAATTTGTCTTTCATTTCTTTTTCCTTTCAAATTTACAATTTTAATCACTCCGGTCTTGGAGGCCTATTCTAGTTTTCTGATATTATGGCAGTGTGTATTTAGAGAGTTGGAAAGGAGACATGTCTTAATGAAATATAAAGAAAGTAGGCAAAGTTTCTTGCTCTGGGAGAAGCAGTGATCCTTAGCACCTAACAACTATTAAAAATCACTGCAAAAATTGTTACAACCTCTCAACCTGGGAGGTATTCAGTGATGAAAATGAATAGACAAATAAATGGTGTATTGGAATGATCAGGTAGTAAGAAGATCAAGGAGGAGTTTCTTAGCGAAAAGGAAAGCAATCGTCGCCATTTCTCGTCAATACTCACCAAGCTATCTTAGAAGCAGCTTTGGGATGACATGAAAATGAGAGCCAGGGATTAATTTCTACCAGAAAAGGATGTGGATAGAGCTATTCACAGGCTGAATCTTGACATATATCTATCTATCTATCTATCTATCTATCTATCTATCTATCTATATATATAATGCTATTTTTTTTCCTGGCTAGTGAACCAAAATGTTTAAACTAACCATGTAGAAGATATAGGTTAGTAGTAATTGTGGATATTGCAATTGCATCATAGCTAGAGAGATTAAGGAGCTAATGAATCTGTTGAATCTGTTTTCTTGCCTTGACAGAAACTTACACAATCATTTGTTCATGCTTTTATTCTTTCATTAAAATTTTTTTAAAACTGTGTAACAGGCTCATTGCTGAGATAAAATAGTGGGGAAAAAATCACTGTTCTCTAACAACTTACAGACCTCCAAGTTAAGTTATCCTTCTATTTTGTAAAGAATAGCAAAGGAAAGAAAAAGAAAAAAGAGGTTTAGCAGCCCTCTTAAAAGTCAGTTCAGGATACATTTATAGATTCTTTTATTTATATAAAATATTTGTATATATTTAGAAACATATGAATGTATGCTTTACATTTATATATTTTTGTCATTTTACAGCCTTCTAATTTTTTAATTATCATTACAACAGGTAATTTACCACTGGAATATCATCTTGGAGAGATTGCCCTGGAGTTGATGTCCAGCAATTCTTCACATAAGTGATGTCAGAAAGTAGTAAAAATTATTCTTTCCTGGTTTCCTATGTACGACTCAGACAAGAAGAAAGAATAATTGTTGTTTAATGGCATTTAATGTGTTAGCATTAAATGAATCTAGAAATTGTGCTGGAACTCAAGGAAAATAAACACTTAGCCTATATACATTGATCCTCTTTTATTTAACCCAAACAAGTTAATGTTATTTAAATACTATTAAATGAAAAATAACATGGGATTTGGGAGGAGTCATGGCAAGGAGGGTAAAAAGAATTAGACTAAATCCATTAATAAGCCAAATCTCTTGTAAATATTTGTACTCCATCCATAGAAAATATACATAATATCAAATACACATGGGATATTCACACCCAAGCAAAGAAAGACATACAAAAATTAAAAAATAGAAACGAAACCCACAATAGCTGATCAAAATGCATTAAAATTGGAAATGAACAGCAAAAGGGGAGAAGTTCTGTATACTTGCAAATTATATGGAACTCTTCGCTTAAAGAAGAGTTGTGGACTGACGTTAAAACCCACTGAAAAGTAAGCAACAAGTAATACTAAATGCATATCTTTCCAGATATAATGGAAACAAAACCAGAGAAAAATTTACAGGCTAAAATATTTTGAACAAGAAACAAAAATGCTAAATTGAAAAATGAACCAAGCTTTCAAATTAAGAAGTTACATTCGTAAATAGTAAAAATATCTAAAATAGTAGGAATAAAAAATTTTAATGCTAAGGCAGCAACTAAGAAAATAGTAAATTTTATAACTACAATATGATTGTGTATTTTGAAAATTCAGATAAGGAAAAAGGAATAAAAGCTCAAATAAAATATTCCAAATTGTATTCAGATATATACTTTTCCTAAATTATTAAAAAATTGGAAGAAATCTGAAATAATGCCTTTGAAAATTTGATGCAACATTGATAATCTAATAAACAAGCTAATCAAGGCACTATAACTGTCCACATTTTTTTTCCTGTAGGAAGTATAAAATCTGACCAGACTGATGGAAATAAATTGCATTTAAGGCTTTGTGCCCCTATTTTATACACACAGAAGCACACAGTGTATCCCAGACTGTCCAGTAAGTTTTACTATCATGTTCTACACTGGCATCAAGAAACAGATAATGCTCAGATAACAAACAATACATAATTTTAATAGATAATTACAAATCAAAACCCAAAACCAGTACTCTTAAAGAACAATGAATAAAAGGAATCTTAATCTGTCAAAGAGCTCCATCAGAATAAAACACCGTGGGTGAGGAAATAATAGAAGCAGTCATTAGAATACTTATTATGTAAAGAAATAGAACTAAGAGGTCTACTATCATGTCAATGATTTAACATCTTTTGGAGTCACTAGACTAAACATTGTAAAAGAATAAGAAATATGAAACATACATATTCAAAGTTATAAATTTAAACCTGTCATATATCTAGATGCTATGATTATTGATCTAGAAAATCCAAGAGGATCAAAACCAGTGTATTAGAATTGGAAAGAGAGTTAAGAATGTAAGCAGATATAACTTCAAAAAGAAACGAACAAAGGACTTGAATAGGCATTTGTCCAAAGATATACAAACATGTCAAATTCTATTGGACATGAGAAACTTACATATTTAATCTTTCAAAGCCAATTCTGTGACACACATCGGAATCACCTAAAGCACTGTGCTGGTTTGGATGTATTATGTTCCCCAAAATGCCATATTCTTTGATGCAATCTTGTGGGGGCAGACGTATTAGTGTTGGAATCTTTGGATTAAATTGTTTCCATGGAGATGTGACCCACCCAATTGTAGGTGATAACTCTGATTGAATTATTTCCATGGAGGTGTGGCCCCACCCATTCAGGGTGGGTATTGATTGATTTACTGGAGTACTTTAAAAAAAGCCACACAGGCCCAGATGCTTGCTTCAGTCAAGGGAGATATTTTGTAAATGGCCATTGAAAGCAGACTTTGCTGACACTGCTCCAGAGAAGATAAGAGAGGACAAAGCACCCCAAAAGCAACATTTTGAACAATGCACAGGAGCTGAGAGTGGAGCTGGAACACAGTTTGGAATCAGCAGACACCAGCCACATGCCTTCCCAGCTAACAAAGTTTTCCAGACACCATTGGCCTTCCTTCAGTGAAGGTATACTTGTGTTGATGCCTTAATTTGGACATTTTCAAGGCCTTCAGACTGTAACTGTATAACCAAATAAACCCCCTTTATAAAAGCCAATCCATTTCTGGTATTTTGCATTAAGAGCAGCCTTAGCAAACCAGAGCAAGCACCCAAATGCTTTTACCTTCAGGAGTAAAAATACACATCAAAACACAATAATAGAAAAACTTGAAGTACCTTCACCATTTGAATTTTGTGTATATATATATGTGTGTGTATGTGTCTTCAAAGTGAGAGAGTGTCAGAGATAGGTAAATAAAGAGAAAGAAAGAGACATAGAGAGACTAAGAACAGCTAGTGCCTGATTACCAAGAAATGAATTGGACCCCTTTTGGAAGTAATGATTTGCAGACAGTACTTATATGGATATAAATAGCAATGCATTGCTTAATTCTAGTAATTTGGGTTGCTTCTGATCTTATTCTAACTTCACAATGACTTTTTATTTCATGGCTTTAAAAGAATTATTGTGGTAACATAATGTAAAAATTGCCATTTAGAACATTTTAAAAATTCTATTGTGGTTGTATATATAAAACAAAATTTTCCATTTTACCCACTTTCATGTGTACAAGTCAGTGACACTAATCACATTTACAATGTTTTGCTACCATAACCACCATTCATTACCAAAACTCTTTCATCCCTCTGAAGAGAAGTTCTGTACCTATTAAACAAAACTCTCCATTGTTCCTCCCCCTGGTCCTTGATAACCTCTGAACCTCTTTCTGTCTCTAATAATTTGCCTATTCTAGATATTTCATATAAATGGAGGCATAAAATACTTGTTCTTTTGTGTCTGGCTTATTTTAATTAACATAATGTTTTTAAGGTTCATCAACATTATAAAATGTATACAACTTCATTCTGTTTTCTGGCTGAATGGTAATCTATTATATGGATATACTACATTTTCTTTATCCATTCATCTATTGATGCGCACTTGGGTTGTTTCTACCTTTTGACTATTGTGAATAATGCTGTTATGAGCTACGGTGTACATATGTCTGTTTGAGTCACTGTTTTCCACTTTTTGGAGTATATACTTAGAAGTGGAATTGCCAACTCATAGGGTAATACTATGTTTAACTATCTGAGGAACCACCAGTTTTCCATAGCGGCTGCACTATTTAGCATTTCCACCAACAATGTACTAAGAATTCTGTTTCTCCATATCTTCACCAGTACTGATTGTTTTCAGTTGTTGTTGTTGTTTATTTCTTTTAAATAGTCATGCTAGTAGATATGAAGTGGTGTATTATCATGGTTTTTATTTGCATTTCCCTAATGACTAATGTTGCTGAGCATTTTTTTTCATGTGATTTTTGGTTGTTTGTATATCATTGGACAAACACCTATTCAAGTCCTTTGTTCATTTTTTTTATTTTTGTCATTTTGTTTGTTAGTTGTAGAAGACTTTGTGTGTGCTGGATACTTGACCATTATCGGATAAATGATGTGCAACTATTTTCTTCCATTCAGTATGTTGTTTTGCACTTTCTTTATAATGTCCTTTGACGCATGAAAGTTTCTTTTTTTTTTTTTTAATTTCAGTGATGTCAAATTTATCTCTTTTTTCTGTTGCTCATGCTTTTGGTGTCTTTTTTAAGAATCTGTTGACAAATCCAAGTTCATGTATATTTTCTCCTATTTTATCTTCTAAGAGTTTAATGGTCTTATTACTTGTATTTAAGTTGTTGATACTTGAATTATTTTTGTATAATGTGTGAGGTAGGGAGAGGGATTTATATATATATTTTTAAGATAGCTTTTGAAGAATGGAAAATAAATGGATGGAAACCAACAAATGATCTTGTTGATGTGACAGTGTTTGATTGAAGTCAGACTATTGTTTTCTGCCATATCCTTTGTTCTGATTTGCTAAGGCTACTCTTAAGGTAAAATACCAGAAGTGGATTGGCTTTTATAAAGGGGGTTTATTAGGTTACAAATTTACAGTCTGAAGGCAATGAAAATGTCCAAATTATGGCATCGACAAGAGGATACCTTCACTGAAGGAAAACCAACGGCATCTGGAACACTTCTGTCAGCTGGGAAGGCACGTGGCTGTCATCTGCTTGTCCTTTGCCCTTGGCTTCTGGTTTCAAAATGGCTTTCTTCAAAATATCTCTGGGCTTGCCTCTCTTAGTTCTCCAGGGCAAACTCTGGGCTAGCATCTCTTAGCTTAGCATCTCCAAAACATCCTTCCGTCTGCATCTCCAAGCATCTCTAACATCAGCATCAGCAAGCATCTGGGTCTGTGGGCTCTTTTTAAAGGACTCCAGTAAACTAATCAAGACCCACCCTGAATGGATGGGGCCACATCTCCATGGAAATAATCCAATCAGAGTTACCACCTACAGTTGGGTGAGTCACATCTCCATGGAAACAAACTAATCCAAATATCCCACAAGATTGGATTAAAATATAATGGCTCTTTTTGGGGGACATAATAATCCCAACTGGCACATCCTTTATTTTACTACATCTTTTACTGATCTTGTGTGTGGGATGTGGGGCTGTGAGGTGACATACACAGTTCTTGGCTTCAAGATCTCACAATCTAGAAGTGAGGGCTGATGACTAAATAGATAATTGCCTTGAAAGAGGTAGACTCAGTAATAGCCTCATGTCAAAGACATTGGGACCACAGAGGTGGGTTCTAAGCCAATGTGATAGAAGAGGAGATCAGGAATTCTCAAAGCAGGAAATGATTGGTGAAAGGTATGCTTACAAAAATATTTTTTAATTACAGGAAAAATCAATCATACAAAACAGGAAGGGATATTATATACCCTTATAGGCTCATCAACCTGTATCAACAGCAATCTTCTCGCATTCCTGCCTTAGTTACTTTGTCTCCACTCCAGACTATTTTTAAGTACATCCCAGACATCATTTCATGTCATGAGATGCAAACTGAAGGCAGGTGTGATGGTTTGAACATTTATGGACACCAGAAGATCATGCCCTTAAAGCTAATCCATTCTTGTGGATGTAGACCTATTGTGGGTAGGATCTTTTGATTAAGTTATTTCAGTTGAGGCCAGTCCTAGGTGGATCTTAATCCTCTTACTGGGATGTTTTATGGGAGGATGAAAGATAGAAGCTCAGAGTGAAATATACACAAGCTGAGAGAGAAAGTCACAGAAACAGATAGAAAGCCATGGAAGCCAGAAGTTAGAAGCAATGAAACATGGAAGAGAAGGGAGAGACCAGCAGAGCCGCCATGCGCCTTGCCATGTGGTGGAGGAGTCAAGGATCACCAGTAGCTTCCCTGCAGGAAGAAGGTATCATCTTAATGATGCCTAGATTTGGACTTTTTCATGGCCTCAGAATTGTAAGCATGTAAACTAATATATTCCCATTGTTAAAAGCCAGCTCATTTCTGGTATATTGCATTTCAGCAGCTTTAGCAAACCAAAGCAGTAGGATTCCTTCAAGTCCTCCAGCATCAAAACTTAACCATGGTCCTCTTAAAATTGCAGAAGTCTGGGCACTACCTCATGTCAAGGGAACCAGCTTTTTTGAAGGTATGGCTAAGAAATCTTATTTAGAAAGGATTTCTGAGTGATTCTTACTTGATTGCATGTCTGAGGACCAGATTAGAGAATTTGCCATTAGGCAGGGGAAGAGGAAAAGAGGGCATCACAAGCATCAGTGACTGTGAAAACAAAGATTCCAAAAATAAAGAGGGATAAGACAATACAGATCCTGAGGGATTTAACCTGGGCTTCACTTTGGTCAAGATGCACACTGTCTTCAGAAACAGTTGGCAAATCTAACCACTGCAGACTTTAACATGAAATATTCTATTGGGAGCATAATTTCTACATTTTTCCCTATATTTTTCAACAATTGTCATGCCTTTCTTTGTTTCAGAAATATGCTTGGCACTGGAGATATAGTTAAGACATAATATCAGTCTTTGGAGAGTTTATGGAATGCAGTGGGAAAGGAGGACACTGTATTTTAGAATCCATTACAGTTTTCTCTTAGTTTAGGTCATAGATAATAGTAATTACCATTTCTGCAATAATATATGGCTCACATTTACTTTCTCCTTCTGGAAAAAAAATCCAGGAACTAAGGAGGCACTTAAGCCATAGTTTTTTTACCTTCTTTTGATTGTTAAAACGTTTCCTATTGACTTGTTGCAAATGAGACATTGAAATGTCAGCCTTTAATGTAGCGGACAGAATTTATTTTGTTGCCTTGCTTTATCTCTATTTAAAGCGTCTGCAAAAATAGGAAACAGAGAAGTTAAAGAATAATAATTGGTATTTTTTCATGTACTTTGTATATTGGTATTAAAAGGTAAAGGCCATAGGTTTGCAAACACAAAAAATTACCTTTTATGCAAAGATTAATACATAAAATACCTGGCACAGAGTTGGTGCTGAATAAATGTAGTCCTCTTTCTATCTTTCCTCAGGATTTAGGACTTGTAACAACATGAGAACCAAACTGGGGAAGAACTGGTTAGTTACTTTAGTTTCGGTTGAAATCTTGACCTACTTTATACATGGAAGGAAGAAATTGTCCATGGTGTGAAAAGGCATTTGGAACAAGGACAGACATCAGTCTGAGAGGATCCTGCCTTGCCTCATTACAGGAGAGCTTAGCTCAATTGAAAGGATAGCTCAGATTTTTTTTCTTTCTCATCACTGTCCATCTCTTACGGAATTTGAGCCCTCTCTTACTCTTCCTGAAAGCATAAGGTATCCAACCACTTTTCTCTGTCAAACTGTCAATCAGCAAACTGAAGCCAGTTTTGAGAAAATGTAGGAGACTTCAGAAATGACAGTACATTTCAAAGAAATTAAATCTGTATTACAGTGCGTTTCGGTTTGCTAAAGCTGCTGGAATGCAATATACCAGAAATGGATTGGCTTTTCAATGAGGGTTAGTTCACAAACTTACAGGTTTAAGGCCATGAATATGTCCCAGTTAAGGCATCAACAGGACAATACCTTCTCTGAAGAAAAGCCAATGACATCTGGGTTTCCTCTGTCACATGCGAAGGCACATGGCAGGCTCTGCGGATCCTTCTTTCCTGGCTTTAGCTTCTGGTTTCAGTGACTTTCTCCAAAACATCTCTGTGCTTCTGTCTTGGCATCTCTGAACTCCCTCCAAAATGTCTCTGCCTATTATCCTCTCATAGAGGACTCCAGCAAGGGGATTAAGACCCATCTTGAATGGGCAGGGTCACATCACTATGGAAGCAACCTAATCAAAAGGTCCCACCCTCAATAGATCTGTGCCCTCAGGATTGGATTAAAAGAACATAGGCTTCCAGCACAGTGTTTTATGAAAATCTACTTAACATGGAACATTCAGAATTTATCTCTAAAATTTAAATTGCATGAACTGGGGAACTTCACATTTGTACCAGAATTTTCAAGGGAACATCCAGGCTATTAAGCCTCTACAACCACAAGAAAGACACTACACCTCTCTGGGCAATAGTCTTCAAGTTGGTGACCTGGGGTAATTGTCAGAGTGGCTGCAAGAATTAGCAGTGACACATCCCAAGCATCCAGCATGTTTTATTATGATTGTACTTAGGCACAGCCAAGCAGACATGGAGTAGCCATCAATGATAGCAAATTCTCCTCCCCCTATCTAAATTGGATTTATATATATATATATATATATATATATATATATATATATATATGCAGTGAATTTGCTATTAAAGTGAATGATCCTGTTTAATTCAGCCAGGCTCCTTTTGTTGTTCACATCTGTATTGCTTAATTTTAATGCTATAAAATTTATCAATATTTTCCTAATACTTTTTTTATCTGTTTAAGAAGATATTACTTTGAAATAAGTCATGAAGATAAACTTCTAGGTTATATTCTAGAAAATTTATCATTGTAACTTTCACACTAATATCTGCAAATTCATCAGAAATTAATTTTGGAGGCTCAAGATTCTTTTTATTTTTCATACAGACATTCAAATAAGCAAGCACTATTTATCAAAAAGAATGTCATTTCTTCTTCATAATCCAAGAGCTGCTTTGTCATAAATCAAGTGGTCAGATATGTATACATATTTTTTTAGGAATCTTTATACTAGTCTTTGATGTATCTATCAAAATTAACTAACAGAATACTCTGATAGCTAATAGATTTTAAATTGTGTAACTTTGCTGCTTGAGATTGTAAAATGTTTTGGCTATGGGGTTCAACATGTCTATTTTTACAAACACAGACACATGCACACATTTACTAACATTTTGATTTGTATGGCACCTAATGGATGAATTACTTTGAGATTTGACATTGTTACAATGTTGAGTCTTCCAATTTATGGACAGAGTCTAAATTTTCATTTAGTTTTGTCTTTTAAAATTATCTCAATAATGTTTTGTCTTCTGTATTGAAGTCTTTTGCAAGATCACCTATATCCATTCCTCAGTATTTAACAATGTAATAAATATATCATTGTAAATGGTAGATTATTTTAAGTTTTATTTTGTCCTATGTTGTTGTTGCTGGTATATGAAAGAACAATTGAGTTTTATATCTTGATTTCTATATTCAGCAACTTTGCTCGATTCACTTATAATTTTAAGAGCTCTAGTATGGATTTTTTTTTTTTAATCATTCACATGAACAATTTTATCATCTGTGAATGATGTGAATTTTATTTCCTTTGTTCCAGTCCTTATACCATTATATATTTTTGTTGAATTATTCAATTGAAGATTGGGATCTTCAATAAAATGTTGAATAGACACTGTGATACCAGGCATCTGTTAAGGTGAACACGTGATTTTTGTTCTGCATTATTTTAATGCACTGACTGACATTTGAATGTTACACCCAATTTAGCCATGATATAGTATCATTTTTAATATATCCTGAATTTAATTTGGCAGCATTTTGCTTAAGAATTTTGATACTATGTTCATAAATGTTATAATTTTCCTTTTTTGTGAAGTCTTTCTTAGATTTTGGGATTAAGGTTGTTCTGGACTGAATAAATGAGTTGAGCGATGTATTAGTTTCCTGCCTCTGCATAATAAATTATTAAAAGATCATTGGCTGAAAACAATACAATTGTTCATTTCACAGTTCCTGTGGGTAAAGAGTCTGAGCACGACATAACTGGATTCTCTGCTGACTGTTTCACAAGGCTAAAATGAAGGTGTCCACCAGTTTCTTTCTGGAGGCTGTTTCCAAGATCATTTAGGCTTTTTTGTAGAAATCAGAATCCTGCAGTTGTGGGATTGAGTCCCTTTTTTTCACTGGTTGCCTTCTGGGTCCTCTGTCTCCGCTCCTTAAGGTCACCCCCCGCCTCCATTCTTTTTCACATGGTTCCATTCATCTTCAAAGCAACAACAGCAGGCCAAGTCCTTCTCCCACTTATCTCTTTGACTCCCATCTTGGCATTTCCTTTCTGCCTTCTTCAGTCACCAGTCAGAGAAAGTTCTCTTTTAAGGACTCATATAATTCATTAGATTAGGTGCATCCAGATAATCCCCCCTCCCCTGTTTTCAGGTAAACTCTATCATGTAACATATGTCATGCGACCACACAGGTGTGAGATAACATTGTATCCACAGGTTCTGGGGTTTATGGGGGACACAGAATATTGGGGAAGGGACATTTCTAAACATTCTCTCTATCACCGAGAATATTCTCTTTTTCTGGCTGTCAATTTTTGGAAGTATTTGTGCAAAATTTGTGTTAATTCTTCATTAATTATTCTTTCTGCAAAGTTGTCATTATTTTAATTACAAATTCAATTTCTTGAATAATTATTCAGAATTTTGCTTCTTTTATCATTTTCAGTAAGTAATCTCTCAAGGAATTTCTTCATATCATCTAATTTTTCATTTCCTTGGAATAGCATTTTGGAAATTATGCTTTTATGTATTTATTCTCTAAGATGTGTAGTGACATATTTTATTGATATTGTGAATCTAAGTGACTTCTCTCCTTTTTCTATACCATTCTTAGGGTATGTTTATCAATCTTATTATACTTTTCAAAAGACCAGCTTTTGAGTTTGCTGATTTTCCCTGTGACTGTTTTCTACTTAAATTACTTCTGGTCTGTAATTTCTTTTTTACTACATTTTTGGATTTAATTTTATTTTCAACTTCTTCAGATATATATTATGTTGCTAATTTTTAGCATTTTTGTAACATGTATATTTAAAGCTAGAAATTTCCCAGTACTCATAGCTTTAGCTTTGTCCAAATAATTTTGATATGCCACAGTTCCATAATTATTCAGTTAAAATCTTTGCTGATTTCCACTATTATTTATTTTTTATAACTACTAGAGTTTGTTTTTCAGAACAATTTTAAATTTAAAGAAAAATTGAGCAGATAGTACAAAGAATTACTACATACAATCCACACATAGCTTATCCTATTTTTAGCATCTTACATTAGCCTGGTACATTTGTTGCAATTAATGACCCAATATTGATATATTACTATTAATTAAAATCCATTTCAATTCAGATTTCCTTCCTTTTAATCTAATATCCTTCTTTTTCTGTTGCAGGAACCCATCCAGGATACTATATTATATTTAGTATTCTATCTCCTTAGCCTTCTCTTGGCTATGACAATTTTTGAGACTTTCCTTCTTTTTGATGACCTTGATGGTTTTGAGGAGTACTGGCCAGATATATGATAGGATGCCCTCTACTGGAATTACTTTAACGTTTGCCTCATTATTAAAGTGGGGTTATAGGAGGAAGATCACAGAGAAAAGTGTCAGTGTATCACATCATATCGAGGGCCTGTGCCATCAACAAGATGTATGGCTGTTGATATTGACCTTGATCATCTGGCTGAGGTCGTGTTTGCAGGTTTCTCCACTGTAAAGTTACTCCTTCTTCCCTTACCCTTTCACACTGAACTCTTTGGAAGGAGGTCACTATGCACAGCCCACATTGAAAGATTGGACACTTTTCTTTTCCAAACTTATTTTAGAAATATTTTGCTTAATTTCAAAATGATTGGTGATTTTTCTTGTTACCTGTTTTTATTTCTAGCGTAATTACACTGTAGTTGGGGAAAATACACTGAATTACTTTACTTTCTTGAAATTTGTAGTGACTTCCCTTATGACACATTCTATGGAGAACTTATGATAAATGTTCTATACAACTTTGAAAAGAATGTGTATTCTTTAATTGTTGAGTACAAGGTCCTATATATGTCAATTAGGCAAGTTTGTTATTATCCTGTACTAGATGTTATCACATTGCTTAAATCTTCTAAATGTTTAATAGTGTTGTCTGCTTCTATCTGTTACTAATGATAGTATGTTAATTGTTTTCATGGAACAGTTTAAGCAAAATAAGTAAAGTAGCATTGGATTATAAAACAAATTATACAATAAATATCCATGAGTCCATACTGATAGAAATAAATAATTGAATAAATAAATAAATTGGAAGAAGTGACAAATTTTCCATGCAGAGGAATTCCAAATAATTTATGTAGAAATGTTGTGCTCAAGGAGGTGGAGCATAATTTCCAGTCTTTATGTGTGGATGGTGCATAGTCACTTCTGTCCAAAGAGTACAGCAGGGCAAGTGGGATGGGAATGACCTCAAAGTGGAGCAACCAGACAAACACTACCTCAGCCAGGTGGTCAATATCAATAGTGACAAGTCAATTTGATAATATGCACCTTTGATATGATGTGATGAAAATGGCAATTTGCTTCTGTGGTCTTCTTCCCCAAATCTATAACCCCTGTCAAATCATGAGAAAAATACATCAGACAATTCCCAGTTGAGACATTTGCACCAAAATGCCTGACTTGTACTCTTCAAAACTTCCAAAGTCATCATCAGCAAGGAAAGTCTGAGAAATTGTTGCAGCCAAGAGGAGATTAAAAAGACATGATGACTAAATGTAGCATGATATCTTGGACAGGATCCTTCAACAACAACAACAACAAAAAAAAAGGTGGGGGGAAAGAAGGAAATATTAATTTACTGAATAATAATTTAAGATATTGGTTCATTAATTGTAATGAGTGCACCAGACTAACATAAGATGCTAAGAATGGGGGAAACAGAGGGGGTGGGATATGTGAGAACTCTTTATGCTATCTGCTCAATTTTTCTGTATCTTTACCACTGTTCTAAAAATGAATTTGACTTAAAACATACATTCTACTTTTCTATTGGTTCTTTTTCTAAGGAATTGTCTTCTATAAGTTAATCTTCCATTACTAGAGGCAGTAATCTTGGCACTCCCCTCTTGATTCATTTTCCATTCCTCATGCGGTGAAAGCAAATTTAGATGTCTAGCAGCTATTTTGCAATCATGAGCTAATTATCAGAAACCATAATCTAAATGCAACTAACCAAGATAGAACTGCCCTACAGGTGCTGGTCTGCCTACCTCTAGAATTTCTATTACTTAGAAAAGAATAAACACCTTAATTATTTAAGCCACTGTTTGCTTCTCTTTTACCCAAAACCAGTTTGTCATAATAGATTTAAATATTCAATAATTATTTGTTGAGTGCGTTATTGAATAATATCTTTTACCTTATTGAGAAGAAACACTTGACATTGCAGATTTCATTTAAAATTGTGGAATTATCCTTCTGTGCAGCAGTAGACTGGACCTGACTATAGAGTACACATAATGAAGAATATCTTATTTATCACACACATATGGGTGGCATATTAGAAGAAGCATGAGCTTTGAAGCTATGCAGATTTAAATTATAATCCTTATTTCTCCATTAAGAAACGATATGGTGACTTTGTGAAGATCTACCACTAGTAAATGGCAATTCTGAGATTAAAATGCAAGATCCTAATTTCAAATCAAAATTTCCATTTCTTTTCTATATTACATCTAAATTATGTCAGAACAACTATTACAGGTAATAAAATGCTAAATTAAAAATTCACCAGTGTGGTTTCTTATGGCAAATGATAATTTCCACTGATTAGATTACCAATGCCAAAACAGTTTCATGTATATTCTATTGATCGCCCTCAAACCCTGGGATATCATTAGATAGATCAGAGATTATATTTCAATTTCCAGATAAGAAACCTACAGTGCATGAAGTAAGCTTGTGTTGCAGAGACCAATCCATAACTTTCACTTTCTCAAGGATTTCCAGCTATCATCTTCTCTTTTTTTTTTTTTTCCCTCCCTGCTTCTTTCACAGCTTACTAAAGCACTTCACATTGGCACACAGATTTCTTCTAGTAACTTCTATCAAGTAAAACTTCTATAAAGTAAAAACTTCTAGTAACTTCTATAAAGTAGTTTCCTGTGCTAAACAATTATCAGCTAAGAACACTTTCCTATTTCTATACTAAATCCAAGTTGGATCAGGGAAAAACAGCTTAGCCACTTCTCTAGGAAATACTTGCTTCTAGAAGATAAGACCGTGATCCAACTAAAATAGTTTTTGTATCAATACTGCCAACTTTCTCATCAATACTGCTTTTAGATGCTTGCCCCACTTTATCTCCCCATCTAAAGCTCTTAGGCCATCAATTCTGTCCAATGACAGACAACTCTGTGACTTGTAAGATCTGCCTTAAATCACCAAGCCCAGATCCTAAAACACTTTAAATATCTTTCTTTGACTACTTCTTTCTGAAAAACTACTAAGACTATCAAGATGATACTCTCTCCTATTGCAGTAAGACTAATAAGCATACCTTTTCTTGATCAAAAGTTATATTCCCCCACTGGTGGTCTTTTGGATAAAAGCCAATCTATACTGTTAGTTTTAAAAAAATCCTCTCATCACCCATCATCACTCTCCAGATGCCCATATTCTGCTCTTCCTTATCATACAATTTATGGAAGTTCCTATTTTTACACACACTTTCAATTTTCTCATTTGTCATGTATTACTTCAACTCAGACTGATCTATCTTCAATCCCTCTATCCCACTGAAACTTCTCTTCTCAAGGTCATCAACAAACTTCAAGATACCATAGCCAAAATATATGATTCTTTTCTTCATTCCTCAGCCTTATTATTCACAGTTGGCACAGGAACGCACTCTCCACTTTACAATGCTCTCTTCTCTCAGCTGCCAAGGCACCACTCTCTTTCTTCCCCCTCTGTCTCAGTGCCCTTTATTAGATCTACCTTCTCTCCCTCTTTTTGTCCCTATATCTTGGCTTTCTTCAGGTTAAATGTGAGTATTCCTTAGATTTTGGTATTGGCCTTTCCTCTAGACATTTTTTTTTACGTGTTTCCTTCATTCTCATCATTAGAAGTATCATTTTATTGATGCCTCCCCAAGATATATCTTCTTTCCAGACTTCTGATCTCTATACTTGAATAGATGCTTTACTTCATCTCAGACTTTAATATGTGACACACTGAATTCTTTTCAGTCATGCCTCATCTTACATCTTAGTTAATTGCACCATCATCCTCTTAGCTACTTAAAACTAAAAACTGAGCTGCAATTTTTTTGATGTTTTATGCCTTCTACACCCAATCTGATGCTTAAATCTGTTGGTTCTATTCATTGACTTTACCCAGAATATGTCTGTCCTTTGCCAACATCGTGGCCATTACCTGTAAGCCAAGCTTTCATATTCTCTCCTCCATAGCAAAGCTAAACAATTCTAACTCGATTCGGAAACATAAGAAGCAAATCACTTGACTCTTCTACCTAAATCCTTTCGATAAATTCCCTTTACCTTTGAATGAATTCCAAATTCTTTGCCATGGTTTATAAAAGCCTTGAAAGACCTTGTCACTACTTACCTCTCAAGGCACAATATCTGTTTTTCTCATCCTTGTTTGTCACACTCTAACCACACTTACTTTGTAAAGTTCCTGTCCCTTCTTCTGGGAAATGTCCACTGAGCTCTTGATGTATGGACTAGTACTTCTTTCCATTGTGCCCAAATAGATAGCACTTGGAACTTGTAATTATTATCTCTGTACCTGTCTCTTCCACTAGACTGCAAATTTCTTGTGACCAAACCACCAAAACTCCTCCATGAATAATCTGTACCTATTTTAGAAACTAACATATAATAGATTTTCACTGAATATCTATTATAGGATTCTTTCTAAATACTTTTGCACAAGTAGAGTAGAGATTTCAAGAGTGAATCGAGTAACCCCTGCATAGGGGAAAGGAGCCATAAGGAGAGCTGAGATTCAAACAAGACTTGACACAATATTCATGCTCAGAACTTCTTATACGCTGAACTTTTAAGCAGACTGTGTAACCTTTCTGTCCTATTCATCAGTAGCGAGACAGTTATGTCAAAAACTGTCAGCTTCGACATTTTGTTCCCCAAGGAAATGTTAACAGAAGTGAGGTGGGACTCAAAGAAAGATTTCGAGGCTCTACTGATTCATGGCTACGTTTCCTAGCAATCTCAGGTTTGAACAGAGTTATAGTTGAGAGGGTTGCATTTGGAAGTCTGAGAAAGTGACATATGTGAGGAATTTAAATATAAGATAGCTCTTTAAAAATTGATATCCTTTTTATGATAAAGTCCTATTTTAAAAATAGCTCTTTGGGACTTTTTAGGTTGCTTTTCTAAATTCAGTTATCAATCTTCCAAGTTATTGTAAAACGGTCAGGGACATCCTGACAGGATGTGATGGCCCACCAGGAATTATATTTATGGGGACACCCAGCTCACATGGCTCGTCCAGGTTTATGTTCAAATCTAAGCATAAGTTCACCTCTTTCTCCTCCGTAGAAGAAAATACCTGTAGGTGTAAGTGAGTGATTGTACCACAATGGGAATAACCTCTCTCAATTAAAAAAATAAAAAATAAAAAATGAACTTATTCCCAAGTGTTAGTACTTAAACTACGATTGGTTAAAAAAAAAAAAAAAAGAAAAGAAAAGAAAAGAAAATCATTTAGAACATATTTTATAATGAATCCCCAGAGCCCCAATGTGCCTAGACATTGCACTCGAGAAGCTGAGCTAAACTGCACGGTGGCCCCCCTTTCCCATTCTCTTCTCCTTTCTTACACCCACAAACACCTGCACATGCACCTTCACCCACAAACCCCTGGTTGACAATTCTTTCTCACAAGAGCATCTATTACATCAAAATATATTCAGGGTAAGGGCTATCCAATAGGAGCTAAAAAAATGTAAAGAATACTCAAAAGTACTGTCAGAGATATCTTTAGGCATAATAATGTTTGGAAGAGGTGGTTTTGCCTATATTTGCAAGCATACTACCTATTCTATTACTTCATTCAATCATCAAGCATGGAAAGGAAAGGAAAAACTAGAGAAGGGAAGGGAAGGGAAGGGCATATAGAAAAAAGCTAGGTACTTTAACTTTGTTTTGGTAATTACCTCGCCCTCTCTTCTCCTGGTTTCTTCAACTCACTTTGAATTTTAGCCCCCTATTTCCTTTGCCTCTTTTAATGAATCATTTACTCCAGTTATACCATGCATATTTTAGGGCAAAATCTTCTGGTCATTTATATGATTGTCTCAATATGTACAAGAAAGTTATCTAAAGGCCCAGTACTCTATCTATCTAAGGAGTCCCAAAAGACTTTGGTTTGGAATATTAGAGAGGGTGTGAATGTGCAAATAAGGTAGCCCCAGGCTAGGGAGATTAACTCTGCAGGCCTCCAAGCTTAAAATTGCAGATCTCCTTTGCACAACGTCTTTACTTAGTTCTTTGTTCACATGGTCAGGTTTCCAGCAAAATTTGCAGAACTAAGACACATTACCCAAAGAGAGTTAAAACTGCTGTCATTTATCTCTTTCAATTTCCTCTCCATTACGCTTCCCCAGGCATTGGGTGGCTGTGGGTAATTTTAGAATCCAGGTGAGAAAAAATTGTTGCGCATTTAGTATGTTGAGGCTTTTTCAGGTCCTACCCAGGGAACCAGCATGAACTCCACCCAAACAAAACCAATTTATCCTCTGCCTCCACTGCCCCCCGGCTTTAAAAATATTCTTTATCTTGGACATATGGAATTCTCCATGCCCTTCTTATTCCATCTCCTTTCTAGTGTGCCACTTTCTAGCTAAGAAATGCTATCTGCTGCCTTCAGGGTGGCCTCACTTCTCACCAAAAATACCACCATCACTTTCCCCCTTGCTCTCTAACTCTTTCTCTGGTTCCTGGTTGCTCAGTGTGGGATTCAACCGTCAGATGGTCAACCCATGGGAACTGGTTTGAAGTGCAGAATCCCAGGTCTCCCAAATCTACTGAGTCTGTCTGTTTTCTAAAAGGACCCCAGGTGATTTGTGCACATTTAAACTCCATTGCTCTGCTCTAGCTGCATGTATGTTTCCTGTTTGACATATTGCAATGGTATAAAGAAATTATATTTGGTACCTCTTCATCTGACCTGACTGGTCATAATTTTCTCTTGTAAAGGACCACCCCAGTTAGCCCTGCACTGGCATAACTGCAATTAGCAAGGCCTGCACCTCCAAAAGGTTTGGGATAATAAAGGCACCCCTGACACTTCTTCTCCTGAAAGGCCCCCCACTGTGCCTACCCTTTTGTACCATGTGATTTACCAGCAAGGTAGGTGGTCCCACATGGTGTGGATGACAGAAACCACCCTCAGCTTCTCCAGACGGCCCTTGCTGTGACTGTTTTTTGGGCCGTATAGATTGAAACCTCCAATCCCACATCCCATTTGGATCACAAGAGAGGCAAGAGCCAGGGACCTACATGTGCTCTCCCCTCACCCCTCCAAGGATCCTTGTAAGAGCCTTGGTTAGGGAAAACATGGCCCCTCTGCAGCCGTCTTCTCCCCTCTTGTCCTTTAAGCTCTTTAAGTTAATGGAATTGTCTTTTCATGCATTCTGCACTGGTTGGCTGTTTGTGTTTGCCCTTATCACCCAAAGAACCTTCATGTAACCTCCAAAACACATGTATATGCCAGTGGGGAGTACTTAGAATATTTAATATTCTTGCACCTCCATATTACAGTTGAATATTAGTCTATATTCTAGCTATTTGGTGGAGAAAGCATCTCCCGATCAAGTTTGTTAATAACAATTGCTAAAATTGATTCAACACTTACTATGGGGCTGAACCATATGGACTTGTTATTTTAGTAGGTCAAAATTAGTTGAATTTCAGTTCTTGGCACAGCCCTGTAATTTTGAAATAACCTGGACAATAAGTCATTGCTGATTAGAGTTTAGGAAGGATTTAAACCCAAGCAGTTCAACTCCAAATCATGCCTGTTAAACATCATGCAGTATTATCCCCGCAGATTCCAGTACGTCAAGGACTATAACTTTTTCTTTTTTGCATCCTCATTTAAGTCTTGTGGAGCACTATCTGTCACCCAGTAAGTGTGAAATAACACAGAAGTTGATCTGGGTTGATGGGGCCATACATTAAGTCATATCAACTGAGCAAAGCCCTGTGGCTTACACATTTCTTCCTGTTTATGTGAAAAGTGCAACTGAATTTATAGGTCAGAGTGTCTCTCTTGATGAACACATGCCTTTAGCTTTGGCTTTGACATAAGGGTTATTGGACAGTGTTACTCATTTCCATTTTGATGTTTTGCAATTTAATTGGCAGTAATAAATTGAAGTATGATTTTATGATCATGTTGAGGCTCAAGTGAATCTTTTATCTTTGAAATATTAAGTAATTTTAGAAACTTAATATCATAAGATCACCTTCTAATAAGTCCTTTTGAACTTGAAAATTTAGAAGTTTTGAACTGTTTTTTAAGATTTGGGTTTTCAGAATTTCTCTCATTTCCTTTCATTCCCCATGCCCTATTTCAATTGAAAAAAGTATCTTAATAATTATATATATGTGGGTATACACATATATAATACTATAATACTATGTATTATATACCTATATGTGTGTGTGTGTATATATTTTTATTTATATAGAGAGAGAGAAAGAGAGAGAGGGAGAAAGAGAAAGAGGGAGAGAAATAGAGAGAGAGAGAGTGGAAAACAGCTTTGGAACATGTGGTCTCAGAATTAGTTTATGTATCTTAATAACTTAGCAGCCCGTTCCCCAGCATACGAACATATATTTAAAATCGAGGGATTCTTGATAAGGATAATCTGGTAATGATTTTTGTTGTTTATATTCTTAATACTTATCATAAATTGTAAATATAAAAATAAATTGCCTGTAAGTACACATTTTTTTTTAGAAAAGTAAGCACTTATCTGTACAGCAATTATTTGAAAAATTTATTAATATAGTAAGATATACAAAACTCAACCAAAATTGCCCTCAGTTGTCATTTTTTTATTCTTAATTAATGACAAATTTGCAGGGCTCCTTGGGAGATGTTTGGCTACAAGTTTGAATTTTTTTTAAATGCAACTTTATTGAGATATATTCACATAACATACAATCATTTAAAGTGTGCAATCAGTTGTTCACAGTATTGCCATATAGTTGTGCATTCATCACCACAATCTTTGAACATTTTCATTACTCCAAAAAATAAAACAAAAATTAAAATAAAAAGTTCCCAAAACATCCCTTTCCATCCTCCCCATTTTTCATGTACTTCTTTTTAAAATACAGCTTTATTGAGATATATTCAACCACCCTAAGTCATCCACAGTGTACAATCGATTATTCACAGCACCATCATACATTTGTGCATTTATCACCAGAATCAATTTTTGAATCTTTTCCTTACTCCAAGATAAAAATAACAGCAAAAAAGAATACTTAGATCTTTCCATCTCTTCCATCCCACCTTATTCTTTATCTAATTTTTGTCCCCATTTTTCCACCCATCTGTCCATACACTGGAAAAAAGGGAGTGTGAGCTACAAGGTTTTCGCAGTCACACAGTCACACCATGCAAGATACAAAGTTATATAATCGTCTTCAAGAATCAAGATCACTGGGTTGCAGTTCTACAGCTTCGGATATTTCCCTCTGGCCATTCCAACACACTAAAAACTAAAAGGTGATATCTATACAGTGCATAAGAATACCCTCCAGAGTGACATCTCGACTCCATTTGAAATCTCTCAGCCACTGGAACCTTACTTTGTTTCACCTCTCGTCCCCATTTTGGTCAAGAAGATCCTCTCAATCCCACAGTGTTGGGTTCAGACTCGTCCCCAGGAGTCTTTTCCTGCATTGCCCAGGGGATTTACACCCCTGGGTGTCACATCCCATGTAGGGGAGAGGGTACTGAATTCAACTGCCAAGTGGGCTTAGAGAGAGAGGGGACCACATCTGAGCAACAAAGAGCTCTCTGGGGTTGCGGGGGGTGGGGTGGGATGGATTCTTCGGCACAATTAAAAGCAGGCTTAGCCTCTCCCTTGCAGCAACTAGCCTCACAAGGGAGTGCCCTCAGATCGAGGGTTCAGCCTACTAAACTGGCAGTCCTCAATGTCTGCAGTAAAATCCGCAATAACCCAGGAGAGAAAGTCCAACATTTCCACATTTCTTCGCAGTTTCTCAGGGGGCCCTACAAATACACTTTTGCTCTTTCCCATATTACTCTGGAATGCATCAGGATTGCACCCCAGCCTGTACAAACTCATCACGTCCCACTTCTCTTTCACAGCTCCATGCACCTGTATGTTCAAACAAACTGATCATGCAGGTTAAATTGTCTAGCGTGCTGCAGAAAATATAGATCCTGCACCAAATAAATATCTCGTCCCTTGGTCTTGCACAAAAGTTGTAGTTTTAAAACCCAGTTAGTATTGTCCTTTACTCTTGGGTGTTATTTGCCTTATTCCTAACCATATCTGCTTAGTTAATATCTCTAATTGAAGTCTGAACTCTTTTCCACCTCTCTGAACAGTTGCCTTATGGAGTAATATTGACATTTATAGCTGCCAGTCTCTAGCTCCAAGTCTCAGATGTCATACAAATACCCAAAGTTCCAGAGATCAACTGGTTATACACAAGGAACTCAGCATCTCAGGATTTAGAGATAACCATTACAGCTGCTGTAAAAGCTTACAATCTAGGGACCATTTCAATAAGCATTACCCTGATAAGCTGTGCCCTAAGATTCAGTTCTTAGAATTTACACATTGCTGTTAGTCCGTATTAGTGAGGCATTATAATGCTTGTCCTCTCATTTCTGGCATGCTTCACTCAAAATGCTGTTCTCAAGATCCATTCACCTAGTTGAGTGTCTCACAGCTTCATTCCTTCTGGTAGCAACTCAATATTCTATTGTATGTATATACTACCATTCACCATTCTGTTCATCAGCCAATGTGCCCCTAGACGACCTCCATCCATTGCAAATTGTGAATACTACTGCCATAAACACCATGTGCAAATGTCTGTTCATGTCCCTGCTCTCAGATCTTCCAAGCATATACCCCATAGTGAGGTTGCAGGACGTTGTGACACCCACATACCTAGCTTCTTGTGGAGCTATCACACTGTCCTCCAGATGGTCTATACCATCCTAATTCCCCACCAACAGTGAATACATACATCTCTCTTCTAGTTCTCTCCTGCACTTATGTACCTCTGTTTATTCCCCCCACCCCAGCAATTTTATAAGGATATGTTCAAACGCCATACAATCATCTACAGTGTACAATGAATTGTTTACAGTATCATCATATAGCTGGGCATTCATCACCACAATTAGCACTTACATATGTTCATTACTCAGAGGAAGAATTAAAACAAAAGAATAACAAAAAGGATAAAAGTATAAGTAAAAATAAGATAAAATATAGCCACAAAGAAAGAGGAAGATGTGAAAATAAGTAAAAAGACAAAAGAAAGAGAAAAGGAAAGAAAAAAAAATAGCAACTAAAAATGCCACAAAAGAAAAGGTAAAAATAAAATAAAATACCATAAAAAAATCAGACAACAACACTATGCCAAGAATCCCATACACCTCCTTTGTATCTCCCTCCTATAAGCATTTAGCCTTGGTGTATTGCCCTCATTGCAGTTAAAGAAAACATATTGCAATGTTACTGTTAACTATAGATCTAGTCTGCATTGATTGTGTTTTTCCCCCAATACCGCCCCCTTTTTAACACCTTACAAAGTTGGCGCTCATTTGTTCTCCCTCATGCAAAAACATATTTGTACATTTTAGCACAATCATTGATGGCTCTAGGTTTCACTAAACCACACAGTCCCAGTCTTGATCTTCTGTCTTTCCTTCTGGGGTCAGACATGCCCTTAACTTTTCTCTTTCAACCATACTCACAGTAATCTTTGTTCAAGGTACTTACATTATTGTGCTACCATCTTCCAACACTGTGCTCCAAACCTCTCTCTTCTGTCTTTTCCTATCACTCTGTAGTGCTCCCTTTAGTATTTCCTGTACAGCAGGTATCTTGCTCACAAACTCTCTCATTGTCTGTCAGAGAATATTTTGAACTCTCCCTCATATTTGAAGGACAGTTCTGCCAGATATAGGATTCTTGGTTGGTGGGTTTTCTCTTTCAGTTTCTTAAATATATCACACCAATTCCTTCTTGCCTCCATGGTTTCTGCTGAGAAATCTTCACATAGTCTTATTGAGCTTCCCTTGTATGTGACAGATAGTTTTTCTCTTGCTGCTTCCAGAATTCTCTCTATGACTTTTACATTTGATAATCTGATTTTTAAGTGTCTTGACATAGATCTGTTCAGATGTATTCTGTATGGGGTCCGCTGCATTTCTTGGATCTGTGATTTTTATGTCTTACATAAGGGATGGGAAATTTTCAGTGACTATTTCCTCTATTATTTCCTCTGCCCCTTTTCCCTTCTCTTCCCCTTCCAGGACACTCATGACACGTACATTAAAGCATTTCATGTTGTCATTCAGTTCCCTGAGATGTTGCTCATATTTTTTCATTCTTTTCCCTATCTGTTCTTTTGTGTGTAGGGTTTCAGATGTCCTGTTATCCAGTTTATGAATCTTTTCTTCTACCTCTTGAAATCTTCCACTGTAAGTCACCATTGTGCCCTTCATCACTTGTGTTGTGCTTTTCATTCCCATAAGTTCTGCCAATTGTTTTTTCAAACTTTCAATTTCTTCATTGTGTTTGCCCAATGTCTTCTTTATATCCTTCATCTCTGTTTCTGTATCTTCCCTCAACTCATTGTATTGATTTTTGGATTCATTTTTTAATTGATTTAGATTTGTTTGATTAGTAATTAGTAGTTTCAATTCCTGTATCTCAGTTGAAGTGTAAATTTGTTCCTTTGACTGGGCCATATCTTTGTTTTTCCTAGTGTGATTTTTTTCCTAGGCATCTTATTTCATTGAATACCCCAATCAGATTTTCCTAGACCAGAGGCACTCAGTTCTCAGGAGGAGGCTGTATCATTATTAGGTTTCCCTGAGGGTGGGTCCTAGAGAATTGACAAACTTTCCTGTGAGACCTCTAGACTCAGTGCTTTCTCTATCCAGCCCAGCAGGAGGTGCTTGTCAGCCTGCAGCCCACAGCTTCCCACCAGAGTAAAGAGGTGTGGTCCGTTTAATTTAGAGTGGACTCTGACCTTGTGAGGGGCCAAGAGTGTCAGAAGCCAAGCTTAAGTTGTTTCCAGTTTGCTTGTTTGTTTTCCCCCAGGCCTTGGGGTCTGGATTCTCTGAGAGAGGGCTGCACTGATCCCACCTCCCTTTTCTTAGGGAAGATATACCCCCAAGGGAGATATCTTCTCTGTTTGAATTCCTCTTTTGTCTTTCTGGCTCTCTTAATTCCACACTTGTCTGGGTCAGCACAGAATTGAAGACACCTGAGGCGTTCTCTAATGGGCTGCTTAGAAGGAGAGAAAAAAATGGGAAAAGAGCAAAAGCCCCCTTTCAGAGCCAGTCCCCAGTCCCTCAGTTATCTTGGAACACAGCCATCTTCCAGTACCCTGAAAAGTCTCTGTTTTTATGTATTTATGGTTTTTTTTTTTTTTTTCTATCAGCCCTGTCTCCTCCCTGCTGGAAGGAGTCTGCTTCTCTTCCTGCTCCATGCTTGTTGCTTGTATCCAGTAATCCAAATGTGTTAACTAAAACTGCAATTGGAACTTGGTTGTGTTACTTTCCATGTAGCTTGTTTCTTTTTTTCACATACAGTATTTCAGTTTGGCCTGCCCTGTCTGAGGGGGAGGGGCTTCAGCTCCATGTTTGCAGAGCCTTACTTAACGATTCTGTGCTACGATCTCAGCTGCTCCACCTATCCCAGGCTGGTGTACGATGTGTGTCCATTCACGGATGTCTCCCAACAGTTGTTCCAGATTATTTACTAGTTGCTCCTGGTTGTTAACTAGTTGATCTAGAGGACTAACTAAATTCCATACCTCTCTATGCCACCATCTTAATCCATCCCACAAGTTTGAATTTAAAACATTATTAATTTATTTAAATAGTCATTGTACAAAGTTTTACTCAGCATATACTCTGGTCTCTGTCTTTTAGCAGCCCAGTCTGCTGGGCTCAGGGAAATGGGCAAACAAAAGAATCACAGCACAACTTGCTAAGTTCTCTTTTAGAAGGATAAGCAAAGGACTGTTGGAGAAACATTTTAAAGACCTTTGCTTGCATATGACACGTTGCTATTTGGTTTAGTCAAATTGTAATTTGACTTTGAAATCCCTGGGAAGACACACAATTAGAGGTAATTATATTTTGTCCCTATTGTCAAATGACTGTATTCAATTTGAGGTATATGTTCAGAAACCATTGTATCAGAGATGTAATTACCCTTTCTTGTTGGGCATAACACAAACAAGTATTTTGCTTTTCAAGATCAGAATAAATCAAATTTTAGGGCAGGGTAAGCTCTGCTTTAATAGTTTCTATACAAAATGTCTTACTGAACAAATGAGTAAAGTTAAGATGAGAGCAAAGGAGATATTTTATCCAACTTAGAAAAGCAAAATAAAACAAGACTCAAAAAACAATTTGCATATGAATAGATACTAATTAAATAAAATATATTTATTCACTGAAGCAATACTTGTGAGGCTTTCACTTACTGAAACCTTTTTTTTTTAGATATTTCACATTAGGAATATGCCTAAAAATAATAACTACATTTATTTGACAATGTCTAATGATTGAAAGACTATCTTTCCATATTTAAAAATTAATGTATATTATACATTCCCTCAGAAAAAACATTTTCTTACCAGCATCATATGATTAGATATATTTAAAAACAAAACAACTCACAGAACTATGAAAGAGGAAATGAGTTTTTACAACATTCTTCTTAGAGAGAAAGAAGTTTATATTTTGTTAGGTCTTTGTGATGGTTTAAAGCTATGTACCCTAGAAATGATCATGTCCTTAAAGCTAATCTGGTCTGTGGGTGTAGACCTACTGTGGGTGGAACCTTTAGATTAGGTTGTTCCAGTTGAGTCATGCCCCAGGTGCACCTTAATCCTCTTACTGGAGTCCTTTATATGAGGGTAAAATTCAGAGATGCTCAGAGAGAACCTGAAAGAGAAAAGCCGGAGAAGTAGAGAGAGGACACACAGAAAACAGAAAGAAATCACAGAAACAGAGAGGAAGCCACTGAAGACAGAAGCTGGAAGCAATGAAACCTGGGAGAGAAGGGAGACCAGCAGATGTCGCCATGTGACAGAGGAGCTGAGGATCACAGGTAGCCCATCCTTGGAGAGAAAGCATCACCTGTTGATGCCGTGATTTGGATATTTCTATGGCCACAGAACTGTAAGTTGTAGGTTAATAAATCCCCATTGTAAAAACTACCCCAATTCTGGTATATTGCATGTTGGCAACTTTAGCAAACTAAAACCGTCAATAAGTCTAGGTTTTTGCATCTATCAGGACAAAGTCTAGTACAGGCAGGATTTTCACTAATTCCAAGTCTCTTTAGGTAAGAGATAACCTCAAGCAGAAAGCAAGTTTTGGGTGTTTTTTTGTTTTGTTTTATTTTTTTTCCAAATTTCAAATGCTACAATACTGCAGTCAGTGAGTAGAGACAGATATAATATTCTAATCAGGCTAGGAAAGCTTGAGCAAACTGCCATCGACTAAGGGTAAGAGCCACAGAAGGGGAAAAGAAACTGGGAACTCAAGTTTGTTAATAATTGACAACAGGGAAGCTATGCTGTTGATGTGGATGTGTCATCCCCTTTCATCTTAGAAGAGAAGAAAATAATAAAAATTTAGGAAAACACAGTGGACCAGTTTGGATATATTATGTCCCCCAGAAAAAGCAATGATCTTTTGATCCAATCTTGTGGAGGCAGATGTATTAGTGTCGATTAGGTTGGAACCGTTGGATTAGGTTGTTTCTGTGGAGATGTGACCCACCCAACTGTAGGTGATAACTCTGATTAAATAATTTCCAGGGAAGTGTGGTCTTGCCCATTCAGCATGGGCCTTGAGTAGTTCACTGGAGCCCTATAAAAGCTCAGACAGAAGGAACTTATAGCTAGCAGCAGCTGAGAGACACATTTTGAAGATGGCCATTGGAAGCTGACACTGACATTTTGAAGAACACAGTTTTGAAATGCAACCCAGGAGCACACAGATGCCAGCCATATGCCTTCTGAGCTATCAGAGGATTTCCAGATACCAATGTCCATCCTTCAGTGAAGGTGCCCTGTTGTTGATGCCTTACCTTGGACACTTTATGGCTTTGAGACTGTAACTTTGTAACCAAATAAACCCCCTTTGTAAAAGCCAATCCATTTCCTGGCATTTTTCAAATGGCAGCATTAGCAAACCAGAACACACAGGAACTCTGGGAAGTGCCATAGTTTAATGAAGTTACAGAGAAATATTACAGTGTAAGTGTCTACTAAGAATCACTGAGTTTTAGATAAGACTTCCCCTTTCATATAAGGAGTGACCTCAGAGGCCTTCATGTTGGTGATACAGAGGGTAATGGAGTCATAATCAATATCACCATCATCTCCTTAATTAGGCAGAGCAATTGGAAAATGCACTAAATCAATTCTGGAAACCTGATTTAGGGTAGAAGAACTTAAGATAACCAAGGACAATAGGAATATTTGGGACAGAGACCAAAGTATTCTGTGGAAAACTGAAAATGTTGCTAGGTATGCCAAGAGAAGGCAGAGTACTGGTCACCTAAATTTGTAAATCATAGCATATGTTACCCTTTTATGAGGTTTCACAATGCCTATAGTCAGATTAAAGTTATGAGTAGCCTCTGGCAGAATGCAGACTTGTTTAAATCTGTCTAATCTGGCATGTCTCAAATTAATGTGGGAAACATATCTTTGTAACACACTATTAACATCCAGCAGACTTGTGCTTCTTGGGAATTGTTATGTTTGAACACACCTGTTTAGAATCGTCCTGGACATGGAATCTGGTGCAGGATTGTTAAATCGAAATGGGTAAGTATTGAAGAGTAAGAAGAAGTAGCTAACTATGTGTTCCAGTTTGCTAATGCTGCAGAATGCAAAACACCAGAGATGGATTGGCTTTTATAAAAAGGGGGTTTATTTGGCTATACAGTTACAGTCTTAAGGCCATAAAGTGTCCAAGGTAACACATCAGCAATCGGGTACCTTCACTGGAGGATGGCCAATGGCGTCCGGAAAACCTCTGTTAGCTGGGAAGGCACGTGGTTGGCGTCTGCTCCAAAGTTCTGGTTTCAAAATGGCTTTCTCCCAGGACGTTCCTCTCTAGCAAGCTTGCTCCTCTTCAAAATGTCACTCACAGCTGCACTCCCTTCAGTCTCTTTGAGTCAGCATGTTTCATATGGCTCCACTGATCAAGGCCCACCCTAAATGGGTGGGATCACACCTCCATGGGAGTATCCCACCAAAGTCACCACCCAAGCAAATCTAACCAGCACCAAAACGTCTGTCCCACAAGACCACAAAGATAATGGCATTTGGGGGACACAATACATTCAAACCGACACACTATGTTTAGAGGTGTCAAAATAAAAAGTGTACAGGGCAACGTGAAACAGGCAAGGCTGACTTTATCCAGGGGCTGCTATAGCAGGGTAGATCATAGCACTTGGCTCCACTGAAACAAAGGACTACCAACTTTTTTGTGGCCGGTAATGGGTTGGACGAAAAATATTGCAGGGTGGGTAGGGGATTTACTGAGGTTGCTATTGGCATCATTTGGTTCAGAATGTTTTCCTTTGTGGTCATTAGGCCTTATGGGGTCTGAAAGGGCTGGGAGAGAAGAGGCAGGAGGTAATAAAGTGTCTTGTTAGGAGCTTCTCAGGAGCCAGAGTTGCTGGGGAGACAGGCAGAGAGGAGGGGGAGGTTGGGGACAAGCTTGACATACGGAATAGTTAGAGCCTAAAGCTCTTTTTCCTGTTTTTTTCTTTCTGATATTCCAAATTGTTTTTCTCTGCAGCCTCACTGCTCAAGAGTGGCTTGAAAGTAGGGAGTCCAGGGAATAAGGCTGGCAGCTTGATCAAGGGAAAAGAAAAAGCAGATTTGCAGTATTTTAAAAGATACATGATAATATATGCTATATACGTATATATAGTCCTCTTTCTATAGTTTAAAACCACAATAGAATAAAAACACCATTTGGGATAATTAACCATAGTTAAGTCACCTGGTGACATCACGAGCCTCTGCTAGATAAATTCTGAGGGGCTAGCCTGACAAAAACAACTCATGTGATTATAATCCTTACAAAGCATAAAGACATTTGCATATGGAACGATCTTTTGAAACGCTATGTCCAGCCAAGCTCACTTTGAACCTATACGCCCAGTCCTAGTTAGTTGCAGATTGTCAGCACTCTGTAGGATTTCTCTCAGAGTGCTGGAGGCCTCTTGTTTTAGAATATAGCAAGGAGGACAGCAGACTAGATTTGAAACTGTATCTGCCCCATGGCCTGTGACCTTACATAAGTCACTTCATTCACCTGGGCTTTCACTGTTCCATGTGTGGGCAGGAAGATTAAGTGATATCTGAGGGGATTTGGGGCTCAATGAAGCAGGAAATCTAAATCATTCTATTGATTTCCACATTCTTCCAAGATGGGAAGGGGGCAAGAATGGTCATCCTCTTATTGTAAATATGGAAACTGAAGATGAAAAATGGTTATCACATTTCCTCTAGGGAAGAAATGTAGCTAGACCCAGTTCTTTTGGATTTTCTCCAAAGATACTCGCTGTGATAGCTTTGAAATTGCAGTTCATATCTTATATTCAGTGGAGAGAAAATTCTGTTATTCCTTTAACCAGTGTTACTACAATCCAAGTACCTTTTTATGGAACAATTACAATAAAAAATCACGGGAAATACAATGTCATACAAGACACTGCTATTATCAGGAAGTAGATGGTATATTTATACATATTTGTAGAGAAGGGTGTGTGTGTGTGTGTGTGTGTGTGTGAGAGAGAGAGAGAGAGACAGAGAGAGACAGATACAGATTTAAAAAATTATAAAAGACACAGGAATTCTCATAACAGAAGACTTTAAGTGGAGTGACCCTCTTATCCCACTAACCAGATTTCACATTTCTTGAGGACGGTATCTCATATTTTATTCTTTATACCCACTTCCCAGCACTAAGCACCATGGATTCAGCAGAGCCCTTACACCTGGTGAATAGCAGAAAACAAATATTTATGAATCGATTACTTGATTTTATATCATGGTACTGTATTCTTCTACGTATTTACATATATTCATTCATTCACTCATTTGTTAATACATTGTTCCATTCATGTGCAGTGTACTCTGGTCAGAAACCAGACTGTGGAACAAAGTTAAAACAATGTGAACATTTAAGCCCTTCACTGCCACACAAGTTTTGCTCTTGATTGCTTTTGTTATCTCTGCTCACAAAGCAACCGTGAAGAAATTACCATGTGGGTAGCAGGCCTGGTGAATCAATGAGCTTTGTTATCATTTATTCCCAGCAGAAGCACTGCTGGTGCCCTGTCTGCCAAGCCCGCTAGCCTCCCGGGAGACACCTAGAAAGGTTAATTAGTTTACAGCTGGCCATAATTAGGATCAAAAGGCTGCAAGAAAGCAGCTCCTATGTCTCCTGACAGCAACCATGTGCAGAGGTGAAGCTGTCAGCTGGAGCACACTGCAGTGTTTTAACTAGAACTTAGACAAGGAAAAGTTCGGGGGTTGTTAGATAGGGACACAAGCTGAAAGCATAATCACAAAGGATGAGGGAACCTCCAGGAACGACAGTCACAGTAGCCGTGGCACAAAGAAGGAGACCTACAGGTCCTCGAATGGCCATGGCCATCCATCCCTGCCAAGTAGTTTTCTCAAAAGTAAAGTAAGACGGTTGCTCTGAACAGCACCCAGGATTTCGTATCCTGTTCTCCATCATGGCTGAAAAGGTTCTCAGGAGGTGCCATAAGGAGGAGATACTGACTTCAGTTAACCTTATTCATAGCAACGATAACAGTAGCTAATAATCTGTTATCATTTACCATGTTCTCAGTACTTAATATTTTATTTGATTTCCACAGCAACCATGAAAAGTGAATGTTATTGGTGCCATTTGGACCTAAGGGAATTAAGATTACAAAAGGAGAGATTGCTTGACTCAGGTCAGAGTCTTATCAGTGAAGGAGACCAAATTCACACAAATAAGTCTTAGACTTCAAAGTATTGACCTGCCTCCCAGGTCTGAAATACATCCATCTGTATTTCATTCTGCTTTTCAATATACCTCAAGGAGGAATATCTAGACAAATATGCAAGAAGGATTCTCATTGACTACCTTCATTAAACTCATCTAGCTTCTTTTCCAGAAATGTAAGTCCCAACAGAGATAAGGAAAGACATGCCTTGAGACATGACCCACCCAAGTTAATCTTTTCTCATAAAAGGCCAGTAGTATAAAAAGAAAGATGGGCAACCCAAAACAAAACAAAACATAAATGCTAGAGGTGGGTGAAGGAATATACCCTGGATATCCCCATTGCCTCATTTTTGCACGTCATTCCAGAAGCAACTTGGGGTTCCAGCTGCCTTCCCAAGGCCACATACAAAAGCCCCCCCGGGCCTCTCTTTCTCTTCACCCTTTTAAGTTTTTCTTCATGGCACAGTACCTGGCATTCATATTTATTTGTTTACCTTTTTGCTGCCTGTCCCTACTGCCATGTAAGCTCCATGAGGACAAATTGCTTGTGTTTTGTTTAGCACACCATCCAGTGTGCTGTTCTAGCACTGGAACAGTGCCTGTAACATAGAAGTAACTTAAAAATATTTTTGAATAAATGGTGGAGAGAATAAATGATGGATGAGTATGTATTTTACAAATGGGGAATCTGAATCACCTGGAGATTTACTTTCTGAAGCTACACACCCAGTAAATATTAGATGCATGATGAAAGCTCAGTTCTGTTTGCTTCCACATCACTGCTTTGTACAGCATGCTGTCTCCCTAAAAATGACATGGCCCTTTGTGCAGCCTCCTCCCAGCCAAGGGCAATGGGTCGTATCATTCAGATAAACTAAAACATGATTCCAGTAATAATGGGTAAAGAGGGGGTCATGATTATTCCTTATTGAAATTATTGTGCTCCTTAGAACCAATGCCCAGATCATGCAATAATTGATTTATAAAGTTAAAGTCAAGTAAAAACAGTCATCCAGAGCTAATTCCTATTAGTTCTTAAATTAATGGCCAGTATGTATCAAAAGCCTTTAACATGTTCATATCATGTGAGGCATTAACTCCAAATCAGGGAATATATCTTAAGGCATTAATACTAACCAGATGGAGTTTGCACTTATTTATGACCACAAATCTTTTTATAAAAAAAGTCTCAATGTCCAATAATGCCATATTGGTGGGATATTTTAGTGGCACATAAAAATTCTTGTGAGATAGTTAATTGAATAAAAGGCAGTTGCGTATATAGTAGAGTACCACATATAAAAGGAATGTTCCAACATGTAGTGTAAACTGATTATTTTGCGATTGTAGATTTATAGATATTCACCAAAAAACCTTACATTTCTGGCTTATTCCAAGGTTGTAACGATTATATTATTTTGTTTAAAACTTTCAAGTAAAGTAGAATTTGAGGTAAAAAAATCAGCAAAATCTGTCTCCTGCTTAATCAATTATTGTCATTAATAGTATATAATTTATTGATTGGATGATGATGACCTGTTAGGAATTGTCTGGGGAGTGGTCCATTTTTCATAGTTATTCACACATGCTGTTTCTAATTCTCCATTTGTTTGGATTTTCAACAGCAAATTTTTAGGTAAGTCCAGAGAAAAAATACAGAAACCAAAAAAAAAAAAAAAAAAAAAAATCAGGAGATTACATTTAAAAATTGAATTTTAGGCACACAACAATTTAACATTCATTTACTCTGTGAAGCACATTCACTGTTCCTGGATTTGACTTTGACACAACAAGATGGCTCGATAAAAGGACAGAAAGTTAACACCAGGCCGGACAGCTGAAAGAAGAAGTTAAGATGAACAAATCTGTTCAAATAGAATCAGAAGAAACAAACATCAGCAAGTTCAAATCAAATCTGAGCTTTCAGATCTTACTAGAAGAAATGAAGAAAGACTATATATGAGGGTTTAAACAGTATAATCTCTGGGATGGGAAAAACTGGGGTAATTAAAATAGAACGATATTCAGAATTTACTTCTCTCTCTATAACTGCAGTTACACATTTGAACATCATAACTGGAAGCAATAGATCATTGTGTTATCTCAGATTTCATAGGAGATCAACTCTAAAGAAGATAATAACTCAATTGATACAAAAATAAGAGCAGAAGTTCCAAAAAATATCTGCTGTTTATTAGGCAAAGTAATTAGAAATACCTGTAGATAGGCTTGTGGCATGACCCTGAAAATCTTACAGGTGAGAAAATGCTTTGCATAGACAACTCCTTTTTTAAATATGTTTATGTGCCAGTTTGAATGTATTATGTCTCCAAAAGGCCATTATCTTTGATGTAATCTTATGTGGGCAGATGTATCAGTGTTGATTAGACTGTAATTCTTTGAGTGTTTCCATGGAGATGTGACCCACCCAACAGTGGGTGATGACTCTGATTGGATAGTTTCCTTGGAAGTGTGGCCCTGCCCATTCAGCATGGGCTTTAATTAGTTCACTGGAGCACTATATAAACTCAGACAGAAGGAGCGAGCTTGCTACAGCCAAGAGGGACACTTTGAAGAATGCACAGGATCTGAGAGAGGAACTGCAGTTTACAGAGACATTTTGGAGATGGTCATTGAAAGTAGACTTTTGCTCCGGAGCAGCTAAGAGAGGAAAAACACCCCAAGAGCAACTAAGAGTGACATTTTTGAGGAACTGCAGCCCAGAGAGGAACATCCTGGGAGAAAGCCAATTTGAACGAGAACTTGGAGCAGACGCAAGCCACATGCCTTCCCAGCAACAGAGGTTTTATGGCCTTTAGACTATAACTCTGTAATGAAATAAATCCCCTTTTATAAAAGCCAATCCATTTCTGGTATTTTGCATCCCGGCAACATTAACAGACTAGAACAGCATACACCACTGTTTTCTAAAGTCTTTCTCTGACATGAGTGTTAGCTATGTCAGTGATGACCCCTTGAACAAAATTCTGTTCAAAATCCTTCAAGCCGTCTGCATTTGTCACTCAACACAATAAATAACAAAGCTCTGTAGAGTGGCAAATTAGGCTCCTTCTGGCCAGGGAAGTACCAAAATAAGTAAGAGAAATTCTCTGCTCTTAAGGACTTGACGGTCTAGTGGGCAAGAGAGACAAGCAAGCAATTACCAAAGAGTAGGTTAGGTGATTTGATCATACTCCCTGAATCGAGGAATCAAAGAAGGCTTCCCAGAAAAGGAGGCAGCTGGGCTGAGTATTTTAGATAGCTAGACATTGGAAGAGAAAAGGGTAAAATTGGGGGAGGAAATTTCTGGTAGGAGAAAGTAGTCCATGCAAAGTCTCAGATGTTTGAAAGAATACTAACCATACTGCTGGTACCCCCTGGGGGGTGATGCAGACCTTTTGGCTGACAAGATTTGTAGGGATCAAGGCCTTAAGGGTCATGCTGGTGAAACTGATCCCAGCTGCATGAGTCAGGGTTCTCTAGGGAAACAGAGCCAACAGGAGACATTATGTAAATATTATGAGACTTTTAATAGGAATTGGTTCATGGGACTGTAGGGATGAGTAAACCCAAATTCCATAGGGCAGACTGCATGAGTGGAATTCCAAAGGTTTCCAATAAATTCCCCAGGAGGAGCTGACTAGTGGAAGTAGAGATGGAAATTCTCCCTTCAGATGGCTGCAATCATCACTTCTCTTTTTAAAGCTTTCAACTGATTGGATGAGACGTCTCTAATTGTTGAAGACAGTCTCCTAGGTTGATTGTAGAAGTAATCAACCATTGATGCAATCGACTTACTGGTGATTTAAATCCACGAAATATACTCAGAGTAACAATCAGGCCAGTACTTGCTTGGTCAGACAAGTAGACACCATCACCTGGCCAAGCTGATGCATGAACTTAACCAACACTCGTCTTGGCACTTTTCCGTAAATGTAGCTCATAGGAGCCCTTATTTCACTGCACCCTGGCCCTGACCCTTCTGCCTTGTATTTTTATCCTGGGAGCCAGTTTCCAGACCATGTCTGGTTTGAAGGGGAAACTCAAAATAAGCAGGAAATGTAACAAAGAGTGGAATGTTGTTTATCTGCTGGAAATCTTGATTAGTGTTTTATATCTCAGAATAAATAAGAAGATAATTAGAAAAGCAAGCAAGTGCCAACCTGAATCTAATCACCTTAGTTTCCTATCTAAAGAACATTAATAGTGTCAGACTCCAGCTGTTTAGGGAGGAGGGAAGGGCTCTGATTCTATACTGCCATCAGAGTTCATCTACAGCCTAGGACATAGTCATTTTAATTAAGGAAGTATTTATTAAGCACTGGGCACTGTGCTAGGGGAACAATGAATTGAACTGTGTTAAAGCAGATTGGGATGACTGAGAAAGTGAGATAGCAGAGAGAATACCAGGAAGAGCAGGTAGTGGAGTACAGCTGCAGTAAAAGAGGGGCAGGGGTAAGATGCTGGAGATGGTTATGGAGAGACGAGGAATCCAGAGCACGAAAGGCTTTAGCACCTAACTGGTTTTGGATAGCATCCTGAATGCAGAGAAGAGACACTGATTACGGATAAGGAGCAAGTGGGGACAGATCTCAAGTAGGGATATCATTTATGGAAGTAACAGAAGAAAAATGAGAAAAGAGGGCCCTAAGCCAAAGAAGTAAATAAACTAGTATTGGATCTAACTCAGGTAATCAACCCATCTCTCCTTGAGTTTTCCTTTTATTGACTTGAGATATCATTTTACATACAATACCATTTCACATACAATAAATACCATTTTACATACAATAAAGTTCAAAGCCCTTAAGTGTTCAGTTCATTGAGTTTTGACAATTGAATATGTGAGGATGTACTTCTGAACTCTGTTCTCTTCTGTTAATCTATTTGTTCTTAAGCAAATATCTTCCTGTCTTCTTTATTTTTGTGAGTTTAAGGTAAATCTTGAATTCAGGTAGGTGTATTCCTCCAACATTGTTCTTTATCAAGAATGGTGACTGTTCTAGATTTTTTACATGTCTACATAAATTTATTTGTCTGTCAATTTATTTGGATTTTTTATGTACACAATAAGTAATCTGCAAATAAGTAATCTGCTAGTTTTACTTCTTGTTCAATCTCTATGCCTTGTGTTTCTATCACTTACCTTATTACAGTGACCATAACCTCAAATACAGTGTGAAATAAAAGTAGTAAGAGCAGGCATCTTTGATTTCTTGTGATCTTTGGATTAAAATATTTAATGTTTCACTGTTAAGTATAATGTTCACTATAGGATTTGGTAGATGCTGTTATTGGGTTGAGGAAATTCCATTCCTAATTTGCTGGATTTTTTTTTTTTTAATCATTAGGTGGCATTGATGTTTGTCAAATATCTCTTCTGCACTTACTGAGAAATCATATAATTTTCTTTTTAATTCTTTTAATGTGATATTTTAAATTGATTGATTTTGAATGTTAAATCCTTAAATTATTATGAAAAAATCCTGCTTGCTTATAATGTTATTTTTTATATATTACTGTTTGATTTTAATGTTGTATTTAGAATTTGGTATCTATATTGTATTTGTTTGATATTTTCTATCTTGTGATATATTTTTATAGTTTTGATTTAAGTTTATACCGATCTCAAGAAAGTTGGTAATCCTCTTATATTTTCTGAAATAATTTGCAAGGATAAATATCATTCCTTCCTTAAATGTTTAGTAGAATTCTCCAGCGTAGCTTTTTGACATCAGTGTTTTCCCTTTTGGAAAGATTTGAACTAAAAATTCAATTCCTTTAATAGGTACAGGCCTATTAAGGTTATATATTTCTTCTTGAGTGAGTTTTGATAGTTTTTCTATTGTGAGGAATTGGTCAATTTCATCTAAATTGTCAAAATTCTTGAGAAGACTGGCTGAAAATGACTCCTGATTTCCCTTTCAGTGCTAACCAGATACAGAAAGATTTCATCTGAATCTCACTTCCCACAGAACCAGTGGATTCCTGCATTTCATCAAGAAGGTCAACAAACTATGTTGGGTTCTTAAGATCTCCAGGTGCTGGGCAGCTGGCATTTACCTTCATTACTCTGAATATTTGTCATAAAAGTTCAGAAACAATATGCACCCATTATTTAAAAAGACACACTAATGCTTGCCTCATAACACGTGAGAGAACTGGGAAGGAGGCATCACACACATACAGCAGCCAGCCTTGGCTCAAGCCTACCTCTTCATGGATGCACAAATTTCGAGAAACCACATGCTTTCTCTTGCTGCAGAAGTATTAAAACACTGTGGGTGAGAGTGTGTGTGAGCATATATTGGTTGCATTAAATGAGATCAGAATTATTCTATTATTTTCTATGTTATGGAAGGGTTTGTAGATAATTGGTATTATTTTATCCTTGCCATCTTAATATTAAGTGTTCTAATGCATGAACATGATGTTTCCTTCCATTTGTTTAGATATTTTTTCTTTTTTTTCTTTTTTTTTTTTTTTTTTTTTTTTTTGATTTTCAGTATACAAATCTTACACTTATCTTGTTAAATTATTAAATTTATTTCTAGGTATGTTACTCTTTTGTTGTAATTGTAAATGGAATTGTTTTCTTAATTTCACCTCAGAGTGTTCATTGATACTATATAGACATTCACTTGATTTTTGTATATTGCTCTCGTATCCTGCAGTCTTGCTGAGCTTATTACTTCTAATAGTTTTTAATGTATTCCTCAGGATTTTCTATGTAAATATCATGTCATGTGTGAATAAAGGCAGTTTTACTTCTTTCTTTCCAATCAGATACCTCTTATTATTTTTCTTAACAAATTGGCCCCACTAGAACCAATATAGTCTTGAAAGAAGTGGTAAGAATGGACATCCTTGTCTTGTTACTGATCTTTGAAGAAAGCATCAGTCTTTCACAATTATGTATGATATTAGTGATAGGTTTTTTTTTAATTGTGCATTCATCACCCCAATCTATTTTTGAACATTTTCCTTATACCAGAAAGAATCAGAATCAGAATAAAAAATAAAAATAAAAAAGAACACCCAAATCACTCCCCTCATCCCACCCTATATTTCATTTAGTTTTTGTCCCCATTTATCTACTCATCCATCCATACACTGGATAAAGGGAGTGCGACCCACAAGGTTTTCACAATCACACTGTCACCCCTTGTAATCTACATTGTTATACAATTGTCTTCAAGAGTCAAGGCTACTGGGTTGCAGTTTGGTAGTTTCAGGTATTTACTTCTAATAGCATTTTAATAACATTATTAAAATCTAAAAAGTGTTATCTATATAGTGTGTAAGAATGTCCACCAGAGTGACCTCTAGACACCATTTGAAATCTCTCAGCTACTGAAGCTTTATTTCTTTTCATTTTAGCAATAGGTTTTTAAGTGAAGCCCTTCATCAGGTTGAGAAAGTTCCTTTTTATTCTTAGATTGTTGAATATTGGATTTCGTCACATGCTTTTGCTTTATCCATTGACATGATCATGTCATTATTTTTGCCCTTTTTTCTATTAATATGTTGTATTACTTACTTTGATAGATTTTTTTGGATCATAAACCAACCTTGCATACCAGGGATAAGTCACACTTTGTTGAATAATGTATGTTATATAATCCTTTTTCTTTGCTGTACTCTGTATTTTGTAGAATGTGTTTCATTTATATTCATAAATGATATTGGTTTGTAGTTTCTTTTCCTTTAATATCTTTCTCTGGTTTCAGTATTGGAGTAATGCTGGCTGCCTCATAGAATGGGTTGGGGATTATTTTCTCATCATATTTTAAAAGAATTTATGAGGGATCATATTAATTTTCTTTCAAATATATTTGCTAGAAATCATCGAAGAAGCCATCTGAGCCTGAGAAAGTTGTCCATTTCATCTAAGTTAGTATTTGTTCTAGTTTGCTAATGCTGCCTTTTTGCAAAACACCAGAAATGGATTGGCTTTTATAAAGGGGGTTTATTTGGTTACAAAGTTACAGTCTTAAGGCCATAAAGTGTCCAAGGTAAGGCATCAACAATCTGGAACCTTCACTGGAGGATGGCCAGTGGTGTCCGGAAAACCTCTGTTAGCTGGGAAGGCACGTGGCCGGCATCTGCTCCAGAGTTCTGGTTTCAAAATGGCTTTCTCCCAGGACATTCCTCTCTAGGCTACAGTTCCTCAAAAATGTCACTCTTTGTTGCTTTGGGGATGTTTTTCCTTTCTTAGCTCCAATGTAGCAAAAGTCTGCTTTCAACGGCCATCTTCAAACTGTCTCTCATCTGCAGCTCCCCTCTTAGCTCCTGTGCCTTCTTCAAAGTGTCCCTCTTGGCTGTAGCAAGCTCACTCCTTCTGTCTGAGCTTATATAGTGCTCTAGTAAACTAATCAAGGCCCCTGCTGAATGGGCAGGGCCACACCTCCATGGAAACTATCCAATTAGAGACATCACCCATGTTGGGTGGGTTGCATCTCCATGAAAACACTCAAAGAATAACAATCTAATCAACACTAATACATCTGCCCACACAAGATTACATCAAAGATAATGGTGTTTGGGGGGACATAATACATTCAAACCAGCACAGTATTATACCTTTTTTTGCTTAGTATCATATGGCTTCTTATGTCTTCCTATCTCTTGAAAAAATTGTCCTGTAGTATTTATACAATTAAAATACATCTGTAAGTATATATGCATTTAGGTATGCATGCATGTATAAAGATATGTGTCTAGTTATCTATCTATCTAGTTTTCATCTTTGTATCTATCTGTCTATCCATCAATGTCTCCATAGTCACGTTCATGAAATCCATAAGGGCAATGACCATCCGTTATTTTCTTAGCCTTATAGTTTATTTCAGTTTATCCCAGTGTCTGTTTACAAACAATAGGTGCTCAATGAATGGTAGCTGCTGTCATCATCATCATCATCGCCACTTGTGAAGCAAGTTGCTATATTGTGTGTCACGGGAACACAGGCTCAGTCACAACACAGTCTTTCAGCAAATGATCACTTTATTACTTACACAGCACAAAGGGTCCAAAAGAGCAGGGGAAGAGATCCCATCGTGGCTGGCCTCTGGAGAAGACCAACTGCTCAGGTCAGGGTGAGTGGATGCCAGCTCACATGCTCTGCTTCCCTTTGGAGAGGGCAGACAGCTCTGTGCTGCTGAGGGCAGAGTGCTGATCCAACCCCAGGGCCAGGGGGCTTTGTCACTGAGAGTTCCTACCCTGAAAACAGCTGGAACTGCTTGCGCCTGGTTTCTATGTTTAAGCTACATTCAGCCCTTTCTATTAGACTTAATGTCTCCCCAGGCTGTGGAATGGAAACATACTGAAACATCAGCCCATAACAGGAAAGGAGGGGGACTGGGGATAAGTGAGGGCTGGGAGATGGCCGCTAGGAGTGTCTCCAACTTCCCAACACAACCACCATCATCCCTGGGCAAGTTCAGTGCCACATAAGGACTAAAGCAACCGTCCTTGACCTCAAGGAGTCACTGCTATAGGCTCTAGGAAGAAAATGGATTTTTATCTCATTATTGCTTCTAATTCGTTGGTTGTCACTCCCTCTGATACCCAAGTTTGGGGGGATAAATTTGAGCTCAACGGAGAAAAGTGATGTGCTGGATTAGCAATATTTGTTGGCTTAGGAAGTAATGGGGACTCCAATTCCTGTATTTGCTGATGTGGTTTAGGTGTGGAGTCTCTAATGTGGGACTTAGCACCACCATCCAGATAATCATGTCACTGCAATAATTGCTATACTTAAGGGAAGAGCATACAGACTCCTTGGTACACACAAGACAGGCTGATCTACCTTTTATAATGTCATTTTTTTTTCCTGTATAGGGGGGTTGTTTTCAGAAATGCTATGCATGATGAAATTGTTGCAGTGGTGATGTTTAATCTCCATCTCAGTTTTCCAAAAATGACCCAAGTATCAGATATATTGAATTGCCTTCTTATAATTCCCCTTCCTTAAATAATTGCAGCACAGATTTGGTAACTTGAATTTAGCAAAAGGCCTATTAAACCCAACTCAGGAGAACATTTTTGGTGTCTGTGTTTGCAGAGGGGTTAGGAATACACCTACATTTTAGCTGTAGGGATCTTGCCTTTTTCAAACTTAATTTATATAACTGCCCCTGGATTAAATGCACTGACTCACTTTTTTGAACCAACACCAAATAAGTGCCTCTTTCCTTCCTTCCTTTCCTCCCTCCTTCCTTCCCCTTTCCTTCCTTCCTTGTTTCCTTCCTCCCTTCCTTTTTCTGTTTCTTTCTTTCTTTCTTTTCTTTTCTTTCTTTCTTTCTTTCTTTCTTTCTTTCTTTCTTTCTTTCTTTCTTTCTTTCCCTCTGTTCCTCTCTTTCATTTTTATATTTCTTTATTTCTGTCTTTCATATTTTAGAAAACCACTTCGATTTTTGGCATAAGGCAACAGCATATAAATGAGTGTTCCTCTTCAATTACCCTGCTTCAGGGAACCTAATTTGATTTCTCCTTATTGACTCAACTAGTGCTAGTAAGCAAAACATTATGTTTTACTGAAGCACACTGTAAGGAAATTCTGTATGAAGTCATCATGAATGGAAAAGAGAATGGTGAAGGCTTTTTAGTGAAAAAAAAAAACATCCTGTTAACATATGATAAATCCATTAGTTACCACAGCATCATATAAACTCACATGAGGGGGAAAAAAGGAACCTTTAGATTAATACTCTGTCAAACTGAGTCTTTGACCATTTCCTGTACCATCTACTCAGCTCATTTACTCTCTGTCACCGAAAGCCAAATCACTTTCTCAGGAGACTGCAATGTGGAGAGCTCTTATATTTCAGAGGGAACCCAGTGTTGGCAAAAAGAATGGAATTAAAGATGCTGTGATATTTTGAGCTTCAACTGAAGATCTGATTTCTTTATTAATAAAATTATCAATGCAATTTCAACATTCAAGAACTCATAGTTCAAAGCTCAGAAGTCAGATGTAAAGTAATCAGTTGAAAAGCATTATTTATTAACATGTACGCATGTATTTATGCATATGTATTTATTAACATGCATGCATTACCATTTACCATACAGTGAAATAAAACCAATTTTATTAAAGGCCACAGGTCTTCTTTCCTAGATCTGCCTGACCTCCACAGAGACAAGTACCTGCCCTCAGTATCCCCCAGTCAGGGAAAATTGACCAATGCTCGTTTGCTTTTGCTGAGAAAAAGAAATACATATACCCCACCATTATATCACCAAAACAGGATGAGTGATTTTTAGCCGAGACTATGAAATGCCTAGCAGTTACACCATGTACATCGGGTAAAGATAATTTCCAGCAGAGGCAGATCTTGCCTTCCAGACACTTGACTGTGTCTCTTGTTTGTTTTGGATCCTCCTGCAGTGGCTTCAGGGGTGTAGCCCAGGAAGCTCAAGTTTAGTAAAGGGAACAGAAGAAGTGCGAAGAAAACAGACACCACAACAAGGGGACAGAATAGAAGAGGAGGAGTTAGAAGGGGGGAAATTTGAGATATGGGGGGCGGGGAGGAAAAAGGAGGCTGAGGAGTAATCTTGGAGAAGTAAGAAGTAGAAACAAGACCAATAAGTGAAAAGAAAGTGGTGTGAAAAAGGGGTTCCTAGAAAGCTCAGGAAGAAGTTTAAAGGAGGAAAAGTGTCCAGCAGCTTCAGGTACTATGGAGGAATTCGTTCCCAATGCTCCAAAGTTCTGAGCCCTCTCTTCCTCTAAACCTACCTCTAGGAAGTCCTAGCTCTACTCACTTACCTCACATACTTACTTCATGTGCATTTCTTTATGATGATGGTTTACACTAATCTTCCTTTCAGTCAACTTTTGTTCTAGAATGATCTCCCATTGTTATATATGCAAGTTTATGTTTTTTTTTGCTCCTTTTATTTATAAACACTGCCCACAAAAAGGTTTCTTCAATGAGGAAATTGTGGAAACATTTTTAATGTTACCTTGCAATATTTTCAGTTTACATTATAAAAATTAGTCACCATGAAATAAAATTTATTTCCAAATATAAAAAGTACCCATTGAATTACTTTATTTTGTTAGCTATGTTGTACCCAAGGATTTCTTCTTTTATAATCTTCCTCTCATTTAGCAAATCCAAGTAGATGGAGACATGGTTTCTCATTTACTTTTTGTTAGAAGTTGGGGCAATATCTCAGTGGAGCTCTGGATCTAACTAATCCGTCTGTAGTTATCAGGTTCCTCCTGGGTATTAGTCCCTGTTTGAGGCACTAGAGTTACAAAGATGGGTAAGGATTAGTTCCAGTCCCATAGCCTGCTGCAGGAGCAATGTCTGAGAACAATTGTGGAGGGATGTGCATGGGTTACCATGCGAACCAACAAACAGGAAAGATGGTTCTGTCTGTGTCAAGAGAAGCCACAAACAAGAATTCTCTTGTAGCAAGGTCTTAAAAGGATAAATAAGTGGAATTCAGAATAAAGGAGATGGAGAGGCATACTAACAAGAAGAGCAGAACTACATAGAACTTGAAAAGGCACAGACGTATGAACATAGAAGAAACACCTTGACTTCTCATGTGGCCCATGTGGTGCTTACAGCAGTGGATATAAATCAAGGGCAGATTAAGAGGCATCTTTCATGTTTTTCTAAGGAGTTTGTGTTGTATCCCATAAGCAGTAGTTAAGGCCTGCATTTTTATCTCATTGCCGCCACTTATTCATGTGAAAGAGTATGAAAGTTGCTTCATTTCTCTGAATTTTGGTATCTTCATCTAGTAATACAGAGCTGGAGAGTTTTTCTTCCCAGGCTTGTAATGAAAAAAGGAAATGATATGACCATGCTAAGCATGCTTTATGAGTATAGGTGCTTTGAAAGTTATTGACATCTCAATTTTCTTCCTTAAACACAGAAATGATATTATCAGATCTGTGTTTTAGGATGATTCTACTAGGAATTGAAACCAGAAGACATTATAAATAGGGTATCAGCCAGAAGTCACGTTCAGGAGTTCAAAGAGGCTGTGTTAGTGGGTCAAATGGTAGTTCTGCAAATGGAAATAAGCAAAGGGATGGATGCTGTGGGATATGAGGCTGAATATATTCGAAATAATAATACTACTAATAATATAGTAATTATTATCATCATCATAACTGAATGCCCACCTCATGAACTCTCCCAGGCACTCTAGCAGTGATCTTATTAGCCTTCACAACAGCCTATGTAAGAATAATGTTCCCATATTTTTAATGAGAAACAAAATTGAAGACGTGGAAAGCTAAATTACTTGCCCAAGGGAAGTGGTAGAATTGAAATCTGAATCCTCAGTTTCATAACTCAAAAGTTATTGTTCGTACCACTTTACTGGGCATTTAATTTTAAAAATGCTTTCTATTATTTAGGTCCCTGCTAATCAAAATAAACACATTAAAGTAAATTATTTTGTCTCTCTACCCTTTCTTCTCATCATCCCCTTTTCTTCTTTATCTCCTTTTCTATTTCCTCCTTTGGCTTCCTTTTGACCCACTTAACACCACCCTGGAAAATTTTAAAATGATAATCAAATGGGATTTGTCTTTCATCTGTAAACAAATTGCTCATCTATTTTCAGCCATTGCTTGTATTAGTAGAGTTCAAAAAGTTGTTTATTCATTCAGTGAACATTTGTTCTTAAAGCTCAGGTTTGTGCCAGTCACTCTCCTGCAAGAAGAATCCAGAAGTAATGCTTTATAGGCATGAGGCATGGGTTTTAAACAGAAAAATAAAGAAGCTTTATTTAGTTCTGGGTAAAGAAAGCACAAGGAGGAATTTATTGACTTGGCTTAACTCTCTCAAAGCATCTAAAAGAAAAGTTGAAAAATTGAAATATTCAAGAGTCTTTTCTACACGCTGTCAAATACACATATATCTGGAAGCACATAGATGCTTGATCTAGTTTAAACACTGAATTAAATACTTTAGGAAAAAATGTGCCCCTTACCCAGAAAATCTTTACACACATGTGCATGAACCCACCCCACCCACCACATCTAGAAGGAAATAGAGGCATGGTCTGGATGCTTATAAATTGTCCAATGTTAAAAAAAAAAAAAATGAAAAAAATGAAAACTTGAATTATGTTTCATTTGCAGGTTGTGACGTATTCTCGTGGGATTTTTAGAGAAATAAGAATGTTTGGAAAGGTCCAACATTAGCAGCTTTGATGAGATGCTGTCTACAATCATGACTGATTCATCCCAATGTGTGCTCCTTCTCCTTGCAGTCTAGCAAGACCAGCTGGCAACCACCCATTTTGGGAGTTAGCGTACCACATCGAAAGAGTAGGTTTTAGTGTCAGGCAAGCATGAGTTGAAATTGTGACTCCACCATTTACCTGCTGCCTAACTTTGGACAGATTACTTTAGATTTTTGCATCTTCTTTTCCTCCACCAAAAATGTTCTTAATACCTTCCTTAAAAGCCTGTTGTATGCATTATGTTTGATGTGTAGGAAGAGATTGGCATAAAATAAATGATAACCTATTGCAGTTATTGATGTCCTAAAAGATGTTTATAAAATTAGATTCTCTGACTTTCTCCTTTACCTTCCTTAATTAATTATCAAGTGTTTCCTAAAGTATCAAGTACAGAAACTTAAGAAACTGTGAAACAGAAAGAATGGAGAATGGGTCATGCCATAGCAAGTGGGTGGTCATTTCCTCTTTCTTCTATTCAAGTGATTCTCAAAGTGTGGCCATCAGACATGTCTCATTTGCATCATCCGGGGTCTTGCATTTGTACAGTTCTAAAAATGCAAATTAGTGGGTCTCACCCCAAGGATCTGAGGCTAAAGGGATGGTGTGCAGTGTGTTTTAACAAGCTCTCTCATTTATTCTTCTGTAAATTTCAGATTTGATAGTCACTTCTCTGCTCTTTATGCTTTTTACCTCTACAGTTTTTGCTCTCCTATTCATTCAAACTTCTTTCAATCCTGGAAAGATGATGCACAAGTCAAATTACAATTGAATTAACAAGCCTGTACATCAACTGTTGGATGTACTCTAACTTCTGGGGTCTTTATTCAAGACCTCTCTCTGACTTACAGGCCTTATAGAAGGAGTAGTTCTCATAAGGTCAAAGACATTTGAAGAATTCAGTGGTCACTCCCTGAAAAGTTTCCATTGTATGGAATCAGGCTTTTGAGAAGATCGAGTTCATTCTTGAAGTCCTCTATTTTTTCATTCATTCTTTTAGAGTTAGAAAGTGCATAATGCCAAGTGGAGAACAGAAAGATAGGGAAATTAACAGGTAGATCTCCAGGATGCAGAATGCTCATTTGTAGCTATAGCAATAATAAAAATAAATCTTGGGTGATAATAACACTATTATTTCTAAGTACTGGGCTCCCATATGTGTATCACACCATTGACTGAATGCAACAACCCTTCAGTGTTGGCACTATCAGCAGTTCCATTTTGAAAATGAGAAAAGTGAGGTTTAAATTAATTTTTCAAGGTCACTCAAAAAATTAATGATGAAACCAGAATTTCATCCCTATACACCCTAAACTCCAGACTCATGCTTTTTGCTATTTTGCTGAAATGTCTCAGGAAAAAGTCTTTTGTTAACTACCACTTGCTTAATTCATGGGGTGGCATAGCAGGTGTGCTCATGGAATAGTTATGAAGAAATGAATTCAAGTATTGTTGCTGTCTATACTATAGAGCTAAAGGGACAAAGGAATGAGAAAAGAATGAGTGAGTTTTCTATAGTACCTTGTTTTTTTTTTGCTAAGACTGATGAAATAAATCCAATATACCACAAATGGGTTGGCTTTTACAATGGGGATTTATTAGCCTACAAATTTACAGTTCTAAGGCTGTGAAAATGTCCCAATTAAGGCATCAACAGGATGGTTCTTTCTCTAAAAACTGGTTACCCATGAGCTTGGGCTCCCTACCAGATAGCAAGGTGCATGGCAATAGGTCCTTTTCCCCTGGATTTTGTTGCTTCAGCTTCTGGCTTCAGTGGATTCCTGAGCTTTTCTGGGCCTTTTTCTGTGATCTTCTCTTAATTTCATCTCTTAGCTTCTGTATATGTTTTATCCTCTTATAAAGGACTCCAGTAAGAGGATTAAGACCCACACTGGGGCATGATTCAACTGAAATACTACCTGAAGGATCCCACCTCAATAGGCTTACACTCACAGGAATGGATTAGAACATGGCCTTTTCTGGGGTATATGACAGCTTCAAACTACCACCTGTTGATGTAGTTTAACAAGTTTGGAATAGATTCAGATTTGGACCAAATCCTAGCATGTAATGAAGAAGATACATGTGCTGAGAGCTTATACACAACCTGTATTCATGGAGTGATTTGGGACAGGTAGCTGTTGCAAAATCAACATTCAGTCCCAATACTTCTTTTTAGGCTAAACTATAACACATTGTATCTTTGACATGCGATGTCACCCAACCAGGAAAGTAAATTTTTATATTGATCTTGCCGTTGCTGCTGGTGCTCCATTTTAATGTAATCTAGAGGATATGGAACACAGTTTGGCCATTACATGAATATTAAGACAATCAATCAGTCATAAGCCTTTGTGATTTTCCAAATAACTTCAGCTGGCACAAGAATAGAAATTCTCTTTCAGGAAGCTCACTTAACTTCCATATGAATTTCTAATTCAATGATGAATAAATAACAGCCATCAATTATTTATAAGGAATACATTTAAAATTATAGTAGTAATGATACTGAAATTTTGTTCATATTGCTTTTATTCCAAATATCAGAAGTTATTTTGCAAATCTGAATCACTGTTCCAGTATACGGCCCTTACGACCAAAAGAACTTTCAGGAATTAAGGAAAAATGTCCAGATGTATATCAAAGCCTAGATTTCCTCACAAGCAGACCAGATCAGTGATGACTCACTGCTTTTCTGTATCTGGGGGGAAGTAAATTAATCTTTTTTTCATGGACTGATTCTCCTTAGCAGAAACCCTTTTTTCAGTCATTGTCCACATCATTCTCCTAGTTCCCCAAGCACTTAACCTTCTCTTTCCCCATATTCAGTCTTCATGCCCCCGATTCTTCAATCACCTTTTTTGTTACTCCTAATCCTAAGTAAGTCTCATCCTATCTCCTGCCTTAAAAGGCTGAATTCTCTAACTTTTGTCTCTTCCATGCTCAAACTGTTGAGCAGGCAACTCCCAGACACATCTCTGTATATCCTTGTCATCATATTGGTAGAGGAATTAAAGTTTGTTGTTGTTTTTGTTTTTTCCTCATCAGAACAAGCCCAATCCTGTTCCAAAAACTCCAAATGAGAAAGTACTCCATTAATGAGATCACACCAAGATTTATCTTTTTCTTCTCACCATGACAACCATGGCTTCCAGCTACCTGCCATATCTATTCTGGTCATTTCTGCCCCAGAAACATTGCTTGTGTAGTATCAGTTCAAGGATGAGCTTTTCCTCTTTCCCCAGTCTACTCAAATCCTACCTTTTCATAACAGAGAGGAGGAGCTATGAGGCATACCAATTGGTATGTACAATCTCAGCTGAACCTGGGTTCAAATTCCTACTACCATAGGTATCTATATGGCTTCCAGCAAGTTACTTAACACTGCTGAGCCTGAGTTCTTAGTAATTATATTTCACAGTGACCTATCATTTAGTGTCTTAGTTTGCCATGACTGCTGTGACAAATACCACAACACTAGTTGGCTTAACAACAGGAATTTATTGTCTCATGATTTCAGAGCTGAGAAGTCTAAAATCAGTGTCTTGATGGGACATGCTTTCTCTCTGAAGTCTGTAGTGTTCTGGTGCTGGAGTCCACACTCCTTGGGGTTCCTTGGCTTGCGTCTTTGCCTCCCGTCACCTGGCCACCTTTCTCTCTTTTATCTGCTCTTCTAATTTCCCCTGAATTCTGGCTTCTTCCTGTGGATTTCTCTGACTGCCTATGGCCCACATTCTTTTCTTCATAAGAACTCCAGTCATATAGATTAAGACCCATCCTGATTGGGATGAATCTTAACTAACAATAACATGTTCACTATGTCATATTTGCAAATGGGTTCACACCCACAGGAATGTGGATTGTCTTGAACCTGTCTTTTTAAGGGCACAATTCAATCCCCAACACTTACTTTGAAGGTTTCGTTTGGTGTGTTGGGTGGGGGGCAGATATAAAAACTATGTTAATCATTCTCAACCTCTTGTGACAAAAGAACTTTGCCAAAAACCTTGGTTCCAACCACAATAGAAAGAAAACCAAACTTGCTGTAAGGAGGACATTTACATATTGAAAGGCATTCTGAGGCTATATTTAGACTTTATCAGTTCCAAGAACATATAAATTACAATTTGAGGCAGCAATTTTTTCATATGTCATATAATTATAGTTTCTGGTGGACATAGATTATAGATGATTCAAAAAGAACAGAGAAGACATGAAATATGTGAACATGGTAAGTATTAGAAATGGTTTTATAACACAAACCATGAATTGGGATGGAGATCTCTATCGGCTTTCTCAAAGTATTCCAGCATATATCCTTAATGTTTCATATATGTGCCTTGCCCCTCTGACATAATTTCAAATGCCTTATGAGCTAAGACTTGTCTTCAACTTATTCTGTATCCACCAGCCCAAGAGAAGTGATGCTAGATACATGATTGTCATGGAAGGACATGGATAGAATTGTTCAGGATTTACATGTGGGCTAGATTGAATTACTAGAGCAATTCTGAGACAAGCTCTTTCCAGCCTCTATAAATCAGGTAACTCATTTTCAGAACCAGGGTTTGGAACCTCCATCACCACCTCCATGCTCGTGTTTTTAAAAATGTGCCATGTCCTCTTCCCTGGCCTTATCACACTTACTGGTCCTTTCTGATACCTCATCAGAAATGAAAAGCTAACTGTTAAGCATCATTCTGGGTTATTATTTTTAACATTAATTCAAAAATATTTATTTAAACTTTACTTTCTTTCATCTTAGTTTATCACTGTATGACTTAGGTTAGGTCTCTGGTGAGCACAATTTTGAGGAGAAAGATAATATTGTACATACAGTTGATATTCATTATTGGCAGTAGTTAATGTTGCATAAAGTTGTCACAAACATTGAATTAGTGAATACTGAACCATTGCTCCCTGGGGAAATAAAATTTTAGTTTCCTGTGAGCCTCTGGTCACAAAATTTTAATAAACTGATCAATACATAACCTGGTTTTATGTTTTCTGTTTAAAACACCATATTTTATACATATTGTTGATTCATGAACATTGAATAACATTGAACTCAAGCCTGTTCTGGTTTGCTGAAACCTTCAGAATGCAAAATACCAGAAATGGATAGATTGGCTTTTACAATGGGGGTTTACTAGTTCACAAATTTACAGTTCTAAGGCCATAAAAGTGTCCAAACTAAGGCATCAACAAGAGGATACCTTCACTGAGGAAAGGCTGATGGTGTCTGGAACACCTCTGTCAGCTGGGAAGGCACGTGGCTGGTGTCTGCTGGTCCTTTGCTCCTGGGTTGAGTTTCAAAATGGCTCTTAGCTTCAATCTGTCTTGGCTTCTCTCTCTCAACTCCTGTGCATCCTTGCTTGTTCTCCCAGGGCATTTCTCTCTAAGCATCTGTGAATCCTCTCTTAGCTTCTCCAAGGCAAACTCTGGGCATCATCTGTAAGCTTAGCATCTCCAAATGTCCTACTGTCTGCGTCTTCAAGCATCTGGGTTTGTGTCAGCTCTAAGGACTCCAGTAAACTAATCAAGACTCACCCTGAATGGGTGGGGTCACATCTCCATGGAAATAATCTAATCAAAAGGTCCCACCCACAATTGGGTGGGTGATATCTCTTTGGAAACAGCCTAATCAAAAGATCTCACCCACAATAAGTCTGCACCCACAAGACTGGATTAAAAGAACATGATTTTTGTGGGGTATATAATAGATTCAAACCAGCACACAGCCAGCAGCACTGTAACTTATGCCTGAATGCAGCTTATCTAAGGCACATATTTTCTCCATAAGGCACATTACAGTCTTCTTTCATTCAAGTACACTAGACAGCACTTCAGCACTATGTCTGAGCATCATTTCAAACAGCAAAATTGCCAACATAAAGCACAAAAATGCCAAAAAAAAAAAAAAAAAAAGTCATCAAGTTAACTCCAATGAGGATACTTGATTGCAATTTGAGAACTGAAACAAGAAAGCAGGGTTTCACCTTATTCGACCTTAGCTGGGAGCTCATACTTTTCACTACTCTGTGCATGTCTGTGAATGACCACAGAAGTGCTGCAAGTATTGATTTGGGGGGTTAGAAATAAATTTTAGTGAATAGATAAATTTGCATTTACATAATCAAATAATGAAGGTTATGGAGTTTTACACAGTGTATCTCAATGACTGAAATGTATCCAGCAAGCAGACATTTCTCAAACTGTTATTTTTATAAAGGAATGTGTTATACCACGGTCAAAAGTGAATGTTAGGGTATGAGCTAGTGCAAAACTCTTAATAGAATTTTGTTCAAATTGCAAGTTCTGATCAACCTCTACCTGTCGAACATCACTTTCTTTCTGCTCTATTGCTCTCTCAGAGCTTTTTCTTCTCACTCTTTTCTCAGTGCCCCAATGAACATGAAATCCCTGATCCGTAATGTGATCTGATAAATCCACTCCATTCTCAAGCCTCCTAAGTGCAGGAAGCATTAGAAACTGACCTGAAAGGAGAACACCAATATGGCAAAAGGCTCTTGATAGCTTTGGTAGGGTTGGTTTGCAGAAAGGATACCAACTCCTGGAGGCTCTGTGTGAATGAGTTCTACAGATCTTGGTTGCAGGTGAATCCAAACCTGAGTTTGAGCCTTGGATGGCTAGAGCATTGGGCAAGAGACTTAACATCACAGAACCTTAGTTTTCACAGGAAAGTCATACAGCATAGTGTTCATTGTAAGAATTAAATTAAATTATGCATGTAAAATGCTTAGCACTGTGCCAGGCTTCTGATAATAAATGCTAGCGGTTGCAGTGGTTGTTTTGCTGCTGCTCTTTGGAAGCAGGGTTGAGTTCAGTTACTAGCATTCACACTTGCTAATACCTGATAATAGAATTACAGTACTTCAAACAGTTGTATTTTATAAAATCTGGCACATGGTAGGGTTTCAATAGGTGTGTGTTTGTTTCCTTCTTTGACAGAAAATAATAGTTGAACAAATGGTATATCTAGTGTTTGAATAGGTAGAGAAAGCAAAAGTTCAAAAGGATTGTTTTCTGGATTTATGTTTACAAACTTGTCAGTGACAGTGACTTTGTTTAGTTTTATTTTCGCATGCAGACAACAGTATCTAATGAGGAAGTTCCCTCCATACATATTTAAAAATTTTCCTAATAATAAACCTATCAAGCTGTATCTTTCCTCCCTGCTGATTTGATTGGCATGTTAATCACCACTCTAACTTTCACAATACATTTATCTTTTGGGCAATTCACTGCTGCAAGCTTTCTGAGATTAAAGAGGCAACACTGAGAATTTTTGCTGAGCCAAGTATGGTTCTGTTATATTCTAGGTCATTTAATTAAAATTTCAAGCCTATGGCTTTGCCACCCTGAGAAACTACAATCTGTTAACACAGAAAATATTATTTTTAAGAAAAACTAAGGGTTAATCTGATAACACCTGAAAAAAATTTATTATTTTACTGCCATGGGATATGCTTATAGTCTTAATACTTTTATATTATATAGCAACACAGATCAGAATAGTTTTAAACAGAAAGTATTAAACAGTAACCACCATTCCTCTCTTGCTTTGCAACTCTGGCCAATTCAAGAAACACTCCTATATGGTGGTGGTGGGGTATTTATAATAGTAACACAAATTCCTAATTCATTCATTCAATTAATTCAACAACTATTTTGTCCACCACCTGCCATTTGTTAGACACTGATCTAATTTCCAGGGGTGGAGATAATGGCAGTAAAATGAAAAATTCCATGCTCTCAATTTGCTTGTGCCATTGTGAGAAAAGACATGATAGGCATGGAGGCAGTTAAATGAATAAAACGTCAGATAATGAGAAATGGCACAAGGAAATACAATAGGGTATAAGTGTGCGTCTATTTCTCTTGACTTGCAGTTTTGCTCACGTACCTAGCCATACAGGGAAGATAGGAGATAAACATAGAAGCAAAATCTTTCAACAGTCTAGAGATTACAACAGAATCCAGAAAAGTATGTCTTAGAAGCAGGCATATTTCTTCCATGGAACTGGAGAAAAAGCAGCCAACGTGAGGAAAGATGCAAGAAGGTTAGTGGATGTGCAGGCAGAATAAGAAACAGGTTATAATCTGAACTTCTCCAGTAAACCGTCTCTAAACCGTCGCTATTAAAGCTGTGCAGACTCAGCTCAAGGAAAGCCACCTCAGGACACAGGTTGGGACTAGCAGTATTAGTCAAGGCCAGGGAGTCTGATGTCCAGCAATCTGAGGGGCATTCCCACTAAAACAAAGCATGTATTTGTATCCCATCCCACTTGTGTTACTTAGGTTAAGGAAGGACTTCAGAGACTATAAACACAAAAACGTGCAACACAATTCAAGATTATCTTCTCATCACCCAGCAGTCTAAGGAGTTTCCTTGGTGTGCAACTTTCTTCCTTCCAGACCCCCTTCATCCATTTACTCCAACCTCTCCTAGAGCAGTGGTTTCAAACTTTGACATGTGTTGGGATCACCTGGAGGGTTAAAACACAGAAGTCTGGGTCCCATTCCCAGAGTTTTGGGTGAAGTACTTCTGAGGTGGGGACAGAAAATTGGCACTTTGAAGAATTTCTCCAAGCAGTGCTGCTGTTGGTTTGGGAACTACAATTTTTAGAACCATCAGCCAGCCAGCCTGTGAGAGGGGAAAGAGATTAAGCAGAGATGGGCTGGACATCTTTCCTTTGTTCCTTTGCATCAACCTGTTATTAGAAATAAGCACTATACCTAAAAATGCTCACCTGATTGTGGAGGAGAAAAGAATTTATTCACCATCTTGCAAGAGCGGGAGCACCACCAAAGAAATGTAGCAGGCGCGCTGCACAAATAAACACACAGCAGTAGATATACCTAATACACAGGTCCCTCCCCTGTTTCCCCATTGGCTGGGTGCTCCAGAGGTTACAGCCTATCTGAGAGAGCTAACTAGTCTGTCTTTGAGATTTTGAATTCTACAGCCTATCAGAGAGAGAGTTAACTAGTTTAAATTTCTCGTCAAGAGTTCCCACCCTTGATTATACCCTGCATCCCTTTATATTTAAGTAACCCTGGTGATTTTTCCCATATAAAGAGCTGGCACTGATTCTAGGCTTACGTCATGGCTTTCTCTCTCTCTCCTTCCCTTTATCATGGAGCCAGTTTAGGCCAGTTCTGCTGCTGAGTCTTCATTTTTCATATTCTATGTTGCCTCTGTGTGAAAGCTAAACTTAATCCTTTCTTACACCCATTAACCTCCATGCTCCTCTGCACCCCAAGGAGCTGGCCTGCCCCCATCCCTCCCCACCCACCACCACTGGATTTCAGTTGAGCTCAACCAATTAGCAATACGTGATGAGAGGGAGGAAGGAAAAGGAGAGAGGATTATTTATTCTGTGCCCGCACCCCAAGTTTACATCTCCTGGATGAGAGCTTTCTGTATGCAGCTCTCCTTATTTCTGGAACCTGCACCCTCCCCATGCCCTTCCAGTCTAAGGGGAGACAACTGAGTTCCCTGGTATTAGCCCTGGGAGCTGCACTGTTGTTAAGACTTCTTTATTTCCTGCTCATACCTTTATATGGCTTTATTAAGCTCTCCTTCAATTACTCAATCTGAGTAAATAATTTCTTTCCTGCAGAGAACCTGTTTTGTAGAGGGGACAGAGCAAGGCATCTTAAGGAACTTGGCTGAAAATAGTGCACCTCATTTCTGCTTTATTCCTTTGGTTATGATTTGGCTATTTGGTCACTTTACTATGTCTTCTAGAGTAGGTGTGCTTAAGTATTTGCCTATTACAATATATTCCTTTATTTTGCTATTAGTAGAGATAGAACATTGTATTGATTTTTCTTTTAAAAGTGTATGCACCTAAGGAAATTAAATTATAAATATATGATAGTTTATATTACAAATTCAAATATTTGCTATAAAGGAAGGTATTGGGGTTTTTAGAAAGAGAGAGCCTGTGGAGGAGATATTTGCAGTCGTGCACATGTGAGAAACCAGGGCTTGAGCTAATGAATCAACATAACTAAGGAAGCAGAGGGCTGTCAGTGATGTACATGTGACAGCTGAATAGAAGTCGCCAAACACTCCAGCCCCAGGTGATGTGGAAAATGGTGATGCTGGTTGCAGAAATACTCCCACATTGGAACACTGCCCTTTTAGAGAGCCTGGCCACTTCCCAGTCAGAGACAATTGTGCCTAATTTGGGAATGAGTCATGAGAACAATTATTTGTTCATTAAATAGCACAATTTTATTAAAGGCACAGGGTATTACATATTACTGCTGCTACTACCTGGGGATATGGCATATATTTCTTCCTCTTACTATGCAGGCATTTGCTTAGGAATTAAGACTCAAAACATGATTAAAACACCTCCATGGCAGTGATAGAAAATGAAAAAAATAAGGTAAAGAGACAAAAAGCATCTTTAATGTTAAATGACAGCATCCATATGTCATGAATGATGTCAAATATGTGTGGTCCTTTGGAGACCTTTGGAGCTTATAAATTGCTCTCCAACATGTTGCTGCATTTCTTTCTCACAACATCCCTCTGGGATAGTTATTATTTTTATTTTTCTGTTGAAGAACATGAAGCTCAAAGGGCTAATTAAATTCTCCAGTATTGCTTAATTAGTAAAGCATAGAGTTTGGAATCAAGATTTCAAATTCCAATATATATTCTTGTACCACAAGTGATTTCTCCTTGTTTGCTGAGCTCTGCTTCAGAAACTTTTGGAGGAATGAAGGAAAGAGATGGCACTGGATTCCATCAAGGAGACTTGACAGACCCATAAAATACATAAAGCCTCGCCTCATAGCCAACACTTCATCAACCCTCTGTATCCAGAAATTGAATTGAAACCTTCACACCAAAGATATCATTCACCAGTATCTTCCATTTTTGTTAACTGGTCAGAAAATTTTTCTTCTTCATTTAGTCTTGACCTCTGAAGTCTTTGCCATGAAAAAGTTTGAATATATATTTGCATAAACATTTCTCTGGGTTATTGTTTAGTATTCATTAGAATAAAATTATAACCACCACTACCCAAACCTTCCTCCTGGGTGAGTCTAACTAGTCCTTTTGTTTTGACTACCACCTACAAGCTGTGAATACTTATAGCTGTCTCCCAAGTTCATGACATCAATGTCTAATTGGTGGCTCAATATCTCCCCCTAGATATGCCATGAGAATTTCAAACTCTTTATGTCTAAAAGTAAACACTTCAATCTCTTTTCCTACCCTCTCCTCAAAATATTCACACAGTTGACTTAATCCACAACTCTTCCCTTGTTCTCTAATTCATCATCATGTACCCATTCTCATAAGCTAGAAACTTACAGTTCCTTCTTTGTTGATCCCTTACTCCAATCAATAACTACTTCCAATATTAATGATTTTAACTCCTAATTTTTGCTTTAAATCCCTCTCTTCTTCTTCAAACTACCACTATCTTAGTTGAACTCAACACCACCTCCCAAGTGAATTAACTGGAATCCTCCTAATTTTCTTGATCACAGCATTTCCATTTTCTGATCCATTATCCACTGTACAGCCTGAGTACTATGTTTCAAATAAAAGTCCAGTAATATTGCTCCCCTGTCCTTACCTCCCATCACACTCAAGTACACAGAATAATTTGCAGGTAGAAGAAAGTACCCTTTGGCTACTGTACCCAGTGCTCTCCACCTATGTAAAATTTTTACAGTTCATCTGGTTAATCACTACTCATCTTTCCTCCTTCAGCTGAAACAAACCGTCTGAGAAGATCTCATCACTTTGGGGGCTTTTCTACTTGTTCATGGGCTTACTGTCATCATGACTATTTTGCTCACCATTTTAATGACATGCATATTTGTCTATCTCATCCATTTAATCAACATGAGGACAGAGCTCCTGTCTGTTTTTTTTTTTTTTTAAATTTAAGAATAAAAAAAAATTCACAAAGAAGTGATAACCCTCCAAGCACAATTCAAGAAGCAGCCGGAGAGCAAACTTCAAAGAATGCCATGGGCCACATCGCCACAGCCACAGCCAACTACCCACTGCAAAATACAACATATATGCAAAAAAAATGACAGCCCTCTCCACCACCAGAGCTTGTCTTAAACATTGCTGTAATCCCACATGCTAACCAGGTCTGACACATAGAGAGCATTCACTCAATAATAATAAAAAGAATGAAAGAGTTGATAAATGAATGCAGTATGAACAGCATACAAAGAGAGTACTAGCCACATGAAAAAGGGCGTTATTTCTTCCTGGTTTGGCTGGATCTAGCAGCTCTAGAGCACTTCTAATCACTGCTCATCTTAGCTTGACTGGGAAAAGACATTATCATGGATTTTGAAAGGATTATCCCTGTAGGATTTTGATGAAAAGAGAGACCTTTGCACTTAAATTACAACACTTCTCTGAGCCTCTGTCTATACACACACATACATATTCAACACACACAGAAACCCAAACACACACAAGAATTATTACTATTCAACTTGTAGATTTGTTGTGAACTATAAATTAGGTAGAGGATGGAATTTACAGGGTAAGAGCATTGTCATAAATGAATTTTTTGGTAGTGTCACCACCATTTTGATGGAAATTGACCTTGATAATTTAAGTGGTATATTAAATTACTGAATCAGGTTAAATTCATTCCACCAAATTAAATATAGGGCATCAGCTTAACTGTGCAAGACTATATTTATGCAGAGACAATCACTTATGTCAACCATTTATGACTTTAACAATTTATATTAGCATGGACTTTGGGAATTTCTCTTTCTTGGTATCTGGCTCATAAAAATAATAACTGGAGCTTTTTTTTATTATTATTAGTTATTAGACTAATACTATTATTAGAAGATTTTTTAGGAATGTTTTACAATCATGCAATATTCTAGAAATAGTTTTGTTTTTATAGTTACAGTTTCAATGGATATCTCACATTTACATTTTCCTAATGGTTCCTAATGGATTTTAACTTTTTAAAAAATTCAGAATAAAATATGTTATTACTATATTATAGCATCAGGAAACACAGTTCTAGTTCTTAAATTACATGTGTGTGTGTGTGTGTGTGTGTGTGTGTGTGTAAGAGAAAGAGAGAGACAAAAAGAGTGCAGAAGAGAGAAAATTAATGGGAGAGTACTAATTTTCATCTCCAGGGTCTAAAAAATTAGGGAAGTCTTCTAGGCCAGAAGTCAGTAGGATAGCTGCAATTTCAGGCTGCCTTTGTAATTTAAATGGTCTCTGTTTTCCTAGAATTTGATTCAGATGACTCTAGGAGCAAACTCCAACACCTGGCACATAGCAGTATGGTTGGCACAGATTATCCTAATGGCCTTCAGAAATGGACACATATCCTCAATATAAGTTACTGCTCTTCCGATGAGCAAAGATCAGTGGAACATTCGCTTCTCAGATTCACCTTTCTTGCTTCACCCATAAAGGGGGTTGCACTTAAGAGAGTAGAAGGGTGAAGCTTTTTTTTTAATGCAATTTTACAGAGACATATTCATATACTAGACAATCCATCCAAAGTGTACAATCAATGGCTCACAGTATCATCACAAAGCTGTGCATTCATCACTACAATCAATTTCAGAATATTTTGATTACTCCAGGGGAAAAAACAAAGGAAAAAGTAAAAAAAAAAAAAATCAAACAGGAAAACCCAAAATATCCTATACCCTTTATCCCCACCTATCAATGATCCCTAGCGTTTGTATGGTACATTTGTTACTGTTGATGAAAGAATATTAAGATATTACTGTTAACTATAGTACATAGTTTTTAATGAGTTTGTTTTTTCCACATGCCACTCTATCATCAACTTCTTGTAACAGTTTTATATATTTGTTCTAGTTCGTAGAAGAATTTTTTTATATTTGTACTTTTAATCTCAGTCATCATCTACCACAAGATTAACTAAGTTATACATTCCCATGTTTTAATGTCTGGCTTTCCTTCTGGTAACATATATGACTCTAAACTTCCCCTATCAACCACACTCACACATAATTCAACACTGCTAATTTTACTCACAGTGATGTGTGCTACCATCACCTCTATCTATATCCACTAATTTAAATTCAACCTTGTTAAAAATTCTGTACCTCTTAGGCAGCTGCTCCCCATTATCTAGCCTCCTTCTAACTCTTGGGAACCTATATTGTAGAAGAGTGAAAATTTTTAAATAAGCGATTTCTGAAAACTTAAATGCCCCATTTTATTTCTGTGACTGTGGGATTCTCTGTGGTTGTTCTGGGCCAGCAAGTCATCCTATTCTCTTTACACTGAAGACCACGTTCCTCCCTGCCCCTGTGATATACGCTTTCAGAGTGTGAACTTGCAAAATTTCCCTTTCAGTTCATTAAGAAAGTGCCCTGCTTGCAGAATCCATTTACAGATCAGAATCTCAATAAATGCTAAGGAAATCTGAGAGTACCACTGTCTTAATCTGTCAGGATTGCTATGATAAATACCACACAACAGTTGGCTTAAACAGCAGGAGTTTATTGTCTCATAATGCTGGAGGACACAAGTACAACATGCAGGTCTTAGAGAACTTTCTTTCTTTCTTCTTGAGTCTGCAGCACTTCTCCATCACATGGTGATCTTTCTCATTGCATCTGCTCATCTGGCTTCCACTGATTTCTGGCTTTTACATCCATGTTCAATTTCCTTTGCTCATAAGGACTTCAGCCACATTGGATTAATGACAATCCTCACTCACTTTGGCCACATCTTATCTAGTAATAGCACTTTCAAATTTCCCATTAGCAAATGGGTTCACACCCTCAGGACTGCAGATTAAGACTTGAACATGCTTTGGCGGAGGGGGCAAGATTCAATCCCCAACAACCACCATTTGGTATAAAGAAGAAAGAGACTGATGGAAATAGTGAGGTAAAGGAGGCAAGAACAATGAGAGAGAAAGGGAAGTCCATGAGTCACCAAATAAATGGGCCCCAAACAGTCGACTCTGTTTTCCCAAAGTAAAATATCTGTCTGCTGATGGCCTCTGTTGAGTTATTGTCTGTCCTCACTGGCAGATCCTCCAGAGAAGAGCAAATTAATTATATCAAATGCCTAAATAAACATATTTAGAGGTACATTATATTGGGGAAATATGACATATTAATAGAGTATTTCTTTTTTACTGTAAACTAACTCTTTATTGTGAAAAAAGTAAATATAGGAGAATAATATAAAAATCAATTCTTTATTTGTAAACACAATATGAATATTGTGATTATCTACTCTTTCATTTAACCTAAGCTATTATTAGAGTGATCATTCATTTAGTGCTAAGTGCCCAGGTTAAAGATTTCAGAGCCTGTTCATGTCTAGTGGAGACTGCTTCCAATAAATCAATTATTTTAATTATATGCACTAACACATTTTGCAAGTCAGTGTTATCTTTCCAACTTTACCTTACACTAAATCCTTATGTTAACTGCATAAAGTGAAGGAAGTTCTGGAAGATGCTGATTTTAGGTAGTGTTTACAACGCGGCCACCAGACAAATTATTTTGTTGGATGCTAAGTCACTTAAGTGGTGGATTCAGCCACTCAACTGAGTTGAATTTCTACCAAACTGTTCCCGTGGCATAAGCTTAATTGAGTAGGAGTCTCAGCCCCACAGAGACAATCTAGCTCTCAGTTAGGAAGCAAAGAAAACATCTCATCTCACCCAGATTTGCTTGGCAAACTTAACTTCCAATTACAGTGACTGCTGACAAACATAGCCTTCTGGCATCATAGAAGAGTGCAATGTGTAAAGAAACTATTATTAGACAGATCTGCATCCAAATTCTAGCTCTATCTCTTCCCAGCTGTGTGACTAAAGTGCTTGCATCTTGTTAGACACATTTTTCTCATCTGTGAATTGACATTTAAAAATACCAGTTGCAAAACACTATTATATAGATTGAATTTTGTACATGTAGAAAGAACCTGGTTCGCTCGGGGCAAGCAAATGATAGGTATGCTTTCTCACATGCTGCTTTCAGCCACTTAGTTTTCTTTGTTTATTCTTTATTTATTTAATCCTTTGATAGACACACAAAACTCTCAGGACAAACTCCTTATCTTGGCTCTGTCATTCCTCTCTTCTAGCACGTATAACCGTGTCGCTGTTTTACTTGCCCATACCTCACACTAAACTGTGGACTGTCCAGTAATGAGGATGTTCTGCCCTGTCCTTAGAACTTGTCTGGGCATGGATCAAAGAATCTCTTCAACTCACTGCTGCCCTGTGATTCTTAATTTTGTGAGTCTCTTCCTTAAATATAAAATGTGATTAATGAAACTGCTCTCCACTCTATGTTTATTGAACAAAGCTCTACTTTCTAAGTTTGACAATAGATGAATGAATTTATTCCATCATCTAGTTCCAACCTACCTTTCCATCTGCCTTTGTACCTTTTATCATACTTTCCCCACCTCCTAGAATTTCCTCTTCCAGAGATGTTTGTCCAAACTCAAACTATTCTTTAAAACCAGTCCAAAATCCCATGACCTCCATGAGAGTGTCCTTCATTTTCTCAACCTGACCACACATAGTGTGATGGTTGGGTTCATGTGTCAACTCAGCCAGGTGATGGTGTCCAGGTGTCTGGTCAAGCAAGAACTAGCCTAACCATTATTTCAAGAACACTTGTGTCTGGTTAATAATGTGGAAGGCTGGTTTATTAAATCATCAGTCCATTGGGTGCAGCTGTGACTGATTACATCAATGAAGGGCGTGTCTTCCACAATGGGAGAATGCAATCAGCTGGATTTAATTCAATCAGTTGAAGACTTTTAAGTGAGACAGACAGAGGACCTTCACTTCTTCTTCGGCTAGCCAGTGGAGCATTTCCTGAGCAGTTCATCAAACACCTTCATTGGAGTTGCCAGTTTGCTGCCTGCCCTACAGAATTTGGACTTGTGCATCCCCACAGATGCGTGAGACACTTTTATAAAATATTATATTTATGAATCTGTTGTTGATTCTGTTTCCCTAGAGAACTCTAATACACATAGGGAGCAATCCCCTCCTCTTCTGCATTGTATTTACTTTAACTGTATATCTGTCTGTATTAGTTGTCTGTGGTTGCATAATCAATAATTCAAATTTAGCAGCAGAATAGAATCAAGATTGTCTCACTTGAGTTTGAGTGTCAGGTATCTGGGGGTGGCTTAGCTCAGTGGTTCTGGCTGAGGATCTCTCATGGTGTTGCAGTCTGGTGTCAGCCAGGGCTACAGTCATGGGAAGGGCTGGAACAATCTCTGTCAAGCCCACCCCCATTGCTGCTGGTAGTAGCTTCTAGTTCCTTACCACTTGGGCTCTCCAAGGTCCACTTACAATATGCCAACTGGCTTCCCCAAGAGCCAGTGTGCCAGTTTGTATATATTGTGGCCCCCCAAAAAGCCTTGCTCTTTAATGCAAACTTTTGGAGGGCAGACATTAATTTTTTTGATTAGGCTGTGACATCTTGATTCAATGTTTCCATAGAGATTTGACCCTGCCCATTCAGGGTAGGTCTTGATTATACCTTACTGGAGTTCTCTAAAGGGAGCTCACACAGAGAGCAGAAAGATGAAAATGCTGTGGGATATGCTAAGCCAGGACACACAGACACTAGAAGCCTTCAGAGATGCTTAGTGATGCTTGGAAGTATGGACAGAAGGATGTTTGGAGATGCTAAGCTAAGAGATGAAGGCTGGAGTTTGCCCTGGAGAAGCTAAGAGAGGACCAGGAGATGCTTAGAGAGAAACATCCTGGGAGAAGGAAACAAGGTCACAGAGTTGCTGAGAGAGAGGAGTTAAGACAGAAGCCCAAAGACAGTTCCGAGAAAGTGATTTTGAAACACAACTGAGAGGATGCACAAAGGTCGAGAGAGAGAAGCTGAGAGACACATTTTGGGAGAAAGCCATTTTGAAGAACAACCCAGGAGCAGAGAACCAGCAGACGCCAGCCCCGTGCCTTCCCAGCTGACAGAGGTGTTCCGGACACCCTTGGCTGTTCTTCAGGGAAGATATCCTCTTGTTGATACCTTAGTTTGGACACTTTTATGGCCTTAGAACTGTAAACTTGTAACCAGATAAATCCCCTTTTTAAAAGCCAATCCATTTCTGGTATTTTGCATAATGGCAGCATTAGGAAACCCGAACAGCCAGTGATCCAGGAGCAGAGAGAGAGCGTGCAAGAAAGAATAAACAGAATCCATACCGTCTTTTATAAGGTAAACTTAGAAGGGCATACCATCACTTGTGTTGTATTCAACTGGTCACCCAGACAAACTCCTGGCACAGTGTAGGCGTGAAGTATTCAAGACTGTGAATACCAAGAGGTTGGAACTCTGGGGGCCATCTTGGAAGCTGACTACCACTTTTGTCATGGCCATTATGACTTCATCCTTGCTCTACATAGTTTCTTCCTAGTTTATAGTACACCCTTTTTATCTTTATATCTCCTTCCACACTTGAAATAGCATCTGGAATCATGCTGAAAAATATTTATTAAATTAATTGAATTCAATAAATGCTTCATGAAATTGAGAAACTTTCTTAGAACAGGGTTACTGGAATGCATTCTGTTTTAAATAAAAACAAGATAAGCAAGACATTGGTGGGGGCGGTGGGCATGTCTTTCCTTTTCTTGCTTCCATAAAAAGGTGCTAATTTAATTTAAGGATTCATTCCCAATTGTAAAATATCACGTGTAAATGAAACTCCAGGTTCCTGGACCAAAACGAACTCCAACGATTTAAATTCAAAGTACATGCAGAAAAAGGCAATATGAAAATGGAAAGTATAATATACATAAATTGTGGTCACTTGAACTATAAACTAGTCATTGGTAGACAGAAGCTTGGCGCATACATGCTTATATCTTTCTCTCTGGATGTCTGTTTTCAGATATAATGGGGTTGTTTTCCTTTTTTTTTAAATTTCCTTTAAGGAGTTTCTGGAGATAATTCTGGTTTTTTGTATTTTTTTCTTTTTATCACCACAGAGCCTAATTCAATATCCTCTACACAAACTATCCTCTGTAATCATCTGGCAGGAAAATAATGAAATTTAGTCAAATAACTTGTGCTGTTTTATTGAGCAGATTGCTTGTTCTCTCTAGGTTTCAGTTCCAGGAATTGTAAAATAATTATATAGATTTTTCATTATATTAAGTTATTGTATTGAAATAATATGGTAATAGTATGTCTAACTCTCCAGGCTGTAAAATTCTAGTACAGGGTCTTGTTTCACATGGCAAGAGTGCAATAAATGTTAACAGAACTCAAAGTGTTGAATATGTTTGTTTGTTTAAAAATCATACTATATAAGTCTCAGCTAATAGACATTCAAAGGATACTCCTAAGGGTCTTACATGGACCCATGTTTCATTCTATTAGTAACATTTACCTCATCTAAAGGCTCTGAGTGGATCACACAAAACTCATAAGTTCTTCTCACTTGCTTTTTGATACCTAATTAGCATAGTTATTTCCTCCAGGGCCCAGTTCCAATTCTCTCCACTATCCATCTGTTCTGCTCTGCAATACTGCCATTATGCAAAATACCAGAAGTAGATTGGCTTTTACAAAGGGGATTTGTTAGGTTACATATTTACAGTTCTAAGGCTATAAAAGTGTCCAAACTAAGGCATCAACAAGAGGATATCTTCTCTGATGGAAGACCAATGGTCCAGAATACCTCTGTCAGCTGGGAAGGCACGTGGCTGGTATCTGCTGGTCCTTTGCTCCTGGGTTCTGGTTTCAAGATGGCCTTCTCTAAAATGTCTCTAGGCTTCTGTCTTCACACCTCTCTCTCAGCTCCTGTGTATCCTTACTTCTTTCTCTTAGGGCATTTCTTTCTAAAAATCTGGGGGTCTTCTCTCAGCTTCTCCAGGGCAAACTCTGGGCTTCATCTCTCAACTCAGCATCTCCAAACATCTTTCTGTCTGCATCTCCAAGTGTCTCCAAGCATCAGCATCTGTGTTGGCTCTTGAACTCTCTTAAGTACTCCAGAGAACTAATCAAGATCCACCCCCCATGCCCCCCACTACCCCAAATAGGTGGGGTTCACACCTCCATGGAAATACTAAATCAAAATTTTCCACCCTAATCAAGACTAATAAGACTGCCCTCAAAAGACTGCATTAAAGAACATGGCTTTTCTGGGAGACATAATAGATTCAAACCAGCACACCATCCCTTCCAGTCCAGCCCCACTGCCAAATGATAAGGTAATAACTGATAACAAGGGAAAAATGGGAAAGCTTGCATTTTCTTGAAGGACGTTGTCTAGGACTTTTCAGAATCCATTACTCATGCAACTGCCAAAGGATCTAAAGCGAGAACATTATCAACTAAGGTTTTAAGTTTTCTCAAATTTGGGGATATCCTGAGCTTTTAGGAATGTCATGCTGATACCCAGAGGCTGTCGATTTTACAAAGAGGAAGATGAAGATTCTCAATACTATAGGGTACCCTAAAATATTATAGCTAGTATCCTGGGTAAAATTCCCATCCAAAGTTTCATTCCCCCAAAACAAAGAAGAATGTTTTAAGAGCCATTTATGGATAATACTAGTTAAATAATAATAATAATAGTAATCATTTATTAAAATTTAATATATCTTAGAAAGTTTGAAAATTCCTTTAAAAATATTACTTCATTATGTAAATCTCATAATAGCACCATGATTTGGATAAGCGAAGCCAGGTTTCTCTGATTATTGACCCACATGTTCGCCTCAGCCAAATTTCATGTGTCAGTATGCTGTGCGTTCCCACACGCACCCACTGGTATGTGTTGTCAAATCACAACAAATCCAAATTTAGGTAAAGGAGAGACTTTTTCAAAAGGAGTATTGCATGGGGAGAAAGGGACTATTGAAATAGGGAGAAGACTCTGATTATGAGAGTCCAAGTGTCTTGAAGTGGAGGCAGAAAGAGCTTTCCTTTTACAGGGAGAAGCAGACAAAGTTAGAAAGAAACAGGTTTGGGGAAGTGGGGTGAGGTGGTGTGAAGGCTGGATCTGATCTCACAGTTGATGCTTTCCCTGAGGTCAGTGATTCCCAATGGGGGCCATTAAGGAGGAGAGGCTGCCCCTAATTCCCAGGCTCAGGGTGGGCCACAGTTCAGGGGCTGGGGAAAGAAGAGAATCTTAAATGAAGCTTGGTCTTCTCAAATTAATGGGACTTTTGTTCTGACTGATCAGTGTGCGAAAAGTTCTGTTAATCATGTAAGAGGCAAAGAATGGGAATGTGGAGGGAAGCATGGCCCATGGAAAACAAAGGGATCATTGCTGAGTCCTTTGGTGAAGGGTGGTTCTTTGCAGGAAGCCATTCCTGGGAACACTAAGGTTGACGGTTTGCTTTTATCACTGTTGCTTTTGTTTATGATTTTGTTTTTATTTTTGCAGGACCACAGGGCTCTGGTAAAGCTCAACATTGTGTGTGTGTGTGTGTATGTGTGCACATGTGTATGTTTAAAGAAGCTTGTGATAAGTCTTGGAAAGACAAAACATGATTCGTCCCCCCATGAGTACATTTCATAATTGCCTTGATGAACACACCCCTCTAGCTCAGACATTCATTGTATTCTGCTCAACACATGGGACGGATGTGTCCATTTTCATAAAAATAACGTTCTCTTAGCATGAATTTTTACTCTTGTTCTCTTTTTTCTTATGGGAATGTTTCATCTTTAAAACATTTCCCTTAAACAAAGCTCACTTTAAATATTTTTAATTCTGAGGTAAGTCGAATCAAATCAAGATTCTTTTAAATTTCAGAACATCTCCTGAAGAAATAGTCCTAAACACATGCTTTCAAGTGAATAAACTAATGATCCGCATGAATGCTAGGACAGGCTGAGAATTAATTGATTTTTATACTCACTCATGATAAATCCCTCCAGTTCTACAGGCAGTAACCAAAGATACCTTTGTTTTTATCAAGAAAGATAATGGGATTACCAGCTGGTCCAAGCCTTTAATCTTTGTTGATAAAGTGAAATGAATACTCAGGAAATACACTAGGAGGGCTTAAATTGCCAAAGAAGAAGGGGAAAGCCTGAAGTATTAGATTGCCTATGAGGGAAACGGAATTAACTGAAATAATATTTGCAAAGATGAAGGGACTTTCTAGCCATGTTTGCAAAGTTGTAAAGTTGGTTGTCTAATGAAAATAATTGGCATGTATAATGAGTGACTTAATGCTCTTTCATTTCTACACCTTTGATTGGAATATAATGTATTGCTATTATCATCCTTTCACACATACTAATTCAGTTACAAAAATGATAAAATTAATGATTACTTTGATTTTTAATGAGGGAATGTGCTTTTTCTATTTTGAGTTGCCTTCTTTCTCATATTTTTTATATTTACCACTTCAAACTGTGTATATCTAACTAGCAGAATGGTTGGAAAACAGCTTCAAACAACTGACTTCTATTTATTGGGCTGGCTGAGATGTTGTTTGCTTTTAATATATATATTTAGGCATATTTGATAAATTGTTTACTATGAAATGGGTGGTTTACATAAAACATGTTATCATATAATAAAATAAAGTTGACTTATTATGAAGTCAATTTAAAACAAGAAACCAAGACTTCCATTTTAAAAAGTGAAACAGGCCAAATTAAAACAGAAGGAGGCAACTGATTTTTTAGTTCTGACTTATCCTAAAAAAAATCCTGCAATGCAGATTTTTTTTATTTATTTTTCAGTTGAAGGAATTCAGTCCCAAGGTCATATGGATGATAAATTATGGAGACAAAATCCCAGCCAGGTACCACATCTTCAACTCCCGTGAGACTCCAGTGACACACTCATTCTGAACATGCCCCCAAACACTGCCTTCTCCTGCCTTATTCAAACCAAATATTTGTGAATCGCGTGCACAATCGTGTACCTCAAGTTCATTTCCTACATAGGGTAGGCCATAAATTTTGGTTAATAGTGAACCTCGATGCCACAAAGTTGCAAGGTCATACATATATCATAGGTTTGCCCAAGAAAATACTTTATATGAATAAAAATTTCTGAGTCAAGGGTCATGAGATTTCTCAACAGTGACACAGGATCTACAGGAACAACATCTCCAAAATTTTAAGGAAAAATTATATTCAGTGAAGGATTCTGTACTTGGCCAAATGTTTAATCTGGAAGACAGGTCAAATATATTTTAAACCCACAAGGTTTGAAAAGTTCATGGATACCAACCTCTACTTAAAAAGCTACTAGAAATTGTGCTTCAGTAAAACAAGGAAGTTGATTTTTAAAAATTGTAGATACAGGATCTGAGATGGAGAGGATGTCTTCAAGGGATGTCCTCAGATTAGTGCTGGGGATGTACCCAGAGGACAAATGGCCCAACAAGAGGGAAGGGTGGTGTGTGCTGAGAAGAAGGATCCAGAATTATTAATGGAAGCAACAGATCAATTTAGCATTTGAGAACCTGCAAAAAATATATAGGAATTTGAAAGGTCTACTATAGTTTTAAAAGAAAAGTGTGTGTGTGTGTGTGTGTGTGTGTGTGTGTGTGTGTGTGTGTGTGTATTTATATATATATATAGTGACTGTTTCAGTTTGGTAAAGCTGCCAAAATGCAATATACCAGAAATGGACTGGCTTTATTAGCTGACAAACGTACAGTTCTGAGGCCATGAAAATGTCCTAATTAAGGATCAAGAGAAGGATACCTTCTCTGAAGAAAGGCCACTGGCATCTGGGACACCTCTGTCACATGGGAAGGCACATGGCTGGTGTTTGTTGGTCCTTCCCTCCCGGGTCTCCTTGTTTTCAGCTCTTGGTTCCAGTGACCTCCTCTCTGAGCTTCTCTGGGTCCTCTCTTAGCATCTCCAGGGTTTTCCTCTCTTTAAGCTCTCTCCAAACTTCTCTGGTGTTTCTCTCTGAGTTCTCTGAGCTTTTTCTGTATCCTTTATCCTCTTATAAAGGACTCCTATAAAAGATTAAGACCCACCTTGAATGGACTGCATCACATCTCAGTTGAAACAACCTAATCAGAAGGCCCCACCCTCAATAGATCTGTACCCACAGGAATGGATTAAAAGAACATGGCCTTTTCTGGGGTCCATAACAATTTCAAACCAGCAAAGTGACAGATACTGATAAAAGAAATCAAATAAAATGTTAAAAATAAGTGATTATTAATGCTAAGTAAACACATAGACATTTGAATACAACAAAAAATGTGTATTAAGAGTAGAATTCTTGACTAAGACAAAAATTATATAGAAATAATAAAGTTACTGTTTTACCAAAATATTGCAATATTGGGGGTATAAAAGGTAGAAATTGTGGAATAAGAGAAATATTTCTTTAATGACTATATTAAGTGATGTCTAATAAAGTAAATGATAAACCAGGAAATATCTTAGCTCCTTAACCATATTATTTAGCTATATGAGGGTATTTGCCTGAAAATAGGATTACATTTTTAATGTGTTTATCTTTGATGAATGGAACTGTGGAATGAAGAGAGGTTGGGCAAAAGATTGTCCTTTTACTTTATGAAATTTGAGTCCTCTATGATTATCACATGATTTTCATGAATTAAATTAGGTTAAAATTAGTAAAAACAAAATTACGCTTAGCATATCACCTGTATTAGCAGCTTCTCCCTTCATAAGCAATGCCTGCCAGAAACGTCTTTTATTATCCCAATTAGAGATTTACCTGCAGCACCAGTCCCCTGAGAAAGAGTACAAATGGACTTCAATTAATTCACTGGAGATAGGTTTTTCAGATAGAAATGCAGGGTTAGCACATTGTCTACTTTGTATATGCGCCAAAGGACTCCCCTGGATTTAGTTTTCAACCAAGTAAATTCCTAGTTGACAAAATTTGCATCTGAATTTCAGAAAAAATTTAAACAAACTGAAACAAAATGAGGTTTTTGTTTTTAGGAGTATTCTTCCAAAACCAGATTGATAATCTGCAAAATTTGAGTAAGTCAACCTTGATAGAATGGGAAAGCAAAAAAGCTAAGAGTTATAGAGCACCTACTACAGAGCTTTTACATGTAGTTTCACATTCAATTTTCCCAGATCCTTTTACCAGAAGGTTCCACTGGCTCCAGAGTCTGGGTCCTTAACCAGTGATAGACCACCTGCTCATCCCCTCCATCCAGAGTAGGAAAGCCCTTGAGCTGGATTCGTTTTTTGTCCCTGTGAAGAAAAGCTGTGAAATTAAAAAGGCCATCTACTGATAGCTGATATGGGCTATTTTAAGACTGTGTCTCTCCACACACACACTTTTTCCCCCTATGGTAATGGCTTGATCCAGTAGCTTTGCTAAGTGTAAGACATCATTAGTGTTCAATAATCAGCCATGATACATTCTTCTCCAGAGAGTTTTCTCTTCCAAAGTTTCATCTGACCAATCTTGGCTTTCACCTTGGAAACTGCAACCTCTTCTGTATATCTATACTTTGTCAAAGAGTAGAAGCCTCAAAGCCTATCATTTTGTGCATCATTTAAAAACATATCTGAAATAGACACCCATTAAAGTTTGGTGTCCTTGTGTTCACTTTAATTAGTTCTAATTAGTCTCTCCACATCGACAAATGTTATTAAATAAAAGGAAAATGCATATTTTAATCCTAGAAAAAGACTTTTTAAACACTCAGTTCTCTGTCTTTCCATGGAAGAGTTTTAAATTATAATTATTCCAAGCGTTTGTCTAAAGGAGACTGTGGACTTTGAAGCAAGTATTAATAGAGAAGCTTCTTTAATTGCACATTAATTTTTTGGAGCTGTTGTTTTATTTTTTCTCCAAATTCATCACACACACACACACATGCACACACCTAGACACACACACTAGTTTGCATCACCCCCATAAAAGAAAAAAGAAAAAAAGACTGTTTAAAAATTTTTATTGCACCTTGACTTTAAATGTAACCATCAGCGTATCAATTCAAATTTTCCTGCTGAAGATATGGAGGAAATGCCAGCCCAGCATCTGGTGGAACACCTGCATGTGTAGATAGGACTTAATATTATTCCAGATTTGTAAGGATTTTTTATCACCAGGATGAGTCAAATGTGGGCCTCTCCCCCAAGCCCTTTATTCTGACTCAGAGCAGACTTCATCCTGTGGTTAATAGCTGAGATACACAGTTTTTGTTAAACAAATGGAAAATTAAACAGTTATGAGAACAATAACAAAAATGTCCTTATTTCTAATAGCTTTCTCCAGAGTGGAAGAGCCTCACATCTTTAGAAAGTCCTCTGTATCTTGAAGGACATCAGCTCTGAATCTGGGCTGGGCAAAGATTTTCAGTTCAACTCCACCTTGGCAGAAGGAACCAGCCAGCACATGCACCTTTTTCTCTGTATGCTTCTCCCCTAAGATTCTGGGCTCTAAAAAAGATGACGAGGATGACATTTATGTTTCATTCTCACACTTTTTAATTATTTCCATAGCAGCCACTAATATATGCTCTAACATATTTTCTAATAGCTTGACTCCTCCTCTCTTAAGTGCAGCCTATATTCTAGCTATAATAAATTAGTTATATTTACTGACATCATTGGTTTCATACATAATCAAGAATGACAAAGAGTCTTCCAATGCTCTGCATTGCCAACCCTTTCATCAAGGAAACTTTGATGATGCTTAGGTTATTAAAATGCATTTGTCCTTAGGAAACTAGAATTGGGAGGAGAAAGCGGATCGGGGCAAAGTAGGGTCACACTTTTAGTTGTTTTCAGCCATTTGTACATGTGTATGTCATGTGCATCTAATGTAAGAGAGTAGCACAAAGTGAGGTTAATAAATAACTCTACAAATTACAGGTAATAGAGGCTTTAAAAAGTATAGTCATGTGTTTATCATGCTTCGCAGCCTTTTATATATTATATTAGTTGAAATCTAATGAGGGAAATTAGCAGTAGAAGGTACTATCTCTGAGATCTGTAAGAGAAGGAGGAGGCTGGGGAGATCCTACAGTCTTACAGCCTTAACAAGAAATGAGGCAGGAATGTAGCTGTGATTGGATTTGTCAGCTCCACCTGAGACCTTGGGACCCCCAACCGTGTCCTTGCATGACGGCCTGACTTCAGTGGCAGGTATCTGCATCTTTGCTGAAGGGTTTCCCTCATGCTGTGGGGACCTGCACTGCAGCCCTTATGCAATGAACCACAGATGTGGCTATAGAAATATTCCTGTCTTCTTGCCCATTAGCAAGACATGCATTAACCCAATTTCCCAGAGTTTACCTGAAATCACCCATGATCACATCTTTCCTCTTCCCCACATCATCTTCCACTTGTTTCCTGGTATGGAAGGGACATACACTCTACCCTCATTTCTGGGTGGTGGGAGGAGGCCTTCCTTTTAGGGGAAATCCAACCAGACATGACCAATTGGTGGAATGCTTGGCTAAGGATGGACCTTAGAAAATATCACTCCAGTTAGCCCAGAATATGGAACATACTCTTCATGCTGACGTTGATATGATTAGGAAGACTACAGACAATGGTATCAGTGGGAATGAGTGATCCTTTAGGGTTGTTTCCCAGCTTGAGAGATGAAAAAGTGGGCTCCTGTTCAGGAGTGGTTAAGTAGGGGAAAAAGAGAGCATGAGACCCTGACATGGACCAGAATGATGAATGACACACCCCACTTTGAAGGAGCTGGCTTCAGGCTTATGTGGGATTAGGACAACACATGGCCCATTACCCCAAAGTAGGATGTATCAACATGACTAAGAGCAGTGGAGGAAGGGCACATAACCAAGCCTGAGAGGGCAGGAAGACATTCTGATGATGACAAAGACCATGAGGACTTTCATATCATTTGAGTATCAGATGTCTGTGGAGGAGTCACCTGGAGAAGACACTGGAATATTAGACAAATTCTAAACCAGGAAAGACCATGTCATCGCTGGTGTGGGAAAGAGAGAAGAAGGACAGGAGGAGGGAGCAGAACCTCAGAAGAGAGACTGAGGTGTGTGGGACAGCGTGGGAAATAAAAATATTGTTCTTTACTTTGCAGTATATCCCAGACAAATGCTGTATTTGTGATATTTTCTTAAATTTGTATTTCATTTTTACCTTTAATGGACTATATTTTGATTTGTGTGGCTTAGATAGTCCCTCTGCCCTAAATGGCAATGCAATGTTTGAATGAATCTGCTGTCTTAGCACCATGCAAACTTCAGGACTGTGGTACCTGCTTTCCCCCTTTTGTCCCATTCCTCTCAGGGAAATATTACAGTGATTTTTGAGCACCCGCAGTCCATTGGTAGCCTGGTTTTTAAATTGCAAGCTCTTTAGTTTGAGTATTTTGTATATGTTTATTTGGTACCATGTATTTTATTCATTGCAAAACACCACAGGCATTCATGTAGCTATAAAAGTAATAACACAAAATAAAAATAATTTTACAGTGAGTCTCCTGAGTTATATTGTTTTTCAGGCGTTGCAGTGCTTCGGTAATGTTCAGTGACTGCTGTATCCCTGAGATTTCTTGGGAATGAGATATGAAGATGTGTATTTATGAAGCCATGCCACTGAACATATTTTTAAGTGAAATAAATAAATAAAGGACTGAATTTTCTTCTAAAGATAGCCTGAGTTTCCCAAAAGTACTAAAGACTAGGTGGAATTCCCAAATCAAGAAAATATTACCCTAGTACATTGAGAAATGTTTTGCAATAATAAAGAAATGTTTTCTAGAAAAAGAACAAAAGAGGACTGAATTCTGCAGTGTGGTTTTCAGTGCCTTGGCTATATTATTTTCAAAATGTTACACATCATCTGTATCCTGTGGTTTCCAGATACATTGGTATGAATGTAAAAAGTAAGAAAAAAGTCATGCATGCTTGCATGTGCATGTGTGTATATGTGAAAGCTCTTAAATCATTTTAATGTACAACAAAGTTAATGAAACGTTAACTGAAATCCCACATTGAGGACTATTTATCGATGTGGTCGTGGAAAAAGTATTTCTCGTCTCTGAGCCTCATTTTTAATTCACCTTTAAAATAAAAATACCCTTCTTCACTTTGATGGATTTTTGTTAATAGTAAATGAAGTATTGTAAAATGTTTAGTACTGTTCCTAACACAGAGTACGAATTTAATATATAGAAACTATTACTGTTAATACTATTACTACTTCAAGAAAGTAGAAATGACATAAGCAAAAGGAAGAAAGATTAAAGATACAATCTATCTAAAATTCAATCCTGTGTGGTATCTCATGTGACTCAAAAGTAAAATCCAGAGAATGAGCCATTGTTTCAACTGGACCACCACTGCTATGCAATCAAGAGCTGAAAAACATCAGGGGTTCAACCAGAAACTCAGTGCTAATAATTTGGGCATAGTTCTAACAGGATTGGGTAACTGATTTCTGAAGCCTTTAGAGATCACCTCAAATTAAAAAAAAAAAAAAAATGGTGAGGGATTAGGCTAGGAAACATGAGGTCAGCAGTGGACACTGAAAAGGGCAACTCGGTGGCAAGAGAAGAGCTCTAAAAAGCAGCAAGGATAGTACATGTTCAAGGTCTGAGGCCATTTCAGGTGAGGGCATATATTTTACTACAATAGATTTTGGAGTTCTCATCACATTAAAATATTCTTCAATATTATCATTCATTTTTGGCCATCAAATACACCAGTTAATGTATGAATTCTATTTAGAAGACTTTTCCAGCTAATAAGGAATTATAGGTGATATGTGAAAATGATTTCCATGAAATATATCCTGTTTGTTAGAAAACACAGGTCAATGAAATACCATTTTTTAAAGATTTCAACACAGTTATGTGGTGGTTTGGAGCTGTATGTCCTTAAAGTTAATCCATTGCTGTGGGTATGAGCCCATCGAAAGTAGGACCTTTTGATGAGGTTGCTTCAGTTAAGTTGTGGCCCAGCCCAATCAGGATAGGTCTTAAATACTACATGGAGTCCTTTACAAGAGAATGAAATTCAAGCAAATAGATAGAAAGCCACAGAAGTTGCAGCCAGAAACTGGAATCAACAGAGTCCAGAAGAAAAGTGAGATATGAGAAGATGCTGCCATGTGCCTTGCCATGTGACAAACCAAGGCCCAAGGATCCCAGCAGCCAGCCCCAGAAATCCATAGTCTTCCAGGAGAAGGTATTGCCTTCATGATGCCTTGATTAGAACTTTCTTTTAGCCTCAAAACTGTAAGCTAGTAAATTCCCATTGCTTAAGTCAAACCATTTTAGGGTATTTGCTTGAGCAGCTGAGGAAACTAAGACAGCTAGGTATTGTAAAATCATCTATATTCTATAAAAAGAGAAAACAACAATATTTAGCCTCTGCCATGTCCCAGGCCCTTCATCTTTTTTATTTCCAGATCAGTTAGGATTCTGTCACCTCCAAGTAGAATGATGCCCCCCATAAAGGAATATTCAAGTCTTTATCTGCAGTCCTTGAGTGTGAACTCATTTGTAAACAGGACCTTTGAACATGTTATTATTGGTTAAGTGGTGGACTCATTTGTGAATAAGGGTCTTCAAAGATTCTGTTTAGAAGAGGCTAAATTGAATCTGGATGGGCCTTAATCCATAAGACTGGAGGCCTGAAAGATAGAAGAAATGTGGATGTTCCCTTTCAGAGGAAGACACCAGAGGAGACCAAGGAGTCAGATCTCCATGTGGTGGAGGCAGCAACACAAGCCACAGAATCCCAAGGATTCTGAGTAGCCAGCACAGAACATGACAGATTCTGGGAAAAAGCACAGCCCATTGAGACCATGATTTTAGATTTCAAGCCTCCAAAACTGTAAGCCAATAAATCTCTGTAGTTTAAGTCAAGCAGGGTGTGGTATTTGTCATAGTAGCCCTGGAAAACTAAGACAAACACCAAGAAAAACATTCCTAAAACACCAGGACACAGAAAGAATTATCCTCTGTCTCCCCATTTGTCTCATTAGGAAGAAAAGTCTTTCTCAGAACACAAGGGTGGAACTGTGCAGTGCAATGACTGTGCCCAAACTCTAAAGACAGCCAAGAAAGCATATGTCTTTTTCTTTCAGACTCTGGAAGAAGTATTGGTTATTTTGGTGAAGGGGAAGCCATGGTGTGCCACCCAGATCTGACATAGAGCTGAGGCCCTTACACGCCCATGTTTGTTGGAGTGCCTTCAACTGAAGAGAGCTGTCTTGCCCAAAGGCATGATGCATTCCCAGACAGTCTGCAACCAGCAATCGGTCTCCATGGGATATAAATGCCTGCTCTCCCTGACAACATGGTGTCACCCTATAGGGCCATCCCAGCTTCAGGAGTCATGGTGGGATCAACTCCATCTCAGCACAACTTCTTCTACCCAACCTGTCTCCTTCATAGGATCCTACAAGGGCAGATCCTGAGAGCATCCCCAAATATGCTTCCCTCATAAAACTTTCCAGCTCATAGTCTGCTTTCCAGGGAACCCAACCTGAATAGAGAGAAAGAAAACAAGTGGGAGAAAAGCTCTTTTAGGGAACTGAAAGTTCTGCTAAATAGAATTTAATTCTCACCATGATCTTCTGCTATTAGTGTCACTCCTTTTGGAAATAAGGATACCAGAATTAACAGAAGTTGAAAACCTTGTACAACATCACATCATGAATTGAACACAGGTATTGGACATGCTTTCTCCAACATCAGACATGTTCCATTTAAAAACGCATCATTTCAATATGAAAATCATTTTTTTTCATAGTCCATGTACTTAAAAACATTTTAAATGTTTTGGAATGAAATGACTAGCAAAATTTAAATGCAGTGGAATTATCATTATTTTTGCTAGTGTTTATATTAATCTAATATCATTATTTGTGCTTAATTAAACTTAGCTATATAGCTATTTGTCCTATTGCAATTCTCTATCAAGCCCCAATAAATATCCAGAGACCTGTGATGATGGAATGGGGTCTCTACTTTGCTATTTAATCTGGTTTCATAATTTACCAGCTACTTCTCAGTGTGACTTTGGAAATCATTATGGCGAAAGCTAAAATTTAATCAGTATTTTGGTCACTCCAGGATATCTACTTTTATTTCTTCTGCACATTCCACAGGAGACTCTAGGAATCTATTCTAGCTATTTAAAACCTCTTTAGTTTAATGTTGCAAATTTATATTGGGGAAATCTGAGAGTAGAGATGAAATCTGTATTCCTAAGAATCAAAGTCCACCTATTTTCTTGTCAGTGTTGTTTTTATTTCTAGATTATTTTGCTTTATTCTGGTGTGTTTTAATTGCTGCTTTTCTGCATCATTAATTTGCTGTGTCTATATTGGGCCAGGTATATTTATTGAAACATCTTGCAATAAAATTTATTGTGACACAGACCATTCACAATCTAGAGAAGTGGTAAACAAGCCAATTTAGAAATAACAAGCCTGTTTTGTCGTTGTTGTTGTTGCTGTTGTTTCTTGTTTGTTTGGTTTTTGCTGTGCAATCTGGGACAACTTAAAAAATCTCTCTGGGTTTCAAATTCTTCAATTACATAAAAGGATACTTGAATATGACATGAAATTAGCCATTATTATTATTATAAATTATTATATTATTACTCAATAACCACTCACTGAGCCCCTACTATGTGTTGCACATTGAGGATTTTAGGATGGTTGATAAAGTGTGTCCCAGGAGGGGAAGATTGTGTGGATGGAGGCTTTGGTGCTCCTCTTTGTCCAACTCTGCTCCCTTCATTTGAAGCACTTCCACATATTTCCAAAATAGATTTAAATGCACAATCTATTAAAGAGCAATGGATATTTGACCTAATCCCTTTGTTAGGAAATTGGGGCAGGGAAGGTGGGAGAGACATAAAGCCCATTCATTACTCAGCAATTGCCACGTGACATTTCTTTCTCTAACCTTCCTCAGTTTCTAGCTTCCTGCCTTCACTCTCTTAATCCTTTAGCCAATCACCCTAAAATATGAGGCTCTTTGATGATCCTGGGAGCCTTCAATTCTTTTCCTTTGAATAATTCACACAGGCTATAAAAGTTACAATAGGCACGTAGACATTAACCATAGTCACCCTTTCTTCTTGCATCATGTATCTTGGGAGCCTTGGTTCAACTTCAATAAAAAGAGGTAAGCACGTTTTGAAATTCAGAGTTAGAAGAACATTGTGGGGTATAGTCTAGGAGCAATGGTGGCACCATTTCATTTATTCATTCACAAGATGCTTACTGGTGTTGAAGTACCAGGCATGCCACCAGACCCTAGGATCACCAAAGTGAACAAAAGAGCCTTCTTTCCCTCCTGGGTTCTATCTAGCTAGGCAGCCTGGGCTAAGTCATTTAACCTCTCTGGATTGTAAGACAACAAACAAGTAATCAAATAAGATGAGCAATTTTCATGACTTAATTGTAATGACATATATTCATACTAGAGCTCTAAGTCTATAGACATCTTGATATATTCATATAGAACGATAAACACACTAAACTACATTTTTCTCTCTTCAAAAAGTTAACTTGACAGTGATGCCCTATCTATAAAATTCATTTCAGTGCTCTAGACTTTCCAGATTCACCTGTCTAAAGGTGTGATTAGACCTAAACAAAATGTTGACATTTCCTTTCAAGGCTTCAAACAAATAATCAACCAAGAAAAAAGAAAAGGAAAAAAAGTATATATTAAGAAAAAATAATGAATTAGTGTAAGAATATGTTTTTAATTGGCATAAACTAATGGTTCATCTCAGTTAAAATGTATTAAGGGATCACTTCTGTTTCTATGAAGATGGAGTAGATGTGATTTTCCCTATTCATCCTGCACAGTACAAGTAAAAACACTCAACATGATTTATAAGGCAACATTAGAAGACTCTAAAAGGTGGGGAAAAGTGTGATCACTGGCTGGGGACTTAAGGACCCAAAAAGTTCCCTAGACTTTTTTTTTTCATTATGTATCCAAGATTTGTAGCTGCAGAAGCCAGAAATCCAGAATGCCAATGGGTACAGACAAAAAAAGCCACAGCAAAAGCCAACTCTCCCTAGTAAAAGGACCAGGAAAGGAGAAGTCTAGCAAGACAGCATGTATTTAGAAAATAATGTGTGTACTTCAACCAAACATCACAGAAAAAATGGTCCCACCTCCATGCATGTCAGCAAAAAGTGAGGAATTATAAGAAGTCACTCCAGCACCCTCGGGTGGTATCAGAGAACTCTGTAGAGAGCTTGGAAATTTATAGCTATTGGAGGAAAACAATTTCAATGACAAAGGATTTCTCATCAGAAACCATGGAGGCCACTAGCAAATGACACTAAATTTTTCAGCTGCTGATGAAAAAGATCTGCCAATGAGGAATTCTCTATCCAGAGAGAAGAACCTTCAGTAGTGAACAGGAAACCAAGCACTCTCAAATAAAGGAAAGTTAAGGGAATATGAGGCAAGCAGACCTACCTTAAAGGAATGGAAAAAAAGGATTTTCTTTAAACAGATAGGAAATGATAAAAGAAAGAAACTTGGAACATCGAGAAGGGGAAAATTGAAATTGTAAAAATAAGAATAAATGAAGCACAATTTTCCTCCTCCTCTTCAGTTTTCTAAATTGTGTTCGGCCAATGAAGCAGAAATTGTAACACTGTCTTATGTTGTTTTAAATGTATATACCAAAAATATTTCAGATAATTATACTTTAAATGGGGGGATTTAAAAGGACAAGAAGGCTGTTACAGTTTCTATTGTTCATTGAGTTGCTAAAATATTGACACCTATAGAATGTGATAAGATATATATACATATCATCTGTATATATATATATATATATACACACATATATATATCATGTATATATATGATGTAATACCTAGAACCACCACTGAATGAACCACTAAGAGAAATATACTCAAAATAACCCATATGGAATAAGTCCAAGTGTAACACTAAAATGTATTCAAATAACCTACAGGAAAGCAGGGAATAAATCCAGAACCAGAGAAAAGAAAAACAGAAATAACAAACAGAAAATGAAAAACAAAAAGGTATACTGAAACCTCAACACATCACCAAATGCACTAAATTTAAATGGCCTTGATATACCAAGTAAAAGATGCATAGTGCCAGTGGATTAAAAATCTAACCCAACTATATGCTGTCTACTGGATAGCCACTTCTAATATAACAATATAGATAGTTTGAAAATAAAAGGATAGAAGGAGATATATCACATGAACATTAATCAGATAAAAGCAGGAGTGATTATAGTAATTTCGGATAAAGTAGACTTCAGCAAAGAAACTCACCAGAGATAGAACAGAATATTACACAATAGACAAAAGTGTTAATTCATCAAGAGAACACAATAATTCTAAACATGTATACACTAACCAACAGTGCTGCAAACTATGTGAAGAAAAAACTCATAAAACTGAAATGAGAAATAGTCAAATCTACAATTATTGCTGGAGATTTCAAAACTCCTCTCTCAACAATCAATAAACAGCTAGACAGAAAATCAACAAGGTTATAGAAGAACTCAATACCACCATCAACCACAAGATCTAATTGACATTTATATAATATTTCACCTAACAATAGCAGAGTACACACTGTTTTCGAGCACCCATGGAGCATATAACAAGATTGACCATAATCTCTGCCATAAAACAAGCCTCAACAAATTTAAAAGAATGAACATCCTGCAGAGTGTTTTCTTTGACCACAATGTAAGCAAATTAGAAATCAATAACAGAGAGGCAACAGAAAAATCTCAAAACATTTGGAAAGTAAGCAACACATTTATAAGTAATCCATGACTGAGAGAGGGAAGTAAAAATATACTTAACCAAATGAAAATTAAAACACAAAATATCAAAATTTGTAGGATAAAGCTAAAGCAGTGCTGAGAGGGAAACTTATAACACTAATTACTTATATTAGAGAAAAGTCTCAAATCAATAATCTAAGCTCTCACTTCACAAATAAAAAAGGAGAGAGATGAAAAACCCAAAATAAGCACATTACAAGACATAATAAAAATAAAAGCAGAAATCAATGTAATAGAAAACAGAAAAATTGAGAAAAATCAATGAAACAAAAAGTGGGTTCTTTAAAAGATCAATAAATTAATAATTTCTAACAAGACTGACAAAGAATAAAAATAGAGAAGACACAAGTTGTAATATCAGGAATGAAATGGAATATCCCTACAGACACTATAGACATCAAAGTACAATAAGGGAATACTAGGAAAACTCTACACATGTAAATTTAACTATTAGCTAAAATCAATGATTATTTGAAAAGCACAAATGAACAAAAATCACTCAATATAAAATAAATATTTTAATAGCTTTAGATCTATTAAAGAAACTTAATTTGTAATTAATAAACTCCTGAAAAATAAATCTTTGGGCCCTTACCATAGAATTTGACCTAATTTTTAAAAGAGAACTGACACCAATTCTGCACTACCTATTACATTAAATATTAGAGAAGAAAACACTTCACAGAACATTTTGTGAAGATAGCATTTTCCTGTCACCAATACTATTAAACATCCCCATCTGTGGAATTCCTGATATTCTCTTAAGCATCAAGGACTCCCAATTTAATAAGTCAAACCCTGAATCTTGAGGCTTGCCCTTACGGAACTTATTTCTGTAATGGCAAAGCTAAGCCTACTTATAAATATGCTAAGAGTCACCCTCAGGAACCTCTTTTGTTGCTCAGATGTAGCCTCTCTCTCACTATGTCAAACTCTGTAAACAAACTCACTACCTTCCCCCTATATGGGACATGACTTCCAAGGGTATAAGTCTCCAAGGGATGAGCCTGATCCTGGCATCTTGGGATTGACAATGGCTTATTGACCAACATGGGGAAAAGAAATGAGACAAAATAAAGTTTCAGTGGCTAAGAGATTTCAAATACAGTCAAAAGGTCATTCTGGAGGTTAGTCTTATGCAAGTTTCAGCTGGATAATGTAATTTTCCATGGTATGCCAAGCTCCAACCAACAGTATTCCTGAAAATCCTAAAGGAATACCCTGGACTCTATCTAACACCCTATGAAAGTTTTACTTATTAATTTTATTTTTTCAGAAACTTAAAGCCTCTAGATTGTCCCTATGAACTGAGAGGCATCATTCTCTCCAAGAACTTCAGCCAGTTTCATTCCTCTACCCCATAATGTTGGCAACCTTTTTCAGCAAGAATAAGTTAGCATCCTCATTGCCCAGATACCCCTAAGAACTGAAAGAGAACTGGGTTAGCTATACTAATATTGGAGAAAAATACTTTAAGTCAAAAGCTGTTAAGAGAGACAGACACTATATATTAATAAAAGAGCCAGCCCACCAAGAAGAAATAACAACAAACTAATCTCAAAGCAGCAGAAGAAAAATATAACTAAGATTAGAGCAGAAGTAAATGAAATTGAGAATAACAAAATATATAGAGAAAAAACAAAAATAGAAGTTGGTTCTTTAAAAAGAACAATAAAATTGAAAAACCCTTATCTAGACTGATGAAGAAAAAAAGATAGAATAGGACCATAAATAAAGTCAGAAATGAGAGGGGGGAAATTACTATTGACCCCACAGAAATAAAAAAGATCATAAGAGGATACTATGAACAACAGTGCCAACAAATTAGACAACATAGATGAAACGGGCAAACTCCTAGAAACACATGAACAATGTACATGGACTCTGAAAGAATTAGAAAACCCAAATAGACCAATTACAAGTAAAGAGAATAAATAAGTAATCAGAAACCCCCCAACAAAGAAAAACCCAGGACCAGATGACTTCACAGCTGAATTCTACCAATCATCCCAAGAATACCAATCCTGCTCAAACTCTTCCAAAAAATTGAGGAAGAGGGAATAGCACCTGACTCATACTATGAGGCCAACATCACCCTGATACCAAAGCCAAATAAAGATACTACAAGAAAAGAAAATTACACACCAATTTCTCTTAAGAATATAGATGTAAAAATCCTCAACAAATTATTGGAAACTGAATCCAATAACCCATTTAAAAAGAATCATACTCCATGATCAAGCAGGTTTTATCCCAGGTATGCAAGGATTATTCAACATAACAAAAGTAATTAATTTAATACACCACCTTAACAAAAGGAAGGGGAAAACCACGCGATCATCTCTATTGATGTAGAAAATGCATTTGACAAAATCCAGGATACTTTCTTGATAAAAACACTTATAAAAATAGGAATAGAAGTAAAGTTTCTCAACACAATAAACTTCTAGTCTGAACTATATATAATTTTTTAAAATGGTTTGGGCAGTGAAAGTTGTCTGAACTGAACACTTACATGTGCAATTAACATGGGAAGATTTTGTAAAATGAGGATGAAAAAATCATGTTTTCTGCTTAACATGAGTTAGGCAATGGTTTCTTAGATATGACTCCAAAAGTATGTGACAAAAGAAAAAGCAGATAAATTTTACTACATGAAATTTTAAAAAGATTAGTGCGCAAATGATATGATACCAGCAAGAAAGTGAAAATACGCAATATATGGGAGAAAATAATTACAAATATTGATGAGGAACTGGTATCCGGAATATATAAAGTACTCTTACAACTGAATAATTAGGAGACAAATAACTGTTAAATAATGGGAAAATGATTGAACAGATACCACTCAAAGATATTATGCATATAGATGCATAAACGTATACATGAAATATGCTGACAATGCTTAGTCATTAGGAATTAGTCATTAGGAAAATGCTAGTGAAAACCTGAATGACATACCACTTCACATCCATTAGGAGTGTTATAATCATTTGGATTGTAACATGCTATATTCATTTTGGAAAATTTTTACAATTCCTTAAAAGGTTACATGTCTTGATACTGTATGACTCTGAAGTTACACTATTAGGTTTATACCCAAGAAAAGAGATAAAATATATCCACACACAATTATTTACTTGAGTGTTCATAGCCCAGAAGTAGAAATAACCGAAGTTGCCATCTGATAAATGGATAAACAAAAGTGGTATAGCCATACATTTGAATATTATTCAGCAATTAAAAAAAAACAGTGAAGCCCTGATTACATATTACTACATGAATAAACATTGAAAACATGCTAGATGAAAGAAGCCACTCACTGAAGATCACATATTGTTTGATTAAATGTACATGAAATGTGCAGACTATGCACATTTATAAAGAGACAGGAAATAGATTAGAGGTTGCCTGGTGCCTGTGGTGGGAGAAGTATGGGTTTATTTTTGGAGCAATGAAAATGTTCTAAACTTAGATTGTACAGAGGGCTGTACAACTCTGTGAGTGTGCTAAGAATGATTGAATTGAGTATTTAAAAATGAAAAATTCTATGCTATGCAAATTGTATTTAGTTAAACTTGTTAAAACGAATGAAAGCTGTTTCTAATATTTTGTCTAATTTTGCAAACAGGGAGAGGTGGAGAAATAAATTGATGAGAGGGTTAATTCTGAATTACAACCAAGATGACAGTAACCACAAAACTCAGATTATCTAGGAGGTTACCAATGTCAAATGTCCCTGGTACAACTGTACTTGTTTGAGATATCATCTCCTTTTTTTGTATTTGATGAGCATGATCACAATAACCTTAACCATTGATTTCTGCATAAAGTTGGACTTATTCCTATAATTCTTTTCCAAATCTCCATCATACTTTTTCAGGTCTGGAAGTAGAAAATTTTCAGAAAAAAATAAGAAAATAAAAAAAAGTCACTATTAGACTGAGAATAAGACCTACTTATGAATATAGACTGTATTTTCTTGTCTTTGGAAAAAAGTGATTTGATCAGATTACACTAGAGAGTAGCTGATAGTCTATCAATGCCCTATGCTCCCATAACCCTTTATTAAAAGCACCCTCCTTCCCTACATGGACACCCAATAGACGAATGAGATTAAGAATAAAATGGCACTGCATTGGTGTGGTGATGGGATGTCAACTATGGAGTTGCAAAGACTTGGGTTTTTATCCTGCCTCTGCCAATCTGTCCACTTGAACAGGTAATTCTATACCACCCTTATCTAGGAACACTGAAGTTTTGCCCATAGTGCCATGTACCGGGGTTTGCACTATTCTGTTTTACATACAGTGGTGTCCAGGTTTAGCATTGCATTCTCATTCTAGACTTTGGGTCCACTTTTAATTGTTTCTAATACTACATCTATCGACTTGTGAAGTCTAAATGTGTTATGTGTCAATGTTTCATTTTTAAAACTTTCTGTTTGGGTTTGCTAAAACAGCTGAAATGCAATATACCAGAAATGGATTGTCTTTTTCAATGGGGATTTATTAGGTTGTAAATTTACAGTTCTAAGGCCATGAAAATGTCCAAATTAAGGCATCAAGAGGTAGATACTTTTTCTGAGGAAAGGTCGATGGCATTTGGGGTCCCTCTGTCACATGGGAAGGCACATGCCTGGCTCTGATGAACCTTCTCTCCTGGGTTTAGCTTCTGGTTTCAGTGGCTTTCTCCAAAATGTCTCTGGGCTTCTATCTCAGTTCCTGTGGGCACTTGCTTGCTTCTCCTGGGGGCAAACTCTGCATTATGTAGCTTAGCTTCTCCGAGCACTCTTTTTTTTTTTTTTTTCTGGCTTTACAGTGATGCATTTTATTTTATTTTATTTTATTTTTTATTTTTTTTAAATTAAATTCAGTTTTATTGAAATACATTCACACACCATACAATCATCCATGATATACAATCCACTGTCCACAGTATGATAACATAGTTATGCGTTCATCACCACAGTCTATCTCTGAACATTTTCCTTACATCAGAAAGAACCAGAACAAGAACAAAAAATAAAAGTGAAAAAAGAACACCCAAATCATCCCCCCATCCCACCCCATTTGTCCTTTAGTTTTTATCCCCATTCCTCCATTAATCCATACACTAGATAAAGGGGGTGTGATCCACAAGGTCTTCACAATCACACTGTCACCCCCTGTAATCTACATTATTATATAATTGTCTTCAGGACCTACTCCCTCATTCTTTTTTTTTTTTTTTAATCATCATTTTATTGAGATATATTCACATACCACGCAGTCATACAAAACAAATTGTACTTTTGATTGTTTACAGTACCATTACATAGTTGTACATTCATCACCTAAATCAATCCCTGACACCTTCATTAGCACACACACAAAAATAACAAGAATAATAATTACAGTGAAAAAGAGCAATTGAAGTAAAAAAGAACACTGGGTACCTTTGTCTGTTTGTTTCCTTCCCCTACTTTTCTATACATCCATCCATAAACTAGACAAAGTTGAGTTTGGTCCTTATGGCATTCCCAATCCCACTGTCACACCTCATAAGCTACATTTTTATACAACTGTCTTCGAGATTCATGGGTTCTGGGTTGTAGTTTAATAGTTTCAGGTATCCACCACCAGCTACCCCAATTCTTTAGAACCTAAAAAAGGTTGTCTAAAGTGTGCGTAAGAGTGCCCACCAGAGTGATCTCTCGGCTCGTTTTGGAATCTCTCTGCCACTGAAGCTTATTTCATTTCCTTTCACATCCCCCTTTTGGTCAAGAAGATGTTCTCCATCCCACGATGCCGGGTCTACATTCCTCCCCGGGAGTCATATTCCACTTTGCCAGGGAGATTCACTTCCCTGGGTGTCTGATCCCACGTAGGGGGGAGGGCAGTGATTTCACCTTTCAACTTGGCTTAGCCAGAGAGAGAGGGCCACATCTGAGCAACAAAGAGGCATTCAGGAGGAGACTCTTAGGCACAAATACAGGGAGGCCTAGCCTCTCCTTTGCAGCAACCGTCTTCCCAAGGGTAAAACTTATGGTAGAGGGCTCAATCATCAAACCACCAGTCCTCTATGTCTGTGGTCATGTTAGCAACCATGGAGGTGGGGTAGGCGAATACCCCTGCATTCTCCACAGGCTCCTCAAGGGGCACTACATCTTTTTTTTTTTTTTTCCTTGTTTGTCTTTTTTCTTTCTTTTTTTTTTTTTAACTTTCCCTTCTTTTTTAAATCAACTGTATGAAAAAAAAAGTTAAAAAGAAAACAAACATACAATAAAAGAACATTTCAAAGAGACCATAACAAGGGAGTAAGAAAAAGACAACTAACCTAAGATAACTGCTTAACTTCCAACATGTTCCTACTTTACCCCAAGAAAGTTACATAATATAGCAACATTTCAGTGAACTTGTTCCTACTACATCCATCAGAAATTAACAGACCATAGTCATTTCTGGGCATCCCCAGAACGTTAAATAGCTTATCTGTTCTTCTTGGATTATTGTTCCCCCTTCCTTAATTGCTCTCTACTGCTAGTTCCCCTACATTCTACATTACCAACCATTTGTTTTACATTTTTCAAAGTTCACATTAGTGGTAGCATATAATATTTCTCTTTTTGTGCCTGGCTTATTTCGCTCAGCATTATGTCTTCAAGGTTCATCCATGTTGTCATATGTTTCACCAGATCGTTCCTTCTTACTGCCGCGTAGTATTCCACCGTGTGTATATACCACATTTTATTTATCCACTCATCTGTTGAAGGACATTTGGGTTGTTTCCATCTCTTGGCAATTGTGAATAATGCTGCTATGAACATTGGCGTGCAGATATCTGTTCGTGTCACTGCTTTCCGATCTTCCGGGTATATACTGAGAAGTGCAATCGCTGGATCGAATGGTAGCTCTATATCTAGTTTTCTAAGGAACTGCCAGACTGACTTCCAGAGTGGCTGAACCATTATACAGTCCCACCAACAATGAATAAGAGTTCCAATTTCTCCACATCCCCTCCAGCATTTGTAGTTTCCTGTTTGTTTAATGGCAGCCATTCTAATCGGTGTTAGATGGTATCTCATTGTGGTCTTAATTTGCATCTCTCTAATAGCTAGTGAAGCTGAACATTTTTTCATGTGTTTCTTGGCCATTTGTATTTCCTCTTCAGAGAACTGTCTTTTCATATCTTTTGCCCATTTTATAATTGGGCTGTCTGTACTATTGTCATTGAGTTGTAGGATTTCTTTGTATATGCAAGATATCAGTCTTTTGTCAGATACATGGTTTCCAAAAATTTTTTCCCATTGAGTTGGCTGCCTCTTTACCTTTTTGAGAAATTCCTTTGAGGTGCAGAAACTTCTAAGCTTGAGGAGTTCCCATTTATCTATTTTCTCTTTTGTTGCTTGTGCTTTGGGTGTAAAGTCTAGGAAGTGGCCGCCTAATACAAGGTCTTGAAGATGTTTTCCTACATTATCTTCTAGGAGTTTTATGGTACTTTCTTTTATATTGAGATCTTTGGTCCATTTTGAGTTAATTTTTGTGTAGGGGGTGAGGTAGGGGTCCTCTTTCATTCTTTTGGATATGGATATCCAACTCTCCCAGCCCCATTTGTTGAAAAGACCATTATGGCTCAGTTCGGTGACTTTGGGGGCCTTATCAAAGATCAGTCGGCCATAGATCTGAGGGTCTATCTCTGAATTCTCAATTCGATTCCATTGATCTATATGTCTATCTTTGTGCCAGTACCATGCTGTTTTGGCAACTGTGGCTTTATAATAAGCTGCAAAGTCAGGGAGTGTAAGTCCTCCCACTTCGTTTTTCTTTTTTAGAGTGTCTTTAGCAATTCGAGGCATCTTCCCTTTCCAAATAAATTTGATAACTAGCTTTTCCAAGTCTGCAAAGTAGGTTGTTGGAATTTTGATTGGGATTGCATTGAATCTGTAGATGAGTTTGGGTAGAATTGACATCTTAATGACATTTAGCCTTCCTATCCATGAACATGGAATATTTTTCCATCTTTTAAGGTCCCCTTCTATTTCTTTTAGTAGAGTTATGTAGTTTTCTTTGTATAGGTCTTTTACATCTTTGGTTAAGTTTATTCCTAGGTACTTGATTTTTTTAGTTGCTATTGAAAATGGTATCTTTTTCTTGAGTGTCTCTTCAGTTTGTTCATTTCTAGCATATAGAAACATTACTGACTTATGTGCATTAATCTTGTATCCTGCTACTTTGCTAAATTTGTTTATTAGCTCTAGTAGCTGTATCGTTGATTTCTCAGGGTTTTTCTAGATATAAGATCATATCATCTGCAAACAATGACAGTTTTACTTCTTCTTTTCCAATTTGGATGCCTTTTATTTCTTTGTCTTGCCGGATTGCCCTGGCTAGCACTTCCAGCACAATGTTGAATAACAGTGGTGACAGCGGGCATCCTTGTCTTGTTCCTGATCTTAGAGGGAAGGCTTTCAGTCTCTCACCATTGAGTACTATGCTGGCTGTGGGTTTTTCATATATGCTCTTTATCATGTTGAGGAAGTTTCCTTCAATTCCTACCTTTTGAAGTGTTTTTATCAAAAAGGGATGTTGGATTTTGTCAAATGCTTTTTCAGCATCTATTGAGATGATCAATTGATTTTTCCCTTTCGAGTTTTTAATGTGTTGTAATACATTGATTGTTTTCCTTATGTTGAACCATCCTTGCATGCCTGGAATGAACCCCACTTGGTCATGGTGTATGATTTTTTTAATGTGTCTTTGGATTCGATTTGCAACTATTTTGTTGAGGATTTTTGCATCTATATTCATTAGGGAGATTGGCCGGTAGTTTTCCTTTTTTGTAGCATCTTTGCCTGGTTTTGGTATTAGATTGATGTTAGCTTCATAAAATGAGTTAGGTAGTGTTCCATTTTTTTCAATGTTTTGAAAGAGTTTGAGTAAGATTGGTGTCAGTTCTTTCTGGAAAGTTTGGTAGAATTCCCCTGTGAAGCCATCTGGCCCTGGGCATTTATTTGTGGGAAGATTTTTGATGACTGATTGGATCTCTTTGCTTGTGATGGGTTGGTTGAGGTCTTCTATTTCTTCTCTGGTCAGTCTAGGTTGTTCATATGTTTCCAGGAAATTGTCCATTTCTTCTACATTATCCAGTTTGTTGCCATACAGTTGTTCATAATATCCTCTTATAATTTTTTTAATTTCTTCAGGATCTGCAGTTATGTCACCTTTTTCATTCATTATTTTGTTTATATGGGTCTTCTCTCTTTTTGATTTTGTCAGTCTAGCTAGGGGCTTGTCAATCTTGTTGATCTTCTCAAAGAACCAACTTTTCGTGATATTTATCCTCTCTATTGTTTTTTTGTTCTCTATGTCATTTATTTCTGCTTTAATCCTTGTTATTTCTTTTCTTCTACTTGGTTTAGGATTGGTTTGCTGTTCATTTTCTAGCTTCTTCAGTTGATCCATTAGTTCTTTGATTTTGGCTCTTTCTTCCTTTTTAATATATGCGTTTAGTGCTATAAATTTCCCCCTTAGCACTGCTTTTGCTGCATCCCATAGGTTTTGGTATGTTGTGTTCTCATTTTCATTCGTCTCTATATATTTCGCAATTTCTCTTGCTATTTCTTCTTTAACCCACTGATTGTTTAGGAGTGTGTTGTTTAACCTCCAGGTATTTGTGAATTTTCTAAGTCTCTGATGGTTATTGACTTCTAATTGTATTCCATTGTGGTCAGAGAATGTGCTCTGAATAATTTCAATCTTTTTAAATTTATTGATGCTTGTTTTATGTCCCAGCATATGATCTATTCTCGAGAAAGTTCCGTGAGCACTAGAAAAGTATGTGTATCCTGGTGATTTGGGATGTAATGTCCTGTAGATGTCTGTTAAATCTAATTCATTTATCAGATTGTTTAGGTTTTCAATTTCCTTATTGGTCTTCTGTCTGGTTGATCTATCTATAGGAGAGAGTGATGTGTTGAAGTCTCCCACAATTATTGTGGAAACATCAATTGCTTCCTTTAGTTTTGCCAATGTTTCTCTCATGTATTTTGTGGCACCTTGATTGGGTGCATAGACATTTACGATTGTTATTTCTTCTTGCTGAATTGCCCCTTTTATTAGTATGTAGTGGCCTTCTTTGTCTCTCAAAACATCCCTGCATTTGAAGTCTATTTTATCTGAGATTAATATTGCTACACCTGCTTTCTTTTGGCTGTAGCTTGCATGAAATATTTTTTTCCATCCTTTCACTTTCAGTTTCTTTGTGTCCCTGTGTCTAAGATGAGTCTCTTGTATGCAACATATTGATGGTTCATTTTTTTTGATCCATTCTGCGAATCTATATCTTTTAATTGGGGAGTTTAATCCATTTACATTCAACGTTAAAACCGTGAAGGCATTTCTTGAATCGGCCATCTTATCCTTTGGATTATGTTTGCCATATTTTTCCCTCTCTCTATTAATATCCTTTATTGTACCCATACCGAATCTCTTTAGTACTGAACCTTTCTCCAAGTCTCTCTGTCCTGTCTTTGTTTCTCTGTCTGTAGGGCTCCCTTTAGTATCTCCAGTAGGGCAGGTCTCTTGTTAGCAAATTCTCTCAGCATTTCTTTGTCTGTGAAAAATTTAAGCTCTCCCTCAAATTTGAAGGAGAGCTTTGCTGGATAAAGTATTCTTGGCTGGAAATTCCTCTCACTCAGAATTTTAAATATATCGTGCCACTGCCTTCTTGCCTCCATGGTGGCTGCTGAGTAGTCACTACTTAGTCTTATGCTGTTTCCTTTGTATGTGGTGAATTGCTTTTCTCTTGCTGCTTTCAGAACTTGCTCCTTCTCTTCTATGTTTGACAGTGTGATCAGTATATGTCTCAGAGTGGGTTTTTTTGGATTTATTCTATTTGGAGTTCGCTGAGCATTTATGATTTGTGTATTTATGTTGTTTAGAAGATTTGGGAAGTTTTCCCCAACAATTTCTTTGAATACTCTTCCTAGACCTTTACCCTTTTCTTCCCCTTCTGGGACACCAATGAGTCTTATATTCGGACGTTTCATATTATCTATCATATCCCTGAGGTCCATTTCGAGTTTTTCAATTTTTTTCCCCATTCTTTCTTTTATGCTTTCATTTTCCATTCTGTCATCTTCCAGGTCACTGATTCGTTGTTCAACTTCCTCTAGTCTTGTACTATGAGTGTCCAGAATCTTTTTAATTTGGTCAACAGTTTCTTTAATTTCCATAAGATCATCCATTTTTTTATTTAGTCTTGCAATGTCTTCTTTATGCTCTTCTAGGGTCTTCTTGATTTCCTTCATATCCCGTACTATGGTCTCATTGTTCATCTTTAGTTCTTTGAGTAGCTGCTCTAGGTGCTGTGTCTCTTCTGGTCTTTTGATTTGGGTGCTTGGGCTTGGGTTATCCATATCGTCTGGTTTTTTCATATGCTTTATAATTTTCTGTTGTTTTTGGCCTCGTGGCATTTGCTGAACTTGATAGGGTTCTTTTAGGGTTTGTAGACCAGTTGAAGTCCTTATCTCTAATTTATCAGATCTACAGCTTCGTGGAGTACACTTTCTCTAACTAACCAGCAGGTGGCGTCCACGAGCCACCTGTTCTCCACAAGCCAGATCTCCCCTGCTTAGCCTTTTTGGTGAGTGGGGGAGTGAGTCTTGTGGGGCCCAATTGGTGTACCAAGCTTGCGTGTGTAGTTGGTGTTGCCTGCCCTGTATGTGGGGCGTGTTTCTGGGCAGTTGGGGAGGGGGGGTGGCCCTAACAATCAAATCTCCCTGATGATCCTAGAGTTTTAAAACTGCTGCAATAGTCTAATCCTTCAGTTCAGTCCTGTCACAGTTTGTCTCTGCCACTGACCCACAAGTCTTTGGTATTGGCATATGGCTCCTGAGACTTGCAAGTGGGCCCCTCTTCCAGGCTGTGCACCCCGGGTCCTCTGTTGAGGGATGACTGTGCTATGTCACAGGTGAGTGCCGTCCCCCCAGGGCAGTTCTGGGCTGCTGGGCTGTGTAGGGAGGCTCCCAGTCTGCTCAAATGATGGCTGAATGGGGCTTTGTTAATTCACACTGCTCCGCCTTCCCAGCTCTGGGACATTCAGCTGAGGTTGCAGGGAAGGCTAATGTCCATGCCCAGTTTTGTGGTGTGTGCCTGTTATTTGAAGCACTTCCGTCACACTGGGTTGTCTGGGGCAGCTCTGGGCTATGGGGCTGGCGATGGGCAGGAGTGTTTCCTGTCCACCAGGATGGTGGCTGTGAGCGGACACCCCCCTTTTCTTGGGAAGTTGTGTTGTTTAGTGAATTTTCTCAGCCACTGGATTATTGCCTTTTGTCTCAGAGCTCTCTTAGTTCTGCTCTTGACTTGACGTGCCCAAATTGCAATTCTTTGAAGCTTTCTGTATTGAGCTTCTTAGAGTAATTGTTTTAGAAAAAGCAAAAAGGATTTAAAAAAAAAACAAAAATAAAAACGGCCCTCCTCAGAGATCTAATGGGTTATTGAAATGCTAATAGACAAAGCAACCAGGGCCATTAAGGAAAGGTGCACAGGGCAGAGAGATCAGCTTTGCTTCGGGATTTGCATATGCGCCTCAAGGCCTGAGCTCCGCCCTTCCCCTTTCTGTGTTCACCAGAACTCCAAAAATCCTCTGCTTTTATTTTGGAGTTTTTCGTGTTGTTTTTTTTTCTATGCCTGTCTCCTCTCTGCTGGGCTGGCTGCTCTCAGAGTCTCTGGTGTCTGGTCTCAGTCTATCTATGGTTGGAGTTTGAATCAGTAGAATGAGTTTTTGATAAGAGCAGCCACTGCAGTTCTCCTTTCTCCTTCCCGGAGCTGACAGCCCCTCCTCCCCCGGGACTGAGCCTGGCAGGGAGGGGCGCGGGTCCCCTGGCCGCAAAAACTTACAGATTTCGCTGATCTCAGCAGTTCCACGTTTTCATGAGTGTTGTATGAAGTATGCCCAAAGACAGATTGCTCTGTGGTGTCCAGTCCATGCAGTTCCTGGCTTTTTACCTACTTTCCTGGAGGAGTAACTAAAACTTACAGCTCACCAGTCTGCCATCTTGCCCCGCCTCCTTCGAGCACTCTTAAAGGACTCCAGTAAATAATTAAGAGTCACCTTGAATTGGGTGGGTTATCTCTCCATGGTCTGCCCCCACAAGATTGGTTTTTCTGGGGCACATAACAGAGCCAAACCAACACATTTTCCTTAATAAGTTAAAAAAAAATTAAGATGAGACCAACGCATCTTGATGATTGCTCTGTGTAGAGATTTTGTGAAAGCCAATAGATTTCCTGAGAATGTGCTATGTACCGAGCTCTGCAGTGACTGTTGTAATTCATTTCACTTAGAAACTGCTTCAACCACTCCCATTTTTCTTTCTTTTCTATATTTTAATTTTTCTTGACAAATATAAGACTGGTCTTACTAAAGTAAGATTATTAAATGTAAGTTGTGAAACTTTGCTAATTATTTCAAGATAAATATAATTCTCTTTTTTAATCCCTCCAACTTCCCTTCTCTTGTCATCCCAATAAATTTATTTGTACTTGGGATGTTAAAAGTTATCATTTCTGAGCAGGCAAAGTATATTATACTTCCATTTCCTGGCAGTAATTTTCAATTAACACTGTGTCCTGAAAATTATTTTCTTATAGTGATTCTGTTAATGCAAAAAGCAGTCAAAAAATATTCTTGTTCTGTACAACATTTTGACCCAAACACTTCTGATCAGACTCATTTTGGCAGTGTTCGGGAAGAAAGAGATTCTTTTCTTATCTTTCTTTTTCCCCCTTTAATCCTGAACAGTTTTGAGTTACTACATAGTAGTTGTTTTTGTAGTTTGTTTTTCTTCAGAATTCCTATGCACATGAGCCATGCATACACGCAAATGCAGCAGAACCCCGATTTGATCCAAAATGTACCAATTTCAATTCCCCTTCAAAATTCTAAATGAGATGTAACATTAACAGATAATATCAAAGGCTGAGGAATGTGTGAACCTCATCAATGCTAAACTACATAGCCATAAACGCCAATGAACTTGCATCCCTTAGAATAACATCCCCTCCTGGGCTGTGGAGCTACCTATCATTATAATCTTTAATATCCTGTGTCTGGTGCACTTTTGATGAAATCATTCAGCCTCACAGCACTTAATGAAAAATGGGAATTTTACTGCTAATGAAACCAGCTAGTCCATTCTAATTCCATACTTAATCTTCCTTGGGCATTGAGAGCAAACACCTCTGTGGGGAAAAAAAAAAATTCCTAATAAGTCTTCTCACTCTTAAATCATATTCAGATTACACCGCCAGTGGACAGGTGGCTACATCTCAGAGCCCAGGGAGTGCAATCTTGTTCACATGTAGGGATAAGGACAGACTCTTTCACAAATCACATTAATCCAACACATATCTATCAGCTTTTCAGGTTTTGCTAGGTGTTTTTTTTTTTTTTTTTCTTGTCTCTTCTTTTGAAACTACTCTTTGCCTAGACTCCAACTAAAAAAGAGAGTGAGGATAAGGAATTGCTTTCTAGCATAACTTCATTTGAGGCAAAACGGCATCAGTAACACTCCATTTATTCTGTATCATGCAATATTCAGCTTCTGCACAGCAAGATGGAAGGCTAGGTCCCTAACTTTCTCTCCCAGAATCCATTAATATTAATAGTCTGAATAATAGGGATGGAAAATCCACCCTGACTAGAGCATGTAACCTACTTTCACTGTCTCCTGTTTGGTGGGTGAACGTTCTCCTCTGCTTCTTTCTCATGCATTTTCCTTCCATCATTTGTTTAAGTGCTTTATGTTGAAAAATGTGTGAAGGGATTTTATTGATTGAAATTCTATCAATGAATTGCCTCATGAAATGGATTGAAGTGAGAACTATTATAGTAATATATATAGTAATTTTGTGGAAGCAAGTACTTTTAAAATTCCACATAGTTCAGAATAAGCACCCAGAGAGAAACATGCATCTATGGTATTATATTATTATTTTTGCTTATATGTGTCTTGTTTACAGAAAAACTCAAAGGAGCATGTGAAGCATAAGAAACAAAAAGAGTTTTCTAAACGTGAACCTGCTATATTCTCCAGGAGAAGGACACCAAGAGGTTAGCTGTGGTGATCCGACATTCTGGGTTTCTTTGTGAACACACAGACAGTATACATTGATGGGATATAAATTTTCATGCTTTCTCATAGTCCAAACTGAAGACAAAAATCATAATGTAGAATTGTAAACTGCACATCCTAAACTGACTTTTCTTTGCACCTCTGACTCTTTGATCTTTAATTCTTCTCAAACTGTGTTCTTTTAAATCATGTGTTAAAAGGATGAGTTTGCTCTGTTTTCAACCAGAGAATGGGCTTACTGTACACCAACCATTACTGTTAATAAAAATGTTAATGATCAGTAGCAATGATTATGCTTTCCATTTAACCCTCAGTGGGGAAGGCTATTTGTGTTTTTCATGTCTGAAAAGTCAAAATAAGTGACATGTTTGAAACATTATATTTGACCTCCATTGACATCTCTCTTCTATGAACTGTTATTATTATTATTATTATTATTATTATCTGAAGTATTGTATGCTTTGCTTTTCTACCAAAATTAATCTTCATTAATCTTCATAGAGGCTGGAACTGTTTTCTCTCTACCAGTTTTTTATAAATGTGTGTGTGTGTGTGTGTGTGTGTGTGTGTGTGTACATTAGGTAGTGAATAATGAATTTGTTTATGGAAATAAAGAGTTGAGCATGAAAATTTCTTGTGAGGAACTGTTGGTTCCACTAACTTTGCCTGCCAGAATCAAGACAGGCCTTTTGAAACTTATAATTTTTTTTACTGACTTTTTCTCACATATAAACCCTTTGGCTTCAACCTCCTATTTAGTTCTTAGTTCTACCCACTTCTCTATAACCATACTGTCCAAATCTAAGCTTAGTGTTTCCAAGCCCTCTCCTAGCCAAATATAATAGCTTCCTGAGTACTTGCTCATTATTCAGTCTTTCAATCTCCACCTACCCTATACTCAGCTGCCAAGTGATGTTTCTTAAATCCAAATCGATTCCTAAATCCTTTCAAAAGCTACACATTGCTTTAAATGGCCTGTAAGTTCCTTTATCATCTGGCCCTCTAACTCATAAACCTGTGCCCCAAGTATTCTATACCGGATATTTTTGCTGCATGCAAAAACTTTCAAATGCTATGAGCCCTTGCTTCTGACTTTGCTTTTCCACTTGCCTGGATGTCCTTTTTTACCTGTTGAGCACTTATTTGTCTTTTATGAACCTGATCAGATGCCACCACCTCTGTGAAGACTTTCCAGACTCATCACCAGGCTTCTACTCTCCTTTGCATTCCCACTTTGCCCTCAGATCTTCTGAGAGCAGTGGCCTGGCTGGTTACAGGTCTCCCTTACCTGACTAAGAACATCTTGATGAATTTATCTTTGACATTCAGTATAAGCCCGGTGCACTTTTTTTTTTTTTTTAACGAATGAGTGATTGCATGTATAAATTAATCTGTGTAGCTGAATTTATTTTGAAATGAAGAAAAACTAAAAATTAGTGTTTCTACTCGTTTCTCACTTGTGGCTATTATTTTCACATATTTTTATGTGCTTGTATTATCTTTACTTAAAATAGTTTGTTAATATAAGCTTGAAATTAGTTAGTTTAGATTGGAATAATTGAATAGTTTACTGGCTGTGAGAAGTCTGGGGAAATATTATTTCAATAGAAAAAAATATCAGAAAATGCTTTTGGAAAAAGAAAACATAATAAAAAACATATGAATGGTAAATTGCAAAGGGGAACAATAAGGCAAATATTAATTTTAGAAAACAGAGACGCTCTGCAAGAAAGGGAATTTATTCATTTGACAGTTCTTTATTGAACATCAACTAAGGTCTGGGAATATTTTTGACTAGAGATTCAGCGGCAAAACACCACCACTGAAAAATCATTGTCACCAGAGAGTTTTCCCACTGCGAAATACAATTATAATACACTTTTTGACTCTGGAGAGATCACTACTTTTATAGTTTTGTTGATGTAAAATTCAACTAATTACTTCATTCAAAATACCAAGAAACTACATTTTCAGGATGGATGAAAGTTGGAAAGTGTATGTGGCTGTGTAGCTGAGCCAAAGAGCTCATTCCTCTTCTATCATAATAGGCAGCCAACACTTGCTGTTTAAAATAATGAATTCAGAATTTGTTGTATGAAAATGTTGTATGAGATGTGGTGGTAAGTTCCCGATGAAACAGTTCACTTAAGCACTCGTTTCTGGAGAATGAATCTGCTGTGTTGAATGCAGCAGGTTGATCCTTCATATTTCATTTAAAAATATCAATGCATTATTTTGGTAAACATTTATAAACACCAAAATTAAAAGGAAAAAAAGCTATAAAATATGGCTAATGCATTTTGATATTTGTAGGATTGTCTTTAGTGAGTTAATTGTGATATAATGGTATGTCTTTAAAAATTCACATTATTAAAAAAAATGAAAATAAATTCTGTATTTGCTATAAATATCTCATAGGTGAGATTATAAATTATGTTGCTATGTTACTATGATCTGCAGTCCCCCTGTATAAGCAACCACATGAGGCATTTCTATTCAATATACCATCAGAACAAAATGGGGTCTATCAAAAATCAACAGTTTTCTTCTCTCTAATGAGGAAAACAAAATGTAGCAATATTTGGCCCTTTATGACATAATTTCCAGGGAGCTCAGGGCCAACTAAACATTCTGTGGCAGACATACTTTCCTTTTTCTCTTAAATGTCTGATTTCTCAAAATTCAATTCCGATTTTGTTAGGTTTATCATTTATGCTTTTATTTCATTCTATTTCAAACCTTTTTAGAAAGAAGTGGAACATGAATAAATAATGTGTACTAAAAGAATAAATGTGCCTGAACACTCACAGATCCTCAACGGACCTCGTGGCTGAGAATATGAGATGCAGGGGCTGCTCTAAATATGACCCTGAGGAAATGACTGTCAACAGGACCCTGTAGAAGATTTTGACAACTACAGGCAGACCAGAGATGGTTCATTGTTGAATAGACTGCACATTTCTAGATAATGGACCTTTTTGATCCAGTAGGAATAAAGTGATATTAAGTAGAAACAAAAAACAAAACAAAAGAGGAAATCAAAATAATGTTAATGGGTTTTCAGTTGCCTCTCAGGGGAGTGAACAGAAAATGCTGGTGCATTTTCTATCAATCCTGAAGTAGAAAAAGAAGAAGGAAAGGAAGAGTAGGAGAGGATGAGGAAGAAGAAGAAGAAACATGAATTGGATTGGAAATATCTAGTTGGAATTTTTATATCCTAAAACCAATGCATCTTTCTTATAAATACTAAATGGGGGATAGAATGTTAGAGTAAGAATATCTTTCATATGTGGTCTTATCAAACCCATCTCAATTAGTTCCTTCTGAGAAGGAACAATGACAATGTTTGATTCTCTTGCTCCATATCACATATATCACATTTATCATGTTGCCTTAATTATATAATCATTTTAGGGTTCCCTACTATGAAAATGGGATTGACATTGACCCAGAGATTACTCTGTATCAGCTACTGTTACTAGATTTTTTCTTTGCTCTATGACACAGAAATATTTCTACACTTTACAAAAAAAAAGCAAACTGAGGTTCAAAGAGGTGAAATAACTCAGTCAATCCCTAGAGTTAAGAAAACAGAAAAAAAAATGGATTCATATCCATATGTTCTCTAAACTGAAGTTGATTCTCACTGTGTCATTCAATGCTGACAGATGACCAATAATACTTGTCTACAAATACTTAGTCATCATGAGCAGCTCAGGATATGGCATAAAAGTTGGACTGAAAATTCTTATTCTGGTTTTCACAGAGTACATTTTTAGCTTGCTATTTAGTTCAGTAAATCCCCCATAATTCAGACGTTGTTTGACATATGGTAGGTTAATATTGCTATGAGAACTTTAATTTTTTATATTTTGACATTTCATTTACAATTTGTCAATTTTATTGTGCCATTAGCATGGGTACTTTTAAAATTTATTTTTAACATCTATTTTTAAAAAGAGCCCTTTGGTTTCAGGTGATCCAGAATAACATATCCATCAGGTAATTCAGTGGAAAATGAAACTACACATGACCACATTTCTGTTTTGGCAAGGGAAGATATCCTAATAAATCAGATGTACTGGCACCCTCTCTATTAATGAGAAATTACTGGCTGGAAGTTGGATCTTTTCCTGTTGGTAATACAACTGGAAATACTTCTTCACTAAAGACATAAGCCTGAGCTGGCTGCAGTTTTGTTTCTCCTCTCCAGCCAGCCACATTGCAGATGCTTCATACAAAATAATCAAAATCCCCCACTGCGTCCTGGTGAAATGAGGAGTACAGGCAGTGAGGTTAAAGTCACAGGAACTGAATTCCAGTGCATAGATTTACAGCAGCTTAAAGATCTAGAACCATGAGTGGTGCCTTGTTTGCCAGAGCTGCTATCAAAAACATCACAAACTGGTTTTGGTTTAACAACAGGAACTCATGGTTTTGAAGCTTGAAGTCCAAACTTGGGATATTTGTAAGACTTGCCTTCTCCGGGAGTTTGTAGCATTCTGGAGCTGGCCGTTGGCAATCCTTGGAGTGCCATGGCTTGTGTCTCTGCCTCCTGTTAATGGTGTCTTCTCCTTGTGTCTGCTCTTCTGGTTTCCACTGACCTCCTGCTTCTTGCTCCTCCCTGTGGCCTTCTCTGACTTCTGCCTTCTGATAAGGCCTCCAGTGATAAGGATTAAGATCTACCCTGTTGGCTACACTCTAACTGAAAATAACCTCTTACATGGAATTGGTTTCACACACATACTGGGAATGTGAATTAAGATTAAAAATATGCCCTTTGTTGGGGTACATGATTCAACCTACCACAAGTAGTCAGAGAGATGAGACATTTACACCACAAGTCTTAACTGAGAATATTAAATATATAGGGAAAGGCATCAGGCTCATGCAGAAGATCTGGTTGTACCAATGATAGATTATATCACCTTAGATGAGCTAAAGCTCCATCATCTGTAAAACGGAGGTATCAATATACATGAAGAATGGAATTGTGAGACTTACAGCTTCTCATGAACTTGATTTTTCCAAAAAATCATACTGATTGTAAAAATATTTAATATCATTTATGTCACCAAAAATGGCTGTTGTAAATGGCTTTTATGATGGTATTGGAAAGGATGGTGTTACATGTAAAATAAGACTTCATTTATTCAATTCCACTAACTGAGACATAGTAAAATTTAATTACAGAGTTTTTATTTCTAAAGTGTTTTAAAAATGGAAGAGTTGACAAAGAAAGTCATTGTCTTAAAAGACTATAAATAACAATATAAATTACTTTGCTTAGCACCTTCTTTTCGAGTACCAAAAAGCTCCTATTCTTATGAACAGTTTTCTGCTAAATGCACATAAGTCATGTCTGGGGACTGAAGGAATTCCCATGCAAGCATTTGGTTAGAAACTCTTTGTTGGTTTAGTACAAATTATTTTATAACTTTTACATGACAAAACTGCATTTATGAAAATTGTAAACTTTCATAAATCAAAATTTTATTCTAGATGAACTTTCTAACCAGCGAAGGTAGGTTATGTTGGACTATGCAGTGTCTGGATAGTCTAGAAATGTATAATCCAACAAGAAATAATGATTCTTTACTCAGCTTGGGAAGTGTTGGCACATCACTGGGAAATTTCTACCAAAGCTACCGCTAACTTTATAATGGGATGGATAATATCATCTTTTAAATCAAGTTCTAAATAACAGCATAAGCAAAAATACTGTTTATGTCTCTTACATACTTCCCAAATGGTTTATAATTTTTAATTATTCTTTAACTTTGTCTCACTTAATTGGATCTTCACAACAACTCAGTGATGTAGATTTTATCCAGTTTCAGATGAGGAAACAGAAAGCGAGAAATATTAAGTGAATATGTTACTCAAAATATCCATTGGCAATTGCATTATGTACTTCTCAGAGATATGTTCAGATTTTAATCCATGTTCCTGTGGGTGCAAACCCATTTGTGAATAAGACCTTTTGAAGGTGTTATTAGCAGTTAAGTTGTGGCCCAATTGAATAGGGGTGGGCCTAAATTCATATGACTAGGAGTCTTATAAAGAGAGGAATTTCGGATGTACTCAATCAGAGAAAGCCACAGGAAGAAGCCAGAGGCCAGAAGTGAGCAGAAACCACAGAAGCAGACCCAGGAGAAGGAGCAATTGTCATTGATGGAGTGCTGCTGTCACAAGAATGCTACTGACTCCAGGAGAAAGCATGGTCTCGACATCTTGATGTTGGACTTCTAGCCTCCAAATTTTGACCCAATAAATCCTTTTAGTTTAATCCAACTCAGTGTTCAGCATTTGTCATAACAGCTCTGGTAAACTAAGACAATGTGAAACTTAACTGGCAGAGCCAGGATATGCAGTCAAACATGTACATGTTCCAGTGTGAAGTAGTGATGTATTTAAAAATATCTGACAATTTGGACTTGCTCTTCCTTCCATTTTCCTTTGCCCACTATCTTCCTTGGGCATGTTTTGTTACCAACTAATCCAATCAAAATTATCTGGATCTAAATTTTACCTGTTGTCAAGGTAATTGGCCTTGGATATCTTTATGTATTAAAGATTGTATGCTTTTAGTTTACAGTGATTAGTTTTATGTTTTATTTCTTTCCAGACTAAACAAAATGCCCTAAACAAGGGTGTGACATTGGAATCCCTTTTCTTAGCATAAACAAGCACCATTATAGCTTGGTAATATCTATGAACCTTCGGATGACAGCCCCTGCCATCCAGCTAAGAGTGTCTGCTCTTGGAGAGTCTGATGGGAGTGATGAGGAGGCCTATCGGGCAAGCTAATGGTTCCGAGAAGGAAAGGACACAATCAAAATGACAGACATACAAGTTTGTCCTAATCTGAGCATAGGCACCTTATCAAGCCTAAGGAAAATGGTGTAGAAGACCAAATTATCTCTGACGTCTGCCCACCTAGAGTCATCATCATCTTCTTTCCCTCCAGCTGACATCCCCATTCACTATATTGTATTCCTGAAGGCACTTGCCCCCAACTCCAAGCTGAATTTCTGTAGCATTTTACTGTGAGCAGAAAGTCTGCTAATTCCTGTGGAGTGAGCTTGTAAAGGTTCCAAGTGTTAGTTCTGCAAGGAAAAGTACATTACAAAAGGTGATTCTAAAACCTAAATGTAATGGAGCTGAATTGATGGGATTTGAGACATGACACAGTGGAGAGAGGCCAACGATAGTGGGAAGAGGACAACGAACACAGCTTTTTCTATTTCTCTGTAATGTTGCCTTGGACACATTCACTCTTGCAGTGCATTCGTGAAATCTGCAGCATTCCTGCATGCATATGGGGTTGTATTTACATGTTCTTACTAATCTAGATCTTAAATAATTAACCAGCCCTCAATAGTCTCATCTGTGAAATGGGGAAATTCCATGAAGTTAGTGTTATAGATTGTGAATTTTGGTACTGGACAGTTGGGAGTTGTTTAGCTTCCTTATGGCTAAAGCAAGTACCATTCAATGAGTTAGCTTAAACAGTAGGAATTTATAGTTTTGTGGCTAGGAAAAAGTCCAAATCAAGGCATCATCAAGGCAATGCTTTCTTCCCAAAGACCAGCATTTGGGGGGCTGGCTGCCAGTGATTCTTGGTGCTGGGCTCCTCTGTCACATGGCAATGCACATGGCGGCCTCTTTTGGCATCTCCTTTCTTTTCCAGGTTCTGTTGACCTTCAGCTTCTTGCTGCCTGTTCCCTTCTCTCTCTCTCTGCCTCAACTTCATTCTACTTATAAAGGACTCCAATAATAGGATTAAGATTCATCCTAATTGAGGTGGGCCACATCTTAGCTGAAGTAACCTCATCAAAAAGTCCTACTTACAATGGGTTCTCACCCACAGGAATTGATTACGTTTGAGAACGTGTTTTCTAGGGTTCAAACTACTCCAACCTCAGTAGTTCTCAGTGTCTGTGAAAATGAAACTCGGTTTGAAACTGAAGTCTTTTGAGAGATGATATAACACCACTTCTTTTTAAATTTTCCATCCACAGGATAAAAAATATCACTCTAGCCATATGGGATTATAACTGGAATCAAATGCATTGATGTTGTTTTTGTTTTAAAATAGATCTAAGTTTATCATTTTTAAAGCTTAATTTCTAAATATATTTGTATTGACTAAAAAGAAAGATATATATTCATTTCTTATTGATGCTATAGCAAATTACAGTGCTATACATCTGCTTTTTCAGCAAATTTAGTGGCTTGAAATAGCACGTTTATTATCTTACAGTTCTGGAGGTCGGACGTTTGGAAAGAGTTTTCCTGGGCTGTAATCAAGGTGTTGCCAGGGCTATGCTCCCTCTGAAAGTTCAAGGGGAGAACTACCTGTGTATGTGTGTGTGTGTGTGTGTGTGTGTGTGTGTGCGCACGTGCGTGCATTTTTCAGCATTTAAAGCTGCATTACTTGCGTTCTTGGACCCAAGTTCCCTTCCTTCATCTACTAATCTCTCTCTGCTTTTGCCAACACATGGTTTTCTCTGGTCTTGATATTGCTAATATGACTCTCCTGCCTCTTCTAAGGACACTTGCAATTATATCATTGGGACCATCTGGATAACACAGGGTAATCTCCCCTCTCTAGATCCCACATCTGTAAAGCCCATTTTGCCATGTAAGGCAATATATTTGCAGAATCTAGGGATTAAGACATGGGCATATTTTCCTACCATGGAATGCAATATGATTTAAAAACATGATGAATTAATGTGGGGGTGCATATATTTGAAAAAGTCACACAAAATGCTTTAGTATAATGCTTCATAATTTTTCATTTTATAATTTTGAGAGAATTTTGGACTTACATAAGAGCTGAAAAAATAGTGCAGATAATTAATACTCATGGAATATTTATCTAAACTAAAAATTAACATTCATGCAATATTAACTAAAGTACAGAACTTATTTGGATTTCACTAGTTTTTACAAACATGTCCTTTTTTGTGTTCCAAAATCTAATACAAGATATTGCATTTAGTTTTCATTAATCCTTGGTATCCTCCTAAATGTGATAGTTGATCTGTCTGTCTCCCTCTTACAGGATCTTGATTCTTCTGAAGAGTCAATTACATCCATGTTCTAGTTTGCTAATGCTGCTGGAATGCAAAACACCAGAAATGGATTGGCTTTTATAAAAGGGGGTTTACTTAGTTACACAGTTACAGTCTTAAGTGTCCAAGGTAACACATCAGCAATCGAATACCTTCACTGGAGGATGGCCAATGGTGTCTGGAAAACCTCTGTTAGCAGGGAAGGCACGTGGCTGGCGTCTGCTCCAAAGTTCTGGTTTCAAAATGGCTTTCTCCCAGGACGTTCCTCTCTAGGCTGCAGTCCCTCAAAAATGTCACTCTTAGTTGCACTTGGGGTATTTGGCCTCTCTCAGCTTCTCCAGAGCAAGAGTCTGCTTTCAATGGCCATCTTCAAACTGTCTCTCATCTGCAGCTCCTGTGCTTTCTTCAAAGTGTCCCTCTTGGCTGTACCTCCTCTTCAAAATGTCACTCTTAACTGCACTGAGTTCCTTCTGTTTGCCAGCTCATTTATATGGCTCCACTGATTAAGGCCCACCCTGAATGGGTAGGGCCACACCTCCATGGAAATATCTCATCAGAGTTATCACCTACAGTGGGGTGGGGCACATCTCCATGGAAACACTCAAAGAATTCCAATCTAATCAGCACTAAAACGTCTGCCCCACAAGATTGCATCAAAGTTAATGGTGTTTAGGGGAGAGAATACATTCAAACTGGCACAATTTACTTCTTGGTTTATTTTTAAATATCTTACACACAATAAAATTGAAATTTTATTGTGAACATTTCTATGGGTTTAGACAAATGCATGGAGTCATATGCCTACTAAAAGTCCCATGCTAAACACTTCTATCATTTCAAAGTTTCCCCCAAGACAACCCCCTTCCCCCTAACCCTGCTCCCAATCCCGGGCAACCACTGACTGGTTTCACCCTTCTAATTTTGCCTTTTCCAGAGTTTCATCTAAGTGGAAAAGACTATATGTTGCCATGTGGATCTGGCTTCTTTCAATTCAAAAAATGCATTTAAGAGTCATCCATGTTGTTGCATGAATTAAGAGTTTACTGCTTTTAGTTGGAGTAGTCTTCTAATGTGTGGATGTAAAACAGTTTGTTTAAGCATTCATGGTTGAAAGACATCTGTGTTTTTTTCTGGTTTGTGGCAATATGAATAAAGCTGCCATAAACATTCGCAGTGATATTTTTATGTGAGCATAAGATATAATTTCTCTTGGGTAGAAATCAAGGAGTGAGATTGGCGGGTCAAATGGTAAGAGTATATTTAACTATGTAAAAAACCACCAAACTGTTGTTTCCAAAGTGACTGTACTATTTAACCTTCCCAAAAGTAACAAACAGGGTTTCCCCGAGCAAATGTTTTTACTTGCAATAAAGTTCCATTTAACATTTATTGTTTCTTTTTTGATTATACTTTTGGTACTGTATTTAAAGCTTTTTGGTTAATCCAAAGTCACACTGTTTTTTTATGCATTCTTCTAGAATATTTATAGTTTTAAGTCATGGTCCACTTTGAGTTAAACTTTCTATTAGGTATGAGCTATAGAATGAGGTTTATTTTTGAAAAAAAAAGTTTACAGCTTTATTGTGATTCAATGCACATACCAGACAATTCACCAATTTAAAATGTGTAACCCAATGCCATTTAGTATTTTCAAAGGTTGTGCAACCATCACCACAATCAATTTTAGAAACACCTCCGTCACCCCAAAAAAAACCCCACACCCATTAGCTATCACCCTCCAATGCTTCCATATATCCGTTTCCTCCAGTACTAGGCAACCACTAATGTATTTTCTGTCTCTATTGATTTGCCTTCTTAGAACATTTCATGTAAATGGAATCATACAATATGTTGTTCATTTTGACTGGCTTCTTTCACTTAGAATAATGTCTTTAAAGTTCATTCATGTTGTAGCATGTATCAGTACTTCATTTCTTTTTATGGTTGAATAACTCTATAGATACACCACATTTTATTTGTTCATTCATCAGTTGATGAATCTTTGAGTCATTCCAATTCTTAACTATTACAAGTAATGCTGCTATGAATGTTTATGTACAAGTTTTTGCACAAACATATGCATTCATTTCTCTTGGGTATATATGTAAGTGTGGGAATGCTGGATCATATAATTCTGTGTTTAACCATTTAAGGAACTGCCAGACTGTTTTCAAAGTGACTTTGCCAGTCTATGTCCCACCACCACTGAATGAAGATTCCAATTTTTCGACATCTTTGTCAACACTTGTTATTATCTGTCTGTTTGATTACAGCCATCCTAGTGGGTGTGAAGAGTATCTCACTATGATTTGATTTGTATTCTCCCTGTAATAAAATGACACATTCTATTTTTTTTTTTTTTTTTTTGTTAGCCTAGCTAGGGGTCCATCAATTTTGTTGATTTTCTTAAAGAACCAGCTTCTGATTTTGTTGATTATCTCTATTGTTTTCCTGTTCTCAGTTTTATTTATTCCTGCCCTGATTTTTGTTATTCCTTTCCTTCTGTTTGCTTTGGTGTTTATTTGCTGTTCTTTCTCTAGTTTTTCCAGGTGGAGAGTTAATTTCTCAATTTTTGTTCTCTCTTCTCTTTTAATATAGGCATTTAAGGCAATAAATTTCCCTCCCAGCACAGTCTTTGCTGCATCCCATAAGTTTTGATAGGTTGTGTTTTCATTGTCATTTGCCTCAAGGTATTTACTAATTTCTCTCAGAATTTCTTCTGTGTTGTTTAGTCTCCACATGTTTGTGAATTTTTCAATCTTTTGCCTGTTATTTATTTCCAACTTCTTTCCATTATGATCTGAGATAGTGTTTTTTAAAATATCAATATTTAAAAATTTGTTGAGGCTTGCTTTGTGACCCAGCATGTGGTCTATCCTAGAAAATGTTCCATGAGTAATGCTGTTGTGAGGTGTAGTGTTCTATAAATGTCTGTCAAATCTAGTTCATTTATCATACAATTCAACATCTCTGTTTCCTTGTTGATCCTCTGTCTAGATGTTCTATCCATTGATGACAGTGGTGCATTAAACTCTCCAACTATTATTGTGGAGTTATCTACTTCTCCTTTCAGTGTTCTCAGTGTTTGCCTCATGAATTTTGGGACACTTTGGCTTGGTGCATAAATGTTTATGATTGTTATGTTTTCTTAATGAATTGACTCTTTTATTAATATATAGTGTCCTTCTTTGTCTCTTTTAATTGTTTTATTTTTGAAATCTACTTTGTCTGATATTAATATAGCTACTCTGCTGTTTTCTGGTTGCTGTTTGCATGAAATATCTTTTTCCAACCTTTCACTTTCAGTCTATTTTTGTCCTTGCGTCTAAGGTGAGTTTCTTGTAGACAGCATATAGATAGGTTCTGTTTTTTAATCCACTCTGCCAGTCTGTGTCTTTTTATTGGGGAGTTTAATCCATTAACATTTAGTGTTATTTTTGTAAGGTCATTTCTTTCTTCTATCATTTTGTCTTTTGGATTTTATATGTCATTTTTATTTTTTCCTCTCTCTCTTTTTACCCTTCCTGATAATCTTCTTTTCCACACTCTTCTCCAAACCTCTTTCTCCTGTCTTTTCCTATCAGCCTGTAGCACTCCCTTTAGTATTTCCTGTAGCACTGGTCTCATATTCATGAACTCTCTTACTATCTGCTTGTCTGAAAATATTTTAATCTCTCTCTCATTTTTGAAGGACAGTTTTGCTGGATATAGAATTCTTGGTTGGCAGCTCTTCTCTTTCAGTATGTTAAATATATCATACCACTGTCTTCTCACCTCCATGGTTCCTGTGGAGAAATCTGTGCATAGTCTTATTGAGCTTCCCTTGTATGTGATGATTGCTTTTCTCTTGCTGCTTTCAGAATTCTCTCTTTGTCTTTCACACTAGACAATCTGAACAGTAAGTGTCTTGGAGTACGTCTATTGGGGTCTATTCTGTTTGGGGTGTGCTGCACTTCTTGAATCTCTAATTTTCTGTCTTTCATAAGAGTTGAGAAATTTTCAGTGATCATTTCTTCTTTTATTCTTTCTGCCACTTTCTCCCTCTCTTCTCCCTCTGGGACACCCATAACATGTATGTTTGTGTGTTTCATGTTGTCACTCAGCTCCCTAAGACCCTGCACATATGTTTCCATTCTTTTCATCATCTGTTCTTTCATGTGTGTGAATTCAGATGTCTGGTCTTCCAATTCACTGTTCCTTTCTTCTGCCTGTTCAAATCTACTGTTGAATCCCTCCACTGTCTTTTTCATCTCCTCCATTATGCCCTTCATTCCCATAAGTTCTGTCATTTGTTTTTTCAAGTTTATGAATTCTTCCTTATGGTCATCCAGTGTCCTTCTTATATCCTTCATCTTTTTGCTATGTCTTCCCTCAGTTCATTGACTTGATTTTTGAATTGATTTAGATTTGTTTGAACATCTCCAATTAGTTCTTCCTTCAGCTCATTGAATTGATTTAGCAATAATTGTTTCAACTCCTGTATCTCAGGTGAACTATTAGTTTGTTCCTTTGGCTGATCCATATTCTCATGTTTCCTAGTATGGCTCATTATCTTAAGCTGTCCAGGCATTTGATTTTCTTGATTAGTTTATTCTGGAGCTTGTTTTCACTCTTTTACCTAGGATTTTCTTGTTGGTTGGCTTTATTCTCTAACCTTTGGTGTTTAGTTCAGCTTATTCTAGAACTTTAACTTAGATTCTGTTTAGTTGATCAGAGTTTTTCACCTCTTGTTCTTCTGTTTCTTGTCCTGCCTCTATGTAAACTTTTTGTGTTGTGATCTCCTCAGATATTGTCAGCCCCAGTCAGGTTTTCCTAGTCCAGAGAGGCCCAGGTCTCAGGAAGAGGGTATGGAGTTTCTTTGAAAATGAGGCCCTCCTGTGATGCCTTTAGAATCTGTGCTTCTCCTATGCTGTCCAGCAGGTGGTGCTTGCCAGCCCCTAGTTCCCCACCAATGTAAGGAGGCATGGTGCCTTTAGTTCTCTAGGTGACCCTAACCCAGTCCAGAACATGGCTGACTGAAGCTAGCTAACAAATTCCAAATCCTGGGATCTGAGCTCCCAAAAGGGCTGGGAAGTTATGGCCATTAGCGAATTGTCTCCGTCACTAGAATTATTGCTTTGCCTCTCAGAGCTATCTTAGCTCTGCTCTTGCCTGGGCCCAAATTGCAAGTCTTTGAGGCTTTGTAGTGGGCTTCTTAGAGTAATTGTTTTAGAAAAAGAGAGAGAGAGAGAAAAAAAAAAGGAATGACCCAGTATGGACTATTTAGTCTTTGCAGATCTAACGGGCTACTGAAATGTTAAAAGACCAGGAGTTGAGGGTGATTAAGGAGCAATCAAGAAAGCAGAGAAGCTGGCTTTTCAGACAAGGGCTCCCCTCCCTGGATTTGTATATGTGTCTGATTCTGTTTGAGCCCTGCCCTTCTCTGTATTATGTTCCCCTGACTCCAAAAGTCTCTGTTTTTATTTTGTTTTCTATTTTTTTTTTTTTTTGCTGTTTTGCTAGTCCTGTCTCCTCTCTGCTGGGCTGATTGCTTCCAGTTTTTCCAGTGTCTGCTCTCAGTTTATCTATGTTTGTAGGTTTTGTTCTCCCTCCTGGTTCCCAGCACAGACTGCCCCTCCTCCCTTGGGATTGTGCCTGACAGGGAGGGGTGTGGGCCCCCTGGCTGCGAGCACTTACAGATTTCACTTGATCTTAGCTGTTCCACATGTTTGTCAGTGTTGTATGGAGTTTATCCAAACTTCAATTCCTCTGTGTTGTACAGTCCAGCAGTTCCTGGCTTTCTACCAACTGCCCTGGAGGAGTAACTACAACCTAGACCTCACCACTCCGCCATCTTGCCCACTCACTTTATTTTGTTTTTTCATTCTATTTTTTTAAAGTTTGATTACTGATAGCATTTAAACCGCACATCTCTGTCTTTCCCTTCTGCCCCATACCTTGACAAGCCAATAAGAAAGCCTGGGATCACCCTTCTTTGGTGCCAGTGGGAATTTCAAACCTTGAAAGCACTTTACCAGGTATGGGAACTCTCAGCCAACCCCAATCCCAACCACCATAAATGCTAAGCCAGTCCCCTTTCCCTGCTCTCTCTCGAGCCATGTCTGGACTGGCTTGGGGGGCCTTCCATGCTTTCCACAGAATGCCTTCTTATATAGGTTATAAACTTTTTCATACTATTTTGTGCATGGACATCATCATTCCTGATATCAGAAACAAATTTTCAGTGGGGGACCATTCAACTGCCCTGTGATCATTCCAATATCACAAGGGATAACATATCTCTGCTGGCTAATGATGTTGAGTATTTTTTCGTGTACTTATTGTTCAATTGTGTATCTTTTCCTTAGAAATGTCTATTAAGATCGTTTGTTCATTTTTAAATTAAGTGATTTGTTTTTTCATCATTTATTTGTAGGAGTTTCTTGATATGTACTCTAGATACAAGTCCCTTATCAAATATATGGTTTATAAATATTTTCTTTTCTTCTGTGGGTTGTCTTCACTTTCCTGACAGTGTCCTTTGAAACATGATAGTTTTTAGTTTTTTATACTGTCCAACTTATCTGTTTCATCTTTTTTTGTTGTTGTTGTTATGCTTTTGGTGCCATACCTAAGAAATCATTGCCTAATTTAAGATCACAGACATTAATGCTGAGGTTTTCCCCTTAGTGTTTTATAGATTTAGCTATTACATATGGGCCTTTGAGTTGATTCATTTTGAGTTCATTTTTGTGCATGGTGCAAAGTAAATATCCACCTCAGTCTTTTGCATGTTGATCTCTAGTTGTCTCAGCACCATTTGTTGAAAACACTATTCTTTCTCCATTAAATTGCTGTGGTTGCTTGTAGAAAATCTGTTAATGATAAATAGGAGGGTTTATTTCTGAAATCTCAATTGTATTCCATTGATCTATATGTCCATCTTATGCCAATGCCACACTGTCTTAAATACAATTGCTGCTTAGTAAGTGTGACTCCTACTTTTTTTTTTTTACAAGATTGTTTTGGTTGTTCTGGGTCCCTTAACTTCCATATGAATTTTAGCATCAGCTTATCAATTTCTGTAAAGAAGTCAGCTGTTTTTTTAAGGAATCAAGTTGAATCTGTAAGTTAATTTGGGTTCTATTGCTATCTTATTCAAAATAAATCTTCTGGTCTGTGAACAAGGGAGTCTTCCCATTTTTTTGTAGATATTCTTCAATAATGCTTTTTTAGTTATAGAACTTAAGTATTGCTCTTCTTTTGTTCCATTTATTCCTAAGTGATTTATTTGCTTCAATGATATTGTAAATGAAGTTATTTTATTATTTTCATTTTTGTATATTGCTATTATATCTTACAATCTTGATGAATTTATTTGTTAGTTCTAATAAATTTTGGTGGGTTCCTTAGGATTTCTATGTACAAGATCATGTCATATATAAATAGAGATCATTTTATTTCATCCTCTCCAATCTGGTTGCCTTTTTTTAAATATAAATTAAATTCAGTTTTATTGAGATACATTCACATACCATACAGTCATCCATGGTGTGCAATCAACTGTTCACAGTACCATCATATAGTAATGCATTCATCACCCCAATCTATTTTTGATCATTTTCCTTACACCAGAAAGAATCAGAATAAGAATAAAAAGTAAAAGTAAAAAAGAACACCCAAATCACCCCCATCCCACCCTATTTTTCATTTAGTTTTTGTCCCCAGTTTTCTATTCATCCATCCATACAATGGATAAAGGGAATGTGATCCACAAGGTTTTCACAATCACACTGTCACAATCGTCTTCAAGAGTCAAGGCTACTGGGTTGGAGTTTGATAGTTTGAGATATTTACTTCTAGCAATTCCAATAGATTAAAACCTATAGTGTGTAATAATGTCCACCAGAGTGACCTCTTGACTCCATTTGAAATCTCTCAGCCACTGAAGCTTCACTTCGTTTCATCTGGCATCCCCCTTCTGGTCAAGAAGGTGTTCTCAATCCCATGATGCTGGGTTCAGACTCATCCCCAAGAGTCATAATCCTGCATTGCCAGGGAGATTTACACCCTTGGGAGTCGGGTCCCACATAGAGGAGAGGGCAGTGAGATCACCCACTGAGTTGGGTTAGCTAGAGAGAGAGAGGTCACATCTGAGCAACAAAGAGGTACTCGGGGAGACTCTTAGGCACAATTATAAGCAGGTTTAGCCTCTCCTTTGCATTAATGAGCTTCATAAGTGTAGGCCCCAACATAGAGGACTTGGCATACCAAGCTGTCAGTCCTCAATATTTGTGAGAACATCAGCAACAATCCAGGTGAGGAAGTCCAACATTCTGCATTTTCCCCCAGCTCCTTAGGGGGGCCCTGCATACATAGTTTTATTCTCTGCCCAAATTACTTTGGAATCTGTTGCTATTTTATTCTACCCTATAAAAACCTACCATATCTCACTCCCTATTCAAACTTCCATACAATTGTGGTGTTTGGACAAACTAACTAGAAGTTATATTGTAAAACTACTTTTTAAAATGTCAAGTATATTAGCTGGCTGGAATGCATGTGGGGGTGGGGAGTATATTTTTGTGTATTTTCCCCATTTTAATTTAGCTACTCACCACTCTCATTTGGGAATGTTTTATTCAAAATGAATTTCTGAGTTTAAAAATGAATAAGTATAATTGTGGCAAATTGATGCTTGTATGCTTATTTTGTATTTAGATAGAACAACAGACCTCAGTAAAGAAGAATGAAGCAAAGCAAAAGTTGGGGAAAGAGGGAAGACAACTATGGACTTATGCAAACCAAGAGAACCAAGAAAATCAAAGGAAAATACAAGTGATACTTTTAAGAAAAAACAAGGGGCCCACACTCATCTGGTTGCCTTTTATTTAATTTCATTGCCTTGCCTAATTTCCCTGGCTAGGTCATCCAGTAAAATATTGACTAGTAGGGGTGGGGAGGACATCCTTGTCTTGTTCCTCATCTTACGGGGAAGGAATCAGTCTTTTCACACTAAGCATGTTGTTTTCTGTGGGTTTTTTTTATAGTTGCTCTTTATCAGAATGAGGAAGTTCCCTTTTAGTCATAGTTTGTTGATTGTTTATCTCATGATGGGGTTTTGAATTCTATCAACTGCTTTTAATAAATCTATTGAAATGATCATGTGATTTTTGTATTTTATCCTATTTATATAGTATTTTACATGAATTAATTTGGGGCTATTAAACGAAGCTTGTGGGATAAATTACATTTAGTAATAGTAAACAATCTTTTCTATATATTGGTGGATTAGATTTGCTGATTCTGCATTAAGGAGTTTTGGAGCTGTATGCACAAGAGTTTTATTTATTTATTTATTTATTTATTTATTTATTTGGCTTATGGATGCCCAATGCTTCCAGTACCATGTTTATAAGACTATTCTTACTCCATTGAATTGCTCTTTCACTTTTACCAAAAATCACCTAACCGTACTTCTGTGGATTTATTTCTGTTCAATTTGCCTATCCTTTCACCAATACTGTGCTGTTTCAATTACTGAATTTTATAGTCAGCCTTGAAATCAGGTTTTGTGAGTTCTCTCCAACAGAATTGTTTTGGCAATTCTATACCCGTAGCCTTTGTAGCAAATCACTGAAATCTACAATATGCCTTGTGCCAGTTTGAATGTATTATGTCCCCCAGAAAAAGCCATATTCTTTGAGGCAATCTTGTGGGGCAGACATAATAGTGGGGATTAAGTTGGAATGTTTGAATTAGGTTGTTTGCATGCAGATGTGCCCCACCCAACTGTGGAGGATAACTGATGGGATATTTCTATGGAGGCATGGCCCCACCCATTCAGGGTGGGCCTTAATCAGTGGAGCCATATAAATGAACTGACTGAAAAAGAGGGAGAACTGAGTGCAGCTGTGAGTGACATTTTGAAGAAGAGCAAGCTTGCTAGAGAGGAACGTCCTGGGAGAAAGCCATTTTGAAACCAGAACTTTGGAGCAGACGCCAGCCACGTGCCTTCCCAGCTAACAGAGGTTTTCTGGATGCCATTGGCCATCCTCCAGTGAAGGTACCCAATTACTGATGTGTTACCTTGGACACTTTATGGCCTTAAGACTGTAACTGTGTAGCCAAATAAACCCCCTTTTTTATAAAAGCCAATCCATCTCTGGTGTTTTGCATTCTGCAGCATTAGCAAACTAGAACATGCCTGTTGAAATTTTCATCGGGATTGTATTATACCTACATGTCAAATTAGGTAAAATTAACATTTTGCCAATATTGAGTCTTCAAAATCATGAACATTGTTATTTTGTAAAGTTTCCCAGCTGCTAAAACAAATACCATATAATGGGTTGGTTTAAAAACAGGAATTTATTGGTCCATGGTTTCAGGGTTTAGAAAGCTTGCTTCCTCCCAGGGTCAGTATCCTCCAAATGACTGGCTGGCAATCTTTAGGGTTTCTTGGCTTTTCCATCACATGGCAATCCACATGGCAATGACTTCTTTCTCTTCTGGGTTCTGATGACACCCAACTGCTGGCTTCTCAAGATCCATGGCTTCTCTCTCTGTGGCTTACTCTGTAAGTCCTCTAGCAATAGGATTAAGACCCAGCCTGATTCAGTTGGGCAACAATTTAACTGAAGTAACCTAACCAAATATTCTATTTACAGTGTGTTCACAGCCACAGAAGTGGATTAAGATTAATAACATGTTTCTCTCATATGCATAACTCTAAGCTAACATAATTGTGTATTTCTCCTTTTATGTATGTCTTTGTTGATTTCTTTCACTAGGTTTTTGTGTTTTCTGAAATGCAGATTCTACAGATATTTTATTAGATTTTTACATTTGTCTCTTTTCTGGTGCTATTGTAAGTGGTATACTTTATTTTAAACTTTGAATTCCAATTTTTAATCACTGATATATAGAAATCCAATTTTTGTGTGTGTGTTGACTTTGTGTTCTGTGGACCTGCTTACTTCATTTATTAGTTCGATTAACTTTTTTGTATTGTTTTTGGGAACTTCTATGTAGGCAATCATATCATCTGCAAATAGAGATGCTTTGTTCTTTTCTTGTTCTGATCTATATGACATTTACTTGTTTTTCTTACTTTATCGCAACCAGCTAGGACTTCCACTACAATTTTGAGTAGAAATTGTTGGAGTGGTGACTTGTTTCTGAAAGTAGGATAAAAGGATTCAGCCTTTCATTATTCATTATGATTTTATATGTAGTTTATTTTTTAAATGTTCTTTGTCTAATTTAGAAAGTCACTTCTATTCTTAGGTTGATGAGATTTAACAGGAATTCATGTGGCATTTTGTCTAATATTGTTTTCTGTATAGACTGAGATGACCATGTGTTTAGTCTTTCATCAGATAGTATAGTGAAGTACCTTGATTTGTTTCAAATGCTAAACCAGCCTTATATTCTTGTTATAAACCCCTTTTTCATTAGGTATTTTCTTTTCTGCACCTTACTTGATTTGATTTGCTAACATGTTTACATGATTTCTCTGTTTTTATTTGCAAGGATTATCATTTGTAGATTTCATTTTTCTACTCTCATTGCCTGATTTTGGTATTAGGGTAACTCTGTCCTTATAAAATGAGTTGGGATATGTTTATATCCTATATTCTAAAAACAAATTTGTACAGGTGGTACATGTTCTTCTGCAAATGTTTGATAGAATTCACCTGTGAGATTTATTAAGACTTTTCTCTTTGGAAGATTTTAAACAGTGAATTCAATTTCTTTACTAGCTCTAGGAATATTTATCTTATCTTCCTTTTTCAGTAAATTGTGTTAGTTTGTATCTTGCAAATACTTTGTACATTTCAAAAGATTTTTCAAATTTATGGACTCAAAACTGTTCATAGTATATCCTTACTATCTCTTTAATTTATTTGAAGTCAGTAAAATATCCCCCTTTTTCCTGATATTAATTTGTATCTTCTCTCTTTTTCCATGATAATTTTGCTAGAGGTTTATCAATTTTTTTGTGATTCCTAAAAAACTTTTTTTGATTGTTTTTATTTCTCCATTGTTTTTATGTTTTCAATTTCATAGATTTCAACCTTTATTATTCTCCTCTTCTTTTTCCTGTTTTATAAAATGGAAATTTTGAATATTGAGTCAAGACCTTTTTTCTTCTCTAATGTAAGCTGCTTGTACTATAAACTCCCAGTAATCACTGCTTTAACTGCATCCTGGAAATTTTAATATGATGCATTTTCATTTTCATTCAGTTCAAAATACTTTTTAATTTCTCCTGAGAGTCATTGCTTCTTTTTATTTTCTGTGGGTTATGGCAATATGCTTTCTTTAATTTATGAATAATACAGTTTTTTTTCCAGATCACTTTCTGTTACTGATCTCTAGTTTAAATCTACTTATTTCCAAGATCATGTGTTGCATGACTGCTTTTTTTAAAAAAAAAAATTCTTGAGGTTTGCTTTATGGACAAGAATTTTGTCTCTTTTGGTGATGTTTGGGGATGCAGTGTTTTATAAATGTTAATTGAATCTAGTTACTTGATATTGTGTTTTAGGTCTTCTATATTAATAATGTTTTATGTGCACTTATTCTATCCATTACTGAGAGAATTTTTCAAGTCCGGAAATATGTTTGTGAGTTTGTCTATTTCTCCTTTCTGTAACATTAGTTCATTCCTCACGTATTTTGAATCTCTATGTATAGGTGCACATCCATGTATGACTCTTTTGCTTTTTTGAAGAATTGACTTTTATTTCATTATTTAATGACTTTCTTCATCATTGAACTAACTCATTTTTCTGAAGTCTGTTTTGACCACTCTTGATATTGCTACTTCAGCTTTCTTCTCGTTAGCATTTTCTTGTCACCTTTTTCCATTTGTTGACTTTTAACCTATCTATGCTTTTATATTTAATGCAGGTTTATTTATAGATTGCGTATAATTGGTTCTTTCTTTTTACCCCATCTCACAACACACATCTTTAAACTGGTGAATTTATACCGTTTATATTTAATGTGATTATTAATTTGTTTGAATATACTTTACCATCCTGCTGTCTGTTTTCTATTGCTTACATCTGTTCCTTGTGTCTGGTACCTAAACTTTCTTTTGAACATTTCTCAGGATTCCCTTTTATCTTTTTATATTTGATATTTATATGTTTTTAAAAATCATTTTACTGATTATCCTAGGGTTTACAATTTGCATCTTTTGTTCAATAATCTGAGTCTAACTTCAAATAATATGTACCACTTCACCTGTATTGGAAAAATTTTACAAACTATAATCTTATTTACACCCTTCTATCCTTTGTTCCATTGTTGTAACACCTTTAAATATTATGTATGCTCTAAACACATAAAGTCAGCTTAAAATTTTGCTTTGTTCACTTGCATTTAGAATTATTAAACATAAGAAAAGTTAATTAAGTTTAACAGTCCATTATTTCATTTCTAACAGTAATCAGTTGTTTGTGTGAATCCAAATTTAAGTCATATTTCTTCTGCCTTACTGATTTTCTTTAATATTCTTTTAGCATAGATGCTTTGGCAAAAAATAAAACAATTCCTTTATTGTTATTCTGAATAAGAGTTTATTTGATTTTCATTTTGAAATATATGTTTTCTAGGTTTTAAGATCTGAGGTGACAGTTTTTAGCTTTTGTTTTTGGCAGTTTGTGTAGTTTTTATTTATTTATTTATTTTTTCCTGGCTTGCATGGTTTCTGGTTATAATTCTGCTATAAGGTTTATCTTTGTTCTTTACTATGTATGTAATGTTTCTTTTTTTCCCTTGGCTAACTTCAAAATTTTCTGGCTTTTGTTTTTATCAGTTTTAATATGATACTGTTTTACTTTATTTTTTTGTATTTTATTTTATTTTATTATTTTATTTTGTTTTTTTTGTGTTTTTTTTTTTTTGATATTTATTCTGCTTGGAATTCTCTGATCTTCTTGGATCTCTGATTTGATGTCTGCCATTAATTTTGGAAAATTACTTGTTTGCTTTCTCTCTTCTTCTAGGATTTCAGTTCCACATGTTACAAAATTTGATATTGTCCCACAGTTCTTGCATTTTCTGTCCTGCTTTTGTTGTTGTTTTTGTCATTATTATATCATTTTTCATCACTTTGCATTCAGTTTAGGTGATTTTTATTGACTTGGCTTCAAGACCACTGACTTTTCAGATGTGCTGCATGTACATAGGAGCTATTTAAAATCATTCTTCATCTCTAGTGTTTTTTTCACATTCTCATCTGATCCTCTCTGATATGTTCAATCTCTCTGTTGAAATTTCCATCTGAACATATATCTTGTCCATCTTTAGAGTCTTAACATGTAAACCATACTTATTTTTACATTCTCTGACAGATAGTCACAACGTCTATGTTATGGTTCTGATGATAACTTCATCTTTTGAAAGGTGTTTCTTTCTTGTTTTTTTATGCTTTGCAATTTTTGTTATTGCTGTTATAAGATACACATCTTGTGTAGTACACTAATGACTATGCAAATACGTGCTGTACCTGATTATGGATATGCCTTTCCTTCTAAGCCTTTAATGAGGGAGTTTGAGTTAATCTTTTCAAGAGTTGGGCTGCTTTGGGGGAATTTGCTGCTACTATGATTACCCTCAGTGCACCAGAGGCTTCAGTCCCTATAGCTTGTGCTTAGGATGGGGGTTGGATTGCCAGAGCAGTGTCTGTTTGATTCTGAGTTTTAGGTCTTCCCTTGTTGTTACGCAAGAGGATCTATTTTTGTATTCCTTTTCCTCTCACTCCTCTCCCAGCAGTATTTTTCTGTTGCTTGTTATTTGATGTAGGCTTAGTGGGGGTGGGAGGGAGGGATGCAGTCTTTGATTCAGAGTTAGGTGTCTATTCCTAGGTCTCAAGGGTGCGACTTCTCTCATGTCCTTCCTTGGCATGTGATTGTGAGCTGGGCATGTAATTCTATCCCTCTTCCAGAACTGAGCTGTTCCCCACCTCCCTAGTTGCCTTCTCCCACTATGGTGAGTGTTCACCAATGCCTAAAGGGCAGCAGGGCTTCCTCTGCCCCTCCCCTTATAGATTAATTCTTTTGTCCAGTAGTGGAGATAAAGAAGAAGGATCAAGCAGACTTTTTTGCCCTTCCCACAAGGCTTCTATTTCCCTCCCCAGATCTGTATCACAATAGACACTGGATAATCTCTGGTATTCTTTGTGAGTGATCAGTGGAGTTCCTTAGGAAGGAAGCTTCAAGAGGGTTCAGACTCAGTCAATTTCTCCAGCTGGTGGGTTTCATACCATCCACATTAGTATACTTATATAGTTGTTCAATTATAATTGGTATAATTCATACCATCCATACCACAGGTTTCATAGCATCCATATTGCCCACACCTGGCTTCATCAATTTCACAAATATTTTCAACTACTGATTTGTTAACTATAATCTTCTTAACAGTGCTTGGTTGCACAGCCCAGGCTAGTGTGCACTTGCATCTCTGGTAGACCTGCAAGTACCACATCTGCTTAGATTTGGGTCCAGTTGATGATCTGTGACCTCAGCTTTCCAATGGGTCTTTAAAAGTCATGAATTTGAAGTAGTTTGGCTCCTTTTGCTTGTGAAATTGACAATGATAATTCTTCCAGATCTCTAGTGTGCCAGTTTGAATGTACTGTGCCCCCCCAAATGCCATTATCTTTGATGTAATCTTGTGTGGGCAGACATTATCGGTGTTGATTAGATTGTAATTCTTTGAGTGTTTCTTTGGAGATGTGCCCCACCCAACTGTGGGTGATGACTCTGATTGGATAATTTCCATGGAGGTGTTGCTTCACCCATTCGGTGTGGGTCTAAGTTGAGTCACTGGAGCCATATAAATGAGCTGATGGACAGAGGGAACTCAGTGCAGATCTGAGTGACATTTTGAAGATGAGTTACAGCCAAGAGGGACACTTTGAAGAAAGCACGGGAGCTGCAGATGAGAGACAGTTTGAAGATGGTCATTGAAAGCAGACTCTTGCTCCAGAGAAGCTAAGAGAGGACAAACGCCCCAAAAGCAACTGTGAGTGACATTTTTGAGGAACTGCAGCCTAGAGAGGAACATCCTGGGAGAAAGCCATTCTGAAACCAGAACTCTGGAGCAGATGCCAGCCACGTGCCTTCCCAGCACGTTTCTCAGCAGAGGTTTTCCGGACACCATTGGCCATCCTCCAGGGAAGGTACCGGATTGCTGATGTGGTACCTTGGACACTTTATGGCCTTAAGACTGTAACTGTGTAACCAAATAAACCCCCTTTTATAAAAGCCCATCCATTTCTGGTGTTTTGCATTCTGGCAGCATTAGCAAACTGGAACATCTAGATCCCAGAGTAGAAGTCAGTAATATAAAATACTTTTGAGCAAGGAGAACATGCCCTGAAAGTGAAAATTCCTTTCATTAGTCTACATGTGAGGAGAATATTTGTGATGATGATGATGATGACATTGTAGCTTATATTTATTTAACACTTATTAAGTTTTAAGTACTATGACCAAGGATTTATAGCTCATTCCCAAGAAAACCAGACTTTAAAAGGGAAATTGAAATTGATGTGACAAAAATAAAATTTGGAACAGGTCATTTTCTTCAATAAGACACCTGTCCCCTTTTCATTAGTATCTTCTTATGTATCTCATAGACCTTAAATACTTATTCTCCCTAGTACTTTTCTGAGGAACTTGTTTCCTTTAAAATTGAAGTGGCTAAAAGTGCTTTAGGGAAGATAAGAGCTGCAATATTCATGGACATTATGGGTTAATTTAATTAAATTCATTTCATCTTCCTTCTTAAAATGTCATTTAAACGAGTTGGTTGATATGCAATTTGGAAACCTGTTTTGTTTTGTTTGTTTTTTCCTGAAGTTTTATCAGTATAACTCAAACTTAGTTCAGCCCCTAATATGTCATTAATTCTACATTAATTTTAATCTTGGGAAATTAGGGAGGTTGATACTCGAAGGCCTTGGTTCAATAAACTGGAAAATGATGTAACATTTCCATACACGCTTATACTTCTGCCAGTCACAGCCCTGCACTGCCTCCTCCTCCTTCTTAAAAAATCACACTGTTTTTTAGGATGGGGTTTAAACACCACTTTCTCAGGGAGACCTTTTCCTGATTTTATGATTGTCTTCTTCTTATACTAGGTGAGTACCTCATAGTACTACAAATTTATAATAGTTATCATGACAATCATCAGAATACATTATAATTAATTGTCTTTGTTCCATCTTTCTTATCTAGACTGCAAACTTCAGGAGGGCAGACTCTGTTGCTGCATTGTTTTGCCTTTATCTTCTGCACCTAGCACTAAAACTGGGCCAATAGATATTTACTGCACAAAGTCAGCATGTATTCACACAATTTAGTATTCATCTGACTTAAGAACACTCATTTGTTTTTGTATTCTCAATGACCAGTACAGGGCTTGGACTATGGGAGAAAATGAGTGTTGAACAATGCAATAAATCCATGCAGGTCTACTAGATTGTTCATATATTAATTATTAGAGTAATATTTCACAGGGACTAAGAACTTGAACTATGATTCTTTCTGTTACCTCTTATTATTTCCACTGGCCATTTTTTTTCCTCCTTTTAAAATTTACTTTTCTTCTACATAAATGATCAAGGCCATGTCCACAATACACCAAAGACATCTGGCTCAATCAACAAATTGAATGAACAGAGAGCACAGTTACACAAATGAATAAATATATCAATCAGAAAAATCAGTCCAGTTTTTTCTTGCCATCAAGATAATGTAACCAGCTGATTGACTCAATTTTTCCACTTTGCAATGCCTCACTTTAACACTTTGATGACACAATTGACAAGAAGTTCAATGAGTCTTTAACTTAGAATCAAAGTTCAATATCTCATTGAGAACTACCTTCACTGAGTTTGGAAAGGATGCCTATTTAGTGAGAAGATTTAGAGCAGATTATAAAGAAGAATGACCAGCTCTCAAATTTGTAGGTTAGGCAATATTTTTTTTTTCCCCCAAAAAATTTTGGAGTGGATGATCTGTCTGCAGAGACGGAAGTTCCAAAAATATTGGCCTCTGAACAGATTTGAGAGATTGTGCAGTTATTCATCTGGATAAATAAATGTAAAAACATGGAATCTTTGAATCTGAAACTTTAGACCTTGAAGGAAGGGAACATATTATCTAATCCACAGACTTCACTCAAGAGATAAAGAAACCGAGACTCAGAAGCATCCATGAGTTTAAAAAGATACGTTTTTTATTTTTTAGGACTGGAATTAAACCTGAACTATTATTCCATTTCAATTATCTTACCACATGTCTTGCCCACCTACAGCTAATCATAGACTCAGTAATGGTGAGCACTAACTCATGTTCACCTTTTCAACACACCTTGCACCATGTCTGCTACATATACAGGAAGTCAATCAATACAGGTTGACTTGATACCATTTTGAAGACTAGAAAATGGCATCTTTGAAAAAGAAGTAACTTTTATGTTAATTAAATTTCATGTTCAGTGTTCTGTTTCATTCAGATGCTGTTTTATCTGGCTTTGTTTAATATCATTTTTGCAGAGTTAGTAAGTTTCAAAATGATGAGCAGAGACCCCTAAAGGGGAATTTTTAAAAGCCTGCTGTGAATAAACATTGTTTCTTACATTTTTAGGCATTTTGGCAACCTGCAGATCTACAATCATCAATAAGCTAGTAGAAACCCCTTGTAGAATTTCCTATAGAATGTATAATTGATGAAACCAGGGTGTTTCAGTGCTTTGAGTGCACAGCCCTACACATGAGCTGCTGAGACTGTTCCCCTGCATATAATGCTTTCCTTACCTCTGCCTACCAAAACCCTATTTATCTTCCAGAATTCAGCAAAATGTCACTTCTTCTAGAGATCCTTAACTGACTCTTCAAAGACAAATTCAAATTAGTTTCTTCTGTGTCCAGAGCCATCTGTGCATATCTAAATTATTCATTTATTCCTATAATAAACATCACTTTTCACTTTAAACATTCAATAGTTTTCAGGCACCTATAAAACTTACCAACTTTGGATGGAAATATCTGCTCTGTTTCTCAGTAAGTATGTCCTTCCTTGGGTAGGGATGCACTCTTTTTACTATTCTGTTGCCAATGACTAGTGAAATGCCTGGTACTCAGTGAATGTAGTTCAGCTTTGTTGATGAATGGAGATGGATAAAGAAAAAGTACTCTAAATTTTAATTAAATTTGGATGATAAAGATGTTGGTTAAGAGACAGCTTGATAGACCAGCTGTATTTTTCCCCTGCTAGTTGGAGATTTTAGGAAGCAGAGAAATCTCCACTGGTCAATAATCAGCTACTCATATTAACTGAGGACATTACAGTGTAAATATTTAAATTATTTTGCCTATCCTGGAGTCCACTAAAACAATAAATTTGAGAAATACATCATTGAAGCCAATGTACCAGACCAATCGTTCAATATATATGTGGACAAGCAGAGAAAATAAGTGTTCTCTAATTTGAATTTTATCATCAGGGTAGATAAAAATTCTTGCGAGTTGACAGCAGAATTAAGGTTAAGGCCCTCATCTACAGAGATGCAAAAACAAATTAAGGATCAAGACTATTAAAAAGTAAAGTGGTGGAGTTTTAATTAAAATTAGTGTTTCCTATGCAATTACTGCTTACCTGAAATGTGGGAAAGAATGCCAAAATTATGAAGTCCCATGGCGGCTTGAGTAATGAGCATTAGAAACACAGCTAGGAAAAGAAGGCAGAATTACAGGTCTTTCTTTTTTAACCAAAGTGCAGAAGCTTGGTCATCCCTACTATATTCATTTACTCATCTGAATTCCACCTTATTCAAAAACCAATTTAAAGAGGCAGATGACATGGTGTCTAGAACATGTTAGGACATTAGTTGCTCAGAGCATGGGCTTTGGAGCAGAATGACTGAGATCAAACCCTACCTCTGCTTCTTTGTAGCTATGTGACTTTGGCAAGGTATTTGAATCTCTGAGCCATTGATTCCCCATAGAAATAGGCTTAGTATTATACCTTCCCAACAGGTTTGTGGTGAAGATTAGATGAAATAATGGAAGCAAAGTTTTTATAGCATTACCTGACAAATAATCAGTGCCATCTAAGTGCTTAGCTGTATTTGTATAATTTTTATAAGGGTATGTAAAATACTGAAAGTAAGAGATAATAAAAGTAAGAGTGAAAGCAAATACAAAACAAGGATGAGATTATTAGTGACATTAAGAATCAATTACAAACTATATATCTATACTCTTTCTCTATGTAGTTCACAGTTTTGATTCTAAACTTTCCAGAACCCAATGTAAGAAACTGATCAGTTACAAACTTCGCCAGGATCATAAAATTAAATGTAAATCAATTGTTCAGTGGATGAATAACTGCTCTCAGTGAAGCCAGGCTATTTCTTCTAAGGTTACTTACAAAGAAGAAAGCTCCAATCTAATGAAGATGTCCTCAGTGACATCCGTGCTGCAGACACCAAGGAATGTTCATAAATTGTTTCTTGAATAAGGGCTGTGGGAATCCTATTCAAAGCCCATTGGATCAGAACCCATCTGTACAGGAGAAGGTACCCAAATTAAGCTCCCTTGCTTATTTGGCTTGACCTGGTCAATTAAAGGGAAATCATGATTATTGCACTCTTAACAACCCTGAAATGATGAGTTTAAAGTTGGACAAAGAAAACCACGGTTCCATTAGATTTCAACATTTATTGGAAGATTGTAGGGTTATTTTTTCTTTGTATTTTTTTTTTTTTTTTCTTGTGATGCATGCTACTCAGGAGCTTCCAAATATCAGGAGTTTTTCTTATGTATACCAACTATAGCAATGATAAGCATTTTCAGACATCAAAGTTTTCACTAAAATAGGTTAAATACAAATCTCTTCACTATTCCCTCAGGGTGTCAAAACAGGTTGAATGAAATCACTTGAAATACCAACATTTTCTCTAAGATAGTCTAAACAGAAATCTCTTTATTCAATCATATTCCCTATGGGTATCAAAACGTCAGTAGAATGAGTAAGACTTTGTGAGTCTGAAACGAATAACTCTACATGAATGTTTGAAAACATCCAAAAGGTCATTTTTTAAAAAAAATACCATTTTTTTCATTAACTTGTTCAATAAGCATTTAATGAGTGCCTATTTATGCTCAGAACCTTGGGAAATTAAAAATAATGAAGAGTCCCTTTTTTGTCCTTAAAGAATTTGCAGTCTAGTAATAATTCAGCTTTCTTCTTGCATTTTTCTTCTACCCTTTAACTACGAGCAATGTGGTCAATGTTGCACACTAGTGAGTGAACTGCTGACCATTCAGAGCAGTATATGAAAAATGAAGAACACGGAGCACTTAGAAATCTTTTTACATCAAATATCTGGTGGGCACTTACAGAGCAAGAAATAACAATAGAGAATCACACTCAGAGCATATTCCTGGGCCAGGCTGGGGTTAAAGGAGAAAAGCACTAACTTTTTTTATGTACTTCTACCTCACTTTTCTCTCCCACTATAACTTTGACTCGGCCTTTCATTATCCATCACTCCCTGTGTTTCTCTCTTCCTCTCACTCCATCTCACTTCCTACCTGCTCTTCTCTTTCCCCTTCTCTCTATTTCTACCTCATGTCCTCTTTCACCAAGGGGTTTTCCCTTAACTGGCCTTTGAATGGGAATACATATTTTTTTCCTTAGCGGTATAATTTAAAATGCCCACTATAGTTTTATTTCAGCTACTGAATTGAAAAGGCAGAAGATTTAAACCTCATTTTTTTTCCTATTTCTATTATTTTCTATTTATTTATTTATCCATTTATTCATATTTCCTATTTTTCTCCACAATATAACACATCCTCCGGCCAAGCTGGAATTCCAGAGACTTACCGTAGATTTCCAAGATTGCCACTATCTGAAGGTTCGAACTGGAGCAAGTTCTTCAACTCTCTGGGCCTCAGTTTCCCCACCAGCAATATGCTCTAAAATCCTGACAGCTCTAAGGTTCCATAATCCTATTAAAATGGAAAAGCAACTGCTTTTATCTTTGGGTCTCAGGCTGGAGAGAGAAAACACATAATGTTTTGCTTCTCATCCTTTTAGGAAGTGCTAACTCTACCCATGACTGAGATCAGACCTTCCCAGAGTATGACTAATGACGCTGTAACAACTGTGGTTTTAATTGATTCTTTTCTTTCCTTAGCACTAGAGTCAACTTGGAGAATTGTGTGTCAGGCTGTATGTCTCTGAAAGGCTAGTAAGAGACTCCCTTCTTAAGCATCTTTTGAATGAAAATGAGGCCCTCTGACATCTACTTCCAAGACCGACCCACTCGAAGCACGCTAGTACCCCACAAGGATGGTCAGTTTTGGAATTATTCAGCTCTAATTTTTAGCATGTTCAAACATTCTCTATTATTTTGCACATGGTGTTGGTACATCAAGGGCAGAGACTGCCTTTTTTGTTCATGTCCTCTACACATGCATTAAAATAATAACTAACACCTCTGTGAAAAATTTGAACAAACTACAATGAAACAGTTAAGTTTTCAGGCTTGGATCACACTCAGTGACTCATACAAATGTGAACATTTTGTGAATAAAATGTGTTTGGTTCTACACCTCCATAAACCCCTTGAATTGACGTGTACAGTCTTGGTAGAATATTTAGCCATTTCATTATCTAGGTTGCAGAAATCTTGAGAGTAACATAGATTCAAAGAGTAGAGTATTCACAGAAAAAAACTGCTATAGAAATTCAGGACAAAAATAATAATAATAATTTGTACACTTAGAACCCACAATGTATCCATTACTATGTGAAGAAAAAGGCAAAATGTGGCCAAACGGCCTCCGAAATAACAGTCACTTACAGACTCTGTTGAGACATCCATCACAGCACTTTTGAATGGAAATTGTTGCATAACATGGGAATTGAATGTCACCAAGGTTAGGAAAATTATATATTTTACTTTCTGAACTTCTTTCCTTCAGTAAACTCAAAATTATTTTTCTCTATAACTAAAATGTACTGTTATCCCAAAATATTTCGGTGCCTGTATTTTACTTGCTTCAACATTTTCTATATGTAAATATATAGTTGAGCATATCCCCCACAACCACATACATAAACACAACAAATCCTTTGGGTATCCCACTCTACCCTCTCTTGCTGCCAAATGAACAAATAAAGCTGGCAAGTAGACTCCTTGTAAGGGTCAGAGGTACAGAAAGCCTGAAGAATAGAAATTGTTTTTTTCTTACATACATATATTTAAAAATCATGTCACTTTCATAATTCCATAGGAAATATGAGAGGAATTTTTCCCTTGCAAGTAAAAGTTTAAAGGGTGAAATAATGTAAACTTAATCAAAGTGTATTTATACATTTCACTGCTATTCATCTTTAAGGCTGGCTTCTGGCATTTTCTTCAGCCCAACACACCTGAGGAGACTTAACAGATATGTGTGGGTAGAGAGAAGAAAAAGATAAGAGATTTGCAATCCTACAGATCATAAAAAATCTCGGTAATATATTTATAGCATACTCAGTAGAAATGAAACTTTAGTGAAAGTACTGAGAACTTCCCAAGGTTATAGGGATGGAACTTGGGTTGGCTAATAGAGTGAAGGAAAGGTGCAATTAATAATAAGATTGGTTTACATTGTGAACACTTTCATTATCCTCTGTGTAGGTGAAGAGGTGAAGCATGGTTTGCAGTCGGAAATGTGAATGTGAGGAATGAATGAAATTGAACTGGGGTAGAACAGAATGTCACTCTGTCTTCATAGGGTGGCAGAATCTTTTCCAGTCAGATGTCTTAGATATCATTTTAGTTTGCTAAAGCTGACAAAATTCAGTACACCAGAAATTGACTGCTCTTTTACAATGGGGATTCATTAACTTACAAGTTTACACTTCTCAGGATATGGAAATATCCAAATCAAGGCATCAACAGGATGATACCTTCTCCCTGCAGACCAGCTACTTGTGAGCTGGGACTCTTCTGTCAATAGTAAGGCACACGGTGACACCTGCTGGTCCTTTTCTCCTTGTTTTGTTGCTTTCAGCTTCCAGTTTCAGTGGCTTCCTCTCAAGTTGCTGCCTGTTTCTCTCTTTTAGCTTTCATCTCCTTTTGCTTCTCAGTGTTCTCTCTAAACATTTTTGGAGTTTTTTCTCTGTCTTTTGTCCTCTTATAAAGGTCTCCAGTAAGAGGATTAAGACCCACCTTGACCGCGGTGGGTCACATCCCAATTGAAATAACCTAATCCAAAGGTCCCACCTAAAACAGATCTACAACTACAGGAATAGATTAAAAATACATGATCTTTTCTGGGGTATATACAGCTTCAAACCATCACAAATATCCAGTAAGATGATTTATTTTTACCCTGTTAGGTTCTGATTAAGTTGGTAGTTTGGTAAAAACACTTTGTCTAATACAGCCCAAGTTTATAAAAGTAAGTAGGCTGTGTGGAACAGTTACCAATCACTGACTCATTCATTCATTCATTCATTAACTTACCCACTTATTCACACCCTCAGAAGAAAATTCTTTGAAATCTGACTATGCAGAAGGTACTAGATAAGGCACTAAATGTGAATTCAAACGATCTCTTCCCTCAATATGAGCTTTTTTTTTTTTTTTTTCCCCAATGTGGGCCAGAGAGCTATGCAGAAGGAGCAGAATGAACAAAGGGACCCTAGAATACAGCTGCTCAAGTTTCTAAGTATTACACATTGTTCCACATTTACCAAACTAAAACAGTGGTTCTCAATAACAGGCAATTTGCTCTTTTCCCCAAGGGATTTTTAGCAATCTTTGGAGACAATTTTGTTTGTCAAAATGCTGGGGGTGGTGCTTGCTTCTGGCATCTAGTGAACAGAGGCCAAATATACTGCTAAGCATCCTACAATGCAAAGGATGGTGCTTCCTAATCAATAGCAAAAAAAGTTATCTGGTCCAGATGTCAAGAGTGCTAAGGTTCACAAATCCTGGTCTTAGGTGTGAGTTGCAAGAGAATAGAGATGGTTAAAAATTAGAGAAGTGGATGAAGACATTTAACAGACAGGAGATGATGGGTGGATTATCTACCAGGTTAAAGAGTTTAGACTTTACAGGGCAAAGATGAACACCAGATGATCTAACATTTTTTTGTTTGTTTGTTTTTTTGGTTTGTTTTTGAAAAGATTGTTCTCATCTATAATGGCAGACTTGCAGATTTGAAGTTAAAAGGTTGAAGGTCAAGAATGTGAGACCATTCAAAATTAAGTGAATTCTTAAAGCTATTCAGATTTGAATTCACTCTGCGACTTCGGTAAAATCATCATTCAACTTCGGTATGAGTTTCCTCGTTTGTACAATGAGAGTAGTGATCTAATGGCCCTGCAAGTATTAAATTCTACAATAACATGTTTGTGGAAAAACTAATAGTGGTAAAGAATTGTTCTATAACCATATGGCTACATTAGTCTAAGTCTCTCTTTCACCCATACACCGCCCCCTCACACACAGCCCCATGCACGTATGCATATTATTTGCTTTTCAAGTGCTCTGAATTTAAAGGCACAGATTATAAAACCAGCTTGCTGTAGGTGGACTGATAAGGGCTGGTGAACCCTGATATGAGCTACTTATAAAATCTTCTCTAAAATGCTCATTAATAGAATTCTTAACCATCCCACTTGAAACCAAGATAAAAAGCTAGGTAACCTTGAAAGTCCTTTTTCTGTCATGTTACAACAGTTGTCTAGCACATATAGGATCTGTAAGAATTTTTGTGAAGTTTCTAAGGACCTCATTACCTGTTAAGAGGGAGAATCATCCCATAAATTTATAATGTGTTCCATCACACCAATGATAAATGTCAGATGTTGCTTGTCACTAAAGGAAGACATGCATATTCAAGTTGCTCTATTGTCTATCAGAAAGAACTTTACTTTTAAGACATTTTAAAAGACTTGCCTTTAGAGAATTGTGCCCGCAGCACACTATCAAAAGGAGAGCATAATAAACAAAATGAATTTGTGCGATGAAGGTATGAGGTGAGGATCTAGAAAAAGCAGCAGGGACTTAAAAAAATCCTGCATAGTTTTCAAAATAGAATTTCAAACACTTTGTCTAACAAAAGCAGCATGAGACTAAACCTCCTAGGGTTTCTTTGTATGTGAGAGAATCATCAAGTGGCTGCACAGGTTTAAGGAGAAATAATGTTCTAACAATACTACCATGTAGAAGGTGCAAAACATGTATTAGATATAAGCACTTATATCACAAAGGAGGTATTAGGAGAACCACATCAAACTGTAATCTCTCAAGAAGTGAATATTAACGAATGTGACAATGGCAAAATGCAAACTAAGAAATGTTAAAAGAAATGATTTTGCTTTAAAAGTATTTCTAGAGAGAAAAATTAAAAGAAAGGTATTTAAGCCCCCAAAACATAAAGGTCCAGGCAACTTTTCCACATTTATTGACTTATAAGAATCTATGAGTATATAATAAAATTCATACAGCTTTGGTGTCATCTTCTCAAACCAACCTGGGGAATGTTGTTTTTTATGCATCTCTGAAAGTGAAAATGAAACACTAAGTTTTGAGGAAGTATCAGAGGAGTTTCAATTAAGCTCAGGTTGAGCAAAGATGACAGCTGTGGCCTTGAGGCAATATTTGAAATTCTACAAACCCTATCTAATATATTCTGTGGTTAAGCCCTACCCACATCCACTCCATGACAGTGTGAATTTTTATATTCTTATTATTGAAAGTGAACAGTCTATCCTGGGGGAGGTAGGGAAAATCTTCATATCAGGTTAAAGGGACCAGATAAAAATCTAAGAGCAGAGAAATAAAATGAAGTGAAATTGTAGAGAGAAGCAAAAGTTTGAGCTGTATTGTTAGCAACCATCAGCGAAGCAGACATAAAGCAGACTATACACTCTGGGGAGGTAGTAAAAGTGCTGGAGCCAGTACAAAGAGTTAGCAAAGGGGACATTGGTCAAAGAGAAGGGACCTAGTGACAAATACAGTGACAGAGTAACCATGTGATTCAGAGCTCAGGATGCAGAGACAAGGAGGAAAGTAGAGATACATGGAGCAGCAGCAGGAGGCCATCCTTCCTCATACTGATCACACGTACTTTTTTCAATCTCAGGTGACTTTATTTTCCAATTTCCTTGGCAAAGATAATTGCTAACCAAAGTTTGGAGGGACCGACAATGGTAAGTGGTCAGAACTAGCTAGTCTGTAGGAGTGGGGAGTGGTGATCATTCGCCTACCAACATTTTGCTTAAAATGGCATTAGAGCATCAAAGAAAAACTGATGTGTATTGATAGCAGTAAACAATAAGGCAGTATTTATTTAAATATATGGATTCTCTTCTTTATAAGCAGAGGGATCTGAATTAATACAGGACAGAAAGATAAGGCCCTACATAATGTATAGAGGGAAATATAAAATGTAACATGACTATATCAACACTTGCTATGAACTGAAAAAGAATTTGAATACCACTAGCCTGGTTGTAAATTATTTACTTTTTTGTTGGGTTTCCCCATATTCTACATAGATATTGCACTCAATAGGAAATAAATTGTAATTTTTATATAAGAAAATATGGTTAAGTCTTATTCAGACAAAATGGAGTAGACATATATATCCCTGCTCTTCCACGACAAGCATGATTATAAACCCTGGAAATAATGCAAGAGACAAACAAAGGAGATCTTGGCAATGTGGAAAGAGGAAAGAAAAACTGGTTTGGGACCTCAGCACTGAAGGAACAACATAATGACAAGGCATCTTATTAATTCCCACGAAATATAAGGTAAGCTAGGCTTGGTTTCCCAAATACGAACTTAGCAACAGAAGGCCATTCAGGTAGACTCATTTCTCCACTGGATCAGAGCAGATGAGCCTGGCAGCACCAGTAAGGAGGACTTATTTGGAGCCCCATAATAAGGGGAATATTCTCTTTTCCCACCAGGACTAAGACTCCCACCACTCATGAGAGAAACCACAGGTCTGGAGGCACTGGCCAGGGGATACCCTCCACAACAGGTGTCCAGGCCAGAAAGTATTCTCCTTCTTCGTTGGATCTGAGACTCCTGTCCCCATAAATACCTTACAGCCAGGGGCACAGCAATGGGGAGTTACCCCCACAACAAACATCCTTCCATGGTAGCCTCTGTTCTCACAATCCAGATTCTAATTCTCCCACCCCTAGGTACCAGGCTGGCCAGAATGGGGAAGCTTCTTCTAACCCCTAGAACAAGATCAGCAGGGAAAAGGGGGAACCCTAGTGACACCAGGTAGACCACTCAGACCAAAATAGTACTAACAAAGCTCTGAAAAATAAATTGTCATTGGAAAAACAGTCACAAAAATAGGCCCAGGACCTGCATACTAAACCTTAACTGGATGGCTGCCTGCTAAAATAAAGATTTATACAGGATCAGAGCCTTAATATTAACAGCAAACTTTCCAGGATACAATTGAAAATCACTCATCATATCAAGACCAGGAAAATCACACTTTAATGAGGAAAGTCAGTCAACTGCTGCCAACACGAAGATGAATCAGATATTGAAATTATCTTAACAATAATTTTAAAGCAGTCACCATGAAAATACTTCAAGAATCAATTACAAAGTCTTTTGAAACAAATGAAAATAAGAATTTTTAGTCAAGAACTAGAAGTAATAAAAAAGAACCAAATGTAAATTAGGAACTGAAAAATGCAAAAAAAGAAATAAAAAAATTCTTGCTGGCTGGGCTCAATAGTAGAGTAAAGATGACAGAGGATAAAAGCAGTGAACTTTGGAACATAACAATAGAATTCACTCAGTCTGAATAACAGAGAGATTAATAGACCCCACCCAAAAATTATTGGAGATTTAGGAACTTGTGTTTCAATAACAAAAAACCCAACATTAATTACCAAGAGTTCCAGGAGTAAGGGACTGGTGCTGAAGGGTGATAAAAGAAAAGAAAACAAACAAAAGAAATGGTGGAACACTTTCTAAATTTGGCACAAAGCATAAAACTACAGATTTAAGAAGCTGAGTAAACTCAAAATAAGATAACCCCCAATAAATCTATGCCAAAGCATATCATAATTAAACTTCCAAAAAGTACAGACAAAGGAAATATTTTGAAAACAGAAAGAAATTATGCATCACCTACAGGGTGTCCTAGTTTGCTAATGCTGCTCGAATGCAAGACACCAGAGATGGACTGGCATTATAAAAGGGGGTTTATTTGGTTACACAGTTACAGTCTTAAGACCATAAAGTGTCCAAGGTAACACATCAGCAATCGGGTACCTTCACTGGAGGATGGCCAATGGTGTCCGGAAAACCTCTGTTAGCTGGGAAGGCACATGACTTGTGACTGCTCCAGAGTTCTGGTTTCAAAATGGCTTTCTCCCAGGATGTTCCTCTCTAGGCTGCAGTTCCTCAAAAATGTCACTCTTAGTTGCTCTTGGGGTATTTGTCCTCTCTTAGCTTCTCCGGAGCAAGAATCTGCTTTCTAAGGCCATCTTCAAACTGTCTCTCATCTGCAGTTCCTGTGCTTTCTTCAAAGTGTCCCTCTTGGCTGTAGCTCCTCTTCAAAGTGTCACTCTCAGCTGCACTGAGTTCCTTCTGTGTTTGTCAGCTCATTTATATGGCTCCAGTGATTTAATTTAGACCCATCCTGGATGGGTGGGGTAACACCTGCATGGAAATTATCCAGAGTCATCACCCACAGTTGGGTGGGGCGCATCTCCATGGAAACACTCAAATAATTACAATCTAATCAACACTGATACATCTGCCCACACAAGATTACATCAAAGATAATGACATTTGGGGGGACATACATTCAAACTGGTACATAGGGGAACACAAATGACAATGAAATTCTTATCTAATCATCAATGCGTATCTTATTAAATCTTGACATCCAGAGGGCAGTGGTATGTTTTTCCAATGCTGTATGAACAAAACTGTCAGCTGTGAATTCTGTATCCTGTGAAACTATCTTTCAGATATTTTCAGATGAAAGAAAACTATAAGAAATTTTCACTTGAAATCTGATTGTTAAAGAACTGCTAAAGGAATTTCTTCAAAAAGAAAAGAAATGATAAAAGACAGGATGATGGGACATCAAGAAGGAAGAAAAAACAGAGGGAGAAGAAATATGGGCATGTGCATAGACTTTCTCATGTTTTATAAATCACATGATTTTAATCATAAGATTAAAACAAAAAATATATTGCTTTTGGGCATTCAATTCACTGATATTTTAAAATGTGGAAGGTGAATGTACCTAAATGGACACAAGATTTGCACACTTCACTTGAAGCAGTAAGATGGTGATAACAGTAAACCATGATAAGTCACATTTGAATATTGTAGTTTCTACAACAACCACTAAAAAATTTTTAAGAGAGAGGGATAGACACATAGATCAATGGAACCAAATAGAGAACCCAAAAATAGATGTACACAAAATTGCCTATTTTTTCCTTGCAATTTTATTGAGATATGGTCACATACCATACAATCACCCAAAGTGTATAATTGTTCGCAGTAACATCATATACTTGTGCAGTCATCACCACAGTCAATTCTTGAACATTTACATTACTCCAAAAAGTAATAAAAATAAGAATAAAAATAAAAGTAAAAAAGAATACCCAAGACAACCCTCCCCCCCCCATTTCCCCCTATTGTTAATTTACTTTTTGTCCCCAATTTTCTACTCATCTGCCCATACACTGGATAAAGGGAGTGTAAGACACGAGGTGTTCTATAATCACACTGTATAAGCTAAATATTACACACTCATCTTCAACTAATTATAGACTCATCTAAGACTGATTTTATATGAATGTTTTAAAACAGTATTATTGAGATGTAATTTACATACCATAAAATTCACCCTTTTAAAGTGTACAATTCAGTGGCTTTTAGCATATTCAGTGCTGCGTAACCTTCACCACAGCCATCACCACACCTAATTTTAGAACAATTGATTTTTAATGCAATTTTATTGAGACATATTTGCATAGTGTACAATCATTCAAATTGTACAATCAGTTGTTCACAGTATCATCATATACTTGTGCATTCGTCACCACAAATCAATCTTTGAACATTTTCATTACTCCAAAAAATAAAATAAAAATAAAAATAAAAAAGGACATCCAAAATATGCCATTCCCCTCCTCCCCCCATTGTTCATTTACTTTTTTGTTAATACAGTTTTACTGAGATATATTCTCATACCCTACAGTCATCCACAGTGTAGAATCAATTATTCACAGCACTATCATACATTTGTGCATTCATCACCAGAATCCATTTTTGAACCTTTTCCTTACTCCAAAATAAAAACAAAAGAACACCTAAATCTTTCCATCCCCTCCATCCCACCCTATTCTCCATTTAATTTTTGTCCCCATTTTTCCACTCATCTGTCCATACACTGGATAAAGGGAGTGCAAGCCACAAGGTTTTCACAATCACACAGTCACATTGTGCAAGCTACATAGTTAAACAATTGTCTTCAAGAATCAAAGTCAATGGGACACAGTTTGACAGCTTTTCCTCTAGCCATTCCAACACACTAAAGACTAAGAGGTGATATCAGTATAAGAATACCCTCCAGAGTGACCTCTTGACTCCATTTGAAATCTCTCAGCCACTAGAACCTTACTTTGTTTATCTCTTTTCACCCTTTTGGTCAAAAAGATCCTCTCAATCCCATAGTGCTGGGTCCAGGCTCATCCCCAGGAGTCATTTCCTGCATTGCCAGGGAGATTTACACCCCTGGGAGTCATGTCCCACGTAGGGGAGAGGGTGGTGGGTTCACCTGCCGAGTGGGGTTAGAGAGAGAGGGGGCCACATCTGAACAACAAAGAGGCTCTCTGGAGGGGACTCCTAGGCACAATTGTAAGTGGGCTTAGCCTCTCCCTTGCAGCAACTAGCCGCACAGGGGAAAGCCCCCAGATCCAGGGCTCGGCCCACTAAATTGAAAGTCCTCAATGTTTACAGGGAAATCAGCAACAATCCAGGTGGGGACATCCAACATTTCCACATTTCTCCCCAAGAACAACTGAGTTTTGAAAAAGATCCCAAAGCAATTCAATGGAAGGGGTGGATAGCTTTTTATGCTGGAGCAATTGGACATCTATAGGAACAATAACAAAAAAAGAACTGAAGAGCCTCGATCTAGACCTCAGACAAAAATAACCTTACAGAAATATTAACTCAATAGACCATGGAGTTAAATGTGAAACATAAAACGGTAAAACTTTTAGAAAAAATCAAATGGGAGAAAATCTTCAGTTCTATGGCTAGGAAAAGATTTCCTAGATTTCACATAAAAAGCATGAGTCATAAAACTGATGAACTGGACCTAATAAAAATTAAAAATTTTTGTTATGTAAAAGATTCTGTTAAGAGCATGAAAAGACAAGCTATAGACTAGAAGAAAAGATTTGGAAACTATTTATCCAATAAAAGGCTAATTTCTATAATATATTTTTAAAAACTCTCAAAAGTCAAAATTAAAAACACTTTGAAATTTGTTCTCTAACTACTTGTTAAATCATACTTTGAAATTTATCATTTTTCTGTATTTTGTTATATTTCACAATGAAAAATAGCAAAAAATGAAAAAAAAATTAAAAACAAACCTCCAATGACCAAAAGCCATTTCACTTTCACTGAATAAGAGATACAGAAGGAAAATAAGCATGTGCAAAGACATTTAATTTCATTAGTCATTAGTGAGATACCACTACACACTTACCTGTTGGTTAAAATTAAAAAAAAGTAAAAAAAATGAAATGTTGGCAACTGTGTAGAGAAACTGGCTCACTCATCCATTGTTTGTAGGAATATAAAATGGTACATTCTCAGGAAAAGTTTGATAATTTCTTATAAAACTAAATATTGAATTAACATACAGTCCGGAAATTACACTCTTGTACATTTCTCCCAGAGAGATGAAACTTCAGGTAAAATGTTCCTAGAAGCTTTATTCATAATAGAAAAAAGAAAAAAAAAACCAAAAACCTTTAAACAACCCAGATGTCCTTCAGTGGGTGAATGCTCAATCAAATTGTCCTATTTCCTGACCTTGGAATAACACTCAGCAATAATAAGAAATGGATCGTTGGTGCAATCCACAACTTGGATAACTCTCCAGGGTATTATGATGAGTAAAAAAGGTAATCCCAAAATCACAAGCTTTATTCTTCCATTTATATAACATTCTTGAAATGATGCGATTATAAAATTGGAAAACAAATTGGTGGTTGCCAGGGGTTAAGGAGGGGGTTGGCAAAGAAGGGAAGTGAACTTGGCTATAAAACAGCCACGTTAGGAATCCTTGTAAATGTTCCATACCTTGATTATATGAACACCAATATCCTGATAATGATATTGTACTGTAGTTTTGTAAGATGTTAGCAATGGGGGAAATCGAGTAAAGGGCACACATGATATCTCTGCAATATTTTTTACAACTGCATGTGAATCTACATTTATCTCAATATAAAAAGATTGTAATATAATTTGTAAAAATATCAGTGAGCCGAGAGAGTTCCTGCTTCTTCCATTCTTTGAGCATGCAGTGAAATAGAAGCATAACTATGATATATAAAATAAATCTGAGGTGAGGGATATGCTAGTGTAACAAAGAAAACTCTTTGGAGTTAATCAAGGCACTCCAGGATCATGGATTATGCATTCGAGGTGGGGTAAAGTTATGACTTGCCATTTACAGATTGAGCAATACTAGTTAAGTCCTCTAACCTCCTTAGAATTTAGTTTCTTTATAATATAAAATAAAAATAATCACACTCTTCAACTATTGGGTGAATACAAGCCAAAGTAGATCTGCACCCTGAACACCTAAATTTTCCTTGGCAATTAAGATCTTTCCTATTTCCTTATATTCCTTAGGAATAAAGAGATGTGTGTTTACTCATAAGGGAGTGATATGATATCAGGGCAGCTTGAGATACAATCTGAGGCCAATGCCCCCAAATTATTTGAGTATTTGGAGTCTTAATCTCTAAGCCACCATTATGTCTACATAAAAGCAAGTGTTCAAGTGAAAACTTTTTTTTAAAAAAAGAGTGTTTTCTCATAAATTTCCAAATATTTATTTAAATTTAGAAGGCTGGAGCTTAAGGAGATTTGGAGTATCACTTATCTTAAACTCTTCATTTTGAATGTGTGAAAACTGAAGTCCAAAGAGGTTGATGGCTTGTTGCATATCACACAGGTATGTAATGCCAGGTAGGATGAGAGTCATGCATGTCTATGTACCTGTCAGCTGACTCTGCTATCTTGTATCCGCAGCACCTGGAAAACATACCTGTCTATGTCACATGGTGGGAGAGAGGCAGCATGGAGAGATGTAGCATCAAGAGCTACAGAGCAGATTTCCCCCAGAAATGGGGCACCTCACTCTGTTCTCATTTCATTGGATAAAGCAAGTCACAGCGCCTTACCTAACCTAAGGGATGGATAATGTCAATCTCCCGTGTGTTCTACCCTCACTGGGTAATAAAATCTCATTGGAGACATGGGTGTTGTGAAAGACAAAGCATCATAGAGACAGAGTGAATCAATTCCAATTTATTTTGCATCCCATTTATCTTAATATTTAATCTGCAAAAAACAATTACATATTAGTGATTTGCTAAATTATATCCCCATGGCTGCCAGAGTGATCATCTTTCATCACCAAGCAGAATGCATCACCTTTTTTTTAAATTCAGTTTTATTGAGATATATTCACCTACCATACAATCATCCATGGTGTACAATCAGCTGTTCACAGTACCATCATATAGTTGTGCATTTATCACCCCAAACTATGTTTGAACATTTCCCTTATACCAGAAAGAATCAGAATAAGAATAAAAAATAAAAATATGAAACACCCAAATCATCCCCCCATCCCCCCCTATTTTTTATTTAGTTTTTGTCCCCTTTTATCTACTCACCCATCCATACACTGGATAAAGGGAGTGAGATCCACAAGGTTTTCACAATCACATTGTCATCCCTTGTAATCTATATTGTTATACAATCATCTTCAAGAGTCAAGGCTACTGGGTTGGAGTTTGGTAGTTTCAGGTATTTACTTCTAGCTATTCCAATACATTAAAACCTAAAAGGTGTTATCTATAGTGCGAAAGACTGTCCACCAGCGTGACCTCTCGACTCCATTTGAAATCTCTCAGCCACTGAAGCTTCATTTCATCTCATTTAGCATCCCCCTTTTCGTCAGGAGAATGTTCTCAGTCACACGATGCTGGGTCCAGATTCATCCCTGGTAGTCATATCCTGCATTGCCAGGGAGATTTGCATCCCTGGGAGTCAGGTCCCACGTAGGGAAGAGGGCAGTGATTTCACCTGCCAAGTTGGCTTAGTTAGAGAGAGAGAGAGGGCCACATCTGAGCAACAAAGAGGCCCTCAGGGGGAGACTCTTAGGCACAGTTATAAGCAGGTTTAGCCTCTCCTTAGAATGCATCACTTTTTGACAAGTAAATGTGTTTTTTTTAGTTTCTCACTGTATACAAAAGTCTAAATTCCCCATCCCAGCATTCAAAGCACACCACTGTTTTTTTTTTTTTTCCAACTTAGACTGCTGTTCTAGTAACCCATGTGCCTAGAGCAGGGCTTCTCAACCTATTTGGGGCCAAGTAAGTCTTTGTTGTGAGACCCTCTTCTGTGCATTGTAGGATGTTTGACAGCATCTCTGGCCTGAACCCACTAGATGCCAGTTAGCACTCCCTCCAATTGTAGCAACCAAAAGTGTCTCCAGGAATTGCCGAATGTCCCCTGAGGGGCAAAGTACTCCCTGCCCTCACCACTGAGGACTACAGATTGTGAATCACCCAGACTACCTCCTTTTGCTCAAGCTCTCCCCACCACCTGGAAAATCTTTTCCTTCTTGCCAATGCCCTTTGAAAACCTTCCTTCCTTCAATGTTCATCTGAAAATCTGCTTTCTCCTAGTAAATATTGAGGTCTCTCCCATTCCCTTACTTTTCTTATGAATAAATTTCAATTTGTAATGTATTTTCTAGTTTATGAGATACTTTTGCTTGCTGTATTTTGATACCCACATTCATTCTATGAGATTTGAAGGACAGGAATATAAACTTTCTTTTGCAAATAAAGAAAGCAAATCCCAGAGCGTGGAAGATACTACTCCAGGACTGCAGAAACTATAAGCAACTGGCAATGGTTTGTCACCTGGCCACAAAGCATTACCCTCAATACTAAGGTGACTTGCTACTCCATGGAATTTCTTTCTTCCTCCAGCATATTCCTCACCTCAGTCTTACTTTCATTCAAGATTTTGTTTTTTATGGATACTTATATGGCTTCCATTACATAGGGAATAGGGGCCAAATTCCTTTACTACCTCTGGATTTTATATAAAAATTTTCATATGATATTCATAAAAATTTATATTTACTGATAATTAATTTGGGGCCAGACACTGTAGGAGGCAATTTGGTTCTCACCAGCAAAAACCCTGTGATTTAACAACTATTATTAACCTTATTTTGAGATGAGGTAACTGAGTGTCCTTGATTAAGTGAATTGCCTAAAACGAATGCAGTAGATGATTGACAGGGTTTGGATTGTAGCCCAAGTAGACTAAATCCAGAGCACACGTTCTTCACTACTACCATCAAACAAATAAACAAACAAAATCTGTGCATTGCTAATTTCCATTGCATTCATCCAGGCACAACTGTAAAAGATAAAGAAGGCCCAGGTGGCACCCCCACAAATTGTCACAGCCATTCAGGATGTGGCGACTTCTGCTCAAGGCACACTGTTGGGTTCCAATGGGGGAGCCTTCTGTCCACAGGCTTATCAGTCTTTACCTCCTGGACAGCATCTTTTTCTCCTTTCTGCCAGTGATGTATGCTCTTTGACCCTGAGAAAACAAAACAAAACAAAATGAAATGAAAAAATGCTTTCTCATGAACTCATATGAGGACTTGAGTTGAAGCTGTTAGAATTCACTGGGTTAATATATATGTCATTGCATTTCCACTTCTTATTATGGGATGAGACTTGCCCTGATGGTGGAGAGTCATTTGTGATTCAGGGGTCCCCTGGCCCCTGAAAGCACATCCCAGCTTGCTCTGTGACTGTAGGAGGAGACTTATGTCCCCTAGAACTACTGTGCGTAAAAACTCCACATTCTACCCAGTAGGTGGAATTATTAATTTAACAAAATCAAGATTTCCCTCTGACATGTCTGACATAGCATGATGACAAAAATATGGTATATTTAAAATGAGAACTTTTCCTGCAAAAGTAATTTTATCAACAGTTGCTATAATTATAGATGTTTGTTGTACAAGGTTTAATTAAACTAATGCACTCGAATTATCAATACAACTCCGAACTACAACTTTCTTACAGCACTTTGATTTTAAGCTAGAATTATCAGATTATTTACTACTTTTTTATTACTTCCCGTCTCAGTGCCTCAGTTTCCTTCTGTCCTTGAAAGGAATTCTTGTCCATTCTTTAGACTGCAGTAAGAATCAATTGAGTCAAAGAAGAGCCTGTACTTTCACTTCTAAAAATGTCCCGTCTGCACTGATAGAACCAGGAGAGCAAAGTCAGTCTCTTCCCAGAGTGAATTAGTCCCTGACCCCGGTGCCCCATCCCTTCCTGCAGAGAAGCTTTCCAGCAGGGCTGCACGATCCACCCCCCTTTCCTTAGACTTTAAAGTAGTGTCTTAACCGCTTCCCAGAGGAACTCTCTGTGGGGTGGAGAGATCAGAGCCTCGCTCTCCAGCGACCTGAACACCCTCTCTTCTGCATTCCCAAGGGCTGCCCCGGCCTTGCACACAGGGCCCACAGAACATCTAGCTCTTTCCAGTCGAGTGTGCTGGTCGTTGCCAGCACGCAGGTGGCAGTAGAGGACTAAGCTGAAGCCTGCAGCCTTCGATGTTGCATTTTCACAAGGCTGGGGCGGCAGCTTGGGCTGCCTGAAGGCCGCTGCAGCGAAGGGGGTCCGCGGGCCCCCTGCTCTTGTTGGCTGAGCCACCTGAGCTAAGGATGTGGCAAGTATGCCCGTGCCAACTCAGTCTGGATTAGTTCTTGTTCCAGTGAAGTCGGATGCAACCTGACAGGCAGACCCCACTCTGCCTCTGTTGCTTCAACAAGTATATGTTTTCTTTAATATATATTCTCTGTGCCTTGACTTTGGCATATAAATAATGTTTAAATTCTGCCGCATGCACCTATCTCTGTAAGTTGCCTTGTTCTTTTTCAATGACCTGCCTGATCAAGAGGAAAGAAGGGAGGAAGGGAAGGAGAAAAGTAGGGATAGAGAAAAAAGGAGGAGAAAGGGAGGGGGGAATCTATCCATCCACTCATGCACTTATTCACAAACATTTATTAAGTAAAGGATACCCCTTAAAGGGACAGTTTCATAAAATACTAAGTTGAGAGTAAAGTTAAATAAATCTTGGTAGTAGCCTACTTTGGACAAAATAAAGGTCAGACGACCTGTCAAAGAACGGGGGTAAACATCCATTCAGGATTTTCCACAAATGTTACTTCCCTCGAGCCTGCAAGGCTAAGTACCTCTCCATGCTTCTTATCCCCCTGCATGGCTGTGTGCCTGGTCTTGTAATATCCTCTGGAACAATGCAATTTGCAAACAGTTCACCCCAAAAAGTCAGTTCTAAAGTCATATCTTTTGGGAAAGTTTTGCCTTTGTCTTCATTATATTCCTTCAAATGCAATTAAGCATTGTATGGCTGTAATAGAGTGAAATTCTGGTTCTAAGTCAATACTCCAGTGCATAGGGTCATACATTCACAGCCTTGTCCTAGGGGTGGCTTGTATCTCCCAGTCCCTCTGCTTTACTAGGCCGGTTGTCTTGCTTTATGCAATAGGATGTTAGCAAGACTTGACTCAAGCAGAGGCTTGAAATGTGCTTGTGTGGCTGGGTTGTACCTTTTATGCTTCTGTCATCATCATAAGGAGACAACCTGACCTGCAGTCTGGAAACAAGCTTGGGTGAGCCCAGCCAAGATCAGCTAAACTCCAACTAACCCCATACACTAAGGAGAGAGAAAAGAAATATTTGTTGTGGTAATTCTTTGAAGTTGTTTTCTTAAGCAGCATTATTGTAGCAACACCTAACACCTTTATTGATTGAGAACTCAGTGTCGATACCTTATTTACCTATATCTTAAAAGTCCATTGATTAAATCAAGACATTGGATTAAGGGAAATAATTACGCATGTACTGGGATGCATATAAAAGTGGCCGGCTACACCTTCCAGAATCTTAATAATCAGCTAGGACAGGTAAGACATACACATATGTAGCTAAAATACAAAGAAGAACATTATGTGTCATGAGACTGCTCCCAGTAAAATTTTATAATAGAACTGAAACATTGCTTCCTATTTATGGAAAGAAACAGGAAGTTTTCATGGCTTTATGAAAATCATCTGGAGTATAGTTTTGAAGGATAGACAATATCAACAATCATAAATGATGGGAATGCAGTAAAAGAATGGGGCATTCTGGCAAAATGGAAGGGTTTTAAAAGGCAGATTCCTAAAAATATTCAAAGATAGAAATCAAAAGAATTCCACATATGCTAGAGTTTGAAATAATTGGAAGGTAGTGTCAAGGAATAACAATGGAAATATTGACTGACAAACAAAATCTTTGATATCAAACTAAAAACTCTTGATTTCTTTGATTAGACAATAAAGACTCACTTCAGGTTTTGAGAAGGTGAGTAATCTAATTTGTTAAGTAATAAAAGAGTATTTGCAGAACACATTGCATTAGGTTAAGATTCAGTGTGGAAAGAAGAATGGAAATATAAGTTCAAAATAATAAAGAAAATATACAAAATTTCTAACTGTTAAAGAAGAACTTATTCATGTAAATTTTAAATGGTTGATTATGGAGAACAAATCATTATGGTATTTAGAGTCTAATGGATACATTTTTAAAAGTAATATAGCAGTTTTGTTTTCAAATGTCAATTTTTACAGTGTGCTGGATGTTATATTCTTGAATCTATTTAAATGCAAAGAGTTGAAATATTTTAGGTGTGAACTTTAAATGTGTAAGGTAGTACAGCATTTATTAAAATTTCAGGGTGTAGTAGAACAAAGATTTTTGAAGACCACTGTTTTTACCCTTCCAAGGTATTAGTCAGGGTTCAACAGAGAAACAGAACCAACAAGATAATATACATATATGTGTAAGTATATATATATATATATATACATATATATATATATATATATATGTATATATGTATATATATATATATATATGTATATATATATGAATATTAAGAGATTTATTGTAAGAATTGGCTGCCATGACCATGGAATTGGCAAGTTTGAGTTCTGTAGGGCAGTCTATAAGTTGAAACTCGAGGAAGATGTTGAATTCCCCAGGAAAAGTTGGCTGGCTGAAGCACCTATAGACATCCTTCTTTTTGACTGCTGAAATCCTTAGTTCTCACTTCAGGACCCTCAAATGATTGGATGAGGAAAATCCTCTCATTGCTATGGGCAATCTCCACTATTGATTGTAGACGCAATGGGACATAGATGCAATCAACTGATTATAGATGCAAATCCATCTATGAAATACTCTCACAATAACAATCAGGTCAGCACTTGCTTGACCAAACTACTGGACACCATAACCCACCCTAATTGATACATTAAAATAACCATCACATAAGGGAACAGTTACTTCCAATGAAGAGGGAGCCTGCCCTTAACTTACCATATCCATTATATTGAAATAAATGGAGAAGTAGGCATAGCATAGTCCTATCCAACATTATGTGAAATCCCATCATTTCCTCAGCTGTTGACTTCCAAGGAAGAATGAATCCTCTTTTGTGTCCTTAACCCATACTCTCAGGTGTTCTCTTCCTTGGAAACTGAATCCTTGGAAGCTTGAGGAGGATGGAGTCGCTGAGATTTGTCAGGGTACAAATTCACAATGTGAAATTGATATTTCCCTTGGCTTGCAAATTTTGGAAATCACTCTTCCCCTTGGAGATTTACAATGCACACTAGCATTTTTAATATTGCAGGAATTCCGATGGCTAATTAAAAAAAAAAAGTATCTGACTTTTAAAAATTCTGTGTTTACTTAATTTATTTAATCATGAATGAACCCCACAACTTCTTTTTTTCAAATGATGGTTATTAATATCCCATGGAGGTGGTTTTCTGTGGGATAGAATTCAGGGAAACATCTTAGAGGTATATGGGATCAACAATTACTTAATCTGGCTATTTAAAATGGATGAAGATTACTTTGGGGATGGGGGAGATCATTCTAACCCTTATCATGTTGTAATGGAAATATTGGCTGATAGCATCCTAGAATTTTGAATGCCTAATTAAGGATGGGCTTTATTAAGTAGACCATGAAAAGTAGAGAAGCCAAATGATCCAAAGACTAGTGTTAACACTAATTGATGAATAAAGGCAATGCACAAGAATCAAAACCCAGTCGGGGAGGCAACAAGGAACTTACCATAATAAACTGGTTGAGAGATAGTGAGTTGGGACAAAACAGGTTTGGAGAGGAGCACAGAGAAAGTAGGGATGCCATTTGGGTCACTAATATTTTCAAATGTGTTATTATTTTTTTCCAGCTAGCTGGCAATATGTTTAAGAGATGAGGTGATTCCATTCTCTATTGCGCAAGTGGTTGGTTAACTAAAATATTTTCTGGTTAATATGTCTGAAATATAATTTGATAGCAATTTTTCTAATGAAGGAATATGAATCATATGCATGTGACTTCATATTAAATATTGCATCTCCAACTTTTAAAAAATATTCACTTTAAACATAGACCTACAGAAATATATATAGGGGAAAATTAACAACAGAAAGTGGTAGACCAAGATAAAGAAATCAAGAACACAGAAAATCCAAGGTAAGGAAGAATACTGAAAGTCTTATTAGTACTCTTAGAAAAATTCAAGAGGATACTACACATATAAAATTAAAAATAAATAGTCCACTATAAAAGAGCAATAATCAGAGAAAGAGTCTTGAAAACTAAAACATGAGTACTTACATTAAACAATTGCTAATTAATCATTCATAAACAAACTCCCATCTTCTTTGAGATTTTGTTCTACTGGTTGCCAGATCTGTCTGCATCCCCCAAGCTCCACTTTTCTCCACTCCCACACTCCCACTTTCACCCTTACTTAATGAAGTCTTGGTCCAACATCAAGCAGCAAGATCAGATTTCCATTCTAATTTAAAAAATTATATTTTGCTATTTGTTTCCTGCCTACAAAATTTTCTTAAAGATGATTTATATAACTCAGCAAATACAAAAGCTCTCTCTCTGTCTCTCTTTCTGTGGCATTTAGTGCTATTCATACCTCATTCTTGATATTCTTACAGTCCCATGTTTGTAAGGGAGCCCTCTCTTAAGCTTTTGTCTACTTTCATTAACTCTCATTCTCTATCTCCTTCAATAATTTAACCTTATTCTTCCCTTTTGCGAAACATGAACATTCTCCAAGTTTATGCCTGGCATTCTCTCCCTTATTTATGTCTTTACTCTTTTGTTCTCTTCTGCAGTCAGGGTATATCAATTCCCCAGCTTTATGTCATAATTTAATCCTCAGGTGCCTTGACTGCTTCTAGAAATAAAACGCCAATCTGGCCCATTACATTGATGACATTATGTTCACTGGAACTAGTGGGCAAGAAATAGCAACTACTTAGACTTATGGGTAACATATTTGTATGTCAGAAGGCAGGAAATAAATTCAACAAAAATTCAAAGGCCTTCCCTCTCAGTGAAATTTCTATATATGAGACATGTTGAGATATTCCTGCTAAGATGTAGGATAAGTTGTTGCATCTGGCCTCTCCTACAATCAAAAATATAGGGGGGGCACAATACCTCTCTGGGTTTTGGAGGCAAAATATTCCTCATTTCGGTGTGCTACTCTGACACATTTACTGCGTGATCTGAAAAGTTGCTAGTTTTGAGTAGGGTTCAGAAAAACAGAAGACTTTAAAATAGGTTCAAGCTGTCGTGCAAGCTGCTCTGCCACTTGGGCCATGTGATCCAGCTTATCCAATGGAGCTGGAAGTGTCAGTGCAGATAAAGATGCTGTTCCGAGCCTTTGGCAGGAACCTACAGGTGAAGCATTGAGCAGAAACTTGGGATTTTGGAGCAAAGCCTCCTTTGGGGAGAAACAACTCTTCTTTTGAGAAATAACTTTTGGCTTAGTATTGGGCCTTATTAAAGACTGAATGCTTAAACATGGACCACACCATCATGAAATGGAAGTGGCATAGACAAGACAGGGCGTTATCAGGGCCTGAAGACACAAGCAGTTTACACAAGGAAGTGGCCCAAATGCCCATGGCCCCCCACTTCTGCCACATTACCTTCTCTTTTCCAGCCCGTAGCCATGGCCTCTTGGGGAGTTCTCTACAATCAGTTGACTGAGGAAGCAAAATCTTGAGCTTGGTTTGTAGAAAGGCCTGGTTTACAGACTGCTTTTCTCAATATGCAGGTACCACCCAAAAGTGGACAGTAGCTTTTTAGGACATCTCTGAATGACAGTGGTGAACGGAAATTCTCCTATCTGGCAAAACTTTGAGCAGCACACCTCATGGTTCATTTTACCTCAAAGGGGAAAAGGGCAGAGGTACAAGTCTGTACCAATTCCTTGTTTGTGGTCAATAGTTTGGACAGTTAGAGGCTTAGAAAAATCATAATTAGGAAATTAGTGAGAAGAGGGTTTGGGAAGACATATGTGAATATAATGCTTAAAACGGGCAAAAATATGAAGAAATTTGCATTCCACATGAATGCTCACCAAAAGTTGGCCTCAACTGAAGGAGCTATTAATAATCAAATTAATAGAATTACCGATTCTATGGATATCAGACAGCCTCTTTCCCTCTTTCCCCCATCATAGTCCAATGGGCTCATGAACAAAGTGGCCACAGTGGCAGGGAGAGCAGTTACACATGAGCTTAGAAAAACTGGTTTTTCACACATCATTGTTGACTACATCCATTTCAGAGACCAATATTGAACTCCCAATATAGTACCTTGTCTGGGTTTATCAGCCAGCTACCTGGCAGTAGGTTGATTTCAATAGACCATTTCCATCATTAGAAGGGCCAGCATTTTGTTCTTACTGGAATAATATGAACTCAAAATAGGGACTTGTATTCCATGCATACAATGCTTTTGCCAAAACTGCTATCTGTGGACTTATAGAATGCTTTATCTACCATCATGATATTCCACATAGCATTGCTTTTGAACCAGCAAGTCACTTCACAGCAAATGAAGTGTGGCAATGGGCCCATGCTTGGTGGAATTCACTGATCCTACAGTGTTCCCTGTTGTCCTGAAGCAGCTGGATTGACAGAACAGTGGAATGGCTTTGTGAAGACTCTGTTACAATGCCAGCTAGGTGGCAAAACTTGCAGGACTGGAGAGATGCTCAGGAGGTTGTATATGATCAATATCTGCATTCAATGTATGATGCTCCTTCTTCCGTAACCAGAATTCACAAGTCCAGGAATCAAATGGTGTGTCCACTCCCTATTACCTCTAGTGAGCTACTAGTAAAATTTTTGCTTCTCTTCCCCATGACATTATCTTCTACTGTTCTAGAGCTCTAGTTTCCAAAAGGATCAATAGTTAACTTCATATCACAGTACTTAAGTTACAGGACATCAAAGGACAAGGCATAATTTTACTGTAGGACTGAATTCTCTTCTGGAGGAAGGTTTAGTACATTTTATGTTCTAGGCAGCATAGTTGTATCATGTTAGGTGGAAGTTTGAATTTCTAATTATCTTTATGTAGATATTAAGTATGGTGTAACGATTTGTGATTGGGTGCCAAGTTGATAGGGTTAGACTAAAATAGTCCTTAGATATATCAACTTGGTTGGGCTGCAGTCTTCAGTTAGGCAATCAGTCACCAATACAGGTGTTCTGTGAAGCTAGTCTGTAGCTGTGATTAACATTATAATCACCTGACTTTTAAGTAAGGGAGATTAACCCAGATAATCACGGTGGCAGAGTGGAGCCTTCTTGTCTAAGAATATGATTTTCCTGTGGATTGCGTCTTCAGCTTGTGCCTAAGACTTCCAGCCTGCCTTCCTGCCAGCCTGCTTCATGGATTCAGATTTGCCTAGCCAGACCTCTCGATTGTGTAAGCCAATGCCTTTCAAGAAATCTCTTATTCCCACTGGTTCTACTTATCTGGTCAAATCCTGACTGATTAAGATACATTAGAAGATAGATAGATAGATAGATAGATAGATAGATAGATAGATAGATAGATAGATAGATAGGCCAATAGATAGACAGTATAGACAGAAAAATAGAATAATATTCCAAGCACCAAGCACCTATACCCAAGGTGCAATGGTGAAAGAATAAATAGGTGAGAGAGGACACTTACTTTAAAATATTAAGCTTGGATCTATTCTAGAAAGAGAATAAAATTTTGACCAATTTTCTTTTGTATTCAGTTAATGTCAGTTTAATTCCACTATTTAATTTAAGGCTCTATGCTATGTTGGTCATTTGGAAGAGGAGAAGTGGTACATTCATCCATCTAAGTTTATTTCCACACACTCTGTTTCTAACTATACTGTATATAAACATACATAAAAGTAGAGAAGGAAATATACCATATTTGCATGCCACATTAATAATTTTGTTACATTTTCTTCTAAATGTTTACACTATAACTGCAACATTTCAAATCTCCCTGTGACTTTCTCCAATCATATTTTTCCTCCCCAGGCAGAATGAAACTACCACCACAAACAAAGTGTGTATCTTTCACTTTCGTGTTTTAATTTAAATCAGAATAATGCACTCTTGTTTTTAAAATTTTAATAGGTATTATTATATTGAAATTTCCTTTTTTGTATATTCTGTGTTATTTAAATCTATTTATATTAATATCTGAGATCAAGTTCATGCCTTAAATCCCACATTATTCCACTATAAAAAAATTGTTATGGTGTCTTTACAACCTGTGGTGTGAGTATTAGGAATATTCATTGCTCTTGGGCTGTTACTATCCTCAAGCCTTCTTAGTGGACAAAGTCAGGGAAAATGGGTACATATTAATATACATATGCATACCTATGCATTCATATACAATGAACACATTTACATCTATATTTCAAAACCTGTTATTTCATGGTATATTGAAACCATGTGACCACAGAGGAATCTCAAATTCCAATCCAATGCCACAGAATTCATTCTAGTTTTTTTCTCCCTCTATATTTTTAACTCCCTTCCCCAAACTGAGAAACATGAATCGCCTTATCCTTAATGCATTTACTTACTATGCAGTCCCCTTGTATGTCAAGATGCTGCCGCCTCCTCTTTCTGGGGATACACACTTCCAATTCTCCTTGGGCTCTGACACCCCTTACAGGAAGGCCACCCACATACAAATGGCCTCTTGGATCCACTTGGAATTGAACACACTCCCTTGGGTCTCCCATGCCCGAGGCTAGCTCTCAGGCCCCCACCCTGGAATCATTCCTCTCCCTCAATCACAGAAACCCTGTTCTGGGCCATCAAGCTCCACTCCCTGTCACTTTTCTCAAGTTGGCAAATCTCTGTTGCTTGGCTGGACTTAATGGCTTTCAGACCAACTTGTTCAGGAGCAAAAGAATGGGGAAGGAAAAAAAGGGAATGCAAAAAGAGGTGGAAGAGGAAGACAGAAACTCATCTAACTTCTTAAGACAGAAGCTTATAACAGAGTAATTGTGCATTTCTCCCTCAGCTCCTTTGTAAATTCTTTCCACCAATATTGATTAATATGTTCTATTTTCATTATCATTCAGTTAAAATATTTTCTAATTTTCTTTGAAATTTCTCCCTTGAGTATTTGGATATTAAAAAATGTTTAATTTCTAAACAATTGATTTATAAATATTTGGGGTTGTCTGTATAAATTATTTTTATCTTTGGCCACTTTTGTTCCACTATGAATTCCACATACTCTTGTAATGCTTCTGTCTTTTGAAATTTGCTGAAATTCATGCTATGGCCAAGCATATGATCTATCTTAATAAAAGGTTCATGTGCCCTTGAACACAATGTTTATTATGCAGTTGTTCAGTGTAATGTTCTGTAAATGTCAATTAGGTAACACTGGATGAGAGTGTTATTCATATCTTTTCACTTCCTTTTTTTAAAAAATTCTCTAAGTATGGAGAGATGTGGGGTGTTAAAGTTCCCAATGACATTTGTGGTGGATTAGCTTAATTCTTTCACTGATTTGTCAGGTTTCTTCTTCATGCATTTTGAACCTCGTTATTAGTACAGATATTTAAGATTTTTGATTTGACACTTTTATCATAATGTCATGCTCATACTTATCTTTTATGATGTCCCTTGTCTTAGAAAATATTTTGTGTGACTTAATATAGTCATGTCAGCTGTCAGATGCTTAGTGTTTGCATGGTATATAATTTTCCATTCTTTTATTTTCAACCTATTTAAAGATTAGAGACATATTTGGCTCCTTTGTTTCAGTCTTATGATATTTGTTTTTAATTAGTTTTTATTTCCATTAGATTTAATGTAATTATTGATATGGTTTAAATCTACCATTTTGCTGTTTGTTTTGTTATTCCATCTATTTTTCTTGTTTTTCTTATTGTTATTGTTCCTCAGTATTTCCTTTCCTTCCTTCTTTTGGTTATTTGAATATTTTAATATTCCATTTTATTTAGTAGTCCATCTTATTTCCTATATCTCTTTGTAGTACAATTATCTTTTTAGAAAGTGGTTGCTCAGGGATTACAATAAACATCCTTAATTACAATATGCATCCTTAATTAATTACAGTCTACTTAAAATTAATACTGTTCCCCTGTATTAGTTATTTATTTCTGCATAACAAATTACTCCAAAACTTCACAGCTTTAAATATTACACATTTGTTGTCTCAGTTTCTGTGGTTAAAGATCTGGGCATAGCTGGTTTAGTTTCTCTGCTTCAGGGTTTCACACAAATATGTAATCAGATTGTCATTCTCCCTCTCAAAACTTGAATAAGGGAAGATATGCTCTAAGCTCACTCACATGGGTGAGGGCCGGGTTAAGTTCATCAATGGCTGTTGGAGTTATGCCTCAATTCTTCATCTACTCCTGGCCAGAAGCCTCCCTCAAATTCCCTTAGCTCCTGGCAGGTGAACTTATCCTACTTGGTACCTTGTTTCAAAAAATTGAGTATGCCAAGAAGAGGAAAGGAAGATTAGATGGATAGAGAGATACATAAGCAGATAGATAATGATGGATATCACCATCTTCTACAACCTAACATTGGGAATTACATCCCAACACTTTCGCCGTATTATATTCAATAGAAGCAAATCGCAAAGTCAGACCACACTCACTGGAAGAGATTTCACAATTGTACAAATACTGCAAGATCAGGATCGCTGAGAGGCATTTTAGAAGCTGCCTATGACAACCTTAATTTTAAGATATAAGGATTTTATAGGAGAATGATTTTCTTTATTATCCCTCCAAACTCTATGCTTTGGTCATCATATATTTTAACTCTAATTCCAGGATAAATTCTTAATGCAAATAAAAATAGAGTATTTTATATTTGCACATATGTTTACTCCTTCTGGTGAACTTTATTCTTTCCTGCAGATTCCAGTGACATCTGGTAACATTTCAGTGCAACTAGAAGAGGTTTCTTTAGCATTGCTTCTTTAGGTTTGTTGTTGACAAATCCTCTCTGTTTTGGTTTCTCCAATTATGATTTTATTTATGAAGAATATTTTCATGACTAATAGAATTCTGTGTTGAGGTGTTTTTTTTTCCTTTTAACAATTTAAAGAACAATGTCATTATATTACTGTTGTTTCTGTTTTCAGAGAAGTCAGTTGTCATATCTAACATTGTTCCCTTATATGTAATATGTCATATTTTATTACTACTTTCACATTTCTCTTTGTTTTTTTATTTATAGCCATTTGATTATGATAAACCTAGCCATGATTTCCTTTGTATTTATCTCACTTAAGGTTCAATAAACTTCTTATAACTGTTGGTTGACACTTTTCATCATATTTGAATATTGTTTTATATTGTTTTCCTGAACCATTCTCTCTCCCCTTTAAAATTCCATGTATGTTAGACCATTTGATTTTGTCCCAATGATTACTGAAATTGTCCATATTTCTCTCAATTTTTATGTCTTTTTTTTTATACTGGATCATTTCTATTACTCTACCTTCATGTTCACTGACCCTTTCTTCAGCATGCTCTAATATGCTGCTACTCACACACTAGATTTTATATTTAAAATATTATATGTTCCAGTGATATCATTTCCATTTTATTCCCTTTTATAGTTTCCATTTCTCTGATGGTATTACATTTCTCTGACTATTTCTTCAGAGATATAACTGTCAGGTTGTGTTATATTCCTTGTTAGGGCTGTCAAATTCAGTTTTGTCCTTAATCTTAGAGCATAATGTTTCCTCTAAGCCATGGTCTTTACTCTTATAGTGTGGTCTTTCTGGGTTACCCATTGAATGCCAGATATGTCTTATAATGCTTCTCCACCTTGGCTAGGTTGGAACCCAGACATCTCTGAGTAATGCAGGTCTTTGGGGTCTCCATTTACTGATCAACCCCACACCAGCTAGACTCTGCCTGGATTAGTGGATCCTAACATTGGACATTGCACTGGACAAGTGGGGAACTAAGAGATGACTTGAGGCCCCTCCTTTTTGCAGCTGCCCCCTCTTCAGTACCCTGCTCCTCAACCATCAGAAAATCTGTCAACATTATTCATCATATTAACAAACAAAAGTTCATATGAAAACTGCAGAAAAAAAATTCTAACAGATACATTTATTCTTAGAACAAAAAAAGAACAGGAAGGGGCCTCCTTAAATTGACAAAATGATCATTCTAAAATTATATATGAAACATCCTACTTATGGAGAAATGTTAGATTTCTTACCTTTAAGCCTAGGAATAATACATGGAATGTCTGCTATCATCTCTACTATTTAACATAATCAGATGTACTTAAAATATATAAAAGAAAAATGTAACATCGGTAAGAATTGGAGGGAAGAGATGAAGTTGTATCTTTTTTCTATTGGCACAGAAAATCCAAGGTAATTGATAAATTATTTGAACTTATGAGGGATTTCAGCAAGTTTGTTGGGTAAAACATCACCTTAATAAGTAAATTGTATGTCTACATACCAAATGAGGAAGAAAATATAACAAAAATAAACTTGCATTCAAAGTAGAAACAAAAATATAGAGAGAAGTTAAACCAAGAATGCATAAAATCTCTGCAGGGAATGATGTGCTCTGCTGTCATGATTTCCCCTTCAAAAACTCTGGTTTTCTTTCTCTTATTTGGTGGAAATACTGGTTACTGACAGCTCATACCTGAGTCCCTCCCTAGGAAACTTCAGTCAAAGGGAGCTGATTCGCAAAAGATTTAAAGCTCATTCTCACAACCAGAAGGAACCCACTTACTGAAGTAAAGGCCAGGTTCCTGGGCAAAGCACCTAGCAACAACTGAGCAAGTGTATTAGGTAATGATGCTCCAGCCATTGCCTGAATGGAGCTAGGGCCATTTATTTTGGGTAACTGTGGTGGTTTGAAGCTGTTATGTACCCCAGAAAATCATGTTCATAAGCTTAACCCATTCCTCTGGGTGTGAACCTATTATAAGTAGGACATTTTGATGAAGCTACTTCAGTTAAAGTGTCACCCACCTCAGTCAGGATGGGTCTTAATCCTATTATTGGAGTATTTTTAAAGCAGAATGAAATTCAGATAAAGAGAGAAAAAGCCACTGAGACAAGAAGCTAAAATCAATGAAACCTGGTGGAGAAGGGAGAGACAAACAGATGCCACTATGTTCCTTGCTATGCAGCAGAGGAGCCAGGGATCTTCTTATACCTACTACTATTTCTTGCAAATATTGGGAAGTTGAATAATGCCAACAACTTTTGCTGTGGGTGTAGGTACCTAGGACTCATCATCCAGTGGTTTTAAGAGTTTAGTTTGTTGTAGCCATTATGGAGATCATTCAAGTACTCTCAAGTCATGCTCTGACTGGGAATTCATACTCCTGGATAAATATACCTCAAAGACAGTCTACCTCAGTTCTATTAAGAAACAGGTAAGAAGATGTTCATAGTATGATTATTTGTGATGTTAGGGTATTGGAGTCATTCTGGGTGTACACAATGAGAGTAGAATATTATGCAGCGAATGTATGAGATGGATTTGACATACACATAGAAACACGGAAAGGCCTTACAATCACACTGCTTAGTGAATATAGATAAAATATAATATCATTTCAACACGTCTTTATAAAATTCATTGACATATTCCAGTTGCGCCCAACACTGAGTGTTCTGCTTCTAGTGAAAAAGAGCAGGAAAGCTCATGAAAATGTATCAAACAGCATTGGAAGGATTTGAGAACAACCAGCATAGGCAAGACTTTGGTGCACACCTACTATAATGGTTACTAGTTTTTTAAAAAATGAAAAATAACCAGTGATAGAGAGGATGTGGAGAAATAGGAACACTTTTATTTTTTATGAAATGTAACTGTTTTTTCTTGGTGGGAATGTAAAACAAAGGCAGTTGATGTGGAAAACAGTTTGGTGATTTCTCAGAAAATTAATTATGTAATTACCATACGAGCCAGTGATCCACTTCTAAGTATCTACCCAAAAGAGCTGAGAGCAGTGACTCCAAGAAATATTTGCACACCATAGTTTCTAGTGGCATTATGTACAATATGGAAGCAATGCAAGTGCCCATCAACAGATGAATGAATAAAAAAATGTGGTATATACATACATAGATTATTATTCAGCTGTAAAAAATAATGAAGTTCTTATATATGCAACAACATGGATGATCCTTGACAACATCATGTTGAGTTCAATAAGCCAGACACAAAAGGACAAATATTGTTTGACTCATAATTATGAAATCATTAGAATAAGCAACCTCCTAGGGTCAGAAATTATGCTATAGGTTACCAGCAGATGAGGTGGGAGTAGGGAATGGGAAGTAATGAATAATAACATTAATAAATTATTATTATTAATGAATAATTAATTTGTACTTAATAATTAGCAATTAATTGATAATTAATGGGGAGTTTTTGTATGGGGTGATGGAAAAGTTTTGGTAATGGATGGTGGTGATGGTAGCTGTTCCAGTTTGCTAAAGCTGCCAGATGCAAAATACCAGAAATGGATTGGCTTTTACAATGAGGGCTTGTTAGTTCACAAATTTACAGTTCTAAGGCCATGAAAGTATCCCAGTTAAGGCATCAATAGGACAATAACTTCTCTGAGGAAAGGCCAATGGCATCTGGGGTTCCTCTGTCCCATGGGAAGGCACATGGCCAGAGTCTGATGGGCCTCTCCTGTGGTTAGAGTCTGGTTTTTGTTTCTTTCTCCAAAATGCTTCTTGGCTTCTATCTTAGCATCTTTCTCTCAGCTCCTGTGCATTCTTGCTTGTTTCTCCCAGGACGTTTCTCTTTAAGCGCCTGGGGGCGGGGGTGGGGGGTTCCTCTCTTAGCTTCTCCGGGACAAAATCTGGATTTCATCTCTTAGCTTCTTTCTTGGTTCTGGTTTTAATGGCTGTCTCCAAAATATATCGGGGTGTTTTCTCTCTAAGAGTCTCTGAGCTCTCTCCAGAATGTCTCTGCCTTTTATCCTCTCATAGAAGATGCCAGTAAACTAATTAAGACCTACATTGAATGGGTGGGGTCACATTTCCACAGAAATAATCTAATCAAAAGGTCCAACCCACAACAGGTCTTCCCCCACAAGAGTGGATTAAAAGAACATGGTCTTTTATGGGGTACATAACAGATTCAAACCAGCACAGTAACACAGCATTGGGAATGTAATTAACACCACTAAATTATGTTATAATGTAGATAAAGGGGGGAATTTTAAGATGTATATGTTACTAGAATAAACATCTTCAAAAAAGCCATAAAGTTTACAACAAAAACAGTGACTTCTCATATGAACTGTGGACTATAGTTAATAGTATAATTATAATAACATTGTTTTATCAATTGTAATGAAGTTACTACACTAATGCAAAGTGCTAGTAATAAGGGAAACTGCATTATGTGGACAGTATATGGGAATTCTGTACTTTTTTGCACTATTTTTCTGTAAATGTAAAACTTCTCTGATAAATAAAGAAAAAATATGATACCAATAAAATATGTGAGTCCTTTATGCAGACAACCAGAGGACATTACTGAGAAAGATTTATGAATCACATAACAAATGAAAAGCTATATTATATTTACATATTGGAATTCTAAATATTAAGATTTAAATTTTCCCCACATCTATCTATGCTTTCAAACACAGTCCTTATCGAGGTTCCAGATTTTTTCAGCAATGAAAAAACTGATTCTAAAATTCATATGAAAATGTAAAGACTGAAGATCAGCAATGCAATGTTTCAGAAGGAAAAAAGTGGTGACCTTACATTACTGGATATCAACAATCATAAATTTATACTAAAAAATCATAGTATGGATAAAAGAATGGATGAAAAGAATAAAATGAAAACAAAACTACTTTATACATATAAAGTTATCTGCTATACAACAAACATTACCATGCCATGAGGAAAATGTAGTCTTCTAAAAAAATTGTTCCAGGTCAATTGGATAAATATATGTAAAAAACAATAAAAACAAGAATCTTGATACCTACCTCACACTATACACAAACTCAATCCGAGACTGATCATGTGTCCAAATATGAAAGATTAAAAAGAAAAATTTGGAAGAAAGAAGCAACATTAGGAAAGCTTCTCCATGACAAGGGGTATAGTAAAACATTCCTTTATCAGGTCACAAATAACTCTAAAATAAGACATATAAATTGCAGAATATTAAAATTACAACCTGTTCATCAAAAGACACCATGAAGTGACTTAAAAGGAAGCTGTAGACTAGAAAAATATATTTCAAGACATAAATCCAACAAAGGACTATATATATTTTAAGATGTATGTTGTAAATGAAAAAGCTTTCAAATGTATCAGAAAAATGCCAGCTATACTTTTTGTAATGGGCAAATGACTTGAGCATACCCTTCACAAAAGTCAATATTCAAGTAGATAGCAAGAATGTGATAATTTTTCACAACTTCTAAAATGGATTCATGGATTAACCTAAAACAAACTAACAAACAAACAAAAAAACCCAACCTTGGTAATGTCACAGTTTGATAAGAATGACCAACTACAAACCTTATATACAATAGATACAGCCTCTATATAACATATTTTATATAGGACACATTTCAGAAATATATTTTGAAATTAAATATTTACTAAACTTATGACCTTATGAGAATTCCACTGTTAGGAATATGTCAAAATAAACTCACGCACGTGTCCACCAAAGACCTGAACAAAAATGTGTATAGTCCCTTTACTCATAATTTCAAGAAATTGCAAACAACACAAAGGCCAACAAAATTTGGCATAATTTTAGAATGAAATACTGAAAGCTATGAAAAATGAGAGCTAAGCTACACATAATAGCATAGATGAATCTCCGAGACATAATGATAAATGTGTGATAAATAAACCAGACACAAAATGGTACTTGTGGTATGATTACTTTACATGAAGTTCAAAAACAGGCAAACTTTTTCAATGGTGATACAAATAAGAATAGTCACCTTTGTGGATGAATTATTGACTTTGAGGGGGTCTTCTTAGGTGCTAGAAATAGTCTAGATCTTACTCTACCTGGAGTTTGCATTATTTATAAATATGTAAAATTAATTGAGTTGCACATTTTTTGCATTTTACGGGAGGTGCTATACATCAATAAACATAGAACAATGACACATTTATGTACAAACATACACAAAATTAAACACATTAGAATTGTTGTGGGGGTGGGAGGAAAAGAATGTGAAATAAGGAAATACAAAGGAACGAATAGATAACACAGGGAAAGGGAAAATTTAAAGCAATAAACTAAAATTGGATTATATAGAGTTCAAATGATTTTATAACTTCTTTTTTTATTAAAAATGTATGGGTAGCATACTGCATTTTGTTAAGCATTTTTCTACAACATTATTTTTGTGACTTTAAAATATTTTATTTTATGTTTGCCCAAATGATTTACCCACATCGGTTAATCCCTGATGTGAGGAAGATTTGATGTACTTTTCCAGATAAATTTGAATAGAGAGGGTACTCTCAGAGTTAGAAAAGACTTGTTACGTGCCTGTCACTAAGTTTTTTTGTTTTGACAAAGTAAAAAAAAAAAAAGAAAAAAGCAGCCTTAAAATCTGCAAGCTATTTTAAATAGTGTTTGCTATTTAGCATAAATAAATTCACAGAACGCCTACATCTGGGTAGGTCAGTTGTTCTCAATCAGGGACAACTTTGGCCCCAGGGGCATTTGGCAATATCTGCAGGTATTTTTGATTGTCACAACTGGGGAAAGCGGTTGCTACGGGCATCTGTAGGACTGAGGCCAGGGATGCTGCTAAACATACAATGCATGTGTAGACACCAACAAAAGGTAATTAACTGGCCCAAAACCTCAATAGTGTAAAGGCTGAGAAACCCTGGATCAATCTGTGGCCACGAGAGAGTAACACAAAAAGACCACTTCGTAAGCATGTCTGAGCACAGACAGAAACAAAATACGTTGTACAAAACACAAAAATGAGCAACCTTTCTGCTCTCCCAGCCGCGTGAATGACTGCTTCTGCATTACCCACTCCAGCTCTAGGCCCTCTCCATTCCTTCCCTCTGCTAGATAACAATTATGGAGATACACAATCATGGAATTGTCCTTAAACCTCTGCTTCCTTGAACCCTGTTGCAAATCATCTAACCTAAACTGAAATCCTGCAACAAGCCCCATCCATTCCTCTTACTGAGAAGCACCAGGATTCTCAGCATGTGTGATCTTCTTGATGCAATAAGTAGTAAATCCAACTTCATGTATTGTCAGGCCTAGAATTTCATGTATTCCCTTGAAGTCTTTGATATTCCCATGGCCACATTGGCCTAACTGTGACTTCCCCTGTTCTCACCAGAAATGGCCTCTATCCATTGAGAAAGATGCTTCAACCAGCTCACTCCCCTGTCAAACAGACTGGCTACACTCCACCCGGTCTTCAACCTAACGGCTTTCACTTCCCTGATAACGCATGAAATTATTCAAACTACTGAATCACATCTTCTTGGGAGAGCCAAGGGTTACCCCACCCTCTTGTTACTACAAAGTCTGCCTCTCACAGACTCTGCCAGTTCCCCCTGCTCATAAATGCAAGCCCCACGTGAGCAGGTATGGCAAGTGGTCCCATCCTTCCATGGGCTGCAGAATACGTGACTTATGGACTACTGTCAACCCCGCCCATTAACTGTCAGGTGTTGTGTGTTTGGCCACCCCCAGGATCATAGGGAGGGACTCAATCCCTCACCAATGGGGTGGAAAGGAGGCAAACAAACAATTTGGCTATAGGTTTATGTGTCCTTCCTGGTGGTCTTTGGCTGCTGGCCATTTTCAGTTTGCATTTTTTTTTTTTTTCTTTTAGAAAGTTACATTTGCAAGAGAACCTCAAGGTGTTGTTCCAAATAAGAAAGGTTTTATTGAAGGTGGGTTCCATTTGTAATTGTTTGTCTAGAAAGAATAAAGGATTGAGTGGTTGATTAAACAATTTGGATAGAAGCTAGATGAATCAGTGATGAACCAAAGGAAAATACTAGCACTCTTCTTCTGATCAGATTTGATTCTCAATTTAGGTTTCATATTTTTCTAGGAAAATTACTGGGCACTATTTCAATTGTCTATCTTCGGTTTGACTCCTAGACTAGAATGCTAGATTTTTAAGGAAAATAACTGCATCACATTTAAATTATTTCATGTCTAACACAGTGCTCGGCACAGCTGAGGTGATAAATAAATGTCTACTGTTATAATTTATTCATAATTCCCTTGAAATATGACTTGGCTTCTCTCAGCTATATTATCAATGTTTTAAAGACAAGAATAATATGTTAAGCCTTTGCATTCCCATGGCAACAAAAATAGTGGCTTATTTTTTTAGGGTATCACTAAATTGACTTGATTTTGTATTTTTATAAAATTGTGTGGTGTTATTCAAAATCATAATTATGAAACTAATGTGATGACATTCGATTGCAACTACAGGGCAGTGGAAATCTAACAGGCATACTCAAAAACCCATTCTTTATATCATTCTTTCCTTAAAAGAACAGTGAGTACCTACTATGTATCATACTAGGAATTATGTGCTAGAAATACATCCATAAATAGAATTATTCCTGTCTTCAAAGAGACATGAATCATTGTATTGGAGAGGAAGGTAAGTAAACAAATAATCACAAAGCAATATAAAGTATGCTAAAAGACATATAGGAACAAATTTCTATGGGAGAACAAATATGGTTCCTTCAACCCAGGAATGTGGAAAAGCGTCAATCAGGAAACACCTCCTTAAGGTGTTGACATGTCAGTTGAATTTTGGGGATTACACAGACTTAGCCAATTAAAGAGGAATTTGTTGTATTTCAGGCAGTGGAAAGTTACCTTCAAAGGCACAGAAGCAAGACAGAGTGCCTGGTACTTTCACCAAAGTGCAAACCAAATATTTGTTTGATACACAAGATGAGGGAGGGAATGGGGCTGACGAGTCTGGCTGAGCCTAGGTGATTGTGGACTGAGTATCACTAATAAATGTTTGAACTGCATCTGAAAGTAAATTTTTACCTGGTGAATTGTCTGATTGTGTAAAATTTCAGTCCTCAAGTCTTATAGCTTGGACTTTCAACTCTCACTATTCAGCATTCTTTCCCAGAATTATTTATTTTAGCTTCTGAATGTTTCTCAACTCTTTACAGACTGCCACGGGGAATAAGACAGAGAGGTTCTTTCAGGATAAAATGCCAGGCTTGCTGATAAAGTTCATAGCGAATGTTCCATTTGGAGATTCAGCAGAGAATATTACCAGGGGCAGCTTTGCCTAAGAAGATGCTAATCTGATAGATTTGAATGGGGGAAGGGAGGAGAGCAGAGGCTCATTTCAGATTCAGCAGCGAGTGACAGAGAAAACACAACTGAGAGAGCTTCCTTCACCCCTGACAAAGCAAATAAGCCCAGGAGAACAAACTCCTTTAGCTGTAAACTCAGATGCTCTAACGCCCCACTCAGCAGCATCTCCTATCTGCTTCTGTTTTGTATGCTGCCTTCTTTTCAGAGTTCAGATTGCTAAATTATTGGGAGTTTCCTTCATGCCCACCTTTAAATGTTAACCTTCAGCTATCAGATGCCTAAATCAGGTACCAGAAAATACCTTTAGGTTATCAATTTACCTAAATTAAGCACCATAAAATATAAACCAACAACTAGAATTTAAATGTGATGGCATATTTGCAAGGCTTGCAGAGAGAACTCTGCACTAGCATGCTCTGTATGTTGAACTTGCTGAAACATTTTCCACCCGATTTCTCACTTGGGTTTGATTTTAGGGAAAAGGAGCACTAAAGGCTCATTGTCTGTTATCACACCCTCCATACACAGAATGATAGGAAGTGCTTTCCGTCATCACCCAGTGAGATGAGCTGGGCTGTGACTATAGCAGCTGCCTGAAATGCATTGCTCTGTCTTTTATTGTGAAAGGCTCCTTCCATAAGGGTGGAAATGCCTCTCCAAAGACCCAGAAGGACCATAAAGGAGAGAATTAAACATCTTTCTTTGGTCATTGCAGTAAATTGGCTCTCAGATGGCCCCCAGTCCTCCCTGGCTCTCAGTATTTACGCTTTTGTGTAATTGTGGGTCCTCTGAATTTGGTGACATGCTTCTTCTGAATAGAATGTGGCAGAGATGATGGGATGTCATGAGCTTAGGTTTGCCAGATTTAGCAAATAAAAATACAGAATTCCAGTTAAATTTCAGTGTCAGAAAAACAATGATTATATAGTTTCAGTCTAAGCATACTCCATGCAATATCTGGGAAATATTTTTCCAAAAATTTCCACTTACCTGAAATTCAAATTTAACTAGGTGTCCTGTATTATAATAGCCAATCCTACCCTAGCTTCCAGCAAAGAGTGTAAAAGAGTTGATGGGATGTCACTTCCAAGAGCAGGTTACATAAAGACAGTGGCTTCCGTCTTGGGGGCTCTCTCTTGCTTCCTTGCTCACTTGCCCTGGGGGAAGCCCTATGCCATGCTTTGAGCTGCCCTTTGGAGAGGCCCATATGGAGAGGAAGTGAGTGATGTCTCTGGCCAATAGCCAGTGAGGCACTGGGGCCTGACCACAGCCACCTGAACTTTCTGTATGTGAACCTGGAGATGACTGCAGCCAACTGACAATGGATTACAGCCTCCCTGAGCCAGAGAACTCACCTAAGCAGCAATGAGATTCCTGACCCATAAAAACTATGAGAGAATAAATATAAACAAAGCTGATAAATTTGGGTTCATTTGTCATGCAGCAGCAGAAAACTAATATAGTCACTGAGCCTTCCAGAAATCACGCAGGTGATTTCTTCTTTCCTGAAGGGCAACGGGAAGGCTAACTTGCCATGATGCCTTTAACACACTGTCCTTCTGCCTGGAAAACCCATTTCACTCCCATCCCCACTCTCCTTTACTTGTTTTTGCAACTGGTTCTCCTTTAGCATGAGGCTTAACTCTGACCTCTTCCAAGAAGCCTTCTTTGCATTTGAAGCCCATCCTACACACACCTGTAACAATGTTTAATAGTCTTATTGCTGTTACTACACTGTGTTGCAATTTTACATTTTTTCCCTTTTTTTCTCCCTCCAGTTGCAAATTTGTGGCCTAGCACTATGCCAATAGTAGGTGCTCAAGGAAGGGTTGGTAACTGGAGACGGATCAGAGCAATATTTGAAAAAAAAATTAAGTCTTGATCTGGTTCCCCAGAATGTGAGGACAAGGAATTGATCCTGATTGTGTTGTCTCTGGTTTCACCGCAGGAAGCATTCATTGGAGAGTGATCGGGTGAGGGGGATCTGGAATGCCTCACAATCCAGGACCACCGCATGGAGCTGAAAGAACATGAAGTACTACGAAGACACTTACCCTGTTCTCAGAAAGACTGAAGTTGGAGCATCAAGAAATTGTATACTGAGGACAGCATGGGGATTCCAGGGTCAGACTACCCGAGGTTGAAGTTTGAGCTCTGCCTCTTAGGGGTGATGTGAACTTGAGCAATTTACTTAAATTGTCTCTGTCTCTGTCTCCTGATCCATTAAAGAGAGGGAAAGTACATCTCAAGTATTTAAAAATTTAGACTACAAAGTAGGCTACATTTAGGTACAGAGCAGGCTAAATACATATTCCAATTATAAGGAACATGCTTTTTATGAGGAATATCCATATTATAAGAATAATGTAAGAAAGGATTGTTAAAAACAAAAGCACTGGGATGGGCTGCTGTAATAGAATTATTGATAGTTACTGAGGATTGATAGTATACTCAATTCTTGTGAGGGGGTACAGTTTCCATTTCGGCATTGCAGAAGACCTATCAGAAGCACAATAAAAATAAGTCAGCCATCTATTGTCACATCACTAGCAAATGTCAGAGCTAGGACCTCTTTCCCCTTGTGCTCCAGATCGAGAGCCTGTCCCGTTAACATCTCCACTGCCCTGACCATCCTGAGTGGTCACTTTCCACTCTCCAGAGTCATTCAAGCATCCACTGCCTCGGATAGAAAGTTGGATTAGGTGTTCCTTGGGTTACAAACATAGTTTCTAAAGTTTCTCTCACTATGTAAGACCTTTTACCCAATTCACCAGTTTTCTACTTTATTCAGATATTTATTTAAAATGGAAAACAAAACAGTAAGATAAACAATGCATAGCAAAACACTCTGTAAGAGGTGAAGCTAATTTTTTTGTTTGGTTTGAAATTGTTTTTCCCCATGCTTTCAGGGAGCAAGACAGTGAATTTGAGGGTCATCATCTATCTTTTTGATCAAGGGCTGAAAACGAAGTTTGGGTCCATCTTTGCTGTTAAGCTTTATTGTCAAGAAAGAAGATAGGAGTAGCATGGGCATCCACTGCAGTTGTTCCAGGTTCTGAAGAAAGAAGAGAGGTAGCCTGAGAGAAGAATTATTTACAGGAAATGTAGGTAGTCAGATTCCACCCATGTCTAGGGAGTCAGTAGAACCTGGATCAGATTTAAGGCTGGGGTACTGCAGATGGTGAATACCCTTGATCATCTGAATTACTTAGTCCTCACTGGATGCTAATTTGGAAATCCTGGGCCCACTTAGCTGTGGGTGAGGGGTTTATAGTGCCTATACTCTTGAGACAAATCAGTACATATTGGTGCACTTGAGCTGTGGACGAAGGGTTTGAATAACCTTGTTACATATGTATTAAGCATCTATTATCAGCAAGGCAGAGTGCTAAGTAATGATGACAAAGAGATAGCTGGAATTAAAAATGGAAATGTATTTACATATTCATAAATGTTGAATGATGCCAGGGAAACAGACCAGATGCAATATATTTCAGGGGATATTATAGCATGGGTGATTCTTGAATATATTTGAGGGAACAGGTTAGAGGGCAGAGTCTCTAAGTTATATGAAGAAGAGAAGGGCATTCCAGGCCAAGAAGTTGGCATGTAAAAGAGAAGGACACATCCAGGAAACTGAAAGGGCTTCTATATGGCTCCAGTGGGAAATACAGGGGGACGTGTCTATAGGAAAATGCTGAACAAGGGGATAAGGCCAGTTCAAGAAAGGCTTTCCACCTTATGCTCAGGAATTCAGTGTTGTAGTATAGATAATTAGAAGTCAATGAAGAATTCTTCTACAGACATGGAAAAAATCATTTCATAAATTTCAACGGGGGACCGATATTTAGATTCAAGATGAGGGTCAAGAATAGATGCCATTAATATAGTCCAAGTGAGTAATGATGAAGACCCCAACTAAGGGAGCAATGAGGGGATGGAGAGGTTGAGATGGAGTTCAGACAATTTAGATAAAATAGTAGGGATAGAAACTTGTGATTAGCTAGGTGATGAGAATAAGGGCTGGAGAAAAATCAATATTGACTCCAGGTTTCTGGCTTGGATTACGTGAAGGATGGTACGGAAAGATGATTAATGTGTTTAGATGTGCTAGGTAGAAATTGCACTAATCTGCTATAGAAAAGTCTGAGTACAGTGGCTTAAACATGTAAGCATTTGTTTTTTCGCATACGTATGTTCAAAGGTAGATAGTACATGACTAGTATGGTGGCTTCAAGAATTCATTGATGATCTAAGCCTTTTCTCTGTTTTTAATAGCCATCCTGGTTCAGACAGGGATCTCCAAGGATCTCCAGAGAAAAATAATCATGGCTCTCCAGGAAAAAGAGCTGACAGCATATATTATGAGGATCATTATAGAAATTAGCTCCTGTGACCACAGGGATTGGCAAGTCCAAATTCCATAGGGCAGGCTGCAATGCAGGAAGTCTGATGTAGATTTCTACGAATTCCCCAGGTGAAGCTGGCTGGCAGAAAGAGAGGTGAAAATTCTTCCGGCTGCTGAAATTATCAGTTCTCCCTTTAAGGCCTTCAACTGATTGGATGAAACTCCCCCCACTGCTGAAGACAATCTCTTTTGTTGATTATGGATGTCATCAGCCCATAGATGCAATCAATTGACTAATGATTGAAGTACCTTCATTGTAGCAATCAGATCAGTGTTTGCTTGACCAAACAACTGGAAACCATAACTTAGCCAACTTGACACATGTACTTAACTATCATAAATATCAAAATCACATTGGTTTGATTTCAAACTAGATTCTTATAAGTTAGGAATGTCAATTGTAATTCCCAGGGCAAACACTAAGAATATAACTCAATAATAAAGTAAAATAAACAAAAAGTAAATAACATAGTAAGCTAGAAAATATCTTTCTCAAGTATTCAAATTCTGACTTATATCTCTAGTATTTCCTTCTCTTCTTTAACTATTTCAATCTATAATGAAGTTGACCTTCTCTCTGAACATTCATTGCCTCTTTGAATCTTAGAAACACGTAGTTCAGGATGTGTTTTCAAGCAGTTTTGGCAAGTGTCATAAAAATATATAATAAGATTGGACTTTGGACTTAGAGATAGTAAATTTTTCTCACACCATCAGAGAGGTTAGTTAGGTTAGCTCAGGGTTATTACACATCATCACATGGAATGTTGATTCTTTTCATTGAGAAAAGGAGGTAGTGCTCTTGACTTTGCTGTGTTTGTAGATGATCAATGATAATCAAGAATACAGTACATGGTAAGTAGCAAATGCTATTGATATTATGGTCTGCTCATAATGTGTCAGAACTCATTCTTGTGATATGCACATTTTTAAAGCTTGAAATCTTTCCAGTTCTGATTATACCTTGGAGAGTGCTCATTAGCTGCCAATGAACCAAAGCACCTGTGAGTGTTCAATTTCCATAGGAGATCTCTCTAGGTTCAGAGTTCTGCCAGCATGCAACAGGGATAAAGTTAGAGGCTGGGTAGGAGCTATTAGGTTGTATAATCTAGGATGAGCTGTTTCTGAGTTCTTTAAAAGGAACAGCAAGAAACATAAATCAAGAGCGTTTATGCTTATTTAGAAAATTACATTCTACTCCTTGCCCTGTGTATGTATAATGCAGTACATTGGTGTTTGAAAGAAGAATGAACACAGGAGTTTGCACATGATCAAAAGTGCAACTATGTAATGATACTGTGAGCTGTTGATTTTATACTTTGGATGAATTGTATGGTGTGTGAATACATCTCAATAAAATTGCATGAAAAAAAGTGCAATAGCCTATCCATTTCACTCTTATTTAACTTTGGGTAAATCCAGTATCCAATAAAGAAGAGACTACATTACAATCACACAGTGACAACATTGGAGTTATGATCAAGATATTCTCATCCCATCTTCTCAACTTAGACAACCAGTCTTTTCATTTGTGATATCTCAGCCAACACCCTAAATCAAATATTCATAAAATAGTATGATAAAATGCTTTCACTTTGTATGATATAGGAAAAAATCAGAACTCTTAAATAACTGCTATAATGGTGAGTTCCCATTAAAAGCTTCGTTGGGTCATATTCATATTTTCCCAAAGGACATTTAAAAGTAGATGGTTTTATTATCCTCCAAATGATTAGATAATTAATTATGTATCCTAACATGATTTATTAATAGGTGCTCAGTATTAAATAACATCAACTCTCACCCACGGGGAATTAATTTGTACTTTGAGCAACCAGGGATGAGGAAGCTATGAAAAGGATGATGTTTCATGAGCAAATGAATTGAGCTATAATAACTTTACATAAATAAAACTATTTTTAAGCCTTTCCTTGAGTTGTATTTGTGTTTCCCTGAGGCAGGGTTGCTGTGCTCTGTGCCTGTGGGAGACCAGGGGCAAGAAAATGTTGATTACATTTTCAATAATGTTGAGCGCCTCATATGCGTCTTATGGTATTTTTTTACTTTGGTAGCTGAGATGAATAACAACCTAGTAAAGGCCTTCATTTCCAGACTCCTTTTCAATAACCGTGTCTGTAAGAGACAGTACCTTTTATCAGAGTGAAAAGCAAGTGTGAGAGATGCAAGGTCCTTTGGCAAATGGCTAGTAAAATGCTTTGTACAAGGTCAGGGGGTAAAAGAGGTGCCAGTTAAATGCCTAAATATCTGTGCAAAGCATGCTAGTATGATGTTTGCTAATGGAGATGCAAATCGTAGCATTACAGGGCCAGCTATTGACACAATTAAAAATTATTGTGGGGGGATGGGATCGTTTGGCATGTTTTACCTTCTTTTTTTATATTTTCCCTTTTCTTTATGTTTGAATTTTAAAAATTTTGTATACTTCTTACCAATAACAGGAGAGTTTTGTTTCCTTACTATTATTTATTTAGTTGGCTATCAATGCTTAGCTGAAAAGAGACAATGAAAATTAAGACAGTAGGAGGTAACTAAGAGATAGCCAATACCTTTAATGCAGTAATACACAATTTGACTCTGCACAAAATTTCAGGTATGATGCCTGCTTCTAGTTTCTACATCTTAAATAAGAGACAGACAATGTGGCCTAATGATTAGGAATGCAGGTTTACAATCAGGAAAGCCAGAGTTTGAAGACTAATCTTGTCATTTACAATTTGTGTCCTAAGAAAGTGACTTCATTTACCTATTGATAATAATTGTTAAATTTATTGAACATTTACTATGCATCAGTTACTATGTTAAGCACTTAATGGGAATAAATTCTTGTAATCCCCATAACAATCTCTTGAGCAGGCATGATTATTGTTCTAGTTTGCTAATGCTGCCAAATGCAAAATATCAGAAATGGATCGGCTTTTATAAAGGAGGTTTATTTGGTTACACAGTTACAGTCTTAAGACCATAAAGTGTCCAAGGTAACACATCAGCAATTGGGTACCTTCACTGGAGGATGGCCAACAGTGTTGGGAAAACCTCTGTTAGCTGGGAAGGCACGTGGCTGGCATCAGCTCCAACGTTCTGGTTTCAAAATGGTTTTCTCCCAGGACGTTCCTCTCTAGGCTGCAGTTCCTCAAAAATGTCACTCTCAGTTGCACTTGGGGTATTTGTCCTCTCAGCTTCTCTGGAGCAAGGGTCTGCTTTCAACAGCTGTCTTCAAACTGCAGTTCCTCTCTCAGCTTCTGGGCATTCTTCAGAGTGTCCCTCTTGGCTGTGTCAAGCTTGCTTCTTCTGTCTGAGCTATATTTATATACTGCTCCAGTAATCAAGACCCACCCAATGGACGGGCCAACACCTCCATGGAAATTATCCAATCAGAATCATCACCCACAGTTGGGTGGGGCAAATCTCCATGGAAACACTCAAAGAATCACAATCTAATCAAAACTGATACATCTGCCCACACAAGATTACATCAAAGATAATGGTGTTTGGGGGACACAATACCTTCAAACTGGCACAATTATTATCTCTAGTTTACAGATAAGGGAAGTGAGGCTTAGTGATATTAAATAACTTTTCCAGGGTCAGACATTGAGTAAGTGATCACTAATAAGAATTTAAAACTCTCTCTGTCTGACTAAGCATCTCACACTTCTCTTTGCACTGCAGTATTCTTTATTCATCAGAAAAATGTTGATAACGATGCTTTCTCCAAAATTCTGCCATTAGCTCCAAGCTCTAAATGAAGTTAAGTGTTCTGGAGATACAAGAACAGCTCTGGAACACAGTGGGTGATGGTCAAGAGTGCCCACCCTTTTCTAATTTTCCAAAGTCTGCAGACATAGAGTTAGTTAAAATAGGGTGGAATGACAGGGCCTGGGGCTTATACCTTAAAGGATGGTGAAAAACACAAATATATCAGATTAGATTGTATAGAATCTGGTCCCTTAAGTTTCTTCTTTTAAGTGAAATAATATTGTTTGTCTATAGATGAGAAGCTGCACCTGTAATATGTGTTAGGACTTATGATAGGCCCTGAAAACATAGAAGACCCAGTTTTTGCAGATGAAATCTTACAGTCTAGTAGAATAAGGAAAAAAGAATTACTTTAGGTGGTATATTAAGCACAAGAGTTGAGAGGTACGTAAGCTTCAGGACCTAAAGGACAGATGACTGAACTAGCCTTGGTTTTAAGGCAGCTGCTCCAGTTTGCCCCAGCTGCCCCAGGTCCACAGATTGGTTGGCTTAAATACCAGGAATTTATTGTCTCAGTTTTGGAGGCTAGAAGTCCAAAATCAAGGTGTTGGCAGGATCATGCTTCCTCTGAAGTCTGTAGCATTCTGGTGGGGTGTGTGGCAACCTGTTAGCTCAATGTCTACCTTCATCGTATGGCCATCTCTTTTCTTCTATCTCCTTCTCCTCAGTGTTACCAAACGTCCTCTGTATATATGGGCTCCAGTCGTGTTGGATTAAGGCTCATCCTGATTTAGTGTGGCCTTACTCGAACTAGTAAATCTACAGAGATCTTACTTAAAAAGGGGTTCACAGTCACAGGTCCAGGACTTAGAACTTGACCATGTCTTTGTAGCAACGTGATTCAATCTATAACCAAAGTCATACATAAAGAGTCGGGAAAGCTGAATTCTAGGAACAGATGCAAAGAAGGTGTTCCCTTCAGAAGGAAGAGCATATGCAAATACCTTTAGTTATACATGGTTTTCTGTCATTGTGGTCGCTGATGTGACTAGAGCGTGTCCTCGTGAAGTGTTGAAGGGTAGATCGTGGCCTGTCATTTTAATGAGCTAAAACTTTAATAAAAGAAGGAACCATGTAGAAATTTTACCCTCTATATGAATTTTTGATGACTGTCTGCTGATTTTGTTTTCCTATCATCCATTATCCATTTTTCCAATAATGGAGCCCCCTGTTTTAGGGCCCTCCACCCTTCTGCCATCTGTTAATGGGAGTCCCCTTCCAGCTCCAGAAGTTGTCATGTGCCAATCATAGCATCCCACTCCCTTGGCCACAGCTCACAGGTCAGGGATGAGCTGCAGGCACCATCAGAACCAGTGAGTTTCAGTTGCAGGGCTTTTGTGAAGCCCTGCAATTGCGCTAGTATGCAAGTCTGGAATTATTGTCATGGATGTAGATTTTTCAGGAAGAATCTCTGCATAAAAGTTGAGGAAGCTGAAGGAAAACAACACTGGAACAGTGAGAATGTGTCCTGATAGTATGATTTGAGCCAACTCGTTCTCTAGATCTACCAGTGGACTTCAGTTATTGCAATCACTACAATTAGTACTTGGGAGTAAGATTTTTTAAAATTTTCTTTCATCTGCACCCATGAGCATTTAGATTAATAGAGGTTAAGCATATATGTTTTAGTTACCATTACCACTGTTTTAGGAGATATCATTAATTTATGGAAACAAGAACTGCTGAGTTTATATTTCAGATGTGGTGAAAAGCTTTCTGAAAACAGTCCTTTCAAAAGTACATTCACATCTAAATTACAAGATAGGTATAAATAAAAGATGTATTCCCTTTATCTCTCTGAGGATATAACTAAGTTCCCCCTTTTTTATTTTATAATTTATGTATCTCAGCTAGGAAAGGTGACTTGACCTGTAGTTATCATCTAGTGTTTCAGCATCCCAAGGGACTACACCAGCAGAATATCCTTTTTCCTTTGCACCATTTCAAATCTGTCCACTACACTGAATAAAATTGATCTGTCCTGTTCCATTGGATTCAGTAAACAGCTATTGAGCTGGGTTCCAGGCATTGTGATAGATGCTGGGTTACTAACACACAAGACACTCACTGTCGCCAGCACTGCTCAAAGTTCATCGGTAGAGACAAACAGGTAAGCAGATTTATGCTGCGATAGGTGCATAAATAAAACTAAGTGCAAAGTGCAGAGGTGGTGCTAAGAAGGGCGTGATTACACACACTGGCTCGGGGAGCTTTAGTCGTCATGTCTGTGAGGGCTTGGGATGGGGTTGGGGATGGGGGGATATGATTCCACACTCTTCAGGCTAATCATGGTGATGTAATGTTTCTATTTGGGATATGTCAACCTCAATCTACCAGTCATATCTAGCTTCCTAAAAAAAAAAGATTAAATTGTTTTAAATTCTTTTTCTCAAAATTGGTATGATGTGGCAAATATCATTTCAGCTTCTTTCCATCTTATTATTATTCAAGGAAAAAAAGAAAATAGATATGGAGAATGGGGAAAAAAACTTAAAACATTGATAAAGCTTTCCCTGGTAAAAAAATCTTAAACTATGCTGATTCATTGTGATGCATTGAAAGAAATTGATAACTAGGCAAAAGTTGGAGACAATTTACTTTATCTTAATTTATCCTATCAAGTCATCTATTTTTCAGAATGCCAATAAGGTTCTGAGGAAAAAAGATTAGTTGACTAGAAATTGGTAAAAAATACCTTATATTTGGTATTCAATTTTTCCTCCAAGAGGAATAACAAATAAAGATAGTTTTAAATTGTTTTAAGTGTCACACGGAAGTCTCTCCGAAGTCACTGGATGAAAAATCATATGGTATCTCGACTTCATGTGTTAACTGCAGTCAAGTCCAGCCTTCTTGAGCATACTTTGTGGTGATGGTTTGATAATGCCCAGTGTTCCTTTCTTCATCCCTTGAGTTTATTTCTCAGTTTACACCGTTGTCCAGTAGTGCCATATCTTAGATGCCAGAAGTGGGTTCAAGATGCTTGCACGTGATGGGATGTGAAGGCCATTTTGCCCCCTAGTTTTCCTTTCTCATTTTTGAAATGTCCTGATGTTTCTATTGTTTTATTTTTCCATCATAATTAATCAGAATCTTTACTTGTTTACATAGAAATAAGTTGTCAATGACATTTATAAAAATTTAGCTCATATTTTTAAAACATAAAGCTGTTACTCTTCACACAATGCATTATGGTGTGTACATAAAAGCCAAAAATATGCAGATGGCATCCTGAAGTTAATAATAATAAGTTAATTTTTCAAGGTCACTGACAACAAGGTATATATATTTTTCATTTTTTTAATATATAAGCAACTAGAAAATGAAAAAGGAAATATCATTTACAATACTTTCAAATGTCTCTAATTTCTGAGAATAAATCTAAAGTTAAATGTTCTAAATTTATACAGAACGCTATATAATATAAATGAAAGAAGCTAAAGATATAAATAAACGAAGATATATACCATGGTCACATATTAGAAGATTCAATATTAGAAAGATGTCAACCAAAAATTAATGTATTGATTTAATAATATACCAATACAATTTTAGCAAATTTTTGGTGGAAATTAACAAGCTCATGTTAAAATTTGTGTGGAAATGCCAAATTTAAGAGTAATCAATACAGCCCTGAAAAAAAAGAACTGAGTTGAAAGATACACAAAACCAAGTATCGAGTTACTATGAAACTACATAAATCAATAGCATGACATTAATGCAAAGATAAAAAATAAGCCTGTGGCACAGAAAATTGTCTAGAACCAGAACTCATGTATTTGGTCAAAAAACATCATGGAAATACCATGCTCTTCAATTTATAGTTCTGAGTCAACTGGAGGTTTGCATTAAAAAAAAAAAAAAGATAAATAATAAGAAACTTGACCACTATTTAATATCATGTATATACATAAAATCATATATATACACACACACACACCATATATATATATATATATATATATATATATATATATATATATAAACAATGATAGGCTAATTTAAATATAAACATGAAAGGTAAAACAATAAAACTTTCATAATTTAGTATTTTCATGACCACAGGATAGGGAAAATTTTGTCAAACATGAACCAAATATGTAAGTAAATTACACAGAACTGAAATTAGGAAATTATGTCCATTAAAATATAGTATTAAGGAAGTATAAAGAAAGAAAGAAAAAATGGAAGATATATGTGTAATACAATTAACTGACAAAGGGATTGTATGAAAAAATGTATTGAACTACTATTGATATGAAATTAATAAGGCTACCCATTAGAAAAATTAGAAAAATTTAGACATGCATTTCACAAATTAATTGAGCAATGAAAATACATATATGGAAACTTCCTCAATTTCATTGGTAATCAGAAAAATCAAGGTAAAACAACAGGGAGATATAAATGCCAACAAGTGTATCTAAAATTAAGAAACAGAAAATACCAAGTATTGCCAAGTATGTGAAGCAACTGGATGGGTGTGTAAATACTGTTTGACAGTATCTCCTAAATTTGAAAATATGAATTGCCTTTGACCCGGCCCTTCTACTTCTACATAAATAATCAACAGAAATATGTTCATCAAAGCCAAGTGGCAGGATGTTTGTAACAGTGCTATTCATTTGAGCCAAAAACTAGCAAAAAAAAACCAATATCCATTAGCAGTAGAATGAATAAATAATTTGTGTTATATTGATAATTTGAAATTTTATATGATATTGAAAATGAATGAATTGCTATCCTAAAAATATTAATGAATAGAGAAAACATAATTTTGTGTGAAAGAGGACAGAAACTAAACAGTGCATGCTGTAGGATTCCATTTCTATAAAGTTCAACAATATGAGAACTAATCTATAGTGTAAGAAGTGAGGTAGTGGTTAACATTGAGAATATGGGAAGGCATAGCAACTGGAAGGGGAGACGGATTTGTAGAAAGCAGGCGATAATTCTGGATAGTGGTTGCATGTGTGCATTTACTGGGTGATAATCCATAGATCTCTAAACTTGTGGTATGTGCACTTTTCCATGAGTGTGTTATATTTTAAAATGTTGATTATTAACAAATCACTTAGAATGCCCTTAATAGAAGCAATAATAAGTAAATTAGCACTTACCTTTTTTTTTTTTTTTTCTGAAATGAATGTCAACAGTCATCTAAAGGTCAAAGGACTCTGATAGAATTCAGATCTGGCATATGGTTTTGGTGAAATTGTATAAAGAAAACCCTGGGTATGCCTCAGACCCAAAATAAACCCTTGCCTGAGTTCCCTCTTTATCTTTTGAAATTTGAAATTCCCACCAAGGCAGCTTACCCACACAGCCAATCAAGCCCTTAGTTCATTACATTTGAGTCAATACAAAATCAAGCTCACCTGCCCTGAACCCACCCTGTAAGATGCACAAACCTTTTCCAATCAGTAGGAGTCAAGCTAACTTCCTTTCTATAGCTCTAAAAATCAAAGCTACTTCTGTTCTGGCTTCCTTTGCTGCAGCGAAACTATGGTGTCTTGAATAAAATTCTGTAGTCTGCAAATTTGACTTTCACAGTGTAAACTGCATCATCTGGTTCTGATTTGATCTGCATTTGAGGCATATCAATGTATGTGCTTGATTAAATAACTTTATTGTTTATTTTAACAATTTCAGCTCATTCCTAAGTGCTTTGTTAACAGGATTTTCCTGTTAATATGTTTTTCATTAGTAAGAATGTCTAAGTTACTATGCTTGACCTTGTAACTAAATAGAATAAAAATAATATTCTTGTCCTTGGTTTTCCCAGAAGTATATTTTCTACCAAAGAAGACATACTTCTAAACAGAAAATTATCACAAAATGTACGTGCTATAGTAGAGTGACTTGGAATGAAGAGTAAAGGAAGGGAAATCTATTCTGTGAAGTGATGTTTTGATAATTGATTCATTTATTAAGGTGCTCAGACAGGCATGTGTGATGGAGAAGGTACAGGAGGAAATTCCTTGATGCTAGCAACTTGGAAAAGTGTCAGGGACATTTGCTAGTTCAGATGTCATGAATGGACTCGGGTACTGACGTGACAGATCACATTAGTTACTCAGGCAAAGACTCTGTTATTCATTCTGTGAGATGGCCAATTCTCTAGATGATGGGAATATTTTTCTGATGACATTTCAAGGAGTCCTAGCACATACAAAAGGGGCACTCAAGGAAACAACTCCAGGCTGAATGTCCAGTCATACCATACAAATCATTGGCCACAGGAGCTACAGCTTTAGCTAATACTAGGAAGAAACTCAACCAGGAAGTCACAGCCGTCACACCATGTCTTTTATGTCAAGATGGACACTGACAAAATGGAAAAACCTACACCTGCCTCTTCTCCCACATCATTCAGTCCCAAATCAAAATTTTAGTCATGTGCTTCTGCTTCTACCTGGTTCATTCTAAAGCAAGATCCAGTGTAATTACAACTCATGGCAGAATCTACATCACATCCAGAAACCTAGATGCAAGCGTATCAATAGTACAGAGTATTTTAGCTTTATCACTTCTGCTGACCAGAAGAGGGTTGGGATTATTATTGAATAAGTCAACATAGCAGTCATCACTCTAAGCATAAGGGTCAATGGATGGGTGGATTTATGGATGGATGGATGGATATGTATAGATAGAGAGATTGTTAGGTGTATAGGTGGGTAGATAGTAGATGGATAGCAGCAATTAAAATAGAAGTATGCTATGTATTTCATTTCTAATAAATTCATTAAAATGAAGTTCACTTGCAACTTATGCTGGGTTGGGTGATATAATAATATCATGTTTAACTTTACAAGAAACTGTCAAAGTATTTCCATCATGATAGTAACTTTTTGTGGCCCAAAGAACATAAGAGATTTTCAGTTTATGCACATCTTTCTCAACATCTGTTATTGCCAGTATTCTGAACTTTAGCCATTCCAGTGAAAGTGTAGTGCAATCTCTTTGCAAATTTAATTTGCCTTTCCTTGAAACTGAAGTGAAATGAAAATGCTAACTTAAGATAACTGTTTCTTTACCACAAAAGAAAAGGCTTCAAAAGGTTACTTTGAAGGTCAAGGGGATAAAAGAGATTAGAAATATTGAGGTTAAAGTCATTGGGCTTTTTCTGTAAATTGCATGTATTTTTCATAGGCAGTATAGATTAACTTCATGCTGTCAAAGACAAAATAAGAAGTCATACATTTTTATAAATTTCCTCTATTTTTGATTGAATTAAATATGTTTTACCGTGTTGGGGTTTATCATATATGCATTCTGTTTTTCAAATCTAACACCCCAGCCATTTAGTTATATTTAATTAACTATATTTAGCTTACAATAAAATGCATAGATTCTAGTATTTGGTTTAATGAGTTTTGATAAATATCCCTACAACAGAGAGCCATCCAATCTGTTTGCTTTTAATATAGATAGATACATTTTCCTAGAATTTTATGTAATTGGAATTATGCATCTTGCATTCTTTTGTGGCTAGCTTCCTTTCCTCAGCATAAGGTTTTTGAGGTCCATCCACATTGTTGTGTTAACCAATAGTTGATAACTTTTTTATTTTTTATGGCTGAGTAGTATTCCATTCTATGGATATACCTTAAACTGTTTACCCATTCACCTATTGATGAACATTTTGAAGTTTTGCTTAGTTGATTAGTTTGAGTAAAACTGTTATTAGCATTCCTAAACAAGTTTTTTTCTTTGTTTTTGTTTTTTGTTTTTTGTTTTTAGCAGAAATATGCCACCATTTCTTTGGAGTAAATACCTACGTGGAAGCAGAAATGCTGGGTTGGATGATATAATAATACCATGTTTAACTTTACAAGAAACTCAAATTATTTTCCATCATGATAGTAAGTTTTTGTGGCTAAAAGAACAACATAAGAGATTTTCAGTTTCTGCACATCTTTCTCAACATCTGTTATTGCCAGTATTTTGAACTGTAGCCATTCCAGTGAAAGCGTAGTCCTATCTCTTTGCAATTTTAATTTGCATTTCCTTGATAACAAATGCTGTTGAAAAACTTTTCATATGCTTATTGGCCATTTGTATGTCTATTTTTGTGAAGAGTGTATTCAAATACTTTGTGCTCATTTTTAAATTAGGTTATTTCTTTTCCTAATGAGCGGTAAGAATTCTTCATACACTTTGTCAGCTATATGGGTTGCATATATTGTTTTCCCATTATTTGGTTTGTCTTAATTTTCTTAATGGTGTCCTTTAATAAACAGGAATTTTAATTTTGAAGGTCAAACTTTTTAATTTTTGCTCCTGTTTGTGTCCAGACCAAGTTTGTGCAGAGCATGGCCTGGTGCTGCCACAAGACAAAAAAAACATGCCAGGCACAGAAGCAAACATTTATTGGGAATTATGAACAAGAGAAGTTCTCTGGTGTTGACCAGTCAAGAGGATTAGAATTCTGCAAGAGATGGGGCAGGTGCAAGGATTAATATATGATTTTTAGAACAAAGATATTCTATATAGTATGATGACATCTGGTCTCTAGCATAATCATTAAAGGGCCCTAAAAACTGATGTTTACTAATATTAGTGTTTAAGACTAACATACAATCAATGCTGTTTTTACATCTGTTGTTACATTCTTCTCCCTCCAGAGAGATTGTTTACTTTCTTGACCTTTGTCCTTGGTGAAAGAAATTTTGTTACAGGCTGTTTAGGAGGGGCCCAGGCCCTGGACCACCATGGCTCCCAATTCATGTTCCCAATCTTCGTGGGAAAACATCCAGTCACTCAACATTATGTATGATGCTTACTATAAGTTTTTCAGATATATCCTTTATTACGTTCAGTTAGTTCCCTCTATTCCTTGTTTGTTGATAGTTTTTATCATGCCTGGTTGCTGAACTCATCACATACTTTTTTCCGCATCTATTGATATTTTTGCATGTTTTTTTGTTTTCTACTCAGTCTATTTAGAGGCTGGATATACAAACGGACAATACCAGAAACCCTGGGACATTATCTGCAGTTACCACACCAGGAAACTCTAACCTAGAACCATAGCAATCAACTATCTACAACAACCAGTCCAGGAATCTTAACTACAATTTCTGTAAGAATCAAGCCAAAAAGCAAGGACTTGATTAATAATTGGCAGTTTCTCTAAATCTTACCACTGCTTCTCTCTTAGGATCAACCAGGGAAAGTCAAATATGCTCCCGAAACCAATCACATAAGACACCACTCCCTAATTAGCCCACTCCAACTTCCCCATGCCAACAGCCTCCAATTTTGGCTTACCTCATGTCTTTCCTTTTTTCCACCATAAAGTTTTCCCCCTCCTCTGCCTGCCTTTGAGTCTTGGTGATGGTGGTTGACTCTTGCTATAGCAAGTCCTGAATAAAAAGCCTTTTTTTTTTTTTTTATCTTTTGGGTGTTCTTCGTTTGTTTCTACACAATTAATATAATGAATTACAATCAATTTACAGATGTTAAAATAGTTTTGCATTCCTGAAATAAAGCCCACTGGGTTGTGATGTATTATCCTTTTTATACATTGCTGCATTTAGCTGGTTTAATATTTTGTTTAGGAATTTGTGGCTTTGTTCATTAGGAATATTGATGTATAGTTTCCTTTTCTTGTATTATCTTTGGTTTTGGTATTGGAGAATTGCTGGTCTCAAAAAATATGTTGGGAAGTATTTACTCTCTATTTGCTGGAAGATATCGTGTAGGATTGTAATTATTTTTTCCTTAAATATTTGGTTGAGTTCACATGTGAAACTACTTGGGCTTGGTGAGTTTTGTCTTTTTCATTTTTTTTCTCTTTTTCAAGATTTTAAACTTACTCAATTTCTATAATAGATATAGTATTAGTCAAATGATCTATTTTTCCTTCAGTGAGTTTTAGCAGCTTGTGTCTTTCAACAATTGACCCATATCAACTAAGTTATTGATTTGATGACTTATTTGATAATAACTTTTGTGTGCATAGAGTTATAATCCAGTATTCCTTTATTATCATTTTTATACGTGTGGGATGAGGAGTAATAACCCTAGTATCATCTCTGATATTGATAATTTGTGTCTTCTCTCCTTTCTTCTTGCTTAGACTGGCTAGAAGTTTATCAATTTTATTGATTTTTTCAGAAAACTAGCTATTAGTTTTGTTGATTTTCTCTATTGTTTTCCTGTTTTTAACTTTGTCGATTTATTTTCTAACTTTTTTTCTCTTCTGCTTGCTTTAGACTTAATTTGCTCTCCTTTCTCTAGATTCCTAAGGTAAAAGCTAAGGCTATTAATTTTATGTCTTTATATTTTCTGATTTACACATTTAATGTTTTTAACTCCCCTCTATATGTTGTTTCAGCTGCAACTCACAGATTTTTTAAGGTTTATTTTCATTGTCATTGAGTTCAAACTAGTTTTTTAAAACTTGTCTTGAGAATTCTTCTTTGGCCCATAGGTTATTTAAAAATAAGTTACTTAATTTTCAAATATTTCACAATTTCCCAGGTATCTTTCTATTTATTAATTTCTAGTTTAACTGCAGTTTATGCTGATGAGTGTTCCATGTGAGCTTATGAATAATATGCATTCTGCTATTTTTTTTTATTTTGAAATAAATTCAAAGTTATAGGAACAGTTGCAAAAACAATACTAACCCCATACACAGAATTCCATCATACCCTGACCCCCTTCCCCCGACAGCCCAATCCACCAACTTTAACATGCTGTCACATCGCTATTTCTTTCCCTCCCTCCCTATCTATCATCCATCATCTATTGCTCTGTCTTCTGAACATATGAGAGCTAGCTGCTCACACCCTTGAACAAACACTATAATTCACATATACAATTCCCATGAATAAGAACATTAAGCTCAGATAAGAAGTACCAGAGACTCAACAATGATACAAAGCTTACATTCTATATTTCCTTTTCCTTATGTCTCAACTGTGACCCTTTGCGCCTCCTGTCCTCCATCCTCCAATCCCATCCAGGTTCATCCTTGGCATTCAATTATCATCTATTTAGACTGTCTTTTTTTTTTTTTTTTCAGTTGTGGAAACAGATATACAGATGAAATCTTCCCATTCCACCCCCTCCCTAGCCTTCCATTAGTGGGATTAATCACATTTAGAATGTTGTAATGCTCTTTCCCACTATCCATTACTAGAAATTTCCCTTCACCTCAAACAGCAACCCTATACTCATTTCTTCACTCCCCATTGCCCCTTCCCCCATTTCTCTTAACCCATACTCTACTTTTCATCTCTATGGTCATATTCTCTAATAATTTCTTTGTGTTTACAATGGGGCTTAAAATTAACCTCTTAAATACATAACAATCTTGTTTTTTTTTTGATACCACCTTCATTTCAATAGGACCCATAAACTATGTTCCTATACTCCTCCATTCTCCCGCCTTTATATAGTTGTCTGAAATTACATATTTTACATTGAGTTCAAAATCACTGATTTGCCCTTAGAGTTTGTGTGTTTTATATCATGTAGGAAGTAAATAGTGGAGTTTGAAAATTATTGACTTCTATTTGTATTCCATTGTGGTTGGAGAATGTGCTTTGAGTATATTCAATTTTTTTTTTTTTTTTATTTATTGCGGCTTGTTTTATGTCCCAGCTTATGGTCCCTTCTGGAGAAAGATCCGTGATCACTAGAGAAAAATGAGTGTCCTGATGATTTTGGACGTAAGGTACTATATATGTCTGTTAAAATTCTCTATATCTCTTTCTCCTTTCTTTGTCTCTCTGTTAGTAGGGATCTCTTTAGAATCTGAAGTAGGGCAGGTCTTTTATTGGCAAAGTCTCTCAGCATTTGTTTGTCTGTGAAAAATTTAAGCTCTCCCTCAAATTTGAAGGAGAGTTTTGCTGGATAAAGTATTTTTGGTTGGAAATTTTTCTCTCTCAGAATTTTGAATATGTCATGCCACTGCCTTCTCGTCTCCATGGTGGCCGCTGAGTAGTCACAACTTAGTCTTATGTTGTTTCCTTTGTATGTGATGAATTGCTTTTCTCTTGCTGCTTTCAGAACTTGCTCCTTCTCTTCAGTATTTGAGAGTCTGATCAGAATATGTCTCTGAGTGGTTTTATTTGGATTTATTCTATTTGGAGTTCGCTGGGCATTTATGCTTTGTGTATTTATATTGTGTAGAAGTTTTCCCCAACAATTTCTTTGAATACTCTTTTTAGACCTTTACCCTTCTCTTCCCCTTCTGGGACACCAATAAGTCTTAAGTTTGGATACTTTTAATTTTATCTGTCGTATTCCTGAGATCCATTTTGATTTTTTCTATTTTTTTCTCCATTCTTTCTTTTGTTCTTTCATTTTCTGTTCTGTGGACTTCTAGGACACTGAGACATTGTTCAACTTCCTCTAATCTTGTATTGTGAATATCCAGAGTCTTCTTAATTTGGCCAACAGTTCCTTTTATTTCCATAAGATCTTCTATTTTTTTATTCACTCTTGTAATGTCTTCTTTATGCTCTTCTAGGGTCTTCTTTATGTTGCTTATATCCTGGGCCATGGTCTTCTTGATGTCCTTTAAATCCTTTGCCATGTTTTCATTCCTTGATTGTAGTTCTTTGATTAATTCTGCCAAGTACTGAGTTTCTTCCAATATCTTGATTTGTGTGTTTGGAGTTGCATTCTCCATATTGTCTGGTTTTATCATATGCATTAAGATTTTCTGTTGTTTTTGGCCTCTTGGCATTTGTTTTGCTTGATAGGGTTCTTTCAAATTGTAAAAAGAAAGGGTATTGATCTAATTTTTCACAAACACAGTTTGGTGATGTACACTTTCTCTAACTAACCAGCAGATGGCATCTGTGAGTCACCTATACCCCTCAAGTCAATTCTCAACCTTGTTCCCTTGGTGTGTGGGGAAATGATTCTTGTGGGGTTCAGTTGGTGAACTCAGTTTGGGTGTGTTGCTGGAGACATCCGCCCTGAATGTGGGCAGCTATAACATTCAAATCCCACAGGTTCCCGGAGATTCAAGGCCACCACAAGAGTCTAAGCCTTCATTTCAGTTCAGCCCCAGACCCTCTCTCTCGCTGTCCCACAAAGCACCAGACTTGGCGTAGCATCCCCGGGTTCTCAGAGCGGGTCCCCCCTCCCAGCCGCGATCCTCTAGGAGCTCAGCCGAGGGAATGCCGTGCTACGTCACCAGTGTGCGCCGTCCCTCAAGGGATGCCCTGGGCTGCCGGGCCGTGCAGCGGCACTCTCAGCTTGAAGCAAAAATGGCTGAATGGGGCGTCTCAACCCCCCTCCTCACGCAGTTCCTCCTTCTCAGCCCCAGGACAACTGGCGGAGCTCTGGGCTGTGGGCACGGCCCCAGGCAGGAGTTTATCCAGCCCTCTGGGGAGCCAGCTGCTAGCCACGGGGTTTCTTTCTGCTTCTGGCTCTCCCCCCCATTCCTCTGGTCCCTAGGGTATCTGCAGCGGACTATCTTCCAGGCCAGACACCGAGAGGCCGGCCCAGCCCCCTCTTGCTGTGTTTTACTGCGTGGTTCCCACTCCCACAACTGCAGCCACTCCTGGGTTTTTCCCTTTTTTTTTTTTTAAAGAGCCAGTCAGTCTCCAAATGCCAAGCCCTGACTTCCCCACAATGCCGCGCGGCTGCGGGTCTTCCAGCCAGCTTACTCACTCGTTTCAGAATGCAGACTCCCGGTTTCACCAAGTATATGGTCCCTATGATACTAGCAGAACTTGTCCAGCTGGTGCATCGCTGTAACCGGTATTCTGGGTCACTTTCTGGTTTTTAACTAGTGTTTTTCACAGAGGTGTTTTTTGCCCTGTCTCACCTAGCCGCCATCTTAGTTTCTCTCCTCTCTGCTAATGTTGAATGGAATGTTCTGTGAATTTCATGTAGATCCAGTTGACTGATAGGGCTTTTGGGGGAATCTATATCATTACTAATTTTCTGCCTGCTCGATCTGTTAAGCAGAAAAGAGTTAATATGATCAAACAGGAACTATCATGGTGTATTTCTCTCTTTCTTCTTTCAGTTCTATTTTTTTTTTTTTTTTTGCCTCAAGTATTTTGACAGTTTGATAGGGGCACACATGGTAAGATTGTTATGTCTTCTGGATGAGTTGACCCAGCTTTTTTTTGTTTTGTTTTGTTTTCATCAAATAGCCACATTCATCCCTGATAATCTTTCTTGTTCTGGAGTCTGCTATGCATGAGAAAAAATGGTGTGGGGTGATTTAAATTGAACTTCAGTAAGGCAAGAGGGTCTCAGAACTGAAAAGTACAGGAAGACAGGATACTGAGAGAGGGAGAGAATTTAAAGAAATCATAGGAGCTGGGGAGAAAATTCTGCACAAAAACAAACAGAACAGATCAAGATTCACAGCAAAGGTACAGAGTTAAGGAAGCTTTTTCCTGGAGGTGAAACAATTACATAAAAAGTGTGATTTTTTAAAATTATACTGCATATCCAGAGCAATAATCAAATAAAAAGAGCTGAGAAAAATATGATCAGTTAAACTTGGGCTATTCTAAAGGTCCAGAATTGGGCCAAGCATCAAAGATGAGCCTTAACATGAAGCCAAACAACAATAAAACCACAAACAAAACAGAGAAACTGATATTCAGTATTACCTCATAAAGAAAATCAGATTCCTAGACATGAGCCAAAAATTACAAGCGCATGGCTAACTCAAGGGAACAAACTAAAACTTCAGAGGGGACATGGAATTTGGTACAGCTAATCAAAGACATTCAAACAGAACTCCAAATCAAATCAAGCAGATGAAGGAAAATATGCAAAAAGAGATAATGGATATTGAGAAGACAATTTGTAAACATAAAGAAGAATTTGAAAGTGTGCTAGTTTGGATCTATTATGCCCCCCATAGAAGCCAGTTTCTTTAATGCAATCTTGTGGGAATAGACTTACTAGTCTTGATTAGGGTGAGACTCTTTGATTAGGTTATTTTTGTGGAGATATCACTCACCCAACTGTAGTTTTGATAAATTATTTCCATGGAGGTTGGCCATACTCATTCACCGTGGGTCTTAATTAGATCACTGGAGTCCTGTAAGAGGCTCAGGAAGAGAGACAGAGTGGGAGCTGAGAGAGAGAGATGCTTAGAGATGCTTGGAAATGCCAACAGAAGGACTTTTGGAGATGCTAAGCTAGGAGATGAAGCCCAGAGTTTACCCCAGAGAAGCCAAGAGAGGACCCCCCCCCCCCCCGCTGCCAAGTACTTAGAGAGAAATGCCCTGGGAGGAAAAAGGAACAATGCATAGGAACTGAGAAAGAGGAGCTATGAAAGAAGCCAAGAGGCATTTAGGAGAAAGCCATTTTTGAAACACAACCCAGGAACAAAGGCCCAGCAGATGCCAGCCCTGTGCCTTCCCAGCTGATAGAGGTGTCTGGATGCTATTGGCCTTTCTCCAGTGAAGACATCCTCTTGTTGATGCCTTAGTTTAGACACGTTTATGGCCTTAGAACTTGAAATTTGTAACCTAATAACTCCTCATTATAAAAGCCAACCCATTTCTGGTATTTTATATTCTGGCAGCATTAGCAAACCAGAACAGGAAGTTTAAATAGAAACGGAACAGAAATTATGGGGATGAAAGGCACAATACTGGAGATTAAAGTACACTAGAGGCATACACTAGAGAGCAGACTTGAACAGGCAGAACAAAGAATCAGTGAACTAGAAGAACATTCAAAATCATACAGTGAGAACAGATAGAGAAAAGAATAGAAAAAAGTGAGCAATATCTCAGGGATTAGACTGACAGCATGAAGCATGCAATATTAAGCATCATGGACTTCTGAGAAGGAGAAGAGATGGAAACAGGAACAGAAAGACTATTTGAGGAAATAATGGACAACACATTTACCAACTCTTATTAAAGATACAAATATATATATATATGTTCAAGAGGGTCAACATACTCCAAACAGAATAAATCTTAAGATACCTACTCTGAGACACATACAAATCAGATTGTCAAATGCCAGAGATAATCAGAAAATTCTGAAAGCTGAAAGAGAAAAGCAATTCATCACATACAAGGGTTCCTTAATAATACTAAGTGCTGATTTCTCATCAGCAACTATGGAGGTGAGAAGGCAGTGGTATGATACATTTAAGGTGCTGAAAGAGAAAAATTGCCACCCAGAAATTCTTTATCTGCAAAAACTGTCCTTCAAAAGTGAGGGAGAGTTTAAAACATTCACAGATAAACAGAAATTGTGAGAGGTTTCTAACAAAAGACCAGTGCTACACAAATTACTAAATGGAATTCTGCAGGTTGAAAGGAGGAGACATGGGAGAGAGTAGCTTTGAGTAGTGTGGAGAAATGAAGATTATCAGTAAGGGTAACTAAAAGGGCAAATGCATATCACAATAGTACCATATTCTCAACATACTACTCTACATTTTAATTCCTATGAGAGTAAGAATACTATTGAGCAAGGAAAAGCATGTTTCCTGATAATGGATATGCAAAATGTAAAGTAGTAAAGTAGTACAAGAGCAACATAAAAAGGGGAAACAGGGGACTATGGGAGAAGGGAACATATATATTATTGAAGAAAAGTTGGAATCTTCTCAAATTATTAGGTTATAGATGTAGGTGGTACATTATAAACCCCAGGGTAATCACAAAAAAAGTATTTAAAATGTATCCAGAAACAGAAATGCAAAATGGATCAATCAGATGCATCACAAAAGATCAATTATACAGACAAGTAGGTTGCAATAAAGGGAAAGAGAGACAAAAAAAGATATGACATAAAAAACAAAGGAAAAATTAGCTAAAGTAACTACTGCATTTACAGTAGTAACACTGAATATTAATGGATTAAACTCTACAGTCAGAAGACATGGATTTGCAGAACAGCTAAAAAAGCATGATCCAACTAATGTTGTTTACAAGGGATTCACTTTATTTGCAAAAACACAATCATTTGAAAGTGAAAGGATGAAAAAAGATATTCCATGCAAACAGTAACCCAAGAAGAACTGGGGTATCTATACTAATATCATTCAAAATAGACTTCAAATAAAAAACTGTTATAAAAGACAAAAAAAGGATTCTATATATTAATAAAAGTAGCAATCCACCAAGAAGAAAATAGCAATCTTACTTATTTATGCAACTAACCACAGTGCTTCAAAATACATGAGGCAAACACTGGCAAATATGATGGGAAAACAGACATCTCTACAATAATAGTTGGAGACTTCAGTGCAATACTCCCATCAATAGATTAAATACCTAGAGAGAAGATCAATAAAGAAACAGAGAACTTTAATAATATCATACATTAACTAGACCTAACAGACATATACAGAACATTGTACCCCATAACAGCAGGATGTGCATTCTTCTCAAGTGCACATGGATAATTCTCCAAGATAGATCACATGTTGGGTCACATGATAAGTCTAGATAAATTTTAGAAGACTGAAATTATACAAAGCATCTTCTCTGACCATAAGGGAATGAGGCTGGAAATCAATAATTGTTGGAAAAATGGAAAATCCACAAATATATGGTAGTTAAATAACATTCTCTTAATCAGAGGGCTAAAGAAGAAATTGCAGTGGAAATTAGTGAATATCTTAGGACAAAGGAAAATGAGAACACAACACATCAAAACTTATGGGATGCAGAGAAAGTAGTGCTGAGAGGGAAACTTAATGCCTGAAACTTACATTGGTAAAGAAGAGGTCAAATAAAAAATCTAATAAATACCTTGAGGAACTAGAAATAGAGCAGCAAAGTAATCCAAAAGCAAGGAGAAAGAAATAACAAAATTTAGAGCAGAACCAAATTTGATGGAGAATTAAAAACAACAACAACAACAATAGAGAGAATTAAAAAAGCAAAAAATTAGTTCTTTGAAAAGAACAATAAAATTGACAAACCCTTAGATAGGTTAACAAAGAAAAAGTGAGAGAAGAGCCAAATAAGTAAAATCTGAAATGAGGAGAATATTACTACTGACCCCACAGAAGTAAAACAGTTCCTAAGATGTTACTATGAACAATGGTATGCCAACAAATTAGACAGCCTAGATGAAATGGATAAATTTCTAGCAACACACAAACAACCTACACTGACTCTAAAAGAAAGAGATCTCAACAGACCAAAGACAAGTAAAAAGATTTAATCAGTCATCAAAAACCTTGCAAATAAAGAAAATTCACAGGTGAATTTTACCAATGATTCCAAGGGGAATTAATACCAATCCTACTCAAATTCTTTCAAAATATTCAGTAGGAGAGAACACTACCTAACTCATTCTTTGAGGCCAAAATCACTCTAAAACCAAAGCCAGATAAAGATATTACAAAGAAAAGAAATTTGAAACTAGTTTCTCTTATGAATCTAAATACCTAATTCTTCAACATAATACTTGCAAATCAAATAAAGACACACATTAAAATAACTATCCAACATGATGAATTGGGTTTTATTTCAAGTATGCAAGGAGTATTCAACATAAGAAACTCAATTAATGTAAAACACCACATTAACAAAACTAAGGGGAAAAAAAAACATGGTTGTTTCAGTTGATGCAGAAAAGGCATTTGACAAAATCTAGCAAATTTTCTTGATAAAAGCAGTTTAAAAACAACAGAAGGAAACTTCCTCAACACAATAAAAGGCATATATGAAAATACCACAGGTAACATCATACTCAGTGTTGAAAGATTGAAATCTTTCCTTTAAATCTGGAACAAGACAAGGATGGCCTCTTGCATCACTGTTATTCAACATTTTGCTAGAACTTCTTGCCAGAGCTATTAGGCAAGAAAAAGAATAAAAGGCATCCATTGGAAAAGAAGAAATGAAACTCTCACTATTTGAAGACAGCATGCTCTTATATATACAGAAAGTCCTGAAAAGAAAATTATCAAATTTATTTAGAAATGTAAGGGGACACCAATATCTAAAAACATCTTGAAAAAGAAGAACAAAGTTGGAGGACTCACACTACTTTTCTTTAAAACATGTTACAGAAATACAGTGGTCAAAACAGCATGGTATTGGCACAAGAAGAGATATAATGACCAATGGAATCAAATTGAGAGTTCAGAAATAGACCATCACCTCTATGGATAATTGGTTTTTGAGAAGGCTGCCAAGTCCAATCACTTGTGAAAAAATAGTCTCTTCAACAAATGGATACTGGATACCCACATGCAAAAGGAAGAAAGTGAACCCCTGTCTCATACAGTATACATTAATTAACTCAAAGTGGATCACATACCTAGATATAAGAACCAGGACAATAAAACTCCTAGATGAAAATATAGGGAAGCAACTTCAGGATCTTGTGTTAGCAAATAGTTGCTTAGACTTTATACCCAAAGCACAAGCAATGAAAGATTAAAAAAAAAAAAAAAAAAGAAAACAATAGATAAATGGAACCTTTTCAAAAGGAAAAACTTTTGCATCTCAAAGGATTTTGTCATGAAAGTCAAAAGACAACCTACTCAATGGGAGAAAATATTTGGAAACCACATCTCAAATAAGGTTTTAATATCCAGAATATGTAAAGAAATCCCACAACTCCACAATAAAAAGACAACTCAATTAATAATGGGAAAAATTCTTGAGTAGACTTTTCTACAAAAAGTATATCCAAATAGCTAAAAAGCACATGAAAGATGCTTAACATCACTGGTTTTTAAGGAAATGTAAATCAAAACCACAATGCGATATTTCATGACCACTAAAATGGCTACTGTTTAAAAAAAAAAAAAAACAAAATTACCTGTGCTGGTTATACAGGGCAGGCAACACCAACTACACACGCAAGCTTGGTACACCAATTGGACCCTGTGGGACACTGTTAACGAGTTCCAACTTGGCGGGCCTGGGCCAGGGGAACTGATCAGCCCCTAGGAAAGGTAGTGGGCACGGACAGTACTATCCTCCACGGCCCCCCGGGCCTGAGAAAGTGGAGCCGGATGCAGGCCCCATTTCCTCACCCCAAAGTACAACTGTCAGGGGAAGCTTGCCGGAGAAAACCGTCCCCTTTACCTTGCCCGCCTACTGCCCATTACCAGAGCAACTCCCGCCCTCCCCGTTGCCGGAGCAACTCCCGCCCCTTTTCAAACGACCTCTGCGCCCTCTCAGAACCAATCCAAGCCTTTAACCCCTACAGCTAGCCCGCCCTCTAAACTGCCCTATATAAACGTGTACTCTCCCCTAATAAATGCTCTCGGCTTCTTCACCCTCAAAGAAACGCGTCCCGCCTGTTTCCTCTCGCCGCCCTCCACACCTTGCACGCCACCGCCGGGGACCTGGCCAAGTCCCCCGCCTCGCCTTCGCCTCCGGGAAAGAGCCCCCGCCGCCGGTACCCTCCTAGCAATGCCGAGAGCCGAGGGTTCAGCAACCGGCCGCCCCCCCCAATACAGTAGACATGACCGCAGGACCCCACAAGACTCACTCCCCCACTCACCAAAAAGGCTAAGCAGGGGAGAACTGTCTTGTGGAGAACAGGTGGCTCGTGGACGCCACCTGCTGGTTAGTTAGAGAAAGTGTACTCCATGAAGCTGTAGATCTGATAAATTAGAGATAAGTACTTCAATTGGTCTACAAATCCTAAAAGAACCCTATCAAGTTCAGCAAATACCAAGAGGCCAAAAACAACAGAAAATTATAAAGCATATGAAAAAAACAGACGATATGGATAACCCAAGCCCAAGCACCCAAATCAAAAGATCAGAAGAGACACAGCACCTAGAGCAGCTACTCAAAGAACTAAAGATGAACAATGAGACCATAGTATGGGACACAAAGGAGATCAAGAAGACCCTAGAAGAGCATAAAGAAGACATTGCAAGACTAAATAAAAAAATGGAGGAACTTATGGAAATTAAAGAAACTGTTGACCAAATTAAAAAGATTCTGGACACTCATAGTACAAGACTAGAGGAAGCTGAACAATGAATCAGTGACCTGGAAGATGACAGAATGGAAAATGAAAGCATAAAAGAAAGAATGAGGAAAAAAATTGAAAAAATCGAAATGGACCTCAGGGATATGATACATAATATGAAACGTCCAAATATAAGACTCATTGGTGTTCCAGAAGGGGAAGAAAAGGGTAAAGGTCTAGGAAGAGTATTCAAAGAAATTGTTGGGAAAAACTTCCCAAATCTTCTAAACAACATAAATACACAAATCATAAATGCTCAGCAAACTCCAAATAGAATAAATCCAAATAAACCCACTCCGAGACATATTCTGATCACACTGTCAAACACAGAAGAGAAGGAGCAAGTTCTGAAAGCAGCAAGAGAAAAGCAATTCACCACATACAAAGGAAACAGCATAAGACTAAGTAGTGACTACTCAGCAGCCACCATGGAGGCGAGAAGGCAGTGGCACGATACATTTAAAATTCTGAGTGAGAAAAATTTCCAACCAAGAATACTTTATCCAGCAAAGCTCTCCTTCAAATTTGAGGGAGAGCTTAAATTTTTCACAGACAAACAAATGCTGAGAGAATTTGCTAACAAGAGACCTGCCCTACTGGAGATACTAAAGGGAGCCCGACAGACAGAGAAACAAAGACAGGACAGAGAGACTTGGAGAAAGGTTCAGTACTAAAGAGATTTGGTATGGGTACAATAAAGGATATTAATAGACAGAGGGGAACAATATGACAAACATAAACCAAAGGATAAGATGGCTGATTCAAGAAATGCCTTCACGGTTATAACATTGAATGTAAATGGATTAAACTCCCCAATTAAAAGATATAGATTCACAGAATGGATCAAAAAAAATGAACCATCAATATGTTGCATACAAGAGACTCATCTTAGACACAGGGACACAAAGAAACTGAAAGTGAAAGGATGGAAAAAAATATTTCATGCAAGCTACAGCCAAAAGAAAGCAGGTGTAGCAATATTAATCTCAGATAAAATAGACTTCAAATGCAGGGATGTTTTGAGAGACAAAGAAGGCCACTACATACTAATAAAAGTGGCAATTCAACAAGAAGAAATAACAATCGTAAATGTCTATGCACCCAATCAAGGTGCCACAAAATACATGAGCGAAACACTGGCAAAACTAAAGGAAGCAATTGATGTTTCCACAATAATTGTGGGAGACTTCAACACATCACTCTCTCCTATAGATAGATCAACCAGACAGAAGACCAATAAGGAAATTGAAAACCTAAACAATCTGATAAATGAATTAGATTTAACAGACACATACAGGACATTACATCCCAAATCACCAGGATACACATACTTTTCTAGTGCTCATGGAACTTTCTCCAGAATAGATCATATGTTGGGACTTAAAACAAGCCTCAATAAATTTAAAAGGATTGAAATTATTCAAAGCACATTCTCTGATCACAATGGCATACAATTAGAAGTCAATAACCATCAGAGACTTAGAAAATTCACAAATACCTGGAGGTTAAACAACACACTCCTAAACAATCAGTGGGTTAAAGAAGAAATAGCAAGAGAAATTGCTAAATATATAGAGACGAATGAAAATGAGAACACAACATACCAAACCCTATGGGATGCAGCAAAAGCAGTGCTGAGGGGGAAATTTATAGCACTGAACGCATATATTAAAAAGGAAGAAAGAGCCAAAATCAAAGAACTAATGGATCAACTGAAGAAGCTAGAAAATGAACAGCAAACCAATCCTAAACCAAGTAGAAGAAAAGAAATAACAAGGATTAAAGCAGAAATAAATGACATGGAGAACAAAAAAACAATAGAGAGGATAAATATCACCAAAAGTTGGTTCTTTGAGAAGATCAACAAGATTGACAAGCCCCTAGCTAGACTGACAAAATCAAAAAGAGAGAAGACCCATATAAACAAAATAATGAATGAAAAAGGTGACATAACTGCAGATCCTGTAGAAATTAAAAAAATTATAAGAGGATATTATGAACAACTGTATGGCAACAAACTGGATAATGTAGAAGAAATGGACAATTTCCTGGAAACATATGAACAACCTAGACTGACCAGAGAAGAAATAGAAGACCTCAACCAACCCATCACAAGCAAAGAGATCCAATCAGTCATCAAAAATCTTCCCAAAAATAAATGCCCAGGGCCTGATGGCTTCACAGGGGTATTCTACCAAACTTTCCAGAAAGAACTGACACCAATCTTACTCAAACTCTTTCAAAACATTGAAGAACATTAAGACCACAATGAGAACATTAAGACCACAATGAGAACATTAAGACCACAATGAGATACCATCTAACACCGATTAGAATGGCTGCCATTAAAAAAACAGGAAACTACAAATGCTGGAGGGGATGTGGAGAAATTGGAACTCTTATTCATTGTTGGTGGGACTGTATAATGGTTCAGCCACTCTGGAAGTCAGTCTGGCAGTTCCTTAGAAAACTAGATATAGAGTTACCATTCGATCCAGTGATTGCACTTCTCGGTATATACCCGGAAGATCAGAAAGCAGTGACACGAACAGATATCTGCATGCCAATGTTCATAGCAGCATTATTCACAATTGCCAAGAGATGGAAACAACCCAAATGTCCTTCAACAGATGAGTGGATAAATAAAATAAAACACACGATGGAATACTACGCGGAGTAAGAAGGAACAATCTCGTGAAACATATGACAACATGGATGAACCTTGAAGACATAATGCTGAGCGAAATAAGCCAGGCACAAAAAGGGAAATATTATATGCTACCACTAATGTGAACTCTGAAAAATGTAAAACAAATGGTTTATAATGTAGAATGTAGGGGAACTAGCAATAGAGAGCAATTAAGGAAGGGGGAACAATAATCCAAGGAGAACAGATAAGCTATTTAATGTTCTGGGGATGCCCAGGAATGACTATGGTCTGTTAATTTCTGATGGATATAGTAGGAACAAGTTCACAGAAATGTTGCCATATTAGGTAACTTTCTCGGGGTAAAGTAAGAACATGCTGGAAGTTAAGCAGTTATCTTAGGTTAGTTGTCTTTTTCTTACTCCCCTGTTATGGTCTCTTTGAAATGTTCTTTTATTGTATGTTTGTTTTCTTTTTAACTATTTTTTCATACAGTTGATTTAAAAAAGAAGGGAAAGTTAAAAAAAAAAAAAGAAAAAACAAGGAAAAAAAGATGTAGTGCCCCCTTGAGGAGCCTGTGGAGAATGCAGGGGTATTCGGCTACCACACCTCGATGGTTGCTAACATGACCACAGACATAGGGGACTGGTGGTTTGATGGGTTGAGCCCTCTACCATAGGTTTTACCCTTGGGAAGACGGTTGCTGCAAAGGAGAGGCTAGGCCTCCCTATGGTTGTGCCTAAGAGCCTCCTCTCGAATGCCTCTTTGTTGCTCAGATGTGGCCCTCTCTCTCTGGCTAAGCCAATTTGAAAGGTGAAATCACTGCCCTCCCCCCTACGTGGGATCGGACACCCAGGGGAGTGAATCTCCCTGGCAACGTGGAATATGACTCCCGGGGAGGAATGTAGACCTGGCATCGTGGGACGGAGAACATCTTCTTGACCAAAAGGGGGATGTGAAAGGAAATGAAATAAGCTTCAGTGGCAGAGAGATTCCAAAAGGAGCCGAGAGGTCACTCTGGTGGGCACTCATACGCACAATTTAGACAACCCTTTTTAGATTCTAAAGAATTGGGGTAGCTGGTGGTGGATACCTGAAACTATCAAACTGCAACCCAGAACCCATGAATCTCGAAGACAGTTGTATAAAAATGTAGCTTATGAGGGGTGACAGTGGGATTGGGAAAGCCATAAGGACCACACTCCACTTTGTCTAGTTTATGGATGGATGAGTAGAAAAATAGGGGAAGGAAACAAACAGACAAAGGTACCCAGTGTTCTTTTTTAATTCAATTGCTCTTTTTCACTCTAATTATTATTCTTGTTATTTTTGTGTGTGTGCTAATGAAGGTGTCAGGGATTGATTTAGGTGATGAATGTACAACTATGTAATGGTACTGTGAACAATCGAATGTACAATTTGTTTTGTATGACTGCGTGGTATGTGAATATATCTCAATAAAATGAAAATAAAAAAAAATTACATGTGCTCGAGAGGATGTGGAGAAATAGGAACCTCATTCATTGCCAGTGGGAATGTAAAATGGTGCAACCATTCTGCAGGACAGTTTGGTATTTCCTCAGGAAGCCAAGTATAGAATTTCCGTATGACTTAACAATACTGCTACCAGATATTTACCCAGAAGAATTGAAAGCAGGTACTCAAACAGACGTTTTCACATTGATGTTTATAGTGGGATTATTCACAATTGCCAAAAAATGTAGGCAACCCAAGTGTTGATGTTCATGATGTTCATGTTTCCTAGGAAGGAGATGTCATTGGTCACAAAACAGGTGAATGTGGGGTGGAGGCTGAAGAGGGTTTACAGGAAATTTCACAGCATATCCAAGAAAAGATGTGGCACCTCTGAGAAATCCCAAGTAGTATTGTTGAGGTGAGGCATGGGAAGGTGATGCTGGATGTCAGATCCTGATTATGAAGGGTCTTAAAAGCCATTTTATGAAGTTTGGACTTGGTGCTAAGAGCAATGAATTATTTTAAGTGGGTGTACACATGAACAGATTAGCACTTAAAAATATCTCTGATCTGCACACCAATGTTCATAGTGGCATTATTCACAATTGTCAAAAGATGGAAAAAATCCAAGTGTCCATCAACTGATGAATGGATAAACAAAATGTGGTATATAAACACAGTGGAGTATTATTCAGCTGTAAGAAGGAATGAAGCTCTGATACATATGACAGCATCAATGACCCTTGAGGTCATTATGCAGAGTGAAATAAGCCAAACACAAAAGGGCAAATATTGTATGATATCAAGGATATGAATTAATTATAGTAAGTAAACTCATAGAGTTAGAATCTAGAATATAGGTTACAAAGGGATAGATTGGGATTGTAGAATGAGGCACTGATGCTCAATTTGTACAGAATTTTTATTTAGATTGATTATAATGATTGGGAAATGGATGGTGGTGATGGTAGCACATTACTGTGAGTGTAATTAATAGCACTGATTTATATAGATGAATTTGGTTATAAGGGGAAACTATGCCTTATATGTTACTTGAATAAATTTAAAGATAAAACATAGGAGCTATAACACAGTGAACCCTATCATAGATGATGTGTTACAGTTCATCGTACAAGTATAAGAATGCTCTTTCATGAATTAAAATGAATGTATGATGCTAATAGATGTTAACGATAGAGTCATTTACAGGAAAAAATACACCTAGTGTATGCTCTGGGTGATAGTTAATAATGCTATTTTAATAGTCTTTCATCAGCTGTAACAAAATAACCACTGTTAAAAATAGCACAATTGTTAAAAAATGCTATCATTAACTATAAGAAATGTTTCACACCAAAGCAAGGTGTTGGTGGCAGGGTGGTGTATGGGAATCCTGTATTTTATACATGTTTGTTCTGTCAGACCAAACTTCTCTAATAAAAAAAAAAAATAAAGGTTATAAGAGAATGTTATGGATATTTGTATGCCAACAAAACAGGTAATGTGGAGAACATGGACACATTCTTAGAAACACACAACCTACCTAACAGACTGAGAAGAAACAGAAGATCTAAACAGACCCATGGTGTGCCAGTTTGAATATCTTGTGTCCCCCCAAATGCCATTATCTTTGATGTAATCTTGTGTGGGCAGATGTAATCAGTGTTGACTAGATTGTAATTCTTTGAGGGTTTCTTTGGAATGTGCCCCACCCAGCTTTCGGTGTTGACTAATTGGATAATTTCCATGGAGTGTTGGCCTGCCCATTGACTGGGCCTTGATCAGTGGAGCCATATAAACAAGCTGATGGGCAGGGGGGAGCTCAGTGCAGCTGTGAGTGATGTTTTGAAGAGGTGCTGCAGCCAAGAGGGACACTTTGAAGAGTGCACAAGAACTGAGAGAGGGGCTGCAGATGATGGGACAGTTAGAAGACAGCCGTTGAAAGCAGACTTTTGCTCCGGAGAAGCTGTGAGAGGAGAAATGCCCCAAGAGCAACTAAGAGTGACATTTTTGAGGAACTGCAGCCTGGAGAGGAGCATCCTGGGAAAAAGCCATTTTGAAACCAGAACTTTGGAGCAGACGCCAGCCACATGCCTTCCCAGCTAACAGAGGTTTTCCAGACACCATTGGCCATCCTCCAGTGCAGGTACCTGATTGCTGATGTGTTACCTTGGACACTTTATGGCCTTAAGACTATTACTTTGGAACCAAATAAATCCCCTTTGTAAAAGCTGATCCATCTCTGGTGTTTCGCATCCTGGCAGCATTAGCAAACTAGAACACATGGCAACTAACGAGATTGACTCAATAATCAGAACGTCCCAACAAAGAAAATTCCAGGGCCAGAGGACTTAACTTGTGAACTGTACTAAGCATTCAATGGAGAGTTAACACAGATCATTCTCAAACTTTTCCAAAAAAATTGAAAGGGAAGGAACACTTCCTAACTCAAAGTGTTACCAAAGCGAGATAAAAGATATCACAAGAAGTTGAAACCATGGACCAATTTTCCTTATGACTACAGATACAAAAATCCCCATTAGAATACTAATAAATTGAATCCAACAGCATATCAATAGGAAAATACACCATGACCAAGTGAGATTTATCGCCAGAATGTAAACCTGCTTCAAAATGAGAAAAGCAAACAATGCAATACATCACATTAACAGAAAATTTTTAAAATATGTTTCTTAGATCTTGGTACACTGTTAGACTTGTGAGACGACCAGGTATGCTTATTTGTCTGGGACTGTCACAACTGAATTCTAAAAGTTCTTCATGTCCCAGTGTTAGTCATAAATGCAAGTTTGGCAGAACTTATAAAACACATTCAACTTGATACATATATAATATATATAGTGACTGAGAATACATTTCTTCTAGCGTCAAAATGATTTGGAAGCGAGTGCCTTCTATAGTCCCTGTTGCTGATTTTATCAAATGCTGATGTAGACAACCATGATTATACACAATTCTGTATCATCCATTGCTGCTTTGTCCTGAATGAGGCAATCTGCATGCTGCAAATGTGAACATGAATAGTCGGTCTTTGATTGTGTGGTATGACTGGCATGCTTTGTATAGAGACAGTTCCATTTCAATTTTTTAACATTTTGCATGTTGTGACTATAGTGTGTTTCTAAGAATTCAGGTAATTAAGATAAGAGCACTTACAATACACCACCCCCAGACATCACAGTAGAAAGAAAGTAAATGACTGTGTTATTTAATGACAGATGAAAGGACACATAAAACTGCATTAGAGTGACAAACAATCAAAACAGTGTTTTAGCTTGCTAGGCTGCTGAAAGCAGATACCATAAAATGGGTTGGCTTTTAACAATGGATACCTATTAGCTTACCAAGCTTATGGTTTTGAGGCTGAGAAAAGTGTCCAAATCAAGGAATCAGGTGATGCTTTCTTCCCAAAGACTGGCTGCTGGTGATCCTTGGCTCCTCTGCCACAGAGCAAGGCACGTGGAGGTGTCTGCTGGTCTCTCCCTTCTCTCTTCTATCCCAATTTTTGTTGCTTTCCTCTTCTTGCTTCCATAACCTTTTTCTCTCCCTGAATCCATCCCATTTATAAAGGTCTCCAGTGCAAGAAGATTAAGACCTACCCTGGGCCACACCTTAATTGAAGTTACCTCATGAAAACCTACTTATCATAGGTTTACACCCATGGCAATGGATTCTCTTTAAGAACATGATTTTTAGGGTACATACGGTTTCAAACCACCACATGAAACATACTTATAATATGCAGAAAAGAGTACTGTATTGGCCACTTTTAGTTTCCTCAAAACATGTAGAAACAATTAAGGAGATTTTTTACTTTGTAGAAAAGGACGAAGATAACCTCCTTAGCATATGCCTTGATGATGGCAATCATTTTTGCTAGTCATAGAAAAAAGCTGTTAAAATGTCAGCTTGTATTAAATCATATTTTCAATATGTCAAACAAGAAAAAATGTCCTTCCCTAATTTAGAAATATATTGAAGGTGAGATGGAGGAAAAACTATAGTAAAACTGAAATTTATATTCCATGTCTGCAAAACTGTTTGATATTCTTTGAGGAGACCATAAGGACTCTAATAAAAGCATGAAATGATTGTACCTGAGTTGTTTCATGTTATTTATAGGCTATAAAAAACATTAAAAATGGGAAAAAGAAACCAGACTCATTCCTAGAAACAAGTCGTCTTCAGAACTTAAAATTATGTCACCAGAAAAGGGCAGCCAAGTTAAACAGGACTTTCTAAATTCTTTTACTGCAACTTATTTGGAATCCAACTTTGATTTCACAAGTTCAAACAGTTTACCTGATAAAACATTTTAGCCAAGAAAGCAATGTTTAAATTACAATGAATTGAATGTGCTTCAGAGTGTTTAAAAATGTTTGGCATTTTATACATGAATAGCTTATATGAAGAATTTATATATGCAAGGCATGTGATTGACAGATAGAGTATCAAAATAAGGCTGTAGATAAAGTGGCTGGACATATTTGGAGATTTAGAAACTAATTCCTAGAAGCCTAAAACCCTGCTGTTGCTATTAAGCAAAATTCAGAATGTTCCATACTCAAATGTTTTTGTTGAGGGGGTATATAGCTTTGAGCCATCACTTTGGAAACACAGGAAGAGATAGTACATTTTGTCTTGCTTAGAGTGGAAGTGCAAGTTTTCCATTTGCCCATATTCTCTCTTATCACCCACATAAAAGAAAATAAAAATTGCCTAAATTCTGCTCAAAATTTAGACAAGTATTATTAGGAAAGGAAGAAGGCAGAGTGAAAGTATTCTACCATGTCAGGGGACAGAAAGAAACATTTCATTATTTTTTTAAATATAGGTAGTATTTCTTTGATCGGTCTCATTGTATTCATATTCTTTTTCAAAGTCTTACATTTATGTAGCTTTAGAATGTAAAATAAGATAGCCTTAAAAATTTAAGTTTTAAAATGGAATTAACTCTTGTGTCCTGTGCTACAGGACAGAAAGAATCATTATAAAAACATTGTTATATTTTTCTTACATGTTATTTAATTGTCCAATTATTAATTTAGTAGCTTACCAATGTGAACTAATGCTACAGTTGTTTTTTTAATTCAATTAAGATATATTCACATACCATACAATCATCCAAATTGTACAATCAATTGTTCACAGTACCATTATATAGTTTTGCATTCATCACCATAATTAATTTTTGGACATTTTCAATACTGCAAAAAAGAATAAAATTTAAAGTAAAAAAGAAGACCAAAACATCCCATCCCCCATCTTTCCCTATTATTCATTTACTATTTGTCCCCATTTTTTTTACTCATCTTTCCATACACTGGATAAAGGCAGTGCGATCCACAAGGTTTTCACGATCGCACAGTCACATAATATAAGCTATATGGTTATAAAATCATCTTCAAGGATCAAGGCTACTGGGTTGCAGTTCAAGAGTTTTAGGTATTTCCTTCTAGCTATTCCAATACACTGAAAAATAAAAAGGGATATCTATGTAATGCATAAGAATAACCTCCAGAATGTCCTCTTGACTCAGTTTGAAATCTCTCAGCCACTGCAACTTTATTTTGTTTCATTTCTCTTCTCCATTTTGGTTAAGAAGACTTTCTTAATCCCTTGACGCCGGGTCCAGGCTCATCCCCAGGAGTCATGTCCCACATTGCCAAGGAGATTTATACCCTTGTGAGTCAGGTCCTGTGGGGTGGTGGGGATGGCAATGAGTTTACCTGCAGAGTTGGCTCAGAGAGAGAGGCCACATCTGAGCCACAAAAGAGGTTCTCTGGGGGTGAGTCTTAGGCACAATTAGAAGTAGGCTTAGCCTCTCCTTTGCAATAATAAGCTTCATAATGGCAAGCCTCAAGATTGAGGGCTCAGCCTACTAAATTGGTAGTCCTCAATGCTTGTGAGAAAATCAGTTAATTCCCCAGGTGGGAAAGTTTAATATTTCCACATTTTCCCCCAGTTCCTCAAAAAGGCCCTGCAAATATATTTCTATTCTCTGCCCAAATTACCCTGGGATGTATCTAGGCTTCACACTAACCTGTAGAAGCCAACCAGATCTCATTCCCTATTCAAAGTCCCATGTAAGTATGGTGTTTGAATAAAGTGACCATACAAGTTCAATTATATAGTGTGCTACAGAAAATATAGATTTTGCACCAAATAAACATCTCTTCCTTTTGTCTCACACAGAAGTTGAAGTTTTAAAACACTATTCCAATGCTACCACTAATGTGAACTTTGAAAAATGTAAAACAAATGGTTTATAATGTAGAATGTAGGGGAACTATCAATAGAGAGCAATTAAGGAAGGGGGAACAATAATCCAAGAAGAACAGATAAGCTATTTAACGTTCTGGGGATGCCCAGGAATGACTATGGTCTGTTAATTTCTGATGGATATAGTAGGAACAAGTTCACAGAAATGTTGCTATATTAGGTAACTTTCTTGGGGTAAAGTAGGAACATGTTGGAAGTAAAGCAGTTATCTTAAAAAAAAAACAAAAAAAACCACTGTTATAGTATAATAACATAGTCATGCATTCATCATGACAAAATATATGAGGACACTTCCATTTGTTCTGCAAAGAAAGAGATAGAGGATAAAAAAGAAAAAGGATGACTAAAATAGAAAAGGAAAGAAAAATAAAATACAATATAAAGTTCAGACAACACCACCAATGCCAAGAGTCCCTTACCTCTCCCTTATAATCCCCTCTTATAGACATTTAGCTTTGGCATATTGCCTTTGTTACAATTAATGGATGTATATTACAATGTTACTGTTAACTATAGACTGTGGTTTGCATTGGTTGTATTTTTCCCAATACCATACCATTTTCAATACCTTGCAAAGTTGACATTCATTAGTTCTGCCTCATGTAAAAACACTGTCATATTTGTACATTTAAGCATGATCATTGACCACTCTAGGTTTCACTAAGTTATACAGTTCCAGTTTTTATCTTCTATCTTTCTTTCTGGTGTCATACCTACCCCTAACCTTCCTCTTTCAACCATATTCACAGTCACCTTTGTTCAGTGTACTTACAATATTGTTCTACAATCACACAGTATTGTGCTACCCATTTCTGGATCTATGCAATCAATCCTGTTGAACATTCTATACTCCTTCCAGCATCAAATGCACAATCTCTACCTTCTTTCTGTCTCCTGATATCTTCATTTCTCAACTCTTCTCCAAACTGCTCTCTCTCTCTGGTCTTTTCCTATCTGGCTGTAGCACTCCCTTTAGTATCTTTTATAGAGGAGGTCTCCTATTCATGATCTCAGTGTCTATCTGTAAATATTTTAAACTCTCCCTCATTTTTGAAGGGCAGTTTTGCTGGATATATGATTCTTCATTGGCAATTTTTCTCTTTCAGTATCTTGAGTATATCATCCTTCTCACCTCCATGGTTTCTGCTTAGAGATCCACACATAGTCTTATGAAGCTTCCCTTGCATGTGATGGATCACTTTTCTTTTGCTGCTTTCAGAATTCTCTGTTTTTGACATTTGAAAATATAATTAGTGAGTGTCTTGGAGTAAGCCTGTTTGGAACAATTCTGTTTGGGGTATGGTGTGCTTCTTGGACCTGTAATTTTATGTCTTTCACAAAAGTTGAGAAATTTTCATTATTTCCTCTATTCTTCTTTCTGCCACTTATACTTTCTCTTCTACTTCTGGGACACCTATTACACATATGTTCATGCACTTCATGTTGTAATTCAGTTCCCTGAGAACCTGCTCATTTTTTTTCCATTATTTTTCCCATATGTTCTTTTGTTTGTAGCATTCCAGATTTCCTGTCTTCCAGTTCACTGATCCTTTCTTCTGCCTCTCCAAGTCTGCTGTTGTATATCTCCATTGCGTTTTTCATCTCTTCTATTGTGCCTTTCATTCCCATAAGTTCTGCTGTTTGTTTTTATAAGTTTACAAATTCTTCCTTGTGGACACCCAGCAACTTCTTAATACCCTTCATCTCTTTTGTCAAATTTTCTAACGACTCATTGATTTCATTTAGAAAACTTGCTTGAACATCTTTAATTAGTTGTTTCACCTCCTGAATCTCAGCTGAATTGTTAGTTTATTCCTTTGACTGGGCCACATCTTCTTGTTTCCTGGTGTGACTCATGATTTTTTGCATATAGGCATCTGATTTTCTTGATTAGTTTATTCAGGAGGTTGTTTTCTCTCTTTTTCTGGTGTTTTCTTGTTGGTTGTCTTTGATCTCTATATTTTCTTCATTTCTTTCACTGGCCAGTTGTTAGATTGGCTCTGCCCTCCAATGTTCCCCCCCAAAATCAGGCATCTACCACAGCCTGCCACAGGAATGGGAGGTAGGCACTGGGCAACCCAGCGAGTTCACTGTGTATGGTAACACAAATCTTCTGGCTTCCAGTGGTGCTCTGCTTTCCACAGGCCAGCTGTAGCTATCCCCTTAAGAATTGTGATAATTTATGTTTGTACTGTTCTGAAGTCCAAAATATATTCTAATTTTCTGTTTGAATTATATTGCATATGCCTTATTTAGAAACTCATTTTCTAAGTATTTGTGATTTTTTGCTATCTTCTTTTTACTATTACTAACATAATACTGATTTGATCAGAGATTATACTCTGTATGATTTAAATTGCTAATTATTGATTCTTATTTTATATCAATCTTGGCAAACACTCCATGTGTACTTGAAAATAATATGTATTTCTCATTATAGTGTCTGGTAAATAACACAGGCTAACTTTGTTGATACTGTGTTCAAATCTTCCATATTTTTACTGAGTTTTATCTACTTGGTTTATTAATTAATGAGAAAGCTGCATTAAAATCTCCAACTATGATTGTGCATTTTTATCTTCTCCTTTAAGTTATATCAAGATTTCCTTCATCTATTTTGCCAACATTTTTGCTGTCTGTTCTGGTTTAATAATGCTGCCATTTTGCAAAACACCAGAAATGGATTGGCTTTTATAAAGGGGGTTTATCTGGTTACAGTGTTACAGTCTTAAGACCATAAAGTGTCCAAGGTAAGGTGTCAACAATAGGGTACCTTCACTGATGGATGGCCATTGGCATTCAGAAAACCTCTGTTAACTTGGAAGGCACTTGGCTGGTGTCTGCTTTCTCCCAAGTTTCGTTTCAAAATGGCATTCTCCAAAATGTTGCTCTTGGTGTGTTTTATCCTCTCTTAGCAGCAGCTCCTCTTTAGAATGTCACTTTCAGTTGTTCTGAGGTCCCTCTGTTTGTGAGTTCTTTTTATAGGACTCTAATGAACTAATCAAGACCCAGCCTGAATGGGTGGGGTCACATTTCCATGGAAACATTCAGTCAAGAGGTCACACCCTAATCAAAGGTGTCACTCACAGTTGGGTGGGTCACATCTCTATGGAAACACTCAATCAGAAGGTTCCAACCTATTCAAAACTAATACATTTGCCCCCACAAGATTGCATCAAAGAATATGGCCTTTTATGGGGGACATAATATATACAAACCAGAACATTCCACCCCCTGGACTCCAGAAAAACATATTCTTTCCAAATACAAAATAGATTCATCCCATCACAATATCACAAAAACTTCAATCATTACAGTAAAATAGGTCATTGCAAGATCCCATCAAAATCAGTTACAGGCATGGTCTGTCCTAATGCGAAATTCCCCTCTGGCTGTGGACCTGTGAAACTTAGAATTAGTTATCTGCTGCCAATATACAAAGGAGGGACCATCCTAAGATAAATGTTCATGTTTCCATAAGGAGAAACTGACAGGAAAACAGGGTTCACAGGACCAAAACAATTCCTAAAACCCGCAGGGCAAACTCCATTAGATTTCAGAGTCTGAGAGTCATTTATAGAATGATATTGTATCCTTGGGGCTTGAGAGAGCAAGAGTCCAACCCTTTCTAAGGGTCTTTGTGGCACCCCTTTTCTCTACAAACACTGGGGTGAGTGCTCCAACATATCCCCACATTGGGAGACCACCTTCTTCTCAGCCCCACCCTCCTCAAACATTGGGGTGCCACCTGGACTCTGACTCTCCAGGGCAAAGGCTTTCCCCTCTCTGAACAGTCAGGTGGCAGCCAGGCTCTTCCCAATCCCCAGGGAATGTGCACCACCCTCTCTAGAGCCTGGGGTGGCAACCCTCTTCCTGAACATTGAGGCAGAAGGCCCACCCTCTGCCTCTGGGGCAAACTCACCCTTTCCACCTGCCTGGGCCACTCCACTCTCCCAGCCCAAGACCTCTTGGTTCCAGACCTCAACCTCCATGGTTCTGTCTTTGAAGAAATTTTTCCTTCAATTTGTTCCTTCTTCATTTCCTCCAGTCCAAACCAACAGTGGTTCCATTTATACAGATTTTGCAAAAATTCTGTAGGCTTGGCATGCAGTTTACAGGGGTCAAAAGCATCAGACAATAGGACTTTCCACAAATCCTTTCTGGAGAACTTCATCTCCAATCCTGGCTTGTACTGAAATGGTGGTCGGGTTCCATGTTTGGTTAAATCCTCATGTGGGGCTATAGCTTTTGGGGTCTCATTTCTTAAAACCCCGAATTTTCCAAACTATCAGCTTCTGGTTTCTTTGAATTCGAGAATTCATTTCTCAGTTTATCCCTTTCTGCTTTCATTGTAGTATAAGCTACAAGGAGAAGCCAGACTAGTTTCAAAATCTCCTCAGCTAAGTATCCAGCTCATCACTCTCAAATGCTGCCTTCCATACAACACCAGTACTCAATTTTGCCAAATGCTCTGACACTTTAAAACAAGGATTGCCTTTCTTCCAACTGGCAATGAGATATTCATCATTTCTGTTCAAAGCTCCATCGGAAGTATCTTTAGAGTCCATATTTGTACCAACAGTCTCTTCAAAGCAGACTAGGTCTTTTTTTATCAAGCACCTCATAATTCCTCCAGAATTTTCCCCTTATCCATTTAAAAAGCCATTCCGGCATGTTTGGTATTTGCAAACTCAGCGGCAGCAACACCCCACTTCTCTGGCACCAAAATCTGTTCCAGTTTGCAAATGCTGCCATTTTGCAAAACACCAGAAATGGATTGGCTTTTATAAAGGGGGTTTGTTTGGTTACAGTGTTACAGTCTTAAGGCCATCAAGTGTCCAAGGTAAGGTACCCACAATAGGGTACCTTCACTGATGGATGGCCATTGGCATCCAGAAAACCTCTGTTAGCTTGGAAGGCACTTGGCTGGTGTCTGCTTGCTCGCAAATTTCATTTCAAAATAGCATTCTCCAAAATGTTGCTCTTGGTGTGTTTTGTCCTCTCTTAGCTGCAGCTCCTTGTTAAAATGTGACTCTCAGTAGCTCTGAGGTCCCTCTGTTTGTGAGTTTTTATAGGACTCCACTGAACTAATCAAGACCCACCCTGAATGAGTGGGGCCACATTTCCATGGAAACATTCAATCAAGAGATCACACCCTAATCAAAGGTGACACTCACAGTTGGGTGGGTCACATCTCCATGGAAACAATCAGAAGGTTCCAACCTAATCAATGCTAATACATCTGCCCACAAGATTGCATCAACGAATATGGCTTTTTCTGGGGGACATACTATACACAAACCAGTACACTACCATTATGGTTTCTTGAATAATTGGTCTTTTAATAATTATGAAATTTCATTATTTTTATCTTAGATAATATGCTTGTCTTGAAGTATACTTTTACTCTTATTAAAAGAGTCATGTTATCATTCTTAAGCTTCTTGTTTGCATGGAAGAGATTTTTCCATCCATACGCTTTCTTTGTTTCTGTCTTTTGCATAAGTATTTTTTTTTTTTTTTATTAACAGTACATTGTTCTGTCTTGTGTTTTTGTTTGTTTGTTTTTTTAGTTCTTTTTAATCCAGGTGATACATTGATACACCATCTTTTAATTTAAGTGTCTAGTCCAAATACATTTAATATTCTTAGTGAAATGGTGATATTTAAGTCTTCCATATTGGTGTTTGCTTTATATTTTCACCAGTTTTTCCTGTTTTGCTTTACTTCCCTTCTTGCCTTGTTTTGGGTGAATTTTTTTTTCCATTTTTATATTGGCCATTGAGATTTTTTGCTTTACCTGTTGTATTATTTTATTAGTTACTCTGGAAATTATAACATTAATCTTTAATTTATGAAGGTATGTGTTCAAATAATATACTATGTCATGAACAGTATTAGTACTTTCTAGAGTATAATTTAATGTCCTTTCATCCTTTCTCTTTTATTGTATTATATTATATTTCTATATATGCTATTAAGACCACAAAATCACATTTTTTTTTTGCTTTGCTTTACTTGCTTGATGGGTTTTTTAAAACTATAGAGCAAAACTTTTAATAGATTATTTCATATTTACTAAAATATTTACTATTTCTGATGTACTTTATTTCTTCATGAGTATCTATGTTTCTTTCCAGTATCATTTTCCTTCAGCCTAAAACATTCTTCATAGTGCAAGTCTGCTGAAAAAATATATATATCTGAGATTTTGACTATGTGAGGATGGTTCTTATTTTACCTTTAATTTTGAGGAGCACTTTAACTAGATGAACAATTCTACTTTGGCAGTTTCTCCTCCCTGTCATTTATTACTTTAACTATTTCATTCCATTATCTTCTAGCTTCTTTTATTTTGGAGGGGAGAAGTCAACCATTATATCATTGTTTTCTTGTAAATAATGTGCCCCCCCATCCCCCAGCTCTTTACCTTTGATGTATGGAATGTTTATTATCTATCGTGTGGCTATCTGATTGTCCTATGCTTTTAATCTTCTTAGGGTTGACTGAATTGTGGACAGAGTTATTTAATCAATTTTGGAAAGTTCACCTTTTTCTCTTCAAGTTTTATTTTTGCTTCACTGTTTCTCTTCTCTTGCAATTACATACACATTTAGATTTTTGATATTGAATCACAGATGTCACATTTTCTGTTCCATTCTTCTTCCAACATTTTTTTTTTCCAATTGAGATATATCTCAAGGTCACTGTGTTTTCCCTCTTCTGTGTTCAGTCTGCTATTTAGCACATCTAATGGCTCCTTTATTGATTATATAGTATTTTTATTTCTAGCATTTCCATTTGGTTTCTTTATAAAGCTTTCATATTTCTTCTGAAATGTCCCATCTCTTCATGTACAGTCCCCATATTTTCTATTAGATACTTTAACATTTTTCTCATCATTATTTTACAGTTGTTTGTAATAATTCTAACATCTGAGTGGTTTCTGGGTCTGCATCCACTGATTGCTTCCTTTTTATTCATGGGACACTCTTTTTACCATTTCTTGGGTCTTGTGTTTTGATTATATTCCATATGTATATGAAATGACCAAGAGAGAAAAAAACCTGTCCTCTTGGGTTTACATGGAAGTTGGGAAATAATGACTCTTTTAGCAGTTTCTTCATGATGCTTTTCAAGGTATAGTAAACGAAGATAGATATGAATGCCCTAAAATTACTTGTACATGACAATGTCTAGGACAACTTGTTTCAAGAAACAGGCAACAAATCTTCATAGATTTTTTTCCATATGTAGTCATACAGTGAATAGTTCAATTATATCTCCATGTGTTCGTAAAAGCACAATTCAAATTGGTTTTATTTATTCTCAGGGATTTGGGTCCTGATATTGTAATTACTTTATAGTAAGTTTTTGAAAATTGGCAGGGCTTTACTCAAAAGAAGAGTTTCTTGAAACTTACCCTCCGTACTCACCCATCTAAGATCAGTGGCCCTTGGTAATTTAGGTGATTGGATTTGGTTCATTCCAGCATTTCTCCTCACCCAAAGATTTCTTCACAAATCCTCTGAAACACCATGTGGAGTGAGTTGCTATGTGGTGCATTGTGGAGACATGGGTTGCAGCACAGCAGAAACTTTCAGCCAATGACCGTTTTTACTTACAGAACACAAAAGTCAGGGGAAGAGATCTCATCATGGCCGATCTCTTGGGGAAGCCAGACTGCTCAGGTCAGGGCCAGTGGATAGCAATTCCACGTGCCCTGCTCTGTGTCAGAGAAGAGAGACAAATCCATGCTGCCCAAGGGTGGGTATTTATAGGAGTCACCAGGAGGACTCCCTGCCACAGAGATTTCCTGCCCTGATAAGCAGCTGGGGCTATTTGTTCCCAGTGTCTGTGTCATCGCTAAGTGTGTCTGTGACTTCCCCAGCAAGTACATGTGACGATAGTGAACTGTGTAGCAGTACCAGTGTATAATATGAAATAATGCCTCCCAATGATTCTAAGCCTCTTCCTAAATAGAAAGTATATTATGAATGCTAAACTATACCAATGACAATAGTGAAGAAAGGAGCCCTGGCATTGCATACTTCGTAATTAATAATTAGTGGGTCTATGGTAGGAGAAGCATATAGTCTACTCTATGTAGCATTGTATGTTGCATTTTGGAAAGGACTTCTCAGTGGAGGCAGCACTTTGATATCTGTGTTGTACACAGTTTCACTCATTCATTCATCGATTCATTTATTAATCAAATATTTTTTGCTAGGGACTGCTTTAGATGCTGGTCAAAAAAGATGCATAGGGTAGAGTTCCTGTTCTTAAGGTGCTTATAGCTATTAAAGGAGAATGGGATAGAATTTTTCAGAGGAAAGAAGGGAAGAGCATCCAAATTCAATAAGTTAAGCATGTGCAAATTGAAGGAAACAAGAGCAATGGGAGTGGATAAACATGACTACTGCAAAATAAACTATGTTTTGGAAAGAGTGAGAAAATCTCATGGGGGAAGCTTTATGAAGCTTTTGTATGTAATGCCAATTTTATTTCACAGAGAATCAGAAAGTGTTCAAGAATTGTATGAGGAACAGATTTATTATTTACCTCCCAAAAATATCACTCATAAAGCCATATAGATAATAGTTTGAAAGGAGTGGGAGTGAGGGTAGTGGGCAAAAATGGAAGGAAGGAGATCAGGTACATATCTATTATAAAAATTTAAGTGAGAAAGACGAAGGGCCAAAATAAGGTTGGAAGTAAAAAAGCAAGGAAAGAGTTTAATAATATTTGAGACATGTTAAAAGACATTATAGAAATCAATTATTTTGGTTAAAAATGTAATTTATCTCTAATTGATGAGACAAAAACAATACTATGCCATTCTTGCACTTAACTCCCTGATGAATTTTACAATGCCTGTAACTCATAGTAGAGCTTTAAGAACAGCTTCATGAGGTATGGTGTTTGAGTCTTGAAAATATCACATATTGCAGGACTTTGTGACATGGGCAAGTGGGCAGAACCACAGAGAAGCAATCGTATGTTTTACTTGTCTACAGAGTCATGTATGGTTTTATGAGTCTGAGAATGATAGGTCTCTTCCATCTCTTCAGAAGGCCTACAGGGCCACATATCTTGAAAATGGGAAGAAATAGCATGAGAAGACAGGTTTGGAAAAGACCAGCTTGGTTTGTTAGGGCATCTGGCGGAAAGATGGTCCCATATAGGGTACTCATCAAGGAAAGAATGAGCTAAGGTAGCCAAGAAAATATTTCAATAGCTTTCCATAGGAACAAGTACTTTGCTGGGCAAATTGTGAAATATTACAAATAAAACTTAAGAATTAGAGGAAGATCATCTGGCTTCATCTATCTTCTTTCCAATTATTTGCTGTGTATTCTAGGATTCATTACTTAGTCTCTGTGACTCTTAGTTTCATATCTGCAAAAATGAGTAAATTAATATTGACTATGTCATATTATCGTAAAGAGGAAATAAGATACTGCATTGAGAGTGGATGGCATTAAACTGGGAGAGGGTATGTGTTCTTGCTCTCCCTCCCACATCCCATCTCAAGACCAATCTACCCAAGGTCTGGCTAAAGACTGTTCCTGCTGTTGTGGTATCAATATATTTAAGTTTCTATTAGAGGTCTAGTACAGTTCTAACTCACTACATTACTATAATTTTTAAATCACAATAATAGATGAGGAAGCTTACAGTTAGTGCCAATCCCTGAGATATTAGAGTTTGAGTTTGTGATAAGAATGACGTTTGACTCTGAACTTTTGATCCACTCTTCTTTCCACGTTAGCTCACTGTCTTCATCAGAGCTGCAAGAACTTCAGTTAGCTCCCCCCTTACTGGGAATTCTCCACTTCTCATGTTCTGTCTGGGGGGTAGACTCAACCAGGTGTCTCCATGTCTTCAAGTGTACATGTGACTTCATCAGAGAAACTTGGAGCGTCATAGGCTCAATCTAAGACTATGTTTACACCTGAACAATTTAAAGATCTGTAAGAGGAATGTATGTGTGACAAAGTCTGCCATATATTCTCCTTGTTGTATTTCTTCATCCTTACAAGTAACCATAGTCATCTTTCATTTAATTGATTAGTAAAACAAGTTACATACCTAAAAAAAAATGCAGAAAGAGGAAGTATAACTACTTCTTTCCAATTACAAGGTTCATAGTGACAGATAGTATCAATCACTCAGCTGGGTCTGTGCTACGAAGACAGGTCCTTGTTAGTTTCTAAGAAGTGAAAACTAGTATATTTCACATAAGAAAGTCTGTTGGGTTCATCAGTGTTTCTATGACAGTTAAATAACAAAAATAACTATTGCATCTTTTTAGTCAGTCCTCAAAGATGTGGTTTATGATTTATAAAGATGGTAGGGCAAATATATAGGTATCTAAACACTTAAATTAAAGAGATATCTGCACATCTAATTTACATCGATATCTGCATTCTTAACTTTAGAGATATTGTTAACTCTAACTCAAATAGGTATCTATGCATTCTAAACTTACAGATAGCTCCACTCCAAAATTATGTACATATGCTCTTATACATTTATCTACTCCCCTAAACTTACAGAGCTATCTATTTCTTTAACTTAAATAGCATCTATACCATTCAACTTAGATAGATATCTATAGTTCTAATTTGAACAGATATCTACACCCTTATACTTATTTATACCAATAATTAAACAAACATCAACACTCTTAAAATGATAAAGATATCTATATCCCTAAGGTAATATAGATATCTATGCCTCTAATAAAACAGAGATCTATACCTATATATACATACACACATAATCTTACATATGTTCCTAGATATCTATACCCCAAAATTTATATAAATATATATGACTCTAACTTATATGGTTATTTCTGCCCCTATACTTATATAGACGTCTATATTTCCAACTTAAATATATTCCCACACCCTTAAACATATGGATACCTCTACAACTTTTATTTGAATAGCTATCGACCCCTATAACTTAACTAGATATCTATCTGCAAACTTATATATATATTGATGTCCCTAATTTACATTGCTATCTACAGCTGTAATTTATAATGATATCTACAACCCTGAACTTCATAGAAATCTACACCCTTAAACTTTATATAGATATTGATGCCCTTTACTTATATAACTATCTATACCTCTAACTTATATAGCTGTCTATACCTCTAAATTTACATAGATATTTATGCCACTAAAATGAAATAAATTTCTATACCTCTAATTTATATAGATTTCTATACCCCTTAATTTATATGGGTATTTTTCTAACAGAGAGTTTTAATTTTTACAATCCTATAATTAAGAACAATTTGAGGGGCAGGAGCTAGATTTCCTCACTTTCATGCTCCTGTATTAGGAGACAAATATGAACATGACCAGCAGTTGTGCTGTTGTGAAACAAAAAAAAAAGTAAAATGTCAGGATCTTTTTTTCTAATGCTCATAATTTCCATCTGTACAACTTTAATTCCAATTGCTCATCTGGTTGGGCCAGATGGAATTTGTGGCTCTTATACCACTACCTGTGTTAGAAATTGACTGATATTACCTAAATTAATAATTGGGGGAAGAAATATAAGGGTTTTGAAAAATCACCTTGTGGGTATGATGGCTTTGTGTGGGATAAATTTTGACTTGTGACCTAATTAAATAGATCACAGACTGGTCCTTGAATTTGAATAAACAGTTATCATAGAAAACGGTAGAAAGAAACAGCCCTGTGAAGGCTGAAAAGAAGAAAGCTAAAGAGTTTCAAACATGTGGAAGAGAGTTGAGTTTTCCCTTGAATCCTAAGGGCTCCAGGTTCTAGAACCGAGCATGGCTACAGATGCCACAGTCGGACTGTGGAAGTGGGGTGAAAACTGTGAGGGGTGCATTGTCACATGCATTTGGCAAAAAGTTATAGTTAACTAATTGTGTCACTTACAGCCTTTAAATGAAGCTTCAGAGCTGGCATTCCCAGGAATGGCTCAATGGTGGTTTGAAGCTCTATGTACCCAGAAAAACATGTTCTTAAATCTAATCCATTCCTGTGTGTGTGAATCCACTTTAAGTAGGATCTCTGGATGAGGTTATTTCAGTTGGCGTGTGAGCTACCTCAATTGGGATGGATCTTAATCCTGTTACTTGAGTCCCTTAAAAGTGGAACAAATTTGAGACAGAGATGGAAAGGCACAGAAGCAAGAAGCTGAAAGCAATGAAACCCCGGTGAGATGGGAGAGACCAGCAGATGTCACCATGTGCCTTGCCAGGTGGCAGAGGAGCCAAGGATCACCGGCAGCCAGTCTTCAGGAAGAAAGCCTCGTCTTGATGATGCCTTGATTAAACATTTTCCTGACCTCAAAACTGTGAGTGAATAAATTCCCATTGTTTAACCCAACCCATTTCATAGTATTTGCTTAAGCAGCTTAGGAAACTAAAATAAATAGCATCAGCAAACTAGGCTCCTACCTTCTTTCTACTCTGCCACCCAGAGGAAGCCCAGTCTTTGTTTATAGGCTGGTTGTCGTATGTCCCCAAGGTGGCTGCTGTCCCTCTCTGCTTCATGCCTTTTCATAGTGGCTTTAGAGGAGGGAAATTTGTGCCCAGGTAACATTCTCAGCCTTTATCAAGGAGTAAAACCTCTTCCAGGAGCTTGTCAGCAGACTCACCTTACATTTCACTGGCAGAATGAGTTACATGCATACCCTCAAGCCAATCCCACTTCATTCCAAAACAATGCACATTGTCACTTGAACAAAATCAGGACTCCACCAGCAAGGGAGAGAGGTGTCGGCCATGCTAAAATGGAAATAATAAAATAATAAAATTTACTAAATTAAATAAATTATATAAATTTAATTAGCAATAAATCCTTACAATAACTTTGCAAAATGAGTAAAAGACACTCAGAGAAATTAGCTTACCCAAAATTACACACCTGGTATATGTTTATATATACATATATATATATTTATATGTTTTTTTTTTTTTTCTCTAAGCTCTTTCTCATTCTGCTGTGACCGAATCTACTATACTATCCTCAGAGAGACAAAATTTGGGAGCTTGCCTCAGGCCCTAAAGTGTGTCCCAGCACAGTAAACTCTGTGAAGCAGCATGACAAAACCCAAGAGAAGGCAGAAGCAGTTCTTAATGACTAGGGTAAAAAAGCCTGAGAGCCTCAGGGAGACACCTTGGTTTGGGTTTCTTGGGTCTCTCACCTGTCCTAGAGGGAACACAGAATACCACGCAAGCATGACCAGGGGAAAGCAGAGGTCACCCCTGTGACCCCAGAAGCATCTGTGTCACTTTCTCCAGTGCTTCAGGCTGACCTGTGGGTCTCCAGTTACTGGTTGTCAAAGGCCCATTGCATCCCTGAAGACTGGATTTTGCTTTCCTGACTTCCAGCTCAGCCTTCAAAACCACAAGTAGCAGTTCCAACAGGGAAGTCTGTTTGAGACAAGGACACACAGACAACTCCTGGAACTTTGGTGCCAACTGACTTTAAACAGTTTTGTTGCATATATATATATATATATATATATATATATATATATATATGGTAAACATGTCCCCTTTCAGGGTCAAATCCATGTGGAAAAGAAAAACCTATAAACTGGAGGAAAAAAGTAGAATTCTTGAGAAGTTTCTGTGACAACATAAAGTTGTCAACTCCTGCCTTCTTAAGTGAAATTTCTAAAGGCTACAAAAAGGTACAGAAAAGCTCCATTACTATCATGCAATTTTCAGATGTCCTTGTATGAAATGAAATCAATTTGGCATTTTGAAAACTCATGTAAAGTCAGCGCTAAATAGTTTCTCTCTTGAAACATTTAGATTTTTTTTATCATCAAGGCACAACTAAGGGAGACCTCTGTCATTGACTGTACCTCCAGAGGACCCCATGAGTGAGTATTTTATGCTGACAGTGTATTATTTGGACAGCTGCACACTTCGAATTTCTTCCTGTTTCAATGTCCTTTCATTTCTTCTGATTGCATCAGGGAGAAAATTTCAATTAGGCACAAATTATTTTAACCACCCTGTAGAACACCTGGTAATCTCCCTTTAAATGAAAAAGGTGCACTCAGAAGAAGGCCTTGTGAAGCTTTGGCAACTGTGCAAACATGAAGATGAAGGTGAATAGTGGGTTGGAAACACTGGGAAGTGATTTTCTTAATTATTTGAAACTAAATTATTGCACATGATCTTTATGGAAGAATGTATGAATGAATAAATGGCTTCAAGAAATTAAAGAGTTTTTGAGCAGAAAGAGATCTGAGAACTCACGTCTTTGGTTCTTTTCCATTTTATAGATCAATAAATCAAAGGACAGATTGCTTGGATAACTGCAGATATTTTCTTACGGAGCAAAGTCTACTTCCTAGAGTGCTTATTTCAGTATTCATTCCACAATACCACGCTAAATATGAATCAGAAAAGTTGATGAGCCACCAAGTCGATTTTATATCTTCTCTTGTTAGGACATCCTAACACCTTGCAATGCTTGCAGAAATTATAAATTTTTTCACATAGACTACACTTTGTCCTTTCTGCTGTAAAAAGTCCACTCAGATGCAACAGCAATAGTAATTTGAAGATAATATAACTTCTCACTCGTTCACCTGTAGTCTAAACTAAGCCACCCTGATAAATCACTGCCATATACAGTAGCTATATGTTGCAGATTGAATTGTGCTCACCGAAAAGTCATATCCAACTCCTAATCCCTGGTCCAGTGGAGATGAACTTATCTGCAGATGTTATTATTTGAAGATGTTATTAATTAAGATGTGGCCAAACTGGGCCCTTAGTCCAATATGACTTTAGTCCTCACTGGTAAAGGAAAACTGGATGTAAAGCAAGAGAGAGGAGGAGGAGAGCTGGCCACGTGTTAGAGGCAGAGACGGACACATGCCACAAACTTGGAGCACCATCGATACCCGGCCACTGCCAAAGCTCTACAGATTTCAGGGGAACCTAACCACACCAGTGCCTTCATTTCAGACTTCTGTTGTCATAAGCCACCAAGTCTGTGGAACTTTATTACAGCGGCTCTGACTAACTAAGGAACTGGGTTTCTTCATTTTATTTTTTAATTCTGGGCAAACCCGGTTGCCCTGTTATTTTACGGTACCCCCAAAGCAATTCTTTCCCCGGGAAGGATACACTTGTGATTCAACAAGGGTAAATTTTATTTGCCCACAATGGATGCATAGTTGTACATTTTCTTTGTGGTTTGTACACCAAATTAAGAGAACCACCCTGTTTTGTTTCTCAGCTATGGTGAGAACTAAAAAGGCTTACCCATATACAGTATTCCTCTCCTTCTGGGTCAAGAAAACATTATACTTCTCTCCCCCCAGCAGTTAAGTGTAACCAAGTTCCACGCCATTTCTGAACTGGAGTATTTTATGGACCATATGAGACCCTCCCATAATCTTTCCCCCTTTCTTGTCAACTGGAGACCAGCTTCCAGAAGGGTGAGGCCACAGGGGATGGACTTACCATCTGCCTGAGTCCCTGAGAAGACGGTCAGCCTGGAAAACTTGCTAAGACCAATAGCATACTTTGCAAGAGTTAAAGATAAAGTTTGGAGGATCTTTATTTTCTACAGCATTATCTAGTCTATTCTGACTAATAGGCTCTAATAGGAATACTTGATCTGTTTCTGAGATGTTCTTTATCATTCAAATTTGAGAAAGTAAAGTTTGGTGATTCTTGTCTCTAGTCATTCATTTTGGGTATCGACTAGCTTCTCGGCATTTTTCAGAGCCCTGGGAACCCAAGATAAACAAAACCCAGCTCGTCACTTACAGGGCTTCACAATCTGGTGCAGGAAACAAAAATGCAATGAATAGACTGGTGCTAAAAAAGAGGCAAGTACTCAGCACTCTGGACAAGCCAAGGAGAAAGGGCTTGTCTTTGCCTATAAAGACAGGATGAATTTATGGAAGAGTTGGCAGGTGAGCTGACATAAGGGATGGGTGAGAGTTTACCAGTCGGGCAAAAGTTGCCAGACAAACATGCCAGAGAAACGAAATAGTATATGCAGTGGCATAGGGTGGGGGAACAACATGTTTTAGCAGTTTCTGGGCATGTCTAAAATGAAGGAAAACCATCGGAGATGAAGTCATAGCAGTAGTCAAGGGCCGGACAGTGGAGACTTGTGTGCCATCCTGTGGATTTTGGTTTTGATTGTGCAGATTTGGGTTGGTGAGTAGGCTTAGCCTTGCGTTCATGACAGGTCTGAAGCAGATGCCTGCTGTGCTGTGCTAAGATGGATTCTGAGGGCATTTATACTCAGTTTGTGAAGGCTGCCATAGGAGAGGAAAGCAGCAACGTGTGTCAGCTCTTTGCAATTAATTAGCCTCACTTCAGCACCCATGGGAGTAATTCACTCACTGAAGATTGGGGCAGATAGGGTTGTTTAGTTCTTTGTTTCATTAAAACAAAAATCAACAATAGTCAAATACACAACCCACAACAACCTGTAATCATTGGATTTAATCAGGGAATGAATTGGAATTCTGATCTGAAGTCAGCTGTTAGCATACATCTTTTAAAAGCGATAAACAAAAAGAATATGATCCTGAAAGATCTATAGTATACCCATCCTTTTTGATTCTGAAAAGAGTTTAGACATTAATTTAAAAAATTAAACATAAGAGCTGAAATGAGAAAGTGGAAAAAATACATGGTTTCCACATTTCACCATTCAGGAGTAACTCTCATTCGCAAATTGGGTGTTGTCATTCTGTACAGGGCTACCTGCAGATACACAGACAATGGTTTGGTAGATGATTGTTACAGGGAGCATACAACTAGACCCTTGCTTATTGATATTTATTTACTGAAAGTGATGCTATTTTATGAGGAGTCTCTAGATCAGGGAAAAAAAAAGTGTAATGGCTAAGATGGAGGCAAGAAATCTTCCTTCTACAACTTTCAACCGTGGTCCATACAATATATCTACACCACAGATACCAAAACTGAGTAGGAGATTAGTTGTTTGTTTGTCCCCCCCTACCCCAGGGGCACACTGGTAGTGGAGATATTAATTTAATATACATCTTCCCTAACATAAAGTTTTGCTTATTGATACAGACTTCCCAGTAGAGATCTTTCTAAAACTTGCCGATTTGAGGTTTATCTCCACACAGATTGAATTTATTTCTAAAAAGCGAAAGAACCATTTGTTGAGGGCAATCATGTCTTTCTCAACAGCTCGGCCAACCCTCAGAAGCTAAAGCACAATATCCTTACCATATGTTTTCCTTTAGAAGCATAATCTATAATATTGAATCTAAAGAACATCTGGATTGCCTGTGCAGAACCACTGTTTATCTTATTAAATCATGTACTAGACAGCCCTCTATGATTTTTATAATTTGTAGTTAATCAAGACATAGCTATTCCCACTGCATTCCAATAATTGTTGCCCCTGTGTTCCCAGATTATCATTGTCTTGGTCAAGACCACAAGTTTCCAACTCCCATGGTAGACCTGGAAATTTGTGAGTGGTTCATAGAGAAGCTGAGAAACATCCAAAAACAAGGAACAAGAAAAGGGGAAGAATGCCCCCAGGGCTGACCATGGCAAAGAGTAAGAAACTTAATTCTATACACAAAATCATGATTAGAAAAATGGCTCCCACAAAGCATCAGTGCAATCAAGGGAAAAAAATCAAATGTTTAGAGATTTCAAAGCAAATGTTATTTAATTGACAACAATCTCCAAACCATCAATAGCTTGTTATCATAGTTTACTGTTATATTTCATATGACTAAAAGAAGACCGGGGTCAATGGAATTACGCTTACATAAAGATGTGAAGACAACAATTATTAACTGACTATTTTAATATAAACTATGGGATTCTCATAGATTAATTTCTTAAATATATGTCAGAGAGGAAAGATAAGAAGAGAGGGAAAGGGGCTGGATGAAGTGACCAACCTGGAGAATACCAGCCAAGCATGGCTGGCCTAGATGTGCCCACAGACATATGTGTTTAGAGGAGTGGGCAGGGGACACACACACCCAGAGGTTACATTGTACCTGCAGAGGACAACTTTCCTTAAGAGACTAATTCTGGACTACTGTAAAGAGATGTCTTGCCAACTAACAAGATTGAGATACTCTTTCAAATATTTTACCATTTGACACAAAAAACTGCAGGGTTCCCAATATGACTTTATGGCTGCTAGCTTCTCTTATGATCCACAATACGACACAAATTTACTTTTCTAATGCAACTTGAGTAAATGTATGTCTGGCGGGAAATATTTTATCTGATGGGCATTTCAGTGAAAAACTGTGTTTCTGAAGTGGGAGGAACTCAAAGTGGTCAAAGAAATATGGCTTTAATAAAATATATAGTCTAGGGAAACAGTGAAGATAGCAGAAGCTGCAGAGAGAAAATCCAGAGTAGAATAAATTATGTTTATAAATAAAGAACACAAGCTAAGTCTTAATAGATTTGTTTATTTGTAAACTGTAAATGCCAAGAGGATTTTTTGTTTTTGTTTTTGTTTTTAGGGACTTTACTATTTTTGTGTGGGGATAGAAATATTAACAGTAATGGGGTGAATCACAGAGACAAGAAAAATCTACAGAAACAGACCTGCAAACTGTAAAAAGGCATATAAACTTCACAGTAAAAATTCAAGGAGTGTGCACTCTGAGATGACATATAGATTTAACCCCAGGATTTGACTGGCTTCAAATTGATAGGATGAGAGTAAAGAGGAGCAGCATAGCAGAGACTGGAAAAAAAGTCCCAGGCAAACAATTACCTATTCCTTAATTCAGACGGCTGGGAAATTGACTCACCAGAATCCCATCATCTGCTGGAGTGCAAATTAATTTATAGCCTGGCTCCACCCAGCAGGGCGGGTTCCAGACCAGGTTGTCCCAAGCCTGATTTCCTATTCAAAGGAAGCTTTGAGGTCACAAAAGCAATCTTCCTGGACTGAAAAAGGAATTGGGCAAACAGAGGATAAAGGAAAGCAATGGAGGAAATAACAGATATCTTTCTGAATGACTGCGTTCCATTGAGTTTCAGCCCAGGCTGCTATACACTGTTCTATTCAGCAAGACTTCACAGAGACACCAGTAACAGAACCCGAGAGAGCTATTCAAACCTTTTAGAATATGATACTGACTGTGATTGGCAGTGAGGGTGATGAAATCGGTATGATGCCACCTAACATATTACCTTTTTAATAGAACTTTTGGCTTTCAATACAAATTTGAAATTGTTGTCTCCATTACATTTTCTAGCAGTTCTGTGTGGAAGGCAGGGAGTAACTGTTACACAAATTATCCTAATGGATTCGAGGAAAACTGACTTACTGAAGGCCAGAAAATGAAGTCTCCAAAATGTGAGACTAGGAAAGTGACCAGTGGGTCAAGGGTTGTTGGATGGTTCCTATAAGCAGAGTTGATTGAGATTTATCAGGTTGAAGAAATAATTAAGTGTCCAGTGTATTCAAGATGCTGCACTAAATCATTCGTATGTAGGAATGAATAAGAAGTAGTTCTCATCACAGAGGAACTCACCTGCCCAATAGGGAGACAGAAATGTAAATAAATGGATTGGACTGCAACTTGAAGTTTTGTGATAATTGAGATATAAAGTACAGAGGTAATACGAGCAGGAATGATTTTGAATCTGTCAGAGTGGAGGAAAAGTCAAACAACATTTTTTAGAGATACGATTGCTTTAAAATAGTCTGTGATGCTTTGCAATCTTTAGAAGGAGTGGAGGTTGATAAATTTTGAGTTTGATAACACTCTGAGGTTTACTGAAAGTTGCAACTCAATTCAGTAAACAGACAGCAACCCACCCTCACCCATATGCCAGATACTGGGACACAAGATCTTGTTTGTGTCCTCCTTGAGTTTACAGAAACTGAAGGGTGATGGTGACATACAGGAGAAAGATTTCAGTACAATATGGTGATGCTCTGATAAAGAGAAGCACAAAGTATCCAAGGGTCTTAGCAGCTCTTATCTGTAAACTCCTTGACCCTTGAATGTGAGCCAAATGGGGGTAGTGGTAACTTATAGGAGGATTTGATATCTCAGATGAAGGCTGGTTATTTAATCAGATAGCCAGGAAACGAAAGTGAGATGTTTGGTGAGAAGGGAAAGAAGAGGGGAGGGTGTAGCTTTCCAGACAGAAGAAACAACATGAGAATAACACATGATCTGCCATGGGGTATACAGGGAAATGGCAGCTCTGTGCGGATAAGGCTGGAGGAATTACAGACTTTATAGGTTACTGGCAGTTAAAGGATGTGATCACCTTAGTGAATCACATAAGTCATGCTTGCTGTTGTGTGGAATTTGTTTTGCAAGGAACAGTATCTGAGGCAAGGGAGCATAAGAATGCCAATTTAGGGATTGGGTAAGAGCTAATGAAAGCTTAAGTAGGGCATCAATAGCAGGGATGGGGAGAAAGAACAGTTTGAAGGCATATTTGCATGAGAAACTGATAGGACCTCTTCATTTATGTAGGAGGGTGAGGGTTTATGGTCTGGTTGACTTGATAGATGCACATGAAAGTAATTATTCAATGGGACAGTAGCATCATGTTCTTCTCCTCCTCCTTCTCCTCCCTCTTCTTTGAATACATTTCTACCCATTATTATTCTAAAGGTGTTGTGTCCCCACACTATATATCTATATCTGTACCCATATCTATATCTATATCTATCTGTATCTATCTATATATCTTTATCTACATATCTATATGTCTATACCTATATATCTATATCTATACCTATATATCTATATGTATGTCTATATCTATATGTAATCTTTGACCTAAAACATTGCTTTAGCTCCCTTCAAACAAAAAATTAAAAAAAAAAAAAACAAACGAATTCTGAGCCATCATTTTCAGTTTTGAACACTGGGGCAGAGCCTTATGGTATACCACTCCTTGAAAATATGAGTGAGTCATAATTTCAGAAACTTTGGTTCTCTTCTTAGTTACTTGAATATTTTCTTCTTCTTTTTGTTGTTTTATTTTGACACATTTTTCCTAGGAGATCTTGAGAAAGGTTAACTCCATTTAAAAGGGAAGGCAGGATCCTTGCTCATTATCGATGTCTTTAATACTATTCCCATGTATTTCCTTGATGTGTGCTTTAAAGATGGTGTGAGTTCAGATCCCCAGGAAGCAGAGGCTGAGGCAGAGTTAAGATTGCAAAAGAAGAAGTGGGAGGAAGCGTGATTTGGCAGAGAAAGCTTTCAAAATGCTTTGCAGATGTGACACCTGGGAAAGGAAAGTGTGGGTAGGGAAAGTCTAATAGATATTTGGCAGGGAGAAACTTGTATGGAGGTGCAGATCTGACAGTCCTGGCAACAAGATAGGAGCTCTGAAGCAAAGATTGCCCTCAAGAAGAATCCTCCTTTGGGAAGAAATGGCCAACTGTCTATCCAACTGCCGTTGGAGGGCTGAGGGCTGTCCAGAAAGTCTGGACAGATTGATTCTGAGGCACATGCCAGCAGTTTCCATGAAAGAGATACAAATGAAAAAATTCCTCATCTGATGCCATCCACCTTCACACTGTGTGGATGCACCCCTCTCTCTATGTTTGGGGAACAGGTTCTCCAAGTTCCCTAGAGGCCTTTCTTTGTAAGGACTTTGAAGGGAGAGGCTAGTGGGTTGAATGACATCCCCATCACCACAGTCACTCTTGGCGCCCTAACAGCACTCTCCATCCTTCTCTGCATTCCATTCACAATGTCCCTGGACCTCAGATGTTGCCTACCTCCTGGTCTCAGTGGCTTGCCTATGGGTGTGGCCCATACCCTCATTTTTGGGAAATCTGAGACCCCAGTAACCATTTCCTTCTCAGGCCAGGGGTACAACACTAGTTCATTTCACAATTGGGGCTATGAAGTTACAAGAAACATTCAAATGGATGACCTGGGATCCACACGTACTGCTTCCAGCCCCCATGGTGAAATAGCAGCTTTACATATTCCTGCTAATCTAAGCAAATTCCCTTCTAGGACAATGGCTTTTCTTGCCTACTGATCCTTGGACACAAGGAATTAGTTCTAGGTATTCCATTGACTGCAATTGTTTATAGTTCTATGGGATTCTAGGCAGTTCCCTGGCAAGAGTGCATTCCATTTGAGGAGTCCAGAGTTGTGGAGACAGGAAAAAATGTCCCCCAGTAGGTCACTGGGAGTGATGGTAAGTGATGTTTTTGGTCCCTTGGTTTTTGGACACACGCACTCTCTCCACCGGGACACAGAGCCTAGAAGTCTTTGATTCAATGAGTATCCTATATCCTGGAAGATGGCACTCCTGTGCTCACAGAGCACTACCTCTGAGCTGTGGCATCAGCTCTGTCTTAAATGGACCATTCCAATGCTCTATTAGGCTGCTTTGGAAGAATGCATTATGTAATATAACTAGTGGACCCAGTGATCATGAGCCCACTCTTGTATCTGCTTCAATATAAAATGGATCCCCAGTTTCAGTGTGGAATTCAGGGTGCAGTGCATACAAATCAGTAACTTTATAGACCCAGTCGGTAGTGCCGATTGAGGTTCTGTAGGTAGGAAAAGCAAACACATACCAGGAATAAGTGTTTATTCCTGTGAAAATAAATTATTGACCTTTCCAGGACTGAGGAGGTTCAATGAAGTAAACTTAACACCAAATGGTTTTTTGGTCTTCCCAAGGAGTGGCACCATTTGGGGCTTAGTACTGGGCTCTGTTGCTAGCAGGTGGGACATAGAGAGGTAGTAGCTAGAAGAGACTGTTTGAGTAGAGGTTCAAACTGTTGGGTCCATGAAGAAACTGTGCCTCCACTACTTGTAGCTACTAAGTTCACGTACTCAGTGTATCATTTGTGTGTACCTGATGACAAAAGCTAGCTAACATCACTTGGTCAAGTCATTGTCTTCTCTTTTTCTTGGTGTTCCGGTTTGCTAATGTTGCCATTACACAAAACACCAGAAACATGTTGGCTTTTTTTAAATGGGGTGGCTTTTATAATTTTTGGTTACAGAATTATAGTCCTTAGGCCATAAAAGTGTCCAAACAGTCATCAACAATAGGCTACCCTACCCTCACTGAAGAACACTGATGGTATCCAGAAAATCTCTGTTAGCTGGGAAGGCACATGGCTGGTGTCTGCTCCTGGGCTCTGCTTTCAAAATGGCTTTTTCCCAGGATGCTCCTCTCTGGGTGTCTAGGGGTGTATTCTTAGTTTCTCCCAGCCAAACTCTGGGCTAACAAAAGTCTGCTTTCAATGGCTATCTCCAAAAAGTCTCTCTTAGCTGCAGCGTTGAGGTCCTTCTGTTTGTGAGCTCTTTCACAGGACTCCAGTGATTGAATCAAGACCCACCCTAAATAGACAGGGTCCATATCTCCATGGAAACACTCAATCAAAGGATTCCTACCCAGTCAACATTAATATGTCTGCCCCCACAAGATGGCATCAAAGAATATGGTGTTTTGGGGACATAATACATTCAAACTGGCACACTTGGATAGTCTGATTAGAGGTTTATAAACGTAATCCAACTTTTCAAAGAACCAGGCTTTTGTCTCATCGATATTTCTATATTACTTTCCTGTTTTCAATTTCTTTGCTTTAGAAATATTTTTTTTTTTATTTCCTTTGTTCTGCTTGCTTTAGATTTAATTTGCTTTTCCTTCTCTAGTGTCCTTAGGTGAAAGTTTAGGTTCTTTTATTTTAGACATTTCTTTTTTTCTAATATATGCATTTAATGCTATAATTTCATTCTAATCACTGCTGTGCCAGTTTGAATGTATTATGTCCCCCCAAACACAATTATCTTTGATGTACTCTCCTGTGGGCAGATCTATCAGTGTTAATTAGATTGTAATTCTTTGAGTGTTTCCATGGAGATGTGCCCCACCCAACTGTGGGTGATGACTCCAATTGGATAATTTCCATGGAGGTGTTTGCCCGCCCATTCAGGGTGGGTCTGAATTAAATTACTGGAGCACTATATAAGATCAGACAGAAGGAGCAAGCTGCTACAGCCAAGAGGGACACTTTGAAGAATTCACAGAAGCTGAGAGAGTAGCTGCAGATGAGAGATAGTTTGAAGATGGCTGTTGAAAGCAGACTTTTGCTCCAGAGAAGCTAAGAAAAGACAAATGCCCCAAGAACAACTGTGAGTGACATTTTTGAGGAACTGAAGTCTAGAGAGGAATGTCCTGGGAAAAAGCCATTTTGAACCCAGAACTTTGGAGCAGACACCAGCCATGTGGCTTCCTAGCTAACAGAGGTTTTCTGGACACCATTGGCCATCCTCCAGTGAAGGTACCCAATTGCTGATGTGTTACCCTGGATTCTTTATGGCCTTAAGACTGTAACTGTGTAACCAAATAAACCCTCTTTTATAAAAGCCAATCCATCTCTGGTGTTTTGCATTCCAGCAGCATTGGCAAACTAGAACAACTGCCTTAGCTGCTTACCATAAAATTTGATGTTGTATTTCCATATTCACTTAGTTCATAATATTTTAAAATATTTTCTTGAGACTCCTTTTTTGACCTGTGGTTTATTTAGAAATGTGCTTTTACTTTCTAATATTTGGGGGGTGGGGAGGGGGGATCCCATCTACCTTTCTCTTATTAGTTTCTAGTTTAATTCCATATGGTATTAGGACATCCCTTAAATTTCTTAAGCTGTGCTTTATGCCCAGAATGTGGTTTGTCTTAATTAAAGCTCCATATTAATTTCAGAAGAATATGTATTCTGCTGTCATTGAATAGAGTATTCTATAAATGTGACTTAGATACAGTTGATTGATAATGAAGTTCAGGCCTTTTATATCCTTACTGATTTTCTGCTTGTTTCTTCTGTCAATTACTTATAGAGGGGTTTTGAAGTTTCCAACTCTTCTAGTGGATTTGTCTATTTCTATTCGTCTATTTGTCTGTTTCTTATCCATTTCAGTACTATCAGTTTTTGTTTCATGTAATTTGATGCTCTATTGATAGGGTTTTATATCTTCTTGAAGAAATAATCTCTTTATTATTAGATAATGCTTCTCTTTAACCCTGATGGCCTTCCTTGTTCTGAAGCATGAAATTATATTAATTATCCAGCTTTCTTTTGATTAGTGTTAACATTGTACCCATTTCCCACTCTACTTTTAACTTACCTGAATCTTTATATTTTAAGTGGTGGGCTTCTGGTAGATAACATATAGTTGGTATTTTTTTTTCATCCACTCTGATTATCTCTCTCCTTTAATGGTTTGTTCAGACACATGTAATGTGATTATTGATACAGTTGTAGTAATATCAACTATTGTGCTGGTTTGAAAGTTTTATGTCCCCCTAAATGCCATTATGTCTCATGCAATCTTGTGTGGGCAGACCTATTAGTGTTGATTAGATTGTAATTCTTTGATTGAGTGTTTCCATGGAGATGTGACCCACCCAACTGGAGGTGATAACACTGGTTGGATGATTTCCATGGAGGTGTGGCCCCATCCATTCAGCTTGGGCCTTGATTAGTTCACTGGAGCCCTATAAAAGCTCAAACAGAAAGAGTGAGCTTGCTACAGCCAAGAGGGACACTTCAAAGAACACACAGGAGCTGAGAAGAGGAGCTGCAGATGAGAGACAGTTTAAAGGTGGCCGTTGAAAGCAGACTTTTGCTCTGGAGAAGCTAAGAAAGGAAAAACGCCCCAAGAGCAACTAAGAGTGACATTTTTGAAGAACTGCAGCCTAGAGAGGAACATCCTGGGAGAAAGCCATTTTGAAACCAGAACTCTGGAGCAGACGCCAGCCACGTGCCTTCCCAGCTAACAGAGGTTTTCCGGACACAGTTGGCCATCCTCCGGTGAAGGTACCCAATTGTTGATGACTTACCTTGGACACTTATGGCCGTAAGGCTGTAACTTTGTAATCAAATAAACTCTTTTTATAAAAGCCAATCCATTTCTGGTAGTTTGCTTCACAGCAGCATTAGCAAACTAGAACAACTATCTCTGAAACTTTTTGTATTTGTTACCTTCTCAGTGCATGAATTTCTCTTGAAGAGAATGAACCAGCCATTGGCTCTTAGTTGTTTTGTTTTTTGTTTTGCTTTGTTTTGTTTTGTTTTGTTTCTGTACCCTATGTCATTGCAATTGATGCTTTGCAAAATTGTCTCTCCTACTCTCCTAGGAGCTTCTTGATTTAACCATCAAAGTGCATGAATTACTTAATATCAGTGAAGTGTATCAAAGTGTCTTTCAATTAGCAAGTTCTTAATAAGTGTTTGTTGAATGAGAGATGCATATATGAAAGAATACATGTTGGAGAATGATGTGAGGAAATCAGCAAAACCAGCAAGGGAAGATGTGAAGTGGCATCAAGCAATAGCAATAATAATTATGCTAATAATAACATTCTTAATAAAACACTTCATATATATTACACACTGTGCTAAGTTATCTGCATATGTTACTTTCAATCATCACAAAAACCTTCATAAATTATAGTTGAATTATGTGAGTTTTGCAAAGATTAAGCAAACTGAGCAAGAGCTCACAGGTTGTAACTATCAGTGCTGTGATCCTGCTTCAAGGTTATTAAGTTTTCAAGGCGCAAACTGAATTTCCACCAATGGCGTGCTAAAATTTTGTTTCCAGGGCCCTGATTAACCAGGTATCTATTATTAAGCCATTCAGCTCATCAATTTAAATGCACAGTTTGTGTGTAAAGAAGCCATAGTTAGCAAAGAATCCAATTCCTTTACTAATGCAGGAATGTACCTACCACTACTCTTAACTCCAAGTTATTTATAGTTCCCTGAGATCTTCTTTTCCTTCTTCTGTCACCGGAAAGCTGCTTTAACCTTGGGGAGTGACATAGTGTCCCCTAAGTATATTACTGCACATGAAATTCACACTTCTGGTGTTATTTGAAAAATAAATAAACGAATACATACATTCTGAGCTGGGCAGAAAATATTTGCTCAGATGGCCAAGTGAGTAAGATATTTATTTCTACAAGGGGAAGAAGAGCAGACAAGAAACAGACATAGCTCAGCAATAAAATGTGCCTCCCATGAAAGACTTCATTCACATCAGCATAAATGTTGCCAGAAACAGAATAAATTTTGTATAGAAAAAAAACAGAGAGAGAAATGTACTAATATATGTGTCTGGGAATAGGGCATTCCAACAATATGCTGACATCGTCCTGTCCATCAGCAGATGTTGATTTTCAGTTGGGAAAAAATCTGTGTGTTTAGTGGTAAGGAACAGAAGAGAGAAGCACTTACTCTAAGATCATTCAGTTTTTACGGTCAGATCTAAAAGGAGAGGAAAAACAGTGTAGTGTAGCTCGATGCAGAAGTCTTGGAGCTAGAAAACACAATTATCTGCTGTTACTTTTGGGGCTTCTCATTATGCTTCTTGGAGCCTGTTCTAGTCTGCTAATGCTGCTGGAATGCAAAACACCAGAGATGGATTGGCTTTTATAAAAGGGGGTTTATTTGGTTACACAGTTACAGTCTTAAGGCCATAAAGTGTCCAAGGTAACACATCAGCCATCAGGTACCTTCACTGGAGGATGGTCAATGGTGTCCAGAAAACCTCTGTTAGCTGGGAAGGCACGTGGCTGGCGTCTGCTCCAAAGTTCTGGGTTCAAAATGGTTTTCTCCCAGGACGTTCCTCTCTAGGCTGCAGTTCCTCAAAAACGTCACTCTTAGTTGCTCTTGGGGTATTTGTCCTCTCTTAGCTTTTCCGGAGAAAGAATCTGCTTTCAAAGGCCATCTACAAAATATCTCTGTAAGCTTAAGCTCCTCTCTCAGTTCCAATGCATTCTTCAAAGTGTCCTTCTTGGTTGTAGCAGCTTGCTCCTTCTGTCTGATCTTATATTGTGCTCCAGTAATTTAATTCAGACCCACCCTGAATGGGCGGGCCAACACCTCCATGGAAATTACCCAATCAGAGTCATCACCCACAGTTGGTGGGGCACATCTCCATAGAAACACTCAAAGAATTACAATCTAATCAGCACTAAAATGTCTGCCCCACAAGATTGCATCAAAGAACATGGCTTTTTCTGGGGGACATAATACATTCAAACTGGCACAGAGCCTTAGTTTTCTCCTCTGTAAAATGAGGAAAAGGAAACTTTTTAGATGACTCTGATGATTAAATTAGATAAATACAGGAGCTGCCTAGCATAAATCCTTTCATGGTATGATTACTCAGCCATATCAATGTTTTTGTTTTATTCCTACTCAATCAGGGAAAATATTATCAAAGCAAAAACTCTATCATATTGATGCTGAAATAGCAAATATTCTCAATCTTCCATTCAACCATGCTGTCCTTTGAGAGATTATACTGTGCCTTGTAATGCGGAGGCAACTTCTGAGATGGTCCCCAACCATATCCACCTCCTGATGTCCATTTCTTTGCTTGATCTCTTCTCCTTAAATGTGGGCTGTACTTAGTGACCCTCTTCTAATGAGGAGAACACAGTACAAATAATAGGATGTCACTTCTGAGAGTAGGTTTTATATAAAAGTCTATGTTTTCCATCTTGCTTGCCCTCTGTCACCCTCTAGCTAGCTTGCTGGGTATAAAGGAAGCAAGGTGCTGTGTTGTCCCATGTAGAGGTCCTCATGGCAATGGATTGAATGAAGCCTTTGGCCAATAGAACCAAGGGGAACCAAGACCCTCCAGCCATTAGCCTGTGAGGACTTGCATCCTGCCAACAACTGTGTGACAAGCCAGGAGGAGGATGCTCCCAGGGTCCAGTTGGGATAAAAGGAGCCTCAGCTACTCGAGTTATTGTAGCCTATGAGACCTGGAGCTAGAACCATTCAGCTAATCTGTGCCCCGATTCCTGACCCACAGGATGTTGGATTATAAGTGCTTCATGTTTGAATTCTCTAAATTTTGGAGTCATGTGTTATGCAGAGGAAGATAATTAATATGGCTTTTCTAGATATAATGAGGATGCAAGGAAATTGGACAGACTGATTAATCAACAAATATTTTTGATGTCTCTCCTCACCCTAAAATATTACTTAGTGCATGCAACCCTTTCCCCAGTGAGAGGAAATATACCAGGCTATGAGAGAGATGGGGTGTCAGCATTCCTAGTGGACGCAAGTTTTGGTGCACTGATAAAAAGCAGATTCAGAGATGCTCTCCGAACTACTTATTTTGAAGTTTAGAAATCAAGTTTAAATCTTTCTCATATATTCAGTTTCATCCTCTTATCCAAGGTCTTCCAAGTAACTTTAATTTGGGGATTTGTTTCTATTTTGTTTTGTTTTCCTTTTTTTGTTACTTATTAATAAAAATTTCAAAATTGATCATAAGCATGATATTCAGTTAAAGAATCAAAAGAGTGTATATATTGACAAAAAACAATAAATTTCCAGTCAACCCACACAGAGAAATTTTAATCGTGTGCATGTGTTAAATATAGGTGGCACCCGCTATTGCTCTAAATTATTTACTTATTTGTTTATTAGCATTTGAAAATATTCATGGATTCCTGGAATGTAAAGAAAATTTTATTTTATAGGATTATTATTTAAGATTATATTATGCTCAACCAATTTTAGTTGATTCATTGATTACTATTTTCATTTTAATATTTAACACACAGTTCACCTCAGAAAAGAGAAAGGTTATTTCTTAAGAAACATAATATTGGGCTAATGGAATTCATAGAGAATGGAAAAAAATTCACACACAGAGAAACACTGCTCCACCAGATATGTCTTCTATTGTAGGAGATGATAAAAACTTGATCATTCTCTTGCTTCACCTTATTATGTTTCCACTTAGGTGTCCATCTTTAAATAATTTAGCTTTGCATATTTTTTTGTCTTTATATTAATATTGTATGCTTTTTGCATCATGTTTCTTTGTTGATTATTACATTTGTAAGCTTCATCCTGCTGTCATTCATTTTCTTTGTTTTATAATATTCTATTTTATGATAAGCCCCAATTATTTATTTATTCTACTCTTAAAGGACATGCATGTGAGTTGTTTCCAGCTCTGGTCAAGATGGGCATTTTTGTATCAATGTCTTGAAGTGTATGCTTATGGGTTTCTTTAGATCATTGCCTACGAATTGCATGATTGGATTATAGACCATGTGTATCTTCAATCCATATCAGATAATGCCAAGGAATGATACAATTTACACTCCCACCAGGAGTGCATGGGAATTTTAGTTGCTGCACATCTTCCTTAATATTTGGTGTTACCAGCATTTATCTTATTTTGTTCTTTTTAAAAATTATTACTTTGCCATTCTGTGGGTATATAGTGATAGTCCTTGCAGTTTTCCTTTGTGTTTCCCTAAGCACTAATGAGGATGAACACTTTTGCATGTTTATTGCCTACATGAAGTTCATGGCATTCTCCCTTTAGGAGATGTCTAGTGAAGTCTTTTGTCCATGAAGTTCTCTCTGTCTCTCCCTTCACACACACCCACCCACACACCCACACCCACACCCACACACACACACACACACAGACTTTTTAATGAGTCTTCCTGAACCAAGTTATTTTTAATGTAGTCGCTTTATCAATCTTTTCCTTTAGCTTGGTGATTTTGTATCTTGCTTAAGACATTTCCAAACTCAATATCATCATGCAGATATTCTCCCTCATTGTTTTCTAAAAGTGTTATGATTTTCCCTTTCATAGTCTGTAGTCTATAATTCAACTGAGATTGATTTTTTAGCGTGATTAGAAGAGGTTCTATTAATTTTTAGTAAAAAAAAATGGAGTTGCTTAATTTTTCAATTATTGTTTATTGGGAAAGACTTTTTGTGTCCTCTGCTTTGCACTGCCACTCTGTCGTACATCAAGTGTTTCAACACCTGTGTCAATTCAGGGCTCTTCAATCGGTCCCGTTGGTCTATGTGTTAATTCCTTTGCCAAGATCACTCTCTCTAAATTACTATGACTTTGTTATGGACGCAAATAGCTGGCAGAACAATCCTTCCATTTGTTCTTGTTCTTCAAGAGTGTCATGTTTATTTTGGTGCTCTGCATTTCCACGTAAATTTTCGAATCTACTCTACCAACATGCACACCCACGTATTAAACAAAATTCAACTGCTTAGTATTGCAATTTAATCAATCAATGAGTTCTGTAGATATTATCACCCCCTATTTAATATTGATTTATGCAATCCATAAACATTGTTCAATTCTCCATTTATTTAGATGATATTTAATGCACACTATCTCTAAAATTTCCCCTCAATGGGAGGGCTTCTGTCACCAGTCCTGCACTCATCAGTTGGGTCCCTGGACATTGTAAAGAAGAGACACAGCCAACATTCTCCAAGGAAATCCCCCACCCTCAGAGAGTGTATGTTTGATGAAATCATTAGATAAATGCTGCTGGTTGCTAAATTTTATAGGTACTTCAGATTCAGCTTTTCTTCCCTTTTCCTTCCCCTAACCTGCCCAGTGCAGCTTGTGCTTGATTGGCTAATCCTACTCTGGTTCCATTTATTTTATGCATGAGATATAAATGCTGTATTTCTTTGTGAGTCCCACCTACCTCACCTTCAGGATTTTATTGGCAGGTTTTAAATTTGTAACTACTGAGTCCCCTTAGCTTTGTCTATTCTTCTTTCCATAAACTTATGTCCATTTCAACTTTTACAGAACTTTTAACTTTGCAACTTTCCATTGCAAATAAGGTGCATGGTGTTTTTATTTTATCTATATATCTGTCTGTCTATCTAATGTCTTTCTATCCTTCTATCCACTCTCAAGTTTGCAGGAAGAGAGAGAAGAATATGAGGTTTATTCTGCTTCCATGTTTATATCACTGGATGTGGTTTTAATAGGAAAAACATAAAATCCACAATTTAAAATTATTTTTCCTATTTTTGCTATCCTATTTATGTAACATAATGTTTTATAATATATATGTATGCGTATGTGCATGTGGTACATGACATATTAAATCACACTGTGGACTCCTACAAATACTTTCATTTGCTTCACCAAACCTTTGCAATATTAAAAATATTCAGTATTAATTTTACATACTACTTCAGTCACCTCCTCCTTTTCTGTTTTTTTCTCCCTACACCTTTCTACCTTTGCCAAAAAGTTTCTACCCATATTTCTTGCTTCTTTTTCATGACCTACATCTACTCCCTATAATTCCCTTCTTGCATCTTCAATATCTTTTTGTAGAAGAGTGATGGGTGATGAGTCCTGAGAGATCCCAGGCCAGTGTTTGTTGGTTGTTTTTTCTTTTCCTGACCATATTCACTTACTTAGCTTTCAAAGCCCTCCATAATTTGTCCACTCCATATGCATCACACCTTTTCCAGCAGTACTGCATCAAGTACTTGGCTGGGCCAACTCCCAAAAGCTTGCACAGGAATAGAACTTCCCTTTCTTTCTTTATTGTATTTTAATTCCTGTTCACTTTTCAATTTTGCCTGTCAAGGTACTGTTCAAAATTTATCAAATCCATCGAAGCTTTCTTAGCTTAAAAAGCTCCATCTATCCTCACTTCTGTGAATACCTGTCACTTCCCTCTTTCTAAAGCATGCAATACTGCATGATTTTTTCCTAGTCTGAACAATGAACACATGCATATTCTGCATCTTGCTGTTGGATGATTGCTTGCATACTCAATATAGTTCAGAAAATATTTCATGAATACCTGTTGATGTTGACTGCTGAATTAAGACACAAAGATATCCAAAGCACAATTTCCCAAAGGAATTCCAATTTTAGGGGTAGAGAGAGCCACCTTGAATGCTCTTGGCTTCTTTTGGTTACAAGAAACTGAAGCCTATCTAAAACTGGCTTAGGCAAAAATGAGAATTTAATGACTCACTTAATTGAAAGTTCCAGGAGTCACTCCAGGGTCTCAAATGACAACATCTGAAATCTCTTTATCAAAAAAAAAATATCAGGGGGTTTAAGTGTAGTAATCAGTATTTATAATTAGCTTCCCAGGTGATTCTGGCAGAAATAGTCCAAACCCCATACAAGCCCAAAAAACAACTGTTGGCAATCAATGAAATAGAAAATGATCTCTCATGCCACTCCCCATCTGTGCACTCATGGGTCTATCTAGTTTGATCATATTATCTTTGCAATTAGATTGAAAGTCCCTTCATGTTAGCAAATGTGTCTTCCATTTCCACATCTTAAATAATTCAAAACAATGGTTAGAAAAACAGGAGTTCAGCAATTATTTGATTTATTTTCTAATATCCCAACAGTTAGGATAATTAAGATAATGAACTGACATGATGTAGAAACATTACTTTAGGAAGGAACTCCCATTTGTTTATCAGTGTAGGCTATTTTGTGGATTAGTGGAAGAACTCACACTTCTTGAGGAATATTTGGTATTAATGTTCAAAATTTTAGTAATGAGGCTATTACTATCTAAAAGAAAAGATACGGTCTGTAAATGGTTGAGATACTCCTCACTTTTTATCTACCTGTCAGTTAGTTTCACAGTTCCACATTTTAGTGAATTTCTTTCAACCTCCCAAATAAAGTCTTGAATAGATGTGAATTCCCGGCTTAAAACTGCATGCATCTTCCATTAGCACTTTAAAATGTGTCATCTTGATTCTAGTAGATAGTTGCTTTTTTTCTATTCTTTCTTTCTTTCTTTTTTTTTTTTTTTTTTTTTTTTCCTACTTAGTTTTCCAAAACACTTTCTAAGTGTTTGTAGTGAAAGTGAATCAGGTTTGGACTTATAAGAAGGGAGATTGTAACCTTCTAATAAGAGGTCTCTTTTCTCTTGATCCTCCATAGAACTGCATACCATTCCAAGAAGCTGTCTAGATATCATTTAGGTGTTTAGAAATATTCTCTTACTCCTGTTTTGGGTATAAAACTATATAGGAATAGAGGGTGAACTAGGATGTATTGAGGCCTTACCATGGGCCAATCCCTTTTTACAAATAATCTCATTTAATTATCCTAATGGTCATAAAAAATGCATATGATTTTACCATTTTTCAAGAGAAACCTAAGATTTAATTGAAATTGAAGCCTTTCCACAAGTTAGTATTTTTTATAAATTGCACTTTTGTTTTTTTTTTTTTGTTTAATAGTAAAACAAGATTGATGTAGAAAATAATTTGGAAGGGAACCACAATCAACAATTACACTGTGTTCCAAGATAGCTATTATTAGTATTTTGGCATATGATTTTTACTTAATTAATTCTAGATTAAGTGTACATATAATTTTTCTATTCTTATTCTTATATTTAACACAGTATACCCGGCATTATTCTACACAAAATGATCTCAATATGTATTTGATGACATCAGTCTGTGTGTTTCTCCTAACTCTGTCAGGAACTGGTGTCTGGGTCAAGGTTGAAGTATGGCTTCCTCTAGTTTCATAACTTGAATATTTCCTCTTTATGTGAATTCTGATTTATATAGATCTATTTTCAAACCAGTCCAATAGCCTCAGTGAGCTAGACAAAGTTTGAGTCTAGGTATGAGACCATAAGATGGAAGCCAGAAAAGAAAATGAATATTCACAGCAGTGGGTGGGAGGCAGACCCTAGAGGTTTTTTCCTAACCAGACATGAAGCTGTATATTATTTGAGTACATTTGCAATATAAAAATGGGATATCTTGTTCCTTTACGGCCTGAGATTTTCTTAGATAATGATGATGGTTTTAGCAATATATACATAGTACATGTTTATTGTAGGAAAATGTGTCTATGGGATCTTTGAAATTATTTCAGTGCTGGAAATTATTAAATTACTTTCTTCTCTTCTGTAGAATTACCAGGAAACCCTATAACACATTTTTAATTTGTTTGTAATAAGATGTCCATGTTCTTTAATGCTTACTTTGCCATTAAGATTCTTTCTAGAATTGGAAAAATTTAAAAATAATACAGTAGATGAAACAAAAAAATATTAAGAAATATTTAGTGACGAATGGCCATCTGCTTGCTTGCCTCTCTGATCCCAAAAGGCAGTTTCAACATTCAGCCAGGTTGAAGTACCCACAATATACACTCCTTAGTCCCTGAAAACAAGTCCTCATGGACATGGTAGCACTCAGTCACATCCCACCCTGACCTGCCTGTCACTCCAAAGTGCCCACTGCCATGTCTCCAGAGTGCAGACTCTCAGCGCTACACCCTGGGCTGTGATCTCCACTTTGGCTCCCTTGGATCTGCTCTCATCCTGACCCTCCCTGGGGATCTGTGCACTACACCAAGAGGCCCCTGTTCCTCAGACTTGGGTCTTCCCTTGTTTCAATGCAGATTCCTCTCTGAATTTCCCATCCTCTGGGATCTTGTCCTTGCACCAGCCATACACCTTCTTTATGACAGATTCAGGGACAATATCATGAATCCCTCACTTCAGCCATTGATAAATATCCTCAATCAAAACAACATAATGATCTCTTCTTTCCCTTCCATGTGGCTGTGGTTGGCAAAGCTTATTCATTTTGTCCCTTCTGCAGTTACACTTAAGGTCACCTGAAATCACACAACAACTCATCACCTTGCAGAGATTACAATGTCATGGCTTGCCAAGGATAATCCTCCCGAGGTACAATGTGCCAACTGAAATGTATCTACTAATCCCCTTTCCGATTAATTATAACTTTCAGCTCAGCCCCTGCTCTCCCTAAGGAATGTAGACTCTGTTCTATGGAACTCTCTAGATGTTTCTCTCAATGAATACTCCTTGTTTGTCCTCAAGGTGGTCTCCTAAAGTCTCACAGTTGTGAGTTCCATGACAAGGTGACAGGGTGCAGAAGGGATGCTCCTCTGGAGCCGCCTGAGTGCCTGCTCTCCCTCGACACATACCCTCCCCAGCCTAGCCCAGGGAAGGCACAAAGGAGATATATCACACATCACCATGCTTGGAGGAATTCATGATGATGAAAATCACCAAGAACATTTTCTGGACACTTGAGAGTCAGAATTTCCAGAAGATTCTTCATGTCTGAGACTGGGCTTTTTATTTTCTTGCAGACATCGTGGGCTTAGAGAAAATAGCATCTTTGTCCTTGAAGCATTTCAATCTCAGCCAGTTTTGCTCCAGACCCCTCTACCAAACTGGGCTGGAATGGCTCTTCCATGTAGTTCTTCTCACTTTAGGGGTTTGGGGATTGAAACTGGGTGTTGATATTCTGAAAGAAAGTGATCATTAAAATGTCCCAAGCCATATAATTTTTTCTTTCAGGCATGATTGTTAACCTTGATATCTTGGCCCTTTTCCAGCTTGAGTAATTGCATTCTGCCAAGTCCAAGCTCCCCATACATTTTTAATTGGGGATTTATCCTTCTTTCTCCTCCTAAACTCCTTCTTAGGAATTTAGTCATGTCAGCAAAGCTGACAGGACACAGCTGCCCTAAGGCATCCCCACCTGTGCTTGGTGAGGAAGTAAAAATTCTGAGTTAAAGTCCTTTTTTGATCAATTGCAATGGGACTATGGGGGAAGAAGTTTTTTTACAAAGTTCTTTTAGATAATATTTCCCTACTGATAGCTGATGTTTATTATTCCAACAAGAATCAAGGAATTTTGAGGATAAAATAAAAGCATCCTTAACATGGAGGAAAAATTGATTACTTACATATGGTATAGACTAAGTCTAAAATGGCAAGCCCTGTAATATGACTGCAGAGCAGAAATGGCGGCCATGGCTTCCTACCAAAGGCTTTTTACAGATTACTCTTGGTGGGTCAAATGAAATGGGTTCAATTTGTGTCTGTAACTCACTCAGTGAGATCTCCTGAACTTCAGCAGGTAAATAATATAATCTTTTATTTGTACCAACTTTTGTTTCAGGAGTTTGAATGATCTGGAAAGATAACCTTTATAAGTCTCTTTCTATTTTGCTTCCATTATCAAGTCCTTTTTAAAATGATAAAATTAATATTAATGATAATACCAATAATACTTCTAATAACATATCATTTGTTCTTCCCTGGAACCCACTTCAAGACTAATTGTTTGTTTCTATAGACAGAGAAACTGAGGCTTCAAAGGATAAGTAATTTGCTCAATGTTACAGGGTTTCTAGGTGACAGAATAAGAGTTTAAACTACAACTGCTTGACTCACAAACCTGTGCTCTTAACTATTACACTTCTTCTTGCTTGTTGTCCATGGCTAGAGATGAGGTTGAATATGGGCTGTTTAAATAAACACACACAAAGAAGCCAACACTGAGCACTGTCTATCTACGCTGGACTGGAGAGTTTGTGCTGCATTAGAATGCCTGTCATAACGCTTACAAAGTCTTTGTGGAAAGCATCTCAAGTTAAAAACTGTACAATCTGAAGTGTTTGTCTTTATTATCTAGAAAACCACAAGTCTGTAAGTGACTAATTTTATGAAATTTCAACATTCTTATACTATGAAGGTCTATAAACGGGAGAAATTAAAACAAAATAGTTTCATGACCATCATTTGGAACCATTAACCATGGTCAAGATGCTCAGTTGCAAACCATATTTAGCTTTAAAAAAAAAAATGGGGTGGAAAGTCATGCAGATCGTGACCTTAGGAGAGTATTTAGCGCAGATCCCCAGTCCTGGGGTCCAGAGTTATAGGACAGCTGCCACTCCGTGTGTCTTTCATCCTATTGGTCTTGACAATAAATGAACAAAATGGGCATTTAATTATCCATTAAGAAGAGTTCCCTAATTCATTATCTTCCTGTGATGGCAGGATCTGGTGCAGAAAATAATAAAAAGAGATGGCATAAGTGAGATGAGCAAATTCAGCTTCTTTAATCTCCAAGGGGACAATTGCCCAGTTTTGTAGTGAGCCACACCGCAAAAACCTATGGCTGATGGTTCCAAGCCTTTGCAGGCAGAAAATCACAGAACCAACAAGGAACAGAAACCGGATTGTCATGGAAGATACCTGAGTTTTTTCCCAGAACCCTCTCCATTAGACCATATCAGCCTTTCCATGAAAATGTGATGCATTTCAATATGAGGTTTTTAATATTACTGTTGATTTATTTCACTAACATCCAGCAAGCTCAGAGCAAGACTTTCTAAAATGCTTAGTCTGTATCAGGCCTTGACCTAAGGACACACATCAACCTTATTCTCCTGATAACCATGAAAATTTGCAACCATCATTCTCATTCACAAATGAGAAATGCAAGGTGCTTAGAGATTAAAAAATTTGTCAGAGTTCACATGGTAAGACTGCACCCCTTCTCTCATGTCATCTTATCTCTATCTAACCACAAAGTAGCATCAACAAATTAATGGCATTTTACGTAGCAGTGTGAAGAAGCAATGTTGGTGGGTTGTTGTCTTAAGAATTATACTAGAAACTGCAGGCATGTATTACTTCATTTAACCTCTATAGCAAATTGGGGAGCTGAATATTATGATTGTAACTTTAAGGATGCAGAAAATAAGATGCCAGAAGGTTAAAATGCCTGAAAAGACCAACCAGCTTCATCAGTGCCAGCAAAAGATTTGAACCCTGGTTTGCTTATCTGCAAAATCTATGTTTACTCTTCTAATTTCTCAATGAGAAGCAGCTTTATAAATGTCTGTGTTGTAGAATCAACAGCAATATGTATCACCATTTTTTTTTCAAATTGCTTTTTAATTATGTAATGTTTCCCATCATTCAGTTTGCACAGAATACCTATTATTGTCTTCAAGGGGTAATTTTCCACAGAATATCTTGATAACCCATAATGGCAAATATCTGGAAAAAGACACTACTTTCCTTCCAAATTGTTGCCTTAAAAGATACAGTAAAGAAGGAAGCTCAGAGTAATTTGGTTCATTCACTCCAGCAGTTTCAATGTCAGAATTTAATTTAATTTTTCATCAAGTCAAGAATGACTCCAGGTAGAATAATTTTCTAATATTTCACATATTGGGTTTCAAGCATCTCTGAACCCTTTGTGAAGTGTCATCCACTGCTCTGGGTGAAGGGAAAATCCTCTAAACTTCGCAACTTTATGAAAGAAGGATTCATTCTGCAAAAACTTACTTATCTCCTGAGGCTGAACCAGAAAACACAGCAAGGTTGGAATTCTGCAAATGAATGAGCTGTGCTGACATAAATGCTTTCCGAGCTGCAAAAGCACAGGGCAGAGACACATCACCATCTCACTTATACAGTTTTTGTATTTCTTATTTGGAATTCTGCCTTTAACTGTCACGGATTTCACAAATACTTCCTGAGCAGCGACTCTGCATCAGATATTGATGTGTGTTGGAGAAACTGATGAAAGAGACACAGTCCTGCCCTAAGGGCGTTTGTGTTTGGTGCAGCCTCACCTAGAGTGAGGAGTGGTGTGTGGACATGCATGGAGGTATATGGAGCCCACCAAGTCTCTGCCTGGAGGACGAGGGTATTCTCACAAATCCAGACACATCCCTGGTCCTCAAGGAACAGGTTTAATTTCCCAGCAGGGAACAGGATCATAAATATGTGAAGACATGGGGGCTAATGCATACAAAGCTCTAATCCCATGAACTGATCATTCCCTGAAACTGTCTCTTGGACACCTCTGTTGTTCAAATGTGAGAGCAAGAGGCTGTAGACACTACCGGGGTTCACAGCATGCATTTATATTCAAGCTCTGATACTTACAAGTGGTGCAATCATATACTAATTAAACTCTGAATCCTGGTGTCCTCCTCTGAGTATTATATAGACTACCACTTTCCTCCCAAGATTATTGTGAGGATATAAAGTAATGAAGTGCAGTAATGTCTATGCAGAGGCCAGATGCACTGGTAGATAGTGCTCTTTCTAAAGAAGACTTCAAAAGGAGTGAGGGGGAAGCCAGGAGAACATTTCAGCTCCTTTCCAACTCAGAGATTATGCGATTAAAGAAAGCATGTCCTTTTCTGGAGCTTTTGTATTTATTTGTGATTGGCAGTCAAATTCAGATATATTCAGTAAAATACATTTTTGTCCTTTTATTGTCTGAGCCAAAATAAATTCCCTTGTTATATGTCCCCATTGATCTTGTTTCAAAAACCAAATAACTAATTTTCTTTCTTCAGGAATCCATTCAAGTATCTACAAAGAATTTCAAATTGAGATACTTTTACACTCCATCTTATAACTATCTCGAGTAAGTAAACTCCTTCCCACCTTCCTGGAATCATGATTTAAACTTCATGTTTGTAAATGAAACCCACTCATTTTATATTTGTGGTGTTCACATTTCCCTAGAGACTAAATATTTTTACACATTGAAATAGGAAACAGAATGTAAATATTATTAAGACCCAGAAAAAATTGCTGACATGCACACTCAACAGTGAATGATTTCTATCAGATCCCATTGCTCTAAGAAAGTTTTCTTGTAAGGGACACAGTGTGGGAGGCACTGGGTACTGGAATAAAGTGGGCTACAGGTGAGCCTCTGAGCCCAAAGGGCTGAGAATGGAAGTGGGGTTAGGTGCATGAAGGAACTCTTAAAAGAAGCTCAATAAACTGAGACTTTCACCAAAGGCTAGTCCTACTCATAAGGAGGTTGAAAATGGGCATCTAGACTGGATCCAAGAAGTATGAAACAGAGGAAGTTGAAACAATTTCATTACCTAAAAGGCCTTGAGAAGTCATCCAGTCTGGTGAGCCCCAAACATAACTGATGATCTGAGCCACCCAAAGAGTTCCTCAAGAGTCCCTGTTTCTGAGCTCCACACTAGACATTTCTGTCAGGCCCCAAATTTAGAGAACCATTAGGGTTTTCAGTTCCTAGTGATAGAATCCAATTTTTGCTGACTTTAGCAAAAAATGAATTTATTGAAAGGATAATAGGAAGCTCTTGGATTTCCCTGGGATGTGAAACGAATAACTGGGGAAGCATGCAGTGACACAGCACAGAAAGGCAACCAGGAGCACAGAGCATCCAAAATGGGGTTGATGCAGATGCAACCACAGTGGAACTTTCATGAAGCCCCAAGTGCAGCCCCCAATGCAGCTGACACTGGAAACTTCATGGCTTCTTTGGGACAAGTGCTTCCGGATTCAAGATCCAGGGAGATGCAGCTGGTTGGCAGCTGAGACTGAGTCATGCATTCATATCCTAACATCTAGGAAGGCTTGGCAAAAGTGATTAGCTGCCCTTCTCTGGTTCTGTAGATACTGTCATGGGGATTATGTATCAGTTTCAGGTTGATAAATAAAGTAAATCATCTCAAATAATAAGTCTGAATGTAGGATCAGGTTTGGTGCAGCAGTTGTCTCTATTTTGCCATTCCACTATCCTCAACCTTTTAGCTTGTCACCCCTTGGTTACAATATGGCTGCTGTACTCCAGGCAACATCCTCCCTCACCACAACCAACTTCAAGGCAAGAAGTAGGATTTTCTTCACACAGCTCCATTTGTTTGTCTTAGAAGAAAATATTTCCCAGAACTTCTGCCCTCAAATCCAAAGACTTTGCCTCACATCTCATTTTCCAGAGCTGACATACCTGCCCCTCCCTAAGTCAATCACTGGCAAAAAACAATGGAATGGTTATGATGGCAATAGATCTGTAATATTTCTTCCTGGTTTGGGTGGAGGGGCATAACTTCCCTGAGATAAAAGGTTCCTTCAGCTAAGAAAAATCCAGTCTGTGTCAGTAGAGACAAAAGCAGGGCTTTGCCGGGTTAGAAGGCAATGAACAGCATCTCTTACAGGGATGGGAATTGCTTGAACAAGTTAGACTTAGAATAAACTTCCAATGGCCACCACTCTAAGGTTTCCCAAATCCCCATAGTGATATTTTTGTAGCCAGGATTTCCTTGGCACACTGGATTTGCAAGCACGGACCTATTCCAACCTTCTCCTTTTCCAAGAGAGAAGGGTTCTCCAGGGATCAGACATTTTCCAAGAGTCAACCCAAAGATTAGGACACACATTTACATCTTCTTATTTCTGAACTGGCACAGCTCTCATAGCATGATAATACTAGCTTCTATTTCTAGAACACCTTCTCAGTATTGTGCTAAGTACTTTTCATAAATTATCTCCTATTTCCATAACCACCCTGTGATGTACACATGCTTACCCTCCTTAGAAACTGGGAGACAGGGTTCAATGGGCTTGCCTAGGACAACTGACTCAGGAAGTGGTGGAACTAACATTTGAATGCATTTTTTAGGTCTGCAAAGCCTATTTCTGAAACATTATGCCACCAATTTCTAAATAAATAAATAAATAAATAAATAAATAAATAAATAAATGGTGTTCCGCAAGAATAACATTCTTTTCCATATCTCCCAACATGTTTAATTAATACACTTATTTCTAAAAATATTTTTTTTTAAAGTTTTCTTGGCCATTGCTAGGGTCCCTCAAGTTATGTTCAGCTCTGGGGTGCATGTTTGTTGAAAATACCTGGATCCTCAACCATCTGTAGTTAAGGTGATTGTTCCCTTGTGTTACTCTCAGTGACGGCCTGTCCAGTGCACTATGTTTGAAGGCCCAAGACCTCAGACACAATTAACATATCATTAAAGAAATAATAAGACTGATCACCACAAATTTTGAAAAGATGAGTCTTTTCTTTGAGAAGGACCAAGTAAAGAAGGGAGTGAGGGTGGATGGATAATTGGCTCTTACATGGAAGTAAATAAAATGCCCCATTGAATTCCTTTAGAGGTTGCAAAAAAATAAAGAAAAAGATCATTTCTTTACAAAACTATAAAACAGGAAGTCTGCTCAACTTTTCTTTTAGCACTAAATGTTTTCCAGACCCACTTTCCCCACTCCATCTCTCTGTCCCTGTTAATCGATATTAGGTTATTTCATTTCTTATTTCTCACTCAAGAGCAAAGAATAAGGGGCTGACCATTGGTTGCACTTCCTTTGCTGAGCTTTGCTGTTGTGTGATGGTTTTGACTCTGCCATTTTTTGGATTGAATTGTGAAACCCCCAAAATCATGTTCCAAATCCTAACCCCCAGTCCTATGGATGTGAACTTATTTATAAATAGGATCTTAATGACGTCCTTAGTTAAGATGATGCCAAACTGGATGACTGTGGTCCCTAATCCAATAAGACTGCTATCCTTATAAGCAGAGGAAGTTTGGAAACAGAGAGAGACAGAGGCAGAGAGGATGGCCACGTGACCGAGGCAGAGGCTGAGATTTTCCATGAACGGAGGCCACCATGCTTGGCTAGTTGCCTCCAGAACCCTCCAGACTTCAGAGGAAGCACAGCCCTCCCCAGGACGTCTTGATGCAGACTTCTAACCTCCAGAGCTGTGAGAGCATACGTTTCTGTTGTTTAAGCTGAATAGTCTGTGGTCCTCGGTTAGAGCAGTGCTGGCAAGCTAAGACAGCCATGGTCACCGCAACTGGTGAGAGCAGGTCCGAGATCTGGAGTGAGTGTGGCTTGTGATCCAAAATAATCAAGTGGCTGATTTTGATGGGATATCCATCTTCAACGCTTTGAAGTCTGTCATTGGAAGATGCAATGCAAAGTCATCAAAAAAGGTTGAAAGGATCATCTGAGATGCTTGTCTAAATGCACGAGTTGGTCCCACCCAAGAATCACTGATACTCTATTGAGAAGTATTCCTTACACAATGAATCATGTGTGATTTCTTTTCTTTCCATTTTAAGGTATAGAACAAAAGAAAAAATACCTCACCATGGGAACAAATATAAAAAGCTTATAAATTTTTCAGGATAAACTATGCATCAAACTGTCATTGTTTTACCACCTTCTAGAGGAGTCAAGTAATAACCTAGGAGGAGATTTATTGCCTTTAAAACCAATGATGGGATGAGTATTCTTTGTATTAATCTCCTTTGCATACATACCAGAATTTCTCTAGGCTATGTATTCAGGGGGGATTTTATGATTGTAGGATTTATGCATTTTAAACTATGTTAGATATTTTGAAAATGATTATCCACAGTGTTTGAAATACAGTTAAATCCTAACATTGATGTAGGTGAGATTTCATTGTTTGGTGATTTACCAATACATAGTATAGTCATATTTTTATTTTTATCAATCTGAGAAGTTTAAGGTAACATCTCACTGGGGTTTGGATTTTCATTTATTTGATTACTGCCATTGTACATAAGTTTTCATTAGTTTTGGCCATTTAGACTTCCTCTTTGTTAACAAATTATCAATACTTTTTGTCTTTTTAACTGATGAATTGTTTGTTTTCTGTGGATTTATAGGAGTTCTTTTTATATCTTTAATACTAATTTATTGACTATCTGCATTGCAAACATCTTCTTTAAGTCTGTGGTTTGTCTTTTGATGTTTTATTCTATCATTTATTTCAAAGACTATTTAAATTTTAATTTATTCAAGCTTCTTAATCTTTTCCTTTCTTACATGTGCATTTTGCGTCTTGCTTAAGTAATACTTCACCCACAATAAATGTATTTAATTTCCTACACTTTATGTTTTAAAACTTACTCTTTCATATGTAAATATTTAAACTAACTGGAATTGATTGCTCATTATAGTGTGCTACATGCTTTAATTTATAGTTTTATACATTTACAGCCAACTTTTTGAATGCCGTTTTTAGAATAGGTATTTCTTTCTCCAATGGTCTGCAGTGCCATCTTGGTCACGTATCAAATCCCCATATGTTGTTGGAGATGCTGATTTTGAAATCTCCATTCTATTCCTGTGGTCTATCTGTCTCTCACCCCTTACAAAAACAACATATTGTCTTAATAACTATGACTTCCAAAGAAGTCTTAATATATCATTGGGTTCTGCTCCAATTTTCCCCTGCCAAACTTTTCTTAGCTATTCTTGGCACTTTAAATATCCAAGTGAACTTTAGGATCAGCATGTCTTGTTCTTTGATTAAATCCATTTGAGAATTGGATAAGAATTGCATTAAATTTATAGAGTACTTGGGAGAAAATATATCTTTATAATTCTGTTTCTTTCAGTGTCTAATTATGGCACATTGCTCATATATTTAGACCTTTTCTCATGACTTTTTGAATAAAAGTGCCATAATTTTCTCCTTAATGATCTTGGTTAATCCTCTGTTAAATTTATTCCTAGATACCTTATAATAGAATGACAACAAAATTTATTATTTAAATGGCTGCATTTGGGGACTGTTACAGTATTAAACCAGATGGGATCATGCAACAATAGGCATAAAATTGATCTGTCTTAGGTGGATTAAGATGTATACTCACGAGACCTCCAGATATTGTTTTAGGTAAGACACTTATGTTTATTTACTTTCCAAAACTGCTGTTAATGATCTATAAAAATGTTATTGATTTTCAGATTGATTTCACATAAACCAAGCATTATTATATTCATTTGGAATTTTCAATGTGTAAATATTAAGTATTTTTTCTTTCTTTTCAATCCTAATCATTGTGTGTATGGGGGGGTGGGTGTTAGTGCTTTGGTTTAGATCTCCAGTACAGCACTGACCAGATGCAGAGAATGTGAGCATACTTTCCTTGTGACTGACTTTAAAGGGAATGCTTTCTAAAGTCCTACTGTGAAAAAGTGGTGTTTGCTGAGATTTCTGTAGTTCTTTCTACTCCAGTTTCCTAAAATTTTTTAAATCATAAATGAGAAAAAAAATTTATTAACTAAATTTCTGCATCTAATGAAATAATTGTTTTTTTTTCTTTTCAACTCAGTTAATACAGTGAATTAAGAAATCGATTTTCTAATAATAAACCATCTTTGAATTCTGAAATAAACCCTACTGGGACAAGATTAGATTTTACTTTTTAAACATCATAGGGCTTAATTTGCTAGTTTTCAAAAGATGAATTTTGCATTTGGGTTCATAAGTGAAATTAGTCTATAATTTTCCTTTCTTAAATTAGTCTTGTCTGTCTTTTGTTCAATATTATACCACATTGAGCTGAATTTCCTTTTTAAAATCCTCCAAAAGAGTTTGCATAACCTAGGCTGTGGTAGATGGAATTATGTTTTTACTGAAAAGACCTGTTCTTAATCTAAATTCCAGTGCCTGTGTGTGTGTGTGTGTGTGTGTGTGTGTGTGTGTGTGTGTGTGTGAATTCATTTGTGAATAGGATTGTTTGAAAATGTATTGTCAGTTAAATTGTGGACTTATTCGTGAACAGGATCACAGGATCCTCTGCAGTCCTTTCAGGTGTGGCCAAACTGAATGTGGGCAAGCCTTTTCCTGTGTGACTGTAGGCTTTATGGACAGGGTAAATGCAGCTGCAGCTAGAGGAGATGGAAACCAGAAGTGAGCACACACTGAAAGAGCAACCTCTGTAAGAGGAGACCTAGAAAGTTGCATGAGAAGGAGGACTACAATCTATCCCCAGAACAGTACAGACTCCAGGGAGAATCCATAGCCTTGCTGTCTTGATTTGGGATTTCTGGCCTCTAAAATCGTGAGCCAATAAATTCTTGTTGTTTAAGCCAACCCATACTGTGGTATTTGTCATAGCAGCCTGGCAAACTAAGACACAGGCATTTTGAAAAATCTGCCTGTAAAAATATCTGGGCTAGATGTTTTGGGATGGGTATTTTCTTTTTTTCTGATTTGGTTTATTTAATGGTTATACACCTGCCTATGTCTTCATTTTCTTCTTGAGTCAATATTGAAAAATTATATTTTTCCAGAAATGTTCTATTTTGTCTACATTTTAAACAGTTGACAAAATAAAATGATAACATGGTCTTATGATTTTTATCTTAATATTTATGTGGTCATTTCTTTGTTTTTATTCCTGAAAGTGATTATATTTTATTTTCTCATTTTTTTATTCATTGATATTGCTCAATATTTTAAATAGTTTGCAAAAAATAAAACTTTTTAAAATTGTTCTTTGGGTATTGGTGATTGAAGTATGACCCCCCACAAAAGACATGTTTAAATATTAATCCCTGCTCCTCTGAGTGTGGACCCACTTGTAATTAGGACCTTTAAAGATGCTGTTATTAGTAAACATGTGGACTCATTTGTGGGTAGGATCTCTGAAGATCCTATTTAGAGGAGACCAAATAGAGTGACATTGGTTTAGTACATATGGCTGCAGGCAGCCATCCGCATTTCCTTGTAAGGCTGTTCAGTTGCCCCACAAAGGGAAGCCCCATTACTTGCCTCCAGTGGTTGATGGTGGTAGACCCCTGGGGGCAGCTCTCTAGAGTCAGTGGGGGTGGGGGTCTTTTGGTATTGTGTTTAATTTCCTTCTTCCCTGAGGGCAGCTTGTTCATCTTAGGCTGGAGAAGCAGATACATTTTTGTCAGCATGGGGAAGATGATATTAAGAATCAGTCTTCTTCCTTTATATATTTTCAACACATTGACCTGAGTTTAGTCCCATGCATTGCTACTGCTCCCCCTACAAAGATACATAGTTCCTCCAATTTCTGAGGTCTTACTGGATTCTCTAGGATGATTCATCTTGCTTCTTTCTTTTTAATTTCTCACTCTATAGGCTTAGACTTTGGCATTCCATATTCTAAAAATTCAGCTTTTCTCTCATGAATGTATGATCCAGAATATAAATTTTATTAATTTCCCATGTCTACTGTTCTCTTCACTTTTGTTGATTTTGCATTTCTAAGCTTATGACTTTTTTGTAAGCTTATGACATTTTGATAAACTTAGTAAGGGAGTGAAGATAAATACTTTTCATCAATCCTCCATTTATAAATGGATATTCTAATTATTTATCCCTTTTGTCTCTTCCCCCCTCCTTTCCTTCTGCAGTCTTTTGCTTGTCTCTATCAGCCCTACAGAAACACAAATGGAAACCAGACTATATGACCATTTCCCAGGCCTCCTGCTCACAAAGACAGATCTTATATTAATTAACTACATGATTTGCCAAACCAGTCTACTCTCACCACAAATTTCCATGAGTCTCATCACTTCTTTGGTTTTACTTTTAATTCACCTGATAGGGATGTATTTTTCCTATATATTATAATAGCAATCCTGTCCATCTTTTCATAGCCCTCTGCTCTGGTTTGCTAATGCTGCCATTTTTGCCATTTTGCAAAACACCAGAAGTAGATTGGCTTTTTTTTTTTTTTTTTTTTTTTTTTGAATTCTGTAAACTTTACTTTTGTCATAAGTAAAGGACAGGTAATAGGACCTATCACTGCATTATTGTGAGATTAAATCGTTGTAAAGTGCCAAACACAGAATCGAAATGATCACTCAAATGGTGGCTGGTATTGGAATTATTTAGAACAATTTTGAGGTTCTTAATACATATTACCAAAATTACATTTGGAACATTTGGAACATTACACCCATCAACAGTTATGAGATTGAAATTCATCTGAAGTGGGTGAGAGAGAAATGGAATTGGAGCATGATTAGCCAGGATTAAAACATTGGGGGTCCTTGGTTGTTCAAGAATTTGTCATGTTAGGACCAACAATGAGATTCAGTACAGACAACGCTTGATGCAAAAATTGTACCAATCAACTGACCCTCAAGCAAATAGTCCCTCACTAAAACATCCCTTAACACTAGCATCTATCAACATCCTTATCAGATTCTCTGATTTCAGATATGGCTCCAAAAATATAATGCAAGTTGATTGCAAAGTGAAATGGCAAATCTTATTTATATTATGTGTTAAAGTAGAACTGCTTTTACCAAGAACAAAACCGTTATCAAATGAGGATCTGACAGACAAGTAACAGAATCTTCAGGAATGATTTCAGGAGTGGTGTTTCAGAAAATAATCTGAGTATCAACTGGAAGAGAGGCCCTTAAGGAATTTAATGAGGTTTTCTAATGCTTTCACAAAAATTTAAAAAGACCTCCTTTACGATTACATTGTGACTCAAAGATAACGAATGCAGAACATCGTTATCACATTTTGGGTGGGGGGCAGTGGTTTACACACACACATATATACACCTGCTAAATAAACGTACACACTTTTGATTCTTTAAGAATTTAAAATATAATCTAAAACTTGTTTTTCTTAGTCTGTTTTGTCCCTTAAGGTAAGATCTCAGGTCTTATTGTGGACCACTGTGGGTTCCACACAATTCCTTCCCTGATTGCTGTGCCTCCATCCTTTTCACTCTCACCAAAGAAAGCACTCCAGAATTTAGGAGTGGGAAGGATATTATCAAATAGTTCTAGTTTATATTCAAGATAATCAACCTAAAACCTTAAAACTTTTAACTATTACTCATATTCAGTCCTTAAAATATACTTTATAACAAGCTGTTATTTTTTTTAAATAACAGTAGTTTTGAGAGTGGACAAGTCACTAAAATATGGGGAGAAAGTATAAGTTGTCTATATTTTTATTTTTCTAATGTCTACTTTTTGTTTTCTCATATACATATTAGCACAGTAGTACATGCATATGATTTATACAACTCATACTGGGGCTGTGTACATGACTTATTTTAGGTAAGATGCAAAATCAAATATTTGGAAGGCCTGTGGTTGAAGAGTGTTGAATTGGGGTTGGTTCCCAATCTTAGCTAATTGGGAAGTAAATCCTTTCTCTTTTCATTCTTCTGAAGACTCATGAAGTAAGAAAGCCAGTCTGCTGGACTGCTCTGTTTATTTCAGTTGAAATCATTTACTGGAACTTGCTTCTGGCTCCATTTCATACCTACAAGTTAGACTCTTACGGAGCTGGCTTCCAAGCATCTTGCTAACCTACAAAGGCAATATAAAGGTGACTATTCTACTAGGTATAACACTATATCCTTTAGTAAATTGAGGTTATCCAACCAGTGAGAACTGATCAAATTGTTCTCTCTCAGCCCCAGGAAGCAATTAAACACTAACCAAATGTTAGCTTAGAAGTTTGGAAAGAGTTACAACAGATATGTGAAATCAGTAGTTAAGATTTTTATAAAGTTTAAATTCAAAGACTCCCAACAATTATTATAATTGGTATTTGTTTAAAGTAATACATTTGAAGCCCAAATAGTTCTTAAATTGTACATTTTAGGTTTTACCAACTTCATAAAAATACTTTGGGGACAGCTGCACCCACATTTCAATTACATGATTATTTCTTTGCCCATTCTTCTCTCTCTTTTCTTTCCCAAATAACTTCTTTCATATATGGTTCAAGATAGAATTTATCCTCCTCATATTTTGCCCGCTGCTCTTTAGGCAAGATCTGCTGTCTCATGCTCAGGTTCAGTGCTCTCCTAATGCGAAACACCCTGTCATTATAAAGGTTCTCAGGAAGCCTTCTTATGGCCTCTTTTACATCTTCATTCTCAGCTATTGTATCATCTCTCATTAACCCAGTTTATTGAACCCTGCAGTATGGTAATACCATTTTCGAATACCATCCAGCCACCAGCCTGATGCTGCAACAGCAGGGGGGCCTGCTATTTTGACCCCAGGGCAAAGCCTAGATTGGCTTTTATAAAGGGGGTTTATGTGGTTAAGAAGTTACAGCCTTACGGCCATTAAGTGTCCAACATAAGGTATCAACAATAGGGTACCTTCACTAGAGAAAGGCCATTGGCATCTGGAAAACTTCTGTTAGCTGAGAAGGCACATGGCTGGTGCCTGCTTGCTCCCAGGTTGTGTTTCAAAATGGCATTCTCCAAAATGTTGCTCTTGGAGTGTTTTGTCCTCTCTTAGCTGCAGCTGCTCTCCAAAATGTCACTCTCATTTGCTCTCTGTTCCTTCTGTTTGCCAGCTCATTTATATGGCTCCAGTGATTTAATTCAGACCCACCCTGAATGAGTGAGACCACACTTCCATGGAAATAATCTAATCAAATATATTACCCATAGATAGGTGGGTCACATTTCCATGGAAACAATCTAATCCAAAGATTCCAACCTAATCAACACTAATACATTTGCCCCCACAAAATTGCATCAAAGAACATGGCATGTTGGTGGACATAATATATACAAAACTGCACACCCTCTCAACCAACTTATTTTTTAAAAAGAATTTTGTATGTGGTATAGTATGATATCATCTCTCTGACCATTGCTTGCTGTTGCAAATTTAGCCACATTACTAATTTAAAATTTAGTATTTACTGTTTTTAATTTTTTCTATTTGTTTATAGGTCTTACCTCTTTGGCAAGATAATGCACACTTTGAACATAAAGCCTGAAACTTTTAATTCTTTTTATTTGGCCAAGTACCGACAGTATGATCTTGCTTTTAATAAGAACTTAAGACAAACAGTTTATTAACCAGTGATTCTTTGGTAAACTAATTGTGTCTGTACCATATAAGACAGAGAAACTGTAAAGTAGGTAACCTTTGAAGCAAGACATATATAAATTGAATCTTATATCTATTACTTATTTTTGGGTAGTTCTAGAGAAGTTACTTGACATCGTAGAGCTTTCATTTACCGTGGGAATACAGAGCCCACTTCATAGTTTTATTATGAGCTTCTAAAGAACAAACACACACAAACAAATAGTGAAGTTCAATATATGTAATTATCTAAAATAACTGCAACTCACCATGCTCAACAATATCCAAAAGAGTGCATTTAGAGAGAAAAGAAATAATAACTTATCTGATATGATTAGTGTCCATGATAGCATTTAGTGAGTTCAGGCCATAGATTGACTCTGAACTGGGAGAGATAACACCCCATGACATGTTCAATTAATCTGAGAAATCACATGATTCCCATGCAGTAGGAATCCCAATACATGAGAAGAAACAATGCTTTGGATCTATTGAGAGTTGGCATTTTGGTCTATAATATTGCATCTTCTACTAGTAATTTTAAAATAAATATTTAGACTATCACAATATATATTTAGCTTAATATTTTAGAAAATAACCACTATGTATTATTTGATTGAATCCAAAAAGTTACAGTCAATCCAAAGATTGATGTAAAATTGCTTGGTACACCATAGTGATATGATATGTTGATCATTCAATTCTAAAACATATCAGTTGGTTGAAGACAAAAATCCAGTGTATACATAGGTTAGCAAATAATCATAAAAGTGAATTAATATTTGTGCATAGTTTTTGAACGGAGAAGATGGTGGGGTCTCCCATAAGAATTACATCTGAAAAGAAATCACCACCTGGAAGAGTCAAGAGGAAGGCATTTGAATCCATGATCAACATCACATAATAATTTATGTTTAAAGAATAGATCTCAGTTCACATCTTGTCTCTGACAATAACAGGCTGTGACTTCGGCCAAGTCATTCACATGTTAAACAGGTGTGTTGGTCTGTTATATCAGAACTAGTTTTCCTGTCCTGGTTTCCTATGACACTATGAATATCAGGAAGGATTGAGTATGTGTCAAAGAACCATGCTATTTTTAAGCAAGAGCACCTGTTAAAAGCAGCCTCTGCATCCTGATTATCACCATGTACAGCTGAACTGACAATGGGGATTTTGTTCTGTGCTTTGAATTTGCCAGAGCAGATTTTCTGATCATTAGATAGCCTCCCACTTATGATGACTTCCTAGTGAATATCAACTTAAATGCAATCTTCCTGCCAGTCCCTGCCTCTCCCCAGCCCAAACTAATTGACTTTGAAGTATATATTGTAGAACTTAGTTCCAGGTGAATAAACTTTCTTGTTTCATTTTGCAAATAACACCGTGCTCTCTTGTTCAATTACATGACTTTAGCGATGATTTTGTTTTACAAACATAAAGCCAGATTGGCTGAACAGGAGGAACAAGGAAAATATAAAAGATTTTCTAACAAATGTGCGGTTAATTATATCTGTCCTTGTAACTCACACACACACAAATGGCACGCATAATTTTCTTCCCACTTTTGGCTCTCCTTTTCTATCAAGTGCATATTTAAATTCATTATGGAAAATGGGAAAAGTGGATACCTTGGTGATCAAACACATTTTCCAATTAATCTTGGCTTTTCGATGTAATCATGATGAATGTTATTAATTTAACTTCTATATCCCATTAGGGGCATCTTTATAAAGAAATGTGTCAGCTGTGGAAGTATTTGTTTTGATCAAAGGATATACCTCACCTTCAAATGTCTTTGATTTAAGGATTGCTTTTAAAACATTTATTTCCTTATATTTATCTTGCCTCTTTACCTAGATTTATCCTTGCTAAATAGGATGATAAACATTGTACAAAGTTTTTTCTTTTTCTTTTTAAAGAGCATTTCTACAGCAATGATCCAAATAACCGTTTACTTCTTGTTTAATTGAAGAGTTGCAACTGGGAAACAGCCCTGAGAAGTAGATTTGATACTGCAAAGTAAGGGATTATCTTGGATCACACATACTTGGTTGTAATTTTAGAGTTTTTATAAAGGTCTTCTTGGACTCTGTTTTTAACCATCCCCTTTGAGAAGCTTTTGGCAAGGCAAGTATTAAAAAATCTCCACTGCCCTCCTTAAGTGCCTGGGTGAGAGGAAAGGGATGGAATATAAGTGCTTCCCAAGATACAGGGGAAAGGAGAAGCCAGGTTAGAAGGACCTGGGCAGAAGGCTTATTTCCACATTACTACTTAAACCCCACTGCCTAAAATCCCACTGTTTTTCATTCCCGTGTGTTGATGACTTTTCCTACCAAGCATTCGCTTTTCCAAACCTTCTACTTTAAGGAGGAGCATAAGAAGCCACTGGCCCTCACGGAGGAACTCAGTGGACTAGATGTTGGGAGAACTTTGTGGTCTTATTTAAATCTCTGTCCCTACCATGGCCTAACTGTCCTAACTGTCCTCCTGCAAAATGGGAAGAACGAGATGATCTCCCAGAGCCCTTCAAGTGGAGAGTGGAGAGGTATGGGAATTGACATTTAGACAAGGAGGAACAAAGAATGATTCTGGAGCGAGGCTCACTGCCTGGGATGAATGAATAAGAGGGACTTCATCATTCCCTCACGGACACACATCTGTCAGGTCTTAGCTGTGTTCTTTATTCTGGATTTACAGAGATGAGCAAGAATATCTCCTTGCCCCAAAGATGTCTTTGGTCTAGTGTGTGGATAGTGACCTGGGTCACTTTCTGGAGATAACAAGAGGAAATGCCTGATGAAGGGGCACTAGAAGAAAAGGAGCTATGAGAAGGATGGAGCCTCACTGAAGACCTAGAAGGTTCACTATTCTCCACTGGGGCCCAATTCAGGAAGTGGTCTGAATGCTGTCCATTTAGGTCCCACTCCAGGCACAGATTTTCACACATTAGGAAAAGTATTTTGTGGCACAGACTTTGGGCAATTGAAATCACAACCCAGGCCCATTTTGCCTGTCACAATCAAAAAGCCCTTGAATTCCTACTTAAAATTCAGTGATAAGGCTGTTTATTTGCTATCACCATTGAAAATTCTTATTTCACCTTTTATTTTATTCTGATAATGATATATTGAAGAGCTCATCAGCTTGGGAAGGAAGACACCATGTTTTCCTCATTCATAATCAATAACTTGATCAAATGTCCTGGTGATACTTGGTTATCTGTATTATCTGCAATACTGGCACAGGGCAAAGTCTTAGCTGCAGACTCTGCTGCACCTGGAAAAAAATGCCACACGTAATAGCAAGGGAAACATTGTGAATCACTAACTTCTAGTGATGCTCCTTTAGTCACAGGAATTTACCCAGCTTCAGTAATTCAAAAAATAACTCTTAATGGAGAGCATATCACTTTAAAACCAATTAACATTTTCCTTTGCCCTGGCTTTGTAGACAATTTTAGTTCAAAATGCTTTGACAATTGTGGGGAGGGGTATACAAAACAGTCTCAATGTGTTGGAGTGGAAATACATTTTTGGGTTTCTTCTTTCCAAGTAGCTATTCTGCTCTTTTGGATGACTTATTGACAGCAAGCAGCTTTCTCCAAATCAAGCCCATTGGAGTAGTTTTGCTTTATCTTTTAAAATTTTATTTGTATCATTATTATTTTCTTTTTTTTACTTTGCAAAGATTCCAGTCCTGAGCAGCATCAAATCCAGCTGATATTGCTCTTTGTGAGGATTCAGTATAGACAGTCAACTCAAATCCCAGAGGGTGCACTGCTTGCAAAGCAGTTTGAAAGTGATTTTTTTTTTTTTCCACAAACCTAACCATCTATTCAGTGTAGAATCTGAATGCTTGAGCCCCAATGACCCTTCTGTATCTCAGTTTCTTTCTCTGAATATAGAGGGAATAGCAGCATAATTGAGATAATACATGTAAAGTGTCTGCCACTTAGGAATTACTCAAATAAAATCAGTCAGTTTCATTACTATTAACATTATTAATTTATTTCTTTTCTTGGTATTGTTTGCTCTTAATAAACTTGGAATGAATCAATTTCCTTAGTTTAATATCTGAAGATCTGAGGATGAAACTGTGAAACTATGTAAAAATTATCCACCTCTAATGTAGGCTTCAATAATAAAATGAGTGGGCTCAGCTGGCAATGGGGATGTGAGAGAGAAAGAAAAAAGCCAGGCAATAAAGTATGTTGGGTTCTCAGTTCTTGTACCATTGGTCTTTGGGAAGGAATTTTGTAAAACAAATAACTGTTGGATTTGAAAGAATTGAAGTATTCATTTCTAACTCATAGGTAAAGTTTTGTTTTATTTCAGGATATGTATAAGATCAACATGGAAAATTTGCTTGTAGGAGCCATTGGTGATTTGTGAGACTCAGTGATTATTGATTACATACCATAAAAAAGAATGGAAAAGAAAAGGAAACCAAAACCAAACCAAACCAGACGAAATCCAAAACATTGTCCAAAATAGAATCAGGAAATTTGAACTCAAGAATAAAGTAGGGTAAGTGATAACAAAAAATGAATTGTAGTTTTCTGTGCAGAAATCCAAACTATGTTTTCCATTTTTTTGAAAGAAAACAATCATTTCTGAATTCTAATTTAGTGAACACTGAAATATTTAGATATTAGTTAAAAAATGAGTATATAGCTTAAAATCATACCATTAATATTACCATTTTAGATATGTTTCACCAAGATTTTTCTCTTGTACAGTTGTATTTAGGATTTATACACTCAACTGTAACTGCCTGGCATAAACCATTGGCACCCCTGTCTTGAATTCCACATTGTCATTTCCCGAGGCATGGCACTGCCTTCTACATCAGTTCCTTTGAGCAGTGATGCCATCATTTGCTTAGGTACTATATTTGTGCAAGATATTTATTTGCACCACAAGTTTTCAATATACACCTAACAAAATCATTTTATTTTTTGCATTTAATATTTGGCAAGAGTGAAATAGGACTGAGTAGGGAAAAGAAATTCACAAAGAACAAGCTTATCTTTCAAAAGTAAATCATGTGACTTTCTGGAGATTCAGAAATTGAGTAGTTCTACTTTGACTTCTATTTGTGAAGGGTGAACCTGTTCACCTCCACGCCCCTCAAGAGAATCTGTAGGCTCTTTACAAGGTATAATATATCATCACCATTTCATCGTCATTCTCCTCTTAGGAGGCATTTCCAGCCAAACTTTTGACAGACTGTATCGAGTCATACTTCAGCATGTACATCCATAAGCAGATCTGTGACACATTTGCCATTAAGGTGCAGTGATAGATGACATTAATCCAGAAAACAGACATTGATATGTGTTTGGCATTTTATTTTGGCAGATGAAATTCTTTGATGCATAAGTATTGAAGTGTTGGGCTTTTGCACAGATTCAGCCAGGGCTCTGTAATTTGTCTATCACTCTTTCGTGCCAGCTCTAGAGGCTCCTTCTCAATCGAGTTGACAAAGACCACTCCAGACTTTGTATTCAATAGTTTATGTTTACATACCTTTCATTCATTTATTATTGAAAACAGTTTTGTGTTCCTTACTTTACAAATGCAACCTATTGCTCCCCAGTTAGTTGTGAAGCATTTTTTCTTTTCCTTTTGACATTGGATAAGAATAAAATTATACCCAGAAACATTTACTGTACATGAATATGGGACATAACCAGTGCTGGGCATGGTGGAATAGGGAGAAAGAGAGGAAAGGATGAGCCCTAGGAAAATTAGATCAGGTGGGTGAATATGCTACAGATAATATGTACTCCAGAAAAATGCTTATTTTGGTTTGGTACCGTTTAGGAAATTCTCCAATGACCTCTTCAGCCTCCCAAGGCTTAAATTGGAGAAAGAGGTCCATGGCCACCAACTGAGCATCCAAAGTGCTCTATACGATGCAATAGGATTTTGAACACATTATTTTACCTTAAAAATTCCCTTCTCAAACATAAGTTCAAATTATAATTGTCTGTTTTTCAGGTTCGGATGAAGAGATTGAGACTCAAAGGTGTTGAGACGATCTTCTCCAAAGCAGGTATAAGTGGTTGTGTAAACATGGGCTTCTTTATAGTTGAAGAGTATCAAGAAAAACACTGATATTTAATAGTGTAACACTGTCAGAATAAGTACTTATACTTTCCTAGTAAATGCTGGCCATTACTCATCATTTCTTTTACTATCATGGTGGTCATGGTCTGAATCACAGAGATAATCATTCAAACTAGTCAACCAATGGGGACCAAGGTAAAAAGGGCTTTCACAATTGCCAGGACTCATGGGTATTCCTAAAGTAACTAAAAATGCTTGATAAGGAGCTGAAATACCTCTCTGCTTGCATGATTATTAGTAAGACAAGACAAGATTTACCAATAGCATTTATCAAAGCATTAAAAACAAATATTTAGATTATCAGAAAAGCATATGTCCCAGACATGGCTCTTTCATGGGCTTGTTGAGTCATTTTGGACCAATCAGTTTAAAATGTTTGGCTTCACTTTCTTTATTTGTAAAATTCAAGGATTGGGACAGATTGGGATTCCTATCATGAGCCAAACACTGTCTATATTCCCACAATGGATAGAAGACAGCGTATGTCCTTGTGACGTCTCTCAAGGAGATGTCTGTTTAAGGGTTGGAGACAGCACTGTGTGCTCCTAGTATGTGCAAGGCAAAACGTTGGGTGCTTTACATGAAGGATCAAAACTGATGTCACCAGAACTGAATTAAGTAGCACTGTTGATTACATTTCTGGGAGAAAAAAAATATTTTTAAATATGGTTGGTTCATGGTTTTAACTCTTAGAAAGCAGAGGAAAATAACTGCAATGACAGACAGTGAGTTTGGGAATGACAGAAGATTGAGCAATTAACTCCTTGTCAGGAGACAATTTTTGATTGTTTTTCTTTTTAAAATGTTAGTTAGGTTAGGGAAGTCTCACCTACAAGCACCAAAACTTTTTCAAAATCCCTCACTTAAGGTCGCAAATGAAATAGGTCAGACTGCAGCATGGTCATAAGGATCAGGGAATTCTCATTCTAAATATCTCTGTTCATTCAGCTCCAAACTTGGAATACTTCCTTGGAGCTAAAACTATCACTCTATGCTGCCATGGTTCATTCCACCTGGCAAAACCTCTTTGAATTGATTTTATGGAGAGTAAAGTCAGAATTAAATGTTAGTCCTCAAGGTTTTCAGCATGGCTATTTTTGTGATGGTGTTTTTCTTATCAACACGAATGAGATCTGCAATTTCATTTTGACCTCATCATGCACATATTCCACTTAATTTTTCCAGGTAAAAAAATTTCAGTTTGCTGCCACTGATCATCATACTTCTTTGGAAAGAATCTAACTGGGTTCATGTTTATTAATCTCTACACCAGTTTCTCATATAAGGAAATTTAACTGCTATTCTTAAAAGGAAAAGTAAATGAACTGATCAGCAAAATATTAAAGACATTACTTGAAACTGCAAAATATGTCATCATCCAATAATTCTCATTGAGTACATTATTATAAAATGTGGTCATTTCTATGGTGTAATGGTGAACTTAAAATGCCCTTTAATGTAAAATTAAATTTGAACAGTAGTTTTAAGTTTAAAGCTATTTGAGGGAAAAAAAAAGTTACCCTTTTTGGTTGCATGAGCTAGATAGACTGTTGTGCTAAGGCATTCATCCTGATAAATGAATAGCATAGCTATTTATGGTAGAGGTTTCCAAAATGTCTTTGAAGTGGTTCAAGGGAGGAAAAGTGAAATGTGCCCCCAAAATAGCTTAGAAAGCAGACCATCCCTCAGAATTACAACACAGAACTATTTTTCATTCTTGAATTTGGAATTGGAAGGTACTTGGGATACATAACAGTGGAGAGAAAAGCAAGAACTATGGCAGGAAGAGCCTTTAGGTTCAGGCAAAATGTTTAAACTTATTGTAAAAGCATTAATGAGTAATGAATTTGTGTGTATGTCGATGAGACACTGGAGAGCCAGTGAAGTCATTTATTCATTCATTTTTTCATTCATTCATGTTTCTATTGTCAGGATCCTTCTAATTAGGGACAACTCCCCCATTATTCATGGTACTGGTGTAAAACACTGCCCTCTTCAGGCAATTGAAGCAATTCGTGAAGAGAGATTCCCTCCCTTACAACTGCTTGCCTTGGCCAAAAAGACCCAACAGACTGGATCTTAGAATGTCAATCAAAGTTCACAAAGATAATGGGGTGTTTGGGATTCACAGCCACTGTGGCAGTCTCTAACGTTGGTGGCAGTTAGGTCATAAGGTAGCAGTGGTAACATACTGGCTAGAATATTCTCCCTAAAATAAGCTATAGCACTGTCTACTCCTTGTCTTACAACAAGCCCTATCCCATATTTACCCATCTTTCTCAGTTTCCCCCACTAATTCTGTAGTGAGTCAGAATTAGCTTACAATCAACTTACTTGTTATTTAAGCTAGCAAGGTTCATGAAACCAAGAACCTGGCTGAATGCAGGATTTTGACTGCTGGATTGACCAGATAATGCAGTTTAAGAAAGTTTTGCACTTGAGGTTGAACTGGGATAGACTGAGCCTGAAGTAAGGCCTATAACAACAGAACAAAGGCAGTGGTATTTGGGAAGGGGAGAAGGATAATTTTTACTTGATTATATAGTGTCCAAAATGCTATAATATATTTTAAACTGGAGAATGGTCTTTATGGTTTACCATCAACCATATTTGATCAAAGGTGTGAAACATAACACAGTATGTTGCACATTTAGGCAGTAAAGATTTTTGACAGACCGTTGATTCATTAAATTACTGAAAACCTCACAAATTATTGGCACAAAATGTGTGAAGAAATGGCCAGAAATATATGATATAAGTGGAGATGTGTCTGTGTGTTAAGAGACTTTAGGTTTAGGTTTCTATTTAAGAGGTTTTTGTTTTTTTTATTTGTGTGTATGTACATGTGTTTAGATATCTATCCTAAGTAATACACTAATACCATATGATATTGAAGGGGATTAAGGGAACTTAGCTTTCAGGGACCTAAGAGTAGCGACAAGCAAATGAATCTGTTCTTAAGAACAGGATAAAATTTTGAAGTCTGGTGATTTTTCTACCAAGAACATCCCTACATTATGCTCTCACGGATATGATGGAAAATATTTGTACACTGAGAAGATGAACTCTTCATGCTCTCCGTACTGATGTTTACTGCATGGGGTGTTGCTATATACAAGAGTAGTGGTTGCCCTTTTTTTCTGAAAAAATAAGGAAGGATGTGTATAAGTGAGTTACACTTACAAATCATGCTTACTCAAAGGAACCATATCCAGGTATACATTCTTGACAGTGCTATTATTGTGAGGAAAAGTATATAGTTATTTACTGAGTTATTTATTTTTATATTATTATAAAATCATTTATTCATATACTAATGAAATGAAACAATTTCTAATAATAAAGAGTAGCGATTCCCATACCCAACACCTCCACATACCCAAAACCTCTACATTCAAATATTTCTCATTGATTTATTCCTTTTTTATATCCTCTGATAGAATTCTTTGTAATTTTTAATTAGAGAAGTTGAAGATTAACAGAAAAATCATGCAGATAACAGAGTTCCCATACTTCCCCTCCACATTTCGGCTTATTTGCAAAGTGTAGTAACTTTGTTGCAACTGGTGAAAGTGTTATCATAATTATGCTATTAACTATAATCCATAGCTTATATTAGGGTTCACTGTCTGTTGTACAGTCCTATATTTTTCTTGATGTATTCCAGTAACAAATATACAACCCAAAATTTTCCCATTTAAACCCATTCAAATACATAAATCACTGGGTGTTGATTGCATTCACAGTGTTGTGCTACAGGCACCACCACAAGTTACCAAAACTTTCCCGTCACCCCACACAGAAACTCTGCACCAATTAAGCATTAACTTCCCATTTCATATCTCTACATGGTCCCTGGTCACCTGTACTCTAGTTTCTGAGTCTATGAATTTGCTTATTCTAACTATCTCGTGTCAGTGAGCTCACGCAAAATTTGTTCTCTTCTGTCTGGCTTATTTCACACAACATGATGTCTTCAAGGTTCATCCATGTTGTCACATATATCAGACCCTCATTCCTTTCCATGCTTGAATCATATTCCATTATTGGAATGTTTATCCGTTCATTGGTTGGGGACATTTGGGTTGCATCCATCTTTTGGAAGTTGTGGATAATGCCACTATGAATACATTGTGGAAATAACTCTTTGAGTCTCTGCTCTCAATTATTTGGGGTATAAACTAAAAGTGAAATTTCTGGGTCATATGGTAATTCTATGCTTAACATTTGGAGGAACTGCCAAACTACTTTCAGCCCACGAACAAAGGAAGTGTGTTCCTAGCTTCCACATCCTTCTCTCCAATACTTGTTTTCATTTTTTAAAATAGTGGCCATTCTAGTGGTATGAAATGATATTTCACTGTGGTATTGATTTCAATTTCCCTAATGGATAATGGCATTGAACATCTTTTTATGTGCTTATTGCCCATTTGTATTTCTTCTTTGAATAAATGTCTGTTCAAGTTCTTTGCCTTAATCAGGCTGTTTGTCATTTTTGTTGAGTTCTAGGATTTCTTGATTATAGTCTGGATATTAAACCCTTATCTTATATGAAATTTCCAAATATATCCTCCCATTCTGTAGATTGTATTTTTACATTCATGGTGAACCCCTTTTATGTACCTATGTTTTAATTTTGATGTACTTCCACATTTATTTTTAATATTTTTCCTTTGTTGCCTGTGCTTTTGTTGTAAAGCATAAGAAATTGCCTAACACAAGTTCCTGAAGCTGCTTCCCTATGTTTTCTTTTAGGAGATTTATAGTTTTGGTTCTTATATTTGGATCTTTCATCCATTTTGAGTTAATTTTTGTATATGGTGTGAGTTATGGATCTGCCTTCATTCTTTTACATGTGAATATCCAGCTTTCCCAGGAGCATTTGTTAAAGACACTATTCTTTTCCCATTAAATGGACTTGATACCCTTGTCAAAATACAACTGGACATAGATATGAGGGTTTAATTCTGAACTCTCAATTTGATTCCTTTGGTGTATACGTCTTTCCTTCTGTGAGTACCATAGCTTTGTAATAAGTTTTAAAATCAGGCAGTAGAATCCTCCAACTTCGCTCTTCTCTTTCAAGATGGCTTTGGATATTTGGAGTCCCTTACCCTTCCATATAAATTTGATGGATGGAATTTCCATTTCTTCAAATAATGCTGTTGAAGTTTTGATTGATATTGCATTGAAGCTATAAGTTTCTTTTGGGTAGTGTTGATATATTAAAAATATTGAGTCTTGCAATCCAAGGACATGGAAATTTCTTCCATATATTTAGGTCTTCATTAATTTCTTTTAGCAATGTTTTGAATTTTCTGTGTATAAGCCCTTTACATCCTTGGTTAGATTTATTTCTAGAAATCTGATTATTTTAGTTGCTATCATAAATGGAATTTTTTTCTTGATTTCCTCTTCAGATGGTTTTATACAATTGTATAGAAACACTACTGATTTTTGCATTTTGATCTTGTTCCCTGCCACTTTGCTAAATAAATTTAATAGCTCTAGGATCTCTGTTGTGGATTTTGCAGGATTTTATATTTATAGTCTCTATATCTATAGTATCATGTTATCAGCAAACAGGGAAATTTTTACTTCTTCCTTTCCAATTTGGGTTCTTTTTATTTCTTTTTCTTACCTAATTGCTCTAGCCAAAACTTCTCATACAATGTTGAATAACAGTGGTGACAGTGGGCAACCTTGTCTTGCTCCTGATCTTAAAGGGAAAACTTTAAATCTTTCACACTGAGTATGATGTTAGTTTTCAGTCTTCCATATATGTGCTTTATTATATTGAAGAAGTTTCCTTTTATTCTTAATTTTCTAAGAGTTTTTTTTATCAAGAAAGGGTGCTGGATTTGTCTAATGCCTTTTCTGCATCAACTGAGATGATATTTTTTGCTGTTTTTTTTCTTTTGTTCTATTGTTGTGTTTTACATGAATTGATTTTCCCATTTTTAACCAACTTTGCATACCTGGGATAAATCCCACTTGACCATGGTGTACAATGCTTTTAACATGCTGTTGCATCCAGTTTGTTAGTAGTTTTTGAGGATCATTGCAACTATATTCACAGGCACATAGGTTTGTAATTTCCTGTTCTTGTAGTACAGTTATCTGGCTTTGGTATGAGGGTGATATTGGCCTCCTAAAACTGAGTAAGCATTCCATTCTCTTCAATTTTTTGGAAGAATTTGAGAAGGTTTGGTGTTAATTCTTCTTTGGATGTTGGCTAAAATTCACCAGTGAAGCTATCTGGTCTTTGTTTGAAGGTTTTGATTACTGATTCAGTCCCTTTAGTAGTTGTTGGTTTGTTGAGATTTTCTATTTCTTCTTGAGTCAGTGTAGGTAGGTTGTGTTTTTCTAGGAATTTGTCCATTTTACCTAGGTTATCTAATTTGTTGTTCATAATATCCTCATTTAATCTTTTTTATTTCTCGATGTAATTCCCCCCTTTCTTTCCTGATTTTAGTTATTTGCATCTTCTCTCTGTTTTTCTTTTTCAGTCTAGGTAAGGATTTGTCAATTTTATTGATGTTCTCAAGGAACCAAGTTTCAATTCCGTGGATTGTCGCTATTTTTATTATAATACTATACTCTATTTCATTTATCTCTACTCTGATTCGTGAAATATCCTTCCTGTTGTTATCTTTGGGTTTAATTTGCTCTTCTTTTTCTATATCCTCCAGTTGTGAGGATAGGTCTCTGGTTTGAGATCTTTCTTATTTCTTAACATAAGCATTTAGAGCTATACATTTCCCTCTCAACACTCTCTTTGCTGCATCTCATTAGTTTTCGTATGTTGTGTTTTCAATTTCATTACCCTCAAGATATTTTCTAATTTCTCTTGTGATTTCTTCTTTGACCCATTGAGTAAAAGTGTGTTGTTTAATTTCCATATATTTGAGAATTTTCCATTCTCTGTCTGTTATTGATTTCCAGCTTCAGTCTATTGTAGTTAGAGAAGATCCATTGTATTACTTCAATGTTTTTTAATTTATAGAAACTTGTTTTGTGACATAACATATAGTCTATTCTGGAGAATCACCCATGCACACTAGAGAATAATGTGTATTGTGTACTCCTGGTCATTTTTTCTATGTATGTCTGTTAGGTCTAGTTGGTTTATAGTATCATTCAGATCTTCTATTTCCTTATTAATCTTTGGTATGGACTTTCTATCCATTACTGAAAGTGTTTGATGTCTCCTGTTAATATAAAATTATCTATATTTCCCTTCAAATCTATCAATAATTATTCATATTTTTGCGGCTCTGCTGTTGATACACATATATTTATAATTGCAATGTCTTTGTTAAAATGACCCATTAATCAGTATTTACAGAACTTCTTTTTACCTCATAACAGTTTTTGAATTAAAGCCTATTTTATCTGATATTAGTATTACTACCCCAGCTCTCTTTTGGTTAATTGATGCCATTAAAGCCTACTTCCATATAATTTGATTTTTTTGTAGTCCACCATTTTGATTCCCTTCTAACTTTCTTTTCTATATATTTTTCAGATATTTTCTTTATGGGTACTATAGGGCTTAAATTTAACATCCTAAGTCTATAATAATCATGACTGATTTGATACCAACTTACTTTCAATAGCAAACATAAACACAGTTCCTATATCCCTCTGCCACACCCCAACTTTTTCCTGGAATTGTTCCAAATTATATCTGTTCTAGTTTGCTAATGCTGCCAGAATGCAAAACACCAGAGATGGGTTGGCTTTTATAAAAGGGGGTTTATTTGATTACACAGTTACAGTCTTAAGGCCATAAAGTGTCCAAGGTAACACATCAGCAATCGGGTACCTTCACTGGAGGATGGCCAATGGTGCCCAGAAAACCTCTGTTAGGTGGGAAGGCACATGGCTGGTGACTGCTCCAAAGTTCTGGTTTCAAAATGGCTTTCTCCCAGGACTTTCCTTTCTAGGCTGCAGTTCCTCAAAAATGTCACTCTCAGCTGCACTGAGTTCCTTCTGTTTGTCAACTCATTTATATGGCTCCAGTGATTTAATTTAGACCCACCCTGAATGGGTGGGGTAACACCTCCATGGAAATTATCCAATCAGAGTCATCACCCTCAGTTGGGTGGGGCATATCTCCATGGAAACACTCAAAGAATTACAATCTAATCAACACTGATAGGTCTGCCCACACAAGATTGCATCAAAGATAAAGGAATTACATACCAAAAAATACAATACAATAACACTTTGATTTATAATTATGTGTGTCATTACCTTTACTGTAAGTCTTCATTTCTTTATGCTGCTCTGATTCATTGCCTAGTGTCCTTTCCTTTCAGTCTGAAAAACTTTCTAGGATCACTTCTAGGAAAGATGTAATGGTGACAAACTCCCTCAAATTTGTTGGCCTGGGGGTGTCTTAATATCTCCCTCATTTTTCATAGACAGTCTCACCAGAAAGAAAATTCTCTGTAGGAAAGAATTTTCTTTCAGCACTTTAAATATTTCATCCTACTGCCTTCTTGTCCCTATGTTTTCTCATGAGAAATCAGCCCTTAATGTTATTGGGACTCCTTTGTACTTAATATGTTATTTTTTCCTGCAGCTTTCAGTACTCTCTCCTTGTCCTTGGCATTTGACAATTTGACTACTCTGTATCTGGCTGTGGTTTTCTTCCAGTATATGCTGTTCAGTTTTGTTGGTGTTATTGCATGTGTATATTCATGCCTTTCATTAATTTTGAGAATTTTCTGGTCATTATTTCTTTTAGGGCTCCTTCTGCCTTTTTCCTCTTTCTTTCCCTTCTTTGACTCCTGTAATGAATATATTGGTACAATTGATGGAATCCCACCAGCCTCTTAGGATTTGTTTTCACTTTTCTATTATTTTTTTTTTCTTTCTGATCTTCTGCCTTCCAGTTTTCTGGTACTTTCTTCTGTCAGCTTCTATCTGCTGTTGAAACCCTCTAGGGAAGTTTTCATTTCAGTTATTATGGTCTTCAACTTTCAGTATTTCTGTTTGGTTCCTTTGTAAAATTTCTATCTCTTTATTGAGATTTTCACGTTGCTCATTCATAATTTTCTTGATATCCTTTAGTTCTTTTTCCATCCTTTACTTCATCTATTTGAGCATATTGAAGATCTTTTTTTTTTTGAGTCTTTGTTGAGTATATCCAAATTCTTGTCTTCTTCAGTGATGATTTCTAAAATTTTATCTTGTTCTTTTAGATGGGAATTCTTTTCCTCGTTCTTTGTTTGACTTGTAGTCTTTTGTCCAGCTCTGTACATTTAAAAATTTTGAAGTGTTAACTTTGGGATTTCGTCCCTGAGCCGTCTTTTCTTTAATAGTTTTATCCATTTAGTGATATAACAGAAATTTCCTTGAGCACCTAACAAAAACAAACAAACCAATGCAAAAACACCTTTCAAAATCTTTGCAAATTGGGTCTGCATTGGCTGGTTTTCTTCTTCAGAGTTTAGTGTTTCTATCAGGGAGATTAGCCCAAGGGGAAAGTGGCGTGCAGGTCTTTGTCTTTTCTGAGCTTCTGTCTTGCCCTGGGTTTGTTCCTACTGGTGACCTTAGGAAATCCTCCCTTTCACAGGAATCCAAATGTCCCCTCTCCTCCTTATGAAATAGTTTTCCCCCTGCCTCCTGTGTGTTCTCTTGTATGTCTTAAGCAGATAATCTTTTGTTCCAGGATACTTTCACTTGTTTTCTACCTTGCTTAGCCATCCACAAGCACTTCTACCTGCAGAGCAAGTTCAGGGAGGGCAATCCAGAGATGAGTATCCTGGTTCAGTCTTTTAGGCTGTCGCCTAATACACTGATACTGACACACAGGCATCCTAGTATACTCATAGGGGTTAATTTGTTCCCTCTGAAACAGGGCCAGGAACCCATATTAGGAGCATAGTCTGGCTCCATGCTGTGCCAGGGAGGGGGTGGCAGAGGGACCAGAAAGGGAGCCACATGCTTCTCTTAACATTTTAAATCTGCTTTTTCTTGATTCAGCACTCATCTAGTTACTGAAACCCCTTAATCATTTTCTAGAGTTTTGAGGAAGATATATCTGTCAGTTTATGCCAGTGGTTTAAAGATTCTGTGAAAGAACATCACACTTGACCATCATATGCTGTCTTCATGGACAAAAGGAATTCTCCTTCACTATAAATTTAATAGTAATTTGGGAGGGTTACAAGACAAAGTACTTTATCATGGCCATGATTCTTTAATTTTTGTAATGTAAATCATCAAAAATGCCAGTATTATACTCTGTTAGCAGTTAAGGGCTTGAAATTCACCTGAAACCTGATCCCAATACACAGACATGTTCTGAGACACAATTTGGGAAATAATTGCCTTCAAAGCAAAGTGTGTACTTCTCATATCCTCTACATGATGGGTCTGTCCATATTCTAGAATGTGTCCCTTATATAGACCAACCTTAATCAACCTATCTATTCTTTGTACCCCATACACAACACACTGCTTATTTCTGTGCTTCTATTTATGCTTTTCTTCCCTTTTTGATAGGCTCATCTTTATTTCATTAGGTGAACTGTCCATTCAAGGCCCAAATCAGGTCCATCTCTTCCAAAAATCCTCATTTAGCTATTTAGATCTACTCTAGGCTTTCTTCTCTCCAAACTCTTACTTTTTTTCTTTTTTTTGTTGAAGCATATGTTTTTTCTTAAATATATGTTACATTCTTCTGAAATATTTGGTAGTAAGTTGCAGATATGATGCTCTTATACCTCTAAATATCCACTGTATATTTCCTCAAACTTGGGACATTCTTTAACATGTACCCAATATAGTGATCAAAATCAGGAAATTAGCATCAATGTAATACTATTATTTAAATCCTCATCCTTCTGAATTTAGGATATAGCCCCACTAATGTTCATAGGAAAAGAAAAGGAAATGTTTTGTTTTGTTTTATTTCTCAACAATCTTTTAATAGAAGTATTAGTAACAATCATGCATTCGTTACCACAGCTACCCTTAAATATACAATATATAACAGCCACTATGCAATGCAGTGCCTCTTTTATCATTACATCTTTATAACAAACCTATGAGCTGGACATTAGTGATACCAACTCATAGATGCAAAAACTGAAACACAGAGACACTAAGAATCTTTCTCTGTGATGCCAGGGCTGATATATCAGTACAGGTTAAGCCAAATGCAAAGTCTACATTTGATGTATTCAATAACACTTGGCTGATACTCATTTCCTCAAGATTTTTGTTCGCCTATTCCACTGCTGCACTAAAGTTACTGAGAAATTCATAGAATGACTTCTGATAAATTGTTCATGTTTCTTGATTCCTCACATGTGTCTTCCATCCACCACCTTGAGGGCAGTATATCCCAGTGGGCTCAAGAAATATCTGTTGAAGAGTGATGTCATCAACATGGCAATGCTAGACATGTCCTGAAAAAGTCACCCCAGATATTTAGCAAATAAAAGGGCAGACCCCACTTGCTTAGAACGCTGGAGGATGGTAGAGCTGGAGAATGACTCCACAAATGCTGACTCTAAGAAATAGAAAAATTTCAGAGAGGGAAATTCTGTTCTAGATGCTGGTCAGTTCCCATTCCCCTCCTTATCAATTGGTCCCTGTTCTAGTTTGCTGATGCTGCTGGAATGCATAACACCAGAGATGGATTGGCTTTTATAAAAGGGGGTTTATTTGGTTACACAGTTACAGTCTTAAGGCCACAAAGTGTCTAAGGTATCACATCAGCAATCGGGTACTTCCACTGGAGGATGGCCAATGGTGTCCAGAAAACCTCTGTTAGCTGGGAAGGCATGTGTCTGGCATCTGCTCCAAAGTCCTGGTTTCAAAATAGCTTTCTCCCAGGATGTTCCTCTCTAGGCTGCAGTTCCTCAAAAATGTCACTGTTAGTTGCACTTGGGGTATTTGTCCTCTCTTAGCTTCTCTGGAGCAAGAGTCTGCTTTCAATGGCCATCTTTAAACTGTCTCTCATCTGCAGTTCCTGTGCTTTCTTTAAAGTGTCCCTCTTGGCTGTTGCTCCTCTTCAAAATGTCACTCTCAGCTGCACTGAGTTCCTTCTGTTTGTCAGACCATGTATAGGCTCCAGTGATTTAATTCAGACCCACCCTGAATGTGCAGGCCAACTCCTCCATGGAAATTATCCAATCAGAGTCATCACCCACAGTTGGGTGGGGCACATCTCCATGGAAACACTCAGAGAATTACAATCTAATTAACACTGATAAGTCTGCCCACACAAGATTACATCAAAGATAATGGCATTTGGGGGGACATAATACCTTCAAACTGGCACAGTCCCCCAGCTTGGAAGTTACACAGTACAGCCAGCTCCCTCCCACCACAGACTGAGAAGGTAGAGTGAATAACAGCAGCCAGTTAGACCACCATGCATATCCAGGCACAGAGACTTAATTCCATAGAAACCAACTGGAGAATGCTGCATACAACAGGAAACCCAGGGAAAAAAAAGAGAGAGAGAATGGCCACTGTAGGAAGGCTGGTAAGAACTCTTATTGACCTCACTCAATGCAGTTTGTCAGCTGGACATCTAAAGGTCAATCTGGCTTCCCAGGGTGGGATACATTAACGAGGATGAAACCAGAGGTAGAAAAGTCTCACTGGGAAAAAAGGGGATGGTCAAGAATTTAAACTAAACTGTGGTAAGACAGAACAGGTCTCAGAACTGAAATGTATAAGAAAACTGAGGCATTGCATGAGGGAGAGAATACAAACCAATCATAGGTGCTGAGGAGAAAAGTCTGCACAAAATCAAACAGAACAGATCAAGTTTCCAAGGGGAGGAACAGAGGAAAGTAAGCTCTCCAGGAGGTGAAATAATTGTACAAAAAGTGCAATCTTAAAAATTGCACCACATATCAAGTACAAGAATCATATGTAGGAGAGATGAGAAAACCTGAGCAGTTAAACACAGGCTCTTCTAAAATTCTATAATAAATTAGAGCAAGTGTCAAAGAAAAGCATTAACACAAAGCCAAGCAACAGTAAGATCCTAGATAAGATGGAGAAACTGACCTTCAGAGTAAATTCATCAAGATAATCAGATGCATAGACACCAGCAAAAATTACAAGCCATAATAAGATAGAGGAAGATGTGGCTCATCCAAGGGAACAAACCATAACATCATATGAGACCCAGAAGTTGGAACAACTGATCAAAGAAATTCAAAGAAATCTCCCAGATCAATTCAAGGAGATGAAGAAAAATATGCATAAAGAGATAAAGAATATTAAGAAGATAATGTGTGAGCATAAAGAAGAATTTGAAAATTTAAAAAGAACCATAACAGAACTTATGTGAATGAAGGGCACAAGAATAGAGATTAAAAATACACTAGAGGCATATGACAGCAGATTTGAACAGGCAGAAGAAAGACTCAGTGAACAAGAAGACAGGACAATCAAAATCATACAGTTAGAAGAACAAATAGAGAAAAGAATATAAAAATTGAGAAGTGTCTCAGGGATTTGACTGACAGGTTGAAGGACTCAAAATTACATATCATGGATGCTCCAGAAGGACAAGAGATGCAAAAAAGAGCAGAAAGATTTGAGGAAATAATGGCTGAACCTTTATGAACTCTTATGAAAGATACAAGTATACATGCTCAGGAAGTTCAGCATACTGCAAACACAGTAAATCCTAATATACCTACTCTGAGACACATACAAATCAGAATTTCAAAAGCCAAAGATAAAGAGAGAATTCTGAAAGTAGGAAGAGAAAAAATGATTCATTGCATACAAGGGATCCTCAGTAAGATTCAGTTCTGGTTTCTCATCAGAAACCATGGAGGAAAGAAGACAGTGGTTTGATACATTTAGGGTTCTGAAAGAGAAAAAATGCTGCTCAAAAATTCTTTGTTTAGTAAAACAGTCGTTCAGAAATGTAGGAGAGATTTAAGTATTCACAGATAAACTGAAACTGAGAGAATTTGTGAACAAGAGACCTGCCCTACAAGAAATACTAAAGGGAATTTTTCAGGTTGAAAGGAAAAAACAGGACAGTGGCTTGAGTAGCAGGAAAAGAAATAAAGATCATCACTAAGGATAACTAGAAGGATAAATGCAAAACCAATAGTACTGTATCCTTAATATACAACTCTACTCTTTAATTAATAGAAAAATCAGAATTCAATAGAACAAGAAAAAGATATTCTTGATAATGATTGTGCACAATATAAAGTGGAAAGTGAGACAAAACCAACATATAGAGAGAAACAGAGGGATATGGTAGCAGAGAACATGTATGCTATTGAAAATAAGTTGGTATATTTTTAAATTAGTAAGCTATAGATGCAAGTTGTGTAATAGAAACCCCAGGGTAATCACAAAGATAGTAGCTTAAAAATACATACAAACAGAAATGAAGAAGTGATAAGTCAGATACATCCAAAAGAATGTAAAGAAAAAGAATTTTCAAAAGAGGAAAAGAGACAAAAGAATGTGACATGTAAAAATCAAAGGAGAAAATGATTGAAGTAAGTACTGCATTTACAGTAATAACACTGAAGGTTAAGGGGTTAAACATCCCAAACAAAAGACAGAGTGGCAGAATGGATAAGAAGCATGATCCAACTACATGTTGTTTACAAGACTCACCATTAATCCAAAGACACAAATAGGTTGAAGGTGAAAGGATGGAAAAAGATATTTCATGCAAAAGCTAACCAAAAAAGCACTGGGGCAGCTATGCTAATATCAGACAAAATAGACTTTAAGTCATAAGCTATTAAAAGAGACAAAGAAGGTCGCTATGCATTAATAAAAGTGGCAATTCACCAAGAAGAAATAACAATCATGAATATTCACTTAACCACAGTGCCCTAAAATACATGACGCAAACACTAGCAAAAATAAAGGGAGAAATAGGCACCTGTAAAATAATAGTGGAGACTTTATGCACCACTCTGTCAATAGTAGATAAAACATCTAGACAAAATATCAATATGGAAACAGAGAACTTGAATAATATAAATGAACTAGACCTAACAAACATATACAGAACATTGCTTTCAAAAACAACAGGTTATATATTCTCTCAAGTACACATGGAACATCCTGCAGCATAGACCATATGTTTGGTCACAGAACAAGTCTCAATAAATTTAGAAATATTGAAATCATGTAAAGCATCTTCTCTGGTCATGATGGAATGAAGTTGGAAATCAATAGCAGGCAGAGAACAGGAAAATTGCAAATATATGAAAGTTATAAAAAACACTTTCAAACTGTGGGTCAAAGAAATTGCAAGAGAAATCAGTAAGTATCTTGACAAATGAAAATAAGAACACAATATATGAAAATGTATGAGATTCAGCAAAGGCAGAACTGAGAAGGAAATTTATAGCCCTTAGCACTTACATTAAAAATGAATAAAGAGCTAAAATTCAAAGATCTAACTGCACACCTGGAAGAACTGTAAAAAGAACAACAAACTAACCCTATAGCAAGGAGAAGGAAAAAGAGAACAAAGATCAGACCAGAACTAAATGAATGGAAACTAAAAAAATATAAAACAATAGAGGGAATTAACAAAAATAAAAGTTGATTCTTTGAAAAGATCAGTAAAATTGACAAACCCTTAGCTAACTAAATAAAAAGAAAAAAGAGAAGACCTAAATGAATAAAACCAGAGATGAGAGGGGAGACATTACTATTGACTACACAGAAATAAAAAGGATAAATTAGATAACTAAGATGAAATGGGCAAAGTCCTAGAAACACACAAACAACCTATATTGACTCTAGAAGAAATAGGAATCCTCAACAGCCTAATTACAAGCAAAGAGATTAAATCAGTCATCAAAAACCTCTCAATAAATGACAGCCAAGGACCATAGGGCTTCCTAGGTGAATTCTACCAATCATTCCAAGAAGAATTAATACCAACCCTGCTCAAACTCTTCCAAGATTGTGAAGAGGTGGGAACACTACCTAATCCATTCTGTGAGACCAACATCACCGTAATACCAATGTCAGATAAAGATACTATAAGAAATGGGAATTAAACTTACAGACCAATTTATCTTATGAATTTGGATTCAAATCCTCAACAAAATACTGGAAAAATTGAATACAATAGCACATCAGAATAATTATATACCATGATAAAGTGGGTCCTATCCCAGGTATGCCGGTTAGTCTCTACATAGGAAATGCAATTGATGCGATATATTACATCAACATAACAAAAGGAATAAAACACATGATCATCTCCATTGGTGCAGAAAAGGCATTTGACAAAACCCAGCATCCTTTCCTGATAAAAACACTTAGATAATTAGGGATACAGTGAAACATCCTCAACATGATAAAAGGGAAATAAGAAAAATCCACAGCTAACTTCATACTCAATGGTGACAGTGAAAGCTTTCCTTCAGGATCCAGAATAAGATAAGGATGCCCACAGTCTCCACTGTTATTCAACATTGTGCTGGCAGTTTTAAGCAGAGCAGCTAGTCAAGTAAGCAAATTAAAAGGCATCCAAATCAGAAAGGAAGAAGTGAAACTTTCACTATATGCAGATGACATGATCCTATATATAGAAAGTCCCAAACAATCTACAACAAAGCTACAAGAGCTAATAAATGAATTCAGCAAAATGGCATGGTACAAGATCAAGATGCAAAAAACAGTAGTGTTTCTATGCAGTAGTAATGAGCAACCTCACAAGGAAATAAAAAATGCATATATGTATATGTATTATATGAACTAAAAGAATAAAACTCCTAGGGATAAATTTAATGAAATATATAAAGAACTTGTACACAGAAACTAACACAATATTACTGAAACAAATCATAGAAGACCTAAATATTGGATGGGAATTCTGTGCTCAAGGACTGGAAGACTAAATATCATTAAGATGCCAGTTCTACCCAAAATGATTTACAGATTCAACACAATACCAATTGAAATTCCAACAGTCTACTTTGCATAACTATAAAAGCCAATTATTTGAAATGGTAAGGGACCCAGAATAGCTGAAAACTTCCTGAAAAAAGGAGTGAAGTTGGAAGACTCACACTTCATGACTTTAATGCATATTACAAAGCTACAGTGGTCAATACAGCATGGCGGTACTGGCACAAGGATAGACATATCAACCAATAGAATTGGGTGTTCAGACACAGACTCTCAAACATATGGCCAATTGATTTCTGAAAAGGCAGCCAATTCCACTCAATTGGGAAAGACTAGTCTCTTAAGCAAATGGTGCTAGGAGAACTGGATATCCATATAAATATGCAAGGACTATAAAACTCCTACAAGAAAACATGAAGAATCATTTTCAGGATCTTTTGTTAAGCAATGGTTTCTTAGATTTTACACCCAAAGCACAAGCAACAAAAGAAAAAAATAGACAAATGGGATCTCTTCAAATTTAAAAATCTTTGCACATCAAAGGACTATGTCACCAAAGACATACTGAATTGGAGAAAATCTTTGGAAACTACATATCCTATAAGGTTTAATGTTCATAATATACAAAGAAATTATACAAATCAAAAATAAAAAGACAACACAATTTAAAAATGGGAAAAAACTTGACTATACATTTTAAAATGCAATTTCATTGATATATATTCACACAACATACAATCATTGAAAGTATACAATCAGTTGTTCACAGTGTCATCATTTATTTGTGCATTCATCATCACAATCATTTTGAACATTTTTGTTACTCCAAGAAAAGAAAGGAAAATAAGAATAAAAGTAAAAATAAAAGTATGAAAGAACACCCAGAAAATCTCATAATAACCCCCCCATTATTCATTTATTTTTGTCCCCCTTTATTCTACTCATCTGTCCTTACACTGGATAAAGGGAGTGGGAGTCACAAGGATTTCACAATCACACAGTCACACTGTATAAAGTATATAGTTGTACAATAATCTTCAAGAATCAAGGATACTGGATTGCAATTCAACAGTTTCAGATATATCCTTCTAGCTCTTCTAACATACTAAGTAAAAACTGATACCTACAAAATGCATAATAACCACTAGAATGATCTCTTGACCCCATTTGAAATCTCTCAACCACTGAAACTTTATTTTATTTCATTTCTCTTCCACCTTTTGGTCAAGAAGGCTTTCTAAATCCCATGATGCTGTGTCAAGGCTCATCCCCAGGAATCATGTCCCACATTGCCATGGAGATTTACACCCCTGGGAGTCATGTCCCATGTAGGGGAGAGAGCAGTGAGTTTATATGCAGTTGGCCTAGAGAGAAAGGCCACATCTGAGCAATGAAAATGGTTCCCTGGGGCTGACACTTATGAACAAGTATAAGTAGGCTTAGCTTCTCCTTTGTAGTAAAAAGCTTCAAAAGGGTCAGCCCCAAGATTGAGGGCTTAGTCTACTACAGTAGTAGTCTGCAGTGCTTGCAAGAATATCAGGAATTCCCCAGGTGGGGAAGTTTAGTATTTCTAATTTTTCCCCAGTCCCTCAAGAGGGATTTGCAAATACATGTTTATTCTTTGTTCAAATTACTCTGGTATGTTTTGGGGCTTCATGCTATCCTGTACAAACCAACCAAATTTCACCCCCTATTCAAGGTTCCATGTAATTATGGTGTTTGAATAAACTGACCATGCAAGTTAAAGTTTGCAGCATGCTGCAGAAAATAAAGATTTTCCACCAAATAAACATCAATTCCTTTGGTCTCACATAGAAGTTAAAGTTTTAAAACACAGTCAATTTCATCTGGGACACCCATGACAGGTATATTCATATGCTTCATGTTGTCATTCAGTTTCCTGAGATGCTGCTCATATTTTTCCATTCTTTTCCCTATCTGTTCTTTCGTGTGTAGGATTTTAGATGTCTTGTCCTCTAGTTCCTGTATCCTTTCTTCTGCCTCTTCAAATCTGCTCTTATATGTCTCCATTATGTTTTTTGTCTACTCTTTTATACCTTTCATTCCCTTAAGCTCTGCCAATTGTTTTTCAAACTTTCAAGTTCTTCTTATGTTTACCCAATGTCTTCTTTATATCCTTAATCTCTTTTGCCATATCTTCCTTCAAGTTGTTGCTTTGATTTATTGATTGACTTAGCATATTTTTTTGAAGATCTGTAATTAGTTATTACAACTCCTGTATCTCATTTGAATTGCAACTTTGCTCCTTTGACTGGGCCCATATCTTCATTTTTTTCTACTGTGAATCATAATTTTTTGTTGTTGAGGCATCTGGTTTCCTTGATTACTCTAATCAGATTTTCCCAGACCAGACAGGCCCTGGTCTCAGGAGGAGACTGTATTCCATATCAGATTTCCATGAGGATGAGACCCAGAAGGCTGTCAGACTTTCCTGTGAGGTCTCTAGACTCTGTGCTTTCCCTATCCCACCCAGCACGTGGTGCTTGTCAGCCCACAGCTCCCCAATGGTGTAAAGAGGTGTGTTGCCTTTATTCTCAGTAGACCCTGTTCCTGCCAGGGGCTGAAAGTGTCAGAAGCCAAGATTAAGCTCTTTATGTTGTTTTAATTTTCCTCAAGCCCTACTGTCTGAGTTATTTGAGGGAGGGCAGCCACTTGAGCTGGGCCCTGCCTCCCCCTTTTCTTAGGGAAGATAACCCTCTAGGAATTTATCTCCTACATTTGACTTCTTCCTTTGTTTCTAACTATCTTACTAGTTAGATATGTTTGCCTGGGTCAGAGCTGGCAATTGAAAATGCCTGAAGCTTTCCCAAGTGAGCTACTTAGAATGAGAGAAAAAAAGGAAAAAGGAAAGAAATCCCTTTTTCAGAGCCTATACCCAGCCCTCCAGTTACCAGTCAAGAACCAGAGCTGGTGCCCGGTTCTATGTGCCCCTTTTCTTGTCACACAGCCCTTCTTCAGTATTCTGAGCTCAGCCAATGCCAAAAGTCTCTGTTTTTATGTATTTTTTTTTCCCATCAGCCCCACCTCCTCTCTGCTGGGAAAATCCTCAGGTTCCTTTCCTGCTTGTTCTGGGTTTATCTGTGTTGGTATCTTTTATTCAGTAGTCCAAATTCATTAATTAAAACCACAGTTGCAGCTGGTTGAGCTATCTTCCCTTCCTCCTAGTAGACTGCTTCTTTTTCCCACAGGGAAGTGTTTCAGCTCTGTCTGCTTTGCTGGTGGGGGTGGGGTGCCAAATCTTCAGTTTGGGGAGGCTTACTTACAGTTCTTATGCTGCAGTCTGCGATCTCAGCCATTCCACCCATTGCAGCCTGATGTACAATGTATGTTTGGTCACGGATGCCCCCAAACAATCGTTTCAGGCTGTTTACTAGTTGCTCCTGCCTATATGCTAGTTGCTCCAGAAGACTAACTAAATTCCATACCTCCCTATACTGCCATCTTTTTTGAATATACATTTTTCCAAAAAGGATAAGCAAATGACTAAATAGCATACTATCTATTTGGGCAATGCAAATCAAAACCACTGTGAGATATAATTTACACTAAAAAGAATGGCTACCATTAAAAAATAAAAGCAAAACTACAAGTATTGGAGAATATGTGGAGTAATATGAACACTCATTCATTGCCAGTGGGTTGTAAAATGATGCAGCCACTGTGGAAGACAGTGTGGCAGTTCCTCAGGAAGCTAAGTTGAGAATTACCATATGACCTGGCAATCCCATTACTAGATATGTATTCAGAAGAACTGAAAGCAGGGACTCAAATAATATTTGCACACTGATATTCATAGCAGCATTATTCACAATTGCCAAAAGATGAAAGCAACCCAAGTGACCATCAGCCTATGAATGGATAAACGAAATGTGGTATATACATATCATGCAATATTATTCCACTGTATAAAGGAATGAAGCCCAGAAGCCTGTGACAACATGGCTGAACCTTGAGGACACTATGCTGAGTGAAATAAGCCAGGCATAAATGCACAAATATTGTATGATCTCACTGATATGAATGAATTATAACATATAAACTCATAGAGTTAGATTCTAGAATATATGTTGTCAGGGGATAGATTGAGGTTAGAGCTGCTTAGTTTCTACAGAATTTCTTTTTCGCTTGATTAGAAATGTTTGGAATTCTGTGGTGCTGTTGGTAGCACATTATTGTGAGTGTAAGTAACAATGCTGAATTAAGTATTGAGTGTGGTTGAAACGGGATGTTTTGTGTGGTGTATGCTACTAGAATGAGTTAAAAGATAAAGTATGGGATTGTATAACAAGCAAACCCTATTGTAGATGATGGACTATACCTTATAGTACAAGTATAAGTATGCTTTGTCATGAATTATAACAAATGTACAACACTAATACAAGGTAATAATAATAGGGTGGTATATGGAAAAATATAACTAATGTAGCCTATGGACAATTGGTAATAGTACTAATTTAATAATTTTTCATCAATTTTAACAAAGGTAACTACTATAAAAAATTAGTACAATTACAAAAAAGTGCTATCATTAATTGTAACAAATGTTCCACACCAATTCAAGGTGTTGGCAGTGGGGTGGTATATGGGAATCCTTTATTTTATGCATGATTGGTCTGTAAACATACAACTCTTTTAATTAAAAAAACAAACTTTTAAAAAGTGTTTTTCTGAATTGCATAAATTTGCTTACTTTGTATTAACCATAGATTACTTTAAAACATGAGTGGAAATTTAATTTACTTACTTTAATAAATATTCCATTGTAATTAAAAAAAAATTCTCCCTTAACAATTGCAGTAGATGCATACATGTGATTCAACATATATGGTCACTCAACTCCTATTAATAGTTACTTCTAGGAAAGAGAGTGGCATTTATTTTCTATTCATCTCATTTTTTTTTAACTGTAAGAAGGTCGTAATTTATTACCTCTGCAACTTGAAGTACAAACAAATAGAAAAGCATTTTTAATTGTTTGGTCTTTCAAACATTGCTTAAAATTCAACTTTTAATACATTATGTTCAATAGTTCCAACCTTTAAAATGGGGATTAATTAAATAATCATAGTACAAATGTGGGATAAAATTTTCCATGGTGTTTAAAAATCAGAGTTTCAGATAATGCTTAATTACAGGGAAATGCTTATCATGTAATGTACAATAAAAGGGAGTATATAAATAATATGGCAACTGTGTAATTCCAAACTAAAATGTAGATCCTGGGAAAAATAACTGTAGATGGGGGGGGCAGGATGGCAGAGTGGTGAGGCCTAGGTTGTAGTTACTCCTCCGGGGCAGTTGGTAGAAAGCCAGGAAATGCATGGACCAAACACTGCAGAGGAATTTGAGATTGATCAAACTCCATACAACACTCATGAACTCATGGAACAGCTGAGATCAGCAAAATCTGTAAGTTCTTGTGGCCAGGGGGCCCACGCACCCCCAGCTGGGTACATCTATGCTGGGAATCAGGAGGGAGAATGAAAGTTGCAATCATAGATAAACTGAGAGCAGACAACAGAAAATCTGGGAGCAGTCAGCCCAGTGGAGAGGAGACAGGGCTAGCAAAACAGCAAAAAAAAAAAAAAAAAAAAAAAAAAAAAAAAAAAAAAAAAAAAAAAAGAAAGCAAAATGAAAACAGAGACTTTTTGGAGTCAGATGAACATAATACAGAGAAGGGCAAGGCTCAAACAGAATCAGACACATGTGTAAATCCAGGGAGGGAGAGCCCTTGTCTGAAAATCCAGCCTCTCTGTTTTCTCCATTGCTCTTTAATCACCCTCAACTCCTGGTCTTTTATCATTTCAATAGCCCATTAGGTCTGCAAAGAATGTAAATAGTCCATACTAGGTCCTTCCTTTTTTTTTTTTTTTTTTTTTTTCTCTTTTTCTAAAACAATTACTCTAAGAAGGCCAGTACAGAAAGCCTCAAAGACTTGCAATTTGGGCCCAGGTAAGAGCAAAGCTAAGATAGCTCTAAGAGGCAAAGCATTAAGTCTAGTGGCAGAGAAAATTCACTAACACCATAACTTCTCAGCCCTTTTCAGAGCTCAGATCCCAGGGTTTGGAATTCATTAACTAGCTTCAGTCAGCCATGTTCCAGAGTGGGTTAGGGTCACCTGGAGAACTAAAGGCTCCCTGCCTCCTTACACTGGTGGGGGAACTGTGGGCAGAAGCATGAGTCTAAAGGCCTTACAGGAGGGTCTCATTTTCAAGGAAACTCCATACCCTCTTCCTGAGACCTGGGCCTCTCTGGACTAGGAAAACATGACTGGGGCTGACAATATCTGAGGAGAGCACCACACAGAAAGGCTACATAGAGGCAGGGCAAGAAACAGAAAAACAAGAGGTGAAAAACTCTGATCAACTAAACAGAATCTAAGTTAAATGTCTAGAATAAGCTAAACTAAACACCAAAGTTTAGAGAACAAAGCCAACCAACAAGAAAACCCCTAGGTAAAAGAGTGAAAACAAGCTCCAGAGTAAACTAATCAAGAAAGTCAGATGCCTAGACAGCTTAAGATAATGAGCCATATGAGGAAACAAAAGAATATGGATCAGCCAAAGAAACAAACTAATAGTTCAACTGAGATACAGGAGTTGAAGCAATTATTGCTAAATCAATTCAATGAGCTGAAGGAAGAGCTAATTGGAGATGTTCTAACAAATCTAAATCAATTCAAAAATCAGGTCAATGAACTGAGGGAAGACATAGCAAAAGGGATGAAGGATATAAGAAGACACTGGATGACCAGAAGAAAGAATTCACAAACTTGAGAAAAAGAAGTGACAGAACTTATGGGAATGAAGGGCATAATGGAGGAGAAGAAAAAGACAATGGAGGGATACAAGAGTAGATTTGAACAGGCAGAAGAAAGGAACAGTGAATTGGAAGACCAGATATCTGAATTCACACACATGAAAGAACAGATGGTGGAAAGAATGGAAAACTATGAGCAAGGTCTTAGGGAGCTGAGTGACAACATGAAACATGCAAACATACATGTTATGGGTGTCCCAGAGGGAGAAGAGAGGGGCAAAAGGGCAGAAAGAATAATAGAAGAAATAATCACTGAAAATTTCCCAACTCTTATGAAAGACAGAAAATTAGATTCAAGAAGTACAGCTCACCCCAAACAGAATAGACACCAATAGATGTACTCCAAGACACTTCCTTATCAGATTGTCCAATGTCAAAGACAAAGAGAGAATTCTTAAAGCAGCAAGAGAAAAGCAATCCATCGCGTACAAGGGAAGCTCCATAAGACTATGCACATATTTCTTCGCGGAAACCATGGAGGCGAGAAGACAGTGGTATGATATATTTAACATACTAAAACAGAAGAACAGCCAACCAAGAATGTTATATACAGCAAAACTGTCCTTCAAAAATGAGGGAGAGATTAAAATATTTTCAGCCAAACAGACACTGAGAGAGTTCATGAATACGAGACCAGTGCTACAGGAAATACTAAAGAGAGTGCTACAGGCTGATAGGAAAAGACAGGAGAAAGAGGTTTGCTGAAGAGTGTAGGCATAATGATTATCAGGAAGGGCAAAAAGAGAGAGAGGTAAAAATAAGACATGACATATAAATCCCAAAAGACAAAATGCTAGGAGAAAGTACTGCCCTTACAGTAGTAACACTAAATGTTAATGGATTAAACCCTCAAATAAAAAGACACAGACTGGCAGAATAGATTAAAAAACAGGACCCATCTATATGCTGTCTACAAGAAACTCATCTTAGACACAAGTATAAAAATAAGCTGAAAGTGAAAGGCTGGAAAAAGATATTTCATGCAAACAGCAACCAGACAAAAGCAGGAGTACCTATATTAATATCAGACAAAGTAGACTTCAAAAGTAAAACAATTAAAAGAGACAAAGAAAGACACTACATATTAATAAAAAGGTCAATTCATCAAGAAAACAGAACAATCGTAAGCATTTATGCACCAAGTCCGAGTGCCCCAAAATTCATGAGGCAGACACTGAGAACACTGAAAGGAGAAGTAGATAACTCCAGAATAATAGTTAGAGACTTCAATACACTGCTCTCATCAATGGATAGAATATCTAGACAGAGGTCAACAAGGAAATGGAGTCATTGAATTGTATGATAAATGAACTAGACTTGACAGACATTTATAGAACATTACACCCCAAAACAGCAGGATACACATTCTTCTTGAGTGCTCATGGAACATTTTCTAGGATACACCACACGCTGGGTCACAAAGCAAGCCTCAACAAATTTTAAAATATTGATATTACAAAAAACACTATCTCAGAACATAAAGGAATGAAGTTGGAAATAAATAACAAGCAGAAGATTGAAAAATTCACAAATATATGGGGACTAAACAGCACACTCTTGGAAACCAATGGATAAAGGAAGAAATTACAAGAGAAACTAGTAAATACCTTGAGGCAAATGACAATGAAAACACAACATATCAAAAGTTACGGGATGCAGCAAAGGCAGTGCTGAGAGGGAAATTTATTACCTTAAATGCCTATACTAAAGGAGAAGAGAGAGCAAAAAAAGGAGGAATTAACTGTCTACCTGGAAGAACTAGAGAAAGAACAGCAAAAACTCTAGCTAGGCTAACAAAAAAAAGAGAGAGAGAGAGAGAGAGAGAGAGAGAGAGAGAGAGAGCGAGCAGATGCAAATAAATGCAATCAGAAATGGGAAAGGAAACATAACTACTGACCTTGCAGAAATAAAGGAGATAATGAGAATGTACTATGAGCAACTATACGCTAAAAAACTGGACAACTTACATGAAATGGACAACTTTCTAAGAAAGCATAAACAACCAACATTGACCCGAGAAGAAATAAAGGACCTCAACAAACCCATCACAAGCAAAGAGATTGAGTCAGTCATCAAAAGCTCCCCCCAAAAAAAGCCCAGAACCATATGGCTTCACATGTGAATTCTACCAAGCATTCAAGAAAGAATTAATACAAATCCTATTCAAACTCTTCAAAAAACTTCAAGAAGAGGGAAAATTACCCAATTTATTCTATGAAGCCATCTCCTTAATATCAAAATCAGACAAAGAAACTACAAAAAAAGAAAATTATAGACCAATCTCTTTAATGAGTATAGATGCAAAAATCCTCAACAAAATACTTGCAAATTGAATCCAGCAGCACGTTAAAAGAATTACACACCACAGACAAGTGGGTTTTATTCCAGGGATGCAAGGCTGGTTCAGTGTAAGAAAATCAATTAATGTAATGCACTACATCAATAAATCAAAGCAAAAGAGCCACATGATCATCTCGATCAATGCAGAAAAGGCACTTGCCAAACTCAAAATCCTTTCTTGATGAAAACACGTTAACGGATAATAATAGAGGGGATTTTCTCAATATGATAATGGCAATATATGAAAAACCCACAACTAACATTGAACGCAATGGGGAAAGACTGGAAGCTTTCCCTGTAAGATCTGGAACAAGACAGGGATGCCCACTGTCACCACTGTTATTCAACACTGTACTAGAAGTTCTAGCTAGAGCAATCAGGCAAGAAAAAGAAATAAAATGCAATGAAATTGGAGAGGCAGAAGTAAAACTTTCACTGTTCACAGATGACATGATTTAACATATAGAAAATCCAGAAAAATCTACAACAAAGCTATTAGAGCTAATCAGTGAATACAGCAAAGTGGCAGGCTATGAGATCAACATGCAAAAATATGTGGTGTTCTTATACACAAGTAATGTGCAACAAGAGAAAGAAATCAATAGCAATATTGATTTACAATAGCAACCAAAAGAATCAAGTATTTAGGAATAAACTTAATGGAGGCCACAAAAGACCTATACAAAGAAAATTACAAGAAACTGCTGAAAGAAATCAAAGAGGATTGAAAGAAATGGAACATACTGTGTTCATGGATTGGAAAACTAAATATAATTGAGATGTCAACTCTACCTAAACTGATTTATAGATTCAATGTAATGCCAATTAAAATCCCAACAACGTACTTTGCATACGTAGAAAAACCAATAATCAAATTTATTTGGAAGGGCAAGTTGCTCTGAGTAGCCAAAAATATCTTGAGAAAGAGTAACGAAGTGGGAGGTCTCATGTTACCTAGCTTTGAAGCATATTACAAAGCTACAGTGCTCAAAACAGCATGGTACTGGCATAAGGACATTGATACTGACCAATGGAATCAAATTGAGTGTTCAGAAATAGACTCTCATATCTATGGACAATTGATCTTTGATAAGACAGTCAAGACAAATCAACTGGGACAGAGCAGCCTCTTTAATAAATGGTGTTTTGAGAACTGGAAATCCATTTCCAAAGAATTAAAGAGGACTCCTACCTCACATCTGATACAAAAATTAACTCTAACTGGATAAAAGACCCAAACATAAGCACTAAGACCATAAGACTCTTAGAAGAAAACATAGGGCACTATCTTAATGACCTTGTGATAGGCGGTGGTTTCCTAGACCTTACACCCAAAGCGCGAGCAACCAAAGAACAAATAGACAAATGGGATCTCCTCAAAATGAAACGCTTTTGTACATCAAAGGACTTTGTTAGAAAAGTAAAAAGCAGCCTACACAATGGGAGAGATTATTTGGAAACCACATATCAGACAATGGTTTAATATCCAGAATGTATAAAGCAATCCTACAACTCAACAACAGAAAGAGAAACAACCCAATTAAAAAACGGGCAAAAGACATGGACAGACACTTTTCTGAAGAGGAAATACAAACGGCTTAAAAATATGAAAACATGCTTTTGCTCAAAAGCATGAAAAAATGCTCAACTTCACTGTCTATTAGGGAAATGCAAATCAAAACCACAATGAGGTACAATCTCACAACTACCAGAAGAGCTATTATCTAAAAAACAGAAAATAACAAGTGCTGGAGAGGATGTGGAGGAAGGGGCACACTTATTCATTGCTGGTGGGAATGTAGAATGGTGCAACCACTCTGGAAGACAGTGTGAAGGTTCTTCAGGAAGCTATGTATAGATTTGCATATGACCCAGCTATTCCATTGCTAGGTATATACTCAGAGGAACTGAAAACTAAGACATGAACGGACATTTGTAAACCGATGTTTATTGTATCATTATTCACTATTGCCAAGAGATGGAAGCAGCCCAAATGCCCATCAGTTGTTGAGTGGATAAACTAACTGTGGTATAGTCACATGATGGAATATTATGCAGCTGTAAGACAGAACAAAGACATGAAACATGTAATAATGTGCATGATCCTTGAGGACATTATGTTGAGTGAAGTTAGCCAGAAACAAAAGGACAAATACTGTATGATCTCACTAATATGAAATAACACTAATGAGCAAACTGAGAGTTAAAAGCTGATAACACAGGCTACCTGGAGATAGGAACATGGTAGACATCAGGCATTTGCTGCTGAAGGACTACAGAAGTGTTCAGCAGGATTGATTGCATAGATCCAGAAATAGATAGCATAAAACTGTGTAATGTAGCACAATATTGTAAGTTCATGGAACAAAGATGTCTGAGTAAAGCTGAAAGAGGTGGGATAGGGGAATGTATGACACTAGAGGTAAAGATAGATGACAAAGACTGGGACTTTATAACTTGGCAAAAAATGGAGTGGCCAATGACTGTTGCTAAATGTACAAATATAAAAATGTTCTCACATGTGGGAAAACAAATGAATGTCAACCATGCAGAGTGTTGACAAAGGGATGGTATTGGGAAAAAACATAATCAAAGCACACTGGAGTCTATGGTCAATAGCACCATTGTAATATGCTTCCATTAAATGTAACAAAGGCAATATAACAAAGTTAAGTGTGTATCAGAGGGGGATATAAGGGAAGGATATGGGATTCTTGGTAGTGGTATTGTTTTTTGTCCTTAATATTATATTGCATTGCATGACAGAACGGTGAACTGTGGTGTATGTATACAATGGAATATTGAGCAACTACAAGAAGGAGTGAAGCTGTGAGAAATGCAACGAGGTGAATGGATCCTGTAGACAGCATGTTGAGTGAAGTACACCAGAAACCAAGGCAAACACTATAATGCCTCACCAATATGGACTAACTTCAATGTGTAAACTCAGAATTGAATCTTAGAGCACAGCCTAACAGGGAAATGACTATTGTAATGGTCTCTAGATTGTAAGCTCTTAACAGCAGTCAAATCTATTCCTGAATTGTAATGGTTATCTCCAAACTCTGAGATGTTGATCCCTTAATGTATAACCTGGTTGGTCACTGGGACATTGGGTATCTGTGTTACACATGAAACTCAGAGCCAGAGCTCAGCATATATGAATATCAGTATTAACATATACTGCAACTGTTAAAAAAAAAAAATGCTGAAATAGAGCCCAGACTTCAATTAGAGATATGAATAAAACAGAGCCATTTAAGACTAGAGCAAATCAGGCCAAAGGGTAAAGGTTGAAACTGATTGTGTTCAAACTTCAACTTCCATGTGAGACCAAGGGAAGAGATGTTTCTGTGGTGTATGATCTATATTTTCTAAACAATATAACTTCTATAGCCAGTTTGTTTAAACACTACAATTACATGGAACTTTGAATAGGAAGTGAGCTATGGTAGGTCTGTATAAATTAGAATGAAATAGCAACACACCCTAAAGTAAACTGGTGGAGAATAAGAATATATATTCAGGGCCCCCCTGAAGAGCTGGGGGAGAATGCAAAGGTGATGGACTTCCTCACCTGGATTGTTGCTGATGTTCTTCCAAACATTGAGGCTTGATGTGCTGAGCCGTCTGTCTTGGGGCTGGCCCCTATGAAGCTTGTTACTGTAAAGGAGAGGCTAAACCTGCTTACAGTTGTGCTTAAGAGTCTCCCCCTGAGTGCCTCTTTGTTGCTCAGATGTGGCCCTCTCTCTCTAACTAAGCCACCTTGGTGGATGATCTCACTGCCCTCCCCCCTATGTGGGACCTGACTCCCAGGGGTGTAAATCTCCCTGGCAATGCAGGATATTACTCATGGGGATGAATCTGGACCTGGCATCCTGGGATTGAGAACATCTTCTTGACCAAAAGGGGGATGTGAAATGAAATGAAATAAAGCTTCAGTGGCTGAGAGATTTCAAATGGAGTCAAGAGGTCACTTTGGTAGACATTTTTATGCACTACATAGATAACACTTTTTAGGTTTTAATATATTGAAATAGCTAGAAATAAATACCTGAAACTACCAAACTTCAAGCCAGTAGCCCTGACTCTTGGAGAGAATTATATAACAATGTAGCTTACCAGGGGTGACAGTGTGATTGTGAAAACCCTGTGGGTTCCACTCCCTTTATCCAGTGTGTGGATGGATGAGTAGAAAAATGGGGACAAAACCTAAATGAAAAATTGGGTGGGATGAGGAGGTGATTTGGGTGTTCTATTTTTATTTTTATTTTTTATTCTGATTCTGATTGTTTCTGTGTAAGGAAAATGTTCAAAAATAGATCGGGGTGATGAATGCACAACTATAAGATTGTACTATGAACAGTTGATTGTACACCATGCATGATTGTATGATATGTGAGTATGTCTCAATGAAACTGAATTTAAAAAAAAACGTAAATAAAAATTTATTTCTGTGTATGTCTTGTTTTTTTCCCACTTTGCAACATTTTTGGTATTGTTCATTTATCCCTGTTTCAATCAGAAAAGAAGTGAAACTTTTAAATTTGATATTATTCTGTGATAGCTGTGAATTTTCTTACTTACCAAACATTTGCTCTGCCCAAACCATTGGCCAACTGAAATCATTCACCAACTTCTGTAATCTAGACAAATATAATAAAGGGAAGTGGAACTGGGAAGAAAAACATCAATATTAATTGCATACACTGGGCCTAGGACAAGGAATTTACATATATAACAGTGTGTTTAAACATGTGAAAAGATGGTTTGCATCTGGCAAAGGACTACTGAAAGGAGGGAAAAAGTGCATAGTGGTTTATATGTACTCTTGCAGAGAATAGTTCTCCCTTTTGAACCATCCTACCAATTCTAAAGGAAAACAACCTGCCGAGTTGAAACCCTTCAACAACTCACCCAAGTCATCACAACATTTGAACAACTGTGTTGATGGGGAAATTCATTTCCTTAAAAAATAGGTAATTTCAGTTTTTGCAAGCTGTTACAGAAAGAAAGAACTAAATTTATCTCCTGATAGAATTCTATCATTTTATCATTTGAAAAAGGTTAATATGACTTCGTATAATTGAAAACAGATGTGCTGCAAACCCTTTGCCAAGTGTCACCCTCAGTATGTTCTCCTATACTTAGCTAAATGACCTCTATTCCATGCTAAAGTACTTTGTTCATTCCATATCCTCATTTGGGAGTATTATCATCAGGTAGATTCCTATTCACTGTTCAAGATCTGTCTCTGGTACTGACACTTGGAAGCAAATTTTCCTTTGCTCATCTATCACCCTGATTCAGTTAGATGTCACATATCTTACTCAGATAAGATCCAGGTCTTACCCTTCTCATAGGATTTTCCACATTGTATTGTCATTGTCAATAATTTTCAGGTCTCAAACTGTGAGGTCTGCAGGGCAATGTCCATGCACAGCTTTTATATTTTCTGTGCAAGAATAACTCACGCATCTCAACATTTGGAACTGGAATCACATAAACCTTTGAAATGGCTAGCAGACCATGCAAGGCAAGCCATAGATGAAATCTCATCCCTCAGTAAAAGTGAGGTGCCTGTCCCCCTGGAAATGCCTACCTCCAAAGGATAGCAGTTAATGATTGTTTGTCTCTCACCCTTCCACATTATGAGGGTCCCTACTGGGCAAAGCTGGCATTGAGCAATAAAGACTAACTAAATTGTCAGAGAAGCTTCATCTCCCAAGCATGCCACTAAAGAACAAGGTGAACTATTGTGACCCTTTGGATTTAGTCTTCCTAACTATCCTGATGAATCCGCCTGGATAAACTTCAACACTTCATCTCTACCAGCTCTCTTAATGTATACCAGTTATCAAAGTGAAAGTGGATTTATTTATCCCATTGCTTCTCTTCTGCTGTGTAGTTTTCAGTGCCTGTGTTTCCAGTGACAAGCTGCAGAGAAAATATTGAAAATTGCTTTTGGGGTGAAAGTAGTTCTGAAACAGGCTTAGGAAACAGAAATCTCATTTTTGGAACTCAAAAGAAATATGAGTGATGCCAGTTATAGAGAGTGGTTTATATTAGAGACTGAAAGCTAGAGAGTGTTCATGTTCTGAGATTCTTCATAGACTTAGCAGTTGTGCTTTCACAGATCCCTTCACTTAGGAGGACTGCATAGGAAGAGGCCAGTGTGAGTCTCCAGAATGCCTGGGGTAAAATGTGTCCATGTATGGGAGTTTGTAATCTTTGCTTGTGATTGATCAACCTACCCTAGCCAAATTCTTTATTAATTCAGAAGGTGTCATGACTTTAATTTATTTTATATCTTTTAATGCTCAGGCCAAATATTTTACTAATCATCCAATGTGTTTCAATGTTTGAGGCATACATTAAAACACTCGACAGGCTGCCCGTTAATCTACACAGAGCAGCCCACTGTGCACTTTGCTGATGGAATTTCACATTTTATAGACCTATTGTTGAATTTTGATGATTTGGTTCAATATTGTTAGAAGAGAACTTGCCTTCTTGGGCATTAAAAGCAACATGCTAGGGTGATGGGGATGTGTTTTGATTTAACAATTGAGTTTATAATTGTATGCACTCCACTAATCATAAATCTTTCTTTGCTGAAAGGGACTAAAACGCCTGCATGTCTGAATTGTAAAAGAGCTTTCTTTCTCCCATTTTTAGACACCAAACTGATGCAAAATCTTCTTAAAGGGCAAATGAAAAATATTTATAGATCTCTGGGAATATAATCATTTTTTACTTTTACTCTTTTTTTAAGTACAATATCTCAAGTTTCAACAAGCTAAGCTAAAATAGCAGTACTCAAAGACGGGAAGTTAGAGTTAGCAAAAGCTCATAATAAAATCTTCAGAATAGGGTCTAGAAGATGCTACGTGCTAGATTTACAACAGTGTTGACATTATTACCAGATTAGCCATTTTCAATGTATCACCAGCTAAATTCAGAAACCACATAATAATCAAAGAAACAGTCTTATCCAACATTTACTTTATTGTAATATGCATTAAATTTTGAATTATGCCTCACCTACTTCAGTTTGGAATCAATTCATTTTAATCTTGCATCTTGCATATCAACCACTGAGCAAGTGGCTTCCATAATGTGCATAAAAGTATTTATTAACAGATATTTATGTTATTTTTTATTTTTTATTAGAGAAATTATAGGTTTACAGAAAAGTCACATAAATAATACAGTATTTCCCTATATCCTCTTTTGTAGTCACTTTGCATTTGTTACAAGTGATGAAAGAATATAAAAATAGTACTGTTACTTGTAGTCCATAGTTTACATTAGGTGTATTTTTCCCCATATACCATCCTATTATTAACACCTTGTATTAGTGTTGTGCATTTGTTATAATTCATGGACGAGCATTCTTATACTTGTACTAGTAATCCTAGTCCATCATCTACAACAGGGTTCATTGTGTTACACAGTCCCATGTTTTATCTTCTAACATTCTTTCTAGTAACATACATGGCCCAGAACTTTACCTTTCAACCACATTCACACACATAATTCAACACTGTTAATTACATTCATAACAGTGTACTACCATGAAACCTTTACAGTCAACCTAAAGAGAAATTCTGTACAAATTGAGCATCAGCCCCACATTCTCTACCCCAATCTATCCCCTGGTGACTTATGTTCTAAATTCTAACTTTATGAGTTTGCTTATAATAATTAGTTCATTTCAGTGATATTGTACAGCATTTGTCCTTTTGTGCCTGGCTTATTTCACTCAGTATAGTGTCCTCAGATTCCTTCTATGTTGTCACATGCATCAAGACTTCATTCCTTTTTACAGTAGCATAATACTCCATTGTATGTATATTCCGCATTTTGTTTATCCATTCGTTGGTTGATGGGTTCTTGGGTTGCTTCCATTTTTTGACAATTGAGTATCAGTGTGCAAATATCTGTATCTGTTCAAGTCCCTGCTTTCAATTCTGGGTATATACCCAGTAGCAGCATTGCTGGGTCATAAGGTAATTCTATATTTAGCTTCCTGAGGAACTGCCACACCATCTTCCACAGCAGCTGCACAGTTTTACATTCCCACCAGCAAGGAATGAGTGATTGTTATTTCTTCTTGGTGGACTGACCATTATATGTGTGTGTGTGTGTGTGTGTGTATGTATGTATATATGTGTGTATATATATGTGTGTGTGTGTGTGTGTGTGTGTGTGTAATGTCCTACTTTGTCTCATGTAACAGCTTCAGCTTATAGTCTATTTTGTCCCATATTAGTTGCCATGGCCCAAGAGGGCTTTTGTAGCCAAAAGACTAAAGAAAGCACCAGACACATTCTGAGACATGAGCTTTTATTATAGGGCTTACCTACAAGGTGGGGAAGTCAAGTCATACTGCCCTGAAATCAGGAGCTTCTCTGAATGGATTCAGGAGCTGCTCTGAATAGCAGCATGTTCAGAGCACAACATGGAAATAGTCTGTACTTTGGTGGGGGGGCTGAATAAGCTGGTTATAAGGGCTCAACATTCCAGTGGGTATGAGAGCATAAGGTGGGGAGCGGGGGTCATACAACTTAGGGAGGGGTTGATAGTAATCAACAGGGAGGATGAGAGGATTATAGAGATAATAGTATCTCAGGAAGTCTCAGGGAGGTGGCAGTTTAGGGTATAGACTACAGTTAGCATCTGATATTACAAGGAGAAGAGGTCAAACCTCAGCTGTCCTAGGTCAAGTAAACTGCTGTGTGTAGTCTTCAAGCCACTTGGGGGCCAGGGGCTCCCACCTCATTTTGGTTACTATTTGCATGGAATATATTTTTTACAGTCTTTCACTTTCTACCTATTACTGCCTTTGGGCTAAGGTGAGTCCCTGGTAAACAACATATAGTTGGATCATGAGTTTTTATTCATTCTGCCACTCTGTCTCTTGACCGGAGTTAAACGCATTCCCATTTAGTGCTATTACTGTAAAGGCAGTACCTACTCCAGCCATTTTTTGGTCCAGTCAACAGAAACTGGATTGAGTGAACACAGCACTTTGCAGCCATAGTTTTACCCCATCTCTCCCTCTCCCTTTCTCTCTCTCTTTTTTCCCCCTTGGGGCCCCTTTGCCTGCAGCACTCCTCAGTTGAGTGTGTTCTGCTCTGGGTCTCCCTGGACTTGGGTCTCCCCATGCTTGGATAAACGTGGGGTTCTATCTGTGCTGTAAGTGGCTTTAGAATCAGTGTCCTGGTGGAAGGGGGAAGGGCTCTGTGCCACTGCCCCTGAGCAACTCCCAAGCTGCCTGGGACAAGAGTGAGGGAGACGGTGTGCACCAGCAGGTCCAGAGAGAAAATTCCTACCCGATGTTTTCCTTTTTATTTGATACAGCATTTGTGGAGTGCTTTTCCAGTCTCTGTCATCCTCTAGATTTCTAAGCAACTGTGATCTGGCCTTTTTTTCAATGAATCTCTGGGGAGGTTTTTTCAGGGGTCATCTTAAGTTACCATGTTGAAGATATTCACTCCCATGGAGCAATTTTTAATTCACAGAAGTGCACTAATTTGGATGACAAATTGTGTGTTCGCTCTAGTTAACAATTTAAAGTGTAGATGAGTACTTATTCTACTCTACCTTTATATACAGCTACATATGTGAAATTTAAAATAGAAGTTATATTTACTTTTGTAATTTATTTAATTAATGATATTTTAAAAAAGACTTTCAAGAACAGAATATATAGCTTTGCTTCAACTGCTGTGGTATTCCTTAGTATAGATGAACAAAAATTTGTTTTTAAAAGGTAATATAATGACTCTCATGCAAATGTAAAGTGAAACTTGTTAAAGATTTTATGTCGCTCATAAATTAAGGAGGAGACTACTAAGATGTTACAATTGATTCAAAGAAGAACTCAACACACTCAGAGGCAATCAAATCCGCTAAAGTGAACCTTGAGATATGTAGAAAACTGGCTATTATTCACAGCTCTAGTCAACACAATTCACTTGCATTTCCACATGAAAAAAAATCCATTTGCATTAGTATCAGATTTCTTCAACTTACAAGATGCTCAAATACAATGAAAGTCAGAGATAAGATAACTTGGAGGTTTTGTTAGATAGGCTCACAGTTTATCTTTTATGACCATGTCTGAGTCTTTCCCAGTCTTTTACTGGCAATGAAATTTTTGGTTGTTTTCACTATTTTTGACATTGTAAAAAATGCTGCTATGAATGGTCTTCAATACAAAACTTTTTTCACATGTGAAGTATTTGAATAAGTTAATTACTTTAATTTGCTGGGTCAAAATGTCTGATTGATTGGTTTATTTTTGTAGTAACAGCCAAATTACCTTCAAAAGTGCTACTCCAGTGTATTCAACCATGAACTCTATATAAATGCACAGTTGCCTGTATTCTTAAAATTATTGAATTTGTTATTGTTTTGTTTTTTTTCTTTAATCAGGTAATTGAGTACAGGTCATCGTTTTGATTTGCATTGTGTCAATTACTATTGAGGTTGGGCATCTTTTCCTATATTTATTGGTCCTTGGTATTTCTTTTTCTTTAAATTAATTATATATATACACTTTGTGATTTTATTTTTTATTGTTGATATATGGAAATTTTATATATTTTTAATATTATTTGTTATGTAAGTTAAGAGCATTTTCTTGCAATTTGGAATTTGTCTTTTTATAATAGACTTTATCTTTTACAGCAGTTCTAGCATTACAGAAAAACTATGCAGGAGATTCAGAGATCCCATACACACTTTCTCTCCTCCCCACCCACACCTTGCCTTGTTGTTGCATATTTGTTACAGTTAATGAACCAATTTTGTTAATTACTATAAACCAAAGTTTATAGTTGTTCACTCTTCGGGTTGTAGGTTTCTATGGGTTTTGAGAAATGTATAATGTCATGTATCCACCGTTAAAATATCATATATAATTGTTACACTGCCTTAAAAATGTCCTGCTATTCACCTATTCATCTCTGACTTCCTCCCCCCTTGGCCCCACCCCCCAAAACATCCTGTTTTTCCCTTGTTTATTTGGGATATTTTTCACCAAACAAAAGTATTAAAAATTTGGCAAGTTGTTTCCAGATTTTGTGTTGTGTTCATGATATCATTTTTTAACCAATTCTTTGTAATATTTTCTATTTTTTCTTAACTTTTGTAATTAAAAAGAAATGTTTTCCTCCCCATTCCATCTCAGTTTTTTAATATATAATTAATGTATGGATCTGACTTAAGTTTTTTCCCAAAACCATGTCAGTTGGGTCCCATAGTGTTTATTGAGTGTTCTGTCTTAGAGCTACCATTTGCAATGCCATATTTGATATGCATTACATTGCCATACACAAGTAGGTTGATTTCTGGACCCACTTTCTCTCTTGATCTGCTTCCAAATTTCTCAGTGAGTACCATGCTATTTTAATTTCTTTGATTTAATAGTAGCTTTTCATTTCTGGTAGAAGTCATATTATTATTCATTATCATTTTCTCACCAATCTTTTGTCTCTTCTCTTTCAGACAACCTTTGGAATCAGTTAGTTTTTTTAAGTATTCTGATATTTTTACCATTGAGATTGTGTTGACCATATTAATCAATTTTGGAGTAATAGCATCTTCATTTTATCAAGTGTTTTTCTTTTTCCATTGTAAGTTATTTCATTAACTGAGGTATTTTCTTTTGCATTAAGATTTTTTATTTTTCATAGTGGTTTGCAGAATTCTTATTTTTCTCTTACCATTTTACACTTTATTTCCCTTACTTCCTTTCTTCCTTCCTCTTTCCTTCTTCCTTCCTTCCTTTCTTCCTTCCTTCTATTATAAATTTTTTTCCCTTCATATTTTCTATTAGGGCATAGAGGTTTCTGTCATCCAAGTTTCCTTTCACTGAAAATAACAAGGACTTTTTAAAACGGGTTTAAGGAAAAAAAAAGGATGAGATTTATTGATTCATATAATTTAACATTCCAGCATGTGTATGTTTTCAAGGAATGCTGGAATAAGGGTTTTGAATACTTTCAGCAGAATTTAGATTCTTGTATTTCCATTTTGTTTTCTTTGCTTCCACTTTGTTTTTCCATTTTCAGGTAGCTTCTTCACCCATGAAGACAATAAACTAGTTGTGAGTATATCCTGGGTTCCCATTTTAAAATTCCATGAATCACAGTGAATGATTCTGCCCCAGAATTCCTAGGAAACACTCTGATATTCACTCTAATTGACTGACTTAAGTCACTGGCTCACTCTGAAGTAACTGTTGCCCTATGTGAGTGCCATGAGGTGATTGGCGTAGACTCACATTAATGGCTTCATTGTGAAGGCTGCGTGTCAAGAGTTCAAGGGGGTCCATCAAATACTGAGAGCAAAGGGTGATGTCTCCCCCCCACCCCACCCCCCGCCACCAAAATCAGTATTGCAGATAGTAAAATAGCAAATGGGTGCTGTGGAGGCAAACAGCAATTGTCCAGCAAATTGACAATTATTTTCCCCATAAAATAATCTTCATTTCTGTTTTGTTTTTCAATTCTTTCATTTGTCCACATGCCAAATTCTTTTACTAAAGTTTGTTCTTTAAATATAGAGGCCTGAGTATCTTTGTCTCACTCCATTCATTCCCACAGGTAGTGACATAAAGCACCTGCTTCAGCTGCTTCCATTTTGGATCTTTGGGTGGTAATATTCATAATTTTTAATAATGTATTCATGCCTTGATTCCTTTATTAATCAACCCTGAAATATTTCTAAATCGTTCACCATGAAGAAAACACACCCTTTGACCCAAATCTTCAATTTTCAAATGCATGTTAGTTTTAGTTCTATTGGATTCTTAGGAATTTAAAATAACTTGAAATAATGTAATTACATATTGTTTTCTTGTTTCATCAATTTTTAAAAACTTTATGGAGGTATACCTCACATACCGTAAATTTAACCCATTTAAATTGTATATTTTTAGTATATTTGCCTAGTTGTGCAACCATTAACCCATCTAATTTTAGAACATTATCATTACTTCTCTTTCCTCCTGAAAAACCCCTTATCTATGAATAGTCACTCCCTGTTACTCTCAGTCCCCCTGTCCAGGCAATTACTAAGCTACTTCTGTCTTTATGGATGTGGTCATTTTGGACTTTCCAATTAATGAAATAATACTTTACATGGTGTTTTGTTTTTGACTCTTTTCAATTAGCATAATATTTTCAAGGCTCATCTTTTTGTTGCATTTACCAGTGTTTCATTTCTTTATGTGGCTGAATAATGTCCCATTGTACCGATGTACCACATGGACTGTGTTTATCTATTCTGCAGCCGATAGAGATTTGGATTGCTTACACTTCGGCCTATTTAGCAATAATGCTACTGTAAACATTCATGCTTAAGTTCTTATAGGGAAAAAATAATGTGCATTCATGGTGTCTTTATATGTAAATCATTTCAATTATACTACTTTCCACCAAATCTTCCTTTTAACTCAGAATCTTTTCCATGGGAGTCCCTAGGTTATCTCCTTTATTCCTTACAGGTGTCCTGTAATAATCTTGCAAACCTGGTACACTAGATGTTCAAGTTCCTGTAATCACATTTTCTCAATCTTATTCTAGAATTCTCTGATATCTATTTTCTAGGATTTCCTTTGTTTTTCAAGATAAATTATTCTGAAAATGTGTATAAATTTTGAATTTCAGAACAGAGTAAGACTAATTGCATTTTCTGTTTTATTATATTTATGTTTTATTTCACTCTTGATAATTTAATCATGCACTGAATTCTGGACTCGATCATTTTGCCTCAACATTTGAGGTATCTTCTCTGTTATATCCTGAGATTAATTATTGCTAATAAAATTTATTGAGGCTCTGGGTGATTATTATTTCTTTTAAATCTAAATGGCTTGGGGTATAACAATGGAAATACTAGAATGATAAACTATAAATGGTAATAGGAGTAGTAACAGGGTGTGAAAAAACAAAACAAAAAGTATGCTTACTATGTTGACAGAGATAACGCCAAACTTAATAATCGTATTAGCTTTCTATTGCTGTCATCTATCAACAAATTACCACAAACCTATTGGCTTAAAACAACACTCATTTATTAGCTGATGCTTTGCAGGTCTGAAGTCTAAGCATGGCCAGGCTTTGTGTCAGCTCAGGGTCTCACAGAGCCAAAATGAAGGTCCTGGAAGCTGCATTCTTAGACGGAGCTCACGGTCTTCACCCAAGCTCATTCATTTTGTTGGCAGATTTTATTTCTTTGCAGTTGAAATAAAAATGTTTTGTTTGTTTGTTTGTTTCAGGCTGTTAGCCAGTAGTCACACTTAGTTCCTACAGGCCACTTAATGGTTCAAGAGAGAATTAGTAAACCAAGAGTGGTAGTTTGGGGCTATTACGTACCCCAGAAAAGGCCATGTTCTTTTGATCCATCCCTGTGGGTGCAGACCTATTGTGGGTGGGACCTTTTGATTAGATTGTTTCAATAGAGATATGAGCCAGCCCATTGAAGGTGGGTCTTAATCCTTTTACTGGAGTCTTTTATGAGAGGATAAAAGACAGATAAGGCCCAGAAGCAAATAGAGAAAAATGCTCTGGAGGAGCAGAGAAAGGAAGCCATTGAAGCCAGAACCTGAAAGCAGCAAAACCCGGGAGAGAAGGAGCAGCAGACATCACCATGTGCCTTCCCAGGTGACAGAGGTGTCCTGGATGCCAGCAGTCTTTCTTCAGAGAAGGCATCATCCTGTTGATCCTTTTATTTGGACATTTCCATGGCCTTAAACATTTCCATAACCCCCATTGTGAGAGCCAGCCCATTTCTGATATATTGCATTCCAGCAGCTTTAGCAAACTGAAATACCTAGTATAATCCATGAGAAAGCATCTACAGTGATTCAAGAAAGGACAAAAAATATGAAATATGAGAGGAAAGGAAAAACATACGGAGGATACAGTAAGGAAGTTTAATATTCATTAAACTCGAGTCAGACAAAAATAAAGATTGGGACAGAAAAACTTGAGGATATAATAGCCGAGGTTTTTCCTTAACTGATGACAAACATCAATCCCTAGAATCCATCAGCCTAATAAATTCCAAGCAGAAAAGTCTAAAGAAATGCATGCTTATTACAATTAGTGTTCAATTAAAGGAAACACAGCGATAAAACCCTAGAAGTATTCAGGAACAAAAAAAAAAATTATCTCCAAAGAAAAAACTGTTTGATCAGTAGATTACTTCTAGACCACCAATATTTGACCCAGACAAAAATGAAATGATAACCAAAAATCTTGCCAGATTAGGGTTTTATAATCCAGCAAAAGTGTTCCATGAGAATGCAATATAAAAAATCAAAAATATCAACATCAGCATTCTCAACCAGCAGATCAATAGCAAAAGAGCATCCAAAGACTGTTCTGGCAAAATAAACCCAGATAAAACGTCATCATATCAGCCTGGAATAAAGATAAACATAATGCAAATGCCTATTTGGAATAGTATAATAAAAGGTAAATACAAATAGATATTGAAATAATAATAATATTAATAATGATGAAGATGTTTTGTGGATTTGAATGTATCTGTTAGGACAGAATTATAAAACAAAAATATAATACATTTCTGGAGGTAGTTAAAATGTTTTAAGGTTTTCACATTTATCTAGAAAGGAGGAAAAAGAACCAGTTAATTTTGAATATTGATAACTAAAAGCTTTATGTTATAGTTCTTAGAATACTCAATTAAAGAGTAGAAAAATGAGGGCATATTTTAAAAATTTTATGGAAAGAAAATGGTACAATAAAAAGGATTAAAAATAATACAAGGAGAAAATATACTGTAGAAGAGCATGGGAATTTGAGAAACTTGGGGAAAAATCATATTTGGATTAAAATCCAAATATGTCAGTATTTCATTATATACAAATGGATTACATACTGTTTTAAATATTCAAAGATTTTGAGAAAGGATAAAGAAAATTATAGGTTGCTAACAAAAGACACATATAAATTTCCAAAAAAGACTGACAATATAAAAATGCGAAAGGATATACTATATAAGCAAATACAATTGGTGAAGCTTGCCCATATGGTAGCAAGGAGATAACTGAAGCAATAAAGCTTGACATAGAGAAAGCAATTAACCCCAGAAGAATCAAATATTTTAGTCAAGAGGTTTAATAACTTAAAATAAGCACACCCTTAATAACATTGTCCTAAAGTAGATTAAAAAATCTGCAAAAAATGCAGTGATTCCTTGGAAGTGTATTTGTGTATTCATAGTTTATTTGGAGAAGAGGAATGGGGAATTGAGATCAGGAAAGTGAGAAGTTCAAAAAAAAATTTATGCAGGCTCCTTCCTTGGGCTTCTGAGGCTCTGTACCCTGAGGAGTCCCAACAGATAGTTTAGTACTCAGCCCAGAATTATTCCACATGAGGAATAAGGAAGCTGGGGATTTATCTTTTATCATTGGCTGAAGGTTTCTCCAAAGGAGAAACAGCTTGGCCCTCATGCAAAACCAAGAAAAAACCCAAGTCAGAGAGTTATAGGTGTTTACAGTAGAACACCACAGGCATATGCTAAAAGTACTAAGAGAATCTCTATGGGCCAAAAATAGCTACCATCACCATGGAGCTTTCTAACAAACTACTCTTAGCAACTAATAAAACAGGCAGACAAAAATATTTTCATTAAGGAATCAGGAATAAAAGAGGACATAATTATGTTTCTCAAAGACATAAAAAGGTGATAGACATAACATGAAGTGGACATACAATGTAAAACAAAATATGAGTAGTAGTTATTTCTACTAAAAACTGAATTTAATAATTTCCTCACAGCTCCAGTCTCATAGTTTTTACTAGCGCATTTTTTACCACATGTTTAAGTTAGAAATAGTGCTCCCCAACTCATTTTATAAGGCTAGGAAAACTGTGATACCAAACCTGAATGAGGACATTTGAACAAAGCAAAATTACAGGACCATCTCACTCTTGTACTCAATTAAAAAAATCCTGAAGAAAGTATAAGCAAAATGAATTCAAAATCAATACATCAATAAATAAATGAGGATAATATACTATGTTCAAGATAAGATTAAACAAAAAAAAAGTTTCCTCATTCAAAATCATTGAATTAATTCACTACAATAATCCAATGGAACAAAATAGCAAATGGCCTTGATATATGCAGAAAAGATTGATAAAATTAAATATCCATTCTTAAAAATAAACCACAACACAAAAAAGCAAACTTAGCAAACTTGGGATAGAACAGGTATGTAGTCTTTACCTTAACCTTTTACCCACAGGAAACATTCTTGTTGGTAAAACATTAAAACCTTTCCAGTTTAAATGGGAAAAAAACTAGCAGTGTTAGGCAGTACATTAAGAAAAAAAGGGTAAATGAAACAAAGATTGGAAAGAGGAAAAAATGTTATTTTCCTGAAATGATATGATTATGTACAAAGAAAAAGAGAATCTATAAAATTCTATCATCAGATAATTATCATTGAGAGTAAAATCTGGGAAATTCACTGAATTAAACCTTGATATCCAAAATAATATTTTGTTATACACAAACATCAGTTAGAAAATGAAAAAAAAAAAAATGCATTTAAAGTATACCCAGGGTAACAAATACCTAGGGTTTAATATAGCAAGCACACAAACAAACAAAAAACTAAAGAAAAGCTCAAGGTAGAAAACTTTAAAATGCTATGAGAGAAAATAAAGAAATGTTAATACATAAGGAAATAGACTACATTCTTTGAGTAAAAATCTCAGCATTATAAAGATAAAAACTCTCCAGAGTCTGCTTTAAAGATTGAATTTCTAATAAAAAATCACCAACGCCTTTATACTAATTTATTTACGTATTTTTGGTGGCATTAGCTAGCTGATTCTATTATCTGTAGGGAGCAATGAAAGACCAGGAATAACCAAGAAAACCTGAAGAAGATGGTGAAAACCCTGGAGGACTTTCTCTACTCACCTCAAGATGAACTGAACGACTACTGTAATGAAGAGGGTAGTTATCAGTGGTCAGTGGAGTAGAGTTAGAAATGAATTTCTTCCAGGCTAAGTTCTGGGGGGCTGCTGCCCATGTGTGTTCAGAGTCCTGAAAGCAGAGTGTTCATTTTTCTGTTCCTCGGTGTGATGCTTAAGTTGTGTCAGCTTGGCCAGGTGATGGTTCTCAGTTGCTTGGTCAGGTAAGCACTGGCCTGATTGTTACTCTGAGGACATTTTATGGACTTCAGTAATCAGTAAGTTGATTGCCTCTATGACTAATTACATCTAAAATTAACTGAGGAGATTGCCTTCAACAATGAGAAAAGTCTCATCCAATCAGTTGAAGATTTTAAAAGGAGTAGTGATGATTTCAGCAGTCAGAATCTCTCCATCTCTACCATCTGTACTTTAGCCAGCTTCTCCTGGGGAATTCATCTAAACCTTCATTGGAAGTCCCACCTTGCTGTCTGCCCTATAGAATTTGGACTTGCCCATCCCCACAGTTGCATGAGACATTTCTTACATACATCTCATCGTATTTACAGGTATCTCCTGTAGACTCTTTTTCCCTAGAGAAACCTGAGTAAGGCACTGGGTAGAGGCATAAGTGGATAGGGCAGCAGTCTCAGTTTTGCAGTTTACTCACCTCAGGAGAGCCTGAAACAAAACTGTCATGTCTCCTTCTTTTTTTATAAATGAAATTTTATTGAGATATATTCACATACCATACAATCATCCAAAGTGTACAATCAATTGCACACAGTATCATAAATATAGTTGTGAATTCATCACCACAATCAACTTTTTGAAGATTTTCATTACTCTAAGAAATAAAAATGAAAATAAAAATAAAAAGTATGAAAGAACACCAAAAACATCACATAAGCCTCCCCCCTATTATTCCTTACTTTTTGTCCTCCTTTTTTCTACTCATCTCTCTGTACTACTCATCTCTTGTATAACTATATAACTTACATGGTGTGACTATTTTCACAATCACACAGTCACACCATGTAAGTCATATAGTTATACAATTGTCTTCAAGAATCAGGGATACTGGATTTCAATTCAGCAGTTTCAGGTATTTCCTCCTAGCTGTTCTAATACACTAATAACTAAAAAGGGATATCTATAAAATGCATAAGAATAACCTCCAGATTGACCTCCCAACTCCATTTGACATGTCTTCCCCCTTTTGGTCAAGGCTTTCTCAATCCCATGATGCCAGGTCCAGGCTCATCCCCAGGAGTCATGTCCCATGTTTCCAGGGAGATTTACACCCCTGGGAGTCATGTCCCATGTAGTGGGAAGGGCAGTGAGTTTACCTGAAATATTGGCTTAGAGAGAGAGGCCACATCTGAGCAACAAAAGAGGTTCTTTGTGGGTGACTCTTAGGTACAATTTGCAGTAGGCTCAGCCTCTCCTTTGCAGTAAAAATCTTCAAAAGGGCAAGCCCCAAGATCAAGGGCTTGGCCTACTACAATGGTCACATCCATCCATTGTGAATCATGAATACTGCTGCCATAAACACCAGTGTGCAATGCCAACTCATGTCCATGCTCTCAGTTCTTCCAAGTATATGTCCAGTAACAGGGCTGCAGGACCATATGGCAACCCCATAGTTACCTTCCTGTGTAACTGGCACCCTGCAACCTTCCCCCCCTCCGATAGGCTGCACCATTCTACTTCCCTAACAACAGTGAATAGGTACATTCCTCTCTCCATATTTTCTCCAGCACTTGTATCCCTCTGTTTATTTTTTAAACAGTTTTATTCACACACCATATAATCCATTCTAAGTAAACAATCAATGATTCCTGGTATAGTCACATAATTATGCATTCACCGCCAACCTATATGAGGACATTTCCATTTCTTCTGCAAAGAAAGAGGAAAAGGAGGGAAAAAATGAAGAATAAAAATATAAAAGATAAAATAAAAATAAAAATAAAGTAAAATAAAATACAAAGGTCAGACAACACTACCACCACCAAGAATCTCATATCACTCCCTTATAACCTCCTCTTTAGACATTTAGCTTTGGTGAAATGCCTTTTTTTTTTTTTAATTAATGCACACACATTACAATGTTATCATTAACTAAAGACTCTAGTTTCATTGATTGTATTTTTTTCCCTTGTGCCATCCAATTTTCAACACCTTGCAATGTTGACATTCATTTGTTCTCCCTCTTTTAAAAATATTTTTATATTTGTACATCTTATCACCATCATAGACCACTCTAGGTTTCACTAAGTTATAATATCCCAGTCTTTTTCTTCTGTCTTTCCTTCTGGCATCATACATGCTGCTAGCCTTCCTCTTTCAACCATACTCACACTCATCTTTGTTCACAGTACTTACAACATTGTGTTACCATCACACAGTATTATGCTATTCATTTCTGGATCTATATAAGCAATCCTATTTACCCTCATGTACTCCTTCAGCATCAAATGTCCATTTTCTAGCCTCTTTCTATTTCCTGATAACTTGTGTTCTCAGCTTTAACTCTCAAATTTCACTCATCAAAGTTAGTTCATATTAGTGAGTCTGTAGAGTACCTGTCCTTTCGTTTCTGACAATTTCACTCAATGTAATGTCTACTGTCTACCATCTTGACTTTTGGAATTTATATGACATACCTTATTTTATTTTATTTTCCTTCTCTCTCTCTCTTTTTACTCTCACTGATATTCCTCATTTTTACTCTCTTCTCCAAAACTCTCTCTCCTGTATTTTCCTATCTGTCTGTAGCACTCCCTTTACTATTTCTTGTAGAGTAGGTCTCTTGTTCACAAAATCTCTCAGTGTCTGTCTGAAAATATTTTATACTCTCCCTCATTTTTGAAGGACAGTTTTGCCAGGTATAGAATTCTGGTTGGCAGTTTTTCTCTTTCAGTATCTTAAATATAGCATGCCACTGCCTTCTCGCCTACATGGTTTTTACTGAGAAATATGTACACAGTCTTATCAAGCTTCATTTGTATGTGATGGATAGCTTTTCTCTTGCTGCTTTCAGATTTTTTTGTTTTTGAAATTTGATAAGCTGGTTACTAAGTGTCTTGGAATAGGTCTATTCAGATCTATTCTGTTTGGGGTATGCTGCACTTCTTGGATCTGCAATTTTATGTCTTTCATAAGAGATGGGAAATTTTCAGTGATTATTTCCTCCATTAATGTTTCTGCCCCTTTTCCCTTCTCTTCTCCTTCTGGGACAGCCATGACATATATATTCCTGTGCTTCATGTTGTCATTTAATTCCCTGAGGCCCTGCTCATATTTTTCCATTCTTTTCCCTATCTGTTCTTTTGTGTGTAGGATTTCAGATGTCTTGTACTCTAGTTACTGAATCCTTTCTTCTACCTTTTCAGATCTGCTCTTGTATGTCTCCATTGTGTTTTTCATCTCTTCTATTGTGTCTTCCATTCCCTTAAGTTCTGCCAATTGTTTATTCAAACTGTCAAGTTCTTCCTTATGTTTGCCCAACGTCTTTATGTCCTTCATCTCTTTTCTTATATTTTCCCTCAACCCATTGATTTGATTTTTTAATTGATTTAGCATATTTTTGAAGCTCTTTAATTAGTTGTTTCAACTCCTGTATCTCATTTGAAGTGTAAGCTTCTTCCTTTGACTGGGCCATATCTTTGTTTTTTTTTTTTCTAGTGTGAATCATAATTTTTTGTTGTCTAGGCATCTGGTATCCTTGATTACCCCAATCAAAGTTTCCAAGACCAAATGCACCCAGGTCTCAGGAGGAGGGTGTAATCAGTTTCAAGTTTCCCTGAGGATGAAAAACAGCAGGTTGTCAGACTTTCCTGTTAGGCCTCTAGACACTGCTTTTCCTGTCCTGCCCAGCAGGTGATGCTTGTCAGCCCACATCTCCCCACTAGCATAAAAGGTGTGCTGACTTTAATTCTCAGTAGATCCTGTACCTTCCAGGGAATGAGAGTGTCAGAAGCCAAGCTTAAACTGTTTCTGTTTTTCTTCCCCCCCACCCCCATGCCCTAGGGTCTGAGTTCTCTGAGTGAGGATAGCCCCACTTGAGCTAGACACTGCCTTCTTCTTTTCTTAGGGAAGATAAGCCATTTAGGGTTTTATCTCCTACATCTGACTTCTTCCTTTTTCCCTCTATTTCAACTCCACCCTTCCTTGTATCAGTGCTGGAAACTGAAAATGCCTGGTGCTTTCCGAAAGAGCTACTTAGAATGACAGAAAAAAAAAGGAAAAAAGAAAGAAATCCCCTATTCAGAACCAGTCCCCAGCCCCATAATTACCATTCAAGAACCAGAGTCAGTGCCCAGTTCTATGTGCCCATTTTCTTGGCACACAGCCCTTTAACAGTATTCTGATCACAGCTGACTCCAAGAGCCTCTTTTTATTTGCGTATATTTTTTCCTGTCAGCCCTGCCTCCTCTCTACTGGTAGAATCCTTGGGTTCCTTGCCTGCTTGCTCCATGTTTATCTGTACTTGTAGCTTGTATTCAGTAGTCCAGATTCATTAATTAAAACCATGGTTCGAGCTGGTTGAGCTACCTTCCCTTCCTCCTAGTAGACTGCTTGTTTTTCCCATAGTGAAGTGTTTCAGCTCAGCCTGCCATGCCACTGGGTGGGGGGGGGTGTTGCCAGCTCTGCAGTTTGGGGAACTTCACTTACAGTTCTTATGTTGTGATCTCAGCTGTTCCACCCATTCCAGACTGATGTATGATGTACGACCAGTCACAGATGTCCCCCAATAGTTGTTTCAGACTATTTACTAGTTGTTCCTGGCTCTAAGCTAATTGTTCCAGAGGACTAACTAAATTCTATACCTCCCTATGCTGCCGTCTTGCTCCACCTCTGTGTTTTCTTAATGGATGCAGATAAGATTTATAAAATTAAATGTCCATTCATTAAAAACACACACACACACACACACACACACACACATACACACACACACACCCCAAAATAAAAACTTAGATGCTTGGGATAGGAGGGAAAATTCCTAATCTAAAAAGGTACTTAGCCCTTGTCTTTTACTCATGGCAAACATTCTTCTTACTAGGAAAATACTGAAAGCTTTCCAGTTTGATTGGGAAGAAAAGATCAATTCAAACTGCAGGTTTGTTTGGTGTTTCCTGAGATACTCCAGGAGCTTGACCCAAGTGAACACAATCAAAATCAATGAGAATTACTAAACTGGGGGAAGAAGGTCAATTTTGACAAACAAAAAAAATTAATGATCTGGTTGAGAATAAAGAGAACTTTAACAACAAAAAATGGACAAAATACTTGGGGGCATTCAACTAGAGTAAGTTTTCATACAATAATGCACAAAAAATCCCAGGTAGGAAAGTTACTTTTCCAAAGTTAATAACTGGAGGAAACTAAAAGGCAAAGAATAACCACTATTGACTCACAATGCTGGCAAAGCCCACAGAAGTGGAAAAACTGAGAGAATAGATAAGACACTTGAATAAGAAATATTAAAGTATAATGTTCAACAGCACTTCTAACAGAAGAAATATCATGAATGGGTGATATTATTAAAGAACTTTTTGTGAAGCCTCTCTTCATACTGAAGGAGGACACACAGACCTACTGAGGTTAAAATAATTGAATACAAAAACTAACAGACAAAGTATCTTTCTGATAAAATTTCTGAATCACAAAGACAGATATTAAATTTTGCAAAGTTCCAGAAAGAAGAGTTTACTTTAAAAAGTAAATAAAAAGAGAGAAATCTCTCAAGATTCAAACATCTTCTAAGAAACAAAAAGAGAAGATACTGAAACATTTGCAAACTACTAAAAGAAAAGGACTAATAATAACACTTTACAGAGGAAGTTTTTAATCTGTAAAGGAAAACAAAGATATTGTTTAACCTAGACTGAACTCAGAAAATACATAACCTTTGTATCCTAAGTGAGAAAAATATTTTTTCATCTACTCTAACAATTAAAAATGGATTTGAGCCAGAAGAATGAACTCAAGGTAGAAGCATAAAAGGGGTATAGAGTAAACAGAAGTAAAATTAATCTTACAATATACAGATTGTCTAAAATTGTTATATGATTATAATATGATTGGAAATGTATAATACAGTAGGAAATTCTTATAGAAACAAATAATTTGTAGTGAAAAACAAAATGTAATAACAGCTTATTTCAGGAAAAAATAAACCATAAGCTTTGTAGGGAAAAGGAGAGGAAATATAGATTTTTAGGAAGTCAGAACTATAGAGTGAAGGAGAAGTTGTAGGCAATTAAATTGTTTGATAGGAAGCGTAACTATTTTAAACGGGATATGTCAATAGATGAATATACATTTGATGACTAGAATTAAAAAGAAGGTGGCAAGCATTAACAGAATTGAAAATCATAAACTACTAAATTTCCATACCAGCTTATAGGGGATGAAGGGAAATCCAAGGAGTTTAAACAACCTAGGAAAAGCAAGACAAAGAGAAAGAAAAAAAAAAAAAAGATGAGTTGTTCTGCTTTGCTACTGCTGCCACTTAGCAAAACACCAGAAATGGATTGGCTTTTTTAAGGGGTTTATTTGGTTACAAAATTACAGTCTTAGGGCCATAAAGTGCCCAAGGTAAGGCATCAACAATAGGGTACCTTCACTGGAGGATGGCCAATGGCATCCAGAAAACCTCTGTTAGCTGGGAAGGCACGTGGCTGGTGTCTGCGGATCTCAGGTTGTGTTCCAGCTCCACTTCAGCTCCTGTGCATTCTTCAAAGTGTATTGGCTTCAGCAGCTCCTTCTGCCTGTGAACTTTTTTATATGACTCCAGTGATTCAATTAAGACCCACCCTGAAAGGCGAGGGTAACACCTTCACGGAAATTATCCAGTCAAGATCTTGCCCACAGTTGGAAACACTCAGTCAAAGGCATCTAACCTAATCAACACTAATAAGTCTGCCTCCACAAGAATGCATCAAAGAACACGGCTTTTTTGGGGGGACGTAATATATACGAACCGGTACATGAATCAACACACAAGCATAACAAATAACAAAAATAAGGAATGGTGATGAATGGTAAATATATCACTCATAAAACAAAAGCAAATGAACTGAATTCTTCCATCATAAGACAAAAATTGCAAGGCTTATATAAAAAATAAATCTGAGCATGAGTCCTCAAAATGATGAGACCACACAAATGTTTAAAGTAATGGGAGAGACTAAGATATATAAGGAAAATGAACTTCCTTCACCCTTTCCAGTAAAAACAAAAATGCATCGATATCAATAACAGGTAAAGTGGAAATTAAGATCAAAACTGTAAATGGTACAATAAGGAATATTTTGAAATGGTACAAAGTATGACCTGCCACAAAATACTTGAATGAATGAACTAGAGGACCGGCCAAAAAACAGCCTCCTGAAAGCCAGAAGAGCTGAAAAACATAAAGAAAAGTTGTACATACAGTAGAAGCATTGATATTTTGATAATGGAAATTACCCAATGACATAGAAAAAATCAACTGCTTTTTAAAAAGAAATAGCTATAAATATGATGAACAGCCAAAGCCCCAGTGCATATATGGTGCTGAAGGATAAAATTGAGAGGGGAAACATTACATCATAGCGAAATTTAAGGGAAACCATGAAGAAGAGAAACGTCTTTGATGCCTCCATCAAAGGCATTCTTCTGCAGTGGAATAAGAATAAAATTGACATAAATAGTAACACTTAATGGCTACAAAAATAAAATTAATTTTTTATTTTACTTTTGAAGGAACTAGCACTTTTTAAAATCCAGTTTGGTAACCATTTAAACTTGAGAGTGTAATCACATTTCCTGGGATACAAGCTTCAGAAGCTTAAAGCACAATTTCATGTCCTGAAACAGTGACTTAGAAGAATGGTTCCATCCAGAAGAAAAATGAATCCCAGAGGAACTGTCAAAATAAACGGCAAGTAAACTGAACAATTAATTTAGTAAAGTTTATTGTTTGTAAAATGCCATTTTTTAAAAAGTATGTTTATAATAAACTAAACTAAAACTCTAGATGATACCCATAAGTGGGGAAATAATGGAGATGACAAATTCTACATTGCTCGTCCTTTTAAAAGGAAGATTTAACTATTGCTACATTTATAAATTGAGAGAGAAATACAAACATAAGTAGATTGATAGATTAGTGGTAATCACAGGAAGAAAGCAAAGAGCATTATAATAGTTAACCATTGAAAGAGAATTCTCTATATACAGTTATAAGCAGGATAAGAGAAAAGGATGGAAGTGGGGAGAAAAATAATTTAGAAGTAGCTGTTCAACAAGCATAAACATACAAAAACAGAGATTTGAAATATAGAGGACAAAATAATTTATGAAATGTCAGGCAGTTGTGAATCAAAAGAAAGCAATGGTAACAAATGTAATATAAGAAAGCACAGAATTCAAGATGAAACAAGGAGTGATGTTATATAATTCTAAGAGTACAACTAGATGTACAAATTATAATTTGTCATGAACATATATTTTACTTAACTTTATAGTCTTACATGTCAATCAACAAGTGAAGAGTTATGGGGAGAAATAAAAAAACTCAAATGCCAAATGATGTGACTACATAATTGGATCAATATCATTGCCTAATTTAAAACATTGCTAAATCAAGGAGAAAAAAATACAGATTTGAATAGGGTAACTAACAATCTCCAATTAACATGACTATACATTCTATTGAAGCAAATATGATTTACTCATCACTGGGTAGTTTCAAGCATTTTATATGACTCAAGTTTATAATGTCTGCAAAAAGGAGACACTAAAAGCTTCCAATTTTCCTGTTATATTTATATATTTATTTTCCTTTTTATATTTTATCATTCTTTCTTTTTGTGTAATAAACAAGCAAAAGAAGAGCAGGCAGGCAACATATTAACAAATCCATAGAAGTATTATTCTGAGTTGTTAGTTGTAAATTAATAATACTTAATATAATTTTGTCATATCACTGTCTCCTATGCTACCCATATTTTATATATTATTAAAATATATATTATTAAAAAGGTTCAGATAAATAATAGGTATAGAAATAGGCATGGTTTTGTCATAAAGCAATTTAGCTAACTTGGGGTCTTCATTAATTCATCAGATAACCAAATCTCTACTTAGTTCAAAAGCTTATTAATTTGGTTTTCTCAAAAGCCTTCCAAAGGATTTATAACACAGAGCAGAACCTGCAAAAAATCATTTAGTTATAAGAAAATTAGTTTTTATTTTTATTTTCATAAAGTTAATTCCTTTCATTAAAAGATTAAGTGAATAAATAGAAGATGCCTAAGTTATTGATAAATTATAGAAGATAACCAATGGAACCACCTCAAGAAATAGAACAATCTGAGACCATTGAAAGCCTTTTGTGTTTTCCCTGACTCTGTTTTCTTTCATAGATGTAATCATTTTCTGGAAGTTTTCTTGGATTATTCTCCTGCTTTACATTTACACACACACACACGTATTTGTGTAAATTAAAGCATTTAAATTTCAGTATATAAATATATTCTACCATATTCTTAATTGTATGTTAATTAATCATGCTGTATTTTTACCTGTTATATGCTTTTTATTAATTTAACATTATGTTAATTATTAAACAAATTATTTAAAATTATTAGTGTCACTTTCATGGGTACAGATAGATGCATATGGTTCATTTTCACTGCTGGGTAGTTTATCATTGTATGAATATAAAACATTTATCCATCCAAATGTCCTTTTTAAACCATGAACATTTTTTAGATGTCTTTTGGGTTATATTGGAGATTGAATAATGTGCCTTAAAAAGACATAAGTCCTAACCTCTATTCCTGTGGGGCTGAACCTATTTGTAAATTGAATCTTAGAAGATGTTAATACTAGTTGAGGTGTGAATTCATTTGTTAATGCGATCTTAGAGGAGCCGATTTAGATGAGGTCAAATGGAATAAGGGTAGACCTTAATTTATATGGCTGGAGTCCTTAAAAGCGTAAGAGAATACAGAAGCAGAAGCCAGAGAGAGAATAAACCAGGGAGTGTGGGATTGCCTTACACCAGAATACTAAAGAATTTGGAAAAGCATGGCTCTGCTGATGCCTTGCTCTTGGATTCCTAGCTTACAAGACTCTGAGTCAGTAAGTTCTCGTTTAAACCAACCCAGCATGTGGTATTTGTCATAGCAGCCTCAGCAAACCAAGACAATATACAAGCATTCTCTGGAAAGTGTCAATCAGATAACATAACTGCTAGGTCATGGGGTTTTCAGTCTTTAACTTTCCAGACAATCCTGAAGTATCTTTCAAAGTAGTTGAAAAAATTGCACTCTCACCATTGGTACATTAAATTTTTCCCATTCTTGCTTCTGCTTCTGCGATATCAGACTTTTGGAATCTAGTGATTTTGATATTATTGTGATCCTAATTGCCTTTGTAGGTTATTAATGAGATTGATCAAAATTTCAAAAGCTCATTGAGTATTCATTTTTTAAAAAATTTCTGTAAAATTCTTATTCAGGTATTTCTGTTGTGTTATTTGTCTTTTTCTTAATCATTTGTTGGAAGGAGTTTTTCTATACTATGGAGACAACATGTTTGTCAGTTATAGGTATGACATATGTCCTTTCCTTCTTAGTGAAGTTTTCATTTCATTTTCTTTAAGTAATCTTGTTATTTTAATGTAGTCAAATTTTTTTGAATCCAAAGTTATTATTTATTTATATTCTGTTCATTATTGCTGTATTCATACCTGTTCAGAGTATATAAGATTTATGACACATAATCTTGGCCTGTATATTTTTCAGTTAATGTTCAAAGATCCCTGGTTTCACAGTCATCATATTTATGTTTAGAATTGTGTGAAAAAATAGAAGCTGAACATCATAGAATTTTGAGGTGCAGCTTTTACCTCATAATTATTAGCAAGTACATCAAGAAAAACTTTGATTTCATTGCCTACAATTCATTACAAAATTCTGCACTTCACAGTCCTAATTTTAATTTAGTTTTCATTTATTGGTTAGTAGGCAAAACTCTGAAATCATGGTTGAATTGTTCTGTGACGCATTCTTGTTAGATGTTTTCCCCAGTCTGATATTCCTGAGGTGAACTCCAGCTGAACACATTTTGATTTGATTTTAGGGTAAACATTTCCTCAGTATGGGAAATTAAGAATTGATGGGTAAATTCAAAGCTACCCAAGACTTTCTTTCAATCCATATATATATATACAGAGAATAATGTATAAAATGTGAAACTTCACGTATATTGCACACATGGCTCTGTTATTTAAGGATTTCACACATTTCTTCATTGAGTAATAATTATCTCCTAGAGTTGAGCTGAAATCTGTTATAAGTAATTACATAGTGTTCCTCCCAGGATAGAACAATCACTTTATTAGGGATAGATTGTAAATAAAGGCATTTAGGCCTTGATTACATTGACAGAGATTAACACTACTGTGTTTTGTTTTTTGTTTTTTTTTTTTTTTTACTTTTTAAAGGGGGTAGCTGTGTCTGAAAACTCTTCCATATGCACAACATATTTAATGAGTTCTCTGATGTTCCTAATGGCAGATTTATGTCTAAAGGCTTTCACACATAGATGGTAGACAAGCTCCCCAGTGTTAATATCTCATGTTGTCTGAAGATAAGTCTATCAGTGAAGGCTTCCCTGCAAAAAAAAGCTGACATATGATTTCTTCCCAGTGTGAGTTCTTCCAAGTTCTCTAAGAGGACCACACTGACTGAGTGATTCCCTCATAAATGGCAGACCTATGGTTTCTCCACAGTGTGATTTCTCACCTGTTGGATGAGAGTAAAACTATAACTGAAGTCTTTCCCATGTAGATAGAATACATATGGTTTCTCCCCAATGTGAGTTCTGTCATGTAGCCTAAGGCTACCACTTTGACTGAAGAATTTCCCACATAGATTGCAGACATACGGTTTCTCCCCATTGTGCATTCACATATGTTGTCTGAGGATAGAACTATGAATGAAGTATTTACCACAAAGATAGCAAACATATGGTTTCTCACCAGTGCGAGTTTTCTCATGTTGCCTAAGGCCATCATGATGACTGAAGGATTTCCCACATAGATGGCTGATGTGCAGTTTCTACCCAGTGTGAGTTCTCTCATGTTTCCCAAGGGTACTCCAACAACTGAAGGATTTCCCACATAGATGGTAGATGCATGGTTTCTCCCTGTGTGCATTCTCATGTGTTGTTTGAGGGTAAACCTGCTAGTGAAGTCTTTCCCACATAGATGACAAACATGAGGTTTCTCCTTAGTGTGAGTTCTCTCATGTTTCCTAAGGCTACAACAATGACTGAAGGATTTCCCACATAGATGGCATACATATGGTTTCTCCCCAGTGTGAGTTCTCTTATGTTCCCTAAGGCTACTGCAATGACTGCAGCATTTCCCACATAGATGGAAGGCATATGGTTTCTCACCAGTGTGTGTTCTCACATGTTCTGTGAAGTTAAACTTACTAGTGAAGAATTTACCACAAAAAGACAAACATATGGTTTCTCAACCATGTGAGTTTTCTCATGATTCTTAAGGCTACCAGGATAACTGAAGGATTTCCCACATACATGGCAGATGTATGGTTTCTCCCCAGTGTGACCTCTATCATGTTCCTTAAGGTTACGACATCGACTGAAGGATTTGCCACATAGGTGGCAGATGTATGGTTTCTCCCCAGTGTGACTTCTCTCATGTTCCTTAAGGGAATGACATCGATGGAAGGATTTTCCACATAGATGGCAGACATGTGGAAGAATGTGGTTACTTCCATACTGAATTTGCTTATGTCCACTAAAGAATGACTGGTAATTGATAGCTTTCTGAAATTGTTCATTTTGACAGGGTTTTGTTTCCATGTCAGACAATGTGGAGTGAATTAAATATTCTCCCAAATCATTACTTTCAAAGGGATCCTCTCCAATGTTAGAAATCTGCTGCTTTAACTGGATAGCATATTTGTCCTTATCACAGATACATGGCATGTTTATCAGTTCTTCTTTTCTGTGCTCATTTTGTCTGCTTGTACTCTGCCCTTGAAGAAATCCTAATCCTTCCCTCCACAGTTCCTCTCCTTGTTCCAACTGGGAAACCACTTCTGATTTGCAGAGCTGATTCCCTACCACTGACACCAGATGATTGATACTCTCCAGCATAACATCTCTGAACATGTTTCTCTGGGTTGTGTCCATCTTCAGCATCAAAGTTTATAGCTACATCACTGAAGGTCACTGATTCCAGTGTTTGCATTGTCAAACTTCTGCCATCAACCATTTTCCTCTGGTTTTTCACTCTCAGTCTGAGCAATAAGCATCCAATGCAGAATTCAAGTAAATTGGGAAACAAAATGAAGCAAAGTCTCCATTGAGTGTGCCTCCTCTACAATATGGAGCTCAGAGCTTCTTTTGTTCTGTAGCATCTCTCTTTTTGTGCCATTGATAACTTCAGGAGACTTGGAGGATATTTCACAGCTCTTCTTCCTTAGACAGTTGTGGCTTGCCTGGATCTTTCAATGAAATCTGTAGGCCTGCTCCTACAGTCAGAACTTGAACTTTCACAAACTCCTTTTGCTGCTGTTTTCAAGACATTGGCATTCCAGTTAGCTTTATAGGTTATAGCTTTCTTTCCATCCTTTCCTTGAGCTACATCATGATTATAGAACACTTTAAATGTAATTTTCACTGGCTGAGATTGGTAACTTAAGTCCACCTTAAATATCTGTAATTTCCAACAAACATCAGGGGCACTCAAACCTGCTTTCCTCTGCAGCAGCAGCCCTTGGGGTCCCGGATGTGGGGGGCAAGAAAACCTCTCATCCAGCTCACAGAGGTAAGTCTCTTCATCAGCCAAGGAGCTGAGAGTGTGAATGTCCCACCTTGGGGGTCCAGGAACCCACACGAGCAGCACCTTGTTCAGACCCTGTGTGTAGTCAAATTTATTTGCAGTCTTTCGACTTGTACTTTTTGTGCCTTGTTTACACAAAACCTATAAATATATGTCCCTATATTGTCTTCAACAATCTTTAGAGAGTTTCCTCTCACCTTTAAGTTGTTAATCCACCTGGATTTATTTTTACTTCTTGTGGTAAAGATCTCTTTATTAATTTTTCCTGAGGATAACTGGATGTCTCCACTTATTTTGCCAAAAAATCCATCTTCTTCTAACAGCACTGCCATGCCAGCTCTCAAAGCTCACGTTTCTGTACATACCTGAGCCTCTTATAAAACTTATTTTATTGCAGTGATATATTTTCTATCCCTGCATCAGCACTCCATTGTCTTAACTAATATAGTTTAATAAATCATTACTTGAAAAATTATTTCTTGAATGAAAACAGACTTCTAGACACAACTGTGGGTGGTTAGTACTGAAGCAAACAGATGCAAACCCTGGACTTCATGGAGTATGTGGTTAATGTCAGGGAACAATTTTGATATCTACGAGGGCAGATTCCCCAACCTTTACTTTCTTGAGTGAAATCTTAGCTCAATTTTGATATTTGCTGATCCAGAAAAATTTTAGAGTGAGCTTGTCAAGTTTCAAAAATAACATAATTGCTATATGACAGAATTGAGATGGGAAGAATTGACGTGATTATGATGGTGAATCTTTTATCGAAAAACATAGTAAGTGTCTTCATTTATTTGGGCCACCTTTAATATCTTCAATACAGTTTTATATTAATGAAATCCTCATGGAGGAATTTATTAATACATCATAAGCATGTCTTTGAATTTATTCATGCATACTTATTAATTTTTAATTAATATTTATGTATTAATTGAATACATTAATCATCTTAAGCATATCTTTGTGAGCTTTATTTCAAAGTGTTACGGTGCCCATGAGTTAAAGTACGAGACAGCCAAACAGAATTTAAAGAGCCTTTTATTAGCCAGCTAGCAGGCGGCTGCCGTCTCTCACTCGGCGCAGGGAGCTCAGCAAGCAGCCCCCACCTGTGTGCGCTGGTGCCTTATATAGACAGAAACCGTATCCTAGAAACGCAAGCAAGCAAGCTATTCTAACAGAAGCAGAGTTGGCAGTTTAGCTCTTGATCACAAAAAACAATTACACAAAGAGTTTCACTTGGGACTGGAGCAGCTATTGATTATTAAAGGGTTACAAAAAGTTTCACTTGGACCTGGAGCAGTTATTGTTAAAAGGGTTACGCTTGGCTGATGCGTGCAACTGCAGCTTTGCCTCCCCTGAAAGGTAAAGTTTTGATTTCTTTAACTGGTACAGGCCCAGTCTCACTCCTGCCTCCTCATGGCCTAATGCTGTTTACACAACACTGTTGCTTTGCAGATGTTTTGGGATTAAGGGAAAGGGACCTCACTTCAAAAGCAGAGGCTCATCTTGGCAGACGAGCTGCTGTAAAAAGGTTGCACTCTCTCTGAGTACAATATCCAGAGACAGTGGACCCTGCACTGGTTCTGTCCCTTGGGGATGGCTGTTAATTCTTCAATCTTGTATTACTCTGCATGGTTACTGCATTGCTGCAATTTAAATTTAGAAATGACCAGCTTCAGTGATAGTTGAACCTGTGCAAAATGTTAATAAAGGTTTTAATAAATGTTTAGAACAAATATCTTTCTTAAAAGATACTTTATATTTTTGTTTTTATATACATTATACTTTAAAAATTAAGCTTTATCTCATTGTTTTCTTTTTATATAAATGTAATTGATTTTTGTGTTTTGATATCACACCCCAGAAAGTTGCTAATCACTCTTATTTCTAGCAGTTTGTCTGCAGATTATTTTGTGGTATGCAGTATGAAAATAAAAGCTAATTTTAGTAAGGAAAGTTTGGTTTTATCTTTTCAGTTGCTATATTTTTTTCCTTTCTTCTTGCCCTCCTTCCACTCTCTCTCCCTCTTTTTCTTCTTTCCTTCCTTCCAAGCTACCATCTTTTGTAGCACAAGACCAAAGGACCTAGACTGGATACATAACTCAGCAATTTAGAAGTAATAAACCTCCCTAATCCTGCTTGCTCTTATATAAAGTAGAATAAACATTACCTTGCTTACTGCTCAGTATGGGTATTATGGAGATCAGCTGAGACTGTATATGTAAACACTGTCCACACTAGCAAATTCTCAATGAAATCGAGGATTCATTTAAATAAAAAAAGTCCACAATACAGGCTATTTGATTTCATTGCTTTGTAATATTTGATGTCTAATATATACCTAAGACACTATCTGTATAGGTCAGGCATGTAAGTAAGTGAATCTCTTCTAACTTTACAAGTCACAAAAACAGTACAGATTATCCCACCATTAGATTAAGTTTGACAGAGTGTTTGACCTTTTCAAAACCATTTAAACAATTTGCCCAATGTTTTTCAAGATAATCCTCAAAATTTTTAGTTTTTTCAGATATTGTAATTGCATATTTTAGTAACACATTATACAGTCACACCATTTAAAAAAAATACATGATTTTTGGAAAGAAAATGTGCACAGTTTTAGTATTTCAAATTTTTTTTTACTTCACTAGATAAGAGGCATTTTTTGTTCACTCTTGTATCCTCCAGGCCTGTGTCATAGCAGTGACTCATTAAATATTTCTTGATTGTGAAAACAGAAATAACAATTTCCTGTTTAGATGCTAATTCCTTCACGTTAAGATTTCAAACCAAGAAACCTACTAGCAAAGACTGACCACTTAAGACTTTCATGTATTATGAAAGCATCTGGAAAAAAAAATCAATGTCAATAAAGAGATAAGTCAGTTCGTGCAGTTGATTGTGAGAAAATTCAAACTGTTTCAATTAAATACAAGTCACAAGAATTCACTGTTGACTTTACTAGCGCAAAGCTCTAGGTTAGTTGTCATGGTTAAAGGGGACAAGATCTAAGGCAGTGGTTTCTCACCTCCTAACCATTCACCCTTAGGGCACATTTGGCAATGTCTAGAGTGGTTTGTGGTTGTTCCAACCTTAATTTAAGGTATTAACCCATTCTAAAGTGCTTTGAAACTTTTGACCTCTGTCCCCAACTCCCATCCTTTCTTCATTTGGTGAATATTTAATACATCAAACACTGTGCTAGTCACTAAATTTATAGAATTGAAGAAAAGAAGGATGCACCCTGAAGGAAAGCAAAGTATGGTGGGGGAGACAGACTCTGCACAGCTTATTGTAAAACTAGTTATAAATCAGTGAAAAGAACATGTATAGGGGCATAGTATTTTAGGGAACATAAGTTTCCAGGATTTTGCACCAATGAGTAAACACAGAGGTGTAGAACAAACCAAATGCAAAATGGTCAAAACTGTCAAAGAAAGAAAATTATAATGAATGAGCAGACGTTTTTGGAGAGGAAGCTAACAGTTTCTGAATGTTTATTCTAATTGAAGTTCTATTCTAAAATAATCTGTGTATTAATGATTTTAAAAACCCAATGAAGAAGTTACTATCATATGCCCTTTTCTCTGATGAATGAGCTAAGGCACAGACTACCTAGGACACTGACCTTAAGTCACACAGCTCTGAAGAAGTAAAGTCTGGATTTCACATCATGCAGTCTTGCTCCGGAGACAGGCTCTTCATCCCCACTGGACACTTGACACTGCCTCTCAATGGCAAACACTTAATGTAAGTTGATCACTTTTCTTCGTACCCCAGGAACTAGATCAGAAGAAATGAGGCTGCCTGATATCCCAAATTAAAATATGAGCAGGGGCCAGGCAGAAAATTTCAATGAGTTGTAGGTACTGGGAAGACATGCAAAGAGCATGCCAAGGGAAAACCACTCTGCCTTCTGTGAGTAAACATCACCCAGTGCTGCCAGAGCTGCAGTTTGTGAAGCTAAAATGGAAATATGGAATTGTTTATGGAATCTCCTGATTTATCTATTGTATTGGTTTCCTGGCTGCTAAAACAATACCATACAATGGATTGGCTTAAACCATGGGAATTTATTAGCTCACACTTGGGAAGTACAAATTGAGGTGTCTTCATGGTGATGCTTATTCTCTGAAGACTGTGGCATTCTGAGATTGGTTGTGGTTTATCCTTGGTCCTTGGCTTTTCCATCACATGGCAATGTATATGGTGGTACACATGGCAGAGTCTTCTTTCACTTCCAGGTTCCGCTGACTTCTTTTCCAAGTGGCTTATTCTTTCTGTAGCCTTCTCTATAATGCCTCCAGGAATAAGATTAAGACCCACCCTCATTTACTTGGGCCACACATTAACTGAAGTAATAGCATCAATAGGAATGGATTAAGATCAAGGCCATGTTTTTCTAGGGTACGTAAGTCCATGCAGCAACATTTATGTTGGTATGCAGAGAATATTAGCTGCTCACCAATATGCTTTTGTGATTGATGAAGCATGTTGTTCACCCAGGTAAAAATGATTTCCCAGTCCGCCTTGCAGCTGGGTGTGGCCACGTGATGAGGTCTCAACCAATGGAATACGAGCATAAGTGATGGGTATGACTTCGAGTGTCAGGCTGTTAAAAGGGTGATTTATTTCCGCTTTCCTCCCTCCTGCTGGCTAGGATGTAGTTATCATAGAAATAAATGGATTCACCTTTTTTGACACAAATATTTAAGCCATGTGTTGAAAATGAGAGCATCTTCTTACATAAGATATCCAACATTTTCAGAACTGCAATTCAAGAGGTAAATTATATTCTGTATTGTTTAAGCTACTGCCTAGAAGTTACCATATCAAATAGAGGTGGTAGATATTTTTTTTGGGGGGAGGTGGTATTTACCTGTCCAAAATAACCAAACAAAACACATTTGCAGTGTGGGTCCATTAGTATATTACTCTACATCAAAGATGGCCAGTTATCAATTTATCCACAGCTACCAAAATAAAGCATGCAGCTCAATGCCAATCTTAACCTTCTTCCTCTCATCCATTTTTCCTTCTCAATTTATTTTCAACATGATGAGGTATTCCCTTAAGCTTTTTTTTTCTTTTAATTTTCAACGAAATTAAGCACATAGTGGGATACATGCCAGCAAATTCAACAAAAAACTGTCACATTTAAATTGACAAGCAGATACACTGAATGTTACCACCTGACCTGGAGAGAGGATGGAGCAAAGAGGAGGGAGTCTGATCACACAACCCGTTTTGTGGAGGCCTCATAATGAAAGATTTGGAGATGTCAGTGCTAGTATGTAATCCAGTTTTGCATTGCACTACTCTTCTTCCTGTAATTAAAATTTTCATTCCTATCCCTCCCTCGAATTTTTGTGGTCAATGCTACTTTTATCTAAGTTTCTAGAAGTCCAGAGGTCATTCGGAAAGCCCCAGTTTCTACAGAGTCAGGTGTCACCTTCTTTGGGGACAACTCCTAGAAAGGGAACAGGATTCTGGAAGAGTGGACCATCTTGGTCCAACTTAATGCAAATGAAATTGACTCATGTAGTGCTTGTTGCATCTTGTTAGAGAAATCTTTTGTGTCTCTTATGTCATAAAGATACGCCCCCTCATGTTTTCTTCCAACTATTTTAAATGTGCCCTCACATTTCATTCTTTCATCAACATGGATTTTATTTTTGTGCAGTGTAGGAGGTGAAAATCTATTTTAAACCATTTCCACGTACATAGTTTTGTTGGTTGAATAGTCCGTCATTTTCCCTTTCCCCGTGATTTCTCAATGTCTCTTCTGTCACTTGCAATGTATTCACTCATGGGAGGATGTAATTTTGGGCTCTATCTTTTTTTCTATGCACCAGTTCTACCCCATCTTAATGAACACATATATATCTAGAATGTCGCGGAATGAATTTCCACTTAGATTTTTTTCTTCCAAACCGTCCACGCTATTCCTTGCAATTCTATTTCTTCAATAATTTTCAAGATCAATCTCTCATCAACTCTACTAATGACCTATTGAAGTTTTAATAGGCATTTTACTGATTTCAATGAATAATTTAGGAAAATTGATATTTTTATTAAATATTTAGTATGCATGAGTGTGCTATATCTATCCTGGCCTTATCTTATGTTTCAAAATATAATTCCATAATTTGCTCTTTATTTTAATTTTTATATATCATTAAGATAGTTTGGTTACAGAAAATTTTTCTTTTAATTATTGTTACACTATAAAAAATTATTATTTCTGGAACACTTAATTTTTATACAGATGTATCCTGCAAGCTCTCAAAAATCTTTGATTATTTTAAATATTTTGATTTTAAATTATCCTGATAATTCTGTGAAGAGATCATGTTTCTGAATTGAAATCATATAATGGCTTAATTGTTCCGGTTTAATTTTTCTACAAAAATTGGACAATTTTGTGAGTTTTGACATATATATATACACTGTTTAATATCCAACCTACTTTAAATATAAAACATTTCCATCACTCCAGAAAGTTATTGTGTACCGCTTTCCAGTCAATCCACCCCACTCCAGACAACCACAGATATTTCTGCTCTTATAGATTACTTCTGCCAGTTGTAGAATTTCATATAAATGAAATTATACGACATTAACTATTTTTAGCTAATGCCTTCTGCTCAGCATTATGTTTTTGAGGTTTGTCCATGTCGTTTGCATCAGTAGTTTGTTCCTTCCTATAGCTCAGTACTTTTCTGTTGTATGGATATATCACAATATGCTTTTCCACTCACCTATTGAAGAACATCTGGGATTGCTAGTGTTTTTGGCTAACACGAATAAAACTGCTGTGCATATTCTTGTATAAGTACTTTGTAGACCTATGCTTTCATTTACCTAGGATATATACCTAGGAATGTAATTGCTGTTGGAGTGTGGTTATCTTTATAAGACGTTTCCGAAGAGTTTCTCAAAGTGATTACAATACTTTCCCAACCAGACATGGATGGCGTTTCTGCTCCAGATTCTTGTAAACACTTATGCAAAATACCAGAAATGGATTGGCTTTTATAAAGGGGTTTTATTTGGTTACAAATTTACAGTCCTACAGCCACAAAAGTGTCTAAACCAGGGCATAAACACGAGTGTATCTTCACTGGGGACAGGCCATTGGCATCCGGAAAACCTCTGTTAGCTGGGAAGGTGCTTGCTCCCAGGTTACGTTTCAAAATGGTGTTCTCCAAAATGTCTAAGCGTCAGTCAACATCAGGGGTCCACAACTCCAAGCATCTCTGAGCTAAGACAGCAAACATTTGGGCCCAGGCTGAATGGGCAGGGCCACACCTCCATGGAAATAATCTAATCAAAATTATCACCTATAGTTGGGTGAGTCACATCTCTATAGAAACAAACTAATCCAACTATTCCATGAGATTGGATTAAAAGATCATTGCTTTTTGTTGGGGAACATAATATATCCAAACTGACACAACTTCATATTATTGTCAGCCTTTTAAATTGTAGCCATTTTGGTGAAGTTATATGCCATTATGGTTTTGATTTGAATGGCCCTAATGGCTAATGATATTGAGCACTTTTCAAGTACTTATGGATCATTCATATTTCTTCTGTTGTGAAATGTCTGTTCAACTGTTCCCATTTTAAATATTGGACTCATTTTCCCTTATTTACTAATTAACAATTTTTCTATAACTATTTTTGTATGTCTTTTGTCACATAAACATACTGCAAATATTTTCTCCCAGTCTGTGGCTTGCGTTTTCATTTCCAAAATGTTCTTTTGATGAGAAGATGATTCTAATTTTGATGAGTTACAATTTATCTTTTTTTTTCATTTTATCATTTGTGTATTTTGTGTCCTGTTTAAGATATTTTTGCCCACTCCAAGGTTATGAATGTATTCTATGTTTTCATCTGAAAGTTTTCTAGTGACAGCTTTGATGTTTAGATAATGATTCATCCTGAATTGATTTTTGTGTATAGTGAGAAGTACAGGTCAAGAGTCACCTTTTTTTCCCACTCACATATCTAAAGTTGTGCCAACACCATTTTTTAACAACTTTTTCCTTTCACCAGACACATTTGTTGAAAATTAATTGAATCTATGTGGACTTGTATTCTCCATTTTGTTTCATTGATCTAAGTGTTCAATACCAGTAACACATTATCTTGATTACTGAAATTCATAGTAAGTATTTAAATCAGGTAGCAAAATTTATCTGTTTTGTTCCCTTTTTCAAAATTATTTTGGCCATTCCAAGTCTCTTGCATTTCCATATAAATTTCAGAATCTGTTATTCAATTTTTACAGAAAACATATTCTGCATAGATTTTGACTGCAACTGTGTTAAATTTATTATCAATTTGCAAAGAATGAACAGATTCCCCAATCCATAACCAGGTATCTTAATTTGCCATGGCTGAGATAAATACCACAGACTATTTAAATTTATAATAACCCACTGTCATCCTCCATGATTCAATTGTTTTTTGTCTGCAGAGGCCAAATACTGCATCCTTCAATCCCTTGAAGATTGCACTAATCTCTGCAATTCTTCCTGGAATATGGTATTGCTTTTGTTTTACTATATTCCTAGGTAGAGACTGTTCTAGTAGCTACCACTTGGCCTTTCCAACTGCAAAAGCCATAACTTTACAGGTCAGGGAACCAATGTGGGAATTCTGCCAGCTGCTGAGAATTTCTATTCCAAAACTCTCTCTCTCTCTCTAACTAAATGGGAAGGAACAATATGATACCCAGGTTCTGCATCAATTTCATTTCATTATAGGTTGGATTACAATTAAAACTGGTTTATTTATTTATTGCAGCACTTTTTTTTTTTTTTTTTACAAAATTAGAACTTGCTAATTTGATCAAATTTAAGTAAGCTCATCGCTATGTTTAGGGACAAGCAAACTAAATAAGCAGCATCTTCCTGACAATGTTATTGGTTAGAATATGCCCAAGCTTGATGAGGCTGATCCTTAATTCAGTATAGCTGAAGTTCTTGTAAGCAAGGAAGATTGGACATGGAAAGGGGAAGCCATGGGGAGCAGCAAGAAGCTGGAACTCAACAGAACCTGGAAAGATTAAGTTGAAGATGTCACCATGTACATTGCTATGTGACAAAAAGCCAAGGAAACCCAAGGTTCACTAGCAGCCAGACACAAAATGCCACAGACTTCAAGGAGAAAGCATCACCTCACTGATGTTTCAATTTTGGACTTCTCCTAGCATCAAAACCATGAACCAAAAAATTCCCAATATTTCAGCTAACCCATTATACAGTATTTGTTTTAGCAGCTGGGAAAAAAATACACCACGTATAAAACAGAAAAATGAAAGAGTCTATTTTGGGGGGTAATATCCATATCTATCTAATTCAAATATGACAGTTTCCTTGCTCCCCTTCTTCTTCTATGTTCTCCTATCTTGGGGAATATTATTTGTTTCATTCTTTGTTTAATTATTGGAGTCTTCTTAAGCACATCAGGCATTTTCCTAAGATATGTTCTATTGAATTCTTATGTATCTTGTAATGTCGTTCTTTCATTCCCACAGGCACATTATAGTTCAAATGGGAATTTTATTCTCCAATTGAAGCCATTTTCTCTCATTAGTCTACTGCTACAATTCTATTATTTTCAAGCTTAGAGTTCTACTCTAATATTTTTGTTTTCTGCCTGGAAGATTTAAGACTTTTTTCCTTTAATCCATTACACTCAGGATCTTACCAGGATATGTGTATCTTTCCACATCAGACATGAGACTGGTGTTGACATTCTCCCTCTGAATCTAGAAGTCTCTCAGTGTCCCATGCTCTTCTAGAATAGGCCTAATCTTGTCCTCTTTCAAATACAACACTGTTTTTGAGTATTCTTGCCAAACCCATGTGGACTGATGCTCTATATTTGTTTCCTCTTCTAAGAATTCAACAGAGCAAAAATCTGATTTACATCCACTTTTCCCAATGGCAACAACAGAAGTTTGGATCCAGAGCAGATTCAGTGGTTATAACCACTCTTTCCAGAATCTTTTGATTATGTCACCTTGGGGGTACTTTATTGGAGAAAATACTATTGAAATGTCTAGATAAATTCTCATGTATTGTTAAAATATTGGCATTTAGTTTCACACACTGATCCTAATAGGGTGTACAATTCAGGAAAGGTCTATTCTGAGCACTCACCAGCTTTTCTATTTATACTTAGACAGACCCTTTCATTTCAGGGAGATTTTCTAATGACTCTTGATTGTAATAATTATGTACATAATGCCAATTATTGGAGTTGTTCAATTTCCAGTCAATTTTGAAATATTTGATCATTTAGATTTGCTTTCATGATGTCATTTCATGAATCACTGATACACATAACACAATCCAGAAATGCTTGTTATAAATACACCACATAGGACTTGCAAAGCATTGAGAAAATTACCAAGTACAGAAATAACGTATAAGCAGTCAATTCATCCATAAACAAAAATTAATTGAGACTGCTGTCATGCTCTGTGCTGTTATTTCCAATACACTCTCACATTTCTAAAATTTCCTTTCCTACCACCATCCTGTCTTCCATCTGACAATGTTCTGTTTATACAATTTTTCCATTGTTATTTATGTACTTAATCATTCTGCCTTTCCTCTTGAACTCTTGAGAAGAGAGGGTCCTTTTCTCTGCTTCCACAATATCAGGAACAGAATTATTGAGTACTAGAAAATTTTACTAGTTTCTTGAATTATTACCTTCACTGTTTCCTGTGAACATTTCAAGTTCAGCCTTCTTGAAATACCCGAAATCTTTGGAAGAAAGTGAGTGATTATGAAACATTCCTTAAAATATGCCTGTTCTTAATTAATTAATAGAAGTAAACTGAAATGAGGTTCCTTAAGGGTTTATTATAAATCAGACAATTATGGTAGAAAATTTGCTGTACTTTATTTCTTCTCACTCTAATATTAAGATGGTGTCATGTCACAAAACTTTCCAGTCTTAAACCATTCAGTATAACTGTGGCTGAACTTCAGTTGAACTGTTTCATCAGGCAAGGTAAATCTATGGCCTTTGTAATTAGTGTTTGAAGGATACATGGGGGAGTGAAGTAGAGAATGAAATTATTTTATTGCTCACTCACTACTTTCTTTTTAACTACTGTACTTTACTCTTATCTCTTAATTTATTGCCAAATCTCCAAAACAGGCTATAGCTTAATTCTTAACGGGCATCCTGAAGGTCAATAGAAAGACAGAAACTGAATTCCAAGTTCTGTTTTCACGTCATACTACTAGACCACGACACAGGAAATTTATCATCATAATGTCAAAGACTGGAATTCCACATTAACCAGCTGCTTATACAACTCATTTTTTTAGCCTCACACTGTAAGACAGATGTGGTCCAAGGTTTAACTGAAAGAAATATGTGGCAGAATGTATAAGACGTTGGAAGTTCCAATATATTCCTCCTGAGACAATCTTCCCCAGTAAACCACACTACCCTTTGTCCTTCTTTGAACATTCTATATTCTTTTAATTTTGGGTACAGTATTGCACCCTCTTCTTATCTCCCAACTACTGCCCTGTCCTGCACAATCATAGTTATTTTCCTTCAAAAGTTCACCTAACATATTGATCACCAATTATGTATTAATAATCATAATAGTAGCTTCTAAAATATTCTTCTGAGGAAGAACTTATAATTCACATATAATATAAATTAATAGAGGGGAATCAATGTTCCCAAGGTCAAAGAAGTAGTGATTGATAGTACCATTTTCTATTTCACCCCTTTTGAACCCAAGTCTGGTGCTTTTCCAAGAATAGCTTCTCTGCATTTTCTTCTCACGAAGAATAACAGAAATGATTGGAGAGGCTAGAGCATTTACATTTTCCTCTGGAAAATCAAGGGTACCTCTCAGCCACTGTTTTATGGAGGTAGAGAGATACTTTACACTAAGTACAGGATAGTCTTACATCAATAAAATGACAGCTTATGCTCCTACAGCTTTTTTCCCCACTCAGGCAATCGTACAGCTAAGTGCCTCTAGTTTCAGACCCCAGTCTCCTTGGGTTTCATATTTTCTGGGTGTCCAATATCCAATTGACTCTGCAGCTAAATTTATAAAGCCCACATACATTTCCCTTTAGCTCACTCTCTTGGTTTGACCTCAACACTCATGCATACACACACTCCCACACACCAGTAACCCGGGTCCCTATCATGCCTTCAACGTCCCACAAGTCAGGCTGCAAGGGGTTGCCACAAGAAGACTTATCCTTAGGGGAGAGGATTTGGGAATGGCCGGGAGTTATTTATAGTCTGAACCCCTGAATATCCTTCACACGGTTCTGCTCACACAAGGCAGTTAGAAAGGCTTTGTAAAAGCTCCATGCACAAGCCTTAAAATCAATTTATAAGATTGGAAGGAGGGATGGGAGACACAGTGAAATCTTGGTATGCTTATTAACCAGCCTCCTTCTGCCCACTCCATGTCATCCTTTCCTTTCCTTCAACAAGGATTGGGTATCCCAAAGGATGCAGTTTACTCCAGGGACCTTTGCCATCCAATACCTCCTGGAATGCAATCCTAGAAAGAGAGACTCCCTTGAGAAAACATTAGAATTTATCAACAGTCACCCTTCCTGGTGAGGAAACAGACTCACCCAAAGCCACTTACCTGGCATTTAGCTGAGCCACCAGGCTCCTGGAGAATCATCACCCAGAATGGCTGACAGAGTGAGTCTGACTTTCTTGCTGTTCTGCTGCTTGATGACCTTGAAAACCAAGAAAAACTTTCCTGGGAATTTGAAGCTATAGAAAAAGAGCAACTCATCATCAAAAAACAAAACAAAACAAAAAAACAAAACAAAAAAACACCTTATTTTATCCATCTCCTGTTTAATTTCTGTCCTTCGATCTGGTTATTATTCCCACATTTTCAAAGGTCAGTTTCGTTGCATTTGATCTTCAGTAGGTGGGAGGCATCACTTTTAAAACGTACCGTTTCCAGGATAGGCGAAAAAAAAATGTATCTAACAAAGCTCTAGAGGGGATGATTACAAAGTCAGACCTCAAAGGTTTGGCTTACTTGCTAAAGAACAGAGAGATAATAGTTGTGGAACAGGAACAAAAACAATTATGCAATGAGAACGGCAGGATTTTTTTAAGTGCCTAGTAATTATCATATTTTTGAAGACTTAATGGAAGTCAGCACACAACCCTGATGATTTATGTAGCTATCTCCTACTGCGATGTATTTCTACCATCCATGCCGTAGGTAATCTACAATTCTAAACTTTCTTGCTTTAGTTTTTATATATATATATAGTTTTTATTTTCCCTGGAGAAAATCAAGAATGTGTTGTCATTAAGTTTCGTAAACAAGAAATATTTAATCTTTAAGAGAACATATCTTGCACTTTTTAAATAAGATTCTCAGATAGTAAGTAGTATCTCAATACTCCCATGGATCCATATATTATAGTCTTAATTACGCGCCATTTGTACTTAATCCCGTAGAGGAAAGATGCATGGAAAAGATGGAGTAATTGGGTACAACTCTTCTACGGTCTTAAAATAATTATATGGTTGGATACTCAGGAACTTTGAAGGAGTAGACATTTTTACTTTGTTTTTCAAATTGAAATCCATTGTAACTCTATTATTTATTCATCATTTCAATTATCAACTATATCCCAAACTTGTGCAACTCACTATTGTATTGTCAGTCACTATTTTACTATCTAGGAAACAGTATAACAGTGCAAATTATCATGTGTCAGACAACCTGTTATGGCCATTTGTGGGTTATCTCAATTGGTCCTACAATCTTATTAGCTAAGTTCCATTATCACCCATCTTTTTAATGAGGGAAAGTTAAAACAAAAGAAGTTTTAGTAACTTGTTGAAGAGCTCATGCAGCTAGTTGGGGTTGAATAGTTAAAGTCAGGCACACATTTATTTTATCATTTCCAAATTCCACATATAGCCTTCACTACAACCTCTCCAATGGGGGAAAAAAAAGTACCTTCCCTCAAAGGGTTATCAGCCTATCTAGAGAAAGTGATTTCTAAGGGCAAGAGTAGTCCTAAAGGGTGAAGATCATTTAGAGACGTTACTGATGTCACATTTGTATTATAAGAATCACCCTGGGAAATGTGTAGGGAATGAATTAGAAAGAATGAAGCTACACATAAGTATTTTAGGAGTCGGTTTTCTCTAAGAAGTGTGGAAGAAAGATGACAGAACTTAAAACAGCTTAGTGGTAGTGAAACAGAAGAAAATATTTGTGAAATCTTTAGAAAGAAAATTCCCAAGAAGAGTTGACTAAATGAATTTGAGAATATGGAAGTGGCAAAAATCAAGGAGAGAATAGTCACCGTGAATAAATCATGTGTTTCTAATTATTTTCCTAACATTGGAAACAGATTTTTGATAACATAGTCACACTTAAACTGTGATCTGAGACTGAATATGAGACTAAAATATATAATGCAATAAAATGAATTTTAGGTGAAATCGAGCAATTACCATACATTTTCTGAATGTTCCTTAGAAGATGGAAGAATTTAATAGCTATCCCATGGGTTTGTTATGAGAACTAAAAGACATAATATTTGTAAAGCATTCAACAGAGAATTCAGCACAGAAAATGCATTTACCATGTTAGCTCCCTTTTCTACAAAATACATGAGCTGTTTTAGGTCCTGAGAGTGGCGATTTGAACAGACTGGAGACCTCCCTTTTCATTTCTATCCAAGAAATTATTTTTGATTACTAGATATTATTGTATGCCCTGTGTTTTGGTCTGCTAAAGCTGCCAAAATGCAATATACTGGAAATGAGTTGGTTTTTATTATGGGGGTTTATTAGCTTACAAACTTACAGTTCTAAGGCCATGAAAATGCCCAAATTAAAGCATCAGGAGGGAGACACCTACAGTGAAGAAAGGGTGCTGGCACCCAGGGTTCCTCTGTCAGATAGCAAGGCACATGGCTGGTGTCGGTGGGTCCTGGTTCCAGTAGCTTCCTCTCTGAGCATCTGTGTGTCCTCTCTTAGCATCTCTGGGGCTTTACTTTCTGAACTCATCTTTTCCTGGCCCTTAGCCACTCCAGTTAAAAGAGCAATACCCACCTTGAATGGGCTGGGTCACATCACAATTGAAATAATCAAATCAAAATGTCCCACCCACAACAGGTCTGCACCCACAGGAATGAATTAAAAGAACATGGCCTTTTCTGGGGCACACAATAGCTTCAAGCCATCACACTAGGTTGACTAATAATAAAAAATGTTCTGAAATATATGAGGTGTTAGCTATGATTCAGGAGGAAACTAATCATTGAATTAACAAATTAATAGTCAATTCCTCTGGATATGGAGGTAGGCTCCGATCTGCGGGTTGTTAGGGCTGTGGATATTGCAGGGTGAGGTTGAGTATAAACATTTACTGAGATTCTGCTTCCCCAGTAGTTGTAGTTCATGTTATCACATTTCCCCCCATTTCATTGACAGTGAAAACAAGGGTCTCAGGTTTTATAGCTTGTTCAGGGTCTTGAAGCTAATTGTGTGGCTGAGCTGAGATTTGAACATGAGGTTTGCGACTCCAATAAGTATTAAATAACATTCCAATGATAGAATGCCCTGAGGACTCCCTGACTAAAGAAAAGAGATCAAGAGAGAATAATTGTCAAAACTTTGTGGCTCACACTCCCTTTATCCAGTATATGGGAAGATGAGTAGAAAAATGGGAACAAAAATTAAATGAATAATAAGGGACATAGGGGGATGGGATGTTTTGGGTGTTCTTCTTTACTTGTACTTTCATTCTTATTTTTATTACTTTTTTTGATTAATGAAAATGTTCAAAAATTTATTTTGGTAATGAATGCACAACTATATGATGTCACTGTGAACAACTGAATGTACACTGTGGATGACTGCAGGGTATGTGAATATATCTCAACAAAACTGAATTTAAGAAAAGCAAAAAAAAAAAAAGAAACAATGAGATATCTGTAGATATGTAAACAGAAGAGATGGAGGAGAATAGGAAATTAAAATTATTCATCTATTCTGAACAGGCTGTTCTTCTAGGCACTTTAACTTGTTATTCTTAATGTAACTCCTGGAAGCAGAACTGGAGTGTTTTTGTAAATGAGGATACTGGTGTTGAAGATGCAAAGACACTTGCCAATTTTGAGTTGAGGAACCAGAAGGCTAAAATATCCTGAAACATGGTCTGAAACTTCTTTGCAATTTCTCCCATCCCTGTCATTAACCCATTGTACACTGGACGTTAATGATTCACCTTTCCCCTGAAACAGCAGCTATTAAAAGTCTAGTTTGCCCTAAGATTTAAATAGTATAATTTCAAAGCTTTTGAAAAGTCTACATGGTTTTCCTCTGTAGGCTATTATCACCATCAATGTTATTAATAACGATCATTACTTTTCACAGTTTTTAGCTTGTTGACCCAAAAAGACCATAAAAATCCGTGCTATAGAGGAATTCAATGTTTTATTTCAAGTAATGCTTTCCCTTCATTGAAGCAAAATCTCTATCCTCTCCCGTTGGAGTCCATAGGGTCATATCAGTTGACTGTGGTCTTGATTCTGGGTCATGTTCATGGTGCTGACAAGTGTATTCGACAGGGATTAATCCTCCAGGACTTCAGTGAAGACTCAAAGCACCTGGTTTGACCACCATGGTTAGGTTCATTTGTCAGCTTGGCCAGATGATAGTACCCAGCTGTCTGGTCAAGCAAACACTGGCCTAACAATTGCTGTGAGGATGTTTGTGGCTGGTTAATAAACCAACAGGCTGGTTTATTAAATCATCAGTCAGTTGACTGCAGCTGTGACTGATGACTCACCAAAGGGCATGCCTTCCACAATGAGTGAATGCAATTGGCTGGATTTAATCCAATTAATCAGTTGAAGACTTATAAGTGAGACGGATAGAGGACCTTCACTTCTTCTTCGGCTGCCCAGCAAAGTGTTTCCTGAGGAGTTCATCGAAGTCGCCGGTTTGTTTCCTGAGGAGTTCATTGGACATATTCCTTGGAGTGGATAGTTTGCTGACTGCTCTGCAGAATTTGGACTCGTGCATACCCACAGTTGCATGAGTCACTTTTACAAATTTTATAGTCAGAGACACCTCTCATTGATTCTGTTTCCCTAGAGAACCCTAACTAATACACACCCCAAAGTTCCCCTGGAACCTATGGCTTAGAGTACTCAGGAAATTACTAGAACTAGATAGTGGTCACACAGCTTGAAATGCCATTCAGTTCTTTCGTTGGTCCTGTTCATTCTCGGTGGACATTAAGAAAGCATACATTATTGCCTCATTTTCCCCTTTGTTCAAAATTTATTTTTTTAAGATAAGTACATTATCTCTATTAATAAAAATTAGTAAACATAACCTTGTGATCCTAGTCAGTTCAGTAAATAAATTAGTTAGTTAATGTCTTATGGGTAATCAGTCACTAATGCTGAAATAACTAAACTGTTTACTGAATTCTATCTTTAAACACAGTCAGCACTAGTTCTCTCAGTGTTTTTGAACAGAATTTTACTTTTCAGTGTGTTTTTGAACAGACTTGATCAGCTGTTTGGCCTTGTAGAGACAGCCTCAACAAGTTTGCTGAGGGCAACAGCAAATGTACACACACTTGGTGAAGACAGGGATGGAAAATATTCTGACAGTTCTAGGATGGCAATGGAAATTTAGTATGACTTTCTTTTGTATTGATTGTTTTTGTAGAGCCTTTCTCTTATCATTTTTTATTTCTGGGACTCAATCCAAAAAAGCCTGGTACTCTAGGTTTGAGGTGGACTTTTGAGTTTGCTGGATAAAATATGATCTATAACACTAAATGGCTGCATTAACTCATGAAAATGAGAGCATATCAAATACTCCCACCATCACAATTCTACTGGAAAAGAAATGAAATAACTCATTTCCACTGATGTCAATTGAGAAAATTTAGAACTTTAATATCAAAATTAACCATTTTGCATTGTTTGAACTGGGAACAAAACTGAATAGTATGGATGAGAGAGCAGCATTAAAAATAGCCCATCAAATAATTCTAATGATTTAAAATTCAGCATGTAAAAGATAAACTTGTGTAGCTACTTAAAAATTAAATGTCTAGACTCCATCTCAAGAGATGCTAATGATTTAGGATCAAATGCCCAAATCAGCCTTTTAAAAAATTCTCTACTTGACACTGGTCAGTAGGGTCCATACCATTTTATCACAGAAAAATCTCAACAGAGCAGACCTTGACTTTGGGGATAACATTTATGGAACACTTTCAACATTCTCTTGGGACACTATCTTAAGAAACTTGCATACTTCCTTCCTGTGGAAACTCAAGTCTACTTCCACCACTTTTCCTCTTAAACTTCCCCCTACCACAACTAATGATACAAATTTTTCATATGCTTCAATTTTTTTCAAATTTTTCTTATGCTTCAATTTCTGCCTTGCTCTGAACTCTTCTGAAAATAATTATTTTGCCATCACAGTCTACCTCTCTCTCTTCTCACCTATACCACATGCTATTTGCTTAACCTTAAAAAAAATTATACACACATACACATACTTTCAGTTGTATTATATATTTAGAAAGAAAGTCAACTTTTAAGAGGATAAAGATTTGGCTTGCTATTAAAGGACTCACACAGAACTGGAACATATTGAGAGAATTCATGTGAACAGACTGATGGAATTAGCATGATATTTGTCTTACTGACATGGGAAATGAGGAAAAAGAGGGTGGAGAACAGACTGATTCTTGCATCTTTTAAAATTGTTGCAGGTCTCATGCTTTGCAGATCTAAATGAGGTTGTCTCCATTAATATTTTCTCTTTGATATACTGAACAATTTATATAATGGTGCATATTTAGCTCAGCTATTCTCTAAAACCTAAATTGACTGCTGTGACTCTTTTTCAGGATAGAATCCAAGATCCTAGGCAGGATCTATTCTCTGCTATCTTCCATAAACCCTGCCTCTTTTCCAGCCACACTGAAGTAATTACATTTCTTCAAACTTGCTGTGGTATTTAAGTTCTCAACTTTAGATATGGTGTTCACTGTGCTTATAATATCTTCTTCCACAAATACTGGGTGAATGTCATAATAAATGACTTCCTTTTATTCTCCCTATAGGGAAAACAGCATTGGAAATGTTGTTCATGCTTTATCATTTAAAACATATGGCTGGGGAGAGCTAAGATAGTGGCATAGAGAGGAGTGGAAGCTTGTTACTTCCCCTGGAACAACTAGTACATGACCAGGAACAAGTAGTAAATAATCCAGAGTAATTGTGGGGGGACAAATGTGACCATCCACTCATCATACACCAACCTGAATTGGGAGGAAAGCCCAGGATCGCACCATAAAATCTGTAAGTAAAAACTGCAGATCCAAGCCGGTAGCCTCCTCACCCCATGGCCCAAACTGCAAAGCTTCATGGAGCTAGAAAGAAGCTCTCTCTCAGCAAGTGAATATAGCTCAGCTGAGCTCCAATTGGGGTTTTAATTAACAAGTGTGGACTGCTTGATATGAATCCCCAACAAGCAGACAGAGGCTCTGGGTGAAGACTGACCTTGGAGAGCCAGAGGGTGGCCGTGGACTGGCCCTGAAGGGGGCTTTCTATCCCTGATTTGGCTCAGTTGAGAACACCTCAGACATTTTCAGTTCCCAGCACTCTGACCCAGACAAGGGTGGAGATGGCACAGGCAGAGAGAAACCACTGAAATGCTAATGACCTCTCCTTAAGGGGTCTATCTTCCCTAAGAGGAAAGGGGTGTGGTCCAGCTCTTCTACTTGCCTTTCATTCAGAGCCAGACCCCAAGTCTGGGGGAAAAGAGCCACAGGCTACACCTCCTTACACCAGTCTGGAGTTACAGGCTGATAGGTGCCACCTGCTGGCCAGAAAATCACAGTGACCTGAGGCCTCACAGGGTGTATCAATTTTCTAAGACACACCCTCAGGGGAACCAGATACCGAATAGTTCTTCTATCTGGGACCAGAGCCTGTTTTGGTCTGGGAAAACCTGATTGGGGTAACCAATGGAACCATGCATAGACAACAGAAAATTACAATGTACACTAAGAGAAATGAAGTTACGGCCCAGTCAAAGGAACAAACTTACACTTCAACTGAGATACAAGAATTTAAACAACTAATACTAAGTCAATTAAAAAAGTTTAGGGAAGATTCGGCAAAAAAGATGAACCATATAATGAAAACACTGGGTATACATAAGGTAGAAATTGAAAGTTCGAAAAACCAACTGGCAGAATCTATGGCAATGAAAGGCACAGCACAAGAGATGAAAGACACAGTGGAAACATACAACAACAGATTTCAAGAGGCAGAAGAAAACACTGGAACTGGAGAGCAAGGCACCTGAAAGTCTACACACAAAAGAACAGATAGAGAAAAAAATGGAAAAATATGAGCAACGTCTCTGGGAACTTAAGGACAAAGTGAAAATCAGGAATGTACATGTCATTGGTGTCCCAGAAGGAGAAGGAAGGGAAAAGGGGCAGAAGCAATAACAGAGGAAATAATCAATAAAAATTTCCCGTGTCTTATGAAAGACATAAAATTACAGATCCAAGAAGCACAGCGTACCGCAAACAGAATAGATCTGAATAGGCCTACCTAAGACACTTAATAATCAGATTATCAAACATCAAAGATAAAGAGAGAATCCTGAAAGCAGCAAGAAAAAAGAGATTCATCACATACAGAGGAAGCTTGATAGGACTACGTGCGGATTTCTCAATAAAAACCATGGAGGCAAGAAGGAAGTAGGGTGATATATTTAAGATACTGAAAGAGAAGAACCACCAACCAAGAATCCTATATCCACGCAAACTGTCCTTCAAATATGAGGGAGAGCTTAAAATATTCTCAGACAAACAGACAATGACAGAGTTTATGAACAAAATACCTGCTCTACAGGAAACACTAAAGGGAGCACTGCAAACAGAAAGGAAAAGACAAGAGTGAGAGGTTTGGAAAACAATTTTGGGAGATAGAAGCACAGCAATGTAAGCACACTGAGCAAAGATGACTGTGAGTATGGTTGAAAGAGGAAGGTTGGGACCATGTGGGACACCAGAACAAAAGATGAAAGATAAAGACTGGGATTGTGTAACTCAGGGAAAGCTAGGGTGCTTGACGATTGTAATAAAAGGTACAAATATGTTTTTACATGAGGTAGAACAAATGAATGTCAACATTGCAAGGGGTTAAAAATAGAATTTGATTGGGGGGAAAATACAATCAATGCAAACTAGAGACTGTAATAAACTGAAACATTGTATTATGCTTCCTTTAACATAACAAAGGCAATATACCAAAGCTAAATGCATATGGGGGGGGTAGGGGAAGGATATGGGCCCCCTGGCATTGGTGATGTTGTCTTGACTCTTTATTCTACGTTAGTTTAATGCTATCTTTCCTTTTGTTGCTTCCTAGCTGTCATGGTTTTTTTTCTCTCTCTCTCTTTTTTCTTTTTCTTTTGTCTCTCTACCTTCTTTGACTCTTCCTCCTTCTTTGTGGAAGAAATGGAGATGTCCTTAAATAGATAGTGGCAATGGTGCTGAATACATAAATAGATGACTATACAGGGAACTAATGATTATTTATTTAGGACAGAATGTATGGTGTGTAAGCAAAACCATCTTAAAAGAAAAGGGTTGATTGAGAAAGCTTAAGGGCATTATATTGAGTGAAATAAGACAGACACATAAAGGCAAATATTGCAGGGTCTCACTGATATGAACTAATTATAATATGCAAACTCATAGACATGAAATATAAGTTACCAGGATATAGAATGAGGCTAAAGAATGGGGAGCAGTTGCTTATTATGAGCAGAATGTTCAACTAGGGTGAACTTAAATGTTTGGAAATCATCAGGGGTGATGGTAGCACATTGTGAGAATAACCAACAGTGCTGAAAGGTGTGTGAAGTTGGTGGAAAGGGTAAGCTCAGAGTCACGTATGTCACCAGAAGGAAAGTTGGAGGTTAAAAGATGGTGAATCTTGCGGTAGACAATGTCCATGATTAACTATACAAATATTAGAAATCTCTCTCATGAACTAGAACAAATATATGGCAGTATAACTAGAAGTTAATAATAGAAAGGCATATAGGAAAAAAATATACCTACTGCAAACTATGTACTACAGTTAGTAATATTTTAACATTCTTTCATCAACAGTAACAAATGTACTATATCAAAACTATGAATCAATAATGGAGGGGGGTGGTTGGGGTATGAGAGGATTTGAGTTTCCTTTTTTTGTCTTTATTTCTTTTTTAGAGTAATGAAAATGTTCTAAAAATTGAAAAAAAAATTGTGGTGATGGATGCACAGCTGTATGATGGTATCATGGGCAACTGATTGTACACTTAGTATCTTTGGATAGTTGTATGGTATGTGAACAATCTCAATATATACATATAAAATATATGGTTGAGTTAAACTTCTGGGATGACACCCAGAGGAGGTCTATGAACCTATTCCCCAGCTTGAATGAAGCTCGTCTCTGGGGTAGTGTGGCCAAGAAGACGGGATTCCCTCTTTTTCAAACTGCTGATCAGGTTTCAATTAATTTTAGTTTCCATTTCATTTTGTTCTTATACTTGCCAACTGGAAGCTAACCCTGTTTCCTTCTGAAACTACAGCCCCATCCTGATAATATATGGGACTGTTGTTGTCTTCTCTGTGTTTCATCCATTAGCATGTTTCTAATAACTTTTAATATTTCAATACATGCTAAAATATTTGAGAAACTTCCAAATCTGTCCAAAGTAGTTTCTTAGTGCTTCTGTCACAAATTACCACAAACCTAGTGATTTGAAACAGTAATGTATCTTACAGTTCTAGGAATCAAAAGTGCAAAGAGGATTTTACTAAGTTATAATCAAAGGGTCTGAAGCAGGGATCTGTGCTTTCTGGAGGCTCTAGGGGAGAATCGATTTTCATTCCTTTTCTAACTTGGAGACACGGCTACATTCCTTAGCTCTTGGTTCTTTTCTCCATCCTCAAAGCCAGCTGCAGCATAGTATTTATGAATCTCACTCTCTCTCTCTCTCATACACACACACACACACACACACACGCACACACCATGCATACCCCTGCTTTTGTCATCCCATCCCTTTCTTTCTCTTTGCTTCCATTATCACATTACCTTCTTTGCCTTTGACCTTCCAGCCTCTCTCTTATAAAGATCCTTATGATTTCATCGGGCTCATCCAAACAATCCAGAATAATCTTCTGATATCATGAGTCTTAACTTAATCATATCTACAAAGTCCTTTACCACGTGAGTAACATATTCACAGCTTCCAGGGATTATGACGTGGCTATCTTAGGGGAGAGCAACAATTAGCCTACCACACTGCCAGTGTTGTCACAGGTCACTCCTAAATTAATTTCTTTATTTTATCATAATTGATCCTGAGATACATGAGAAGATAACACCCTGATGCTGCCATCTTTAATAAGGAAAAGTTAAACCAGTTATTTTCAACCAATGTCCATGACTTGCATATAACGCCAATGCACAGAAAATACTGATAAAATAAATAACATTATATTATTAATTTTATGACACATGTAAATATTATAGTATTCATTTCATATGACACAGCCAATATTTAGAGAGCACATCATCTTACATATAAAGTTTTTTTTGCATATGTTTGTACGTGTGCTGTCCACAAGTCTCTGAGAACTTTAGAATTGGTGATTCTTCCCATGTCCCTAAAAGCCTGCATCATGTGCCTGGCAGAGAGTAGGTAAATATTGGTGGACTAGAAGCTTTACACTATCATTTGTGAGAGTAGATACCCGCTACCCCTATGAGCAGGGCCAAGCCAGGTGAATATCTACTTGATTATGAAACAAATTGAGCAGTAAATTTTGGTTCGGTTTGTTAAATCATGTAGTGCCTTCTATAAACTAGGCGATCTGTATACATGATTTTAGCTAATCCTCATAGCAGAACTGTTAGTAACATGATTGTTCCTATTTTCATCAAACGGACACTGGAGTACAAAGTTTGTAATCAACTTGACCAAAGTTATACAATTAGGAAGTAGCTGAACTGGCATTTTGTACCACAGTTTATTGGTTGAAGCCCATGCTTTTTCTACTGCACTACTCTAATGATCACTTGCTGATTCTGGAGCATTAAAGTGGACAGGCCCTCTGCTGGGCATATGGCATATGGCTAGGATTTAAATGAGGAATAATTAATACTGAGGAGCCTTCAGTAGTCTGATGATGACAAAGAACAGACTCTAAGTGGCAATTGCCTCAAATAGTAACCTTCCCTACAATAGGACTCAAGAGGGAGATGCAAGTGCAGGGAGAGAAAGGAGAGCCATGCATGTGTTTGATCCACGCTCCCAGGTCCACAGTGGATTACACAAATCAGGCTACCTCCATCTTTCAGGGTTGTCCTTTGATTTTAACTGTACTCATGCACTGCTTCGTCTTTACTTGGGTGTGGTCTTTCATCTCTACTTCCTCGAATAATCGTATGCCATACCAGCAGATGTGTCAGCCATATACCTGGCTAATTCACTCATTCAACAAGGATTTATTGGTTGCCTAATGTGGGCCCTGCCTGTGCCATGCACAGGGCACTGAGAGACTAACAGTTCCTGAAGATGAGAAGCTTCTCATACTGGGACAAAGAGGAACATACAAAGAAATGCGAAGTCTGGCATTCAATGATAGAGATGTATTTAGTAAGGAACAAAGAAAGTATGCTCATTTGTCTCTTAAAGAAAAGGTTATAGACGCCAATGAAGGAGAAGTTTAGCTGAATTTTAGCATTGAAGAGAAGCAATTAGAAAGACAAGAGAAGGTAGTAATTTGGTGTGAGATACTGTTGAGGGAGTTGGATGACTAATTTATTCATTCACGATTATTTATTGAGCATCTGTTACGTTCTGTGGTCTGGGGATATGGATTTGCAAAACTACCTGCTTCTATGTAGCTTATGTTCTAGTGCAGAAGACAGAAAGCAAGTGAATAAACAGATGTTTAATAAAAGACAAGTAAAGCTGGGAAAGGGGGTAGAGGTTGTAGGGACAAGGGGGAAGTTTATTTTAGAGAGGATGGTCAGGAACAGACTTTTTAACAAAGCGATTTTTTTTTTTTTAATCAGAGACCAGAATGAAGTGGTGAATATCCAGGACAAGAATGTTCCAGGCTGTGGGAACAGAAGTACAAGGACTTTGTGAGAATTTGCTTATTCTGCAAAGAGTGAGGAGATGTCTACTATGGTTGCAATAAGTAAAGGGGCCAACAGAGGTGGGAAGTGAGGCCAAACTACCAGTTAGCTTGAGCATGTAGTTCAAAGAAGGCCATAATGTTTTGACTATTCTCTGTATGAAATAGGCAATAGAGAAAAGATATCTACAGGATTTGTTCATGAATTAAGTGTGGAGTATGGAACAAGGAAATGAGTCAAAGAAAACTAAAAAAATGCCTGCAAAAGTATGCAAAAAACAATATCATTTAAGAATATGATTAAGTCTACAGTAGAGCAGCTTAAGGTGAAAATTAAAAGTTTAGTTTCAGGGTTTGGGGCATCTTATGTTTGAGATGACTACTGGTGATAAACAGCAAGGTTAATGAGAGTAAGTAACTGATTAACAGTCTAGTGTTTGAGGCAAATGGAGTTATACATCTGGGAATACAGGCATATACATACAACTGTTATGGACCCCAGAAGAGCCATGATCTTTTAATCCAATCTTGTGGAGCAGAACCTTTTGATGAATGTTTACATGGAGATGCGACCTACTCAACTGTGGGTAAGAACTCTGATTATATTATTTCCATGGAGGTGTGGACCCCGCCCATTCAGGGTAGGTCTTGATTAGTTCACTGTAGTACTTAAGAGAGCTCAAGAGCCGACATAGATGCTGACACTTGGAGATGCTTGGAGATGCAGGCAGAAGGACGTTTGGAGATGCTAAGCTAAGAGATGAAGGCCTGAATTTGCCCCAGAGAAGCTAACAGAGGACCCCCAGATGCTTAGAGAGAAATGCCCTGGGGGAAAGAAGCAAGGACGCACAGAAGCTCAGAGAGAGGAGTGAAGACAGAAGCCTGGAGTCATTTTGGAGGAAGCCATTTAAAACAAGAACCTGGGAGCAACGGACCAGCAGACACCAGCCACGTGCCTTCCCAGCTGACAGGTGTTCCGGATGCCACTGGTCTTTATTCAGTGAAGGTATTTCTTGTTGATGCCTTAGAGCTGCAAATTTGTAACTTAAAACATCCCTTTTATAAAAGCCAATTCATTTCTGGTATTTTGCCTAAAGGCAGCTTTAGCAAACCATACCACATAAGAAAAGAAAAAAACAACCCAAAACATGAGGATCTGGCAATGTGGGCTCTCATTCTAGTGTAGCACTCTTGGGGAGGAGCTGAGAATCAGCTGCATCTTTTAGATGGGGAAAATTCTGTCCATGTGCCTAAAGACTCCATACTAGACACCTGGGCACATATACTAGGATCGCATAACCCAGTTATATTGGTTTCTTGGACCTTTGGGCATAGATGCATTTTTTTTTTTTTTCAGTTCAGTTTCATTGAAATATGTTCACATACCATACAATCATCCATGGCATACAATCAACTGTTCACAGTATGATCATATAGTTATGCGTTCATCACCACAATCTATTTCTGAACATTTTCCTTACATCAGAAAGAATCAGAATAAGAATAAAAAATAAAAGTGAAAAAAGAACACCCAAACCATCCCCCCATCCCACCCTATTTGTCATTTAGTTTTTATCCCCATTTTTCTACTCATCCATCCATACACTAGATAAAGGGGGTGTGATCCACAAGATTTTCACAATCACACTGTCACCCCTTGTAATCTACATTATTCTATAATTGTCTTCAGGAGTCCAGGCTGCTGGGTTGGAGTTTGGTAGTTTCAGGTATTTACTTCTAGCTATTCCAATACATTAAAACCTAAGAGGTGTTATCTATATAGTGCGTAAGAATGTCCACCAGAGTGACCTCTCAACTCCATTTGAAATCTCTCAGCCACTGAAACTATTTCATCTCATTTTGCATCCCCTTTTTGGTCAAGAAGATACTCTCAGTCCCACGATGCTGGGTCCAGATTCATCCCCGGGAGTCATATTCTGCATTGCCAGGGAGATTTACACCCCTGGGAGTCGGGTCCCACGTAGTGGGGAGGGCAGTGTGTTCACCCGCTGAGGTGGCTCAGTTAGAGAGAGAGAGGGCCACATCTGAGCAACAAAGAGGCACTCAGGGGGAGACTCTTAGGCACCATTACATACAACTTTAGACTCTCCTTTGTGGTAATGAGCCTCATAAGGGCAAGTCCCATGCTCGAGGGCTCAGCACATCAAACCGCCAGTCCCGATGCTCGTGACAACATCAACACTAGTCCAGGTGAGGATGTCCAACACATCCGCACCTTCCCCCAGATCCTTGGGGCTGGGGAGGGGGAGGCTGTAAATATATTTTTTATTACATACACGCAATTTTAACTGTTGCTTTGTGTTGAGGCACTGATAAAGGATTTGTGCTTTAGAACTTTCACTGAATAAACCTAACCTTCCTCCTTCTCTACCCCCTCCCCGCCCTGCCCTCATCATTTCCTCCAAATAATAGTAGTCTTATCTCAGTACCAGGAGAAAATATCTGTTATCCATGCAGCTATTTCCTCCTACTGGATTAATTTACTGGCTTCCTGAGCTCTTTCTTTCTGACATCCTAGTTTGTCAACTCTGGCACAATTTCAACCTCTGCCCTGGCAACATGGCATGGGAATGGTCAAACTGGCAGGAGAGCATTTCCATTGTACTCTGAACTTTCTGTCATTCTGTCAACTTATTTCTATCTGAAAATTCTCCAAATTTCATACTTTTCAGTGGCCACCCCCTATATGAACTGCAGGAAAATGTGGTTTCCCAAAAGGATCTCATTTCTGCTTGTCCCATGCAACTGTAGAATCAATCAAAATGAATAACGCTAGCAAGGCTGAGAGATAGCAATGGAATATTAGTAAATATGGTCCTATTTCAACAAACCACATAGCCAAAGAGAACAATTTGTGGATCTGACAGTCGATATTGCAATTGAATATTATTTTGCAGCAGCAGAACTGTTGCCACTGCTGTCAGCACACAGCAGGTGGTTGGAAATTGGCAACTCTTATGAAAGCCATTTATATTACAGTACATTTCATGTACACAAGGCAATAAAAAGCTAAACTGTTCCAGGAATTAGATGCAAATATTAGAAATGGTTTTTCTTCAATAAGAATTTGGGCAATTGCACCTGAGTTAAAATAAAGCCTAACTTTAAAATATCATCAGCATGTTCTATACATTTTTCAGCTCTGGGAGGTACTGGCAAACTATTCACCACTATTATTCTGTTAAGGGTTTCTTGCTTACTTTAGTTATTTTGGAAACTAATGATATTATGTCAGTTCTGGATTGCCAATTGGTTCAGTGCTTTTTTTTCAGTTTTGCAAAATATAGTTACTTATTTTTCTGAATATGTACAATGAAAGCCACAGAACTACAGTACTGGTACTGTAAGAATTTGCAAACACCATCTTCATTCACCCCTGGAAGTCTTCAATTACAGTGGTATTAGAACTTTACATAGACCAGACTCTTCTTTTGATTTCTATTTTTTATTAATAAAATACTTCCCTTTATTAAACTAAAACCTAGAAGAAGATAAGGTTGTTATTGCTTGAGTTCTCTAGGTCTTCCATGAATCTCTTTTTGTTTCAGGTAGCAGATTTTAGTGAACTGACCTGGATCAAATAAAATCTATAACACCTAGCTAATGCTAGCTACATTCACTGTACTAAGTGTTACGGAGAATAACAGGAGAAAGTATGAAATATGACTCCTGCATCAAGCTATAAAATATCTTGTTGGGTCAAAATATATTTTAATGATAATGAGGATCTATTTTCTTGTCAAGGTATTATAAAATGTTAGGCAGAATTAGATAATTATATTTCATATGGCAGGCATGATTACAATAGACATTTAAGATGGTTGTGTGGTAGGAAGTGTGGAACAGATGGCATCTAAAATGTTGACTTAAAAGTTGGTGAGTTTGGAGACGATGGAAAAGATGTAAAATAGATAAACGCTGTAATCTCCTTCACCTGGATGATTAAAACATTTCTGAAGGTTGGGATCATCCCTAGAAGCTTCAAGACTTCTAAGTAATTATTTAGTAGTTAACAAAGAAAGGTTATTTGTATCATTATATGGCCACAGCTCATGGCTAAAAGCTGTGACACCTTCAGTATCAAAATTCATTATCTCTAGGTATCGAGGTTACTTCAGGAAATGAGCCTAGAGCTTGCCCACTTCACTCTGAACTCTTCTCTCTTCTTTCAGGATAGGACCTGGAGCAATTAGATTCCTTTAGAGACAAACCAATTTTTACATTATGGTTGGGGTGCAAGAGGTGGCAGAGAATATATATATTTGTAGACCCACCAGGTCAACTACCTTTCCCACCTGACATGAGGGGAAGCTGTTCTACAGTCTTGCCAGTCCATTTAGATCAGTTTTCACATCAAGAGAGGTTTCCTAGAGGAATTTAATGGCCCAAGTGGACTTAAATATCTTGGTATTGCATTGTATCATTTTTACAGTGGTAAAACTTGATGATATTTAGTACAAGAGTCTGAACACATAATAGAAGTATATGTCAGGAATTTAGACAAGGAGTCAGCAAAATTTTTCTATAAAGGCCCGGGAAATAAATATTTTGGGCACTGAAGGCTGTACATTCTCTGTCATAACTGCTCAACTCTGCCACTGTGTCTTGAATGCAGCCATAGACAATATGTGTACAAGTGAGTTGAGCCATGTTCCAGTAAACTCTGTTTATCAAAACAAGCCCCAGGCTAGATTTGGCCTATAGGCAGTACAACGATTTTCAACTCCAGCTTTGATTGTATGTTTAGACAGTGTGTTTCGTACAAAAGTGCATCAAATTACTGTGATAAAAGTTTTGTTTTTTTTTTTGTTTTTTAATCACCTGGGGAAAATTATCACTAGGCATTATCCTGAATCCTCATTCAGAATCCATGAGGGTAAGGTCTAGGAAGCTGCATTTTAATCAAAGTTTCCAGGTAATTTTTACATATGCTGAAGTTTGTAAACTACCACATTATCCCAGACTCCCAGGAGAAGGTAAATCGGTAAGCGTTTTGCTATTCAGAACAGAAAAACTATGTACCCTTAGGGAGATCGGATATTAGAGGCAGCATTTGTAACTCAGTTCTATAATACTGCTACAAGAGGGGAATTAATTAAGAGATAAAAAAGTCAGGAAGAGAAGCAAATTGTAAGAAAAGTTTCCCACATTATAATCGATGCCATTTGTTCTCTTCCTAACTTTTGCAAAATATGCTCAACTTAACAGGCTTCAACAACTTTCTGCTGAAAGATTCAGAGATCAGATTTGCTGGAAGTTCCCTCCTAGCCATTCTCTGGAATTGTTTCATCTCTTTACGAGAAAATACATAGTGTAAGGGTTAGCTCCAGGGCCATGTCTGAGAGAATGTTGCATGTCTACTTGAAATAAATAAGAGCGATACTCAGAAAGTTCGTCTTCTTTCCTGTGCAATTATCTGGGTGGTGTCTCTGTCACAATGAACACTGAGCCCACAAACAGCAGCAATCCCTAAGGGAATATTAATGAATTGTACCCTACCAGATAATTAACTGGCACTCTCCTTCCAAGCAAATTTCCCTATTCCAGGGAGAGGAAAAAAAAAAAAAAAAACAACATTTTGTGTTTTGCTTAGTTGTAAATGAAGCATGTTGGCCAGAGGGAAACACCAGGGTTTCATGAACCATGGATCACTTCCGATGACTGTATTCTATAGAATATATTGCCACTATTTAACAGTGCCCATCCTATAATTCAGAATTATATTAAGCAGGTTAACAAAGGCTGTGAATTGGACTAACCACTGTGATTTTCACAGCATAAAATATTAATTTCCTTCCATGGACGAATGTCTTAATACCAAGTGGTATGTACAAAGTCAAAGCAAAAGCTACACTGTCTGCCCATAGTGATCTCTACTGATGGGGAAATAGAGGTGAACTTTCCAATGAGTCATATCATTACCTCATGGGTAATTCACAGATCATAGTATCAACTCCATGTGATATTTAAATGAGGTATTGCCTGGAGCCTACCACTAAGAAGTGGCCTAATGAACGTAGCAACTGTATTAAGAGTTGATGACTAGTGGCAGCTGATACATATATTAATAGAACCCAGAGGCTATGTAAGTTTTGTCAATAAGAAGTAAGCAAAAGGGAATTGGAATTGTGCATTAAAATATATTAGCTCTGTGACTCTGGGCAAATAAATTCCTTGCATAAAAGATTTCTCATCTATCAAAGAGGGAATAGAACCTGCTCTACCAGTGTCTTACTTGATGAGAAGGGTCAAATGAGAGACTATGTGAAGATTCTTAAGTAAAATGCTTTCTTCTAGAGATTTAAACTACTAGAAAGTTATTGGGCACTGGGTGGCGTGTATATATAGTTTGCCAAGGGATTCTAAAAGGGTCTAGCGATTTGCCCATCTTATTCTTTAGTTTTTACATTTTTTAAGTGTTTCATCTCATCTTGAGATAAATTTAAAAGGAATATACAAAATGGATCCAAATCGTGATAATGATGCAATATTAAAACCTATATATTTACTTCAACACAAATATTTACGGCTTCTTTCTGCCTCTCTTATGTACAACGATCACTCCACCATAGCAAAATGTCTGATTGAAAGTCTTGCACAATTTTAATTGAACAATAACTTGTGATACACCTTCAAAGTACCATGGGAAGAGTTCTAGCATTCATACACACCCAAGAGAATGAAGTCTGCTCTCTAAAAACTCATGTTTGTGACAAAAAGACTATTGTTATTATTGTCAGATAAATTGCAAAACTATGTTATATTAGCCTAATGGGCAAGTGGCAGTTTCTCAGGTGAAAAACTTTGTAAAGATTAACAAGGAGCACACATTTTTTAAAAATGACTTCTGTATAAAGGAGAGAATGTTGCAGGCAGCATCCAAAAGAGGGGACATGTCTATCAAAGAAAGAGCATTTGGCATCCTTCCACCCACATGATAAAACAAAAGTTACAGCACAAGAGTTTTTATATTGTTAATGTAAAAAATCACACCATAATGTGTAATTTTATTATTTGAAACTGAATTTAAATAGATTTATATTTACTAATTAAACCTAAAACACTTGTACTAATGCTTTACTTGATCATAGAGAGCCCTTTTTTGAAGTTCAGCTCATATGAGTATATTCACAGATCGATAATATAAAATTTACGAGGACTTATAAAAAATGTGCTCATGGATCCATGAATTGCTGAAGAATGGATGTGCCAGAAAGGTTTCCTTCTGTTCTTTCAAATTCCCAGGTGGAGTTCAGATACTGGGAAGTTGCAGGAAACAAGAAGAGTTTATATTTCAGATGGAAGAGTAGAGTGTTGTGATTAAAATACAGCCTATGACACATGCATGTATTCAAAAGAAAAAGTCTTATACTATTATTTGGACTATTCTACCCCTTCCCTCCACATGCATTAATCATTTATTCCTCTACAACCTCACCTTCAACTGTTTACACCTGAGGAAGTTTAATTAATGAGGATATTTTAGATTTTTAGATGTTCTTTTATTTTACATTATTCTACATGTTTCTGCTTCCTAAGTGCTATTTTGCTTTAGGGTCACCACAGATACCTGAGGGAGGTAAAGCAGAAAATATATTGAACCAAATATGCTCCACTTGCTTTAATGTATAATTAATAAAGCAGGCTCTAGGGTCAGACTTCTGGAACCTTCTGACGTTTATTTGCTCTGTGATCTTAGATAGCCTAGACAACTCCTCTAAGTCTACGTTAGTGGTGATAGTGCATAGAAATCTCAAAAGGTTAGAGTAACATTAGTTGAGAAAACTCCATTTGAATGACTTTAGCATAATTCATAACACAAAAAGTGTAATAAACAAATATGATGAGAATGATATTGACAATAGTGACGATGATGGTGATAACACTGATGGTGATGATGATGGTGATGATAATGGTGATGGTGGGTGGTGATGCTGATGATAATGATAAAAGAATATGATGACACTGATGGTCAATAGTGATAATAATCTGCCAGTGTGGTTCCCAAGGGCTGAAAGCTATTGCCTGAATATGATAAAAAAATCCACAGAATCTCTTGAGGAACAAATGACTTTTAGTTGAGAAATTAGGTCTCCAAAGCATATGGTCTCAGATATGAGTGGCCTCAAAACAATGTGCTCAGAATACACTAAACTGAAGGAAGCAGCATTAAGAACTTCGCTTCACATTTCCCCCAGGAAACCAGATTTTTGTTAACAAATGTGATCAAAATAAAGTTCCAGAAAAAGTAACTCATCTGACTTCTTTTCTGTTTTACATGTTAAATATAACTCTCCAATTTGGCAAATTCATGAAAAGAATACCATTTTATTCAATTATATATCAGCAAAGGAAACGTTATATTTTAATGCTCTGGCACTAAAAGTAATTACATAAATAATATATTTAATGCAATTACATTCCAAAATAAAACTTGGCAACTCCATGTTGACCATCTTAATATTTTTTTTCTGTTTTATTCATTCATTAAATCCAAATTTCTCGAAGCCACAATCAGCATTATATCCAAAAAAAAGTTAACTTATTTTTTTATGTTTGATTGAAACCATGTTCTTTCATTCTGTAGATACAGCCATGATTAGAAGGTACGACACTACATCACAAAGGATATTAACTGTCTGCATTTTCCATTTATCCTTTACTGTCCACAGTGTAATAACACCCATTGTAAATTCTCCTCACATAGGTAAGTGGATGGATAAATGGATGCTTCTCAGAGGACTAGAGATAGTAAGAGCAAATTTGCATTTCCTGAAAATTTAAAGAAAGCAAGAAAGTATTACCCTAAATTACAATGTTAACATAAGTTTATATTTTATAGATATTTTCTATACTTATTTTAGTCTAGTTTACCTAATCTAGTTGTATGTGTGTGTATGCATGAGCACATCTATAATTAACATTGTCTCTACATGTTTTACTTAACTTTCCTACTTATATGCTCTCTTGTGTCATTAAGAACTACGTGGAAATCTTTCAATAGTTGCATAATACCCCAGTGGTTGAGTGTTTTAAAAAACAACAAAGGTACAACATTTAGAATGAATTAAATTTTTATTATTGTAACTGTTATAATAATAATTAGATATATAGATTTTTTTTATCTTTGAATAGATTCTCAGAAATTGAACTTTGGGGCATACACATTTCAAAGATATGTATAATATTTATATATCTTGTGAATCTTATACTATTGTATGTATTTGTATATATATATAAAACTTCTGTTAACGGTATTTGTACCAATTTACACTATCAGCAGCAGCTCATGAACTCTTCACTTTCACAATAACCACATTCAGATTTTTTAAGTGTGCATTTCATATGTGAAAAATAAAACATTATCTTGTATGTACATTTCTAAGGACATAAAAATGGAGGGAGGATGAGGGAGAGATACTGAGAGAGAGAGAGAGAGAGAGAGAGAGAGAGAGAGAGAAGGAGTGAGAGAGAGAGAGTTGCAAATACATCAGGATTGTTATATGATAGTTGCTCTTTCACTCTCTTTCCCCATTGCTTCCTTCCTACCTGACCATCTTCACACTGCCTTTCTCCTTTTATATTTAGGGAATTCATCTCCAAATATCTTTGTTGTGTCACAATTTGTGCTTCAGAAGTTTATTTTCTATTTTAACACATCTCAAGGAAGGCTGCACCTATCTCCCAGGTACAAGTAGCATTTTAGCCTGCAGTAATGTGACATCCTTCATTTCAATTTGCTTTAACTGAATCTAAGTAAGCAAAGAATTCAGTGTAGAAATATATGGATAAAAATTTAGTCCCTCAATGCTGTTGGCATTGAATTAATCCTTTTTAACTAGAATCATCTGAAATGACTGTTTTCAGTCAGAAAATCCAGCTGATGTGAATCTTTATCAAACAGAGTATTCCTTTGTTTCACAAACAAGTTTGCATGTGATATTTGGTGATTCATCAATCATTTTATTCTTTTCATCAGTCTTCACAATGCCTCATCTATCCAGCAATGTTAGGGAACGAAGTGTTCCACAGAAGTTAATTTTTTCAGATAACTGAAGCTTCATCATTTAGGAAACATAACTCTAGATATTTTAATTATTTCGTGAAAATCTTTATAAATGCATTGCATGACTCCCTGCTAAAATAAGCAGTGTATTTTTTTTCCAGAAAGGCAATAAAAGATTATGAAAAGCCTAAAGATTTAGAAGTCAATTAGCCATGGATTTGGATCCGGATGCCTCCATTTACAGACTTCATGGATTTGGTAAGTTGTTCAACCTCTTCAGCACCTTAGTTTTTTCATACGCTAAAAGGATTAATGACGACTTTCAACAATGTTGTGGGAATTAAATAAGATATGAAATGTAAAGGGACTAGTGTGCTGTCTCACTCATAGTAGATGCTCAGTAAATATTGTTTAACCTACATTTTGTGTCCCCACCCCCCCTTAAAAATGTGTTGCCTTTCTAACCCACTCAATGACTCATGCATGTGTTGTGAACATGAAGTCTAAGAAAAGGTTGTCCTCTTGGCTGGTGCACATGAGCAGTCTAGTTTCAGAAGCAATTTCAACCCTGAGAGATTCTATTAGAGTAGAGTTCATGGTTCTGGTGCTAGGTATCATCTCCAATTTCAGAAACTTGCCTTTATTAAATCAGATCATTACTGTAAGACCAATCCTGGATCCCTGGGAGAGCATCAGATTAACGGTGGTTCATGTTTGCCCTTTCTGTTATGTCAATGTCTTTCAAAGCAGTTCATATTGTAATCTTCCTCTACAGCATTTATAGGACAGCTTTCTGGTGACTATAGCATCATGCCAGACAGGAGATGTAAGAAGGGAGGAGGAGCTGGTAGAGACATCTAAAGAGGCTTTGATATCTTTTTCAGGTGCTTTGGCTGGCTGGCTGGTGAGCCTTCCTCCTCAAGGACATTACCATGCAGTGCATTCAATCTGGTGCTACCCTTGAGCATTTCCCTCACCCTATTCAACTTGAAGATGGTTCAAAGGCTGTGGGTAGTGTCAGGAATGTGATGAGAGATTAGATATAGTGAGGATGCCTGTTGCTCATACCACAGAGTAATAAATAGCATAAAACTTTCATAGTGTTTAAAACTTTCATATAGTTCATACAGTAGACATTCTTCAAAACGACTACTCCCAAGTGCCAAATGTTGTATTCTTTCTCCTAACCTGCATCATTGCTCTAATGATGCTTTAATACCACCCTCCCCGTGATACACATACAGGATCTCTCTCTTCATATACATCACAATTCAAAATGAAGAAGTTGAGTTTTCCCCAAAGTAAGGGACTTCTTTTGAAATACCTGCTCCTTAGGAAAGCCGTAAGCAAAACTGTTCAATATAAGAAATCTTGCTAATTTTACTTTATGTACTGTCTATAAATATAAGAATAGCTAATGTGTTCTTAAAACTAGATAGATGCAAACTGCATCAGATCATGTACATGCATCCTCTACTGCTTTTTACTCACACAAATAATTTACAAAACAGTGATAAATCAGTCCCCTTTCCATATATGAAAACTGAGCATGGTAGAAATTGATTCCTTGTCTCAGGTACAGAACTATTGAGTTGCTCTGTTGAAATCCTTGCCTATACATTTATGAATCTTTCTGGTTTGTCTCAGGACAAGATGACAATTAGATTGGCACATTTTGTAAAACAGCTGGCCAACTGACTGAAAAGAAATCTGTATCAAAATATGTCACCTTAACTAAGCAGGAAATTTAATTAAAAAGGCATCAAACATTCCCATTTTGTTAGGGATTTTGGAGAGCCTCCTAATCTGATGCCTTTTCCCATTCCCTGCCCCACCCACAACAATCATGGAAACAATCCAAATCTATAATGACTTCAGAATGACATTTGGAAGTCACTGAATGGAGAAAAAAGAAAACCTAATCCTGCGAAAGGTATGTGCCATTTCTATTTTCTACAAGAAACACAAGGGGAGGGGTTTTGGCCAGAGAAAAGATAAAAGTTTAGGAAAATTAATAGAATAAATTATTTGAAAGTCAGCTCATGTTTTATTGTTGAGTTGGAGGAGAGGAAATTTCTGTTTTTATAAATATTTCTATTTAAATCTCCATTGAAATATGTCTGATCTAGAACAATCTGGGATAATTGTGATCACTTCTGAATGTGATCTTTTGAAGGAAGCACTGTCAATATGTAGATTGTCCAAAGAGACTATACTGTGAACATTTTGCCTGGATATAGCTAGAAAGAAAGAGAGACTGCACAGGGTACATGGCAACCATGTCATATATTGGGAGGAGTATAATAGTTTAAAGAAATGTATGACAAGCTTTTGCTCTAAACTTTAGGGGGTAGAACAGCATCACTGAAAAGAAAGGTGGGTTTGAGGTTAGTATAAGCAATTTAGAAACACTTGGTGCTGTCTGGCCATGAGATACGACATCTTCGTGACAATGAGCCGAGGCAGTATAACCCAATCTGGTGAACGTTGAGGAAGAGAGTTTTATGTTGGATAACTAGTCATGGATGAAATAACCTTCAAGTTTCCTTCCAGCATGAAGCGATTTACTGGTAAATATTTTATTGGACTGGATCACATGCTTAACTGAAAATTCAAATTATTGCTATGCTGAGATGCTATTTGACACAGGTAATTAACTCTAGGGTGGGTTGAGTGATACTCAGGTCAGCCCTAGCCTTCAACCTTTGACAATTTGCCTATTGCACATATGCATCTCTCCTTTGAGCTGTAATATTTTAATTGACAATTCTCCTTATCCAAAATTTATTAGCCAAATTAAATCAATATCACTTTTCATTAAGTGCTCTGAAGATATACAATATCTGACTTGCATATGAATCCATTTTCATTTCCTTCTCAAGGCTCAGCTTGCCACCTGTTCATCAAGGAATGAAGCCTGAATTGAATCTTTAAGATTAGGTCAGCCCAATCTTTACTCCACCCCTCCTTCTACCAGTAAAAAATGGGATTTGAACTTAAAGAAATAAGGACATAGAGACAAACTGAGGAGGGTTCATTTCACATGGGAGGTGACTTGAAGAAAGACTATTCATGACATTGGCTTAAGTAAAGTGAGATAAAGAAAAAAGGATCTGGAGAAGAAAAAAATAAAAATAAGCTTTCATTTACAATATTGCATAAGATTTGTGAAGTTAGTTTTCATTTAGTCATTCAAAAATATTTACTGCAAGTCAAGCATGCAGAAATCACTGTTCTCATTTCTTGGGAGACAATGACCTTCAGGAAGACACCCTCTTGTAAAATATGGTGCCAAAATATTATACCAATCACAGTGCATAAGAGAAGAGCATAAGAAAGAGTGAGAACACTTAACCCAGACCCTGGCAAGCTGATGAGTGAGGTAAACTAATGATGATCAAAAAAAGGGGGAGGTAAAGAGAGAAGAATTAAATTATATAGGAGAAGCAAAATATATTTGAGCTTCAGAGGCTGTGAAGACTCAAGCTCTTGAGATGATGTCTAGTAAATATGCCCACCTGCCAATTGCCTAAATTTATAGAGTTTTCTGTCCAATGCTGTATCTCAGGTATCATAGCTAAACTTCAGTGCTTTCTGTCATTGAGGGTCAAAAAGGTTGTTCAAACAAAAGCATCATAAAGACACAGGAGATTTATAGAAGGGAAAAACATTTTTTGAGGATGAAGAAATACAATCCATTTCTCAGCCTCTCTACTCCATTTGGTCTTCTTGTTTGTCTACAGCATATAAACACACTAGTGCAGTAAATCCATCATAGCTGGGTTTGTGAGTTACTTGTTCAAACTATTGATACCAGTGATTGCATTCATTTCTTGGCAGTGTGAAGAGGGAAGGCACTGTGGAAGCCAAGTTGGAGTGTGGAGGGTGGTCTTGAAGGATATACGACACATACCTGCGGGAGAAGAGAGCAAGTGGTTGGTCAGGATGGAGACTATAAGGCAGAGAAGTAAAACACAATCTGACAGTAAATAACACATCACTAACTAGAACTCTGGGGGTAGCAAAAGAGTTGCCTTTAGAATTTGAGCTCAGGTTTTGAACAAATATCTAAGGGGCACTGCCATTAATTCTGACAAGCCTTGTTATATGTACTTCTGCATTTCAAGAGAAAGCTGTCAGATGCTTTTGGCAGTGCTACTTGTAGACTCTGATTGATGTGTTCTTATTGTCATCGTTACCACTCAACCTGTTTCAAAGCCTAATTCAACAGGACATATTGGACAGTCTTGCTCACACCTTACACCTCCGAGAGGAGGAGTGGTGAGGTTAATGAAGGTGTACACATCTGGTCCTACCCTTTCTTTTGGAGATGTTAATATGATGAGTGAGCGTATTGGTTTAGAGATTCGGGAAGAGGCTGGATAAAGGGCATTACTACACACTGCATCTCTCTTCTGCAAAATTTCATGGTATCTTTATTTTCCTTTGCATCACTGATTTCCCAATGTTAGTGAGGTATATTTATGCACAGAGCCATAAGTAATTGTTCATGATAGCTATACAAATTCAGAGGCAGAGGCAAAAAGATAACTGAGTTGATAACACTAGGATGGTAGTTTAATGAAAATTTCTGTTATTTAACTTGTAAGATTTCTAGATTTTTGTCTATAATTACAATTGTCTTCCTAAATGGAAATAATGCAACCCAGAGCCCTGGACATATGTAGATTAAAGGCAAGCTTGGTAGTAAACGATGGAAGATACATCTGCATGGGAGTATTGACCCAACTTTGCACCAATAATATAAATAAAATTGGATATTAATATATAAGTATCTACATGTAGAAATTAATTTTGACTCAATAACTATTAAATGTGTTTTATTTCTACTGTTCACCAAATAAAATATGAAATATGTTTATATCATGCTCTCTACCTTCAAAACAAGTGCAATCCAATTTACTTAATTATATTTCAAATATTTAATTATAGCTAAGTATCAGACACTGGGGGTATTAATTAAAAAATTAAAGACTTGCCCCTCTTTAGCTTGCAGTTTTGGAGATTACATTTATATACACAGGACATGGAAATGCCAAGTCAATGTTAAGTTGTGTGTTGTTAGAGAGAATTCAAGTGGTGGTATTCATTTGTCTAGGACCTTTTTCCTCAGACTGAATGCCGAGCTTCACAGGGTATATTTGTAGATTGGTGTAGTTGAGAGCACATCATCTACTTACAATCCAAGCAGTGGCATTGTTCTGGATCCTTTTAGTGTGGTCTTTACAGACCCATATCTGAGCTGGAAAGCTATAGACAGTAAGAAAAGTAAAATTTCACTATGGTTCCAAGTTGTGTTCTGGAAAAAATAGGATCTGCCATTTTCAGTGAAGGATGGATTAGTCTGAATAGATAGAGAAGTGTTTATTTTTTTCTCCATACAGAGATGGGATATATACAAAGCCACAGAGATAGATATGACCCTGAAGTAGGAGAAAGATGGGAGGGAGAGCTTCCTACATTACTGGATGTTTCCCAATGGGAGATGAAGCTGAATAAGGTGACTGTGTTTCTTGGGTGGGGAAGACTTTTGAAAGCAAAACTGACTGCCAAGTTGTTGTCCCCTGAAAGAGTATCCAAATGTGAGGTTTCCTTAAATGCTTGTTCTTCATCACTAATGTCACCAATAGAGAATTGTTTTAAAGATCAAGGAACAATGTGAAGTCCAAGAAAAAGGGCCAAATGTAATTTCAAGGTAGATGGATAGATGGGCAGATAGATTGATAGATAGAAAGATAGATAGATAGATAGATAGATAGATAGATAGATAGATAGGTAGGTAGATATAGGTTTATATAGATAAAACCAGAATAATCTTATGCTTTCTGCTAATGGATTCTACTTTAGACCTATGTCGCAAAGATTTAACTGCAAATACTCTTCATGGTTAAAGAACAAAACACTGCTAATGTTGAAAACATCTCCCTTATGAAAAAGTTTGTTTGGGGAATTTGTGGGTAAGCTGATGGGGTTTTACAGGAGTGGGGATGCACATTTAGCATCCTTCATCATTTTTTCAATAGGGGGAAATATAATTAATGCAATGTTATATTTAAAAGTAAATGAAGAGGGAGGAAGAAGAAGGCAGCATAAAGAGGAGTGGAAAGTAATTAGTCCCTCTGGAACAACTAATAAACAACCAGGAACAACTAGTAAGTAATCTGGAATAACTGAGGGGGACAAATGGGACTGTCTAGTCATCATACACCAACCTGAATTGGGAGGAATGCCTGAGATTGAGGCATGAAATCTATAAGTAAAAACTGCGGACCCAAGCCGGGAGACCCTCCCAACACAGCCCAAACCACAAAGTCTCATTGTGCTAGAGAGCAGCACTCTCCAAGCAAGTGAATATACCTCAGCCCAGCTCCAACTGGGGTTTTAATTAACAAACATGGACTACTTAATACAAGCTATGAATCCCCAACAAGCAAACAGAGGCTTCTGGTGACAATTGATCTTGGAGAGCTGTAGGACCTCTCTGGGAGGGAGGGGAAGCCCAGAGGACCTGGAGCTATCCCTGGCTAATGGGTGAAACTGAGGGGGGCTGCAGACCAGCTCTGAAAGGGGACTTACTGTTCCTGTTTGGGTTCAGTGGAGAAAGCCTCAGCCATTGTCAGTTCCCAGTGCTCTGACCCAGACAAGGGTGGAGATAGCACAGGCAGAGAGACTATTAAAATGCTAATGACCTCTTCCTAGGGGGTTTATCTTCCCTAAGAGGAAGAAGGTGATACTAAGCTCTACTACCTGCCTCCCATTCAGAACCAGACCCCAGAGCCTGGGGGAAAACAGCCACGGGCCACACATCCTTACACAAGTCTGGAGTGACAGGCTGACAGGCATCACCTGCTGGGCAGAAAAGCACAGTGACCCGAGGCCTCACAATGTGTATCAATATTCTAAGACACCCTCAAGGAAACTGGATACTATTGCCTCCTTCCAAGACCTAAGCCTGTTCTGGTCTGGGAAAACCTGATTGCGGTAACCAAGGTAACCAGTTGCCTAGATAGCAGAAAACTACAACCTACACTAAGAAAAATGAAGTTATGGCCCAGTCAAAGGAACAAACTTACATTTCAACTGAGATACAGGAATTATACAACTAATGCCAAATCAATTCAAAAAGTTTAGGGAAGATAGGGCAAAAGAGATGAAGCATATAATGAAAACACTGGGCATACATAAGGTAGAAATCAAAAGTTTGAGAAAACAACTGACAGAATCTATGGAAATGAAAGGCACAGCACAAGAGATGAAAGTCACAATGGAGACATACAACAACAGATCTCAAGAGGCAGAAGAAAACACTCAGGAACTGGAGAACAAGACACCTGAAAGCTTACACACAAAAGAACAGAGAGAGAAAAGAAGTGAAAAATATGAGCAACATCTCTGGGAATTGGATGACAACACAAAATGCAGGAATGTATATGTCATGGGTATCCCAAAAGGAGAAGAGAAGGGAAAAGGGGGAGAGACAATAATAGAGGAAACAATCAATGAAAATTTCCCATCTCTTATGAAAGACATAAAATTACAGATCCAAGAAGCGCAACATACCCCAAACAGAATAGACCTGAATAGGCTTATGCCAAGACATTTAATAATCAGATTATCAAACATCAAAGATAAAGAGAGAATCCTGAAAGCAGCAAGAGAAAAGCGATCCATCACATGCAAAGGAAACTTGTTAAGACTATGTGTGGATTTCTCAATAGAAACCATGGAGGCAAGAAGGAAATGATGTGATATATTTAAGACATTGAAAGAGAAAAACCACCAACCAAGAATCCTATATCCAGCAAAACTGTCCTTCAAATATGAGGGAGAGTTCAAAATATTCTCTGACAAACAAACAATGACAAAGTTTGTGAACAAGATACCTGCTCTACAGGAAACACTAAAGGGAGCACTGCAGGCAGAAAGGAAAAGACAGGAGTGAGAGGTTTGGAACATAATTTGGGGAGATAGTAGCACAGCATTATAAGTACACTGAGCAAAGATGACTGTGAGTATGGTTGAAAGAGGAAGATTAGGAGCCTGTGGGACACCAGAAGGAAAGAGGAAAGATAAAGACTGGGACTGTATAATTCAGTGAATCCTAGAGTGCTCAACAATTGTGTTAAAAGGTACAAATATGTATTTACATGAGGTAGAACAAATGAATGTCAACATTGCAAGGTGTTAAAAATGGGGTGGTATTGGGGGGAAAATACAGTCATTCCAAACTAGGGACTATAGCTAACAGAACCATTGTACTATTCTTCCTTTAATATAACAAAGGCAACATACCAAAGCTAAATGCATATTGCGGAGGCTGGTGCACAGGGGAAGGGTATGGGACTCTTGGCATTGTTGATGTTGTCCAACTCTTTATTCTACTTCAGTTTAATGCTACCTTTCCCTTTGTTGCTTCCTAGCTGTCATTTTTTTTTCTCTTTTTTCTTTTTTTTTTTTTTGTCTCTCTACCTTTTTTGACTCTTCCTCCTTCTTTGTGGAAGAAATGTAGATTCCTTATATAGATAGTGGCAACAGTGGTGAATACATAAATACATGACTATACAGGGAACCATCGATTGTTTACTTAGGATGGAATGTATGATGTGTGAACAAAACTGTCTTAAAAAAATGGGTTGATGAAGAAAACTTGAGGGCACTATATAGAGTGAAATAAGACAGACACATAAAGGCAAATATTGCAGGGTCTCACTGATGTGAACTAATTATAATATGTAAACTCATAGACATGAAATGTAAGTTACCAGGATATAGAACAAGAATGGGGAGTGGTTGCTTAGTATGAACAGAATGTTCAACTAGGGTAAACTTAAACATTTGGAAATGGACAGAGATGATGGCAGCACATTGTGAGAATAACTAACAGTGCTGAATGGTGTGTGAAGGTGGTGGGAAGGGGAAGCTCAGAGTCATGTATGTCACCAGAAGGAAAGTTTAAGGTTAAAAGATGGGAATGTATAAAACAGTGAATCTTGTGGTGGACAATGTCCATGATTGACTTTACAAATATTAGAAATCTGTCTCATAAACTAGAAAAAATGTATGACACTGTAAGTAGATGTTAATAATAGAGGGGCATATAGGAAAAAATATACCTATTGCAAAGTATATACTATGGTTATTATTTTAACATTCTTTCATCAACTGTAACAAATGTACTATACCAATACTATGAATCAATAATTGATGGGGGTTGGTTAGGGGTATGGGAGGATTTGTGTTTCCTTTTTTTGCCTTTATTTCTTTTCTGGAGTAATGAAAATGTTCTAAAAATTGAAAAAAATAATTGTGGTGATGGATGCACAGCTGTTTGATGGTACCATGGGCAACTGATTGTACACTTAGGATCTTTGGATAATTGTATGGTATGTGAACAATCTCAATAAAAAAAAGTGATTAGTAGAGCAAACAAAAAGTAAATGGAGCCAGTTTCATAAATTAAAAATAGGAACACAACATTATTTTAATGTGAAAAAATATATACTTTAAAAATTAAGTGAGGGAATTAAAGCCCTGTAACCTGTTCCCATCCCAAACCTTCTTATGCCTCCACCCTTCTCTAAGTCATGTCTTTGGTTGCAAAAGGAATAGGATAAAAATGAGAACAGCCTAAACCAGTTTTGGGAAAACACCACTAAATGCATGTTGATCTTATTCATCCCCATGCCAACTACAAATATCAACTGTGAAAGAAAAAAAAAAAAAAAGGTTAGTAGGATCACTTCCTTTGCTGTATTATCATGTCCCTGGCTGACATACCATTAGTTTTTTAAATTTGATAAAGTCAAAGCATTAAACACAGCATATGAATAATTATTAATCTTCAGCACATAGTTCTTAGTATAAGTAGCTAGCTATGTTATCCTCCCTACAGAACATACAGAGATCCCAAAAGTATAGTTTGCACAGCAAAGAAGTTAACAAGTTTGATCCCCACCCAAAGGGCACATGCAAGTCTGAAAAATGTGTGTTCTCTCCTGAGTGAAATTATTTGGTGCCACAGCTCAAACATCAGGCAGGTACATGAGTGTGGTTCCTGGCTGGGTGAATTCATCAGTGATCCATTTAACATGTTTGGACCAGATCCTCTCCATTTCTCAGTTGGAGATAGGATGTACTCCCCAAACTGGGGATAAAGTTTAAATGAGGTGCTCGAAGACAGGCACTAGCATCGCCCTTGGCACAGAATAATCCTTCATCAGTGTAGTCCATCTCCAAACAGGGCTGCCTGACCATCAGAGCATTAAATAGACATGGACTTTTAATAATTGCCATTTCTTTGACTTCAAACTATGATAATTAAGCACTTGAGCTAAAATTCTAATTTCAGCCCATTTTGAGCTTCACTTTAGGAACTGCACTGGCCAGTCTAACCAGTCTGTTTGGTTATGAATCATTTTGTGCAAGAAACCAGCTAGGCTTCACCAAAATGGCAATTGCCAAATGAACTTCATTGAATGGAGACAAAGTACACATTGGACACTTTTACCAGTCGTCGTACAAGCTGACTTGAAGAAGGCATGTCACATTTTCCCTGTCAATACTCTTGACAAGATTGAATTGTCCCAAATTGTAATTAATAATGGTAAAATTTCAGGGAGTGTGACAGGCAGTGGTGAAGTATATTCTGAGCAGCAGAAATTTCCTGGTGGCTCAGAAGTTATCTCCTGTGTGTTCTGTGGGAGAAGACTAAGAGATAAAACAGACTTGTTCATGGTCCTCTGGGGCAGCAATTCTTAAATGGCTATACTAAAATCTGAGGTTTAAAACCAAGATGATTCATCTAGAAAAGTTGAGACTTGCCAAAACATGCCCAATGTCCAGGTATATATGAGACCCTTATTGTGTAAACCAGAATACTCCTTTGGAAATTTTAAATGGATGTGCTTTTTTTCCAGGGAATGCCCCATTGGTACTCTGTCTCCAAAATTCCTTGTCCTGATCAGGCTTTGGATGCCTCTGAAGTTGATTTCATAGGGAGAAACTTGAGGACTGAGGATCTTGAGAAATTTGGCAACAGGTAGCAAATCATTTTGAAGGATATTTCTCTCCAGGTGTGAAGGGAACAAATGTCCCTCCAGGGGCTGGGTCTCTGATTCCTCAAAATGCATGTGGGAGGCGGAGCAAGATGGCGGACTGGTGAGCTGTATGTTTTAGTTACTCCTCCAGGAAAGTAGGTAGAAAGCCAGGAACTGCGTGGACTGGACACCACAGAGCAATCTGACTTTGGTCATACTTCATACAACACTCATGAAAATGTGGAACTGCTGAGATCAGCGAAATCTGTAAGTTTTTGCGGCCAGGGGACCTGCACCCCTCCCTGCCATGCTCAGTCCCGTGGGAGGAGGGGCTGTCAGCTCCGGGAAGGAGAAGGGAGAACTGCAATGGCAGCCCTTATCAGAAACTCATTCTACTGATCCAAACTCCAACCATAGATAGACTGAGACCAGACACCAGAGAATCTGAGAGCAGCCAGCCCAGCAGAGAGGAGACAGGCATAGAGAAAAAACAACACGAAAAACTCCAAAATAAAAGCGGAGGATTTTTGGAGTTCTGGTGAACATAGAAAGGGGAAGGGCAGAGCTCAGGCCCTGAGGCTCATATGAAAATCCCGAAGAAAAGCTGATCTCTCTGCCCTGTGGACCTTTCCTTAATGGCCCTAATTGCTTTGTCTCTTAGCATTTCAATAGCCCATTAGATCTCTGAGGAGGGCCCTTTTTTTTAATCCTTTTTTCTTTTTCTAAAACAATTACTCTAAGAAGCCCAATACAGAAAGCTTCAAAGACTTGCAATTTGGGCAGGTCAAGACAAGAGCAGAACTAAGAGAGCTCTGAGACAAAAGGCAATAATCCAGTGGCTGAGAAAATTCACTAAACACCACAACTTCCCAAGAAAAGGGGGGTGTCCACTCACAGCCATCATCCTGGTGGACAGGAAACACTCCTGCCCATCGCCAGCCCCATAGCCCAGAGCTGCCCCAGACAACCCAGTGTGACAGAAGCGCTTCAAATAACAGGCACACACCACAAAACTGGGCATGGACATTAGCCTTCCCTGCAACCTCACCTGATTGTCCCAGAGTTGGGAAGGTGGAGCAGTGTAAATTAACAAAGCCCCATTCAGTCATCATTTCAGCAGACTGGGAGCCTCCCTACACAGCCCACCAGCCCAGAACTGCCCTGGGGGTACGGCACTCACCTGTGACATAGCACAGTCATCCCTTAACAGAGGACCCGGGGTGCACAGCCTGGAAGAGGGGCCCACTTGCAAGTCTCAGGAGCCATACGCCAATACCAAGGACTTGTGGGTCAGTGGCAGAGATAAACTGTGGCAGGACTGAACTGAAGGATTAGACTATTGCAGCAGCTTTAAAACTCTAGGATCACCACCCCCCCTCCCTGACTGCCCAGAAACACGCCCCATATACAGGGCGGGCAACACCAACTACACACGCAAGCTTGGTACACCAATTGGACTCCACAAGACTCACTCCCCCACTCACCAAAAAGGCTAAGCAGGGGAGAACTGGCTTGTGGAGAACAGGTGGCTCGTGGACGCCACCTGCTGGTTAGTTAGAGAAAGTGTACTCCACGAAGCTGTAGATCTGATAAATTAGAGATAAGGACTTCAATTGGTCTACAAATCCTAAAAGAACCCTATCAAGTTCAGCAAATGCCAAGAGGCCAAAAACAACAGAAAATTATAAAGCATATGAAAAAAACAGACGATATGGATAACCCAAGCCCAAGCACCCAAATCAAAAGATCAGAAGAGACACAGCACCTAGAGCAGCGAATCAAAGAACTAAAGATGAACAATAAGACCATAGTATGGGATACAAAGGATATCAAGAAGACCCTAGAAGAGCATAAAGAAGACATTGCAAGACTAAATTAAAAAATGGATGATCTTATGGAAATTAAACAAACTGTTGACCAAATTAAAAAGATTCTGGACACTCATAGTACAAGACTAGAGGAAGCTGAACAATGAATCAGTGACCTAGAAGATGACAGAATGGAAAATGAAAGCATACAAGAAAGAATGGGGAAAAAAATTGAAAAAATCGAAATGGACCTCAGGGATATGATAGATAATATGAAACGTCCGAATATAAGACTCATTGGTGTTCCAGAAGGGGAAGAAAATGGTAAAGGTCTGGGAAGAGTATTCAAAGAAATTGTTGGGGAAAACTTCCCAAATCTTCTAAACAACATAAATACACAAATCATAAATGCTCAGTGAACTCCAACTACAATAAATCCAAATAAACCCACTCTGAGACATATTCTGATCACACTGTCAAACATGGAAGAGAAGGAGCAAGTTCTGAAAGCAGCAAGAGAAAAGCAATTCACCACATACAAAGGAAACAGCATAAGACTAAGTAGTGACTACTCAGCAACCACCATGGAGGTGAGAAGAGAGTGGCACGATATATTTAAAATTCTGAGTGAGAAAAATTTCCAGCCAAGAATACTTTATCCAGCAAAGCTCTCCTTCAAATTTGAGGGAGAGCTTAAATTTTTCACAGACAAACAAATGCTGAGAGAATTTGCTAACAAGAGACCTGCCCTACTGGAGATACTAAAGGGAGCCCTACAGACAGAGAAACAAAGAAAGGACAGAGAGACTTGGAGAAAGGTTCAGTACTAAAGAGATTCGGTATGGGTACAGTAAAGGATATTAATAGAGAGAGGGGAAAAAATGACAAACATAAACCAAAGGATAAGATGGCTGATTCAAGAAATGCCTTCACGGTTATAACGTTGAATGTAAATGGATTAACCTCCCCAATTAAAAGATATAGATTCACAGAATGGATCAAAAAAAATGAACCATCAATATGTTGCATACAAGAGACTCATCTTAGACACAGGGACACAAAGAAACTGAAAGTGAAAGGATGGAAAAAAATATTTCATGCAAGCTACAGCCAAAAGAAAGCAGGTGTAGCAATATTAATCTCAGATAAAATAGACTTCAAATGCAGGGATGTTTTTAGAGACAAAGAAGGCCACTACATACTAATAAAAGGGGCAATTCATCAAGAAGAAATAACAATCATAAATGTCTATGCACCCAATCAAGGTGCCACAAAATACATGAGAGAAACACTGGCAAAACTAAAGGAAGCAATTGATGTTTCCACAATAATTGTGGGAGACTTCAACACATCACTCTCTCCTATAGATAGATCAACCAGACAGAAGACCAATAAGGAAATTGAAAACCTAAACAATCTGATAAATGAATTAGATTTAACAGACATATACAGGACATTACATCCCAAATCACCAGGATACACATAATTTTCTAGTGCTCACGGAACCTTCTCCAGAATAGATCATATGCTGGGACATAAAACAAGCCTCAATAAATTTAAAAAGATTGAAATTATTCAAAGCACATTCTCTGACCACAATAGAATACAATTACAAGTCAATAACCATCAGAGACTTAGAAAATTCACAAATACCTGGAGGTTAAACAACACAATCCTAAACAATCAGTGGGTTAAAGAAGAAATAGCAAGAGAAATTGCTAAATATATAGAGATGAATGAAAATGAGAACACAACACACCAAAACCTATGGGATGCAGCAAAAGCAGTGCTAAGGGGGAAATTTATAGCCCTAAACGCATATATTAAAAACGAAGAAAGAGCCAAAATCAAAGAACTAATGGATCAATTGAAGAAGCTAGAAAATGAACAGCAAACCAATCTTAAACCAAGTACAAGAAAAGAAATAACAAGGATTAAAGCAGAAATAAATGACATAGAGAACAAAAAAACAATAGAAAGGATAAATATCACCAAAAGTTGGTTCTTTGAGAAGATCAACAAGATTGACAAGCCCCTAGCTAGACTGACAAAATCAAAAAGAGAGAAGACCCATATAAACAAAATAATGAATGAAAAAGGTGACATAACTGCAGATCCTGAAGAAATTAAAAAAATTATAATAGGATATTATGAACAACTGTATGGCAACAAACTGGATAATGTAGAAGAAATGGACAATTTCCTGGAAACATATGAACAACCTAGACTGACCAGAGAAAATAGAAGACCTCAACCAACCCATCACAAGCAAAGAGATCCAATCAGTCATCAAAAATCTTCCCACAAATAAATGCCCAGGGCCAGATGGCTTCACAGGGGAATTCTACCAAACTTTCCAGAAAGATCTGACACCAATCTTACTCAAACTCTTTCAAAACATTGAAGAAAATGGAACACTACCTAACTCATTTTATGAAGCTAACATCAATCTAATACCAAAACCAGGCAAAGATGCTACAAAAAAGGAAAACTACCGGCCAATCTCCCTAATGAATATAGATGCAAAAATCCTCAACAAAATACTTGCAAATCGAATCCAAAGACACATTAAAAAAATCATACACCATGACCAAGTGGGGTTCATTCCAGGCATGCAAGGATGGTTCAACATAAGAAAATCAATCAATGTATTACAACACATTAACAAGTCAAAAGGGAAAAATCAATTGATCATCTCAATAGATGCTGAAAAAGCATTTGACAAAATCCAACATCCCTTTTTGATAAAAACACTTCAAAAGGTAGGAATTGAAGGAAGCTTCCTCAACATGATAAAGAGCATATATGAAAAACCCACAGCCAGCATAGTACTCAATGGTGAGAGACTGAAAGCCTTCCCTCTAAGATCAGGAACAAGACAAGGATGCCCGCTGTCACCACTGTTATTCAACATTGTGCTGGAAGTGCTAGCCAGGGCAATCCGGCAAGACAAAGAAATAAAAGGCATCCAAATTGGAAAAGAAGAAGTAAAACTGTCATTGTTTGCAGATGATATGATCTTATATCTAGAAAACCCTGAGAAATCGACGATACAGCTACTAGAGCTAATAAACAAATTTAGCAAAGTAGTGGGATACAAGATCAATGCACATAAGTCAGTAATGTTTCTATATGCTAGAAATGAACAAACTGAAGAGACACCCAAGAAAAAGATACCATTTTCAATAGCAACTAAAAAAATCAAGTACCTAGGAATAAACTTAACCAAAGATGTAAAAGACCTATACAAAGAAAACTACATAACTCTACTAAAAGAAATAGAAGGGGACCTTAAAAGATGGAAAAATATTCCATGTTCATGGATAGGAAGGCTAAATGTCATTAAGATGTCAATTCTACCCAAACTCATCTACAGATTCAATGCAATCCCAATCAAAATTCCAACAACCTACTTTGCAGACTTGGAAAAGCTAGTTATCAAATTTATTTGGAAAGGGAAGATGCCTCGAATTGCTAAAGACACTCTAAAAAAGAAAAACGAAGTGGGAGGACTTACACTCCCTGACTTTGAAGCTTATTATAAAGCCACAGTTGCCAAAACAGCATGGTACTGGCACAAAGATAGACATATAGATCAATGGAATCGAATTGAGAATTCAGAGATAGACCCTCAGATCTATGGCCGACTGATCTTCGATAAGGCCCCCAAAGTCACTGAACTGAGTCATAATGGTCTTTTCAACAAATGGGGCTGGGAGAGTTGGATATCCATATCCAAAAGAATGAAAGAGGACCCCTACCTCACCCCCTACACAAAAATTAACTCAAAATGGACCAAAGATCTCAATAGAAAAGAAAGTACCATAAAACTCCTAGAAGATAATGTAGGAAAACATCTTCAAGACATTGTATTAGGCGGCCACTTCCTAGACTTTACACCCAAAGCACAAGCAACAAAAGAGAAAATAGATAAATGGGAACTCCTCAAGCTTAGAAGTTTCTGCACCTCAAAGGAATTTCTCAAAAAGGTAAAGAGGCAGCCAACTCAATGGGAAAAAATTTTTGGAAACCATGTATCTGACAAAAGACTGATATCTTGCATATGTAAAGAAATCCTACAACTCAATGACGATAGTAGACAGCCCAATTATAAAATGGGCAAAAGATATGAAAAGACAGTTCTCTGAAGAGGAAATACAAATGGCCAAGAAACACATGAAAAAATGTTCAGCTTCACTAGCTATTAGAGAGATGCAAATTAAGACCACAATGAGATACCATCTCACACTGATTACAATGGCTGCCATTAAACAAACAGGAAACTACAAATGCTGGAGGGGATGTGGAGAAATTGGAACTCTTATTCACTGTTGGTGGGAATGTATAATGGTTCAGCCACTCTGGAAGTCAGTCTGGCAGTTCCTTAGAAAACTAGATATAGAGTTACCATTCGATCCAGCGATTGCACTTCTCGGTATATACCCAGAAGATCGGAAAGCAGTGACAAGAACAGATATCTGCACGCCAATGTTCATAGCAGCATTATTCACAATTGCCAAGAGATGGAAACAACCCAAATGTCCTTCAACAGATGAGTGGATAAATAAAATGTGGTATATACACATGATGGAATACTACACGGCAGTAAGAAGGAACGATCTCGTGAAACATATGACAACATGGATGAACCTTGAAGACATAATGCTGAGCGAAATAAGCCAGACACAAAAAGACAAATATTATATGCTGCCACTAATGTGAACTTTGAAAAATGTAAAACAAATGGTTTATAATGTAGAATGTAGGGGAACTAGCAATAGAGAGCAATTAAGGAAGGGGGAACAATAATCAAAGAAGAACAGATAAGCTATTTAACATTCTGGGAATGCCCAGGAATGACTATGGTCTGTTAATTTCTGATGGATATAGTAGGAACAAGTTCACAGAAATGTTGCTATATTAGGTAACTTTCTTGGGGTAAAGTAGGAACATGTTGGAAGTTAAGCAGTTATCTTAGGTTAGTTGTCTTTTTCTTAGTCCCTTGTTATGGTCTCTTTGAAATGTTCTTTTATTGTATGTTTGTTTTCTTTTTAACTTTTTTTTTATACAGTTGATTTAAAAAAGAAGGGAAAGTTAAAAAAAAAAAGAAGAAAAACAAGGAAAAAAAGATGTAGTGCCCCCTTGAGGAGCCTGTGGAGAATGCAGGGGTATTTGCCTACCCCACCTCCATGGTTGCTAACATGACCACAGACATAGGGGACTGGTGGTTTGATGGGTTGAGCTCTCTACCATAGGTTTTACCCTTGGGAAGATGGTTGCTGCAAAGGAGAGGCTGGGCCTCCCTATGGTTGTGCCTAAGAGCCTCCTCCCGAATGCCTCTTTGTTGCTCAGATGTGGCCCTCTCTCTCTGGCTAAGCCAACTTGAAAGGTGAAATCACTGCCCTCCCCCCTACGTGGGATCAGACACCCAGGGGAGTGAATCTCCCTGGCAACGAGGAATATGACTCCCGAGGAGGAATGTGGACCCGGCATCGTGGGATGGAGAACATCTTGACCAAAAGGGGGATGTGAAAGGAAATGAAATAAGCTTCAGTGGCAGAGAGATTCCAAAAGGAGCCGAGAGGTCACTCTGTTGGGCACTCTTACACACAATATAGACAACCCTTTTTAGGTTCTAAAGAATTGGGGTAGCTGGTGGTGGATACCTGAAACTATCAAACTACAACCCAGAACCCATGAATCTCAGACAGTTGTATAAAAATGTAGCTTATGAGGGGTTACAATGGGATTGGGAAAGCCATAAGGACCACACTCCACTTTGTCTAGTTTATGGATGGATGAGTAGAAAAATAGGGGAAGGAAACAAACAGAGAAAGGTACCCAGTGTTCTTTTTTACTTCAATTGCTCTTTTTCACTCTAATTATTATTCTTGTTATTTTTGTGTGTGTGCTAATGAAGGTGCCAGGGATTGATTTGGGTGATGAATGCACAGCTATGTAATGGTACTGTGAACAATCGAAAGTACGATTTGTTTTGTATGACTGCGTGGTATGTGAATATATCTCAATAAAATGAAGATTAATTAAAAAAAAAAAAAAAAGAAGAAGAGGAAGGCAGAAGTGGTGCCATAATGTGATAATGTGAGAGGGTCCGGCCTGCCTTTGCTGGCTTTGGACGTGAAGGGGCCGTAAGCCCGGAAATGCAGTCAGTCTCTTGAAGCTGAGAAGAACCCACAACCAACAGCCAACAAGGAAACAGGACCCAGTCCCACAAACACACGGAAGTGGGTTCTGACAGCAACCTGAATGAGCTGGGGAGCAGGTTCTCCCTGTAGAACCTGCAGATAAAAACCCAGACTAGCCAACACCTTGATTTTGGCCTGGTGGGACACAGAGTGGAGAAACCAGCCGAGGCTACCAGACTTCTGACCTACAGAATTGTGAACTAATAAATTTGCGTTGTTTTTAGGAAAAAAAAAAAAATGCATGTGGCTGCTGTTCAGATTCTCCAATCCTCTGTTTTAAAAGTCCATGTCTGCCTCTGGGGGTCCTGTAGTCTGTGTTCTGTTAGCGATTGTGCTGTCTTCTGATGATACACCCCTGGGGAGTCAATTCTATTAGCAGTTTAGTGACCATTTCTGGTGTGGTAGATGTCAAGTTATGAGCAAATTAGTAGCAAATGTATTTTCCAGTTTTTATCGAACCTACATTGCACTGAAAACACTGGATGTTAAATAGATAGTATTTTGACCTAGGAAACCTTTGTTGGAGACTGATGGGTATTTTGAGGAATCTAAGGCCATGCCTTGGTAATGCATGGTCCTTCCAACTCAGGCTGGCAGGGGACAAATGAGGCTAGAGTGTGTTTCCCACTTAGGAATGCCTACGTGGAAAGGGTGGGCTCAGGGGAGAAACTGCTTGTAGTAATATGTGAGGACTCATCTGGAACTGGATATTTCCACAGGCCCAGCCCCAGCTCAGCTAGTTGGGAGAAAAGATGAGGACTCAGGACTGACACCCAAACTGCTTATAAAGAGAGTCACCCATGCAAATAACCCCTGCACACATGTCCCTGGTAGAGAAGTAAGATGACAAACTGTTTTTGAGGGGATGATATACATTAACTGGAAATTGTGGTGAAAATATTTGACATGAGTAGCCTTCAAATGAAAACTTGTGAACATTTCCCAAATGATATTTTTCTAGGGGGTTCTTTTGAAATAGTAAATGCCTTGTTTGCCCTTTCTCTTTCTTTGGGAACCTGGGAACTGGGGTTAGCAATTGTTTCTGTCTTCCACCCCTCCTGCTCTAATAATATGCCAAGAAACCTAACAAAGGAAGATGAAGAGGGTGTATGTATGGGCTCAGTATCCATGGAATAGGGATCTCAGCTCCCTTTATACAGTCAATATTAATGAGTGTCACCGATAGAATTAATTATTACTAAATTAATAGTAATTAGCTGTTGCTAAACATTATTCATGATTATTTATGCTATGGTCCAGACAAAACAGGGTGTGAAATAATCATAAAGGAGCCACCCTGAGCTATTCCTCTTCCTGCTGGGGACCAGCAGTGCCTAGTTCAACATGGGGGACCCATGGAAACCAAAGAGGGAGGAGTTCTTTTTAGCTCATAAAAATGACCCTTCCAATCTGCATGTCTACCCCATTTCCCCTTCTCAAGGTGATAGCAGTATATCTGTATCAACTCTAATAACTAACACTGTTACACAGTTATAAAATGAGTTATGTGCTTAACTCCTTTAATTTTCACAAAATTACATAAGGAAGTCATCATAGTTATTCTTACCATTAGACAGATGATGAAACAGGCTTTGGGAGCTTACGTAAATTATTATGCAACTGGACTTGTAACAAGAACACTACAAAGTCTTGCAGCCACATTTTGGGCAAGCTGGTGACTCCTCAGGGCCCAGGGTAAGGACTTTACTTCGTTGGTCCTGAGGTGGTAGCATGAGCAGGAGGGTGGAGGCCTCTTTAGACCAGGGAAGGAGCAGACATTCCAGTGCAGATACCTGGAACCCAACCACAATATTAAAGGGAGAAGATATCACCGGTGGTTCAGAGCAAGGATTCTGGAAACAATAGACAGGGTGTTTGTTGTATGCTTTGAGACAAATCAGTTAAACTCTCTGTGTCCCATTTTTCTCATCTGTAAAATAAGGGTGAATCAGGGTGCAATGGCATCTACTTTTTAGGGTAGTTGCAAGTATTCTATAAGGCAATATACAGAAAGCCCTTGAAACAGTGTCTGGCACAGACTAAATGTTCAATAAATTGCGTTATTATTATAGTTAATGATTTTGATGCCCCAAATGGATAAGTAGTTCCAACCTCTATCTCCTTTAGAGAACTTTGTCATAACCAATTTATTCCTGTGGATACCACATATCACACTAGATCTTTAAGAACATCTCAGAAAGTCAAAGCTTTCAGATCATTAGCCTCTAGGCTCTAGAGACAGATGCCAAACAAGTTGACAGGACAGGTACTTGTCTCACTTAAATAAAATGTGCTTGTGGAGGGAGTTTATCTGACTTCATTTTAATATTTTCAGATGCTTTTTGCATTTTTGCAAGATGATTTTCAGCTATGCTATAGACTGACTTCAGCCACTTTTCTGGGGTGAAGGTGCCAAAATGCAAAAGGCTTTAATAAATAAGATGTAGTGTGATGACTTGGAAAGATTAGTCTATGGCTTCCAAGCAAAGTGGTTGATTTTGAAGACGTTGCTCAATTTCCTTGAACCTATGTATCGTATGTCTTCAGCCCTAAACCACACACATCTACCACTTGTCATATATGAATTAACATTTTCCTAAAAATGAAAAATCAAGTTCAATAGTCACATCATTCAATGAAACTGTGTACTACGAGGTGCCTTTTCAGACCGAGCCATGAAAAATCCAAGCCCTCCTCTATGTGATAAAACTATTAAGCTTACATTTATTATGGTTCAGCTGAAGCAAAAAATCCCAAGGGCATGGAAGAAATGGCAAATTAACATAAAGAACCAGATAGAGACTAAACTGGAAATCAATGGGGTGCTAAAAAGCAACTAAAAAAAATGAATTATCCTGGCAAATGGGAAAGTTCTGGATATAGTAATAAAATATGTACTGAAGCCCAGTGTTGGATCAGGAGGCAGTATTTCCAGGGTTCTGCCGTACAACCTAAATTGAAATGTTATGACGGATCCAGTTGGGAGTTAAGTGTCTTAAAACAGAATAAAATAAACATGTACATTCATAATTGTAATTCCAAACTCTTCCTTTGCCTATAGAGTGAGGCCTGACTTACAACGAATGACACGAGAAGTGTGCTGATTTCATTCCTTTTATTATAAGTACAGCTCCCCAGGGCAGGGCCGACTGGTGAAAATTCATGTAGGCTGGTACACTGTGAGTCCTTATGTACAAGGCATTAATAATACATCAGGAAGACAAAAGAATACTCTGAACCATAAACTCTGACAGTCCCGAACCCTGTTGTAATGCAACTCTTCCCAATCCAAGTCATATCATATTTTTCTCTTGTCGCTGAACATTCTTCTCCTTATTCCTAATGAACTTATTCTGGTGGGAAAGAAGTTTTCTTCAAGACTCTGGATTATGTTTCAAACTTGAATTGTCTTGTTATGAGTACCTAAAGGGAGACTGATTTTTTTTTTTGTTACCATGGAAACATTTTCTACGGATAGGGTTTCTTGTGACTTGTAGATATGTGACTGGAGGTAGTTGATATTACCCCAAGAGAACACAGGCAAAGCCGTCCAATTTTCTCTGTTCTCAAAAATTTTAAGTCTTTTAGGAGATCAATTTGTTAACCAAATAATATGGAGATCTGCAATGAAAATTAGAAAAAGCAAAAACTAGGTCTAAAATGACCCTATGGACAGAAATAAACATTTTGAGGAAGTAATGGAGCATTTCATATTCAGATGAACATCTTATTTTTAAGTGAGCATTTTTAAAACACAGCTGCTGTATGGATCATAAAAATGCTTACATGGTAGGCACTTATGAAAATGTTTGTAGAGAATTGCATTGTGGTGAAGAGTATGAGTTTGGGAACCATACCAGGTAGCTCAAATCATACCTTGAAGTTTGTTAAATTTTCTGTGACTATTTCCTTACGTATTAAGCAGAGCATGCATCCCCTAGTGTTGTTTTGCCTGGAAAATTGCATGGAATAAATGTTGTTTATTGTTATTCTTGTATGTTTTTATTTTAATATTATTTTTCTTGCATTAGGACAGCTGATTGCCACATTCAGACTCAAATGTTATCATATTGTTCCACTTAAATGGTTCCAGTGTCTGTCTATAATAAGGTATTAATCAAAAGGAAAACAATGAGTAAGTTTTGGACTTACTGATTGCTTGTATTTTCTACAACACCCTGAATCATAGCAGAGTGGAAAGAATGCTTTGGAGATGAACTTGAATCCAAAATTCTCTATTTATCATTTCTGTGGCATTGGAAAAGTTGTTGCATTGTGTTGGGATAAAAATGGCAGCCAAAGTGTGCCTAACCCCATGACATGCAACCACAATGAAGACCCACAAACCCATTTATCTTACATCATGAGAGTAGATGAGGAGGATATATAGAGTTCTACTGGAGCATCATATTTTCATAGTAAGACTCAGTTTGAGGTTCCCTAGTTAAGCTTAAGTACTTCTGAAAGAACTGTTCAGAATTCTCATTCTCTCTCTCCCTGCATCCCCCAATACAAATCTATTGTTATTATCAATTATTATTGATTCTGTTTCTTCTAAGAATAGGTTGTGTTTATTGCTTAAGTAACTTAACCCTCTGAAGAACAAAATGACAAATGCTCAGCTTGCTTAATGCCCTGTGTAACTTTCCCAGGACTGCAAAATTCCCAAAAACTTGGCGGCCTGAAACCACATAAATTTATTCTTTCAGAGTGTTGGAGTCCAGAACTCCAAAATCAAGATATTGTCAGGGCCATTCTCTTTCCAAGGGCTCTAATGGAGAATCCTTCCTTGTCTCTTCCAGCTCTGGTGGCTCCAGGTTCCTTGGCTTGAGGTCACATCTCTCCATTCTCTGCCTCTGACTTCATAGGGTCGTCTCCTCCAAGCCAGTGTCTTCTCCTCTGCCTGTCTTAATTCTCCCTCTACCTTTTTCATCTAAGGACACTTCTTTTGCATTTAGAGTCCTGGATAATCCAGGATAATCTCATCTGGAGATCCTTCACTTCATTATAGCTACAAAGACCTGTTTTCCAAACAGAGTCACATTCAAAGATTCTGGGTGAGAGCACAGACATACCTTCTTGGGAGTCAGCACTCAACCTTCTCTTTACCCTAGAATGAATATTGCACAGCTCCTAGAGAGCACTTTTTTCTTTTTTTAAATTCAAGGTTGTACTCATTTTTTAAAAAATTCAGTTATCCATTTGCAGATTTTGTATCACCAGACAGAAATGTATAAATTATTCTTCAAATTCACAGCACTTAACAGAATGACATTCACATAAACAGCAACTCCACACATATTTATTAAGGGAAAAAAACAAATAAAATCTGCAATTGGTCCTTCTACAGCTGGGGTGGGGAAGGAAAAGACAGACCACTGAGAGTCTATGAGATAAATTCTATGGATCCCTGACACATTAATTCCAGGTTATGACATGCACACAAATGGATCCAGTCATCACACCTATTCTATGCACGGCTGTAGTTCAGATATATGTGAACATCTGTTAAAGTTCTGAGCTCTTTAACAAACCTAAAACTCAAATAGCCTTCTGACAGAGTATGCAGATGGCAACCATTAGCTAGGAGAACAATACTGACATGGCCCTATTTTGTACTAAGGTTAAAGCAGAAATAGAAGAAATATCAAATAACTGGTTATCCTGCTAATGAAAATGGAGTATGCAAGCATCAACTTTCTTCTTCTTAGATTTAAGAGTTGAATAAGGCAGGCAAAATATGAGGCCACATGACATCAAGAGTGTCGGGGTATCTAAGTAAACAAGGGGAGCAACATTCTCAGACTTAAAGAGCTTATGAAAATACCCACTAATGAGCTTCAGTGCTGAGAACCCACTTATTATTTTATTATTTTATTATTTTTTAAATTTCCTTCCTTCATAGGACTGTAGGTCAGTAGGGAAATAAGAGGGTTGTGTTTTGAAGTAATTTTCATTAACTTTCAAAACACTTTCCTGGGTGGAAAAGAAAACCTAAATAATTAACCTCTTTTAAGGAAGAGCTGTATGGACTTTGGTGTCACATGAAACTGGTTTTCAATACAGATTCCACCACTTTATAGCTGACAGACCTTGAGCATATTAAATAGGATTCCTTTTTCTCACTCTGCCACTACCATATTTAATATAGAACAGAGGGAAAGAGCATAAACTTTGTATTGGGATAGACCGGGATGTAAAGTCAGGTTCACCAGTGATTTGGGCCATTCATATAACTCCTGTGGGCCTCTGTTGTAAAGCAAAAAAAAAGTAGATATAATGGATCACATAGGGTTGTTCTGAGCACTGAATGACTTAGTTAAGACCACAGGGTATATATGGTCCATTGTGGGTGTTCTTTTCATTACTACTCTCCTGTCCTTTCTCCCTCTAATTCCCCATCTAACTGGTACCATTCCCAGAATGAGTGTTCTATCAGAGGGAGACTGAAGGATGTCTGGAGATGGCCACCTCAGGGCCACAGGTAACTCTTTCCTGCCATTGCAGGGTGAGACCACGGGGTGTGCCCACAGAGAATGTGTGTGCCCACGTAGGAGAGAGAGCCACTTGCAAATGGATCTTTCCATTTGGAATCTGACTGTGGAAATGACTACTGAAACATGAGGGTAAGTCTTTCTTTTAGGAGACCTTTAGGCTCACAATACCAATTGCATCAACACTCACACAATCTTTAGGAATAGGGCAATTAAACCAACACATAGAAAATATGCAGTGGGTATGGCAGGGATGAATGAGTGAATAAGTGAAGAAAGCATGAAGCAAAAGAAACATCAGGATCTGTAGTCTGGAGGGCTGACATTCTCCACTGTCTGTGTCAGTTCCCCTTTGACACCCTTTTCTCACTCCTCCAAGCCACACCAACCATGGGTGTCTTTAACTTCAATACTGAGGGTAACTGATAGCCAGCCCCCAACCTGCTCTATCTTCTTCACATTATTCTCATGTTTATCATAATTTCTCCTCTAAACATGCCTCTCTCTTGCTCATATCTGCTGCCTTAAAGTACTCCATGCAATTACTATTTCTTCAGTGAAAATAGGAATGCTGTCCTACCACTCGGCACCAAGAAAGCAGAACTGAAGCAGAAAGAAATAAGACATTTTTTTCAGTTATTATTACTAATCACATACATATTGATTGATTGACTGCTCTCTGTTTGGCCCAGTGAAGATTTGAGAAAAATACCCTTGTTTTCATGATGTTTAATATACCCAGAACATATACATAATAAAAATGACTAGCAAATCCAGATGATGGAACCAGAGGTGGCCCAAGATAGTTGATGATTAAATGTTAGATCAATGGCAAAGACACAATGCTTGCTGTAGGAATCCAGAAAAGAAAGAGATCTGGTATGGCAGAGAATGGTCAAAGCTGATGGGATTTGAGCAGGAGCTTGGGGAAGGCTAGAATTTGCATAATGGAGAGAAGCGGAGAGTCATTCCCCTTGGGAAAACTGCATGAGAAGAGATATAGTAACCAGAAAGACTATGCTGTCTCCGCAGCAATGACTAAACAAGGAATCATCTTTGGAAGAAGAACATTTCAGAAATGTTAAGAGAAAAGGAAAGTTTGGTGTAGCATCTTACATGGACTTGTATGGTGAGCAAAACAATTTGTTGTGTATAAGTGAAATAGAAGTAAAAAAAAAAAAACAGGAACAAAGCAAAGGAAGAGGAATACAATATTAATATATGAGTCAATTTTAAAATTTACTGTATTTACATAGAGGAGTCAACACAAACCAACCCATTTATCTGCCTAATGCATCCCAATTCATATGATCCCAAATCTAAACTACAGTCACATCATCACACTCTAGCTTGAGAGTTGTGTGTGCCTGTGCTTTCCAGAGTTCTTTCAGAGTTCTGCAAACTATCCTCTTTTGAGCATCTTCTTGCCTTTTAGATCCTGCACTTAACTGCTCAGTTATTGGCTTATAAAACGTGGTTCCTGGATCAAATTATGAATCCACATGCTGTATTTCAGTTTTAGGATCACCAGAATCAAGACACTTCTCCAAAATTTAATACGATTCGGGTAAAATAGATGCAATTATATGAATTGATGGGTACTGGGAAAGGCATTCCCATCTTGAAAAAATAAATGAACCTACCACCATCCACTTGTTTAAATTTTTATAATGAAATAGTATTTTTGTTTTTGTTAAGGCATTGTTTCATAGTATATTTCAAAAAAATAAATTTGAACTTTGCATCCTAAAACAGGCCTTATCTAAACCTTGCTAATGGATTTATATAGTGGATTGCTTTACGTAACAACATCCTTATTCCTTTCCTTGGAAAATGACATGGGGTTGGTGATAAAGAAGGAGGGGAGAGAGGAAGTGTCTTAGTTTTCTAGCTTCTGTGACAAATACCGCACAGTCTGTTGACTTAAATGGTAGGGATTTATTGGCTCAGTTTGGGAGAGTGGAAGGCTGGCTTCCTCCTGGGGTCAGTAATGTTCTGGCTAGCTGGACATTCATGGGTTCCTTGGCTCTCCCATCACAGGGCAATGTCCTCTCCTTTCTCTCCTGGGTTTCCACTAACCTCCAGCTCTTCCTTGTGGTTTCTTTCCAGAGATCAACCAGTGATAGGATTAATACCCACCTCATTACAGTTGGCCACATTTTAACCACAAAAATAGTATCTTCAAAAGGTCCTATTTAAAATAGGTTCATAGTCACAGGAATGGGATAAAGATTAAGAATAAGAATATGCTTTAATTTTTTTTTTTTTTTTAGTCTTCTTGGGTACATAATTCAACCTAACACAAAAGGGTATATTAGTTTCTTATGTTGCTGTAATAACCCTCCCCACACACTGAGTGGCTTAAAATGACACAGATTTATTACCTGACATTTCTGAAGGTCAGAGGGCTCAAATGGGTTTTACAGGGTTAGAAGTCAATGTGTAGACAGGGTTGAGTTCATTCTAGGGGTGCCTGAGAACAAACTGCTTCCTTGGTTTTTCCAGCTTTTTGGGGGTGTGAACTTTTCTCCACCTTCAAAGGGCATCACTCCAGCCTCAGCTTTCACCACTGCATTGCCTTTTTTGGCTCTGACCCTTCTGCCTCCTGATTATATCAGGCCCACCAGGAGGATCCAGGATAATTTTCCCCTCTCAAGATCCCTAAGTTAATCACATCTGTAAAGTCCCCTTTGCATGTGAGGTAATATATATACAGGTTCCAGGGCTTGGCTGTAAACATCTTTGTGGTACCATTATTCAGCCAGCCACAGAGGGTGATCTTAAAAGATGGGAGCATCTGGATTATACTGGACTGGGGGAATGCAGGAGAGAGTCATGGAAGCCATAGATGCTGAAAGATAAAAAGGAAAGCCTGAAAGTGGGGAAAGGAAGAGCCAAATGTGCGTCACTGGAGTTTAAGTATATTATGTAACACAGAGAACTATTTCTAATAAATTGTATTGCTATTATGAAAATCTTTTTTAGACATGCCATCTGACATACACATAACATGGATTATAGTTGCTTCTCTTGTGCTTTCTTGGCAATTACAATAACTAACGTGGAAAAGCATTTTCAATATCAGTTTATCACGCACCTCTGCAATTTTGTGAGGTATTTACAGAGTAAAGGAGGAGGTGATATGATTTGACTGTGTTACGGAAATGAACCTTTCATGTCCTGGCCATGTTCAATTGATGAGCAGAGAAGTTACGCATTACTTCAAAAGACTTAATGTAAGAGTTTTCTCTCATTTCTCAAAGAAAGAAATGGTTATAAGAAGCATAATGTAAATGAAGTTTCAACTTCAAGAACAAAAGTTGTTCTCTTAACAAATTGTAATGTTTTATGTCACTATCTGTAGAAATCCTCAAACTCAATACATTTACCAGAACACACTACTACTTTCTTACAGTAAGGGTTGGATCCCTATTTTAAAGGTTGATTTTATCATCCTTTTTCCTGTCTCTGAGGCACAATAAATACATGAGTTAACCCTGGTATTTACTCTCACTCATAACATATAGTCACAAATTGTGTTGTCCCCACTCCATCACTTTTCATCATCACCACCATTCCAGTCTACCATCCCCTGATATTCAAGATAACTCATGAGTCATCTCCCAGAACCCTCTGTCTGGAGGGAGACCACTATGTTATCTTTCCTAGATTAGTCACACCCACTCATTCTAATTCAATATTGGATATTCTTCCGTATTTGTTCACCCTCTGAAATCTCCTTCCTGTTGTTGTTTCCTGGCATTTTGTAGGATGATTCCATCCTTCCTGTCCATAGCGATTGTCATCAAAGAAGGTGAGTATGAGTTGAGGAACCACCTGCATTCCAACCATGCTTCTGGCTCCTTACTAACTCCTGCTAAGGATTTATTCTGTGTCTTGGTTTTCTCATCTACACCATGGGTATATCAATATCTAGCTCAGTATTTTTGATAATTAAGTGGCAAGACTTATAAAAAGCACCTGAGATCTACAAATGGTCATTATTTATTGAGTGTCCCCTCATGGGATCCATAAATGATAATCACAGTTAAATAAACAATATGATGTCATTCATCCATTCATTCATTATTGAAAAGATAAAATAGGTGAGCCAATGGGCATGAGCTGGAGAATGGGAGCAAGATCTGCCTTGCCCATACATAACTTCCAGCACCTAGCACAATTACAGCTACAAAGTAGGTTTCCAATTAGTGCTTATTTAAGTCAATGTATGGACTCATGAAACATAGCTCTTGCAGTGAAACCTATCACAGCCTACAACTTGGATGGGAAGAAAGAAACTAAAGCATGCAATCACATACAAATGTGTTTAAGAAGAGCAGATAGTTGTGGTGATCAAAAGCAGATGCACAAAGGAGAGGCTAAGCCTACTTCTAATTGTGCCTAAGACTCTCCCCCAGAGAACCTCTTTTGTTGCTCAGATGTGGCCTCTCTCTCTAAGCCCACTAAGCGGGTAAACTCACTGCCCTCCCCACATGTGGGACATGACTCCCAGGAGTGTAAATCTCCCTGGCAGCATGGGACATGAATCCCAGGGATGAACTTGGTCCTGGTATCATGGGATTGAGAAAGTCTACTTGACCAAAAGGGGGAAACAAAATAAAATTTCAGTGGCTGAGAGATTTCATATGGAATCAAGAGGTCACTCTGGAAGGTATTCTTATGCACTGTATAGATATCCCTTTTTAGTTTTTAGTGTACTGGAATAGCTAGAAGGAAATATTTGAAACTGTCAAACTGCAACCCAGTAGCCTTGATTCTTGTAGATGATTGTGTAACTATGTAGCTTACATGGTGTGACTGTGGGATTGCAAAAACTTTGTGGCTCATACTTCCTTTATCAAGTGTATGGAGAGATGAGTAGAAAAATGGGGACAAAAATTAAATGAAAAATAGGGGAGATGAGTGGGGTGGGATGTTTTAGGTGTTCTTTTTTACTTCTATTTCTTTACTTATTTTTATTTTTTGGAGTAATGAAAATGTTCAATAATTGATTGTGTTAAGAATGCACAACTATATGATGGTACTGTGTTGTGATGCACAACTGATTGTACATTGTGGATGACTGCATGGTATGTGACTATATCTCAGTAAAACAGTTTAAAAAAATAAAAAGTCAAAAGCAGCTGCACGTACTACAAGAAGACTTTCTGAGCAAAGCCAAAATTCCAGGGAACTTGAATTTGCAAAGGAGGGAGGGGTCAGAGAGCACAGCCTGACAGGTAAGGGAGTCAGACAGGTGAGGGAGTGAGTGCTGAAAGTGAAGACATTTCAAATACCCAACTTAACTTATCCCTCCATATGGACATTCTGAGTGCTCCTTTTTTTTTTTTTTTTTTTGAAATGTGTGTATACAATTTCTTCTTTTCTTAAATAACTGTTCATATCTGATCACTTTCTGCTCAGAAGCACTTGAAGTCTGCTCACGTCATACTATTATTTTAAGAGATCACAGAGGCCTTTATTTTCTGTGTTCTTGTATTTTGGACTCCTGCTTTACAGTATGGTATTTCATCTTTTAAAAACATCAGCCTTAATTTTTTTTTTTTTATTTTGAGATAAATTCAAAGTTACATGAATAGTTGCAAAAACAATACTAGCCCCATACACAGAATTCCATCATACCCTGACCCCCCTCCCCCGATAGCTCAATCCACCTTTTAACATGCTGTCACATCGCTATTTCTTTCCCTCCCTCCCTCCCTATCATCCATCATCTATTGCTGTCTTCTGAACATATGAGAGCTAGCTGCACACATCCTTGAACATACCACTATAGTTCACATATGTACTTCCCATGAACAAGAACATTCTTTTATGTAATTCCATTAAGCACAGCTAAGTATGAGATTCAACAATGATACAAAGCTTACCTTCTATATTTCCTTTTCCTTATGTCTCAACTGTGTCCCTTTGAGCCACCTGTCCTCCACCCTCCAATCCCATACAAGTTCATCCTTAGCATTCAATTGTCATCTACTTAGACTGTCTTTTTCTTTTCTTTTTTTTCTTTTCTCAATTGTGGAAACATATATACAGCCTAATCTTCCCATTACCCCCGCTCCCTAGACTTCCATTAGTGGGATTAATCACATTTAGAATGATGTTATGCTCTTTCCCACCATCCATTTCTAGAAATTTTCCTTCACCTCAAACAGCAACCCTACACTCCTTTCTTAACTCCCCATTGCCCCTTCCCCCATTTCTCTTAGCCCAAACTCAACTTTTCATCTCTATGGTTATATTCTCTGATAATTTCTTTGTGTTTACTGTGGGGCTTAAAATTAACCTCTTAAATCCCTATCAATCTTGTTTTTCTTTGATACCACCTTCACTTCAATAGGGCACATAAACTATGTTTCTATACTCCTTCATTCTCCCACCTTTATATAGTTGTCTAAAATTACATATTTTACATTGAGTTCAAAACCACTGATTTGTCCTTAAAATTTGTGTATTTTTTTATCATGTAGGAAGTAAATAGTGGAGTTATAGTTCAAAAGTTATTAACTTCTATCTGTATTCCATTGTGTTTGAAGAATGTCCTTTGAGTATATTCAATTTTTTTTTTTTTAATTTCTTGAGGCTTGTTTTATGTCCCAGTTTATGGGCCCTTCTGGAGAAAGATCTGTGATCACTAGAGAAAAATGAGTGTCCTGGTGATTTGGGATGTAAGGTACTATATATGTCTGTTAAAATTCTCTATATCTCTTTCTCCTTTCTTTGTCTCTCTGTTGGTAGGGCTTCCTTTAGAATCTGAAGTAGGGCAGGTCTTTTATTGGCAAAGTCTCTCAGCATTTGTTTGTCTGTGAAAAATTTAAGCTCTCCCTCAAATTTGAAGGAGACTTTTGCTGGATAAAGTATTCTTGGCTGGAAATTTTTCTCTCTCAGAATTTTAAATATGTCATGCCTCTGCCTTCTCGCCTCCATAGTGGCCACTGAGTAGTCACTAATTAGTCTTATATTGTTTCCTTTGTATGTGGTGAATTGCTTTTCTCTTGCTGCTTTCAGAACTTGCTCCTTCTCTTCAGTGTTTGAGAGTCTGATCCGAATATGTCTTGGGGTGGGTTTATTTGGATTTATTCTATTTGGAGTTTGCTGGGCATTTATGCTTTGTGTGTTTATATTGTGTAGAAGGTTTGGGAAGTTTTCCCCAATAATTTCTTTGAATACTCTTTCTAGACCTTTACCCTTCTCTTCCCCTTCTGGGACACCAATGAGTCTTAAGTTTGGATGTTTTATTTTATCTATCGTATCCCTGAGATCAATTGCAATTTTTTCAATTTTTTTTCCATTCTTTCTTTTGTTCTTTCATTTTCTGTTCTGTGGATTTCTAGGACATTGAGATGTTTTTCAGCTTCCTCTAGTCTTGTATTGTGAACATCCAGAGTCTTTTTAATTTGGCCAACAGTTTCTTTTATTTCCATAAGATCTTCTATTTTTTTTATTTCCTCTTGCAATGTCTTCTTTATGCTCTTCTAGGGTCTTCTTTATGGCACTTATATCCTGGACCATAGGCCTCTTGATGTCCTTTAAATCCTTTGCCAAGTTTTCGTTCTTTGATTGTAGTTCTTTAATTAATTTTGTGAGGTTTAACGTTTCTTCCGATATCTTGATTTGTGTGTTTGGAGCTGGATTCTCCATATCGTCTGGTTTTCTCATATGTGTTAAGATTTTCTGTTGTTTTTGGCCTCTTAGCATTTGTTTTGCTTGATGGGGTTCTTTCAAGTTGTATCAAAAAAAAAGGGGGGGTATCGATCTAATTTTTCAGAGACACAGTTTGGTGACGTGCACTTTTTCTTACTAACCAGCAGATGGCATCTGTGAGTCTTTAATTTGTTAGAATTGCAGCTTGGTGGCATACACTTTCTCTAACTAACCAGCAGATGGCATCTGTGAGTCACTTATTCCCCTCAAGTCAGTTCTCCCCAACTTTGTGGTATGTGGGGATCTGATTCTTTTGGGGTCCAATTGGTGCACTTAATTTGGGTGTGTTGTCGGTGCTGTCTGCTCCCAATGAGGGGCATGTGCCTGAGTGGTTAGGGAGGAAGGACAGGTTTAACAATCAAATCTCCCAGGTGTTCCCGGAGATTTAAGGCTGTTCTCTGCCGCTGACACAAAAGTCCTTGTTATTGGTGTAGGTCCCCTGGGATTTCCAAGCTGTTCCCCCCTCCCTGCTGTGTTTTTCCAGGACCTCTGTTGGGGGGGTTGGCGGGCCGTGCCACGTCACAAGTGAGTGCCGGCCTCCAGGGAAGCCCTGGGCCACTGGGCTGTGCAGGGGCGGTCCCAGCCCACTTCAAAGAAGGTTGAATGGGACTCGTTAACTTCCCCCTTTCCACACAGCTCCGCTCTCCCAGCTCCGGGACAATCAGCCGTGGGTGTATTCAAGGCCACCGTCCATGGTTGATACTGTGTTGTGTGAGCGATGCTGCGGGAAAGACTCCCTGTCAGGCTGGGTTTTTCGGCTGGGCTCCGCGCTGTGTGCTTGGCCCCGGGCAGGAGCAGCCCCACCCACCGGGGTTACGGCCGCAAGGCTGGGCTTCTCAGCTGGGCACTGCGCCGTGTGCTCACCCCGGGCAGGAGCAGCCCTGCTTGCTGGGGTGATAGCCGTGAGGCTGGGTTTCTCGGCTGGGCTCTCCACCATGCGCTCACCCCGGGCAGGAGCAGCCCCGCCCGCTGGGGAGACTGCTGCAAGCCGCGCGTACCCCCTTTGTTTCCCTGGACCTGAAATGATCAGCAGTGGGTGTAGAAAGGGGTATCCTCCACCCCAGACACCGAGGCGTTAGTCCAGACCACTCCCGTCTTATCTGCAGCTGTTCCTGGGCTTCTTATATATATATTTATATGTATATCTTTATATATACATATATATATATATATTTTTTTTTTTTTTTCTTTTTTTGAAGTCCAGCCCACCATTTCCCCCCAATGCAGCATGGCCAAGGGATTCAGCCTACTCACTCACTCGTTTCAGAATGCAGACTCCTGGTTTTGCCAAAAGCACGTTCCCTGTGGCTTTAGCAGAACTTGTCCAGCTGGTGCTACTTTGGAAGTGGTGTTCTGGGTCCTTTCTGGTTTTTTATCTAGTGTTTTCCATGGAGGTGTTTTTTTCTTTGTCTCACCTAGTCACCATCTTAGTTCCTCCACCCTTAATTTTTGAAAGCTGGATGCCAATCACATAACATTGGTTACTTCTACTGGTTACCCCAATCATGTGCTAACCTACAAGACTCACAACTACTGATGAAAAGCTAAGCCCAGAGTTTGCAGCAGCTACAACCCTGCAAGTTGTTTTAGCAGTTTGACACAGAAATCTACCTGAAGTAAATATGAATACGTATCATCAGTATTACCAGTTTAGGAATTCGTTTCATCAGAATAATAAATTCTATTAATAAATGGTAATTAATGGACCCTCCCATGCTAACTTGCCCACGAGCCAAATTTTAAAACACATTTATGCATTATTGTTCTGTCAACCCACAAATTCTCCAATATAAAAAAATAACAATAAAATCACATTATACTGATGCAGAGATTTATAAATATAGGGATTCTTTTCATTAAAATAGGTGGCACAGTTAAAAAAAAATAAATCATTAAAAACGGTGTACTCATAACTTCTGAGTTAATCCTGACAGATACATAATAGGATATTTATTGAGAATAAAGTAGTTTCTGGCAACTTCAGACTTTGACGTCAAGGGTGATAGCCCCAAGAAAGAATGAGAGAACCGAAGAATGATTAAATAGCTTTCTAAAAACTGGGCTACCATGGTAATTCTCACACTCCATTTCTTTTTTCTGAGTACCTTAGGTTAGGATAAGGAGAAAGCATTTATGACTGTGACAAATTTAATTGTTGGAGGGTTATTAATATACCAAAAATGACTGATGAGTGCATGCATTTCAATAATGACCATTTGGTATAATTAAAAGGCTACACACCAGGAGTGAAGGGTTGACATGTAACACTGTGAAGGATGAGCTTGCTTAAATAATGTCTCCTATGAAGGGATACAAAAAATAATAAATAAGTGATAGAGCATGGTAAGATAGTCGTAAGCACTGTGCAAAAGAAAAAGTAAAGCAGGATTAGGGATGTGGGTGGGGAGAGATTGCTTGCAGTATTAATTAGAGTAGTTGTGGTAGGTCTCATCGAAAAGGTGAAATTTAAGTAAAAAACAATTAAAGTTGGTGAGGGAGTTATCTGAGCTGTTATATGGGCAAGAATGTGGCAGGTAGATATAAAGTGGAGCAGAGGCTTTAAGCCTAGGAGTTTCAAGGAAGAGCCAGAAGGAACAAAATGAGCCACTGGGAGACTCTTAGGAGAAAAGATTGGAGAAGACAGGAGCTAGCTTTTGTGAGGTCTTGGAAGCCAGTGTAACAACAGTGGCTTTTACTCTTAGTGAAATGGGAGAAGTATCAGGGTCTCGCACATAGGGTAAGATGGCCTGACTTCCATTTTAAAGGATTGTGCTGGCTGTGTTGGTGGGAATACATTGTCAGGAGTCTAGGTAGAAGCAAGGGGGTGTGTTAATAGATTTATACTGTAATCCTGGTGACAGATGACAATAACTCAGACCAAGGCAGTAGTATTGGAGGTGGACAGAAGAGGCTGGAATCTGGATATATTTCAAGGGTAGAATTGGCCACAAAGTATGTCCTGTATTATTATATCTGATTTTAAAAAATAAAAAGTGGTTGCTTAGGGATATATTACATTAAAAGTTCTGTAGACACTGAAAAATGTGAATTTTCATTGATAAAACACTCAAATATTTCTCTTATTTCATTATTTATAATATACAAATCCTCTGTGTCTGTATTTAAAATGTCTCTGCTTTGTCATAAACCGAAAGTTTTATGCAAAACACTCCACTACGTGCATTCCTGTTGCTTTCCCCTTGCATTTCTACCATTATTTTTCTTTATGAATTTGTAAACGAGGTTACTTGACGCAAAAAGATTTATGAGTTGTATTTGCTTTGTGGTTTCTAGCTTGTATCAATAAAAAATGAAACTCTTTCGATGCTCAAAAAAGTCTACTATCTACAATGAACATTTTCATTTCTGTTTTGAGGATTTTGTTGTTCAACTTCATCTGATATATTTCCCCATCCTTTAGTTTTAGCATTTTTTATTTTAGGTATAGCCTTGGCAAGATGCATATAGAATTACCTTGTTTAAAATGTTCCCCAGACATGCTTTCCAGACTATAAAACATGAAGCCTAGAAATGTTTAGAGCCCATGCCCATAAGTACCTGGGCTATAAAATAATTCTACTGTAGAGTCCCACCTAGAAATAAGTGATCATCATGCCAAGTATCACTACAAATCCAAAATAGTGATTGACATTTTAGAAAAGAACATTATAAGACAATAAAATATAACACTCCCCTCAAAAAGTTAAATATTCTTAGAAAAGTAGTTGCAATGTTTACATGATCACCATATCCCTCAAATGAGGGAATCTTTGAATTCCATCCATGCATGGATTATTCTCATTTATGGTTGGGAGAATCTTTCCAGAAGGGACATAATAATCATAACTTGATAATGGAAGTCCACTCTGACTATATGACTAGCGCCCTCCTTTCCATATAAGGTATTTTGAATTTACTTCAGCTCTGATCACAGATAAAGTGTGTTTCAACTTTCTTGATATCCTTGGTATACATACTATTGGAATTTCCCATGAGAAAATTAAATTTCCTCCCCTGATTACATTATACTTGGGCATGAACCTTGCTTTGGTCAATAAATATGAGTAAAGCAGAAGTTTTAATTTCATTGCACACAGACAGCTTTGCTTATTTCTGCTGTTATCATAGCAATCTGTATCATATTAGACAATTCTATTGGCTTACATCTCAGAATGAAGAACATATACAGCTAAACAATAATGGACATTTGATATGAGAAATAAATAAACTTATTGTTATAAGCCATTGGATTTTTTTTTTAACTTTCGCAAAAACTAGTGAAGCCAGTGCAGAAACTGGTACCAGAAGTGAGGTATGACTATAATAAAAACAACAAAAAATAAAATATGTGGCTCTTGCTTCAAGACCAGGTGATGCATGTCAACGAAACTGTTTTGGAAGGCTGCAAAGCAGGTGACTCATACTATGCAATGACAAAAAAAATTGGTTGTCATAGAAACCATATAATGTACCAAATAATTTTGTGACTTTTGGTTAAGAGTTGGGTAAACAGAATGTCATTGACATGACTTGGATGCTATTGGGTGCATCTGATATTAGTTTTCAAGGAGCAGAATAACTCAGATAAAGGCACATATTTCAGTGGAAATTAAAGGTAACACAGTCTCTGGGCTTGCAGAGTTGGAATATGCAACTGGTTCTCATTTCCAACTGGCAAAAGGTACATCCAAGAAATACTTTAAGCAAAAAAACCTTATTAAAATCAAGCTTTATGTCATGGACCAAATCATGGATATTGTCATATCATCCTTTGTCAAAACACCTGAATTGATTAAAAATGGTTGTGAAAAATATTACTGAGAGACAACAATGAAAATGGGGCTCTCCCAACAGAATTCTGATAAGCAAAATGTACTTATAATTAAACCTGAAGTGAAAGGCATGTCCAGAAAGGAATTTTAAGTAAAAGAATTATCATATGGAACTGATGGAGGGAACAAATCTCACTAACTTTGGAGAGACTTATTCTGCCCTATGAACCTCAAGTTGAATCAAAAAATGCAGTAATTGTTCAACACACAGATCAACTCTTAGATCACCAACTTTCTTATGAGGAAGAAGTAGTTTGAGGAAGCTTCTTATCCACCTAGGGGGATATTTTCTTAAAATGCTCTCCTCTGATATGATCATGAAGGATAATAAGAAAGGAAAGGCCTTGCTGAGGACAGAGACAAGAGCTATGAAGTACAATGGTGTGTGTGTGTGTGGGGGGGGTACACCAGGGGAGAACTGAATATTAATCAAGAAAAAAAACATGTCCCTAGTGACCTCTCAGCCTCTTCTTATTAGGATTTCATAGTTACTGGGGTCCAGTGATTTTCATGTGATTCTACCTTGTTTATTTTTATTGTGGGGGTGGTGAATAGAGTTGAACTGCCCCTATTTCACAGTTCTATGCTGGATGAGTGGCAGTGTCTAGCTAGGTTGTTTCTTAATGTATAGTTTTATAGAACAAGAGGAATCACACTGGAACAAGATCATGAAACTCTGGACTTTGTGTCTGACACTATTTTTGGAGGAAACTGCTGAATATTTTTTTTTTCCCTTTGTAAGAGGGGTTGGGAGGTGCCAGTGGAAACTGACTACAAACAATCAAGAAGATGCACCATGTTTGATTGTATTACAAATATTCAGCATTCTCTGCTCTGTTCTAAAGGTGGATTTTAACTTCTGACTCTGTAGCACAAGTGGTGGTCATGTGGCTTTCTTTGGGCCCATGGATTATGATCCTGGGGACACATTCCACCTGAAAGCAGTAGCTTTAAGAGCCAGTCCATGGTACCTGGTGCCAACATAATAGTCAATTCCAGAGAGAGGCTGTTTTATTCACCTAGGTTTCATATAAAAAAAAAATTATGATGGAACCATGAGAAGGGAATAACAATTGTGTTTTTTTAAATCCAATTAAATTTGGGATTCCTGGTAACTAAAAACATAATAATGTGAAAACTGACCAGTATTGAAACTTATCAGTTCTAACTTATTTGACTCATCCTGGAAAAATGTATCTTAGAAAATATCTTTGTGATACCTACACAAAGATGTTTGAAATGAGGCATTTTTAATGCAATTTTATTGAGGTATACCCACATGCCACGTAATCCATTCAAAGTATACAATCAGTGGCACACAGTACTATCATATAGTTGTGCATCCATCCCCGCAATCAATTTTTAAGCATTTTTATTGTTCCAAAATAAAGACAAAAATATTAAAAAATAAAAAAAGAACAACCAAACCATCCATATCCCATATACCCCCTATTATTTATTTATTTATTGCCATTATTTTATTACTCATCTGCCCATACACTGGTTAAAGGGTGTATGAGTCACCAGGTTTTCACTGTCACATAGTCACATGATAAAAGCTAACTAGTTATACAGTTATCATCAAGAATCAAGTCTACTGGATTACCATTCAACAGATTCAGATATTTCCTTCTAACTATTCTAATACACTAGAAACTTAAAAGGAAGATCTATGTAATGCCTAAGAATAACCTCCAGATTGACCTCTCAACTCTATTTGCTATCTCTCAGCCACTGAAACTTTATTTTGTTTCATTTCTTTCTTCCCTTTTGGTCAAGATGGCTTTCTCAATCCCACAATGCTGGGGCCAGGCTGAGATGAGGCATTTTTAATTCCATCTTCTCTCTTGAAATATGCAAAGAAAATGTAAATTAATGAAATATCAAAAATATTGAAACAATTAAATGGCTACAACCTCAAACGATAGGTGTTCTGGTTTGCTAATGCTGCCATTAAGCAAAATACCAGAAATGGATCGGCTTTTATAAAAGGGGTTTATTTGGTTACACAGTTATAGTCTTAAAGCCATAAAGTGTCCAAGGTAATGCATCAATAGAGTACCTTCACTGAAGGATGGCCATTGGTATCTGGAAAACCTCTGTTAGCTTGGAAGGCATGTGGCTGGCGTCTGCTTGCTCCTAGGTTGCATTTCAAAATGGCGTTCTCCAAAATATTGCTCTTGGGGCATTTTATACCCTCTTAGTTGCAACTCCTCTTGAAGATGTCACTCTTGGTTGCTTTTGGGGCATTTGTCCTCTCTTAGCTTCTCCAGAGCAAAAGTCTGCTTTCAAAGACCATCTCCAAAATGTCTCCATAAGCTGCAGCTCCTCTCTCAGCTCCTGTGCATTCTTCAACGTGTCCCTCTTGGCTGTAGCAAGCTCACTCCTTCTGTCTGAGCTTATATAGTCCTCTAGTAAACTAATCAAGGCCCATGCTGAATGGTCAGGGCCACACCTCCATGGAATTTATCTAATCATAGTTATCACCTACATCTGGGTGGGTCACATCTCCAAGAAAACAATTAAAGAATTATAATCTAATCAACACTAATATGTCTGCCCCTACAAGACTGCATTAAAGAACATGGCTTTTTCTGGGGGACATAATATATAGAAACCAGCACAAGTAAGTGCCGCATTTCAAAACCCAACTCAATTTGACTGATAGGCTAAATCTGAGCATGTCTGTAAGCCAGGATACATGGGAACAGCCTAGCTGGATGTGGTAGAATATCTTAGGAGACATGGAGCTGAAGGAGAAATCAGAAAGTAATGTCATATTTGACTGTCTATGATGTACCTTCTTAGTTAATGGAGAATGCCAGAGGACACCCAGGTTGGAAGAATGGGATACTCTTTGTGAGGGTGCAGCACAGAGAGTCTAGGGTTCAATATCACAGGGAGCAAAGCAACAAGAGAATATATACAGTGGATGGTAGAGAGAGAGAGAGAGAGAAAGGGAGAAAAAGTGTGGAGGGGTGGAGAGAGAGATAGAGAGCTAGAGAGAGATAAGGAAAGAGAGAGAGAGGGCAGAGAAGAGAGAGAGAGAATGAATGGGAAATGAACACAAAGATGTGAAAGTTACATCAAAGAACAAAAAGGAGATTAAAACATTCATTACCAGTACAAATGACAGAGATAACAAAGGTAATTGAAGAATACATATAACTATTAAATGAAAATAAAACATTTCTGAATTAGGGCTTCAATTTGCTACCTCAGGAACATACCATATATCAGGGGAGAAATGGATTGAAAACATGAGCACCATTGGGGAAAATGGATTGAGAATGAGTACCATATGCTAGTGAAGTCACTGACTTCTGTAGACATAGGTGAAAATCAAATAGGCATTTTAGTAGTTAAAGGATGTCAGAGGGAAAATTCAGGCTGCCCTTGGATATCCACAAGCAGCACTCAGTGTAAGAATATGAGGGAGCAATCTCTACAAAGTCCTGGGGAAAACTAAACAAGTGATTCTCTAATATTACATCCAGGCAAGTTGCTATTTCACTACCAAGGTTACAGAGAGACTTTTTCAGTCACAACGATTTCAAGGATCTATGCCAAAAACAGCTTTACTTGGGGAAAAATAATGAAGCAAAAAATAAATTCAACCTTTTGGTGAGTAAAGCTTATTAATTTGATAATAAAGAAATATTTGCTAGTGTTTACTTCCATTGAATGAAGAGCTAAAACAACACCATGGATTATAAAATGTAGGATTAAAGAACCAAATATAAAAGTAGATACAGTTTAGCAATATAAATAGTAATAGTCTATATACCAAAATTCTGGATACAAGATGAGGGAAAAAGGAGTGGTTAACTTGTGTGCTAATTCCTTTACATTAATAGCAAAAGTTCAGTAGACGGTCCATGAGGATAAAAGATGATCTTTAAAATTGGCATCAACCCTAAAATATTTATAATCTTTTTTTTAATTTTGGAAGAACATTTTTTTTGTACAAATATATCTTGGAGAAAATAAATATTTATTTAAAGTTAGTAATTCAATTTTCTTTGTTTTACCTTGTGTTAAATACATACAAAATTAAATTTATGCTTTATTTTAATAACGTATACTATTATACTGATTGTTAAATATCCATTTTCTCTCTTAAAAACTTCAAGCTCTCTTTCTGTCTCTCTCTCACTCTTCCTCCCTGTCTGTTTATTTCTTAAACCTGGGATAATGTTCAACAAACATAAGAAATATTTGTTTCATTTTCTTAAACAAATTATTCTAGTAATGTATATACAACTTAAATTTCCCCTTTTAACAACATTCAAATATATAATTCAGTGCATTTAATTACCTTCTAAAGGTTGTACTGCCATGGCCACCATCCATTATCAAACATTTCCATCATCCCAGAAATCCTGTACCAATTTACCATTAACTCCCCATTCCGTACTCCCATCAAGGCCCCTGCCAAATTGTATTGCAGTTTCTTACTCTAGCCTAAGAATTTCATATCAGTAAGCTCAAACAATATCTGTCTTTTTGTGTCTGGCTTATTTCACTCAACATGATGTCTTCAAGGTTCAGCCAGGTTGTCACATGTATCAGAACTTCCATTCCTTTTTGTGGTCTTTGATACATTTTAGTTCATTTTTGTAGATTGTGTGATTATAGGTCCACCTTCATTCTTTTGCATATGACTATCCAGTCTTTCCAGCACTAACTATTGATCATACTATTCTTACCTGATTGAGTGGACTTGGCATCTTTGCCAAAAATCAATTGACCATAGACGTGAGGGTTTTTTTCTGAATCCTCAATTCAATTCCATTGGCCTACAACCTCTACTGTAAGTTTTAAAATTGAGTAGAGTGCAATACTAGTGATCAATAAGAGGGAGGGGTAAGAGGTATGGGATATTTGGGGTCTTCTTTTTTCTTTTTATTTCTTTTGCTGGAGTAATGCAACTGTTCTAAAAATGATCATGGTGATGAATACACAAATATGTGATGATACCATGAACCATCAATTATGTACTTTGGATGGATTGTATAGTGTGAGAATATATCTCAATAAAATTATGTTTTAAATAAATTCCATTGGTCTATATATATCCCCTTGTGCCAGTAACATCCTATTTTGATTACTGTGGCTTTGTAATAAGTTTAAAAGTTGGGAATCATGAGTCCTCCAACTTCACTCTTCTTTTTCAAGACAATTTTAGGTATTGGGGGGCCCTTATCCTTCCAGATAATTTTAGATCATGGCTTTTCCTTTTCTTCAAAGAAGGCTGTTGGAATTTTCAATGGGTTTGAGTTGAATCTGTAAACTGCTCTGGATAGAGTTGGCAGGTTAACAATATTTAGCCTTGCCATGCATGAATATGGAATTTTCTTCTACTTTATGGATCTTCTTTGATTTCTTTTAGCTACAGTTTGTAATTTTTCATGTACAAGTCCTTAACATCTTTGTGTAAATATATTCCCAGATATTTGATTCTTTAGGTTGTTATTGTAAGTGGAATTTTTTTTTCTTGATTTCCTGTTCAGATTGTTCATTACTAACATATAGAACACTATTGTTTTTCGCATGTTGGTCTTGTCCCTTGCACTTTGCTGTATTCATTTATTAGCTCTAGTAGCTTTGTTGTAGATTTTTTAGTGTTTTCTCTAGATGAGATCACATCATCTGCAAACAGATGAAATTTTACTTTTTCCTTTCCAATTTGGATGTCTTTTATTTCTTCTTCTTGCCTAATTGCTGTGGCTATAACTTCTAGTGCAGTGATGAATAATGGCGTTGACACTGGGCATCCTTGTCTTCTTCCTGATCTTAGAGGGAAAGCATCTAGTCTTTCACCATTGAGTATGAAGTCATCAATGCTTTGTTTTAAATATATATACATACACCCGTTATTGTGTTGAGGGAGTTTCTTTCTATACCTAGTTTTGTAAGTGTTTTTATCAAGAAGGGTGCTAGACTTTGCAAATCCTTTTTTGGCCTCAATTGTCATGATTGTGTGCTCCTCCCTTTGTTCTGTTATTGTAGTGCATTACATTGATTTTCTTATGTTGAACCATGCTTGCACACTTGGGATAAATCCTACTTGATCATGATGTATAATCCTTTGAATGTGCTGCTGGATTCAGTTTGCTAGTGATTTTTTTGAAGATTTTTGTATCTTCATTCATAAGTGATATTGGTCTATAGTTTTCTTTCTTGGTGGTATCTTTATCTGGCTTTGGTATTAAAGTGATGGAGGTCTCAAAGAAATAGGAAGTGTTCCCTCTTCTTCAATTTTTTAGAAGTGTTTGGTCAAGACTGGTATTAATTCTTGGAATGTATGGTAAAATTTACCTGTGAAGCCATCTAGTCCTGGGCTTTTCTATGTCAGGAGTTTTGAATGATTGATTAAATCTCTTTACTATTTATTTGTTATCTAATTTGTTGGTATGCAGTTATTCATCATATCCTCTTATAGTCCTTTTTATTTCTGTGGGGTCAGTAGTAATGTCCTCCCTTTTTATTTCTCATTTTAGTTATTTGGGTCCACTCTCTTTTTTCCTTGGTAGCAATGGTTGTTTCTAAAGGAGTAATTTAGATGATGTTTATTTTCCTCCTTTACTTTTCTGTATCCTGTGATTTTTGCTTTTGTTTCTACTTTGTATTATGAACAGGCACAATTTTAAAATTAACTTACAGTTTTAGGGTGGATGGATGGCTAAGCTATCTGTAGTAGCAGGGTGCTGGACACAGCTGGGACTTTGTGCTGACTGGGTTCCCTGTCTCCATGGCTTTCCAGCCAGCACTGATTCATCAGAGGACCACTCTGGACCTCACATCCTTCATCTGCTTAAGACTTGACTTGGAATAGGTGGTTTTTGAAGTATCTTAGGGCTCTGTATTCTGTGGTCTAACTAGATTCTTAGTGACTTGGAAAATTAAATTGTTGTTGAAATAACAAAGAGAAAATGCATTTTGGAAATTGAGTGTGTGTGGAGGGGTCTTTTATAAATTATTTCTGGCCTTATTCCAAAATTGATATTATTATATTGATTAAAAGAGAACACATGAATCGCACTTTAATCAGTGCTCAGTGATCATTTAATTGACCTTGGAATCTGGGCCAATATCAGAGTGCAGGTCTTCATCAGTTTGATTCAGCAGGCAGTGAAGAGTCAGAGGAGCTATGATTGCGCCTGAAGGCTGGAATTTATTAAATTTTCAGTGGAAACAATTTTTGAAGTAAGATGATGGTTTTGCTTTGAATGGTTTCATTAAAATTTGATCAGAGAGAAGAATGTTTCTATTTAACTCCAGAAAATGTAATTTTGACTTCCACCCACAGAGAGTCTTCCACAGAGCTGCTCATGAATACGGAGAACGCCTGTATGAAATATATTTTCTTGTGAAGTGCTATTCCAAATATACGGTCATCAGAAACAATACAGTATATTTTGCAAATCTCTTTGCCTTAGAAAAACTACCTACTTGAGGGAAATTATTGTCCATCTGTAATATTTGTTTGCATGCTGCTTCTTGGGGAGGTTCTGAATATTCACTTGCATCAAACAGCTGCTGTTTTTGGCTTTCAAAACTTCTCCAGTTTAAAAAAAACTCATTTGCAAAATAATCATTCTTATCTAGTAGATATTTAGGCTCTCTTACTTTAGAACTAATAGAAGGCACAAGAAAGGCACCGCTTTCCCCTTCTCTGGTATTTGGGAGACAGGATTTGGATCATGGTTTGGTATTCAATTCTGCTGCAACAAAAATTGTCTAACCTACATAACCTGTATGAATTTTATTTTTAACAACAGCAACAGCAACAAAAATATTTTTAAGAAAACTCAAAGAACTTCTATTCCAATTTTACATATGTTATAATTTCTCCCAAAAAAATCACAGAAAGTAAATTAATACTATCTGAAAAGAGCCGGAGAAAATTCAAATATTGGTTCCATTATTAGTAGAAGGACATATTTCTCCCTAATCTATATACCACACTGGCTAGTGACAAATCACTGCATGTTTTTTAAAACATACTCCCTTAGTATAACATGGAAAGAACACAAAAGATTCCACTAAAATAATAACAAATGAACAAATTGCTGCTATATGTCTTTCGTTATGTCTGAGATGGAAATTTAGGGTTAAGGATTTGTGGTTTCAAATTAGAACACCTGGAACTAAAGGACCTTCCTGCATTCCACCTACACAAAAAGCAATCAACACACAAACAAATAACAAAATGGAGATGTGGTAGGCAGAATACTGGTTCCCATAAACTCCACCCCCTGATGATATTCCTGTGATTATGCTATGTTATATGCAAATGATTTTATACAGGTGGGCCTAATCTTATTATAGGAGCCCTTAAGAGTGGAGGCTAAAGAGGAAATCAAAGAGATCGACACGCCATCCTGGCTTTGAAGATGGAGGGAGCCACGAGCCAAGGAATATGCCTCTTCTAGAAGCTTAGACTGAACTCCAGTTCACCAGCTGGCTGAGAAATGGGGCCTCCATCCTATAGCTGCAAGGAAATGGATTCTGCAAACAACCTGAAAGAGCCTAGAGGTAGATTTTCCTCCAGAGTCTCCAGATAAGAGCTCAGGACTAAACTTTGACATCAGCCTTGTGAGACTTTTACAGAGCTGAGCTGAGCTCCACTGTGCATGGACTTCTGACCTACAGAGGCTATGAAGTGATAAACGTTTGCTGCTTTAAGCCACTGGTTTTGTGAATTTGCTACACAGCAATAGGAAAGTAATACAGGAAGCACGTGACTATCTAATGGATAGAAGGCCATCTTGTCTTCAAAACGAAAGTGAGAAATGTCATTCTGGGAGGTTATTTCTGACCAGCAGCTTCCCTTTGCACCTGATCCTGTCTGATGCAGCCTTCCACGATCTGACCTCTGCTCCATCTGCAGCCTTTTTCTCTGCAGTTGTTCTCCCCTAAGCATCCTGCATGGTCTATATTCCCTGAAATGCACAGACCCCACTCTGGTCCTCTAGGACTAATATGCTGCTTCCTCTGCCTGGGAGACTTTTCTTCCATGCTGTTATCTGCCAAATTACTATCTTGAAAGCATCCGCTAAAAGAGCAACACTTCCATGGACTTTGTCCTGATAAACTTAGGGTAAGATATATTTTCTTGCAGTAACTGATATTTGCACAATAAGAACATTCCCTACACTTTATTACGAATACCTGCACTTATAGATTGAATTGTGCCTCTCCCCAAAATGATACGTTAAAGCCCTAACCCATAGTACTTGAGAATGTGACTTTATTTGGAAACAGGATCTTTGAGAATGTGATGAGCTAAGATGGGGCCAAAGTGGAGTAGGGTGTGTCTTCATCCATGTGACCAATGTCTTATGAGACGGGGAGAGGACAGAAACACAGAGAAGAGTACAATAGAGTACAATTCCATTTCCTTATGGGTCATGCCTATATTTTGGGGGAAGTGCTTACTCAAGTAACTTGCTCTTTGCCATTGGTTACTTTATTGTATATTATTCTTTTGTATGAGTTCTTTAAAAATTCAGGGAAAATAATTTTTCAAATTTATGTTTTTGAAAATATTTTCTCTAAGTTTTTGACGTTTCTTTCCATTTTCACAGTGAATTTGATAAGAAGTTTTAATTTTAATGAATTTCTATTGGCTGTTTTTAAAGTTAGTGCATTTGTGTCTTTTAAAGAAATATTTGCCTTCAGTAAGTTCAAGGAGATATTCTTTTATGTTACATTTTAGAACTCTTATGGGTATAGCTTTTACTTTTAGGTATAAAATTAAAAAAAAAAAAAAAAATGGAACACAGAGAAGGGAAGGCCACCTGAAAAGAGAGGCAGAAATTTAATTGCTGTGGCCATAAGCCAAAGACAACAAGGATTGCCAATAAGCCATCAGAGGTGAGGAAAAGGCAGGGAAGTCTCACCTCTCCCCACCAGAGGCTTGGAGGGGTCCTGGCTCTGCCAAAACCTTGATTTTGAACTTCTAACCTCCAGAACTGTGAGACAACATATGTATGTTGTTTGAATCCACCCAGTTTGTGAACAGCAGCCCCAAGAAATTAAGACACCTGCCAAATTCCCATCTCCATTATAAGCTCTAACTTCCGTTAAGGCAGATATATCCCTGTCATCATATTTCCAACAACCACCAGAGTGCCAAGCTTATAATATAGTCTCTGCAAATATTTGTTGAATAAATGAATTATGTATAAGTGGAAGAACAAATCTCTCCATCAACCAACCAGTTCTTATTTTGGCTTTTCTTTGGATGCTACCAAATGCCTTTAGTTTATATAAATCAGTCATGAGAGATTCTGAAAGCCCTTGTCAAGAATATCACCCAGACTAAATAAATAAATGGAATTCTATTTCAAGCTCATTTCAGGGTGGTTTTGTAACTGAAGATGGCCATAATGTATTTCGTTTCTCAAATCTTTACAATGAGTCTGATTTGTAATAAAGTGGTAGGTGGAGGTATATGGATATCAAATACTTTCAAACTGTGAACTGCAGAATCTGGGTAGATTTTGTGGTAGTTAATAAAACTACTCATTCTTAATAAAGTTACAGTTGCACACAATGTGTTCTCTTATATTTGTTGTTTGCCTTTAGGAAAGGGCTGTGTGTGTGTGTGTGTGTGTGTGAAAAGATGGACCAATTTTACCCTTGGGAAAATGAAGTATCGAATCTATACATGCAAAACATAAAGGGATATTGATGGAAACTCTAACGTAGCTGTCAGCTTCAAATGTAGAGGCATTTAGAGTCAACTTGTGTACACTTTTCCTCCATTATAATCTATAGTCTTTTAACAGATTCCTTAACATAGCATGGATGTGCATGTTTTAAGGGATATAAGTTTTTCAAATACAAACTCTTTTATATCATAGATGGCAGGAGATTGGGTAGAGATCAGTGGTAGGGAAACAGACAAACAGAATATCATTTATGGACCAAGAAAGATATGGGAGCAGCAAGAAAACCAACAGCAGGAGAACTTGTCTTCTCTCCCCAACAAAGCCTGATGCTGAACCCACCTCCAGCTTCTCTGGGAAGAGTGACTGCTCTGAGCGGCCAGAGCCCTAGAAATGGATCCATCTACTCTCTCCTCTCCACCTACAGGTTTCTTAAGATTAAGCCAATATTAAGTCAGGACAGGGTTCTTCATGGATGCAGCCATTTTATTTCCCATCTATTTTCCAACTTCTTCCTCTAAGCTGTTCCCCATTATTCATGACTGTAAGATTGAGATTGGAGGTGAATTGGGGAGCAGGGAACAGAAGCTACACTTCAAACCTCACCAGAGCTCAGCACAACTATAATCTTTTCTCTCTTTTTTTTTATTTTTGACTCTTGTTTCTGGTGTAAAATTTTCTACAGAATCCTGCAACTGATTGTAATTCTTGATACAGGTGATTGTTAGGAATGGATTAAGGGATTCAGGGTCCCTGGTAGTAACAACAGGGTAGCAGCAGAATTCCACCCTTATTCCTAACATATTGCCAGTAAAACCCTATCCTCCCTGTTTATATGTGCAATTCCAAGAAAAGGGTGCCCAAAAGATGATTTGGGAGTTTAAATAAAACAAACACATTAATTTTTTTCATATAGACTCTAGAAGAAAGTAGACCTGTGGTGGTAAGGGAGGTGGAGAATTATAGAATGAGTGAAAAATAGAGAAGAAAAGGGATAAATGTGGGATAAGGTGTCCATACAAATAACATTCTCATAATGACAACAAAAGGACATGGAGAATATGTAGTGATTTCCAAGGGGCAGGGGCAGAGAGGGGGCAGTGACGCACATAGGAAGGAGTAGCATGAATTTCTTTCTGTATTTTTATTGTGAACCTATACATGGAGTAAAATTTCACAGAGCTATACCCTCTCACCACCACCACCCCCAACCCCACACACAGATACACAGAAAGGAATTCATGTAAAAGCAGGTGAAAAATCAATAAGGTCTGTAGCCTAGTTAACAGAATAGACTGCCAGTTTTTTAATAGACTAACTGTAGTCTAGTTAACCAGAGTCAATTTCCTGGTTTTCATGTTGTACTGCAGTTATAATAAAGATTTCTCTATTGGGAGAAGCTTGGTGAAGGGTAAATGATACTAATTTTGCAACTTCCCAAGAGTCTATAGTCATTTCAAGAGTAATAAAAAAGAAATAAAAGAAAAAAGAAACAGTGCACTACAATGTAGGCATGTTAATCCTTTGGTGAATCTTTGAAGATGGGTCCCAAAGCTGATCCATCTCAGAGGCTATACCCTACAACAAGAGATTATCTCCATGGACACCACCACTACTTTAAGAGCTTTCTGAAGTGTTTCAATTATGTCACTTAATTTAATCCTCCCACCAAGGATCAGAGGTGATTTCCAATATTTTCAAATTACAGTCAAGAAATATAAATGTCAGAGAAGTGAAATAACTTGTCTCAGATCACAAATTTACCTTGAACCCAAGGTAATGGGCAGAAGAATCTCCTTTGACAAGTTATTGCTGGTCAAGAGAACGGTAGAGAAAACCAAAGAATGATTTAGAGCAATAAGAGAAAATGTAGATACTACTTACAATGCCAGGGCTTTTTGTAACTATACAGATAATTTTGCTCCTGTACCCTCCCATAGTAGAGATGGGACAAACCAAAATATTTATGGGCAGTTCATTGGTCTGCCATGAACTTCTTGCAGAGTTGGGCTTAGATAAAAATAAGTTGGCCAGATATTAGACAATTGCATTTATTCATTTAAATTTCCAACTACTTGGGAATATCCTTTGTATTCATTAATTCATGATTTAAAAAAAAAAATCCTCATAAATTTCCTGAAACCTCCAAAGGTCTTGTTAGAAATTCTATTAAGGATTTTATTTTATACTATTCTCATTAATTGATAGAAGCAATTTTCATTCACCAAAAAGTCATCTCCTGTGACTTTCATTATGCTTCTCAGGTATTTTTTCCCAGTGAAGACAAGTAAGTATCCACAGGTCAGGGGTTAGATTTTGTCCTCCTCTGTAGTCTTAACAAGTGTCAAAAGCCCGCCTAGCATAAAGCAGGTGCTTATTGAGTGATGTGGAATAAATTCATGGTTGATGAGTCAATGTCACCTAAGCACAAAAGATTTTAGCTTAGCATTGCCTTCAATCAAAAACCTGACAGAGGCCATGGAGGGGCACACCCTGCCCTGTCTTTGTCCCTGTCCCCAAGTTCAGGCACTGGCCATGGAGGGTAAAGGCACAGATAGCGAGAGAGTGCAGCTATGAATTTTTTAGTTGCTGCTGGCTGGAAGAATGGGATGGGGTGCTACCACAGACTTTTGTTTACAAAGGATTGAGGAAAACCACCCAGGAACCAAAAATGCAATTAGTACAAGTTTCTACCATGGGTGCAGAACTGGAGTTTGCCATCTGGCCAAATACTACTGAAAAATAGCTTCTGGATCAGGTAGTTAAGACTATTGGCCCTGGAGAAGTGTGGTGCTTTGCAGCCAGTATGTGAATAATAGAGGCTTTCCTACCTGGCTCAACCTTGATAACAAGGTGTCTGCCCAGAATGTCAGAAAGTAGAATTCCCTCCAGTTCAAATTCCAGGCTAAGTTCTACCCTGAAGATGTGTCTGCAGAGCTTATTCAAGGCATCAACCAGAAACTTTTCTTCATTCAAGCACGGGAAAGAATTTGCGATCTGATTTACTTCCCGCCTGAGACTGCAGCTCTTCTTAGGTCCTATGCTATACAGGCTAAAGTTTGGAGGCTGTGAAAAGTAAATGCACAAGTCTGGGGACCTCAGATCTGAGCATTTGATCCCTCAAACAGTAATGAACCAGCACAAATGCACCAGGGACCAGTGGGAGGAGAGGATCCAGTTGTGACAGGCCAAGTATCGTGGAAGACTCTAAGATAAGGCTGTGTTGGAGCATCTGCTGATTGCCCAGGACCTGGAATGCAGGGAGTCAACCATTTTGAGTTTAACAAAAAAAAAAAAAAAAAAAAGAGAAAAGAACAGACCTTTTGCTTGGAACCATGTCCTTGGGCTACATACTAATGAGAAAGATAAGTTGCCCACAAAGATTGGCTTCCCTAGGAATAAAATCAGAAACATCTCTTTCAGTGACAAAACAGTTTGTCAATAAGCTTCTGCTCCCCCCAACCCCTCTGTCCCCACTCCCACCCCCACTGACGAATCAAAAAGGAGATCCTACAGTTCTGCCTGGGGAGCTGAGGGACATAAGAGCCCTAAGGGAGCCTGAGACCTCCGAGGTGCTGCAAAAGAAGCAGGGCATCTGGCCTCTGGAAAGAAAGAATAGAAACTGTTGAGAAAGACAAAGAACATGATGAGAGAGAGGGAGGACCTAACGCTGCAGCTTCAAGGTTATTGGGAAAAAAAACAAAACCTGAGAAAGATCTCTGATCCGGTTCTCAGAGTGCTGCACCTGAAAGAGGGGAGGAGAGATGACCAGGAGGAGGCTGAGTGCTTGGGGACCAAGCCGGTGGGGACCTGAGAGACAGGCCACAGATCAGATCCAAAGCCGGGAGCAGCAGCGGGCTGCGGGGCTTGCAGAGGACGCCGCCAAGAAGCCCAGGCCCACGTGGGCGGGATGAGCGCGCCTCCGCCCGGGTGGGAGCCGGTGGCTTGGCCGGCGCAGGAGAGCCCGCAGGAGGCTGAGCGGTCACCACGGGCTGCAGCGCCCAGCGCTCCGGGTGGAGCATCCCGGACCTCAGGAGGAGCCGCGCATCACCCAGGCCGAGAAGGACCTGCGCGGGCAGCGACAGCAGATGATCCTGGGCAACGTGCTGTCCCAGGCCAGAGACAAGAACGAAAGAACCCACAGTGACGTCGTCCATAGTAGAAGAGGAGGCCCTAGAGAAATAGGAGACAAGTACGCGACGCTGGGGCAGATCCGGAAGGGCAGCGGGAAGCTGGGAATCGGGGAATCAAGGAGTTTGATGCTATGTGAAGGTGCTCTGTGATGGGGAGGCAGGTGGGGGGAAAGGCAGCTCATAATCATCTGCCTTTTAACGTTTTAGTAGAGTTAGTACCCACTCCCCATCATGTTCCTGTTTTTTTAATGAGAGTAGTTATTTAAGAGGGAAAATTCTAGGGTTCAGAGGCCAGAGGAAGCTTCCCTGGATTATTTTCCCCAATTGTATCATAGTGCCAACCAGGGATTTTTTATTATTGTTATTGAATCACTTCCTGTTTTATCTTGGAACAGAACTGATTTGAATTAAGGAAAGATGCCTGTAAAGTCTGAATCACAAACATTGTGCTGACATGTGTGATACAACGAGGTTCAGTATAATTAAAGAAAACCAAATTCTGGCTTAAAGGAAAGGAGAGAGAAAAGAAAAGAAAAGAAAAAGAGAGGAGAGGAGGGGAGGAGAGGGGAGGGGAGAGGAGAGGAGAGGAGAGAAAAGAAAGAAGAGAAATAGGATTGGGATATATTCAAACACTTCTGAAAGTAATATATAAAAATATGTGACCAAATACATGCATAAAGGGAAAAAAAGCATTAAGTGTTTAACTTCAAAAGTAAAGGAATTCAGTATACACTTACAAAAAGGAGAGAAAATTGAAAGGCAAAAAAGATTTTACAATGTTTTGAAAGAGAAACCCATCAGTCTATCCCAATTCAATCCATTTGCATTCTGAAGAATGAATTGACCCAAAATGCAGAATTAAATAGGCCATTTAAGCACATTTTTACATTTGAAACTTATTATTTCCAAAAGAGGCTGATATATTTAGATGCACTTATATGTTTAAAAGGTATAAGAAAAAATTAATAGATGCTGGGTACATAAAGCCTTATTAGAGGAGGCCAAGGATATTATATATAGGCCCCAGCTTTTAAAATTTGATATCATGGGCATTAAAATGACTTTCCATAAACTGCCTATCTTCCTATGTTTTTTTTTTTTTTTTTCCCTGAGACAGAAAGTGATAGTGTCAGCAACATGTCTTAAAACAGAGTCAGAGAGATCTTAAGACATGACATCAGTTAAGACACTAAGCAAGACGATCAAAGGGTCTATTAAAATGAATGGGCATGAAGGAACCTAGAGACTAAACCAAGGGTTGGAAAGAAATCTGTACTAGGTAAGGTGATTCAAGCACCTGTTCAGCCTGTAGGTTCCTTATATATTGGCATTGCTCTTCTATGCTGCTCATTTATGCTAAATAATATGACATTCTGAATATTCAACCATTTTTGACTTTCCACATTGGCAATGTCATACGATTCAACCCACATTATGAAAGAGACTATGAAACAGATTCAGGAATGCACTATTTTTTCCTCAAAACATAGCCAGAACACAAAGCCCTATTATCTCTTTTTTATACATTGCAAAACAGGGGCATTTGGAAAGGAACTTATCTAAATTCATATATCAAATTAGTATGCACTGCTTTCTGGGGCCAGCAATGAGATTTGTCCCTCCAGAAAATTCTTCTTTATGCAGAGTCTGCATAATATGCATGAAATATGGAGCCTCCGAACTTTCCCTTGGGAGATCATTGCACCATTCAATGCTTCTCATTAAAATCTTTTCCTTCCTTAGTCCCATCTTAAATTTTCCTTTCATTAATTTCTTCCATTATGCCCAGTCATGCCCAATTTTATGTGAATATATGTGCACCACTCTTTAAAAATAACCTCAGCAAGATTATTTTAGAAGAAGAATATTTGATTATCACACTTGAGGAAGTTCCAGCTTTGTACTTGTAGCCAAGTGGCAGATTCATATTAATGTTTAATGCCTATTCATTGCAAAAAGCCTTTTTTGTATTTTTAGTATGCAAAAATTTAATTGTTAATTGAAATTTCCCTTGCATATATCTTGGGAACCTGAAATTCAAGAGGTCCGATGATATGTAAATGATTTGACATAAATGCTGAAATGGAACGAGGGTCAGACATGATTTATCACTGTCACAACTAATCATGGGGATTGTTAAATAGGTAACAAGAAAATCAGGACTGTTGCTTTCATTTACATATATCAAAACAATAACAGTAGTACAGAGACATGTTTTTATTGCTCATATCTTTTAAAAATAACCATTTCTCAAACTCATTCATTCCAGCTAACACTCTGTGGTGTTTTTGAAACTGTACATACCTGGAAAAACAAGTTCTTAAATCTCATCCATTCCTGTGGGACCCTTTGATGAGATGACTTTAATTAAGAAGGTGTGGCTCACCTCAACCAGGATAGGTCTTAATCCTATTAAAGGTGCCCTTTCTAAGTGGAGTGAAATTCAGACGGACAGAGGAAGACACAGAAGGAACAGCCAGAAGCTGAAATCAACAGAACCCAGAAAAACAGGGAGAGACAAGGAGAATCCACCGTGTGCCTTGACATGAGACAAGCTAAGGACTAAGGATCACCAGCATCCAGCCTTAGAACACCACAGTCTTCAGAGAGAAAGCATCGCTTTGATGCCTCCTTGCTTTACATTTTCTTTTAGCCTCAAAACAGTATGCTAATAAATTTCCATTGATTCACCTGATCCATTTCATGTTATTTGCTTGAGCAGATTAGGAAACTCAACCACACTCCACTTCACTCCTTCCCTTTCAGTCAAGTTTCTTCAAAGACTGGGCCACCAGTTGTGGTCTTGCATTCTCTATTGAACCCATCCCATTTTGACAGTCTTCTTTCAGCACATGCCCATGACTTCCATGTTGCTAAACCCAGTGCTGACTTCTGCCAACATTACTTTACAATGTGGAGCATTTTCTCCTTTCTTGAAGGATGTTTTTCATTTGGTTTCCAGGATCCCATAATGACCTGGTTTCCCCCATCCCACCCCTTTTCTAGTTATTCCTTCTCATTCATCTTTGCAGTTTCTTGCTCATCTCTGACCATTAAATGTTGGAATACATTTTTTCCTATTCTGTATCTCACTGCTTTAAATACAATCTACACGCCCATATCTCCCAGATGTATATCTCCAATTCAGGGTTGCCCCCTGACATCTGGATCCTAAATATAAATGCACACTCAACATTATGTACTTGAATTACTTGAATTAGGTAGAGTTCTCACCTAATTCAGAGAAACAGAAACAACAGAATATATATGTGTACATAAATATTAAAAGATTTATTACAGGAATTGGTTCACATGACCATGGGGATTGGTGAATTTCAATCCACAGGGCAGGCAGCAAGTTGGAAACTCTGAAGGAAATGATGGTGAATTCCCCAGGGGAAGCTAGTTGGCTAAAGCAGAGATAGAAATTCTTTTTACTGACTTCTGAAAGCCTCAGCTCTCCTTTCAAGGCCTCCAACTCTTTGGAAGAGGAAATCTGCTCATTGCTGAATGTAGTCTTTTTGGTTGATTATAGATGCAATCAGCTGACTAATGATTCACATCTGTCTTTGAAATATCCTCACAGTAACAAACAGGCCAGTGCTTGCTTGACCAAACAACTGGGCACCATATCCTAGCCAAGGCAACACATGAACATAACCATCATTCTACTTAGCACGCCTAAAACCAAGTTCCCAGTAACATCCTGAGTGGGATGAACATGACACCTATGATTTATTGCTCTGAGATAGTCACTTACTTCTCTCTTCTTCATTTATTCCACTCTGGCTTCACTGGTCTCCTCACTTCTCTTCAAGGATCCCAGGCTTACTAATACTTCATGACCTTCCACTTGCTATTCTCTTTGCCTGAGATGCTCATATTCCACCCCTGATACCACCGTGGCTCACTTCCTCATGTCCCTGGGACCTTTTCTCAAATGTCTGCTTCTCAGGGAGACAAATCCTGACTGATGTCTCTGACATTTCAAACCTCTTTCCCTGCACTTGCATCTCCCTTCCCTGTTTTTTGTCTTAGCACATCACTTAAATTTTAGTTATCAATTTTATTTTCTGCTTTCTTCTATAGAATAGAATCTCCGTGAAAACAGTGACTTTTTACTGTCTTCTCTGCCCCAATATGCAGTGCAGTGTTTAGCACTGTTATGGATTTAATCACGTCCCCACAGAGATATGTTCAATCCCTAACCCCTCTGGATGAGTTCCCATTTGTAAATAGGATCTTCAAAGAACCTATCAGTTAGGAAGAGGACAGACTGATTCAGGGTGGTCCTTTATCCAGTATGAACAGAGGAAATTTTGAAACAGTAGGAGGAGAAAGATGGGGAAGTAGCTGGCCATATAACGGAGGCAGAGATTGAATTATGGACTGCCGGCAAGCCATCACCAGAAGGCTACAGACTTCAGAGAAGGCATGGCCTGCAAATACCTTGATTTGGGACTTCTAGCCTCTAAGATTTGTGAGTCAGTAAATTCCTGTTGCTTAAACCAACCTGTCTGTGGTATCTGTTTTAGCAGCCCTGGCAAAGAGGCACGCATATAGTAGGGGCTCACAAAATACTGGCTTATTGAATGAGTGAATGAATGAATGAATGATAGTTTATTATTTTTATATAAAGAGCTTCTAAGTAAAAACTGTAAACTTATATCTACCATGAAACCAAAATAAACATTGAAAAAACAGAACACACGTTATCCAATTAGTCAACCAATTGGTTAGCACACCTTTTCTTTAGCAAAACAAACTAATGCACCCATTCTTTGAAAAGACAAGCTTCACCATATATTTCAGCGCTGTTCAGGAAATGCATTTATGGACCATTTGGCATTAATGAATTGGGCTTAACTAACTTCTTAATTAAAATTGCTATTGACTTAAACCTATTTTATGCCAATTATTCTGTTTAGTTTTTGTTCAGGTTTACGAGGTATTTTTATCCCTGACGTATTTCTGTGAAGTTTTCCAGAAGCAGCCCTAAAAGGAAGCAACTTGTCTAAGAAATCACAGAAAGCAGGTGTGATAATTTCATATTTTAACATTTTAGATAATTTTTAAAGAATTGTAAGTTAGGCTAAACTTTCTTAGTAGTTTCCAATTATTTTAAACTTAGATATATTATTCTCTGTAATGGATTAATAGGAGGGAAAACTTTTTGCCTGAAAAGTTGTGACTTCATGGATTCAAATTTGATAATAACAGAATAATATGAAAATAAACCTAATCTTTAAATTTGATGAAAGGTAATAGAGCAATACTGTCTCCAGTTGGAAACCTGATAATATTATACCATGAATTGATTGAGGGGGAGGGGACACAGATTTTATGTTTTAAGGTTAAGTCTGTGAGTGGTGTTAATCAATCGTTATAAAATATACCCTTATATCTGAAATTGTGTGGAAAGAATTTGATAGGTTTGGGGCATATAAGCTGATAGTACATAATGTCCAATACTTTCAGTGATAAACAGCATAAACAAGTCCTCCTCTTCAATCAGCTACCACATTGAGTCACCATGTCTTTTGTAAATATATATTTTGCATACTCTTTTTTTTTTTAACAGCTAGCATTATCAACATATACATGAAAGTGCAATATAGATGTATAAATAAGTCTGTCTGATCACCATAGGGTCCGAGGTTTTCCTGCAAATTTTGTGGTTAGCACCAATTCATTCAAAAATATGCATGTTAGCTCTTGGAGAGTGTGCCAGTTTGAATGTCTTGTGTCCCTCAAAACGCCATGTTCTTTAATGCAATCTTGTGGGGGTGGGTGTATTAGTGTTGATTAGCTTGGAACCTATTGATTGTTTCCATGGAGGTATGACTGAATCAATGTGGACAAGACCTTTGATTTGATCATTTCTATGGAGGTGTTACCCCACCCATTCAGGATGGGTCTTAATTAAATCACTGGAGACATACAAAAGAGCTGACAAACAGAAGGAACTCAGTGCTGCAGCTGAGAGACATTTTTAAGATCACCATTGGAAGCTGATGCTGATATTTTGGAGAACGCCATTTTGAAAAGCAACCTGGGAGCAAGCAGACATCAGCTACATGCCTTTCCAGCTAACAGAAGTTTTCCAAGTGACATTGGCCTTCCTTTGGTGAAGGTATACTTGTGTTGATGCCTTCATTTGGACATTTGCATGGCCTTCAGACTGTAACTTTGTAACCAAATAAACCCCCTTTGTAAAAGTCAATCCATTTCTGATATTTTGCATGATGGCAGCATAAGCAAACCGGAACAGTAAGCTTCTTTAATTTGGCTTCTTATGAAAGCATAAATGGACTAGTAGAGAATACAAGTACGATATATTATGAACACAAGAATTTACTTAAATAAAATCACATTTTTGTGTCTCTGTCCCTACATCTTTCAAAATTATTTATTTGATATTCTCTAAATTGGAGAGTGTTTTAGAGACATCTGACTTAAAGTACAAGTCATATGGTATTTGTCAGATTTACTCTGGGAAAACATGAGGGGTACCTCAAAGAGATACAGAGACCCCTGGAAAGCAGTTGAGACACATACAATTGCACACGTTGAAGGTAAAAATATGTTGTATGTAGTAGAACACCTTGGGCAGAGAATACAGAGAGTGATTTTCCTTTGGAGCCCCAAACTGAAAACCACAATGACAGATACTGATGGCAGCCATAATTGTGGATTTGAGCTGCTTCTTGCCTAGGCAAGCCTACATTTTAGCATAAGTGTCATCAGTAGTAATGATCTGCCCGAGGAAGATTGGAAGTCAGCTACTATATTTAAAATAAAGTACAATACCATCAAATATGAATTTGATGTTAACTTCTAATCTTTTTTGTTAAGAAGTTTAGTTATTCTTGCAACATTGTCCCTGCTCATGTCCTTTCGTTGTCCTTTGTAATATCAATATATCCAATGTCCCTTTAGATCCCTTGTTTGTACTAATAAGGCCACGTTCTTGGTTCAAGGAAGATCATATCAATTGCACAGAATCTTGGTTTCTGTTTTCAAATGCTCATGCTATCCATTTCCACCCTAGAATTTCAGTCTACTTTATTTATTTGATTATAGTCACATTATTTCATTATTTCACATTTTTACATTTGTGAAACTGGGATGCTTTATACCATTGGTATTTTCATCTAACAAGACATTTGGGTTATGCCCCCCTCACAAACACTCAAAAAAATCTTTCATAAAAGCAATATTTCAACTTACAATGGTTCTTGCATCTTAAAATCAAGTAAATTTGGCAAAATAGAAGTTATTTTCCCACAGTGAAATTTGGAAAATACTGCATGCCTATTTAAACTCAAGGATTATTTCCATTTACTAGAATTCTAAGATCTGTCTTTCTATATTTCATCAGTAGGATGGAAATGAGATCTAAGATAGTGTTGCATGGCCGTTGAATTTTTTTGCCTGGAGGATTCCATTCAAGGCAGCATCTCACTACCGCTATCTCAAAAATTTCAGCATCTTGTTACTATTGTTCAATATTAAATATCTCCTTACACTCTAGCTTACGAGTTCTGGGTTTTTTAGAGTAAGCATCTGCCCACTCACTTCTGAAGACATAGCACGGCATCGAGTAAATAGTTGAGAGTTATAATCATTAGGTCTGAGCAGCTGCTTCAATTCACCACATCTTAATAATTTCATTCTATTTATTTTAAAAATCTTTAAATAACCACTCATCATGAATATTCATGATACACCCAGGAGTGAAAATATGAAGTGACTACTTATTTTTTTTCCATCTTTCCCTATGTGTTTGTAATGTTTTATATGAGACAAACTTAAAACTAGTTAGTCAATATCGGTTCCATAGGCTCAAACCACTGGAAGTCTTTACTATGGAGAATCATAATTCTGGGAAAACCAATTCCAGGTTTAACTATAGCCAGTTTTTATAATGTTCTGCTATGAATGAGCCAATCCCTATTTAAATGGCTATATATTTTCTTCTATCTAGTAGGGGCTTTCTTTTGGCCAGGAGAGTGCAAGATGAGCAAAGTTGTGTTGGATTTAAGTGTCTCAGCACACTAGCATTGGGAGATGTTAGGAAAAAGAAAGATAGACAGTATTCTCTTGGTTTTCCTCCATTTGCTATACTCAATATTCTTGCCAAGTAACAGAGTTCCCATCTGAATGGACCAGTCTCTTTTGATTAAACTCTGAACTAAGCCCCTAGGACAGCCTCAGCTGTTCATATTTGGCTGTAGAATCACGTGGCTGACATTTGGAGTTTTCATCAATTGTTTTGGTGTTAAACACAAAAAAGAGACAGACCTTTCCTATGTATTGCTAATTAATGCTCTCTGACAAAGTCTTATCACAGGCTGATGTTGGGGATTTCAATTTTTTTCTTACAATCCTAATTGTCAGTATCGTTATAACGTCCGATTCTGCTTCCTGACTTCTCCTTAATTATGTGTTGGGGCTGGTGACAAGTGGAATTTTCATTCCGTTTCTGTAAATGTCTTCCTTGCGGATTAAATTAATTTCACTCCTAAGCCAAGGAGGAAGCAATGTCACACTCTTTTGTGGGTCTGGCAATATTTAAAGGTGAGAAATATCCTTAAATGGCTCCAAATATTTAAAGAGATAACTATTTTACTTTTACCAGTCTAACAAAAAAAAAAAAAAAGGGCATTAGAATAGCAATCAAACTACACGTACCCTCACTGGCTACTTAAATAGCAAGTCTCAATGTTTTCAAATATAATAAAAATATGAGAGGGCTAAGGAAGTGGCACAGATTTGTAAACTCTCTCGTTCTGTGTGTGAACCCTCTATGTGCCTTCTGGAAATGTTCTGGAGCTAGTTGCATAATATTTCCAATCTCATTTAATTCACTTACATGTCCCTTAAAGAGCAGGTATTATCTCCACCAAGAACCCTTTCCAGTCACCTTAAAATCTAAATTTGTCGCTTTTTCTAGGTGCCTCCTCTCTCTGCCCACTGGTAACAAACTGTGATGTTGTGCTGCAACTGGCTGTTTGTTGTGTTTCTCCCCTAATAGGTTGATAGCTATTTAGGTCAAGGGCTGAGTCTCTTCTCTATTTTTTTCAATTTCTAAACACATTGTACAACTTATAATAAGGGCTTTAAGTACATTATATTATTTTCCTTCCTCATATTATCCAACAAAGGGATCAATATTTAGCTAAAAGAGGAGGAAAGACATAAACAGTGCATTAAGACAAGGCATTTCATACTCACCCACCACAAATCAGTATATCCTGAGAATTCTTATTAATAGTAAAATTCTATATTTGAAAAAAAAATATAAAACTTTAATGAAAAGCCTGAAAAATCTTGATAAACAAAGAAATATAACATTCCTGGATGAGAAGACTCAATAATGCAACAGTGCTACTTCTCTCCAAATCAGGGGGATTCCAGTCAAAATGATGCTTGACAGCTGAGAATCATATGGAAGAGAAAATGCACAATGCAAGGAAAGGATATTTTTTGTTAAAAGAAAAAAGACAACAAAGTGAAGTCATGAGCCCTATTAGAAAGCTAAACATATTACAAAACCCTGGTGGTGAATGCAGTGTGGGATTTAGGAAATAGAATCCAGAAATAAATCCATGCCTATATGATGATTTAATTTGCATTATCTGTGGTATCTTTAATCAGTGAGGGAAAGACAAGCAATTTTAAAAAGTTAGATACCTACTTCATAATCCACAAACCCACACATTCACACATACATACACATTTAGTCCAGGTAGATTACATTTATAAAAATGAGCCTTTAAAATATTTAAGGAAAATATAGGATAATGTGTTTTAATGTTGGGATGGGGCAGGCCTTTATAATAAAATGTAAAAATGTTGAAAAAGATAAGAATTTACCAACATCAAACTGTCAAACTTCCATGTAAAAAGCAAAATAATAACATAAAACTCTGAATCAAGGAAATGAGGAAAAAATGAAGCATATTTTCTATAAATCTGTAATATCTGGAGAACGTAAGATGCCTAAAAATCAATAAGAAAAATAAACAAAATAGACATATTATAAAACAAGCAATTTTGAGAGAAAACACAAATAGTTAAAAAACCCGTGAAAAGATACTAAATCTCACTAGCGATTTTGAAAATGCAAATTAAAACTATAAGATTATAATATTCATTTACTCATGGGATAGATGTGTTTTCAGCAATAATATCAAATATTGGAGTACCTATAGGGAATATATATAGGTGAGAGGTTTTTAAATTTGTAAAGCCCTTTTTTGGGGTTTGGGGTGGGGCGATTTGACACAAATAAACTAATATTAAAGTTGCATACTTCAAAACATGGAAATCCCATGAAGAACATAGGATTAAATCCTCTACATATTTGCTATGTTAAAAAGACAATAAGGAGTAGAATAACTTTCCTACAAGCAATGACAGCTGCCGGAGAGACATGTGCATAAAACAGATAAAAATGTTAACATGCTATTTCAACATAAGCTAAAAGATAAAAAGAAATTATAGCATGTCTTTTAAGACATAAATGTACAACATAAATTAGAGTAATAAAATCTCAGAAATAATGTGACACAGCTGAGGAAACATTAGAAATGAAAGAAAAGTGCTTCTGATATAAAGATAAAATTGAAAGAGCCCAGAGAATCAATGAATACAATAGAAAATAAGATAAACAAAGCAAAGGACCAAAAATTAAAACTAAAAACACATGAAGAAATACTAAGCAAGTTTTGAGACAAAGTGGTAATTACTGAAGATAAGCAAAAAAAAAAAAAGATTCAACAAACGAATAACAGGTTTCTGTGAAAAATAAAACCAAAGCAAGGGGATAGAAGAATATTTAAAAAATCATCCTTACAAAAAGTTCTTGAAATTAAAAATATATATATTCATAACTACACATTAAAAGAAAAGAACACCTCATTCTTGATAATATTAACACAAAATTACAATATGAAGACATATTAATGATAAAATTTGTCTGCTTTAAAGAAAAAGGTAAAAAATCCTTTGATCATCTAGACTAGAGATGGTGGACACAATTATTTTTTATTTTTTTCTGTATAACCATTTAAAATATAACCATTTTTAAGTTGTTTATTTTTTTTAAATCATACATTGCAAGTTGTATAAAAATAAGTAGCAAACCATATTTGGTTTGTGTGCTACAGTTTGCCAACACCTAATCCAGAAAAAGAGCAAGTAAAATATAAGAGATTTATAATAATATGATCATCAATTTTTTACAGCATTGATTTATGCCAGAAGAAAATGCTGTTACATATTTAAGATATACAATGAAAGAAAATGTGAGCCAAGATTTTAGATTCGGAAAAACTGACAAAGTCAAAAATGGAGTGACAAACTATAATCAACAAGAACTTAGGGAATATTGTTTCATGAATTTTTCCTTAGGAATCTACTCAATAAAGTGCTTCATATAACCAAACATCTGAAGAAACAGTGACATAAGGACTTGTACTGAGAATCAATTATATCAGTCCCGGTAGACGTAAGATTAAGTGCGAGTTATAAGGGAGATAGTTTAGTATGCAATGGCTTATGATCAAACAGTGTAGATATAGTATAGCCATAAAAATGGGATGAGAGGTAGGGAGAGCACATAACAAAGAAAACACTTCTATTCAGTAGTTTTACTATAGTGGTAGTATTAAAACTCTTCCTCTGAGACTGCGGTGTGTGTTTATTGTAGGATAAGACAAATTAGCTAGTATTCCATGATATTCCACATTCTTGAGAAACAAAGGAAATACAGATAAAATATAGAAGAAGTGAAGTAAAACAACACAACAACAAAACAACAACCACCCTTTGGTCTTATATTTAAACAGAATTATCAGTATCTTCAAATGTGTGTGTGTGTGTGTGTGTGTGTGTGTGTATGTGTGTGTGTATTGTAGCTCTGACAACCAAAAAGCCCTTCAGAAAACTACCAATCTCCTAGCAATGAGTATTCCTAATTCCCAGAAATAACAGTCTCACCACAGAAAGGCAAAATTTCTTAGAAAAATTGATAATAGACGAATGTCTAGGATGAATTTACATACAAGATGATCTTGGAACACTTTCTCAGACCAGATGCAAAGATAACTATCAAAAAGTACTGGGATCATGTCAAAAGTATCAAAGAGACAATTTTATTGAGCTCCTATTATCCAAAGATAGGAAAATTTGAGGTTCAATGAGGATAACTGCAATGAATTGAAACTCTTTAATATGTTTAAATCCATGTGTTCATAATTATATCTTAAAAATAATCACTTACTTTCAGAGGATGATAGAGACCCAATTAACTATCCTTAAAACTAATCAAGCATTTATTCTGACATTTCTACTGTCCTACAGGGTAACCAAAGTGGAACTGAGAAAAGTGTCTCTTTCTAAAAGTATTCCTACTAATAAATGGGAAAAAATGGTAGATTTAGAATATCTTTAGTTTATAACCCTTGATGAATTAATGGGTGTAGACAGTCAAAATAACCAGTTGCTAACTTCACATAAAGAGAGACTGTCAGATATTGTGTGCCTCCTGATTGAAATGCACAAAACCCCATAGTGTTGCCAAAGGGATCAAACTTAAGACAGCTAAAATCCCTGGACAGAGCTGTATAGGAAGTATACAAGACAGGGAAACAGCTGAACTGCATCATGCATACATAATCAGAAAAATCCCAAAGGTAAGAAACTCTACAGATCAAATGACATGGATTCTTCAATTAGTAACACATTAAAAAAAAAAAGTAATGAGAAAGGAACCCATAGATTAAATGCACACACACACACACACACACACACACACGTATCAAATAAAAAATGGACATGACTAAACTGTTGGGCTATAGAGTATTAAATAATGTATCCCACAAAAAATGTTGTTGGTCTTAATCCATGTCCCAGTGGATGGGAATCCTTTGTTAGGTAAGACCTTTTGAAGATGCTAAAGTTAAGATGTTGAAGTCAAGATTTGGCCAAACTGAATCAGATTGCAGTTTTTTAAAATTCAGTTTTATTGAGATATATTCACATATCACACAATCATCCATGGTGCACAATCAACTGTTCACAGTACCATATTATAGTTGTGCATTCATCACCCTAATCTGTTTTTGAACATTTTCCTTACACCAGAAATAATCAGAATCAGAATAAAAAATAAAAAATAAAAAAAGAACACCCAAATCATGCCCCCCCCCATCCCACCCTATTTCTCATCTAGGCTTTATCTCCATTTTTCTACTCATCCATTCATGCACTGGACAAAGGGAATGTGATCCACAGGGTCTTCACAATCACAGTCACCCCTTGTAATCTACATTGTTATACAATCATCTTCAAGAGTCAAGGCTACTGGGTTGGAGTTTGGTAGTTTCAGGTATTTACTTCTAGCTGTTCCAATATATTAAAATCTAAAAAGTGTTATCTACATAGTGCATAAGAATGTCCACCAGAGTGACCTCTCAACTCCATTTGAAATCTCTCAGCCACTTAAGCTTTATTTCGTTTCATTTCGCATCCCCCTTTTGATCAAGAAGATGTTCTCAATCCCACAATGTCAGGTCCAGATTCATCCCCAGGAGTCATATCCTGCATTGCCAGGGAGATTTACAACCCTGGGAGTCAGGTCCTATGTAGGGGGAAGGGCAGCAAGATCACCTACCAAGGTGGCTTAGTTAGAGAGAGAGAGAGAGAGAGAGAGAGAGGGCCACATCTGAGCAACAAAGAGGCACTCAGGAAGAGACTCTTAGGCACAATTATAAGCAGGTTTAGCCTCTCCTTTGCGGCAACAAGGTTCACAGGGGCCAGCCCCAAGACAGAGGGCTCAGCATAATCAGATTGCATTTTAATCCATATTGCTGGAGACCTTATGAGAGGAAATTTGGATGGAGCCAAGGAAGCCAAAAGATGTAGAAGCCAGAAGCAAGAGAAAGCCACGGTTGGAGACCAAAGACATAATCCTGTGATAGAGGCAGAGAAGCAAACCAAGGAAATCAAAGGTTGTGGTAAGTCCTCACAAGAATCTACAGACTCCAAAGGAAAGCATGATCTTGCTGATGGCTTGATTTGGGATTTCTGGCCTCTAAAACCATTAAGTCAATAAATTTTAGTGGTTTAAGCCACCCATTATATGGTATTTGTCATAGCAGTTCTGGAAAACTAAGACAGGTTCTGAAACCATAAAGAAATGCAAGACATTGTTACAGAATTCGGAGAGTTGTTGTTTTGTGGGGAGGCATTGGAAATCCAGATGGGAACACATGGAGAAGCTCAGAGGGTAGCTGTGAAAGTCCTATTTCTTCATCTAGATGGAGGATACAAGGGCAGTCATCTTATATATATACTCACTAAACTTTTCTGTATTTGTGTTTAATTTTCTGATAAAAAGTTTTAAAAGTTTCAGGGTGTTTTCCACTTAATTGTACCATACCACTGTGTGGATAAGAAAGAAAGCCATGCAGAATATGGCTATGGCAAGTTTTAGTCTGTGGAAATTTCTCACTAACTTGTGTGCTGAGCACTTACGGCTACAAATCTTTTGTTCCTATCATTTCTGCAATTGTGTTTGCAAAGAAAATGAAGGTTATTGATTAAGCATTTACTGAGCACTGCCATGCTCCAGTCGTGTGCTAGATGAGGGGATGCAAAGGTGGAAAAGATATAGATCTTCTCCCAAGTTGCTCATTGTCATGGAGGAGAATGTGAAAAATAAATCTACCACGAAGATGTGTGTCAAAGACGAGTTGGCTGTCCAACTAATGTCTTCCTCTATGACCCAAACAACCAACCAGGCTACCTTTCCCAGCTTCCCCTTCAGATGGTTGAGGTCATAGACTCAGTTCTAGTCAATTGAATGTGAGCAGAGTTGAATGTTTACTCACATTGAATGGAACTCAGTGACCCCCAAAACACTTCTCATCCCCAAACCTCACTACTCCCTAAAATCTCACTCAATCCATAATCTCATCTCACTTCCATAAATGGGCCAAAAAACCCTCACATAAAGCCCTTAATGTTTTTTTTAACTTCTCCTTCAAACATGGAAGGAAGATGTTGAATACCATAGAAACAAAAATTGTTGGAGGCTGGTTTCCTGAATCACTGCTTAAAAGAGAGCCAACTACCTAGCAGGAAAGTTCATTTGGACTTTATTTAGTGAGAAATAAACCCATATGTTAATAAGTCATAGGTGGCTGGGGTTTATACATTATGGGAGCTAGCATTATCAAATATTTTATAAATGATCAACTTGAAGTGGTGTGGAGGCATGAAAACACATCTTCAAGTATGTAACTCTATGGTTGAGTGACAAGACAATCGATATTTGAGACTGAGAAAATGCAGATCCATCATATGAGGTTGCAGAAAACTTAAATTAGGAGAAAGCAAGCAACTGCCTATTGAGTGCAAGGCTCTAGAAGAAGAATTTGGAAAAAAAGACTTTTAGTTGTGTATGTGGATTTAGCTGGTCAGACTTAGTAAGGTATCAGAAGGAAGAGGAAAGCTGAGGAAAGAATTGTCTTCTCCAAGAGAAGAAATATAAATCTCAGGTCACAACTATCTGGAAAAGCCATCTATTTCTAGATATAAAACAAAATGAAATTTGACCTAAAACACCTTGGAGCAACAACGTCTCTTTAGAAGGACTTAGCCAAGTGGATGAGAATTATGTTTTGATCATATTAACCAAGCCATCTGGTCTAAAGATAGTTTTCATTAAACCGGGAGATAGTGGAGACAGGGAAGAGAAAACAAAAGAAGCATATATACATGCTTATATATATGTATGCATATATATGTATATGTATGCTTATATATACATATATATATGAATTATGCTAGGGGAAACAACTTTGGAAATGGCTGATGGCATGTGGTCTGACTGGAAGCAAATAAATGAGTAGCTTCTTATTAAGTTTAGGTAAGTGCACTGCCAATTAAACAAAGAATTGGGGCCAAAGAAAAAGATAATAATAATGATGATATAACAATAATAATAATAAATTATAAAAACAAGAAAACCTTGCAGAGATAAACATGAAGGGGGCAACAAAAGCTGTGAACTCTCAACTTCACACTCCTCAACATTCACTTCAGATGTGGTCATGTGTATAAACAAATAAGGAATATTCCCAGGAAGTGGGGCCAAGAGCCATGGAAAATAATGCAAAGCAAACAAGACCTTGGGTTTAACCAAAAATCTTTCTCCATTGTAAGGTCAGAGATATCTCCCAAAACTTTCCTGGCAGGATTTCATCATCTTCATGGACTGCTACAGCTACCTCCCTCCCATTTCTCTTAGTTCTAAATGGGAGTTTTATTAGGGATATTCACTTCTAGCTCCACTGTTGTATAATGGGTGTAATTTTAGGAGCAGGGAATAAATTATCTTTTGTTCCTTGGTCATTGGGCCATGAAAAGTCATGTAGTTTAGTGTTGCTTGTTTTCACACTTGACATTTAAAAAAGGTTTTATATTATAAGTAGTTTTTCGGGACCTCCTTTCTTTACTCAGAATTATTTTAATGAGATTTATGCATATTGTTTTGTAGCTTATTCATTTTTATTGCTGTAATATGAACCTATTTTATGAATATACCACAAAGCATTTATCTATTACCTGATCATGGACATTTGGGATGTCCCTAGTTTTTCTTGCACACATCTTCTGGAAAATATTGACTACCCTTAAGTATATATCTGGGAATGGAACTGACAAGTCTGGGGTATGTGGATATTTAACTTCATAAAATAATGCCAAATTCCTCAAATGGGTTAAAAAATGTATTGCCCTAATAGCTATTTTTAAGGTATCTGATAAAATTCATACCCTTTCCGACATTTGGGATTTTAAGATGTCCTAATTTTTGCCAATTGAATGGTTAGCAAAATAATATATCACTATGGTCCAAATTTTAATTTTATAAAATAGTACTGATGTTGAGTATCTTGTCATTAATTTATTGATTGATCAACTTTATTTTCTCTTCTCTAAAATGCTCCTTTTCTACAGGGTTGTTTGCTTTTTTGGTATCAGTTTTTGGACATATTCCTGATGTTAACATGTACTGATTATCTGCATTGTAAATTTATTCTTGAGATTTGCAGTTTGTCTTTTCACTTAATTAATTTACATTAGGATGATTGTAAATTATTTTTATCATATTCAAAAGTATCAGCATTTCTTAACGGCTAACACTCTTTATATTTTATTTAACTCAGAAGACAGAAAGACATGCCTAGATTTTTGCTCTTGACGTTTAATTTCTTAATACATTAGTGGCTGACATTTGGTACTGAGTTTATTTTTTACAAATATGATGTCACATTTCCTGAAAGCTGCCTCTCAGATCTTTAAATAATATATTCTCTAAATTCACAAACAGGTGTATACAGAAACTAGCCACATTATGGGGATAGGGGAGTAGAGAATACAAAAAGCAGACCATATGGGAAATGGAATTGGCCACTTCATCCTTCCAATGGCCGGCCATGTCAACAGTACAAAAGATGCTGCACAGCAAGTGTACGGGAACGGCTGTGGGAAGTGGGATGAGGTCCTGGCACGTTATCTTGTTTGGCACAATGCTTAAAAGCACAATTAATTTAGTACTCTTATTGCTTCTTACCAATCAATTTTCCAGGGATGGATTATGTATTTAAAGATTGGTTGGAGATTCTTTATTATGCTAGTTTTCCCCTGAAAATGGGAATGGCCTCCAATTTGGCTTTTTTTCCTGCAATGAGATTTTCTCTCATTTTTTTCCAAGAGGTTATTTTTCAACCCTAAATGTTTCATCAAATCATTGAATTATCGAACCAGAGGGATCTTCAATTTCCACTCAAGTGTATCTGGGTGGTTGTCAGATTCACAGTGAGGACATTTTAAAAGTATAGAATTCAGGTCTCCATCCTTTTGAAATTCTGATTCCACAGATTTGCCACTGGGCCAAAAAAAATTGTTCTGAAGTATTATATGGGCAATTCTAATGTTTAGCCAGTTTGGGGAACTATCAATCAAACTGAAGTGCTTCATTTTATAACTGGGGACAATGAGGACCAGGGAAGGAAATTACTTTGGCCAAAACTGTACCACTTTAGCAAGAGAGCATAAAAGAGGTTCAAGTCTCTTGAGCAGTGTGATAAAGTAGAAATGAAATTTTCTATCTAGATATAGATGCTAGATAAAGATACAGATGATGGTTATATAGATGCAGATATAGATATATAGATATAGATATGCATAGGGATATGGGTATAGGTATAGATACAGATATAGATAGATGTAGATATAGATAGATACAGATGTATAGATACCGATACAGGTATATGTAGACTTATAGATAGAGGCAGATATGGATGGGGGTGTAGCTATATATAGATATAGATAGTTAGATGATAGATTCAGATATTTACAGATATGGATATGCATTTAGAGAAAGAATCTGACACATCAGGCATACACGTATCCTTCTTTCTCAATGTCTGGTCAACAGATACTGGCTCAATGTCAGCAATATATATTGGAAGGATTCATATCTACTTCTTTCTTAATAAGTAAAGAAATATATTCAATAGGTGAATAAACATAAACACATTGTTAGCATAAACCTATGCACAAATCCAGGTGTTTTTATTTTTTAATTATTTGCTTAAACATATACAAATAGACTTCTGATACAGATAGCATGCTGTAGAACTCTTTCTCCTTTCTCCTTCCTGTTAACTAAAGCTATAATCCTTGGAAATAATACAAGCAGCAATCAAAGGGTACCTCTGAAAGAGGGTTAAAAGAAGGCATACTGGTTTGGGACTCCAGGATGGAATGAAAAGCACAGCGGAAGGGTGTCTTAGGTTTACCTGCCCAGCAGAAGAAGGTGACCCAGCTGGGCATTTCCTGACCCCCAACATATCATCAGAAGGCACCCAAGTAAAGGCCATTCTTCCCCTGAACCAGATGGCTGAAAATACCAGGCTAGCCCAGAAGAACTAGAAAAGGGGACTGTAGTGGCTTGGAGTTACTTGATCCAGAAAAAACATATTCTTAATCTTAATTCATTCTTGTGGTAATGAGCATATTTTGCAAAAGACTTTTGGGTTAGGTTATTTTTTAGTTAAGGAGTGGCCAACTGAATGAGGATGAGTCTTCATCCTATTACTGGAGACCTTATAGAGAAAGTCACAGTAAGAAGCTAAAGGTGGAAGTCAGCAGAACCCAGAAAAGGAAGGAGAGGATGCTGCCATGTGCCTGGCCAGGTGATGGAAAAGCCAAGGAACCCCAAAGATTGCCAGCCAGCCAGAAGGTACTGACCCCGGGAGGAAGCAAGCCTTCTAGCCTCTGAAACTGTGATCCAATAAATTCCTGCAATAAGCCAACTCATTGGTTGGTATTTGGTTTTTCAGCTAGGAAACTAAAGTATCAGGACCACCATAAATAAATGAGAAGCTTGGCGACACAAGAGAGGGTAGGAGGAGCAGGTCAGAGGAACTTAATCATGACAAGCAGGGGACAGGAATGTACTCTCCATCCCCATAGACAGAGGGATAACATGACAACCACATAGCCAGGGAAGTCCTGTGAGCCTGAGACTGCATTCCCCTGCCAGAGATACCTGGGTGAGTGAGCAGGACAGCAGGGACAGGCAGAATCCACAAGAAAGCTCCATCCATGGGATGGTTGAGCCAGAAAGTCTCATTGTTATCATGGGCCTGATACACTCCTCTTTCCAGAGACACCTGGGCAGTGGGTGTCACCAGTGGAGGATCCCACCACAATAAGATTCTGGCCAAGGAACCACAATACACCTTTGACCTGTGACTCCCTTCCCTACTGAGAGATTTACAGCAGCATAAAAAGGGGAAACATTTCCTGCCCAGTCAGGGGTACAAATAGCAGGCTCTTCAGACACATCAGATAAACCAAACAAAACAAAATAACATGGAAAAAGCTCTAAAAGTAGACTGCCATTGGAACCCTAGACAACAAAGCAGACTTCAACCTGCATGCTAAACCTAAACATATTGGCTGCCTGCTAAAATAAAATATTTAAATAAGACTCATTTTGAGAAAATGTGTAAGGAAAGACTGAAAATCCTGTCATACCAAGAAGCAATAGAAGTACAATTTGAATGAAAAAAAAAAGACACCAACATTGAGGTGAATCAGATACTGGAATTATCTGACCAGGATTTGAAAGCACATAAACATTTCAAGAATCAGTGGTAAATAATCTAGAGACAGATGAAAAAAAAAAAAAAAGAAAAACATATAAAATCTCAGCAAAGAAATAGAAATTATTTAAAAAATCAAATGAGAATGATAGAAATGAAAAATAAAACAGATTTTTTTAATTGTTCAAGAGTAGATTGAAAATGACATAAGATCAGTGAATGTGAAGACAGATTAATAGAATTCATCCTATCTGAAAAAGTGAGAGAAAGTAAGAGTGGAAACCCAAATTAACAGAGCCCCAGGGACCTATGGGAAAATAACAAAAGATCCAATATTCACTTCGTCAGAGCCCCCGAATGAGTGTAGAAAGAATGTGGGGCTGAAAGAGTATTCAAAGAAATGATGACTAAAAACCTCCCAAATTTAACAGGATGCACAAATCAACAAATTTAAAAATCTGAGTGTACTCCAAATAAAATACACAAATAAATCAATACCAAAATCTGTTCCAGTTTGCTAGAGCTGCCATTATGCAACATACCAGGAATGTATTGGCTTTTATAAGGAAGGTTTATTTGGTTACAAATTTACAGTCCTAAGGCTGTGAAAATATCCAAACTGAGCCCTCAATAAGAGGATACCTTCACCAAAGAACGGCCAATGACGTTCAGAAAACCTCTGTAAGCTGTGAAGGCACACAGCTGGTGTCTGTTGGTCCCGGGTTGTGTTTCAGCTCTTCTCAGCTCCCATGCGTCTTTAGTTTAGCATCTCCAAATGTCATTCTGTCCACAACTCCAAGGATCTCTGAGCATCTCTGTCAGCTCCCAAGCATCTCTCCAAAAGTCTCTCTCAGCTGCTCTTGGGGTGTTATGTCCTCTCTTAGCTTCTCCGGAGCAAATTCTGGGCCAGCATTTCAAAGTGTCAGCAAGCATCTGGGTTGGTTCCTTTTAAAGGAGTCAAGTAAACTATTCAAGACTCATTGTTGAATGGGTGGGGTCACACCTCCACGGGAATAATCTAATCAGAAATACAGTTGGGTGAGTCACATGTCCATGGAAACAACCTAATGCAAATATCCAACAAGATGGGATTAAAACATGGCTTTTGGGGGACATAATATATTGAAACCGGCACATCAGGAAATATTATAATGAAACTAACAAAAAGTAAATACAAGTAAATAATTTTCAAAGTAGACAAAGACAACATATTACTAATAGGAGAACACAAATTTGAATTTCAACAGATTTCTCATCTGAAACCATAGAGAAAAGAAAGCATGGCAATTTTTAAGAGCTGAGAGAAAATAACTGTCAATAGTAAAATCTATATCCAACAAAAACAGGAAGGAAGGGGATACAAAGACATCATCAGAGCAAGGAAAAATAAATTAAATTTTCTCTAGCCAACTAACCCTTAAGGATTAGCTAAAGGACTTTCTTAATCAGAAAGGAAATGATTAAAAGAAAGAATCTTGGCATATAATGAATGAAGGTAGATCAAAGAAAAGAACAGAAACATGGGTATATACAATAGACTATTCTCCACATGAATTTCATAAAACACGTTTGATGATTGAGATAAAAATTACAACACCATCTGCTACAGAAGTCAATAATAATCAAAGAAGGTCAAGGTAAAGGAAACTAAATGGAAGTGAGCTTTCTGCATATTATGGGAAGTGGTAAAATACCAGTAGACTGTTACAAATCTTGTTTCTATTCTAATATCCAGGGAAGCCACTATGAAAACTATTCACAGAGTTACATTCAAAAACTGTAATTAAATTGAGATAGAATCCTAAAACACATTCAAGTAACACACCAGAAGGTAAGAAAAGAGAAACACAGGAATAAGAACCAAAGAAACAAAAATAAAACAAATAATAAAATAAACTTAATTTTCAAAAAATTGATAATTACTATCAGATATAGATGTACTATATATAATATTTAAAAACAGAGATTGGATGGGTGGGTTACAAACATGACCATATGACCCCAAAATATGTTTTTTTACAAAAAACTCATTTGAAATTTAGTAACACAGGTAGGTAAAAAGTAAAAAGATAGAAAAAAGATATATCTTACAAAGATCAATAAAAATATGAAAGCAGTAGTGGCTATATCAATATCAAATAATGAAGACTTCATAACAAAGACAATTATTAGATATAAAATGGTTCATTACATAATGATAAAAATTAAATTCACTAGGTGTACATAACCCTAAATGTGTACACCCCAAACAACAAAACCTCAAATGTATACGGTAAAAACAGAGAGTGCTGAAAGGAAAAATGGGAAAATCCATAATAATTGTTGGAAATGTCAGCACCCCCTTCTTGGAAAATGATAGAACTACTTACTTGACAGAAAATAAGCAAGGATGTAGAAGAGATGAACAAAACAATCAACTCAAAAAATGAAGTTGTTTATAGAATATTCCACCCAATAGCAGCACTATACACATTTGTTCCAAGCACCAACGGAATATTCACCAAGATATACAATATCCTGGGCCATGAAACAAATATCAACACATAAAAGAATTGAAATCATACAGTGGGGGTTCTCTGGCAAGAATGGAGTAAAACTAGATATATAAAGCAAAAAATAACAGGGAATTTACCAAACACTTGAAGACTAAACAATACATTTCTAAATAATCCATGGATCAAAGAGGAAGACACAAAGGAAACTAAAAAATACATACAACTGTATGAGAAAGAAAAATGCAACACTTCAAAATGTGTGGAATACAGCTAAGGCAGTGCTGAGAGGAAAATTTACAAAATTAAATGATTACATTAGAAGAGGAAACACCTTGCTTCAACAGCCTAAGTACTTTAAAAAAATTCTAGATAAAGAAAACCATAATACACCAAAAGCAAACAGAAGAAAGGCTATGATAAAAATGAGAAGAAATTAAGAATACTATTATATTCCTAATATTGGTAAACAGTAGAGAAAACCAAAGCAACAAAAAGCTGGTTCTTCAACAAAATATCAAGGAAATTGATAAAACTCTAGCAAGACTTACAAAACTAAAAAGGGAGATGACACAATTCATTATATCTGGAATTAAATAGGAGGTATTACTACACATACTGAAGTCATAACCAGATAACAAGGGAATACTGTAAACAATTTATGCTGATAAATTTGACAACTTAGAAACTCTCCATGAAAGAAACCTCTAGAAGCAGATGATTTCACTGACAATTCTACCAAACATTTAAAGAGGAATTAACACCACTTTTACACAATCTGTTCCAGAAAATTGAAGAAGAATGAACACTTTCCAACTTGTTTTATGAGGCTAGTATTACCCTGATACCAGTGTCAGACGAAGACTAATATTTATAAAAAAGAAAACTGGAGACCAATATCTCTCATAGATGCAAATATCCTCAACAAAATAATATCAAATCTGATCCAACAAAGTGTAAAAAAAATTGCATGCCATGATCAAGAATTTATTTAAGGTATACAAAGTAGCTACAATGTTCAAAATTCAACTGTAATTTTCAATATCAAAAAGCTAAAAAAAATCATATGAGCCTATTAATTGATGCAGGAAAAAAATCAACAAAATCCAGCACATATTCAAGGTCAAAACTCTCAGCAATTTTTATTAGAGGGAACACTGCCTCAATTTAATAAATAACATTTATAAAATCCTACTGATAACAACACGCTTAATGGTGAAAGAATAAATGTTTTTCCCTAAGATTAGAAGCAGGGTAAGAATATCCATACTCACCACTTTTAGTCAATATAGTACTAGAAACTGCAGTGATTGCAGTAAGCAAGAAAAAGAAATAAAAGACATAGTGATTGGAAATAAAGAAAACTGTGCTTGCAGATAATGGGTGAGTTCAGCAAAGTTATGAGACATAAGCTCAACACACAAAAGTCAATCTCATTTTATATATCAAAAAAGAACATGTGAAAATTTAAATAAAAACAAAATACCATTTAAAACAGCTCCAAAGAATATAGCTAGACATTTAACAAAACGTGTACAGGATCTGTGCACTGACAATAACAAAAGGCTGATAAAAGAAGTAAAATAAAATCTAAATAAGTGGAGAGGGTGACCATGTTCATGGATTAGTGGCATCAACAGAGTAAAGATGTCAATTATTCCCAAATTGATACATAGGCTTACCGAAAGCCCTATAAAAATTCCAACAAAGTTTTTGTAGACATGGCAGGATTTTTCTAAAATTTATATGGAAATCCAAATCTAAATCTTGACAAGAATAGAGTGAGAGGAATCACCCAGCATGAAGACCTACACCCTAGATACAGTTATCATGACAGCAAGGGGTTGGCAGAGAGATAAACACATAAGGCAACAGAATATATTACCTAGAAATCGATCCAGATAAACATACTTAACTGATTTTTTGCAAAATGCTATTGCAATTCAATGGAGGAAGGATACCCTTTCAACAAATGGGAGTGGAGAGATTGGGCATTCAGATACCTAGACCTCAATCTCACAAATTATACAGAAATTAACAAAAAATGGATCACAGACTTAACTGTAGAATGTAGAATTATAAAATGCTTAGGGAAAAAAAATAATAAAAAGGAAGAAACTATTGTTACACACAACAACTTGGATGAATCTCCAGGGAATTCTGCTGATTTATAAAAGGCAATATCATAAATTTGCATGCTGTATGTAACATGTACATACCTTTTCTGAAATGACAGTCTTTTATAAACTGAGGACAAATTATTGTTTCAAGGGGTTAGGGGCAGATGAGGCAGTGAGGCAGGTATAAAAATAAAAGTCCAACAGGTAGGAGCCTTATGGTAATGGTATGGTTCAGTATCTTGACTGTGATGATGGATAGAAGAAGCTATACATGTGTTAAAATTGTGCAAAACTAAATACATTATATTACTCCATCCATTAACATCCTTTTTCCCCTATCTGGATGCTTTTGGAATGTCTCATTATCACTGGTTTTGAGCAATTTGATTATTTTGTACCTACATCTAATTTTCTTCATTTCTCACGTACTTGGGTGTTATTGAGTCCTGAGAATGTGGGTTGATAGTTTTTTTTTTTTTTAAATCAGATTACTAATTTTCACAGTCTTTTATCAAATTTTTACCTTCTGTTTGCAATCCTCTGCACTTCACTCCTTTTTTGACTACAGTTACATATGTATTAGGGTGCTTGAATCTTTCTCACTGCTCAATGATAACTCTATTCATTTTTAAGATTATCTTTTCTTTCCATGTTTTACTTGGGATAGTTTCAATTATTGTCTTCAGGTTGTCTTCAAGCTTTCTTCTGCAATGTGTAAACTGCCATCAAACCCACCTAATATCGTCTACATTTCACTTTTTGTTGATTTCATTTTATGAGTTTGATCTGTTTTGCATCTTTTATGGCTTTACTTGACTTTTTGAACTTATGGAAAGTGGTTATAATAACTTTCAATGAACTGATTTATATCAATGAACATTTGTATCAATGAACATTTGTATCAGTCCAACTGATTAGTTTTGTCCTAATTATGGGTTGTATTTTCCTACTTTGCATGCTTGGTAATTTTTGGTTGGATGCCAGACATTGTGAATTTTACCTTGTTAGGTGCTAGGTGGTTTTGTGTTCCTGTAATTGTTCTTGAGCTTTGTTCTAGCATGCATTTAAGTTACTAGGAAAAACTTTGATCCTTCCATGCCTTGCTTTCAAGCTTTGCTAGGAAATATGAGAGCAGTGTTCAATCTAGGACTAATTATCTTTCCACAACCCCTGTCCTAAGGAAGGAGCACCCTTTTATTCTACCTGCTGGCCCATGAATCATGAGGTTATCCTTTCTACCTGGTGCAGACAGGAATGAATTATATCTACATCTGAGTAAGCAGTGGGGACACTTATTTCTAATACTTTGGAGTGGCTCATTCCCTTGCCTCAGGCAGTTTTTTCACAGGCATATATTGATCAGTTCTCTGCTGAGCTTTCAAGGGGGAAACTCTGATTAGCACTGGGCTTCTCTCTTCGTGCAGCTGTCTCCTCTGACCTCAGAAACGCCAGCTGCCTTGGTCTCCCTGGACCCTCAGCCCCATCTCCTCTAGTCTAGGAGTTCACCCTCTGTAGTGGTCTGGAAAATTCTCTCCAGGTAGGAGTAAATTGGACCAATCATAGTGCTCACGTCCTGCATTTTCCGTTTCTCAGAAATCACTGTCTTTTGTTGCTTATATCCAGTGCCATAAAAGCCATTATATATATATATATATATATGTGTGTGTGTGTGTGTGTGTGTGTGTATGTATGTAAATATACATATATTTCCATCCAGTTGTTTCAAGTGGGAGGGTAAATGAAGTCTCTGTTGCTGTATGTTGGACAAAAGGGATATACACAGTTAGCTTTTAATTCATATGTCAAAACATCACAAATCTCCTATGAGGTGGTATCTCATTTTACAAATGAAGAAACCTAAGGAGCAGGGAGTCCAAGGCATGTACCCCTACAGCCCAAAAGCTTAAGAATAAAAGGTCAAGGACTTGAGTTATCTCTGCCTCCAAATTCTCTGCTGCTTTTACAGGAAGAGGAGATTAAAGAGATTTTAATTCTGAGAACAATAAGCTTGGTGACTGACTCCCCATGGCAATGTAACAACACATTTTTTTTTTTTTTTTAACCTGGCAACCTCATACTTTATGCCTAAACTCAGATGTCATCTACCCCAGCAAGGATAAAAGACCCTTCTCTATGCTAACATAGTCCCCTGGGCTAATTCCTGTCACTCACATTTGATGAGGATGCTACATTTTTTTTTTTTTTTTCCGTTCCTGCATTTGCCTCTTTTAAGTTGGGGACTATGTCTTTTGCATCTTTTATCTTTCTATTCTTGGTACCAAGTACATGCTTGGCACTTGGTAGGCCAAATCTGTGTTTGTGGAATTGAATAGACTGCTTGTAGGTTTTAATAATGACCTACAGGATGAACGGCAGAAGACATTTATAGGTAATATCACAACATGCATTCCAGAACTAAAGACAATTCTGTTTAATTATGTAGGTTTATCTTTCTGACTCTCCCATTTGTTGAGAAAATTAAGAGGTGTAAATAAGACAGATTAGTGCCTCAAATGGGAGGGAGTTTTCAGGGAGCCTGTCTTTAAAGTCATGAAAAACATACCAAACTATGATGGCTTGTCTAGGTCTATGTTACTAAAAAAAATACAAATGATTACATGGAGAAATCCACATCAGGATCTATCAAGAGGATCCAAGAAGACACAGATTTTGAAAGGCATATAGCAGTAAAGACCTTAGAATTTGAACTCATCTAGCCTCTTGTCTAATGCTTTCTCCTATAATCGCATGCATGCACTGATGAATTAACCTACCTAGCCTAAAGTTTCTCATTTGTAAAATGAGGACAATGATGGTATTACCACACGGGCTTGTAGTTGGGATCAAACGAAAATTTGACAGAGATGGGGAGCTGACTAAACCAGACACATGTTGTCCTTCCAGTGCAGAGCTGTTGATGGGACATGGCTGCTAAATCACAGACTGTGTATACCAGCCTCTGTACATTGAGGTGGGGCTATGTGTCAAACCCTTATCAATTGATTCAGTGGACATTGTATATAGATGGGAGCATGGAAGCATCAGGCTTGGGATTCTCTATATTCTCTTATCTCTGATCTGCCAGTGAAATGGTCTTGGCAAGGAACATCTGCTTTGGAATAAATTTGAGGGAGAAATAACTTTGATAATTCATTGAGCTTTTTAAGTCTTTGTTGGTTGGTTCAGCAGTTACCTTACCCCAACTAATACAAAGAATATGCTCATATAGAGTGTAACATCATAGCTAAATACACTGTAGATATATTCATGCTTCACATTTAGGCATAATGGTACCCGAGTTATGTTCCTGGCGCAATAAGGCTGGGTGACTTTAGACATGCCACGTCACCACTATGGACTTTATTTCCAAAACCCTGAGAGAGTTTCAATATTCTGGTTTCTTTTCCTAAGACAATTTGCATATTACAATGTATAAGCTGCTCCAAGCAAAGCTTACCACCAGATACAAAAAGTGATGTCTCTGCTTGCTTTGAGGACAGTATATGTGATCTAAGGGGACAGCTTGTGGTAGCTCATATCCTGCATGGAAGATGCAGCTAATTTAGAACATGTAGAAAGATTGCTGGGCAATGTTGAATGTCTACTTGTGTTGATCATGGAGCAGCTCAGAATTATGGGATTTTATCCATATGTGTTACACTGATCTAAAATAGTACTGGAGAAGCGTGATTTTAGTACTGACCCAGGGTTATATGTTATAGGATAAGTGACAAAAGGCCAAAACACAGTTGGTTAAGAGTGCTGGTAAGAAAATGGTTCAGATGTTAGATCAACTATGAGGTTGAGGCTGAGTAACAAAAGGAGTGAGCATGTAATAGCTGTATAGGCTGGGGTATTATCGGACTTTCCAGATCTCAATGCCTCTATGAGAAGTGAGTTAGTCATGAAGGCAGCTAGCGTTGAGTTAGTGTTTAAAATTCCTGAGGTGCAACAGTTCTGAAAGATGGCTAGATGGACAAGATGGTTCAAGAATGGGTAGATAATGTATTAAGAGATGAAAGTTAGGCTTTCATTGCTTTAGACTGGATTGGCAAGAAGGATATGCACATTTCCAACAGCAGGTGCATGGGTGGAGAGGAAAACCATGGTCCTCTTCTTCTCTCACTGATGAAGGTGGATTAATGACCTATGTAAGGTCAATAAATGGAAAGAGAAGGAGTGGATGGTGGTGGAATCTCATGGTTTGCATTTCATAAAGAGGAAGAGGTTTTTGAAAGAGGAAAGAACAATGGTTTTAAAACTGAGATGTGGAGATTGTGGAAATGAACCAACTCCTTGTAGCATATAAGTCTTAGGAAAATGAGCAGTCACCACTGGAGCAGGCTGCAGGGGAAGCAGCTTTCAACAGAGGCAAGAACGTTGAAAAAATATTTGTGCCAAACATCTGATGTAGGGAAAGCTCTCTACAATGGGGCTGGAATTTTCGACATAGTGAGTGGGAAGTAATCAGAGAAAAGCTCAGTAGGTGAATTCATTAAATGTGACGCATAGGTTCTTTGACATCTAAGTTTGCTTAACTCAATTCATGCCATTTTGTATAGATCTCAGTTTCCCTATCATTTTAACTGAATGATAAGTTTATACTTGGCAATTTGCAAGAGTTTTCTCTAATAGTAAACTTTTTAATTCTTTCATTATTAAGAGTAGACTTTTTTTCCCTGAATTCATTGATGTGATGTAAGTCACAAGCTGTCAAATGTATATTTGAATTCTCGTGAACTACAAATGCTCTAGGTGGTAGTTTAGCAGGAAAAAGTTCACAAATAATGTACTTATATGTGGAATGGAAGGGAAAAAATCCAGCCTGCTTTGTCAAGAATCCGCCAGTAAGAACACACAGTAGGTTCTGGATGACTACACTCGTTCTTTAGTTTAATTAAATGCAAAAAGTTCTGCTCCTCCCAAAATACCTTGCTCATATAATCTGATCATCTTTTGATATTCATTATTTGTGACTGTATCACTCAATACATTTTCTCATAATGAATTCTTAGGAACGTGAGCCTTCACTAAAGCCATCTTATATTAAATGTTTGATGACAAGGAGAACAGAGCTCTCAAAATTGCTGTCTGTTGGTTGGAAGTTGAGGTGCAAAGAAAAGCATAGTTTGTGAGACCAAAATATCACAAAAATTGAAAGCTGGAACATAGCATCATATTAAAACAGGCTTTGGCCCAAAGTGTGCACCAAATCTGACTTAGAACTGCTGACTTAGAATGATCCACATTATATACATTTTATTTAAAAGTTTCAACTAGTAAACTAATTGTGATAACATTATGGGGGGGCATGGAACAAAATATTTTTCTTTACTATAAGGATACACATCCTTCTGAGGATGAGAACACAATTAAAGGAAGTAAAGGCTGTCTTTATTCTTAATCTGTTCTGTTTGAAACAGTTTGTACAATGATCATGAATTAGTATATTTATTGAGTACTTATACAAAAACTAAAAAAGAAATAGAACTGTATGTGCCAATATGGTGAAAATAATCCTCAATATATATTTTTAAATGAAAGCATTGTGAGGGGTTGAAATACATTTCTCAAGAGAAAAATAAAATTTAAAAACAAAACATGTTCTCAATCTTAATCCATTCCTGTGTTTATGAATCCATTGCAGATAAGACCTTTTGAAGATGCTACTTTTAGTTAAGGTATGACAGTTAGTTTAAGTTAAGGTATACCAGTTGAATGAGGTTGGGCCTTAATCTTATTACTGGAGGCTTTATCAAAGAAAGTCATGGGGAAGGAGTGGAAGTCAAGGAACTTGACTAGGAAGAGAAAGGAGAGGACAACTCCATGTGCATTCCCACGTGACAAAAAAAGCCAAGCACCCAAGTATCACAGGCAGCGATCCCAGAACATGTGAGTCTTTGGGAAGAAAGCATTGTCTTCCTAATGCTTTGATTTGGGACTTCTCCTAGCTTCAAAAATATGAGCCAATAAATTCTAACTCACTATATGGTATTTGTTTTAGCAGTCAGAAAACAAAGAAAACAAATAAGGAGCAAAACAGTTTGCACCATGTACATTCATTTGTGTAAGTAACTGTGCATATATAGACATAAATGCATATGTACTTATACGTATATTTTATATTAGTTATAGCTAATGCATATGTAATTATACGTATATTTTATATTAGTTATAGCTTTAATTTTTCCACTTTTCCTTTCATAATTTACCCAGGGACTGCACCCTCTTTCACTGTCTTTAGTTTAAAAAAATCCCATGGGTCTCACAATTTTCTGTTTTGTTTGGTGTTGTTTTCTCATTCTCAGTTAAATGTCCACTTGACATTGCAAATAAAGCCTCATTTCAGAGTTTAGACTGTCCAGGATATGATTTTAATATGAACTTTACATTTGTAAATGTCCACACAACCCCAGTACCACCATCACTCAAGTTTCCAGGTTGGTGGGGGTGGGGGGGTGGAATGTGAAAGACTGATCCTTGCACTGGTACCATAGCTTCGTACTCTCTGGATCTGGGAGAGTTTTAAAACTAACTCTCCTCCTAGGGACTTTATTGAAAAGGTTTACAGCTGTGCTGCTCTCCTCTGCCCTGTTGCATTCTTTTCCCTCCAGTTGGTTGCATTTGACATCCGCCCTTGTTATGACTCTTGAACTTGGCACTTTTCACTGCTGCGATTCCTCTGTCCATGATGTAGGTGGTCACATTTAGAGAGGGCCCAAGAAGACTAGATATCAATTCCTGGTAATCCCCCTAGGTCTCTGTGTTTGTTGTTCCTCCACCATAGCACCCCTTTGGTCCACTGGATGGACTCCTACTTCCTTTAGCTCAACAGAATTCCCTGGAATTTAGGCAGATTCCAATGCCAAGGATCTCTTCCAGCTCCATTACAAAAGCTGAGTATCTACTCAGTAGCCTTCTTGACTTCTAAATTTCTCTGGGGAAGAGTCAGACCTGGGCCAAGATGATACAAAACTGGAGGGAACCACATCACAAGCTGCCCAAGGGGTCCAAAGTCTCCAGACCCAATGTTAGAAAGTAGAATCACCCTCAAACTCTCTCCAGTTGAGATCATAAGACAGCAGTTTTCGCCAAAGAAACCTCTTTACAGATCCTCGCCACATGTTGAGTATGTCTCATATTTCTAATCTGACTGATGGGACAAGAGTCAAAGATCTGTTTCTAGGAGCTATTTCCTTTGTAAATGTCTGCATATGGCTATTTGCCTGTGAAATTTCACGCCCCTTTATCTAATTTTTCTGTCTTAGCCTGAGTTCCCCAGAAAGGTGAACCTGAAAGATAAGCTTATGCACAAATGTTTATTGGAAAGTGTCCCAGGGAGCAGGAGTTGAGACAAAAAAGGAGAAAAGGAGGAAAAGAGAGGGAAATAAATACAGAGGTGCATTGTTGAGTTTTCCGCCATGCCAGTGTCCGGTTGCTCCATCCCCAAGAATGGATGAAAAGTCATTTGAGATGCTTTTCAGGACTTGCTGGGGCACAGTTGGTCAAAGTTTCCAAAAAAAGGGCTTTAATTCCTTCCTTTTTCTGGGTTCCTCTTGTAAGGGCATTTATTTGGCATCCTAAACAAAGGCATCTACAGAAAAGCCTGAAGGAAGAGGGCAGACGGTGCCCTAATGGCGTAAGAGAGGAGTTGAAAGTGGTAATTTGTGTGAAATGGGTAGGCCCAGTCCCCAGTGGTTCTAGAATGAGACAAATGATGCCAAAAGGAGCTGAAGTGCAGTATAGCTGAAGTGCTGGTGAAGCTTCCGTTTTAGAATCATAATACACATCTGTCTCTAAATATATATTTTTAAAGGATAGCCAAGAAATTATTATATGGCTACATCTGCATTGAAAAATTGGAGTCTTAGAGTGGGAGGAGGGTTTACTCCTGTTTCCCCCTCCCCTTCTCAAATTTAAAATTTTTATTAAAAAAAAATAAACTCTAGAGATTTTACTGAAGCCTCCAACATACCCCTTCTGGCTCCATTCACCTTCATTTTCTTCAGAGTAGCCCATACATCAGATTGGGTGATTATTACTCCTCTGCGTTTAAAAAATATTTTGCTACATTTCTTTGTATCTAAACAATATATTGTTTTGTATGTTTTTAAACTTTAAATAAATGGTATAATCTATCATCAGTTTGCTTGCTTTTATTTTTCTTGGAATTTTAGTTTTAAGATGATTCTCCATTTAATAAATGATGTTCTATTTCATTAGTCATAATTGCACTACAGTGTTCCACAACAGAAACATACCATTCTGCATTTATCCATCCTTTTTCTGGATGAGCACTTAAGCTTTTCAGCTTTTCTCTATGACACTCAAGCTACTAGGAGCATTCTTTACATAGTTCTCTGGGCTTGTGAGCCAGAAGGTCTCTATGGTTTATTCCTGAAATAGAAATTGTTGATTCAAACGGGTTCTGCATATTCATGTTTACTTCTCACCGCCAAATTTCTCTCCAAAGTGGTTTCACAAATTCACATTCCCTAATTGTGCCTGTTGCTCTATCTTCCTAATCGGACGTATTGTGAGATCTCTTAAATTTTGCCAATATCATCGTTATGGAATGACTCTTCATTATGGTTTTATTAGGTATTTACCTGATTACTATTGAGTTGGAACATCTTTTCAAATGCTTATTGACTACTTTGGTTTCCTCCTCTCTGAATCGCCCTTTTAAAACCATTGCCAATTTTTCTATTAGATTATCTTTCTTAATTTTTATGGTTTCTTCAGATACTTTGGATAAGGAACTTAGCATATGCATTGCAAATGTCTTCTCTCAGTGTATGACTTGTCATTTCAAGTTTCTTTCAAGTGACTTTTATAGATCCAAAGTTTTGAATTTTAATAGAGTCAAGCTTATCTTATTTTTTTGCTGTTTTTCTCTATGAAGTTATAAACATAGGCTCCTATATTTCCTTGGAAAATTTAGAAGTTCTATTTTGTTCATTTAGGTTTTTTATTCACTTTGGATTTTGTTTGTGCCTGTATGTGTATGTTTGTGTGTCTGTGTCTGTGTGTGTGTGTGTGTGTGTGTGTGTGTGTGTGTGTACACACAAAGGCCAAGACACACCTCCTTTATATATTTTTTTCCATCTTTCTTCTGTATGTATTTCCACTTGTCCCACCATGATTTTTGGGGCTCTTTTTGCCCTGATTAGAAGTTCCATTTTAATTCCTATATGTGGTTTCCAGATATGAGATTTATTCCAATTTATTTTATTCTATTGGACTATTCATCAAAACCAATTTTAATACCAGGCTGTTTTAATTCATATAGCTATGTAAGAAGTCTTGATGCCTGGTAGGCAAACATCTCTCAATTCTTTAAACTCATTTTGGCTACTGTTAGCTTTAGTTCTTTTGTATTATTTTAAGGTCAACTTTTCAAGTCCCAAGAACAAAATGTTCTCTTTGTATTTTCATAGGAAATGAATGAAATTTCTAAATTATTTTGGCTGGAATGGACATTTTTTTGTGTTATTGATAATAAGAAATACATTCCATTGTATGTTCTTTGTAAGCCTTTTAGTATTGCAGTTTTGTTGTCTCTGTATGCTCCCATTTTAAGCCAGTACGCAGGTCATTTATGGGAGACGGGTTGGCAATTGTTTTTTTCTGAGAAGACTTTTTTTTTTACATGTTTTATTGTGAAATACATACTCAGAAGAGTGATAACTGTCAAAGTAAAATTTAACCAGTAGTTAAAGAGCAAATTTGAGTCCCTATTCCCTTTAAGAAAATCTAAACCCATCAAAGGGATAATGCTCATAAAGTAGAGGGGAAAGCCCAAAAGTTTCGTGAGCCTAGAAGATTCCTTTCCAGGGAGGAAGATCCTCTTGAGCTGATAAACTGAGAAAGTTGTGGCTCCACAGAGCTGTAAACACCCCTGCAATAGTCCAGAGGGACCTACAGAGTTGTCAATACTCACATCTTTCATTTGCAATCATCAGTGTCAAATAAATGCTCTTGAATAATATCCATTCCACCCATTGGCCAGAAGAAGGCAGGTCTGTTATTTCTGCAAAATGCAATGCTTTATGCCTGTGGCATGAGACATTGAGCACTTTCACACCAAGGCTTTCTCTATTTGAGTTGTGTGTTTGTGAAGAGTTTATCTTGTTGCAATCATACTTATTTTATATGTGAATGCAATGGCATAATTTAATTATTATGTGAAACAATTAACAGAAGTATGAAATGGGATTTTTTTCCCATGAAACATAAGTTATATGTTTTGAAAAGAATTAATGAATATGAGCATGTAAAAACATAAATCTGTCAAATACAGTGTGGATGAGATGAGAATAAGGGGATCATTGAAAAAGTAAGGAAAATTCTGCATTTTCTGTCTCATATTTAGTCTTTCACTTCAGATAAAACAGAATTGGAAATAGCAGAAGCTACAGCATGGCATGGATTCAATTTATGCAAGAAAAGATATTTGGAACCTGAATCAAGGACTTATATTAAAGAAATAGTGTTGGATCCATGGCTAAAGTTTAGCGAATTCTTCTTTAACGTTTTTGGGAAAAGTAAAATATTTAAGGCAAATATACATACCATATGTGTAATTTTAAATACAGGTCCCTCTTATGGGGGATAAGAGGACCTGCAATGGATTGCTTGCTTACTCTATGTGCAGATTTCAACCCCAAAACTAGGTCAAATGATCTGTAAAAAAGCTTGGCTTTCCTTTGACATGTTCTCAACTGTTATTTGTGTCTCTACCCCACTAATCCTCTTTCCCTCTAATATGAAAACTTAGGCCTCTGTTATCCACAACTCAGCATGCTCTGCCTGCTGTGGCAATTACAGGGATGTTTAAAGGGGAGCTTTGAAAGGAAGCGGCTCTTCTTTCTTGAGCTTAAATTGAAAATGGCATCCCTATTGGGCAAAAGCTTGGATGACCTGAACATTTCTGAGAAACTCCATCAAAAAGCCCTCCCTCTAGGCACCACTGTTTTATTCCTTCAACTCCAACACACATGGGCTACAAAGGGAATTGCCACAATACCAGTTGTAGAGTCGACTCTCCACAGATATTCTCTCAGCCGTAAGTAGCATTTCTTGACTTCCTTATTGATCAATTTTCTAAGTCTATTTTATTAGTTCCTTATATATGAAACTGGTTATGTTGAAGTGTTGGGACTTTTAAAAATGTTCTTAAATGGGATAATGAATTTAAAAGTTGCCACTTGTATTCTGTTTCTAGAGGCATTTTTTTTTTTTTAATACTAGTGGAAATGGCACAAAAATGGATTGGAGTTTTGCAAATGTTGAGGAAAAATTCACTCCCACCATTGTTCTTAGAGAAAAATTACTGTCAACTTAAAAATGAATATAGGTATTGCAAACCAAAATAGTATATTTAGATATATATATTCTATAGATGTATATACACATATATATATACACATATACAAATATGCACACACATATATAGAGACACTGTATCTTTCACTTTACCTTTAGTGGAAAGATTCAAATGAGCAAAGTTCCAGCTAACGTTAGGGGGTATTATTTCTTTATTTCTTAAGATATGTTCCTGCCTATTGGGATAACTACTCCTTTACTCCTGTATCCTGATTAATATCTCTGATACAGTACAACAATCACTGCATTTCATCATGAAAACACAAATGCAATTTAAATAATCGGCAAGTGAAAATTAAATATTATTCAATATGCTTTGTTATTTAATATCTATGATTCTTTGCTAATGATGGCAGAAAATGTATAACAAGTAAAGAAAGACTGATAGAAACTATTAGGTTTAAGATGTTAGAGAAATACATACTTTCCTTTAAAAGGAACACAAATCAACTGTTGGACAGTTTAAACTTAAGTTCTTTGGAAAATATCACATATACTAGAATTTAGCAAATAGATAACTGCTCAATAATAGAAAATCAAGTTGGAAGCTAAGTATTAATGTCATGAATTGAACCAGTGAGCTAGGAGAATAAATCTGAAGTTTTAGGCCAAACAGTAATTGTTATTGCATTTTATAAATGTTGTAGCCCATTTCTAAAGTTATCATTAATGTCTAGGAATACCACTTTCTCAGTGCTCTCCACGGCCAGGTAGCTTCCGCTATGCAGTTTCACCTGAAGTGCATGGAGGAGATAATTTTGGGAAACTACACTATTGTCTAATAGTTTTTCCTTTCCTTGTAATCTTTATGTTTTTATTATATTAACATAATTAATCAAGGATATTTTTGACCTAAATCTTTCATTTGCATGAACCTTTGATGCATAAAAGATACAGTTGGCTTTTCATTCTTCATTATAAGATGCAAAGAATTTCAAGTAGGACTATGTACTGGAAAGACTCATCTACTACGTAGAATTAAATCCCTAACAGTTATACACAGTTTGCATTTTTATTTTCTTTAATCTTAAGACTGCAGTCTAATACACAGATCAATTCTATGCTAATTGCAAGTATAATATATCCAAATTTCCATTTCTCTGTCTTGGATTAGTATTTAAGATTTTAAGTGTTCTTTTTCTCAGTATTGTATGAAGTTTGTCCTAATGTGAGTTCAATAATGCATACATCTGTAATATATAATTTAATTATCAATCTGTTTTCTTATTTGCTGTATGTATTTGTTTCTCATGGCTACAGCAACAAATTCCCACAAACGTCATGGCTTAAAGCAAGGTAGATTTATTATCTCATAGTTCTGGAGTCTAGAAGTCCAAAGTCAAGGTACCTTCAGGACCAGGCTCCCTGCAAAGCTCCAGGGCAGGGCACATCCCTGTCTTTTCAGGCATCTCGTGGTTCTGGCCAGCCTTGGCGCTCCTTGGCTGGTAGCCTCAGAGCTTGTTCTAGTTTGCTAATGCTGCTGTTTTGCAAAACACCAGAAATGGATTGGATTTTATAAAGGGGGTTTATTTGGTTACACAGTTACAGTCTTAAGGTCATAAAGTGTCCAAAGTAAGCCATCAACAACAGGATACCTTCACTGGAGGATGGCCGATGGTGTCCAGGAAACCTCTGTTAGCTCAGAAGGCATGTGGCTGGCATTCACTTGTTCTCCAAAATGTTGCTCTTGGGGTGTTTTGTCCTCTTTTAGCTGCAGCTCCTCTTCAAAATGTCACTCATAGTTGCTCTCCAAAATGTTACCTACAGCTGCTCTCAGCTCTGTGCATTCTTCAAAGTGTCCCTTGTGGCTGTAGCAAGCAGTGACTTCCTTCTGTCTGAGCTTTTTGTATGATTCCAGTGATTTAATTCTGGTCCATGCTGAATGTATAGGGTAACACCTCCATGGAAATTATCCAATCAAGGTTTTGTCCACAGTTGATTGAGTCACATCTCCATGGAATCACTCAATCAATAGGTTCCAAAATCTAATCAACACTAATACAATTGACCCCACAAGATTGCATCAAAGAACATGGCATTTTGGGGGTCATAAAACATTCAAACCGGCACAGAGCTGCACTCTGGGATCCATCCTCCTTGGTTTTCAGGTCCTTCTCTGTGTCACCATGTATCCTTTTCTGTCTCCTATAAGGACAGTCTTATCACATTTGAGGACCACCATAATCCAAGAGGATCTCATCCCAATCCTTTCTTTAATTTCTTCTGCAAAGACAGTCTTTCCAAATCCAGTCACATTCTAACGTGCCAGCTGTACATGAACTTGGGGGGGCATTATTCAACCGCTAAACTTTAAGAAATGTATTAATAAATTTCTTTGTTTGAAATTAGCAGCTTTTATTGCAGCAGATTTCACTTTTGCAATAATTACATATATGTATATATATATATGGTCATTGATATTGTTTCACTGATTAAATATAATGGTAACCTACATAATTATAGAAAGAATATCAGCAGTAAGCAGGTATAAGGCAGTCTTCCCTAGATTTAAAGCCAAAGAAAAAAACAATATGGCAAATTTTAGCCTAAAACACCTCAGAGTCATGATATGGGTTTGAATTAGAAATTACCTGAAGATCCCAGACCAGTTATAATTACTGCATATCAGTTAATAGGCTTAACTATATGCATTATAAAATATCACTAATTAAGACCCTCATTTCATAAGGAGTCCAATTTTTTTAAAAAAATTATGAGTTCTCCATGGCAGTTGTGTTAGTTTGGAGCTGTATGAACCCAGAATAACATGTTCTTAAATTCAATCTATTCTGGTGGATGTGAACCCATCTAAGGAGGACCTTTTTGATGAGGTTACTTCAGTGAAGGTATAGCCTGCCTCAATCAGGGTGGGTCTAAATCCTATTACTGGAGTCCTTTATAAGCAGAATGAAATTCAGACAGAGAGAAAGCCACAGGCAGCAGCCAGAAGCTGAAATTCAGTGGAATCTGGAAGAGAACAGGGAGGTCAGGAGAGCCTGCCATGTGCCGTGCCATGAGACAGGAGAGCCGAGGACCAAGGATTGCTGGAAACCAGCCCCAGAACGCTGGTCTTCAGGAAAACAACACTGCCTTGATGATGCCTTGATTTGGACTTTGTTTTAGTCTCAAAATGGTAATAAATTCCCGTGTTGAAGCTGACCCATTGCATGGCTTTTGTTTGAGCACCTAGGTGAACTAAAACAGATCTTGGTACAAAGGAGAGTGCGGTGCTGCTATTGCAAACACCAAACATATGGAAACGGCTTTGGAATTGGGTAATAGGTAGAGGCTGGAGGAACTGTGCGGTGCTTGATGTAAATGGCCTAGACTGCTCTGAAGAGTCTGTTGGTAAAAATATGGATGCTAAAGTTCCTTCCAATCAGGCCTTACAAGGAAATGATGGATGTGTTATTGGAAATTGGAGAAAATGCAATCCTCGTTGTAGACTAGCAGAGAACTTGGTGAAATTGAGCTCTGAAGTGGGATGGAAGGCAGAACTTGAAAGCAATGAACTGGGATATTTAGCTCAGGAGATTTCCAAGCTAAGTGTGGAAGGTGCAACTCATAGCTCTCCTTGCAGTAAAATGTGAGATGAAAGGGATATGCTGAGAACTGAAATCTGGGAACAAAGAAAATAGATACTGATGGTTTGGAAACTTCTGATACTATTCAAATATTGTGCTCTGAGACTAGGGCCAGAAGTAGTTCCACTGGGGAAGTCCCTGAGCTTCCAGATAGCAAGTTGTCAGAGAATAAGGTCCATTTGAGGGTTTAGGTGAACATGGATCCAGCCAGCCATTTCAGTCAGGAATGGAGAAGCAGGTTTCTAGGAAGTATTTGTGGAAAGTCCTCCTGTCTCATGGTTTGGACCCCTGTGGATTACATGTAAAACAGACAAGTTTTTTTCTTTTGCAAAATTTGTACGTGTGGAACCACTTCCAGCCTAGACTAAAAGGAGCAGAGAAGGGACAAATTGAGGTAGAAGAACTTCAAGGGCAGAACCATGGAAGCTGAGGTGTGGACCAAGGAGCTCTCCTCTGACCAAGAGAGAGAACCCACCCATATATGTGTGTGGAAAGCCCTGGTCTGCCCCTGCGCTCAGAGGAGGTGGAAATTCTGCCCCATTGTTCAAGAAGTGTGCCGCCACCCCAGTGCTTGCGGAGGTAGGGCCTGTGGCCCAGGGTTCACAGAAGGCCTGGTCACCACCCTCATGCTTAGAAAGGGTGGAGCCTGTGCCCCAGGGCTCCAGGAGAGTCTGGCCACCATCCCAATGCTTGGAGAGGGTGTAGCATTCATACCACTTTTTAAGGAGAGCATGGTTTCTGCACAAGCACTTGGAATGGGTAGAGCTGCCACTCCATCAGGCCTGGAAGACAAATCATCAGTCCATAGATAACTCTCAGGCCTTGAAATCTAATGAAGTTTGCCTTTCTGTATTTCAGAATTGGTTGGGACCCATGACCCCTGTTTCCCTTCCAATTTCTCCATATTGGAATAGGAATGTCTATCCTATGTCTGTCCCCCTTTTGTATATTGGAAGCAGATAACTTGTTCTCTAGTTTTCACAGGTTCACAGGCAGAGGGGAACTGTGCCCCAGGACATAACATACTCATAGCAAATTTAGACGAGTCTTTGTACTTACCATTGTTTCCGACATGACTTAAGGTTTTGGGGATGTTTTGATGGAATGGACATATTTTGCATGTGGAAAGAACATATTTTTTTGTGGTCCAGGAAATGCAGGGTGGTGGGGTGGGGCTGAATGTAGTCCAGAAAACATGTTCTTAAACTTAGTCTATTCCTGTGGGTGTGAAACAACTGTAAGTAGGACTTTTTTATGAGGTTACTTCAGTGAAGATGTGGTCCACCTCATTCAGGTTAGGTCTTAATCCTGTTACTGGAGGCCTTTATAAACAGAATGAAATTCAGACAGAGAGATCGAAAGCCACAGGGAGAGCTAGAAGCTGAAATTCAATGGAACCTGGAAGAGAAAGGAGAAGCCAAGAGAGCATGTGACTTGCCATGTGACAGAGGAGACAAGAACCAAGGATTCCTGTGGCTAGCCCCAGAAAGCATCGCCTTGATGACACCTTGATTTGGACTTTCTTTTAGCCTCAAAACTGTGAGCTAATAAATTCCCATGTTTAAACCAACCCACTGCATGGTATTTGCCTGAGCAGTCCAGGAAAACTAAAACAGTGGTCAAGCAGTTTTTTAGTTCTCTTTCCCTTGGGCTATTTCTTTATGAAAAGTTGGGGATCAGCAAAGAAAAAGAACAGCAATTAACACCGCAAACATTGTTCTCAATTTTAAAGGACCTCCCTATACATAAGCATCCTCACTGCTAAGTATGCAATGTGTCTATTGGTTTTAGCATTCAAGTGAAGTATTTGTAAGAATATCGGAGGGCGTGTCCAGCACTATATGATGAAGATGTGTAATTTGAGATTGAGTGACTTGGTGGTTTCTTTAGAAACACAATAAGCAATATTGTAGCTACTAGTCATATTTGCATATCTACATTATAATTAATTTAATTACATGTGCTTAAAATTAATTAATTTAATTACAGTTGCATTAGCCATATTTTAATGTTCTATAGCCACTTGTGGCTACTATGTTGGACAGTGCAGATATAAAACATTTTCATTATAGCTGAAAGTTCTATTGGACAATTCTGTTCTAGAGTATCAAATATTCAATGCTGTTAAAATATTCATATATACAGATACATATATATATGTATTCACATACATCCTATGTATTAACATACTTCATATGTTAGCAGATATAAAACATTTTCATTATAGCTGAAAGTTCTATTGGATAATTCTGTTCTAGAGTATCAAATATTCAATGCTGTTAAAATATTCATATATATAGATACATATATATATGTATTCACATACATCCTATGTTTTAACATACTTCATATGTTAATGAGTAGGTGCTAGATGGCTGACAACAAAATGCATAAGTAACTAGTCCACTCTGTTACTTTCGCCCACTTTCTCTTGGCTACCTGTCCTTTTCTAGAATACATGAATAACAATGCAACTCCCTGAAACTTGATTATAAGAAACAGGAACTTTAGTTCAGTTGAAGCACTAGATATATGGCTGTAAAGAGAGAGAGACTGCCTACTCTATCACTGGAAATTTACACACAGATAAAGTGAACAGCCGTCAGAATGATGAATAGGGTTTGTTGTTATCTTACTTTCTGTATCATTTCCAGCGCAGATTCCCAAACAGTGCCCAGATTACATAGGGAAAGCAAAACGGAGAATTGCCCTGCACATTTTATTTCTGCTCAAGGAATATGCGAAAAGATTTATATATATATGTATGGAGAGAGAGAGAGAGAGGAGGGAGGGAGGGAAAAATGGTTTCATTTTTTTTCCTATTAATCTTGGAATTTAGAGTAATTGTTGCCACAAATAATCCAAAACCTATTTCTATAATTCGGGGCACGGTAATTTGTTTTTCATATTTGCATGTGCGTGTGTGTGTATTTTAATTCACAGGGTACATTCTCTATGTAGGGCTAAAGAAAATTAATTTTGAAATATAGGTTTGGGTTTTAAAGTCAGTTAAATAAGAAAGACCAAGGTGTTTTGGTATTAGTAAAATATGCAGTGCAATTCTGACCCATGGGATGCTAGGGCTTGGCATATTTCATGAAAGGCTGTGTGTGCCCCAGAGCAGTGCTTTTGATATATTAGGAGGCAGACGGCCTGCCTTATTCTACCTGAGAGCAGGGACAGCTCTAGGTGGAAGCAGAGCAATGGTTTCTGAGCCCTAGCTCTGCTGTGCAACCTTGAACAAACATTTGGCCTTTCTGAGCCTCAGTTCTCTTATAAATACATGTGGCAATGAAATATCCCCTTTTCCAAAACATGAGAAAACAAAGCATTCCCAACTTGATATCTGATAATTAATTTAAATGAAACTAATTATGGTAACAATTTCATCTATGCTGTTGCTTACCAGCCATATGCCAGACCCTGGGTTAAACATTACATATGCACTATCTCACTTAATCCTCCCAAATCTGCAAGTTAATAAGTTTCAATATATTCTTTTGCAGATGAGAAAATTCGGTTTCCATTGGTTCAGAGAAGTCATAGAACTTACTTAGGATCTTAGCTCTTTTAGGTGGTCTCAAAGGATCAGGTCAGTCTTCAGTGGTATTTGTCTGATTCCAGAGTTTGTGATGTCAATCAAACTGCATACATATATAAAGATGCATGGAAATGATTTTGCATATGCAAATTATTGCTACTTCAGGAGGGTTAGAAATAGCCTATTTGGAAATGTTCTTTGCCTTTCCGCTTCTCATTTTGGAAATAGAACTATTTGTTCATGATACTCACTTGGACTAACCTGTGCTTTTAGAGCTGTTGATCTTTATTTACCAATATAATTCCAAGTGCCTTGATGTTGGGCTCCAAGAAGGTAAAACCTTTAGGTGATTCATAAAAGTTTTTGATGTCTTAATTACCCCTTGCATTCATTTGCTGCCATGTGCAATGGATAGAAAAAAATGTATTTCTTCCATCTCTTTCAGACAGGGGTATGATCTTTCATGCATGTAGGTGGAATATGATTATCTTTTCCATTTGACTGTCATAGTGACTTATCTGAGGGTATCAGGAGTGCATATTTCCTAATTCCTATTTCATTCGGTTAAATATAAACATTATACTACAGGGATCACTGGAGGAAAAATGTCTCCATGGTCCTGATGAAAAATTTCTTCATAAAATGACACATTTCGTGATTTTAGAACCTGCTCTGTTGGTATGTTCCATCTATTATAAAACCCAGACTCTACTTATCATCTCTCGACTGTCCCAACTGTCCTCCCAGCCTTCAGCATGATGTTCCCCGTGATGTTTTTCAAAATAAACTAGTATTTTTTTTTGTACACTGGTACTCTAACTGTATCATCCTCCTGCTAATATTTTTTCAGAGCTTCATTGCCTTTATTATAATTACTAAACACTCTAATTTGATACCAAATGCCTTGCAGGACATGGCCTCTTTACAATACGTTCTGCATATCAAATTGAGTATCAAGCATGAATCCTCACCTTCTCACATATAGCTGTCTCCTAGCTTTTGCTGCCTGATTATTCTTTCAGCTCAGTTCAACTCATTGGATAATAAATTTGTAATACTTCCTCTCCAAAGGTTTTTCCATCTTCCCTTTGTGTTTGCACAAATCCAACTGCTTATTCATTATTGCAATATCAGTTTATTATTATCATTTCTGATTTAAGGTCTTCATTTAAGGCAGGGATGTTGCCTTGCTCACATTTGTAACAGTCATGGGAGATAGCAGGATGCCTGATGCTTACTGAGTTGCACTGATTCACTTCATATTTCTTTTAAGGGACATGTGAAAGGTTAGATTTACAAATTCAATACATACTATATAGGTGTAATTACAAAAACAAAACAAAACAAAACAAAAAAACCCCACAAAATCCCACAACCCACAGCTCATTTCTTAGATGCCTTAGATAAGGACACAAGTCATTTCCAATTTCCAGAACCTATGAGCCCATGAGTGTGAGTCCCTCAAACAGAGGGCTGCACCTTATTAATATGAGATTGTACTAGTTTAAATCTATTATGTACCCCAGGAAAAGCCATGTTCTTTAAATCCAATCTTGTTGGGGAAGACCTATTGTGGGTGGGACCTTTTGATTAGATTATTTCAATGGAGAAGTGATCCCACCCATTCAGGCTGGGTCTTAATTAGTTTACGGGAGTCCTTAAGAGAGCTCAGGAAGAGAGAGAGAGCTCAGAGCTGACACAGATCCAGTTGCTTGGAGAAGCTGAGAGAGATGTTTTGGAGAGAAGCTAAAATATGTGATCCAGATTTTGCCCCTGAAGAAGCTAAGAGAGAAGCTGAGACAGAAGCCCAGAGACATTTTCGAGAAAGCCACTGAAACCAGAGGCAAAACCCAGGAAAGAGGGTTTATCAGAGACAGCCATGTGCCTTGCCATGTGACAGAGGAACCCCGATGCCATCGGCCTTTCCTCAGTGAAGTATCCTCTTGTTGACGTCTTAGTTTGGACACTTCTATGGCCTTAGAACTGTAAATTTGTAACCTAATAAATACCCTTTACATAAGCCAATCCATTTCTGTTATTTTGCATTCTGGCAGCTTTAGCAAACCAGAATAGAGATGAACTCTCCATATTCTCTCAGCTCATTCATCCTACCTGACATTATGTTCACTATTAGTTCTGACATCACAGAGAACCATGGAGTCAGCCACTATGTTAAACATGGACTATGTGCCCAACACTATGCGAAAATGTACATTATTGAAATTTCACAATAAACTAAAGTAGAGCTTTGTTATTTTTCCCATTGTGATAAATGAGAAAACTCAGAGGTTATGAAACATCTAAACTTTTTCAGTTAGCAAATTCTAGATCTAGGATTCAAATTAAAGTCTAGCTGACATCAAAGCATATACATTTATCCACTATGTGACTATACGATGCTATTAAGTCATTATCCAAGAGTTATCTATTTGAGAGTGCAAGAGATGCAATCTCAAGGCTCAGAAAAAAAGTTCAGTCAGTGCATACTGGAAATCTTCGGAATGAATGTAAACAGTTGAAATTCTATAGGCATCCTGGTTTTCTTGACATTTTACATTTTAATGCTTTTAAATCTATGACATATTAGCAATCTCCTCTGATTTCATTTTTACATGGTAACTTCACATGATTTGGTTTCCCAAGTAGTTTGCCTATAGGAAGAAAAATCTCTGATAAAGTTGACAGAAGACTCTGGCTCTCTTGAGAGGTGTATTACTAAGGGTAAATTAATTAATTTATATGTACATCCATATTTCATTTCCTTGTGGGTACTGTTAGTTGAATTCTGCTAAGAGATCCAGGATCAGAAAAAGTGGTAAGCTGACCCTGGAAACCAGTCAACTAGACTTGCCTTGTTCACCTGGATAAGAAGGTGGGAGACTTGGTGGTATTTATGATAACGGGGGATATTTTTATTTGTATTCACACCCCTTACAAATCTTAGACTGTCAATAGATGTTTGTTTATTGCATTACACTGCATTGCATTAAATATGCTAATTTAATTTATGCATATTGGCTCATACAATTATAATTACGGCACACAGTATTAACCTTTATTTTAGAAGTTTTGTTTAAGAAAATTTCTAAAGGAATTGAGCAAAGTCACAGAGCTAGAGGTAAGAGAGCCAGGACTCAAACACAGGGTTTTCAATTCCAAAATCACTGTTTTGTCCTCATTTAAATGTCTTACTGAATATCAGAAAGACGTTTAAATACCATAATACAACTAAAAGGAAGAGGAGGAATATACACTTTAGAAAACGAAGTTTGATAGTTTAGAGTGTATTTCTAGGACTCCCATAATAATGAAAAGGAACATTCTCTTCAATTAAACCACATTCTCTTTTCAGCTGTTCATCCCAAGCAGCTTTGAGTCCCAACAGTCAAGGTTGCAAGTAGTATATAATTCATTAGGGAAATCCTTCTTAGGTACCAGTTTCTAAGGAATTAATCAAAGTGTAAAATTATGTTTTGTTGTTGTTGGTTTACCTTTCCACATAAAATGAAGGTTTGGTGTTACGTAAATTAGGTAAATAAACAATGAGGCATTTATTAAAGTTGGGTTAGCATTACGTTGGTTGTTACATTGGAAGTCTTGTTCTACATTTTCCAACAAAAATCCACGAAGACAGGCTTTAGTTACTGATTTGGCTCTCCCCAGCACCACTGATGTCCCCGAGTCTTTGCATAATCTGACCCCTTCTCTCTCTCTTTGGGTCTCTGCCCAGCCCTGTCCTCCTCTATGCCCCAGGTCCTTCTTCCTACCATCCTGCTTGAACCACACTCCCTAATCAAAACCTCCCCATTGATTCCATGGACAACACATGAGTTCTGAACACCTTGGTCCAGAATCTGAGGGTTGTTAGAGTCATTTGATTACCTCTTCTTTCTCAACCTCCGAGAAACTCAGTTTCCTTCGTTCAAACTGAGCTGGCCCTGGGCCCAGTCTGACTGAATTATATTTATATCTCAGAAAGACTTTTCTTGATTCAGGGTGAAGCATGGCTTAAATGGTGGCAGGGAAGGAGGTGGGAGACATATAACATCCTTAAATGAGGTATTCCAGAAGAAAAAAATAATATAGAGTCCAGAAGAAAAGGCATTCAGATATGTAATGAGGATGCTTTTTTCTAAATAAAGGAAAATATAAATCAAGAGGTGGAAAGAGAGTACTAGGTCTCGGGGGGAATACTAAATTAAATTTCAACAAAAACTTTGATCTATCCTGAGGAATTTGCTGGAATGAAGTAAAAAAGATGAGAAAATATACATTAAGCAGATGCTAATAAAAAGAAAAGGAATGATAACAGGCAACAAGTTTGAATTTTGTGTGTCTAAAAATAAAATGAAAGAAAAAGATTCCCTTATTCAAAAAATTATAGTGAAGTCAATATAATTAGATTCTAAGAATTCAGAAGTCTATCAACTGAAACTGTTGATTGAACAAACATGATTAAAGGAAGCATGCATTGGTGGTGAGGTTGCTTGCCATGGCAATTAAAATAATAAACGGAGAAATGCTAATAAATTAAGGACAAGTGCAATATCAAAAATGCAGCCAGAAAGACAATATAAGGAGAAGATGCCAGGGGAGGTATAGAAAATTTACACTCCTTCAGCTTCAGGATTAAAATAATCCAGGAACATCTTCACAAAGTATATTTTATATTGAAATTAAGGCAAATGGTTCAGGCTCTCCTCCATATTGCAACTCCCTTTATGATAATGATTTTACAGTAAGAAAAAGAAACATGTCAATTAATTAGATATTGATTTGAAGCAGAGCAAGATGCCCTATAGCAAAGGCTGTATTGGAGGAAAATTTGGGGAGGAGTTTGGAAAGGATTTGTGTCACAGGCAAGGAAGAAACTGAATTGTGCAAAAGGATTGATTGTGTCTCGGGTACAATGGATGTATGTTATTCGGCCACGAATGAAAATAAATGTATAGTTGTAGATCCATATTCTCTTACGCTTTCTACCCATTAGACACTTTTGACTGAAAACAGTAACACTCCCCCACCTGTGAAACAATTTTAGCTATTGTAGCAGTCTGAAGTTTAGATTTATCCCCTGCTCTTACTGCAGGCTATTAGAATTGAGACTGACAAAAGACGATGAGGTAATAGAACTGAGACAATCAAATGATTATTTTTAGTTATAAGATAATTTGTAATTCATCTAGTTACAAAATATTTTATCTGACATTCTGACTGTGTCATTAGATACAAATAAGAGCAACCAGAAATTATAATAAAACCTTCCATTTTCTATAGTTGTAAAATACAAAAACAATTGCGCATGTTACATAAGTCTTGGTTGTGAAAGACATTTACTTTCTTTAATAGAAAGACTAAATATTAGAAAGATCCCAATTATCCCAAAAGCATTTTAGGAATTCCATGAGATTTGATTAAATACATTAACAAGATTTACAGGGAGAAGAAGGGGAATATGGATAAGCTCATTCGAAAGTTCATATGAGACATAAATATGTGGCAACAGCCAGGATTTTTTGGAAAAAGAATAATAATTCAAGGGAAACTCAACATATCAGACAATATTTTGAAATATATATACTGTTCTTATGTCAAAAGGAGTTATAGGTAGATCAATGGTTTGAAATTTTAAAATAGTAACTATTAAATCAATAAAATTTAATGGGAAAATTTTATATTAATATTTATTAGACTAGGGAGGCCTTTCCAAGACACAAAATACAGAAGCCACAAAATAAAAGAGAAATTTGGATAAATTTGACTATATAAAAATGTAAAATTTCCACTTGAAAAAATTACAAAAACAAGTTGAAAGACAATTTTGAAACTAGTGGAAAATAGCATTACACATGACAAAAAGAGAAAAGGGCAAATTCATTTAAAATATTAAAAAAATTATAATCATTGATGGAAGTCAACTCATTTTATAAAAGCAATTCATTAAAATGTCCTACAAACCTATGACCAGATGCACAGCTATCTGCATAAAAACGAAAATAAAAATAAAATAATCTTACAATGCAAGGACATCATTTTAGCCCACTAGATTGGCAAAAAATAAATATTTTAAAATACAAAATTTTGATGTGTTGGACAAAAAGCACTTGATCTACTTCAGCATAATAAAATGTTGCATTATTCTTAGAGGATAATTTGGCAATGTTTATCAAAAATTTTGCTGTCTATATCCTTTGATACTAAACCTCTATCTCTAGAAAATTATCTTACATTTATATTTGCAGCATAAAGATTTGTACACAAAGATTCTATGCAAGGATGTTCAATGAAATATTTGGTTGTAAAAGCAAAAGAGTGAATCAACCTAATCACCCAGAAATAGGGGTGGGCTAAAGAAATTTGGAATTCACTATATGGGACTATTCCATAGACATAAAGAGTGGGGGATTCAAAGGTACTGATATGAAAAAAATCTCTATTTTAAATGCAAAAAGGAATGTGCATCCTCTGTGTGAAATAAAACAAAAGGATTATACCATGTGTGAGTATGTGCATGTGTGTTTGAGAAGGGGTGCGCTTGTGTGTGTGTGTGAAGGGGCTGTGTGTCAATGTGTGTGAAGTGTGAAGGGGTGCATGTGTGAAAAGGAGCGTGTGTGAGGGTGAAGGGATGTGTGTGTGAGTGTGTGACAACCTATAGAATAATTTTCAAAGAATATGGTGGAAACGTGGTATGGAAGGAGCATGGTTTTTCACTCTTCTGTCTTTGAATTTCTTAACAGATCCCCGTATTTCATTTTAATTGAGATTTATGTGTGTATGTGTGTGTGTGTGTGTGTGTGTGTGTGTACACACACACAACTATGATGTGGCCTGAATTTAGAGCTGGGTGTGGCAATGGAGAAAGAATAGACATGGAAGTTAAACATTTGTAAGTAATGAGTCAAAATACATTTATAAGGTAGAGCTCGCCTGGTTCTACGATGGACTGGACAGTGGTGGCAGGGTGTAGGGGAAGTGAAGAATTTATTATGACTTACAGATATATGGACAAGGGAACAGAGAAGATGGCAGTGACAAAATGTGAGTCAGCAAACACATAAGAAAGAGTCAGTTTGGGAAAGCAGAGAATTAGTTCAATTTTCAATTTCCTAATAAAAGCTAAAATTTACTCATTCCATGTGATGTGCCAGGCATGGTTCTAATTACTTCATATGTATTAACTCAATTTAATCTGCATAACAACTTAATAAAAAGGTGTGATGTCCATAATACCTTCCCCCAAATCCCTGGAGCACAATGGTTCACACAGTGCATGTATTGTGTACAAAAACACAACCCCTCAGGGCCTGATACCTTGCCCCATTGATAAATTCAATATATTTTTGCAGGAACATGTATAAAAATTTGCACTTAGTGATTTACAGAGACTCTTAGCCTCCAGGTTATACGAACATAAAAGGTTCGAATGCCATTTGGGACATCCAAGGAGAAACATCAAATAAGGGGTGAAATATGCAGCTATGAACTTCAGAAATGGGTAAGAGAACTGTGACCCCAAGGAGGGTCAATATAGGCACACAGAGGGGGCTAACATGTAATAAAGAATTGGCAAAAGAAATAGAATCATCATAGCTAACATGTATGTAGCATTTTCTGTGCCAGGAAACTTGCATACATTATTCTATTCTATCTTTCCATTCACTTCATCAGGTTGTTTTATAATCTGGATTATAAAGACTCTGTTGATTAGGTAGCATGATTATGGCATAATGCTAACGAATACCAACGACAGTATGCTACCCCAAACATGCCTGTTTCACTACACAGCACTACTCCAAAGGGTGGAGACTTAACAGTCAACACATTTGATTAGTTTTATGACCTTTTTCATTTATTATATTTGAGCAAGTCATTTAGCTTCCATTTATTTAAAAAAAAATCTTTATTTACACCCATACAGACTGGAGAATCTGCTAGGTGCTCTGGATTAAATAATAATTAAATAAAGTTCCTGTCTTCAGGTAGCTTACAGAAGGTGGTATACAGATGGCTACAAAACAAGGTGGTAGGAGCTCTCTGGTGGGTCGCAAAACATATTTGAGGAATATCAAAGTCGCCTCCTTGAAGGAACTGAAATCTATGCTGCAAACTAAATTATGAAGGGAACAAAGAAAGCAAATTCTTCATGAACACTTCTGAGAAAAATGCTTTTAAAAAATAAAGCAGGATCAGCAAACACGTGGTGCTATAGGTGAGAACATAGTGCCATGCGTCTGTGTACTCGGTGGAAGAGGTGTGGAAAGGGGCTATTGAGCAACGAGAGCAGAGAAAGAAGGGGCGTCCATCTCGAGAACAGCCTCCCATGCTGTGCCAAGGAGCCCCCATCCCTGCAAGCTGTGCTACTACACTTTTAACAGGTTTCTCACAAAATAGTTTGCAAATGAAATTATTGTTTTCATTCATTTATTCAGGTATGCAATCAGCAGATACTGTAGCAAAAATATATTTGAGAGCACTGACAAGCTAACGAGTGCACTGCTTAGGTGAGATACGATCGTGATTCCATCTATACAAGGGGGAGGACTATTATTTTCAATTATACGGCATTCTCATGATGTGGACCCTGAGTAAAATAAAGTCTGAATGTGGTTACTGGCACTGCAGAACTAAACTGTAATGCAGCAGTGGAGACATCTAGGCCATTTGTTCAACTCTCTCAAGGCCGTCCAAAGTAGTGGGAGGTTTCCAGTCTCTTCCTTGTCTGTCCTGTGTTTCTTCAGGGAAATTGCTTCACGTCTCTGTGCTTTAACTTTCCCATCTGTCAAACTGTTCTCTTTAGCATCACAGACTGGGAAGATGGGTTCTAAAACCCTCTCTTTTACTAAAGTTTTGAAAAACTAAGAAAAAAAAAAGTTCTTGTTTTTCACTCGGAAGCTTTTTGCCCTTACCTAATGGGAGGGGGAAAAGGTGTGGTTTACTTATTCTATTGACATTTGAGTTTGCAAAGTAGAAAAATGAGTGCAGCATACATGATTAATATTAATAATGATAATAAAAGCTCCCGCAAAGGTTTCCCACTAATCTTATATTATTCAGGCTCTGGTGCATAATGAACATTCTGAATATTTAATAACTGAAGGAAAGAAAACCCAACTGAAAGAACGTTTCAAGCTGTCATCTATATGCATGAAAGAACCTCTTATCCCATGACATGAGAAAACAAGAAAGAACAGACTGGATCTGTCAACGGTAAAATATGACATTTTTACACCTCTAGTCAAATGTCACTGAGGAATGCAAGTGACATCTTATGGCAAAGAACAACTTCCTATAGAATATGAAAAATATAAATCCTTCTTTCCTTACTAAGAATTCATATGGAAAGGTCATTACAGTGCATATAAAATCCCACTGAAGCTCCTTAATGCACTTTATATTTCACTCCAATATCATCAGGTGGAAAGAGTAGCCCTGGTATAATTAAAAGCAGGTTGCAATTTACACAGGCAGAGGCAAGAGAAAAACAGGTAAGGGAGGGTTTGCTTGGGGAAAAATGGTTGATCAACCAAGAAATAATGGGGAAATGACGGAATTGAAACGTCTAGGACTTTACACTGTGTTTGTACAAAAAAAGGTTTTCTTCCTTATTCTTCCTTTCTCTCGCCTACACTCGGCACAGGCGTCTCCTTAGGGCAAAGCATGTTCCTCCAAAGCACATAAAGACTTTATGAGATACAAAGTTTTCTTAAGAGAATGAGATTTTTTCCAATTCAGTTCACCCTGCAAATGAAATTAGTTTGGTGTATTATGTGAATTGTGACTTTTTTTCTGCCTTTTTATATTCAGCATTTTGAATGTAACAACAGAGAATGATTGGGGGAAGGGAAAAGAGCCCAAAGCAATTGATTTTTTTTTTTAATTTGGAGAATGAAAAAGGGTATCATCAAAAGACAAAGTTAGCCCACCTGTTTATGGATTGAGCTGTTGGATTGCATGTTTCCTCTTCATTTATGAACTGTCACATGTTCAAGTCAGGTCTCACTGTTTTATCTTCCTGGTTTTCATTGTGCTTTATTCTCCAACTTAGAAAACAATAAAATGGTGTTCAACATTTCTTCTCTTTGTTCACCTTCATTAATATTAACATGCATGTATTCACATGTGATGAAGTGTTCACTAAAGGACTGACAGGCCCCCAAGCCCAAGGTTAGTCATCCTCTAAAAACCTCCTGCAAACTTGTATGGCGGGGGCAAAGGTTTCGGGAAGAAACAGTTCAGAGGCATTAAAAGAAAAGGAGGGGGGTTGTGCAGTGATATTGCAAAAGACAATTTTTGAATCCTCCCAACGCACAAGGGTCCATTTCCAAGGCTGGTGGGGGTTGGCCTGGGTAGAAGAGGCGAAGGTCAGCATGATTATTAAAAGGGAAGCAATGCTTGGGTGAGGGTTGTGGAGGTGTAGGGGGCTGGCTTTTGCCTGTTTATAGAGGCGTATGATTTCTCTGATTTCTTGTTTCTCCGGGGTTTCACTCGGACTGGGGTCCAGGCCCAGGTGCACTGTTGTCATCTGGTGCACCAGGTTGCGAAGACGACGGCGTTCTCATCTCGTTAGACGCGTGGTTGCTGGTGGCAGGCCGGATTGCCCTTCCTGGGATCCAGATTGGTTGCGCTGCATCATCTGGGAAAACACAAGCAAACCCGCGCCCCTGGGCGAGGAGTGGGGAGGGACCCTTCCAGGCATTATTCTCTGGGTCCTTCCAGTAAACCATCGGGGCCTGGGTGGGCCTATACGAGGGCCCCCAATGTTTATGTAGGGGCGAAAGCCCTTCCTTATTGAATGTGAGTAGATTAAGGTGAATAAGGGCTGCTATGATAAGGTCCCCTGGAGTTGCCTGGGGGAGCATTGCCCTTTCCTTTTCAATTTGTATTTTTAAGCGGCGATGGACCGCTTCCACAATGGCTTGCCCCTGTGGATTATAGGGGATGCCGAAATGATGGGTGATGTTATATAACTGAAGAAAGGCCGCAAAGGAGGCACTGCGATAGGCAGGCCCATTGTCCGTTTTTATGTCCCAGGGGACTCCCATGAAGAGAATTCCCTGTCTTAGGGCCTTGATACAGTGTTTGGCCGTTTCCCCGGCGAGGGGGACTGCATAACACATGGCCGAGAAGGTGTCAATCATTACATGTACATACTTGAGGCGCCCAAAGGACGGAACGTGAGTTACGTCCATTTGCCATCTAGAATTGGGTTTTAGGCCTCGTGGGTTGACTCCCTGAGGTTGCAGGGGGCCAAGCGGCGCAAAGGGTGCACAAGTTGCACAATTGCGGACAAGATGTTTACAGGTATCTAGGGGGAGGCCACATAAATGATGCAATGACGTAGCCGAAAAGTGAAACCTGGAATGCAATAACTTGGCCTGGTTAACAGCGTCCCCCGGAGGGGCCGCTGTGTGGGTCAGCATAGCTTGGGTATCTTGAGCTGAGACCGCTTGGTCTACTATACTGTTGCCATTAGCCAAGGGCCCTGGAAGGCCTGAGTGACTACGAATGTGGCTAATGAACCAAGGATCCTGTCGATGCTCCAGGATGCTCAGAAAGGGCTTTATCAATGGCCGAGTTTCCCTGGAAAAAGGTGGAAAACGCGAGGACTCAGCAGACCTGATACGCGTAGAGGCTGTCTTTGAAAATGTTTACTGGGTGGTTACAGTGGGTGTTTAGCGTGTATGACACTGCCAGAATTTCCCCCACTTGGACTGAATGAAGGTTGACATAACTGAATAGGCGGGGTTCCGGGTGGTCCTGGGAATAAGAGAGGAAGGCGAAACGGGTTTTGGAGGCGTCAGTGAAGACGGTAGTGGCACCCGGGATGGGTGCAGAGGAGGGGAAAGGATGGAAGGGGCTGCGGAAGGGAAGCTTGGCAAGCCCCTGTAACAGTCGATGGCTAGGATAATGGCAGCTGAATTCCCCCTGAAATCCTTCTAAGAGGATTTGCATGTCCGGGTTATCACGTATAAGCAGGCGGGTTTGGCCTGCGTCCAGGGGCCAAACAATTTTTTCCGGCGGCTCTCCAAATACATGAACAGCCAGAGTGACTAGATCTGAAGCTAGGCTGATCCAGAGCCGCACTGCGGGGCAAATTTTCCTAAGCCGGCTTTTAGCAGGGTGCACCCAAAGTAGAGGGCCTTCCTGCCACAGGCAGCCCATAGGTGTGCCGGGCGTAGAAAGGATGAGTGCTATAAGATTGCCCTCTCTAGTGCTGAACCTGTTGAGACAGCAGGCGGCGAGCGCCTTGTTAATGGCGGCAATGGCTTCCTTTGCCTCCTGGGTGAGCTTAATGCGCCGGGAGATTGCTAGCGGCGGGGCTTCAGGGACACTCAGCAGCATAAAGAGTGGTTGGAGCTGCGCGGTGGTGATTGGCAACGCAGAGTGGAGCCAATTGATCTGGCCACAGAGCTGTTGGAGCTCAGTGATAGTGACCTGATCCGGTATGTCCAGCTGGGGAGTGGACGGGGCAATGGTTTTATCAATACTAAACCCTAAGAAGGCCAATGGCAGCACAATCTGAACCTTTTCGGGCTGAACCGTAAGGCCGAGGTCAGCTAAATTAGTGGTGAGGTCTTTGAGGATTAGAGGAAGCGCCTCGGCATCCTCAGAGGCCACCAAGATGTCATCCATGTAATGGATGAGCATGGCCCGCTTTCGCAGGGGGGCCACTGCGTGATTAACATACATTTGGCAGATGGCCGGACTGTTACGCATCCCTTGAGGGAGGACTTTCCATTGGTACCTGCTAGCCACGCCCGTGTGATTGGGGACGGGAACTGTAAAGGCAAAGCGAGGGCGGTCTCGCTCATGTAGCGGGATGGAAAAGAAACAGTCTTTGATGTCAATGGTGGCTACGTGATAGTGAGCCGGGATGGCCACCGGATGGGGGAGGCCAGGCTGCGGGGAACCCATGGGAAGAATATGCTTATTGTTCTCCCGCAGATCATGGAGGAGCCTAAATTTCCCTGTGGCTTTTTTATGAATAACAAATACTGGCGAATTATAGGGACTAGTAGAAGGTTCTATGTGGCCTGCGTCTAATTGTTCTTGAACAAGGGCTTGGAGTGCAACTAATTTGTGCGTGGGAAGGGGCCACTGCTCCACCCATAGCAGGGTGAAACGAGCAGTGGCGCACATTATTGGGGGGGCTGCGTGGTAAGCACTGCCCCAGAGGCGGCGGCAGCTGCCGGTAGCGGCTCCGAGGGGGAGCTTGTCGAAGGGGGAGGCGGAAGTGGGAGGCCCCAAGCGTCGCAAGATGGCGGTGCGGTAGGCGTGGCTAAGACACAAGATGGCGGACTAGCTCCGCCCTGTGAAAGGGCAGGGCCTAAGGCATAAGATGGCGGACTAACTCCGCCCTGTGAAAGGGCGGGGCCTAAGGCATAAGATGGCGGACTAGCTCCGCCCTGTGAAAGGGCGGGGCCTAAGGCATAAGATGGCAGACTAGCTCCGCCCTGTGAAAGGGCGGGGCCTAAGGCATAAGATGGCGGACTAGCTCCGCCCTGTGAAAGGGCGGGGCCTAGCGCATGCAGTTTCCGGCCCGGCTTAGGGCTGACGTCATCACTAGAGCACTTCCTCCCCTCAGTAGAAGAAGAAGGAGGAAGTTCGCCATTTTGGAGCAGTCTGGGGGGGCGGTTGCAAAGAGGCACACGGCGCCAAACAAAGAAACAAAGACACAAAGGACTACAGCAAAGTAATGGAGGGGAAGAGGGAGAGTGTCTGGAGGAAGAGTGTCAGGAGGAATGGGGGACATAGGAAGAGAGGACGAAAGGTAGTCGGGGGCAAAGCCGGGTTAATGCGGGAAAGGAAGAGCGGCCCGGGCGCGGAGCGGCGAGGGAGAGGCGGCTCCGGACGTGGAGCGGCGAGGGAGAGGCGGCCCTTACCTTGCAGGCGAGGAGAAGGGGAGTTGGAGAGGCGTCTGGGCGAGCGGGTGGTTTTACTGGACCGCTGTGTGGAGAGGACCTTCCTCACACGGGGCACCAGTTGCAGTCGCGTCTACTGCTTCGGGGCGGGGGGGGGGCGGCCGGTTGCTGAACCCTCGGCTCTCGGCGTTGCTCAGAGGGTACCGGCGGCGGGGGCTCTTTCCCGGAGGCGAGGGCGAGGCGGGGGACTTGGCCAGGTCCCCGGCGGTGGCGTGCAAGGTGTGGAGGGCGGCGAGAAGGGAAAGACAAGACACTCTTCCTCCATTAGGGGTAGAACAAAAGGACCCTTATTCAGGGGTGAGCACAGGTTATATAGGCTGGCAAGAAGGGCGGGGTCGGAGTGGGGGTGTAAGAGCCTTAAATGGTAATGCTGAGGGGAGAAAGGCTAGGATTGGTTCTGAGAGGACGCATAAGCTGTTGCAGCGGGCGGGAGTTGCTCTGGCAACGGGGGAGTGTACAGGCAAGATAAGGGGGTGGGGAAAAGGCGGTTCTCTCCGGCAAGCCTCCCCTAATGGTGGTATTTTGGGTGAGGAAATGGGGCCTGCCTCCGGCCTCACTTTCCCAGGCCTGGGGGGCTGTGGAGGGCGCTGTCGCCCGTGCCCACCACCCTCCCCAGGGGCGGATCCGGTCCCCTGGCCCAGGCCCGCCAAGTTGAAGCACGTAATCAGTATCCCGCACTTGTATTTGCTAGAGGTGTCTCAGATCACTAGCCCTTGAGTACCAAGTAGATATGCATTGATGCACGTGTTGTATCAAACACTAGCAGCCCTGGACAATGCAAAATCTACAGGCTGGCAGGGACCTTAGAATCCAACCAGTCCATTCCTCAGATCTAAAATAGGAATCAGAGGAAACCAGGAAAAAATAGATGGCAATCCATTCTACTATGAATGTTCAAAACTCAGGTAGTGTTACTATGCTTGGCAATGCTCTCCTTCATTTTACAGAAGATCTGCTTTCTCAAAATACTAGTTGCATGCAATGAAAAATGCAGAATAAAAGGTTGCCTCTATATTATGCTCATTATTATGATGTCACAACATGTATAAAAGAAGTTTAGAAAATATTTTAAGTAATAAGTGATTATTTTTAGGTGTTGGAATGCAAGTGATTTTTTCTTTCTTTATAATTTAATCCATTATATTTCCTTAAATGAAAATGACTAGATTTTGCAATAAAAGAAAACTTTACTGTAAAAGCTATGCACTATAAGAATTTGAATTAAATTTCCTTCCACTTTCTGTTATATAATTTCTGTATCCATATACAAAATTAAAAAAAAATCCCTAGTTGAACTAAATGAAAAAATTTTGATGACCAATATTAGCTACATGGTATGCTGAGGGTCTTTTCATTCAATTATTTATTTAATAACATTTTCTGATTATCTGCTAAATTTCTGACATACACCAAGGATATGGTAGATACCCCACAAATGTTTACTGCATTCAAAACAATGAATGATAGTTACAGTTACTGTTCGAGGCACTACAGTACTTAGATAACCAAGATAACCTCCCCTCCCTCTAGAACTTCACTGCCTAGTAAAAACAAAAATATTCTGCCCATTCAGAGAATTATATCAATGATTAATTTTGGAGGGTCTCAAAAAAACACATTTCATTTTTTCTTAAAGGCGTTATTGTTTATAGCCAACCCTTAATGTCCCATGGGAAGATAGTGCCCCAAGAGACCCAAAATCTGGTAAAAGGACATTTTTAATACAATAACAAAACTATGTCCATCAATATGTCTTATTTGTATGCTAGTGCTAGTGCTAAGGCAGACTTACAATTTGTCCTACCAACCAGGATGAATGATTATCTTCATTTTGCAAACCATGAAATGAAATAGAGAGGCATAAAGCACTTCCCCAGGTCATGTGGCGTGCCAGCTGACAAGCTGGCTTAGAACTGAAGCATGTCTGAGTCCATGCCTTTCATACTTTGTGATGCTGCAAATACATTTGATGCTTTAATATCTCATTGAAATGTGTTTAAAATGTATAATATTTAGTACATACTGAAGGATATATGTTGCAGATATGTAAGGTAGGAAGCATAGAAGCAAAATGAATCCATAACCCCCCTACTTAAGATCTAGAATAACACCTGGAGAGTTTTACCTGTGTGCTTTACCTCTATTCCAATACTCTTGCTAGCTGAGCTTCCTTTTGCCGAGCAAGACTTGACCGGAGTTCTGTTCCAGCCTTGCTGACCCATCGCAAGAAGAATTCAAGGGTGAGATGAGTAGGTATAAACAAAGGAGAGACGTTTAATGAGCAAAGTGAAAGCACATGCTCTAAGAGGTGAGTGCGGTGCATAATCAAGGGAGAGATGCACCACACATAGTTTGGCCCAAGAGCTTTTTATGGAATCAAACAAATGGAGGTGGGGTTTGAGAGGCTGATACATTTTGGCACATCGTGATTCAAATCAGGTAGTGTAAGTAGGCTATTGCGATTGGTATTCTATATTCTTGTGACTGGTTATTAAACAGGCAACCCAAGGTTTGTAAGCAAGCTATTGCAGTCGGCTGAATAAACATTCAAACCAAGGATTGTGAACGGATTACCGTGATTGGTCCTTGCTGCGAAGTTGAACAATGTATCCGACTTTGTTCAACCTCCTGGGGTTTCAGGAGCCTGACTATTCTCACCATATGCCCGCCACCCTCCCTGCACAGAGTCTAAAGGCGCCTCTGGGCATGCGGGATGTTTTTCTTATGTGTACACTGCTGCAATCTGATTCCATCTTTTCGTAAGAAGTCTCTTTTTCATTACTTTTGTAAATGTATGCTAACCTAACAACATATTGGTTTGCATTGTTTGTTGTGAGTTATATAATAATGTATCATTTGACTTACGTCTCTAAGATCCTTATATGCTTTTGCTTGTACATGTAGTTGTTTTATTTTAATTTCTGTGTAATATTCCATTGAATAAATATACCGTAGTTATCTAGCCTTTTGACAATGGGCACTTATTGTTTTCAATTTTCTTTATTATATAAACACACACACATGCACATATGTACAAAAAACATTTCTACAGACATTCCTAATACTGTACCTGTGTATAAGAGTTACCCTAAAGTGTAAAATCAGGAGTGAAACTTTTTTGAGTCAAGATGTATGTGATTATTCAATATTACTTGAAAATGCAGAACATTTTCCAAAGTGCATGTGCCAAAGTCATGAAACTCCCAGTGGTTTGGGTAAAATCCTTTGTCAGGCATATTTTTCAATACTTGAAATTGTCAGACTTTATAACAGTTAGTAATCTGTTGACTGTTAAATTATATCTAATGGTAATCTTAATTTCCATTTTCCTGGTTAATCAGACTGAGCATCTTTTCATTTGTCCGTAGGCCACTCACATTCCCTCGTCTGTGAAATGTGTGTTCATGCTTCATTTTTTAAAATTGGATTATTTGTATGCCTCATATAAATTTGAAAGAGTGATTACATTTTAGAGAAACAAATACTCTACTGTATGTGTCTTCTCCTCGTTCATGGGTTGTATTTTTAATTTCTTTATGGTGCTTTAGATGAGTGGACATTCCTAATTTCAATCTATCCTTCTGTAATCAAGGTTCCTAGATCTTGTTTTAAGATGCCCTTCTCTACCCTCAGAAAATACATAGTTTCCTTTGTTAACTTAAAAGTGTTGAGTTTTGGTCTCTCATATTTAAGTCTTTAATCCACTGGAATTAATTTTTTGTGTGGGATGATTGTAATCTAATTAATTTTTCCATGTGTGACACTAGAACATTTATTTATTAGACTTTCCTCTTCTCACTGATGTACACTGCCCTCTCCATAATTAGATGCTTTCATACAGTGTGGGTCTAAATCTAATCTCTCTTTCTCATTTCTCAATTTTATCAGTCTCTGTGCCTATGTCAAGTGTCTTGGTTAATTTAATATATAACACATCTCATTATATGGCACAGTGAGCTCAACCCCACACTTATTCTTAGACCTTATTCTTTCAAACAAATTTTAGAATCTGTTTGTGTATTTATTGGCAAAATGATACTTGGGGTATTGATTGTAAGTACAAAAAATGACAGGTACATATGGAGAGAGTTGAATACTTATGATAATTGAATTGTTTTATCCAAGAACATAATATACTTTCTTGCTTATTTAAGGCCTCTTTAATGTTGCTCAGTAAGATTTTATGATTACCTCTGATTCTTTTGCACATATTTGAATAAACTTACTGCTGGTTACTTTATGTTTTTGTTGCTGTGGTAAATAATATCTTATAAAAATGCAGGTTATAGTATTTTGGCCTTCTGTATACACTCCCTGCTAATGTTTTAGTAAGTTGTGAATTATTTTAACTTTTCAATGTAGATAAACACATCAGTGACCACAAGTAAAGGCTTTGGGATTTTGGTTTGTTCACTTTATTTTTATTCATCCATATCTAATTTGAAGTTTAACTCTTCTATTGTATTTTTGATTGAGACAAGTTTATTTTATTCATTTTTATTTTTTTTTAATTCTTTTGCCCAGTTTTTTTTTCTTTTTTAATGCATTTTTATTGTGAACTTTAACATATATACATAGCAGTGATAACTTGCAAAGTACAATTAAACAAGTAGTTAGACAACAAATTTCAAAGAATGTCATGGATCCCCATTCCACAACTTCAGCTATTTCCATTGTTGTAAAATATAACATACATACAGAAAGGTGTTATCTTTTGATGTACAGCTCAACAAGCAATTATATAGGTGATCTCAAAAATTGTTATGAGTTACAGTTTCACAGATTCAGTTCTTTCCTTATTATGCAATATAGGGTATATACAGAAAGGTGAAGACTTTCAAAGCACAATTCAACAAGTAGATACAGAACAAATTTCAAAGAATGTTATCAGTTATAGTTCCACCATGTCATTTACCTCCATCCAGCTATTCTAACACCTCAGCATCTAAATACATGTATATATATTTATTTATATGAAGATTCAGTGTTCATAGACCTTTGTTAAATCCCATCTTATCTGTTGCTACCCCTCCCTCTTGTTCAATCTCTTTCTCTATCTTCAGGGGTGTCTAGGCAGTGATAACTGTAACTTGTTCATTTTGAAAGGGGGTGTTGACAGTATGAGGAAGGGGGCTGCATCTGATTGTTGTTCTTAAAGAGGCTGTTGCCTCTAGGTTTTAGAACTTTTCTGCCATAGGAACACACTGATGGATTTAAGTTTCTAAAAGATAAAACTTAGTGAGTGAAAGTTTTATAGAATCTCACATAGGGACCTAGGTATTTCAGGACCACTGTTGATTAGGGCTTGGCATACTGTGGCCATTTGGGATGTCTAGCTGGAGCTTGCATAAGAGAAACCTCCAGGATAGCCTCTCAACTCTATTTGGGATCTCTCAGCCACTGTGACCTCAGCTTGTTACCTTTCTTTTCTCTCCCTTTTGTTCAACTGGGCATTTTCAATCCCTTGCTGCTAGAGCCAGGCTCATTCCTGGGAGGCAGGTTCCACATTGCCAGGGAGATTCATTCCCCTGGGAGTCATGTAGGGTTAATGAATTTATTTGCCAAGTTGGGCTCAGAGATAGAAAGGCCACATCTGACCAACAAAAAAGGTTCCCTGGAGGTGCCATTTAGGTGTAATTATAGGAGAGCTCGGCCTCCCATTTACAACCCAAAATTTCACAGGAGTAAGCCTCAAGTAGAGGGCTTGAGTTATTAAGCAGTGAGTCCCTAATTTCACTTAATATATATTCTATCCCAAGATAAACTGTCAGTTTCTCACATTATCTTCCCTTATTTCTACAATCATCATCACTCTCAGCTTTTAACTCTTATCATAACAGAATACATCCCAGAGCTCTTATCAGCTGCTAATTATTCATCCCTAGTATTAGTGTAGTGTTGGTAAGATATTCTTATTACCTATAGTATTCAATATGTAATGGGTTGTTTTCCATATCACTCTGTTGTTAACCCTCTGCATCAGTGTCATAACTTATAAGTATATCATGCTGTTCTGGTTTGCTAATGCTGCCAGCATGCAAAACACCAGAGATGGACTGGCTTTTATAAAGTGGGTTTATTTGGTTACACAGTTACAGTCTTAAGGCCATAAAGTGTCCAAAGTAATGCATCAACAATCGGGTACCTTCACTGGAGGATGGCCAATGGTGTCCGGAAAACCTCTGTTAGCTGGGAAGGCACGTGGCTGGCGTCTGCTCCAAGTTCTGGTTTCAAAATGGCTTTCTCCCAGGACATTCCTCTCTAGGCTGCAGTCCTCAAAAATGTCACTCTTAGTTGCTCTTGGGGCATCTGTCCTCTCTGAGCTTCTCTGGAGCAAAAGTCTTTTGCTCTTTCTTCCATTTAAATGTTTACATAGAGAGCTATAAATTTCCCCCTCAATACTGCTGTGCTACATCCCATAAGTTTTGATATGTTGTTTTCTCATTTTCATTCATCTCTAGATATTTAGCAATTTCTCTTACAATTTCTTCTTTGACTCACTGATTTTTAAGGAGTGTGTTGTTTAACCTTCAAATATTTGTGAATCTTCTAGATCTTTGATGGTTATTAACTTCTAGCTGTATTCCATTGTGATCAGAGAAGGTACTTTGAATAATTTCAATCTTTTTAAATTTATTGAGTCTTTTTTTATGCCCCAGCATATGATCTATCCTGGAGAAAGTTCCATAAGCCCTAGAGAAGAATATATATCCTGGTAATTTGGGATGTAATGCTCTATATATGTCTGTTAAGTCTAATTCATTTATCACATTCTTTAGGTTCTCAATTTCCTTATTGGTCCTCTGTCTGCTTGATCTATCTATAGGAGAGTTTGGTGTTTTGAAGTCTTCCACAATTATTGTGGACACATCTATTGCTTCCTTCAGTTTTGCCAATGTTTGTCTCATGTACGTTGGAGCACCTTGATTGGGTGCATAAATATTTATGATTGTTATTTCTTCTTGGTGAATTGTCCCTTTTATTAGTATATAGTCTCCTTCTTCGTCTATTTTGATATCCTTGCATTTAAAGTCTATTTTATGTGAAATTAGTATTGCTACACCTGCTTTCTTTGGATGTAGCTTTCTTGGAATTTTTTTTTTTTTATCCTTACACTTTCAATCTCTTTGTGTTGCTCGGTCTAATATGAGTGTCTTGTAAACAGCATATGGATAGTTCATAGCTTTTAATTCATTCTGCCAATCTATATCTTTTAATTTGGAATTTTAATCTATTCACATTCAATGTTATTACTGTGAAGGTGGTTCTTGATGCTCTTCTAGGGTCTTCTTCGTGTTCTTTGTATCCTGAGCCACGCCATTTATGTTTGTATGTAGTTCTTTGATTAATTGCTCTAAATTCTGTCTCCTATGGCTTTTTAATTTGAACATTTGCTTATACATATCTTCTGGTTTTTCATATGCTTTATGTTTTTCTACTGTTTTTGGCCTCTTGGCATTTGCTTATCTTGATAGGGTTCTTTTAGGATATGCAGGATGTTTTGAACATTTATCTATAATTTGGTAGAGCTACAGTTTGGTGGAATGCACTTTGCATGACCTACCAGCAGATGGTGTTCTTGAGCCACCTCTTATCCTCAGGCCAGTTCTCCTCCAAATTTGTCTATGCACTGAGTGGAGGCCCAAACCATGTGGAAGTCCAATCAGTGTACCAATTTTCCACGTGCACTGGGGACTGTCAGCCTTGTGGGTGGGGGCATGCTCTGCACTGTTTGGCAGAGAGTCTACTCCAGGACACAGTGGTCCCAGCCATTCCCAGGACTGCGGTGGAGTCCTCTGGGGCTGAAGAGCTCACCTTCCAGCTCAGATGTACCACAGTCTCTGTCTGCCATGCACCTGCAAGTCCCTGGGATTGGGGGAGGGCTTCTGGCACTTCCATGTGGCCACCTTGCCTCCAGGTTGTGCACACCGTGGGCTTCCATGGAGGAACAGTGGATGCTGTCACAAGCCCAGTGAATCCCAAATTCCCTCAAGGAAGCTCTTGGCTGCAGTTGGCTGGGGTCATCTCCCCAGCCAACTGCAAAGATGGCTGCATGGGGTGTGGAAAGCTGCTCCCTTTCATGCTCATCTGCCTGCTCCAGCCTCCAGTCCCTGGCACAGGGACTCTTGGCAGGGGTCTGCAAAGGGTTATCACCTGAGACAAGTGCTGTGGTGGGTGCCTGGGGCATGGAAGGCTGCTCCTCTCTATGCTCATCAGCTGGCTTCAACCTCCTTTTCCCCAGCCGCGTTTAGGGCCAAACACTCACTGGTCTTAAACACAGTCTCTTGGCTTCTCCAAGTACATGCTCACTATGGGTGTAGAAGACCCTGCCCAGCCAGTGGAATCCTGGAACTGCTGTTCTGGAGTACTTCCTGTCCTTTACCTAGTGTTTTTTTCATGGAGCAGACTTCTGCTCCATCTCTCCTCATTTGCCATCTTCCTGGACTGGCCAGTTTTGAAATCTGCATCATTTTTTGAAGCCCCCCCATGGCTCACTAATGTATTATGTTTCACTATCAGTTTTGTAAAAATATTTTATCTACTAATTCCAATATCTGAAATCCATTGTGGTCTAAGTTCTTGATTTTAGTTTTTACCGCTGACTCCTATTCATGGTAGTTTGTTTCCTTTAGATTTAGTGATTTCATTTTTGGAGCTCATATTTGCTTAATATTAACCATCAAGGATGCTGTGTAGCTTAATTGAGGATTCTAGACACTGCTGGGCACTCAGAAATCAGTAAGTGCAACTGACCTGAGATCACTGTGCTCTTTCATGGGTCCCCAAGGTTCTGGGCTTAATTCTCCTTGCCTCTGGCCCAAGGCTCACTCATCAGATCACATCACAGAGCTCAGCATTTAGCCTTAGAGTTACCTCCATTTGGCATTTTGCCTTACCGCTCATTGGTCCACTTTCAGGTTTTTGTGATTTGTTTGTTTCAGTCTGGTCTGGAGACCTGTAGAGATTCTCCTTATCTCAATATTTATAAGCTATCTTTTATTTAGGATCTAGGTTTTTGGTTTTTGTCTTGTTTTTTGTTTTCAGTTCCTTCTGTTTGTTTTTGTTTTGTTTTTACTTATGAGTCCACAAAGATACCTGGTCTACCAATAATGTTAGGCATGGAGTTTCCAGATTAAATCAAAAATTAAAATTAAAACTGAAAACATGAGCTAAGGCAATGATTAAAACTTAGTTTGAAACTGTGAGCTTTTGTACCTAAAGGTGAACAGTTGTTCTGTAGAAGAAGTTACAAAAGAAGTCCATAAAGACCTGCATAGCTATAGCTTTGCTCTTTCATGTGGCTTTATTCCATCTACTCAGCCTGTCTGGAGTTCTCATGAATGTTAGCTTGGAAAGCCAAACTGTTTATATTGGCCCTTGATGAATGTTGGTTAGGTTTTGGGTTCAGGTGTTGTGCTGAGACTCAAAAATAGCAGAGGCTTCAAAATGTACCATAAAGACCAGGGGTGATGTGGCAGCACCACAGGTCCTGAGCCCAGACTCCTGCTCCCAGCTAACTAGAACATCACTTCAGTGCTGTGCTCATCCACATGGTCCAAAACAACTCACAATCATACCCATATCCCTCTCGGAGAGAAAAGGAACTGAGAAGGGGCAGGCAGGTCTCTTCCCATTGGAGAACCCAGGAGGCCAACCCAAGTGCCCACATATCATTGGTAATCATATGGGTACACTTAGCTGAGACAGAGACAGGAAATGCAGGGTCTGCATTCAGCAGCTGTGTTCCCATCTAAAATTTGAGGCATCCATTAATGTAGAACAATCAGAATTGGATACTGGAGGTTAATATGAGTGTTTTCTTTCTTTGTTCATTGCTAAATTCTCCATGAGTTCCAAGACACCATGATGATACAATCTGTTGCCTGGACTCTCTGCTGAGCAAATGCAACAGCATTTCAGAACCCAGAAGACGCTAATGGCCAGAGGGAGAGAATGCTCATATTTGTGTAACACATCGGGCACAATGCTGGATGCTTCATGTATACCATGTAATGTGTAATTCCAGAAAAAAAATCTGTTTGGGTTACCCCCAAAATAGACTCTGAGAAAGGATTTGGGTGCAAGTGCTTCAACTGGGAGATGATCTCTGGAAGCACCATGAGGTCATGGGGCAGTAAAGCAGAGAGGAGATGAGGGCCAATGAGGTGTCTCGCTGCTTTGGTTACCACTGTGGACGACTAGGGATGGTTTCCTTGGGGGAACCTCTGAGAAACTGTGGCCCCTACACTTCTAATCTGTCACCAGATTCACCAATTCCCATTCCTCATTGGTTGAGGTTTGTTCCTGGTGGGTTGACCCTCCAGTGCTCTTTTTCTGTCCTGTGCGTGGGCCAAGCACTCTCCTCTGGCCAAGGATTACCCATGTGGGACGTGGAGGATGCTGTGGGCATGCACAGGCACTGAGGCATAGATGGTCTATGTGACCCAGAGCACATAGATGGGTCATTGACCATGATTGCCATAACCCTATCAAGAAATATTATCTCCATTATCCAAATAAGGATATGGATGTTCTTGAGGTTATAGAACTTGTCTGGTAAAGTCTCTGCCAGGATTCAAATCTTACCCATCTGCCTACAAATCCTGTGCTTTCCATGATCTCGCTACAGGAGAGTGCAATAATTCTCATTGCAAGAACTGTGCTATGTCTTCCAGGATTTTGACACTTGAAGATCATTCTGTGAGATGCCTACTTGTAAATCCTTATCCAAACCTCCAAGTTCTTCTCTCCATTCACTCAATGACACAGACTTCCTCTGAGTCATTCAGAAGCAGCTTAGACTCCTCTGTCTAATCCATTTTCCAGATGCTTCCATTGGTCACTGCTGTGATGAGACAACTATTTAAATACTGTAACATTGAGCTAGTCATTTTAATTTCTTATCCCCGGTGAAGTCTTTGTGCAGCCACAGGAAGGGACAGATGGGGGTGGGGGGAGCTAGAGACTATCCAATGCACATCTGCCACCAGATTTCACCCCACTGGGGATATGATTATTAGCAGAGGAAGGTAATCATCAAGTAGCCTCAACCTTAGGGAGCATTACCCCTGAGTGAGAAACAAGGCCTTGAGTTGAAACTGTTCAAGGTTATTGTTTTTTCAGAATGGAGACATGGTTGCGTGCCAAGTGTGTGTTTCTGTAACTACTTCTAAATTAGAAGAAATTTGAATTTGTATGCCTGTTTCTACATACAAACATATACATATATGATTGGATTTATATTCCTTTCTGTTTTTACAATTTTTTCATTTTTTCACTTAATGTTCTATTTTCATTATTCTCTTCATATAACTTCATTTGTTTTTGTTGTTACTTAGCAGAGTTTTTTGCTTTTGATCTATTTTTCTCTGTGATTCTATAAACACAATGTTCTAATAAGTCCTTCAATAAGTTAATATCTTTATCTTCTTCAAAATTGTAACCACTGGTCTTTACTCTCTGTTCTCCCCACATGGTCATGAGCATTATTTTGTCAAGTTCCACCAAAATGCTATTTCAATTTTGGTTGAAATTTCATTATATTTGTATAACAATTGATGGAGAATTGAATTTTTTTTTAAATTTAGTCTTCCCACTCATAAATATAATTTCCATTGGTTCCACTCTTCTTTTACATCCTTCAATATTTTATTTAATTCTCCCTAAAGTTGTTATGTAGGTTTCATTTTATTTATATTTATAGTAACTATTTATAGTTATTGTAATTTTTTATTATCTTCTGTTACCATTATGAATGTTTATTACTAGTATATGAGAATGATAGTGATTGATGTTTGCTAAATGTCTAACAGCAATATTTTGTAACTTTCATTAGCTTTTCTTGATTTTTTTGGTGGATAATCACATTACATGCAAATAAGTGTCAGTGTTGAATTATCCCAATGTTTATACATATTATTTTTCCTTCCTTGTTTGCCCCATCCTGCCTTCCCTCCTGCCCTCCCTCTGCCTTCTTTCTTTTTCCTTCCCTCCTTCCTTCCTTCCTTTCTCCTTCCCTCCCTCCCTCCCTCTCTTCCTTCCTTACTGCTTTCCTTCCTTTCATTTCTTCCTTTCTTTTTTATTATATTTTCCCCTTTTGTACAATATTGAGTACAGGCCATGATGGTAATGATTCTGGTTATATTCCCAACTTTAAAAGAAATGATTTTAAATCTCATCATTAAGTATTATTATTGCTGTAGGTATCTGAGAGAAACATTTGATCAAGTTCAGAATGATCCTTGTTATGTATTCATTACCTGCTAAAGTTTCATGCTGAATGCTTGTTTAATTTTGTCAAAAGATTTTTCTGCACCTATTAAGGAGCAGATGGTAGAGTCTTGTCCTTTAAATGTTATTGTGGTGTTTAACACTAATTTATTTATAGCAATTGATTCTGAGACATTCCTCCATTCTTAAAATTGGTTGGTCTATTTCTTTTTCTTTACAAGTGTTTGTGAATACATTTTTATATGGATTTTGGAGTCATTTCTTCAATAAGTAGTTCTTAGCCTGCCACATTTTGTGGGTTTTGATTCTGCTTTTTCAAAGTATTTTACTTTCTCATTCCTGGATTTGTTATTATTTGTGTCAACCTTCAGTAGCTATGTACTCACGTCCTATGCTGCTTTTATTGTGCTCCAATGGTCCTTAGCGAAATGAAAGTCATTACCCTCTAGAGATCATTAGGGAAATATCTTAAGTGTCTGCAAATTCAGCTGGTTTTTCTGGGTTATGCAGATCGCTTATATGCATGCACGTGTGTGTGTTTGTGCAGTAACCCATATATTTAACTACACCATGCTTTTCCACGTTGGATGGGACAGGATTCATAGCCAGAGATTCAGAGTAGAAACTGGAGGGTCATCCTAAGTTTCCACTTTACCCTTGCCCATATCGCCACATGCAGGCATCATTGAAATTGCAGATGGTTAATAGTTATTTAGTTGACTATTCCAGCTCCTGTTTTCTTCAGTTTCTTTTTCAGCTTTCTCTTTTTCATTCAAGATAGGTTCTGATTTGTAACTAGACATCACTGCTCTGCCTTCAGAACTCTCTTTCTTCATAAATCTACTATAATTTATTAATGCCATGAACCAATCATAAATTCAAAGAGTCTGTGAAGCAAAGTATTCTCTTAGTAATAAAATACAAAATATTATAGCATGAGCTCTGGGACATTCCTTCTGGGTCCTCTGAGGCCTTTCTTGCTTACTCATACCCTCACTCCAAAAATTTTTTTAGATACTTTCCAGATAAATGAAGTGTTACACTGATGGGTATATAAATCACTAACTGCCAAACAAACACTAGCCCCCAGTCTTTATAGAATACAAAAAAAGTGAAATGCATAGCCATGAAATATTCTCTTTGAGGCATAAATACTTAGTATTTAGTATACGTATACCAATAGCTTCAAAAAAGTGAAATATAAGAAATGGAATTGAACTGAGAGTTAAATTATCAGTTTGCACCCAGTTTGATAGCAATTAGGTATAATATAACATTGCAAATCCATTGATTTTTTATTCACTTTTTAACAAATGTTAACAAACTTTTTAAAGAACTCTTAAATACATAGATATATAAAAACTTCTATTAGTCTTACTATTCTTCAAAGTAACCAATTAACAATTTCAAGTCTATTCTTTCACATCTTTGTCTAAGCTGATAGTTCCCGTTTGTTTTGCTTTCCACATATGAAACTGTTTTCCTAAATAATCTTGCTGCTTGTTTTGTTATTTGCTTTTCTATAATTTTTTGCCTAGTTGTTCAATAGGGACAATACTGCAAGGCAATAGCTAGAGATGGATCTCAGATTTATTAGGAAAACTATCAGGTTTTCAGGTTTTGTTATTGTTTTCTTTTTGTCACCAATTTTGCAAAAAAATTAACTGCACATATAATCTTAGATATGGCATGTGACCTTTTATTTTTTAAAAGGGATTCACACATTTAGGATTGCTATGTCAAAGCCTGTCATTTTAAAAATAGATATAGCAAGATGATTCCCAAAAACACTGTGGCAATTCTCATTTCCACAAGCCACATATGAAAATCAGAGTATTGCTGATGTTTTACCAATATGATGGATTAAATGCTATCAAACTGTAGTTTTAATTTGATTTTTAATAACTAATATTGAGATTTAATATCTTTATTGATCATTCTGAAAGCCTTGATCATTGATTTTGGACAGTAATGTGACAGAATGCAGGAGAGTGGACGTCACCCAGGGACAAGAAAATAAAGGCTTATCGTAAACCTCCACACATGAATGCAAACTTCTTCCAATATCCTTTGGTGATAGGAATTGGAAATAAAGTGCATGTATCATATCAGTAGATACATAACCAATGCCAGATGCTATGCTGACATATTTTAGTACAGATACTCATCCTGTCCAATTGGTGTTACAACTTGCAATTAGAAGCAAAAAGCTGTAGTTTCCTGTCATTGGATTTTTGAAGATAATTAAGGAGAACTGACTGGAAACACGATGGATACCGCTGCACCTGTAATTTACGTCTTTGAGATGGCCATGCTAATTGATAACATTATAACTGCTGAGTGAAAGCACTGCTTTTGACTTAATACATTAGCTCGATGGAAATTTTCAAGTGTCCGTATTATATTTCCTCTTATAATAACTCTTAGCTTTCAGAAAATAATTATAAATAATGTAAGTGATAAATTAAAAGTCTATTTCTTTGAAGAGTAAGAAAATAGCAAACATCTAACAAATAGGTGAGAACCATATAAAGAGAGAGTGAGAATGCACACACACAGGCACACTTAGGTTTAAGTATACTAAACAATACAAAAATAATAATAAGTCTCTTCTAAATGCAAAAGTACACAAATAACTTTTAAAGTACCTAAAAGGGATAATTTCCTAAAACCATGTAATTGCTAAAACTGGCTCAAGTGGAAACAAACAATATGAATAGACTATAGATATTGAAGATAGAAAAATTCCTCCCTTATATCAAATTACCACATTATTATATTGCCTTAAACAATTTAAAAAGAGGAAATTCACCCAAAACCTTCTTATAGAGTCTGTTTAAACTTTATGCCAAATCATTCAAGAACTACATTTACATGTTAAATGTTCACTCATAAATACAACTGCAAAAATTTATTTAAAAATCAGCAAATAAAGTCCAGCAATAAGTAAAATAATACTATTACCTGGCAAAGCCAATATACCAGAAATTCACTAGTAACTTAATATTATAATATCTATTGGTGTTCTTCAGCACACAGTGAATTATAAGGTTAAAGTCATCAAATTATCTGAATAAGTGTAGAACATGTATTTTATCTAATTCAGTAGCCATTGTTTAAAAAACCTTCACAAACTAGGAGTAGTAGAAAACTTCCATTCATGAAAAATATTTTTAAAATTTGGAAGGAAGAAACAATCTATTGTTAATGAATACAATATGATTACCTACCAAAAAATGCACGTGATATTAGGACAGCTTTATAATATAGTGTTTAACAATTTTGCTGGATATAAAATCAATATAACAAAGTTAATTACATTTCTATTCATCAGTTTATAGAACTTATGCTTTTAAAGGTCTTAATAGCGATAGTATTGAAAGCCCTTAGGAATAAATCCATTAAAAGTTGCGCATGGCCCTCACTGAAAACAAACTATATAAGTTACATATTATTGTAACTATATTGCTCTTATGTATCTATAAATCTAAAAAGTCTCCCAAGGTATTTCATGGAACTTGACAAGAAGTTTATCATTACTGTATATCTGAAAAAAAAAAAGAACAAAATTAGCTAAGAAAGCAGCATTATGCATAGTAGACAAATAATGGAAACAGTCTGAATGTTCATCAACTGCTAAATTTAGGATGACTGTGGCATAACTCACTTTAAATGGTTGAATTATATAGTATGCAAATTATATCTCATAAAGATGTATTAAAATATTAGCAACAACAATTTTTGAAGAACAAATGATAATTATGATAATTTGCTTTTGATTACATGGTAGAGAAAATGAAGAAATAGGAAAGAGGACAGAAATGGACAGATGCATATATGAAAATTTGTTACATGATTTAAAATGACATTATAAATTGAGAAAAATATAGACTATTCAATAAATCATTCTGGAAAAATAGAATTGAATCCCTATCTTGCATGACAAAAATGAATTAAAGATAAATTAAGAACCAGAGTAGACACAAAACAAGAGAGTCCTCCATATTCAAATTAAATATTAACATATTTGAAGAACAAAATAGACAGTTCTACATTAATAGTAGGAGACTTCAATGCATAACTTTAAATAATACTTAAGACATACAGAGGGGAGATCAACAAGGATATAGAGGACTTGAACAATACAATAAATCTACTAGACCTAACAGTCATATCTAGAACATATCTCCCAACAAAAGCAGAATATACATTCTTTTCGAGCACACATGAATCATTCTTCAGGATAAGCCATAAGCTAGGTTACAGTAAACTTAATATTATTAAAATAATACCAAGTATCATCTCTGACCACAATGTAATGAAACTAAAAATAAACAGAGGGAGAAATGGATAATTCACAAATATGTGGAAATTAACAATATGTATTAAACAAAACAAAACATATTAAACATCCAGTAGGTCAAAGAAGAAGTCACAAGGGAGATTAGGAAATACCTTGAGAAAAATGAAAACAAAAACCCAACATACTAAAACTTATGTGATGCAGCAATGGTAGTACCCAAAGGGAAATTTTTATCTGTAATTGCTTACATTGAAAACAAGAAAGATCTCAAATAGGTAACCTAAGTTGAAAACTGGAGGGGCTAGGAAAAGAAAAACAAATTAAACTAAACATGAGCAGAGGGAAGGAAAGTAAAAAGATTAGAGCAGAACTAAATGAAATAGAGAAGAAGGAAGCAAATAGATTTCTCAAAACCAAAAGTTTGTCCTTTGAAAGGATCGATAAAAGTGTCAGACTATTAGCTAGACTAGCAAAGAATAAAAGAGAGGATACAAATAATTAAAATCAGAAATAAAAGTGGGACTATTACTATGAACCCTAAAAAAATAAAGAAGTATTATAAGAGGATACTAGGAATAATTGTACAACAACACATTCGATAACCCAGTTAAAATGAACAAATTCCTAGAAACACGTACATTATCTAAACTGACTTAAGAAGAAATATATCTCAACAGACCGATGAAAAGTAAAGAGATTGAATCAGTAATCAACATTCTCCCAACCAGATGCCATCACTGGTGAATTTTACCAAGCATTCAAGGAAGAATTAATACCAACACCATACAAACTTTTCCAAAAAATCAGTGAGGAAGGGACATGTCTTAATTCATCTAAGATGCCCACATTACCTTTATACCAAAACAAGATGGAGAAATACAAGAAAGGAAAATTACAGCCCAAGATCGTTTATGAATATAGATGCAAAAATCCTCCACAAAATGCTAGTAAATTCAATTGTAATTGGAAGGATTACACACCTTGATGAAGTGCGATTTATCCCAGGCATGCAATGATGGCTCAACACAGAAAAACAATTCATGTAATGCAGTACATTAATAGATTGAAGGAAATAAAAAAACATGATCATCTCGACTGATGCAGAAAAGGCACCTGAGAAACTCTAACACCATATTTTGATTAATTCACTCAGGAAACCAGGTATAAAAAGGAAAATCCCCAACATGATAAAGCTAAAATTATACTCCATGGTGAAAGACTAAAAAATTTTCCCCTATTATCAAGTACAAGACAAAGATGCCTGCTTTCATCACTGTGCTAGCCAGAGCAAACAGACAAGGACAAAAAGCAAATGACATCCAAACAGAACATGTAGGCCTAAAACTACCTCTTTTCACATATGACATGATCCTATATTTAAAAAAAAAAAATCTCAAAAAGTCTACAAGAAAACCAGTAAAACTAATAAATGAATTCAGCAAGGTGGCCACATAAAAAAAATCAACATGCAAAATTCAAATGTGTTTTTAGACAATAGTAATGAATAATCCAAAAAGGATATCATGAAAACAATTTCATTCACAATAGTAACTAAAAGAATAAACATCTAGTAATACATTTAACAAAGGATATGAAAGACTTGTACTAGAAAATTAAATTATAAAACATTGTTGACAAAAATTAAAGAAGACCTAGTTACTACTCAAAGCAAATTACAGATTCAGTACAGTCCTGATCAAAATCCCAGGAGAAATAGAAAAAGCTAATTTTCAAATTCATATGGAAGAACAAGGGGCCCCAAAATAGCCAAATCCATCAGGAAATTTTTATCTGTAATTGCTTACAGATAAAAAGTTTGCGCTCTCACCCTCCCCAATTCAAAACTCATTACAAAGCTATAGTAACCAAAACAGCTTGAGGACAGACATTTAAACCAATGGAATAAAATTGAAAGTCAGGATATAAACCCTATAGTTTATGGCAAATTTATTTCTGACAGGGCACCAAGTCCACTCAATGGGGGAAAAAGACTCCTCAACAAATGATGCCAGCTTCTAGGTATGAACCCCACAAAATTGAGAGAAAGCAGTGACACAAACAGATATTTCTATACCAGTGTTTATAGCAGCATAATTCACAATAGTCAGAAAGTGGGACTAACCCAAGTGTGCATCAACAGATGAATGAAAAAACAAAATGTGATATATACTTTCAATGGAATATTAGTTAGCCATAAAAAGGAATGAAGTTCTGATACATGCTACAATATGGATGAACCTTTAAAACATGTTGAGTGAAATAAATCAGACACAAAAGACAAATATTTTATGATTTCACTAATATAGAATAGAATTTCAAATTCTTAGAATCAAAAAGTTGATTACACTTTACCGTGTGTGAGGGGTGCTTGTAAAAACGGAATGTTAATGCATAATGGATACAGAGTTTCTGTTTGAGTTGTTGAAACACTTTGGTAATGGATGGTGATGATGGTAGCGCAATATAATTAATACCATTTAATTGCGTACTTGAAAGTGATTAAAATGGTATTTTTGTTGTTGTACATATGTTACCAAAAGAAATACTTTTTTAAATGCAAACAATGTGGGAAAAAAAAAAAAAAGAACAAGAGTGGAAGCAAAACTTTAAATTTTGGGGGGGGAATAAATGAGAATATGTTTATTATGTTCAGATAGGGAAGATATTCTTAAATTAGCAAAGAAACAAAAAAGTGAAAGCCTTGGAAAAATTGTCAATAAACTTAACAAATTAGACTGTATAAACTTTCATGCATCAAAAAAATACAAAAAGTAATGTGAAAAGCTAGAGACTGTAAGAAGTTATTTGTAAGAAGTAAATCACTCAGAGGATTAGTATCCTAAATAAAGAAGTGCAAATAATTAGCAAAAAATATGAACAATCTAATAAAGATGTTCAATAGGTGATTAACAGAAAATTCAATTGACTACCAATAAACTTAGGGAGACTTCAACCTCAATAGACGACAGGGAAAATTAGTCAAAACCCCAGAAACACACCGTTTCACAATCATTTTGGGGGAGGGAAAAGGAGAAACAATACCCAGAATTGGTGAGGACACAGCACAATAGGAGTGGTTATGTAATGTGAACTGGAACAATCGCTTTGAGGGGCAGTTTGGATTTTCTTTCTTTTCATATTAAAGTTGATATTGTACATAATATACCAGGAAGCAATTCCACTGTTGAATATTTATCACTATCCAATGAAGAAGTGAAGTTTGAGGGTATATTTAAGTCATGAGGACTGAAAGGAAATTCTTTAAGTACACTGTGTATTTAGCTCCTTTTTACTTACTGATTCATTCATTTAATGCTGAATTGATCACCTAATGTCTGTTATGGTAGAAAATCACATTTCCTTATGTGCCTTACAATCAGGGAGGAAATACAGACAGACAGACAATTATCATGCGGCATAATAAATACTATGGTAACGTGTACACACACACACACACACACACACACACACACACACACACACACACAGAAATCTGTAGGCCAAAATAAGCCTTTTAAGCCCATAGTGGTGTGTAAACATGGTTCTTGGTGGTTTCAGAAAGAAGTATTCAAAATAAATACTTTGTGACATAAATAATTAACATCTCAGTAGCTTTCAGTGCTCTATTTTTTTTAAAAGGAGCATCATTGTGTGTCATAACTTACAATGATAAAATGTGTTTTAAAAATGCAGGCCCTATGATCCAATGATTTTCATTTTCTAATGGCAAATGGAAGCAGTGTAGTGGCAGACCGTGCTCCTACACAGAAGGGAACGGAACAAATGTGTTCTTTCCATGGTCGATTTTTAGAGCCTAACTCTCTTCATCATTGTCCAGAAACCACTTCACTGGGGTATACAATGGGACTTATCCTCTGTGCATGAGTTCAGAAGAGAGAAAACTCAGAGGGATCTGGGGCAGACAGAAAGGGTGTTGGGGACGCTTGTACCTTCTGGGACGCTTGCACCTTCAGCGATGCCGGAAGCGCAACATGGCCTCTAGAGCTAAGAATAACCTTGAATAGCGTCAGCCTTCTTTAATTTCTCTAAATGTTTTAAACTGAGTTTTTTATATTTAGCTATGGAGGTGGTACTAGCTTCCTCCTGCCCCTCCCCGCTAGAGTTACGGGCCCCCGACCCATCATCTTCCCCGCTTTCACTGCTAGAGTCGCCATTTTGGGACTCGCCGCCATTTTGGGACCCAGCAGCGCCGCCCTGAGACCCAGCGGATGGGGCTGGGTTCCACCACGCGCGACCGGAAAAGCGCAGGCGTGGTGAGCGCAACGGGCACGCGCCGAGGGGGCACCCTCTGGGAGCGCAAGGGCTGCAACACCCCGGGTCGCCGACCGGAGGTCAGCAAGCAAACTGGCAGCTCGCAGGCGCCCCCGACCAAGGGCCCCCCAAAACTATCGGCGTGCAGCCGGAGATTTTCCGCGGCTTCCTCTAAAGCGTGGAACTGAGGCAGGGATATAACTGGATAAAATTGAGGACATGGTTGAGGATTTGGCTCTGAAAGACCAGGCGCATAAGGAGGTGGCCGAAACGGAGGAAGGGGATTATCCTCTACAGAAGGTAAGTTTTCAGACTTTGTTTCAACCTTATACTGATTGGCTAGCGGACAGACCTGACTGAGAGGGGTGTTTGGTCTACTTTTGATTGGGTCATCGTTTAGAGGCACATCAGACATGTTAATAATTACTGAATTGGTTTCTGAAGCGGGGCGAGAGTGCTCCCTTAGCGCTTCTTCCCCTTGTTTACAGAGTTTTTGAATATCTGGGGCCAGAGAATGGACCTTGAGGATTTCATCAATCAGGTTCCAGTAGGTAAAAGCAGTGACAGGAACCCGTTCAGGACCGAAGGTTCGGAAGTAGTCTTTTAGACAATCTCCGACCCGCCGCCAGCATTGGTGATCTATAGTACCTTCCTGAGGGAACCAGGGGCAAGTTTTTAGTAGGAAATCAAAAAACTGTGTGAGATCTTTTTTCTTAACTCTAGTTCCTCGTGCCTTGAGCGATTCTTTGACCTGACTAATATATAATTGGTGCTGGGAAGTTGCTTGTCCCATGGTGGGGGTGGGGGCTTACCTTTTCTTCTTTCTTTTTTCTTCTTTCGCCGACACTGATCAATCGTTGAGCGGATCTATCTCGCGAGCGAGTCCCTTCGCGGCGATCCTGGTCCCGGTGGGTGTGAGAGGCCTCTCCTGGTGCGGCGTTCCGTCCCTCACAAGGCTCGAGCCCCACGTTGGGCGCCAGTTGTCCCGGCCCGCGGGACGATCAACCGAGGCTCTGACTCCCGCGAGGGAGGAATGGTATGGGACAAGAGACACGAGGAATGACAGCAAGACAGGTTTCTGATCAAGCTGCAAAGCTTTATTGAAAAGGCAGGGTATATATGCCCTGGAGGGAGAGGGGGTGGCTAATAGGGACAGGTGGCGGTCTGGGATTGGTGGTAGCTGTTGCTGGGGTGGATGGTAGATGGGCGGCTACTTGTTTAGGCACGAACTCTTGGCGCGAACTACTACTTCCGTAAAGAAGGCTGACGCTATTCAAGGTTATTCTTAGCTCTAGCGGCCATGTTGCGCTTCCGGCATCGCTGAAGGTGCAAGGGTCCCAGAAGTGCAAGCGTCCCCAACATCTCCTCCCTTTGTTTTACAAAAGGATGGAGAGAGAAATGCCGATCAAGCATTTCGTTGGCATTAACCTGCTGGGGGAAATAGAGGCCTCATTCCCCAAGTTGTTTGTGGCTCTGTTTTTCTGGGGAGGGGAGCTTTTGCAAAGCGAACCCCTATGCAAATGAGGCATACTTCTCAAGGAGGTCAAAAATGGCCTTTGATTGTTTTTGGCCCTCCTTTGCAGTGCTTTGCCTCACACCCAGCGGTACCAATCATAGCATAACCTAGAAGCACACTTTCCAGTGATATGCTGCTCCCGTAGGAGGGGGTTGCTTACCCAGTTGGGGAGGCAACATCCTGGTTTGAATCCATACCTTGGTCAGTGAGGTGAAGCCGGTGATAATGCACTTGAATAGGCCTGCCTAGCGCAGAATCAATTTGGTCTTTGACTAGTTGAATAACCTTTTTGATTGCCCAGGGTGCGAAGGAAACTATAAGGAGTATGGTTATTAAGGGGCCTAATATAGGGAGGATGTAAGGGAGGATTGCGCTGAATCCCCAGGAGGAGCTTCCTTGGGTTTCCCATTGACGTTTGCGCTCTTGAAGCCCTTCCCTCAGTTTTGACATGGAATCTTTAATTATGCCAGAATGGTCAGTATAAAAGCAACATTCCTCGCCCAATGCAGCACAAAAGGGCTTTGATAGTGAAGAAATAATTTAGAGATGAGCAAAATTTTAATAAGAGAATTGAATGGAAAAGGATTGTAGAAAGCATTTTTCTCCTGAACAGTTTTCCCCCCTTAGGTTCAGGCTGCTGATCTTAACCAATCTCAAGTAATTTATCCATTTAATTTTCAAGAGGTCTTTGCTATTCAAGCAGGTGCTAGAAGCCAAGCATGTAAATAAATTTAATTCATGAGTAAGGCTATGTTCTGCTTTTCCTGTGGTGTTAGGTAATTAAGATAGGAGTCCAGATAAGAATAAAAGATAAGGAAACACGTTGCTTTTTTTATTGTCCACTTAGATGGCAAACTGTAGTATGAGTGGGTCTTCAAAATTGCTTTAATCTGCATTGAGTTACAATACTTTTGAATAATAATGCCTGGGATATATATATGTAAACCGTCAAGGAGCCAAAAGAGATTTATGGACATTTTCTAATTAGTCTTCTTAGAAGCACTGCATAAGAGAGGGCTGGGGGCATGGCTCCATTATCACAAATGAGAAAACTTAGATACAAAATTCAAGCTAGCATCACTTAGCAAAGCAGTAGTCATGGCTACGTGGTGTTGCTCCCCATCCCTTACGAAATGTGTTCTCTTTCATGCCTGGCATTATCACTTCTGTCAGATGGAAGCAGGAGCACAGGCTTT